>NW_026988422.1:32522500-33770625 GCF_030222135.1 Aotus nancymaae | reverse complement strand
TCTCTCGGTTGGTCCCTACCCCATCTATAAAACCGAATGTCATAAAATGCATCTAGCACTTAGAAGATTTAATAAGAATGCATGCGAAAGTGCAGGGTGCTGTGCTTGATGTACAGTAGGTTAGAGATAGGTCCTCCTCCCCCACATCTTATTCCATAAATAGCTCCTATGCCCAACAGAAACCAGGTGCACAGATCTTTCCACTTTGGGCCTAGTACGCAGAGGGTTGTAAATACCGAGAGGTCCAGTTTTCAGGCCCGAGGTCAGTTTCTAGCACTGCCCAACAGCAATCCCATACTACTGGGGGATACGGGAGACAAGAACTCGGCCCCACTCCGCATGGGAGAGGTTGCCGGGAGCCAGGTTGACTCCATAGGCTGCTTTGGGGAAGGAGCAGGTAAACAAACCTAGCCCCTGGAGCCTGCCTCCGGGGAGGTGATGACAGCAGAAACCTTGGACACTCCCTCTCCACACCACCTCGCAGTTCCCCAAGGCTGGCGCGGCCCTACACTTCCTGTAGCCAACCCCCTTCTCAGCCTCCCTGCCCCCACCGGGAGGTGCTGCAGTGCAGGGTGGAGGGGGGTTGGAGGGAGTGGGAAGAGGGGGTGTACGAAGGGCACAGGGTCGCAGGCTCCCGGCCCAGAAACGCCTTCCGTCTAAGTCATGCCCCGGAGGAGAACTCGGCACGCCCCCGCCCCCACCCCCGGCTTCCCGTAGCCTCTAACTCCGTCCTAGCCGTCAGCCTCCGCAGGATGTGATCCGCATTCCCCAGCGTCCTTCATCTCTCCAACCCCTGGGTCCCCTGCAGCCCTCCATCCCCACCTACTCAGTTCTTCCACACCTTCGAGCTGTCTAGAGCCCAAGCCCGCAGGGTCCTCTCCAGGACTCCTTGCCCACCCCCGGCCGCCCCCACGTGCGCATCCCCGGACTCCCGCTCAGCAAGCCTCTCAGCCATCTCCTTCTCAAGGATCCCCAAGCCCACCTTTGCTAGGGCTCAAACGGCCCCATTTTCCTATCCCCACGGGTCCTCCCGACGCCCACTCCCCACACATTACCTTAACCCTCTGGAGGCGGGAGAGATGTAACTCATGTACGAAGGGGTTGGGGGGAGCTGGGGGTCCGGGGGTGGGATCGAGGGGGACCCAGTCCCCCGGACTTCCCTGGCCCATGGCGGGAGAAGGTGGGAGGGAGGGCACCCTGGCCCCAGCCCCTGCCCCTGCCCCGGCCACCACTCTGCAGAGCAGCTGCTGCTGCAGCAGCGGCAGCGCTCTGGCCCGGGCCCCGCCTGGTGCGGGCCGCCGAGGGGCGGGGAGCAGGCGGCGCAGCCCAGCCCGCCCGCGTTGTCAGGGCGCCGGCCGAGGGGCGGGGCTTCCAGCGCCCGGGCGCCTCTGCTCCTCCGCTTTCGCCGCGGCGCCGGCAGCCCCTGGGCCATTGTTCCGCGGCGGCCAGGGCTGGAGCGGGCGGCCCCTGGGCTTCGGCCCGTCTGTTGTTTCTGTCTGAAGACCTGGCGTCAGCTTCGGAGTGGGAGTGGGTCTGGGTCCCCGCCCGGGCGTCGAGGTCACCCAGCGAGCGCAGATCGGGGTGGGGCCCTTGAGTTGGTGGGCAGGGAGGGACAGGTGGGCCGGATGCGGAGGCCGGCAGCTCGGGGGTGAGGCGGGAACCCGCTCTGCCTATGGGTTTCCTGGCCCCGTCCGCACCTCCTCGCAGGCCGACCACCTTTCCTTCCCTGTCCGGGGAACGCCATCGCGCGGGGACTTGAAGCACTTGAGTCCTCTGGCGGCTGCATGGCGCCCCGCAACTGTCCACCTCCGCGTCCTGCCTGCGCTAGGCAGGGCTGCCTTTACTGGTGTGAAAGTTGCTTGAATCCCTGAGGCGCCAGGAACCCCCAGTACACTGGCCCATGTACTTCCCATGAGCCCGACAAGGCCTGGCCGGGGAGAGGCAGTGGTTCTGATCTCCGTCTCTTTCTGGATGAACACAGAGGACACAGTAATTCCCCTCATCCACAAGCTCCAAGGTACCCTACTCTTTAGCTTCAGGCCATGGTGAGATCCGGGACCAGGGAATTAGGTGGACTCTGAGATCCATTGCCATGACAAAAGGGGTAAGAGTCTCATTGCTTGAGGAAAGAATCTGCCCTAAGTTCACTTTATTTCTTCCGCCCAGTGAATGGCAGTTAGGGCAGCTGAAGGAGAAAGCGAAAGAAAAAGATACCTCTCCTAACCAAGAGTGTTTGCCGCCACTGGCTTCTCTTTTAAACCAAACTCCAGATTAATCTGCTCCAGGAAATTTTCTGAGCCCAGGCTGAGAGGGTTGAAGGCTCATGCATCCTACTGAGAGTAGGAGCTGCACTGGGATATTTTTGTATGTAACACGGAGGAGGTCCCAACACAAATACATCATTTCCAAATTTTATTTTTGTAAAGATAGGGTCTCGCTATGTTGCCCAGGCTGGTCTTGAACTCCCGGTCTCAAGTGATCCTCCCACTTTGGCCTTCCAAAGTGCTGGGACTACAAGTGTTAGCCACTGTGTCCAGTCCAAACTTTTTTTTTAAGCAGATGATTTCAGCTTTGTACATTCTCACCAGAATCGAGAAAGTACAACTTAATTTATTAATCTCCCTTGCCTTTGGGGAAAAGGAGAGGTGTATGTGTGTGTGTGTGAGAGACACACACACACACACACACACACAGAGATGGAGTTTCACTCTTGTTGCCCAGGCTGGAGTGCAGTGGCACAATCTCGACTCACTTTATCTTCTGCCTCTTGGGTTCAAGCGATTCTGCTGGCTCAGCCTCTCAAGCAGCTTGGATTACAGGCACCTGCCACTATGCCTGACTAATTTTAATTTTTTTGTATTTTTAGTAGAGATGGGGCTTCACCATGTTGGCCAGGCTGGTCTCGAACTCCTGACCTTGTGATCTGCCTGCCTTGGCCTCCCAAAGTGCTGGGATTACAGGCATGAGCCACTGCGCCCAGCCTAGAAGGAGGTTTAAGGACTAAGATGATGTTCAAAGGTGGGAGACAGGGAAAGATGAGAGTGCAGGGAAGTTTAAAATTTTCCCTTGAATGTTTGATAATTTGAGTCTATAAAATAAACTGATTACATAGATTAATGGGAAAAGAGGCCTGCAAATTTTATTTGATGCACACGTGTGTGGGAGTCATACAAAATATAAAAACTCAAAGAAATGGCCAAATGGTTGCTTTTATGCCAACTTGAGATTACAGAGATTACAGAAAGAATGGGGCTTGCATCTGGGCAAAACAGGTTATGGTGGCAAGACAGGTTATGGGACAGGAGAAGAAGAGGCCTGGCCAGCAAAATGGTCTTGTTGAACAAATGAAATCTCAGATAGTAGCCTTTAGAAAGAATAGATGGTAAAGGTTTCTGTCAGACCTTTAAAGATGTCAGACTCTTGATCTTTCCTAGATCTGGACAAGGGAGAGCACCAGAGAAAGCCTGTCTGTGACAATGCAGAGTCTCTGCAGATGCGCATTTTCCCCACAAAAGACAACTTTGCAGGTCTTCTGAACAGTCATTTCAAATGTGTCAAATTCGGAATGAAATTTTTTGGTACCCTTCAAGAGCATTCAGTAAGTACTATGAAAACCCAACTACAAGGCTAGAGTTTTGGTAATCAAATATTTGCTAGTGTCAGTCATCCAGGATGAACTAGAAAGGTCATTTCTATGAATGAGTCATGAAAGCATCCACATTTCCCTTTTTTGTAGCCCCTCACCGAACTATTATGGTGGCCTTTCTGTAGGCAATCTGAGAAGGGGCAACCCAGGTAAAGAATAACCTTGAGAAATTGATAATCTCTGGTAGTATCTGTCACTCCCTTCAAAATATCCACCAGGCTAGACAGGTTCCTCTTCCACCTGACCCCTGCATCTTTATCAGTCACCGTTACCTAGGGGTAATGGAGACAATGACAGATCAATGGAATTCTGGATCATTGGCTACCATTAATCTTCTATTGGAAGGGGGACCAGGCAGAAACCCGAAGTCACTCCTATCTAGACTCCCTCCCAACCTCCCATACTTTATATCCTCAAAGAGAGCAGTCAGCATTCTCAGTGTTCTTTTCTTCTTCTTCTCCTCCTCCTCCTTTACCTCCTCCTCTCCCTCTTCCTCCTCCTTTCCATCCTCCTTTTCCTCCTTCCTCTTCTTCCTTCTTCCTTTCTTCTCCTCCTCCTCTTCCTCCTCTCCTCCTCCTTTTCCTCCTCTTCATCCTCCCTCTCCTCCTCCTCTTCCCTCTTATCCTCCCCTCCTCCTTTTCCTCCTCTCCCCTTCCCTTCCTCCCCTTCCTCCTCTCCCCTTCCCTTCCTCCCCTTCCTCCTCTCCCCTTCCCTTCCTCCTCTTCCTCCTCCTCCCCCTGTCTACCACTCCCCCTCCTCCTCCTCCTCCACTCCCCATCCTCCCACCTCCTTTTCCTCCCCTACCTTCTTCTTTTCCTAAATAGAGATAGGGTCATGCTTTGTTGCCCAGGCTGGTCTTGAACTCCTGGGCTCAAGCGATCATTCTACCTCAGCCTCCCAAAGTGTTGGGATTACAGGCGTGAGCCACTACACATGGCCTGTCCTTTAAAAATTTTTAATTTTATTAATCTTACTTTTCATTTCTTTTAAATAGAGATAGGGTCTCACTATGTTGATCAGACTGATCTAGAATTCCTGGCCTCAAGCAATCCTCCTGCCTCAGCCTCCCAAAGTGTTAGGATTACAGGTGTGAGCCACCACACTAGGCCAAGATTTATTTCTGTTATGAACTGAATCTTTGTGTCTCCCTTCCCCCCAGTTCATTTGTTGAAGCCCTAGACCCCAATGTGATGGCTATTTGAAGGAGGAGTCTTTGGGAGATAATTGGGTCTAGATTAGGTGATGGGATTAGTGCCCTTATAAGGAGAGAGAGAGAGAGAGAGAGAGAGAGAGAGAATCTTTCTTTCCATGAGTACATATGGAGGAAAGGACATGTGAGCACACAGTGAGAACACAGCTGTCTACAAATCAGAAAGTCAGCTCTCACCAAGACACCAAATCTGCAGGTGCCTTGATCTTTGACTTCCCACCGTCTAGAACGTGATTAATAAATTTCTGTTCTTTAAGCCACCCAGTCAATGGTAACTTATTACAGCAGCCTGAGAAGATTAAGACAATTTCTTAAAGGTTCTTAGAGAAGATTTCATAGCTTTCTTTTATCTACTACTTAAAGGAGGCAGGTTTCTATACATCTTGTGTTTTCCAAGGTAGTTCGAATAATTTTAAAATTTCATTTTTTAAAATTAAGGCAATTCATACATGCATAGTTACACACAATTTTATTTTTATGCCTTTAATATTTTATTTTTAACGTGTGCGCTTTTATTGAACTGGTCTCAAGTCAGTGTACAGGTAACCCCGTGCTACTTTCACATCTCCACCCAATCCCAGGGAGACCAAAAGCCTTCATATACTTCAAGTTGGGGAACAAAAAGTAAGGCCACAATAGCTCATTCAAAATAAAACAGGCCAGATGTGGTGGCTAAAAAATTACTAAAAGGAAACATCAAGGGTAAGGGGAATTCTGGCAAAAGTGACCTAAGAGGATTTTTGCTGAAGGCAGGCCAAGGTGATAAGAAATTGAGGGTGGGGGATAATGAATTTGATCAGACATCAAGAGTGGGGGAGTTCTGCTAAACTACCCAGTAGGGCTCTTGCTAAAACTGGATTAAGTGGAGGCAAACAAAGAAGCCCCAAAGTCAGGGCCCGGTTGAGAAGAGTTCAG
This sequence comes from Aotus nancymaae, assembly GCF_030222135.1. Classification (NCBI taxonomy): domain Eukaryota; kingdom Metazoa; phylum Chordata; class Mammalia; order Primates; family Aotidae; genus Aotus; species Aotus nancymaae. Next base: position 33,764,854 of record NW_026988422.1, on the reverse strand, counting down.
AAGAGTGTGACTTGAGTTAGGTAAAGAAAGTGTGAATAAAACTCATAGGAGGTCATTGGTTTGACTATATTCCTTCACCAGGCCTGATAGACCACACAAAAATGCTGAAATTCCACATCACCAAGATGAAGTTGTTTATCCCATCTTCTGAGAAATCAGGAGAGAGATAATAGCCAAATTCTCAAATGGGTCAGTTTTAGCTGCCATGATAAGGAAGTCCCCTCTGCCTTAACCTTTACAAGTAAAGTAACTTTGAAATGACCAATCTCCTTTTTGTTTTCTGTTTTTTGATTTCCTCAGCCCTTTTCTGTTCATAAAGCTAACCTCCTTTGCTCATCTCATGGGAGCACCCATTCTACTTTGTAGAATGAGGTATTGTTTGATTTTAGAAATGAAAATAAGACAATTGAGACTAAATTTGCTGCAATTTTGTCTTTTGACAGGAGAATCTTTGTCACCAGTCTAAGAGACTGTGTTATGTGTATTAGTTTTCTATTGCTGTTGTTAAATAAAAATTACAGGAGGCCATTGTTTCTAAGTTTCTGTGCTTGTCCCCAGCAGATCTGACCAAAAATCAAAATGGAGTCATCCATGCTGAAATTTTATGTCATCAAACCCAAATGAAGTCGTCTCACCTTCTGAGAAACCAGGAGAAAGAGATAACAGCCAATTTCCCAAACAGGCCTGTTTAAAATCTTCAATTGGCGTTATAGTGAAGTTACCTCTGCTTTAATCCTTATACAAAAAAGGTTGTCTGGCTGGGAGTGGTAGTGCATGCCTGTAATCCCAGAACTTTGGGAGGCCGAGGCGGGTGGCTCATTTGAAGTCAGGAGTTCAAGACCAGTCTGGGCAACAAGGTGAAACCCCATCTCTACTAAAAATATGAAAATTAGCATCACTACACCTGTAATTCAGCTACTTGGGAGGGTAAAGCACTAGAATCGCTTGAACCCGGGAAGCATAGGTTGCAGTGAGCTGAGATCGCACCATTGTACTCCAGTCTGGATGACAGAGCTAGACTCTGTCTCAGAAAAAAAAAAAAAAAGGTAACTCATACACTTTTTCTTATTTGCTTTTTCTGCTTTATTCAACCTTTCTTTAAACTAATTTTGTTGTAATTTTGTCTTTTGACACTGTGTAATAAATTGCCAGAAAATAAGTGGCTTAAAACAGCACCCATTTATTTTTGGTTTCTGTAGATCAGAAGTCTAGATACCTTTAGCCAGGTCCACTGCTCAGGGTGAAATCAAGGTGTTGGACAAGCCATGTTCTCTTCTGATGACCTGACTAGGGAAGCATCTGCTTATAGGCTTCCTTAGTGGTTAGCAGAATTTGTTTCCTCGAGGCTGTGAATTAATGGTACCTTGCTTCTTCCTTTTTTTTCTTGAGACGAGGTCTTACTTTGTTGCCCAGGCTAGAGTGCCAGTGGCATGATCCTGTTCCACCTGAGCCTCCTGAGGAGCTGGGACTACAGGTTGTGCCACCATGTCCAACTAATTTTTTAATTTAATTTTATATTTTGTAGAGACTAGATCTCTATGTTGCTCAGGCTGGTCTCAAACTCCTGGGCTCCAGCGATCCTCCTGCCTCAGGCTCCCAACGTGCTCTGATTATAGGCATAAATCACTGCACCTGGCTGTCAGCCTGCCTCTTAATGCAAGAACCAGAGAGTCTGGCTTCTTCATCTCTGACCTCCAGACCCCATTTGTAAGGGTGTTGACAAAAAGAATCAAACTCTGCAAAATATTTGAAGAGATTTATTTTGAGCCAATGATGAGTGAACAATGGCCCATGACACAGCTCCAGGAGATTTTAAGAACATGTGCCCAAGATGATTGGGCTACAGCTTGATTTTATACATTTTATGGAGACATAAGATATCAAATAATACATGTAAGATGTACAGTGGATTGGTCCAGAAAGGTGGGAAAGCTTGAAGTGGGGAAGGGTGGTACCTTCCAGGTCATAGGTGGATTAAAAAATTTTCTAACTGATAATTGGTTGAAAAAGTTTGTTATCTTGATTTTCAGTAGCTTTGAAGAGAAAAAGAAAAACAAAGTTTGTTACCTAAAGACCTGGAATCAGTACAAAGGAGGGTCTGGGTTAAGATAAGGGGTTGTAGAGATCAAGGTTTTATCATGCAGAAGAACCCTCTAGGTAGCAGGCCTCAGAGCTCTTATCAGACCTAAAAATGTGCCAGACTCTTAGTTAATTCTCTCCTGGATCAGGGAAAAGACCTGGAAAGGAGCAAGAATTCTCTACAGAATATAGATTTTCCCCACAAGAGACAGCCTTGCCATTTTAAACAAATATATTTTGGGGTAAAACACTTCAATTTTTTTTTTAAGGGCTTATCTGTCGTGATGCTATACTGGATTCAGGCTGGAATTTGGTGTCTTATTGCTACAGGAAATCTGTTTTTCAGTCTTAAGAACTCTGTTTTAATGTTAATGCTGGTTAGCTGTGCCTGCATTCCAAAGAGAGGTGGGTATAATGAAGCATTTCTGACACCCCTCCCTTTCCATCATGGCCTGAACTAATATTTCAGGTTAACTTTGGAATGGCTGAGTGGAGGGTTCATTCAGTTGGTTGGGGGGTTTAGAATTTTCTTTTTGGCTCATTTGATTATGTCAGGCTCATCTAGGTTAATACTTCTTTTGATTAAATGAAAACAATTAACTAGGGACCTTAATTACATCTGTAAAATCCATTCACCTTTGCCAAACAATGTAACATAATCAAGGAAGGTGTATCTCATCACCTTTGCCATATTCTGTTAGGAGCAAGTAATAGGCTGTGCCTGAACTCAAAGGGAAGGGATTATAGATTATACAGAGGTGCTGCATACTAGGAGGAGATATTATGGTGCCATCCTAGGATGTGTCCATTATAGTCTAACTGAGTCCATGTCCAAGATGAAGATTGTTCTTCTGTTGTGAAGAAATGCACTTATTCTTGAGTAATAAAAGTAAAATTGTTGCCTTGTTCAGAGTTTTTAACTGTTTTATGCTCAGAAATACATGAGCTATACTGAAATGCTGATGTAGCCCAAAACTCTTAGAACATAACAAAAGCAACTGTTGACTTTGATGAGTCAAGAGGGACTTTCCCAAGTGTTTTTGAGTTAGATCTTAATGAATGGTTAGCAGTTTGCAAAGAAGTTGGGGAGAAACAAATCAAACAGAAATAGGAGCATATAGAAAGTTAATGAGGGCTGGGTGTGGTGGCTCATGCCTGTAATCCCAGCACTTTGGGAGGTGAAGGCAGATGGATTCTTTGAGCTCAGGCATTCCAGATCACCCTGGGCAACATGGTGAAACTCCATATCTACTAAAATGCAAAAAATTATCCAGGCATGGTGGTGCGTGCCTGCAGTCCCAGCTACTCAGAAGGCTGAGGCATGAGAATCACTTGAGCCCAGGAGACAGAGGTTGCAGTGAGCTGACATTGCACAACTGCACTCCAGAGTGAGACTTCATTTCAAAAAAAAAAAAAAAAAAAAAAGAGTTAATGAGGATGTGAACATACCCATGTGGGTTCGGTTGGTGTGACAAGAAAAAGGAGGCTGAGGGATATTCTGCAAATCATTTGAAGTTTTCTGAATTTGTATTTGTCCCCATGTCTAGGAAGTAGTAAGTAGAGGTCAAACAAAAAGATGGCAGTATTCAGCAGAAGCCCTGGTTGTAATGAAGAATGAGTTGGAGTGGGGAGAGACTCGCAGTCAAAGCTGAGTTAGGAGGTGTTGCTGTGGTTCAGGTGGGTGGTGTTAAGTGAGAGCATATTCTCAAGATGGTGGTGAGGGTATGAAAAAGCGAATTGCATTGAAACCATCCTCACAGGGTTAACAAGAATTACCTGCTGGGGCCTGGACAGGAATATAATTATATTTAAGCATTCATTGGACTGCACTTATGTCCACTTCTTTGTAACTGAAAAAGTCATGTAGAACTAGATTCTCACCATTTGTATCCCCACTGTTCCTACAGATAGAATCATTGTTGTTAGAATCATAGGGCTTTTAGGAATTACTTAAGATGTTTTTCAGATCCAGAATTCCAGTAAAAATCTGACACTAACCAGTTTGAAGACCTCCCGCAGAGGAACTGAAGCCTAAGAATGCACTTTCTTCATCTTTCCATCCCATAAAATAACTTTTCACTCTTCCACTGATCAGCAATCCCCACACTTCAAGCCCTCTCTAAACTCCTTAATGTCCCTATCCCCAAACTGCTTGGGTAGGCAGATTTGAGGTTTCTTCCCATCTCCTCGTTCGGCTCCCCTATGATTATCAAAGTTTCTCTGCTGCAATCTCCTGTGTCTCAGTATATTGACTTGCTGCCCATTTGACAAACCAACCCACTACAGCATTTAGGAAATATTTCTGAGATATAACAGGTAAGATTTAAAAACTGATTGCATTGGCCAGTTGAGGTGGCTCATGCCTGTAATACCAGCACTTTGGGAAGCCAAAGTAGGTGGATCACCTGAGGTCAGGAGTTTGAGACCAGCCTGGCCAACATGGCAAAATCCTGTCTACTAAAAATATGAAATTTAGCCAGTCTTGGTGGCTGGTGCCTGTAATCCAAGATATTTGGGAGGCTGAGGCAGGAGAATCACTTGAACCTGGGAGGTGGAGGTTGCAGTAGCCAAGATCGCGCCACTGCACTCCAGCCTGGATGACAGAGCAGACTTCATCTTAGAAACAAAACAAAACAAAACAAAACAAAAAAACTGATTGGATTGTATAGAGTTGAGGGAGACAAATAAGGGAGGGAATACAATTGAAAGTTTTCAAACTTTTTGAGGACTCTTTTTGAATGTAGAACAATTTTACACATTTCTTAAGAATGCTTAACCTTTTTTATGCCACGAAATCCCTCAGAATAATGTTTGCAAGCGACTAATAATGTTTTCAATGACTGATGTCTAAAAAGACTAATGTACTAATTTTATGTGACTAATAACTATTAAAAGGAGGTCAGTTGTATTCATTTCCTAGGGCTGCTGTAACAAAATACCATTACCTGAGTGGTTTGAAACCACGGAGGTTTATTGTCTCACCGTTCATGAGGCTGGACGTGCAACATTAAGGTTTTGGGAGGGCCATGCTCTTTCAAGTTCTGGGGAAGGATCCTTCCCTTGCTGCTTTCCGGCTTCTGGTGTTGCCAGCAATCATTGATGTTCCTTGGTCTTTAGCTGCATCATTCCAGTCTCTGCCTCTGTCTTCACATAGCCATCTTTACGCAGTGTCTGTCTGTGTCTCTTCTCCTCTCTGTATAAGGACACTAGTTACACTAATTTAAGAGCCCAAGGCTGGGTGTTAGTGGCTCATGCCTGTAATTTCAGCCCTTTTGGAGGCTGAGGCAGGAGGACTACTTGAGCCCAGGAATTTGAGACTAACCTGGGCAACATAGTAAGACCCCATCTCTACAAAAAATTTTTAAAAAATTACATGGAGATGGTGGTGTGCCCTTACTAAAGAGGTCTGATAGAGGTCACTGGTCCCTTCTTCCATGTGAGGACATGACAAAAAGATGTTCATTTATGAGGAAATGAGCCCTCAAAAAGACACTGAATCTGCCAGCACCTTGATCTTGGACTTCCCAGCCTCCTGAATTGAATTATGAGAAACAAAATTCTGTTGCATATAAGCTATCTGGTCTACAGTACTTTATTATATTGGCCTGAACGGACTAAGACATTCATGCTACAAAGTTAAGAACCATGCCTTACCTAAGAGAAGAGCAGGTTTTCCTTTGGTTTTTGTATTTGTATTTGTGGTCTATGCTCTAGATATTTGCCCAATATCTATTTTCCCCTTCTTTTTGTAATGAAGTTTTAGTTGGGCCAAGATGGCCAAACAGGAATAGCTCTGGTGTGCAGTTCCCAGCAAGAGCGATGCAGAAGGCAGGTGATCTCCACATTTCCGACTGAGGTACCAGATTCATCTCACTGGGACTGGTTAGATAGTGGGTTTGCAGCCCAAGGAGGGAAAGCCGAAGCAGGGTGGGATATTGCCTCACCTGGAAAGCACAAGGGGCCAGAGAACTCCCTCTCCTAGTCAAGGGAAGCCATTAGGGACTTTTCCTGACACTCTGGCATTCTGGCTCAGATACTGTGCTTTTCTCCCAGTGTTCACAACCTGCAGACCAGGAAATTCCCTCTGGTGCCAACGATACCAGCACCCTGGGTTTCCAGCACAAAACTGGGGCTGTTTTAGCAGCAGCAGTTCTTTTTTCTCATACCCCAGTGGTGCCTGGAATACCAGAAAGATAGAACTACTTATTCCCCTGAAAAAGGGGGCTGAAGTCAGTAAGCCAAGTGATCTGGCTTGGTGGGTCCCACCCCCAGGAAGGCCAGCAAGCTAAGATCCACTGGCTTGATATTCTTGCAGCCAGCACAGCAGTCTGAGCTCTACCTGGGATATTCAAGCTCAGTGGGGGGTAGGGGGGAGGCGTCCACCATTGTTGAGGCTCAGATAGGCAGTTTTAACTTCTCCTGTGTAAACAAAGTCACTGGGAAGTTTACATAGCAACTGGGTAGAGGCCAAGCAGCTCAGCAAGGCCACTGCCGGCAGACTGTCACTAGACTCCCTTCTTTCTGGGCAGAACTTCTCTGAAAAAAGGCAGCAGCCCATCAGGGACTTATAAATAATGCCTCCACCTTCCTGGGACAGAGTACCTGGGAAAAGGGGTGGTGGTGGGTTCAGCTTCAGGAAACAAATGTCCCTGCCTGGCAGCTCTGAAGCGAGCAACGGATCTCCCAGCCCAGCGTTTGAGCTCTGATAAGGGACAGACTGCCTCCTCAAGTGGCTCCCTGACCCCTGTGTATCCTGACTGGGAGACACCTCCCAGCAGGGGCTGACAGACACCTCATACAGGAGAGCTATGGCTGACATCTGGCAAGTACCTTTCTGGGAAAAAGCTACCAGAGGAGGGAACAGGCAGCAATCTTTGCTGTTCTGCAGCCCCTGGTGATTCTCAGGCAAGCAGGGTCTGGAGTGGACCTCCAGCAAACTCCAACAGACCTGCAGCTGAGGGGCCTGACTGTTAGAAGAAAAACTAACAAACAGAAAGAAGTTTCAACATCAACAGAAAGGACGTCCACTCAGAGACCCCATCCAAAGGTCACCAAATTCAAAGACCGAAGGTAGATAAATTCAGGAAGATGAGAGGAAACCAGTGCAAAAAGGCTGAAATCTCCAAACCAGAATGGCTCTTCTCCAAGGGATCGCAACTCCTCACCAGCAAGGGAACAAAACTGGATGGAGAATGAATTTGATGAATTGACAGAAGCAAGTTTCAGAAGGTGGATAATAACAAACTTCTCTTAGTTAAAAAAGCATGTTCTAACCCAATGCAAGGAATCTAAAAACCTTGAAAAAAGGTTAGACAAAATGCTAACTAGAATAACCAGTTTAGAGAAGAACATAAACAACTTCATGAAGCTGAAAAATATAGCACGAGAACTTCGTGAAGCATACAGAAGTTCAATAGCTGAATCAACCAAGTGGAAGAAAGGATGTCAGAGATTGAAGAGCAACTCAATGAAATAAAATGAGAAGGCAAGATTAGAGAAAAAGAGTGAAAAGAAATGAACAAAGCCTCGAAGAAATATGGAATTACGTGAAAAGACCTAATCTATGTTTGATTGGTGTACCTGAAAGTGATGGAGAGAATGAAACCAAGTTGGAAAACACTCTTCAGGATATTATCCAAGAGAACTTCCCCAACCTAGCAAGGCAGGCCAACATTCAAATCCAGGAAATACAGAGAACACCACAAAGATATTCCTCAAGAAGACTAACCCCAAGATACATAATTGTCAGATTCACCAGGGTTGAAATGAAGGAAAAAATGCTAAGGGCAGCCAGAGAGAAAGGTCGGGTTACCCACAAAGGGAAGACCATCAGACTCACAGTGGATCTCTCAGCAGAAAACCTACAAGCCAGAAGAGAGTGGGGGCCAATATTCAACATCCTCAAAGAAAAGAACTTTCAACTCAGAATTTCATATCCAGCCAAACTAAGCTTCATAAGTGAAGAAGAAATAAAATCTTTTATGGACAAGCAACTGCTGAGAGATTTCATCACCATGAAACCTGCTTTACAAGAGCTCCTGAAGGAAGTACTAAACGTGGAAAGGAACAACCAGTACCAGTCACTGCAAAAACATACCAAATTGTAAAGACCATTGACATTATGAAGGAACTGCATCAACTAACGGGCAAAACAATCAGCTAGCATCAAAATGGCAGGATCAAATTCACACATAACAATATTAACCTTAAATGTAAATGGGCTAACTGCCTCAATCAAAAGATACAGACTGGCAAACTGGATAAAGAGTCAAAATCCATCAGTGTGCTGTATTCTGGAGGTTCATCTCACATGCAAAGACACACATAGGCTCAAAATAAAGGGATGAAGGAAGATCGACCAAACAAATGGAGAGGGAAAAAAAAAAAAAAACCCAAGGGTTGCAGTCCTACTCTCTGATAAAACAGACTTTAAACCAACAAAGATAAAAAGAGACAAAGAAGGGCACTACATAATGGTAAAGGGATCAATGCAACAAGAAGCGCTATTTTAAATATATATGCACCCAATACAGGAGCACCCAGATACATAAAGCAAGTTCTTAATGAACTACAAAGAGACTTAGACTCCCACACAATAATAGTGGGAGACTTTAACAACTCACTGTCAATATTAGACATATCAATGAATCAGAAAATTAACCAGGATATCCAGGACTTGAACTCAGATCTGGATCAAGTGGACCTAAAAGACATCTACAGAATTCTCCACTCCAAATACACAGAATATACATTTTTCTTAGCACCACATCACACTTGTTCTAAAATTGACCCCATAATTGGAAGTAAAATGCTCCTAAGCAAATACAAAAGAATGGAAATCAACAACCAGTCTTCTCAGACCACAGTGCAATTAAATTAGAACTCAAGTTTAAGAAACTCACTCAAAACCACACAACAACATGGAAACGGAACAACCTGTTTCTGAATGACTACTGGATAAATAATGAAATGAAGGCAGAAATAAAGGTGTTCTTTGAAACCAATAAAAATGAAGACACAATGTACCAAAATCTGTGGGACACATTTAAAGCAGTGTCTACAGGGAAATTTATAGCACTAAATGCCCACAAGATGAATGAGGAAAGATCTAAAATCAACACCCTAACATCACGATTAAAAGAACTGGAGGAGCAAGATCAAACAAGTTCAAAAGCTAGTAGAAGACAAGAAATAACAAAGATCAGAGCAGAACTGAAGGAGATAGAGACACAAAAAATCCTTCAAAAAATTAATGAATCCAGGAGCTGGTTTTCTGAAAATATCAACAAAACAGCTATACCGCTAGCCTGACTAATAAAGAAGAAAAGAGAGAAGAATCATATAGATACAATAAAAAATGATAAAACGGATATCACTATCGATCCCACAGAAATACAAACTACCATCAGAGAGTACTAAAAACACCTCTATGCACATAAACCAGTAAATCTAGAAGAAATGGATAAATTCCTGGACATTTACACCCTTCCAAGACTAAACCAGGAAGAAGTTGAATGCCTGAATAGACCAATAACAAGTTGAAATTGAGGCAGCAATTAATAGCCTGCCAACCAAAAAACGTCCAGGACCAGATGGCTTCACAGCCGAATTCTACAGAGGTAGGAAGAGGAACTAGTACCATTCCTTCTGAAGCTGTTCTAAGCAATAAAGAAAGAGGTAATCCTCCCTAACTCATTTTATGAGACCAAATAAAACCTGGCAGAGGCTTATCAAAAAAAGAAAATTTCAGGCCAATATCCATGTTGAACATTGATGTGAAAATCCTCAACAAAATACTGGCGGACCAAATCGAACAGCACGTCATAAAGCTTTTCCATCATGTTCAAGTTGGCTTCATCCCTGGGGTGCAAGGCTGGCTGAACATAGGCAAATCTATAAAAGTCATCCATCACATAAACAGAAACAAAGACAAAAACAACATGATTATCTCAATAGATGCAGAGAAGGCCTTTGACAAAATTCAACAGCTCTTTATGCTAAAAACTCTCAATAGGCCATACAGGGTGGCTCACGCCTGTAATCCCAGCACTTTGGGAAGCTGAGGAGGGTGGATCAAGAGGCCAGGAGTTCAAGATCAGCCTGGCCAAGATGTTGAAACCTCATCTCTACTAAAAATACAAAAGAAAATTAGGTGGGTGCGGTGGCAGGCACCTGTAGTCCCAACTACTCAGGAGGCTGAGGCAGGAGATTCACTTGAACCTGGGGGGTGAAGAATTGCTTGAACCTGGGGAGTGGAGGTTGCAGTGAGCCAAGATTGTGCCACTGCAATCCAGCCTGGGCGACAGAGTGAGACTCCATCTCAAAAAACCCCCTGAAAACCAAAAAACAAAAAACTATCAATAAAGCAGGTGTCAGTGGAATGTATCTCAAAATAACAAGAGCTGTTTATGACAAACCCATAGCCAATATCATACTGAATGGGCAAAAACTGGAAGCATTCCCTTTGAAAACTGGCATGAGACAAGGATGCCCTCTCTCACCACTCCTATTCACCATTGTATTGGAAGTTCTGGCCAGGGCAATCAGGCAAGAAAAAGAAATAAAGGGTATTCAATTAGGAAAAAAGGAAGACACATTGTCTCTATTTGCAGATGACATGATTGTATTTATAGAAGACCCCATCATCTCAGCCCAAAATCTCCTTAAGCTGATAAACAACTTTAGCAAGTCTCAGGATACAAAATCAACGTGCAAAAATCACAAGGATTCCTATACACCAATAATAGACAAATAGAGAGTCAAATAACGAGTGAACTCCCATTCACAACTGCTACAAAGAAAATAAAATACCTAACAAGGGATGTGAAGGACCTCTTCAAGGATAACTACAAACCACTGCTCAAGGAAATAAGACAGGACAAAAACACATGGAAAAACATTCTATGCTCATGGTTAGGAAAAATCAGTATTGTGAAAATGGCCATACTGCCCAAAGTAACTTATAGATTCAATGCTATCCCCATCAAGCTACTGGGTAATTTATAGATTCAATGCTATCCCCATTAAGCTATCAATGACTTTCTTCACAGAATTGGAAAAAACAATCTTAAATTTCATATGGAACCAAAAAACAGCCCACATAGCCAAGACAATCCTAAGCAAAACAAAAACAAAACAAAGCTGGAGGCATCACGATACCTGACTTCAAACTATACTATATTTCTCAAAAGAAGATATTTATGCAGCCAACAAACATTAGGAAAAAGAACAACAACTCATCATCACTGGTCATTAGAGAAATGCAAATCAAAACCACATTGAGATACTATCTCACGACAGTTAGAATGGCAATCATTAAAAAATAAGGAGACAACAGATGCTGGAGAGGATGTGGAGAAATAGGAACACTTTGACACTGTTGGTGGGAGTGTAAATTAGTTCAACCATTGTAGAAGACAGTGTGGTGATTCCTCAATGATCTGGAACTAGAAATACCATTTGACCCAGCAATCCCATTACTGGGCATATACCCAAAGGATTTTAAATCATTCTATTATAAAGACAATGCACACGTATGTTTATTGAGGCACTGTTCACAATAGCAATTACTTGGAACCAACCCAAATGCCCATCAATGATAGACTGGATAAAGAAAATGTGGCACATATACACCATGGAATATTATGCAGCCATAAAAAAGGTTGAGTTCATGTCCTTTGCAGGCACATGGATGAAGCTGGAAACCATCATTCTCAGCAAACTGAGACAAGAACAGAAAACCAAACACCGCACGTTCTCACTTATAAGTGGGTGTTGAACAATGAGAACGCAGGGAGGGGAACATCACACACTGGGGCCTGTAGGGGGTAGGGGAGGTAGGGGAGGGATAGCAGGGTGTTGGGGGATTGTGGAGGGATGCAATTAGGAGAAATACCTAATGTAGATGATGGGGTGATGGATGCAGCAAATCACCATGGCACACGTATACCTACATAGCAAACCTGCACATTCTGCACATGTATCCCAAAACTTAAAGTATAATTAAAATAAAGTTTTAGTTGGGTAATGGCTGCTTATCTAATTCCAATATTCCACTACTTTCCCTGTGCAGCTGGTTGTGCCTGTGTAACAGTTTTTAGCTGAGGGCTATTGCTGGCCCAAATCTTGCCTCTGTGTTAGTTAGAAAAAGGCCTCCCTTCCTCTGAGCAGCTGCAGAGCTGTGATGTGAATAGTGTGGCAGTAGAGGGCAAGCTGGATTTTAGGCCCTGCTCACCCTTTGCCAGATGTCCCTGTGCAACAACTTTTACAACTATGGGCAGCAGCCCTATTCTGGCTGGGGGATGTGTGTGGAAGAATGTGTACAACTTCTTAACCGCACTCTTACAAGAAGTGTGGGTCCTCTCTTTTTCTCCTATCTCAAGCTGAATTATGGACATAGTAGTGAGCCATTGGTAAATGCAGTGTCAAGATGGAAGAACTCATATCCCTTGAAACAGTGAGATGCCATGAGATGCCAAGCTAGCATTAGACCATCTGCCCTATTGGCATAAGAGAAAAAATAAACTACTATTTTTTTAAGCCATTGTATTTTTGGGTATTTTCTTGTTCTTTAAAAGTTTTAAATAATAATAATAATTATTATTTTAAAAAATTTTTAAATTTTTGTAGAGATGAGGTTTCACCATGTTGGCCAGTTGGTCTTGAACTCCTGACCTCAAGTGATCCGCCTGCCTCGGCCTCCCAATGTGCTGAGATTACAGGCATGAGCCACCATGCTCGGGCCATTATTATTATTATTATTATTAATATTATTAGAGACAGAGTCTTGGTCTGTCGCCCAGGCTGGAGTGCAGTGGGGCAATCTTAGCTCACTGCAACCTCCGACTCCGGGGTTCAAGCAATTCTCCTGCCTCAGCCTCCTGAGTAGCTGAGGCTACAGGCGCCTGTCACCATGCCTGGCTAATTTTTATATCTGTAATAGAGATGGGATTTCACTATGTTGGCCAGGCTGGTCTTGAACTCATGACCTTGTGATCCACCCACCTTGGCCTCCCAAAGTGCTGGGATTACAGGCGTGAGTCACTGTGCCCCGCCTAAATAAATTAATATTATTAAAAAAGAAATTTTAGGCCGGACACAGTGGATCACGCCTGTAATCCCAGCACTTTGGGAGGCTGAGGCAGATGGATCACAAGGTCATGAGATCGAGACCATCCTGGCCAACATGGTGAAACACTGTCTCTACTAAAAATACAGAAATTAGCTGGGTGTGGTGGCTCCCACCTGTAATCCCAGCTACTCGGGAGGCTGAGGCAGAAAAATTGCTTGAACCTAGGAGGCAGAGATTGCGGTGAGCCAAGATAGTGCCACTACACTCCAGCTTGGGTGACAGAGTGAGACTCCATCTTAAAAAAAAAATTAATGTAAAAGATTAAAAAATCAGTAAAATATTTCATGTATGAACTAAAGTTTTTATTTAACACAAAAAAACTTTGCCTTGCAATTTTCACTTCTAACAGTTTTAAATCTAAACAGGATAAAAACTCCAATTGGTAATATAGAATGAAAGACTTCAAGTAACTTAAATCCTGCTTCTTTGCTTTTACTATTACTATGCTATCATTTTTTTTTGAATCTCAAATCTACTATTTAAACATAGAAATATGTAGTACCACAGGAACCGGAGGTTTGAATTATGTCTGAAGTGTCTGGAATGATTCTGAACTTTTGCAAACTTATACTCTAAATGAATGGGAGTAGGTGTGATTCTACTTGTGTCAGGGACAACGGTGTAACAGTGAGTTATTTGTATATTTATTTTAAAAAATTTATTATTTGTGTATTTATTTATTCTTTTTCTTAGAGACGGGGGGATCTCACTATGTTGTCCAGGCTAGATTCTTCTGGATTCAAGTGATCCTCCTGCTTCAGCCTCCGGAGTAGCTGGGACTACACGCATGCAACATTGAAGTTGGCACTGGGAGCTCTTTGAGTCAAATTCCGTGTAGAATATAATATTTATTAAAGGGTAAATAATATAAGTATTCAATTTGAAGCTTAAATAAATATTATTCACAGTAAAAAGTAACTACAGCAATTGTTTAAAACTTGGAGCTATAGTGTATATAGGTAGATAAAGAGATAGAGGAGATTTTATCACTGACATTGTTTATCATTGCTGATGATTGTGATAATAAAGTGCAGACTGACTGTTAGCCACTTTTATTATTGTTTTTAAATTTTCAACTAACAGTGTACCCTCTTATTGCCTGTACCTGGGGCTGACCCCCTCTATCAACTCTCCGTTGGTAGCCCCATTGACTCCATGATCTGTTTGCTGCTTATTCCATGGGTTGAGAATTACTCATCTAACTTGAGAGACTACAAAGATTTGGGGTTGACATGATTAAATATATTGAGTAAGAAGTACCAGCCAGATCCAGGTGGCACCTGTCTAGTAGGCCTTTAAAAATGTGGATCTGGGCCAGATGCTGTGGCTCACGCCTTTAATCCTAACACTTTGGGAGGCCGATGCAGGAGGATCACGAGGTCAAGGGATCAAGACCATCCTGGCCAACCTGGTGAAAACCTGTCTCTACTAAAAATACAAAAATTTGCTGGGCGTGGTGGCATGCAACTGTAGTTCCAGCTACTTGGGAGGCTGAGGCAGGAGAATCACTTGACCGGGGAGATGGAGGTTGCAGTGAACTGAGATCACGCCACTGCACTCCAGGCTGGTGACAGAGCAAGACTTTGTCTCAAAAAAAAAAAAAAAAAAAAAAAAAAAGAAGTGTGGATCTGGGGCTCAGGGATTCAGATAAAGATATTGGAAAAATCTATGCATTATTCAGCAGAGAAATAGAAATAAGGAGTGTGTCTCTCTAATGTACTTTTGGGATCAGACATATTTCTATTTGTTTCATAGGTGTCTTTAATCAGAAGAAAAATCTCCTGACAAACCATTTTGCCTGTTTTCAATTTGATTAAAAAGTAATGAGTAACTGCCATGTACCACACATCATGCTAAGTGCCAGAAATACATACATGGGTGAGGTAGACACAGTCTCTGTTATGATTGTGAACTTGGATTCCAGCTTCCTCCTCTAATCATATTTTTCAATCAGGATTTATATTGGATCATTTTTTGAAATCTCAATAAGAAAAATGCTTAATTAATAACATGCCAGATTTTTTTTCAGGGAGCTAACAGGCTGGATTTCTCTTTGGTAGGGGGAAGTGCAGTTTTTTCTGCCCTCATTCTAAGTTCACCAAGAATGTCCTTGGAAGGACTGGGAAAAAATTATAATAAAATTTCATTTTCAATATATTCAAGAATGTTCAAGATAGGATTGAAACAAGAAAATAAGTTTTAAAAGGGCATCTTACTGTATACATATAAGCAAGGAAGGAGGGGTAATTCTATCTCTGTGAGCCTGAGTTTACTGTAGGGCTGAGTGTACTTATGATAAATATTTTTGGTGTTTGAGAGTCTCAGATTTTTAAAAAGTCAATATCTGATGCAGATTCTTGGGTATCCTTTTTTCCTTCATAAATCACGTAAGTCCAGGGGCTTGGAATAATGATCATTAATCATTGTACACAAGTGACTGCTCTGAGGTCTGCTTTCGCAGTGAACTTTATAGAATACTAGGCTGGTAAGTAAAATACTATCTTTCATATTTATTAAGGTGTCACTACTGTCTAAGCTATTTTTTTCAGACTCGATGTTATATTTACACTGATCTTTCTTTGGAACAATGATATGAATTTGAGTTGCCAGAGTGAGGTTGGTGGTACAGAATAAACAGCTGTGAGTTTGGCAACATGAAATGGTTTATGGGGCTATTGTCCAGTAGTTACTTTGCTTATAGTAAACATACATCACCCTTTCCCACATTTCTTGTCTAATTTTCACTGTCTGTGGAGCTAGTCTCTCCTTCTCGAACTTGCCTATTTTTTGGTGATTACCAGAAAGTTCTAGTTCCTGCCTTCTTCCTTTCCTCTCAGAAATACCATTTAATCTTTAATGAATGATCCAGAAACAAGCAATGGAGTATGGCTGAGAAATTGATTAGGGAATATGTATGAAGGATGGGGTGGGAAGAGGTAAATCGGAGCATGTGTTCAGGTATTAGTCATATCAGGGGACGTAGCACACTATCTAGAATAAGGTAAGTTAAACAAAATCAACTTTGCTGGGCATGGTGGCTCACACCTATAATTCCAGCACTTTGGGAGGCCAAGGCCGGCAGATCACTGGAGGTCAGGAGTTCGACACCAGTCTGACCAACATGGTGAAACCCTGTCTCTACTAAAATACCAAAAATTAGCCTGGTTTGGTGGCACATTCCTGTAATCCCAGCTTCTTGGGAGGCTGAGGCAGGAGAATTGCTTGAACCTGGGAGGTGGAGGTTGCAGTGAGCTGAGAATGCACCATTGCACTCCCGCCTGGGTGACAAAAGCAAAACACCCTGTCTCAAAAACAAAAAAACAAAAAACAAAAAACCCCTCAAGTTTATTGAGATCTACTGTACATTTTTTTTTAACCTATAGATTGATAGGAAATTTCTAAAATAGTACAGTGAGGTTCATGTTCCCTTCTCTCAGTTTCCCCCAGTGGTCATATCTTATGTAACTATAGTACAATATCAAAACCAGGAAATTAACATTGATGGGATGAGATTGTATGGTTCTATGCCATTTTATCACGTGTACAGACACGAGTAACCACCATCACAATCAAGATGCAGAACTCTGTATCACCATAAAGATCTCTCTGAGCTACCTCCTAATAGCCATACCTGTCTCTCCGATCCCCATCCTTCCTAACCCCTGGCAACCACTAATCGGCTTTCTATCACTGCAAGTTTGTTACATCAAGAATAGTGTACAGTATGCAGCAAACCTAATCTTACAGCATGTGACTTTTTCTTTTTGGATCTTTTGAGACTGCCTTTTTCCACTTAGCACAATGCCCTTGAGTTCCATGTGTTTCATTGCTACATTCCTTTTTATTGCTGAGTAGTATTCCATGGAAGGGATGTATCACAGTTTAATTAATTAATTAATTTTTTTGAGATGGAGTTTCACTCTGGTTGCCCAGGCTGGAGTGAAATGGCTTAATCTCGGCTCACTGCAACCTCCACTTCACAGGTTCAAGTGATTCTCCTGCCTCAGCCTCCCAGGTAGCTGGGATTACAGGAGCCTGCAACAACACCTGGCTTATTATTATTATTTTTTTAAAATATTTTTAGTAGAGATGGTGTTTCCTCCATGTTGGTCAAGCTTGTCTCAAACTCTCTACTTCAGGTGATTTGCCAGCCTTGGCCTCCCAAAGTGCTGGGATTACAGGCGTGAGCCACTGTGCCCAGCTATCACAATTTATTTAACCATTCACCTATTTAGGAACATTTTGTTTCCAGTTTTTGGATATTATAAATAAAGCTACTGTGAACATTTGTATGCAGGCTTTTGTATAGATGTAAATTTTCACTTCTCTGAGATAAATGCCCAGCAGTGTGATTGCTAGGTTGTAAGGTAGTTGGATATTTAGTTTTATAATAAACTGTTCAACTATGGTCATCATTTTACATTCCCACCAACAATAATCTAGATGTTCCACATCCTTGCCAGGAATCAGTATTGACACTATTTTTTATTTGCTGTCCTAATAAGTATGTGATAATATTTCATTGTTAGTCTGAATTTGCATTTCTCTAATGGCTAGTGATGTTGAACACTTTTTTTTCATTAGTTTTTAATCTTTTTTTTCTGAAAGACTAAACCACGACAACCGAGACCATGTGTTAGTTCTTATTCTTTGTCCTAATTAATATCCTTCTTCCCTTTACTCTCCATGGGAAAGTGGTTTCTTTGTGTAAAAGTCTCTGTTCCCAGTGCTCTAGCATTGCCTGGGGTGAACACTAATCAGTCTGTTATGACAAACTGTTTTCTGAATAGAAGCCCTGTGTTGGAGACACTGCCTTCAGGTGACAAAAATGTTACAGTGAAGACCTTCATTCATGTTCTGAATACATTATCTCTAGATCTTTTTGTCTCTGTCACTGGATATTATGGTTTATTTTATATCTTAAGGCACAGGTTGGCCTCAGTGATAATCTCTAACGTAATACTTAGCAGCTAGGGTCTGGAATCAGACCAATATAGATGTTAATTTCTGGATTTGCCACTTCTGAACTTCATTATTGGACAACTTATTTAAACTCTCTAAGCTTTAGTTTTCTTGTGTACAAAATGAGGATAATAATGGCAATTTATCTGTAGGGTTGTTGTGAAGATTATCTGTGTGTTTCAGTTATCTATTGCTGTTACATATTATTCCAAAGCTTAGTGGCTTCAAACAACAATGATTTATTATTTTTCATGATTCTGTGGGTTGACTGGGCACAGTTAGGTGTTTTTTATTCCATGTAGAATAGCTGAGATGGCATATACAGCCTAAATTAGTGTTCATCCCTGGCAATACTCGAATGTGTTCAGCGGCGACTCAGCAGGGGCTGAAACATCCAGGTTGGCTTCTCATCCTGCAGGGCCACCTGTCACATGGCTTTCACAGTTCTGTAGTCTAGCATATACTCTGTACAGTGTGGTAGCTGGCTTTTATGAGGGAGAAAGCAGAAGTCAGCAGTTCTCTTGAGCCTGAGCACAGAAGTCCTAGAACATCACCTCGATTGCATTCTATTGATCAAAGCAAGTTCCAGGGCCATTCCAGGCTCCCAGAGAGGAGATATTGTGTTTGGGAGCATAATGAAAAAACCCTATAGAAGTGGCATTACAATGAGCATGGCATGATGCTTTGATATGAGAGGCACAAGTAAATGAACACCAAATGAGAAAGTAGCAGCTGTCAGCATCTCATTTCATAGAGACTCTTAGCATATGTCTGCATTTCTGAAATTTTCTCTTTCTCGTTCCTCATTTTCTTAAATTTTGCTTGGATATCCTATAGGTATCCCAAACCTAATATCGAAACAGAAGTTTTATTTTTTCCTTCCCATATGTACCCCTCTAACATCTTTCCCTTTTCAGTAAATGGCTTAATTAATCACTCAGTTGCTAATGTCAATGTCAGAAATTCAGAAGATATGGATGGTTTCTTAGTCCATTTTCTGCTGCTATAATAGACTATCACATACTGTGTAATTTATATAAAAAGAATTTTATCTCTCACAGTTGGGGAGGCTGGAAGGTCCAAGAGCTGGTGCTAGCGTCTGGTGAGAGCCTTGGAGGACCTGGCTGAAGGAGGAAGAGAAAGTGAGTGCATGAGACAGAGAGCAGAAGGGGCCAAAGTTCATCCCGTTATTGGAAGCTCACTTGGGTGATAACCAACCCACTCTTCTTTTTTTGAGACAGAGTTTCACTCTTGTTGCCCAGGCTGGAGTGCAATGGCACAATCTCGGCTCACTGCAACCTCCACCTCTTGGGTTCAAGCAATTCACCTGCCTCAGCCTCACGAGTAACTGGAATTACAGGTGCCTGCCACCACGCCTGGCTAAATTTTTGTTTTTTGTTTTTTGAATTTTTAGTGGAGACGGAGTTTCACCATGTTGGCCAGGCTGGTCTTGAACTCCTGACATCAGATTATCCACCTGTCTTGGCTTCCCAAAGTGTTGGGATTACAGGTGTGAGCTGCCACACCCAGCCTGACTTTAATTTCTTAAAGGTCCTACTTTTTAATGCCATCATATGGGCAATTAAATTTTAACATGAGTTTTGGTGGGGAGGTTTAAACCATTGCAACTCCTCTCTCTCACATCTCACATCTAATCCATCGACAACTGCTATTGACTCTTCCTTCAAAATATATTCCCAAACTGAACCCTTTTCACCATCCCTCTATGCGCTAATCAAAGCCACAACTTAATGTTACTCAGGCTAGTGCTTCCTACCTGGTTTCACTGACTCCATTCTTGCCTTCTAGAGTTAGTACTCCACATACCAGCTAATAATCTTTTGTGTCATTGTTTTTCTTGGTTTTTGAAAAACTCAAATAAGATTTTATCCATTTTATGGTGCAAAATAAAAATGTTAAGCTGATATATTCAAATACAGTGTTTTTTCTTTTTTTTATTAATTAAAAGATTCATGAACCAAGATTTGCTAGAATCATGTCAAAGAGCACATTATATTAGAACGTCAAAAGCTTTTTCACATTGCTTGATGAGAGAGACCAAAGGGAATACAAGTGGTTCCTGAGAGTAATGTCACTTTCAGCCCATTAGGCTTGCTATGCAGAGACCCTTAGATGTAAAATATCAACTGATGGGTTACTTGGGGACTGGGAGACAGGGACTGGGAGACAAGAGCGCACTCTTGGCCTGCAAGGATCAGCTGTCCACAAAATAACCTAAAAAATCATTTGACTTTTCTATTCAATCCTCTTCAAAGCTGTCTTTTCTCACATAAAATATGATTTAAAAAAATCCTCAAATGGCCTGCGAAGGTCTGCATGATCGAGTCCCTGCACTTCTCTCTGACTTCACTTCCTTTCACTTTCTATATTGTTTACTTTGCTCTAGCCCCTGACTTTCATGCTGTTCCATGAACACATCAAGCTCATTCCTTCCTCAGATCCTTTACATTTGCTGTTCTCTTTGCCTAGAAAGTTTTCCCCGGATGTCTACATACTTTTTTTTTCTCTCTCTCTCTCTTTCTCTCCCCTCCCTCCTTCCCTCCCTTCCTTCCTTCTTTCTTTTTCTTTCTTGTTTTGAGACGGAGTTCTGCTCTCTCACCAGGCTGGAGTGCAGTGGCACCATGTCGACTCACTGCCACCTCCCCCTCTGAAGTTCAAGTGATTCTCCTGTGTCAGCCTCTTGAGTAGCTGGGACTACAGGCGTGCACCACCACTCCCAGCTAATTTTTGTATTTTAAGCAGAGACGGGGTTTCACCATGTTGGCCAGGCTGGTCTTGATCTCTTGACCTGCTGATCCACCCTCCTCTGCCTCCCAAAGTGCTGGGATTACAGGCATGAGCCACGGTTCCCAGCCCATAGTCTGCTTCTTATTTCCATCTGGGCCTCTGATTAAACATCACCTTCTCTTGTAGGTATGTTTTCACTCCCTATATAAAATAGCCCTTTCTTTTTTTTCTTTCAGAAATATTGTAATAAAAATTGGCTTGTCCAAGAAATACCCACTACATGAATATCAATAAAAAAGACCTATAATAAAATAGAAAATTTACCATATGGCTATGATTTAAAGAAAAAAGCTGTAGATACTGGAGCACATAAGCGAAATCTAGTATTAAGGTCATAGTCCTTCTAATGGGCTATGGTTAGGAATCTAATTGATATCAAAATAAAACAATGTAAATGCTGACCTTAAAATAGCTCTTTCTACCTATTGTCCTCTATCTCCTTATCCAGCTTTGTTTTCTTCTTAGTTTCTCATAATACTTATTATGACTTGACAATATGTATGAATATATTTATGCCTGAGTATGTGTTTATATATGTATGTATCTATCTACCTTTTTATTTTTGATCTGTCTCCACTATTGGAATGAGAGCTCATTGAGGAAACTGTTTTCTTACTCAAATTTTTTAAAAAGATTTTTTAATTTTAAATTTTTGTGGGTACTTACTAGGTGTATATATTTAGGGGGTACATGATGTGTGTTGATACAGGCATGAAATGCATAATAACCACATCATGAAGGGTGGGGTGTGTATCCCCTCAAGCATTTATCCTTTGTGTTACAATCCAGTTGCCTCTTTTGGTTAAGATGTACAGTTAAATTATTATTGACTACAGTCACCCTGTTGTGCTATCAAATACTAGGCATTATTCATTCATTCTAACTATTTTTTTGTACCCATTAATCATCTACCCCTGAATCTTCACTATCCTTCCCAGCCTCTGGTAACTATCCTTCGACTCCATCTCCATGGGTTCAATTGTGTTGATTTTTAGGTCCCAAAATAAATGAGAACATGCAATGTTTTTCGTTCTGTGCCTGACTTATTTCACTGAACATAATGAACTCCAGTCCCATCCATGTTGTTGTAAATGACCGAAACAGGTTATTTTTTATGGCTGAATGGTACTCCATTGTATATATGTGCCACATTTTCTTTATCCATTCATCTGTTGATGGACATTTAGGTTGCTTCCCAATTTTAGTTATGGTGAACAGAGCTGCAATGAACATGGGAATGCAGATATCTCTTTGATATAGTGGTTTCCTTTCTTTTCAGTATATATATCCAGTAGTGGGACTGCTGAATCATACGATAATTCCATTTTTAATTTTTTGAGGAAGCTCCAAACTGTTCTCCATGGTGTTTGTACTAATTTACATTCCCACCAACAGTGTACAAGAGTTCCCTTTTCTCCACATCCTCAATAGCATTTGTTATTGCCTGTCTTTTGGATCTAAGCCATTTTAACTGGAGTAAGATGATATCTCATTGTAGTTTTGATTTGCATTTATCTGATGATCAGTGATGTTGAGCACCTTTTCATATACCTGTTTGTCATTTGTATGTCTTCTTTTGAGAAGTGGCTATTCAAATCGTTTGCCTGCTTTTTGATCAGATTATTAGATTTTTTCTTATAGAATTATTTGAGCTCATTATATATTCTGGTTATTAAATCCTTGTCAGATAGATAGTTTGCAAATATTTTCTCCTATTTGGTGCGTTATCTCTTCACTTTTTGATTGTATCCTTTGCTGTGTAGAAGCTTTTGAACTTGATGTGATCCCATATATCCATTTTTCTTTGGTTGCCTGTGCCTGTAGGGTATTGCTCAAGAAAATTTTGCCCATACCAATGTCCTGGAGATTTTCTCCAGTGTTTTCTTATAGTAGTTTCATAAGTTGAGGTTTTAGATTTAAGTCCTAAATCCACTTTGATTTTGTATACGGAGAGAGGGATCTGGTTTTATTTCTCTGCATATGGATACCCAGTTTTCCCAGCACAACTTATTGAAGAGACTATCTTTTCCCAGGTGTATGTAGTTGGCATCTTTGTAGAAAATGAATTCACGGTAGGTGTGTGGATTTGTTTTTGGGCTATTTTGTTCCATTGGTCTATGTGTCTGTTTCTATGCCAGTACCATGCTGCTTTGGTTACTATAGCTCTGGAATGTAATTTTTGTTTTTGAGACAGTATCTTGCTCTGTTGCCCAGGCTGGAGTGCAGTGTGACCTGATCTTGGCTCACTGTAACCTCCACCTCCCAGGCTCAAGTGATCCTCCCACCTCAGCCACCCAAGTACCTGGGACCACAGGTGTGTACCACCACATCCAGCTACCCTGTAATATTCTTTGAAGCCAGGTAATTTGATCCCTCTGATTTTGTTGTTTTCACTTAGGACAGCTTTGGCAATTCAGGGACTTTTGTGGTTTCATATAAATTTTCGGACTGTTTTTTCTATTTCTGTGAAGAATGTCTTTGGTATTTTCATAGGGATTGTGCTGAATTTGTAGATTGCTTTGGCTAGTAGGGACATTTTTATTTATTTATTTTTTGAGACAGAATCTCAGCCTGTTAGCCAGGCTGGAGTGCAGTGGTATGATCTCGGCTCATTGTAACCTCTGCCTCTCTGACTTGCGGATTCAAATGATCCTTCCATCTCAGTCTCCCAAGTGGCTGGGACTACAGACATGTGCCACCATGCCCAACTAATTTTTGTATTTTTGGTAGAGATGGGCATTTGCCACATTGCCACAGGCTAGTCTCGAACTCCTGAACTCAAGGGATCCTCCTGCCTCAGCCTCCCAAAGTGCTAACAGGCATGAGCCACCACACCCGGCTGACATTCTAACAATATTGATTCTTCCAATCCACAAATGTGAGATCTTTCCATTTTTTGGCGTCCTGTTCAACTTACTTCATCAGTGATTTATGGTTTTCATCATAAAGATCTGTCATGTCTTCAGTTAATTCCTAGGCATTTAATTTTATTTGTGGATATTTGTAAATGCGACTACTTTTTTGATGTCTTTTTCAGTTTGTTCACTGTTGGCACATAAAAATGCACTGATTTTGTATTTTTGTATTCTGCAACTTTACTGAATTTATCAGTTCTAGAAGTTTCTGGTGGAGTCATCAGGATTTTCCAAATATAAAATTATATCATCTGGAAGCAAGGATAATTTGACTTCTTCTTTTCCAATTTGGATGCCCTTTATATCTTTCTCTTGTCTGACTGCTCTGGCTAGGACTTCCAGTACTATTTTCAATAACAGTGAGCATCCTTGTTATGTTCCAAATTTTGGAGGAAAGGCTTTCAGTATTTTTTCCCCCATTCAGTGTGATGCTAGCTGTGGATCTATTATATATGGCTTTTATTATGTTGAAGTATGTTCCTTCAATACCCAGGTTTTTGAGGATTTTTATTATGAAGGGATGTTGAATTTTATCAAATGCTTTCTCAGCATCGATTGAAGTGATCATTTGGTTTTTGTCTTTCATTCAGTTGATATGATGTATAACATTGATTTGTGTATGTTGAACCATCCTTGTATCCCAGGGATAAATCCCACTTGGTCATGACAAATAATCTTTTTAATATATTGTTGAATTATGTTTGCTAATATATTGTTGAGGATTTTTCATCAGGAATATTGGCCTGTAATTTTTAATTTTTTGATATATCTTTGTCTGGTTTTGGTACCAGGGTAATACTGGTCTCATAAAATGTGTTTGGAAGTATTTCCTTCTCCTATATTTGCCAGAACAGTTTGAGTATAATTGGTATTAGTTCTTTAAATGATTGATAAAATTCAGCAGTGAAGCCATTGGGTTCCAGGCTTTTCTTTACTGGGAGACTTTTTATTATGGCTCCGATCTCATTAATTGCTATTGGCCTGTTCAAGTTTTGAATTTCTTCCTGGTTCAATCTTTGTAGGGTGTATGAATCTAAGAGTTTAACCATATCTTCTAGAGTTTCCAATTTATTGGCATATAGTTGCTCATGACCACGAATTGTCATTTGAATTTCTGCAGTATCCATTGTAATATCTTCTTTTTCATCTCTGATTTTATTTGGATTTCCCTTTTTTTTTCTTAGCTAGTCTTGCTAAATGTTTGTCTCTTTTGTTTACCTTTTCAAAAAAACAAACTTTTTGCTTCTTTGATCTATATTGTTTTTTCATTTGTTTCATTTATTTACACTCTGATCTTTGTTATTTCTTTCCTTCTACTAATTTTCAAATTGGCTTGCTCTTGCTTTTCTAGTTCTTTAAGATACATTGTTAGGTTGCTTATTTGAAATTTTTTTTCTTTGATGTACAAACTTATAGCTATAAACTGTCCTCTTAGCACACTTTTGCTCTATTCTATAGGTTTTGCTATGTTGTGTTTCCATTATCATTTGTTTCAATAAATTTTTCAGTTTCCTTCTTAATTTCTTAATTGACCCACTGGTCACTCAGAAGTGTGTCATTTAATTTCCACGTATTTGTATAGTGTCAAACATTCCTCTTGTTATTGATTACTGGTTTTGCTCTATTGTGGTCAGAGAATATGCTTGATATTTTAGTTTTTTGAATGTTTTAAGACTTGATTTGTGACCTAACTTGTGGTCTATCCTTGAGAATAACTCATGTGCTGAGGAAAAGAATGTGTATCCTGAAGCTCTTGAATGAAATGTAACTATCTATTAGATCCATTTGGCCTATACTGCAAATTAAGCCTGATGTTTCTTTGTTGACTTTCTCTCTGGAAGATTTATCCAATGCTGACAGTGGGGTGTTGAAGTCTTCAGCTATTATTGTTTTGGGGCCTATCTCTCTCTTTAGCTTTATTAATATTTGCTTTATATATCTAGGTGCTCCAGTGTTGGGTGCATATATATTTAAAATTGTTATATCCTCTTGCTGAATTTACCCCTTTATCATTTTATAATGACCTTCTTTGTCTCTTCTTATAGTTTTTGTCTTGACATCTATTTTGTCTGATATTCGTATAGCTAGTCTTGTTCTTTTTTGGTTTTCATTGTCATGGAATATCTTTTTCCATCTTTTTATTTTCAGTCTGTGTGTGTTTTTATAGGTGAAGTGTGTTTCTTTTAGGCAACAGATCAATGGGTCTTGTTTATTTAATCCATTCAGCCAGTCTGTATCTTTTGATTGGAGAATTTAGTCCACTTATGTTCAATGTTGTTACTGGTAAGTAAGGACCTGTGCCATTTTGTTATTTGTTTCCTGATAGTTTTGTGGTCTTCTCTTTCTCTTTTATTTCCTTTCTGTCTTTTAGCAAAGGTGATTTTCTGTGGTGATATGATTTAGTTTGTTCCTTTTTATTTTTTGTATCCATTATATGTATTTTTTGTTTGAGGTTACCATGCAAATACCATCTTATAACCCATGACTTTAAGCTGACAACAACTTAGTACTGTTTGCGTAAACAAACACACAAGCCAAAAGAAAACTTTTATTAGTCTTTATTGACTCAATGCCTTAACTTTGTCCCCTTGCTTTAAAACTTTTTCTTGTTACTATTTATACCTTATTGTACTGTCAGTGTTTTCAAAAGTTGTTGTAGTTATTCTTGATTGGTTCATCTTTTAGTCTTTCTACTTAGGATAAGAGTAGTTTACACACCACAGTTACAGTGTTATACAATTCTGTGTTTTTCTGTGTACTTACTATTACCAGTGAGTTTTATTGTTCATTAACATCCTTTTATCCCTTCTTTTTTTTTTGTGACAGGGTCTCACTCTGTCACCCAGGCTGAATTGCAGTGATGCAATCATGGTTTACTTCAGCCTCACCTTGTGTGGGTTCAGGTGATCCCCTTGCTTCAGCCTCTCAAGTAGCTGGGACTACAGGCATGTGTCTTCATGCCTGGGTGATTTTCATATTTTTGTTTTTGGAGAGACAGGGTTTTTCCATTTTGCCCAGGCTGGTATCAAACTCCTGGGCTCAAGGCAATCTGCCCACCTCAGCCTCCCAAAGTGTTGAGATTACAGGCATTAGCCATTGCTCTGTTGCCCAGACTGGAGTGCAATGGCACAATCTCAGCCACTGCAACCTCCAGCTCCTGGGTTCAAGTGATTCTCCCACCTCAACCTCAGGAGTAGGTGGGATTATAGGCATACACCCAGATAATTTTTTGGATTTTTATAGAGATGGGGTTTCACCATGCTGGCCAGGCTGGTCTTAAACTCCTGGCCTCAACTAATTCATCTGCCTTGGCATCCCACAGTGCTGGGATTACAAGTGTGAGCCACCACACCCAGCTCCTTCAGCACTTTAAATAGGTCATGCCACTCTCCTGGCCTGTACGGCTTTTATTGAAAAGTCTGCTGCCAGATGTACTGGAGCTCCATTGTATGTTATTTGCTTCTATTCTCTTGCTACTTTTAGGATCTTTTCTTTATCTTTGACCTTTGGGAGTTTGATTATTAAATACCTTGGGATAGTATTCTTTGGGTTAAACCTGCTTGGTGTTTTATAGCCAGTAGTTCTTGAGTAATTGTCCCTTTGAGCAAACTTTTTACTCCTATCTGTTTCTCTACCTCCTAAGGCCAATAACTCTTAGATTTGCCCTTTCAATTCTATTTTCTAGATATCACAGGTGTGCTTCTGTTTTTAAAATTCTTTTTCCTTTTGTATTCTCTATTTTCAAAGAGCCTTTCTTCAAGCTCACTTATTCTTTCTTCTGCTTGATAAATTCTGCTATTAAAAGACTAATGCATTCTTCAGTATGCTGATAAATTCTGCTATTAAAAGACTCTAATGCATTCTTCAGTATGCTGATCACATTTTTATTCCTGGAATTTCTGCTTGATTCTTTTAAATCAGTTCTATCTCTTTGTTATATTTATACAATAGAAGTCTAAACTCTTTTTCTGTGTTATCTTAAATTTCTTCATGTTTCCTCAAAACAAGCATTTTGAATTATCTGTTTGAAAGGTCACATATATCTCTTTCTCTAGGATTGGTTTCTGGTGCCTTATTTAGTTCATTTGGTGATGTTATGTTTCCCAGATGGTGCCGATGCTTGTAAATGTGCTTTGGTGTCTGCGCATTGAAGATTTAGGTATGTATCTTCCCTGTCTGGCTTGTTTGTACCTGTCTATCTTGGAAAGGCTTTGTAGATATTTGAAAGGACTTGGGGGTTGTACTGTAAGCTGTATCTGATTTAGAGGAAACCCTAAGCCCAGTAGTGCTTTCGGAACTCTGAGCTGTATATCTGGGGTTAAGGAATGAGTGATGGTGGCACTCCCTTAACTGCCCTGGCTGGTGTCCTAGTGTGTCACATGCCCCCCCAGTCCACTGTCTCTGGGCCCAATTCAGCCTTAGGACTTGCCTAGGTGTTGCAGTCCTTGTGGTATAGACTGCCTTTCAAGCTTATTTGAACCCCCAGAGCCTTTCAGCCTATGGTGGTGAGGCTTGTGGGCACTCAAGTTCTGACTGTCAGGATCTATGATTCTTATCTGGCTAGGACTGGTTTAAATGCTCCTTCCATGAGTGGACATCCATTGAGTTTGGTCTGGTTTTGCTTTCTGCTGTAACAGGGAAGCACTGAGTTCAATGCCTCACAATTTCTGGCTCTCTGTTTCCCCAGGGAAATTGTTGCCGCTGCTGGGGGATGGGGCAGGGGTGGTGTCCACAATTGAAGACTGATTTTTCTACCTCTTCAGTAACTCAGCAATACTAAGTTAAAACCAAGTACTGTGAGTGTTCATCTGATTTTTGATTCTTATGAAGGTGTTTTTTTTAATCTAGATAGTTCTTAAACTGGTGTCCTTGTGGGAGGAAGGATTGGTGGAGACTTCGCCACAATCTTGCTCCACCCCTCTCTCAGAATTTTATACTTATTAATAGAACTTTTAAAGATTAATTTAAAAATAGATTAACTTATTCCTAAAACTATTAATATCCACCATCAGATTCTAAATTCCTCCAATAACTTTTTTTCTGACTATTATCTGCATGCTATTGTTCTCTTTCTATGACTTTTTACATGCACATTACCTTTTTATTTCTGAATCATACTTTAATATATCATAAGTCATATTAAATAGCATGAAAATTCAACTTGTGTCATACCAATAATACACATAACTCAGTTGAAGTGATAATATGAACAGGTTTGACCAAATCCACAAATCCACAACCTGGGTTACAACGATCGATGGGCACTATACAGAGATACTAGGATATACCTTAGTTTTACAAATCTTACACTGAAAGCTTAAAAAAAAACGTTTATCTTAGAAATGGTAAAATGGACCAGACACAGTGGCTCACGTCTGTAATCCCAGCACTTTGAGGTGCTGAGACAGGCAGATCACCTGAGATCAAGAGTTTGGGACCAGCCTAGCCAACATGGTGAAACCCCTTCTCTACTAAAAATACAAAAATTAGTTGGGCTTGATGTTGTATGCCTGTAATCCCAGCTCCTTGGAGACTGAGGCAGGAGAATTCCTTGAACCCAGGAGAGAGTGGTTGCAGTGAGCTGCACTCCCACCACTGCACTACAGCCTGAGTGACAGAGCAAGATTCTGTCTCCAAAAAAAAAAAAAAAAAGAAATGGTAAAATGTATATCCTCAGTTCTATGGAAGAGTCCTCTGTAGGATGTTAATAGGTGTACTGAAAAAAATAGTCTGGGAATGCTAAGTCTAACAAAATTTAATTGGAGTCTCGAGCCCTCTCAGAACATACATATATATGTATAATATACATATATGTACATATTCATATATATGTATATGAACACACATATACACATATGTATGTGTGCATATGTGTGAGTGCATGTGTATATATATGTGTGTGTGTGTGTGTGTGTGTGTGTGTATTTTGAGACAGGGTTTTGCTCTCTTGCCCAGGCTGGGGTGTAGTGGCATGATCTCGGCTCTTTGCAGTTCTAGCTCCTGGGCTCAAGCAACCCTCTCACCTCAGCCCCCTGAATACCTGAGACTACAGGCATGTGCTGCCATAACCAGCTAATGTAAAAAAAGGTTTTCTTGTAGAGACAAGGTCTCACTATGTTATCCAGGCTGGTCCTGAACTCCTGGCTTCAAGCAATCCTCTTGCCTTGGCCTCTCAAAGAGCTGGGATTACAGGTATTCATTGTGTCCAGCCTCATAATCTTTAGTACACAATAGGCATTATGCATCTCCAAAAGGAAAATTTATTTTGCAGTGTTTAATTAAGAACCTTTGTTTTCAGAGTATCTTTTCAGAGCCTCTGAAATTACTGTTCTATGGAACCCAATTTAGGCACAGACCTGGACTGAAAAAATGACATCCAAAGAAATATAAGTTATCATCTGATCCACAGATAAGAAAATGCATGATTTTATTTTAATTTAATTTTTGATACAGGGTCTCATCCAGGGTGGAGTCCAGTGGTATGATCTCGGCTCACTGCAAACTCTGCCTTCTGGACTCAAGTGGTCTTCTTATCTCTGTCTCCAGAGTAGCAGGCAGTACAGATGCATGCCACAATGCCTGGCCAATTTTTGTAGTTTTTTTTTTTTTTTTTGGTAGAGACTATGTTTCACTATGTTGCCCAGGCTGGTCTTGAACTCCTGAGCTCAAGCAACCTCCCTGCCTTGGCCTCCCAAAGTTCTGGGATTACAGGCATGAGCCACCATGCCCTACCCCAAGAAAATACAGGATTTTAGTGAGGTGTAAAAGCCTTTAACCTAGAGAATCCCTGTAGGGGGACTGAAGGATCATCTATTTGAGACACCTACTGGTTATGGGCCTCTTTCTCTCAAGCTGGCTGTGCCATCAATATAGCTCATACTCTTTTCCTATTAAAATTTCATCTGATATTCAGTTGCATGTCTTAGAGTTTCCAAGATAGTCCAGGTTTAAAATATTTTCTCCCATTATCAGACCAAGTATGTCATGTGATTTCTTGCATAGTTAGGTTGTTAGAATAAAATGTGGGCAGTGACACAAAAGCAGAGCCCAAACTTGGGAGGCTTTTTTCCCTTGAAATTTTCTTTTGAAAATTCTCCACTATTTTAAAATTCATATGGAACTAAGAAAGAGCCTGAATAGACAAGGCAATCCAAAGCAAAAAGAACAAAGCTAGAGGCATCATATTACCTGACTTCAAATTATACTACAAGGCTACAGCAAAACAGCATGGTACTGGTACAGAAACAGACATATAGACCAATGGAACAGAATAGAGAGCCCAAATAATTCCACACACTTACAATCATCTGATCTTCTACAAAGCCAACAAAAACAGCAATGGGGAAAGGACTCCCTATTTAATAAATGGTGCTGGGATAACTGGCTAGCCATGTTTAGAAGATTAAAACTGGACCCCTTCCTTATAATGTATACAAGAATCAAATCAAGATGGATTAAAGACTTAAATGTAAAACCTAAAACTATAAAAACCCTAGAAGAAAACCTTTGCAACAAAAGCAAAACTTGACAAATGGGACTTAATCAAACGAAAGAGCTTTTGCACAGCAGAAGAAACTATCAACAGAGTAAACAGATAAACTACAGAATGGGAGAAAATATTTTCAAACTATGCATCCAACAAAGGTTTAATATCAAGATTTTATAAGGAACTTAAACAAACATATGAGCAAAAACCTAACAACCCCAGTAAAAAGAGGGCTGAGGACATGAACAGACACTTTTCTAAAGAAGTCGTACATGTCACTAACAAGCATATAAAACAATGCTCAACATCACTAATCATCGGATAAATGCAAATCAAAACCACAATGAGATACCCTCTCACACTAGTCAGAATGGCCCTTATTAAAAGTAAAAAAATGGGCTGGGCATGGTGGCTTATGCCTGTATTACCAGCACTTTGGGAGGCCAAGGTGGGAGGATCACTGGAGCCCAGGAGTTTGAGACCAGCTTGAGCAACATAGTGAGACCCTATCTATACAAAAAATTAAAAAGACTTCCGCCAAGATAGCTGAATAGGAGTGCAGTTCCCAGTGAAAGCGACACAGAAGGGGAGTGATCTCCACATTTCCAACTGAAGTACCAGGTTCATCTCAATGGGACTGGTTGGACAGTGGATGTAGCCCAAGGAGGGCAAACCGAGGCAGGGTGGGGCACTGCCTCATCTGGGAAGTGCAACGGGCTGGAGGATCCCCCTCTTACGGAGGCCAGTGGGTACTTTTCCAGCCACTCCAGCACCCTGGTTCAGATACTGCGCTTCTCCCATGGTCTTTACAGGCCACAGACCAGGAGATTCCCACTGGATCCATGGGTTTCCAGCACAAATCTGGGTGGCTGTATCAGCTGGCACTGTGGGTTTCCAGCACAAATCTGGGCAGCTGCTTTAGCTGGCACCTGGAATATCTGGGAGACAGAGCAGCCCATTACCCTGAAATAAAAGGGGCTGAAGACAGGGAGCCACATGATCTGGCTCGGCAGATTCCACCCTCACAAAGACCAGCAAATTGAAACTCACTGGCTTGAGAGTTTCACAGGCAGCACAGCAGTTTGAGCTCGACCCGGGATGGTTGAGCTTGGTGGTGGAAGGGCATCTGCCATTACTGAGGCAGTTCATGATTACTGAGGTAGTCCATCATTACCAAGGCAGTCCGCCATTACTGAGGCAGTTTAACCTTACCCGTGTAAACAAAACTGCAAGGAAGTTTACACAGCAGCTTGGGGGAGCCTGTGGCAGCTCAGCAACACCTTTGTGGGCAACCCTTTGCCAACACCTGCAGGCAAACTGTGACTAGACTCCCTCCTTGCTGGGCAGGGCATCTCTGAAAAAAGGCGGCAGCATGTCAGGGACTTATAAATAAAGCCCCACCTTCCTGGAATAGAGCACCTGGGAAAAGGGGTAGTTGTGAGTTCTACTGCAGCAGACTTAAATGTCCCTGCCCAGCAGCTCTGAAGGGAGCAATGGAGCTCCCAGCACAGCACTTGAGCTCTGATAAGGGACAGACTGCCTCCTCAAGCAGCTCCCTGAATCCCACACATCCAAAGAGACACCTCATACAGGAGAGCTCTGGCTGACATCTGGTGGGTACCCTTCTGGGACGAAGCTACCAAAGAAAGGAAGAGGCAGCAATCTTTGCTGTTCTGCAGCCCCTGCAGGTGCTTCTTAGGCAAGCAGGGTCTGGAGTGGACCTCCAGCAGTTCAAAACTGAAAAACAGAAGAAATAGCTTCAACATTAACGGAAAGAATGTCCACTCAGAGACCCCATCCGAGAATCACCAACTTCAAAGACTAAAGGTAGATAAATGCAGGAAGATGGAAGAAACCAGTGCAAAAAGGATGAAATCACCAAAAAGCAGAACGTCTCTCTTCCTCCAAGGGATCACAATTCCTCAGTAGCAAGGGAACAGAACTGGATGGAGAATGAGTTTGACGAGACAGAAGCAGGCTTCAGAAGGTGGGTAATAACAAACTTCTCTGAACTAAAGGAACATGTTCTAACCCAATGCAAAGAAACTAAGAATCTTGAAAAAAGGTTAGGTGAAATTCTAACTAGAATAACCAGCTTAGAGTAGAACATAAGTGACTTGATGAAGCTAAAAAATGGCATGAGAACTTTGCGAACCACACACATTTCAGTAGCCAAATTGATAAAGCAGAAGAAAGGATATCAGAGACTGAAGATCAATTCAATGAAATAAATGAGAAGGTAAGATTAGAGACAAAAGAGTAAAAGGAAATGAACAAAGCCCACAAGAAATATGGAATTATGTGAAAAGACCTAATCTATGTTTGCTTGGTGTACCTGAATGTGACAGGGAGAATAAATCCAAGTTGGAAAACACTCTTCATATTATCCAGGAAAACTTCCCCAACCTAGCAAGCCAGGCCAACATTCAAATCTAGGAAATACAGAGAACATCACATGGATGTTCCTCAAGGAGAGCAACCCCAAGACACATAATCGTCAGATTCACCAGGGTTGAAATGAAGAAAAAAATGCTAAGGGTAGTCAGAGAGAAAGGTCGGGTTGCCCACAAAGGGAAGACCATCAGACTCACAGAGGATCTCTCAGCAAAAACCTCACAAGCCAGAAAAGAGTGGGGGCCAATATTCAACATTCTCAAAGAAAAGAACTTTCAACCCAGCATTTGATATCCGGCAAAACTAAGCATCATAAGTGAAGGAGAAATTAAATCCTTTACAGACAAGCAACTGCTGAGAGATTTTGTCACCACGAGGCCTGCCTCACAAGAGCTCCTGAAGGAAGTACTAAACATGGAAAGGAACAACCAGTACCAGCCATTGCAAAAACATACCAAATGGTAGACACCATCGACACAATGAGGAAACTGTGTCAACTAACAGGCAAAACAACCAGCTAGCATCAAAATGGCAGGATCAAATACACACATAATAATATTAACCTTAAATGTAAATGGGCTAAATGCGCCAGTCAAAAGATAGACTCAAAATAAAGAGACAGAGGAAGATTTACCAAGCAAATGGAGAGCCAAAAAAAGCAGAGGTTACAATCCTCGTCTCTGATAAAACAGACTTTAAACCAACAAGATCAAAAGAGACAAAGAAGGGCATTACACAATGGAAAAGGGATCAATGCAATAAGAAGAGCTAACTATCCTAGATATATATGCACCCAATACAGGAGCACCAAATATATAAAGCAAATTCTTAATGACCTACAAAAAGACGTAGACTCCCACACAATAATATTGGGAGACTTTAACACTCCACTGTCAATATTAGACAGATCGATGAGACAGAAAATTAACAAGGATATCCGGGACTTGAACTCAGATCTGGACCAAGTGGACTTAATAGACATCTACAGAACTCTTCCCCCCAAATCCACAGAACATACATTCTTCTCAGCACCACATTGCACTTACTCTAAAATTGACCACATAATTGGAAGTAAATCACTCCTCAGCAAGTGCAAAAGAACAGAAATAATAACAAACAGTCTCTCAGACCACAGTGCAATTAAATTAGAACTCAGGATTAAGAAACTCACTCAAAACCACACAACTACATGGAAACTGAACAAACTGCTCCTGATTGATTAATGAATAAATGATGAAATAAAGGCAGAAATAAAGATGTTCTTTGAAACCAATGAGAATGAAGACACAAAGTACCGGATTCTTGGGACACAGTTAAAGCAGTGTCTAGAGAGAAATTTATCGCACTAAATGCCCACATGAGAAGCGAGGAAAGATATAAAATAAACACCTTATCATCACATTTAAAAGAACTAGAGGAGCAAGATCAAACAAATCTAAAAACTAGCAGAAGACAAGAAATAACTCAGATCACAGAAGAACTGAAGAAGATAGAGACACAAAGGACCCTTCAAAAATCAATAAATCCAGGAGCTGTTTTTTTTTTGACAAGATCAACAAAATAAACCCTTAGCCAGACTAATAAAAAAGAGAGAAGAATCAAATAGTTGCAATAAAAAATGATAAAGAGGATATCACCATCAATTCCACAGAAATACAAACTACCATCAGAGATTACTACAAACAACTCTATGCTTATAAACCAGTAAATCTAGAAGAAATTGTTAAATTCCTGGACACTTTCAATCTCCCAAGACTAAACCAGGAAGAAGCTGAATCCCTGAATAGGCCAAAAACAAGGTCTGAAATTGAGGCAGCAATTAATAGCCTACCAACCAAAAAGAGATGCAGAGAAGGGCTTTGACAAAATTCAACAGCCCTTTATGCTAAAAACTGAATAAACTTGGTATCGATGGAATGTATCTCAAACTAATAGAAGTTATTTATGACAAACCCACAGCCGATATCATACTGAATGGGCAAAAACTGGAAGCATTCCCTTTGAAAACTGGTACTAGACAAGCATGCCCTCTCTCACCACTCCTATTCAACATAGTATTGGAAGTTCTAGCCACAGCAATTAGGCAAGAAAAAGAAATAAAGGGTATTCAATTAGGAAAAGAGGAAGTCAAATTGTCTCTAGTTGCAGACGACAGGATTGTATATTTAGAAGACCCCATCATCTCAGCCAAAAATCTCCTTAAGATGATAAGCAACTTCAGCAAAGTCTCAGGATATAAAATCAATGTGGGAAAATCACAAGCATTTCTATACACCAATAACAGACAAACAGAGAGCCAAATCATGAGCGAACTCCCATTCACAATTGCTACAAAGAGAATAAAATACCTAGCAATACAACTAACAAAGGACATGAAGGACCCCTTCAAGGAGAACTACAAAGCACTGCTCAAGGTAATAAGAGAGGACACAAACAGATGGAAAAACATTCCATGCTCATGATTAGGAAGAATCAATATCATAAAAATGGCCATACTGCTTAAAGTAATTTATAGATTCAATGCTATCCCCATCAAGCTACCATTGACCTTCTTCACAGAACTGGAAAAAACCACCTTGAACTTCATATGGAATCAAAAAAGAGCACACATAGCCAAGACAATCCTAAGCAAAAAGAACAAAGCTGAAGGTATCATGCTACCTGACTTCAAACTATACTACAAGGCTGCAGTAATCAAAACGGCATGGTATTGGTACTAAAACAGATATATAGACCAATGGAACAAAACAGAGGCCTTGGAAATAATGCCACACATCTACAACCATCTGATACTTGACAAACTGGACAAAAACAAGCAATGGGGAAAGGATTTCCTGTTTAATAAATGATGTTGGGAAAACTGAGTAGCCATATGCAGAAAGCTGAAACTGGACCCCTTCCTTACACCTTATACAAAAATTAACTCTAGGGGGATTAAATATTTAAACATAAGACCTAACATCATAAAAACCCTAGAAGAAAACCTACACAATACCTTTCAGGACATAGGCATAGGCATACGCAAGGACTTAATGACGAAAACACCAAAAGCAATGGCAACAAAAGCCAAAATAGACAAATGGGATCTAATTAAACTTAAGAGCTTCTGCACAGCAAAAGAAAATATCATTCAAGTGACCTGGCCACCGACAGAATGGGAAATAACTTCTGCAATCTACCTATCTGACAAAGGGCTAATATCCAGAATCTACAGAGGACTTAAACAAATTTACAAGAAAAAAACAACCTGATCAAAAAGTGGGCAAAGGATATGAACAGACACTTTTCAAAAGAAGACATTTATGCAGCCAACAAACATAAGAAAAAATGCTCATCATCACTGTTCATTAGAGAAATGCAAATCAAAACCACATTGGTATACCATCCCATGCCAGTTAGAAGGCCAAACATTAAAAAATCTGGAGACAATAGATGCTGGAGAGGATGTGGAGGAAATAGGAAGATTTTTACACTGTTGGTGGGAGTGTAAATTAATTCAACCATTGTGGAAGACAATGTGGCAATTCCTCAAGGATCTAGAAATAGAATTTGACCCAGCAATCCCATTACTGGGTATATGCCCAAAGGGTTATAAAGTGATCTATGATAAAGACAGGTACTCACGTATGTTCAGTGCATCACTGTTTACGATAGCAAAGACTTGGAACCAACCCAAATGCCCGTCAATGATAGACTGGATAAAGAAAATGTGGCACATATACAGCATGGAATACTATGTAGCCATAAAAAAGAGTGAGTTCATGTTCTTTCCAGGGACATGGATGAATCTGGAAACCATCATTCTTAGCAAACTGACACAAGAACAGAAAACCAAAGACTGCATGTTCTTACTCCTAAGTGGGTGTTGAACAATGAGAACACATGGAGACAGGGAGGGGAACATCACACACTGGTGTCTTTTGGGGGGTGGGGGGCTAGGAGAGGGATAGCAGGGGTAGGGAGTTGGGGAAAGATAGTATTAGGAGAAATACCTAATGTAGGTGACGGGTGATGGAGGCAGCAAACCACCATGGCATATGTATACCTATGTAACAGTCCTGCAAGATCTGTACATGTACCCTAGAACTTAAAATAAAAACAAAAATGAAAAAAATATTAAAAATTAGCTGGATATGGTGGCACATACACTTCCAGCCTGGATGACAGAGCTAAACTCTGTCTCAAACAAACAAACAAAAAAGAAAAGAAAAGAAAAGAAAATAAGTTCGTCAAAGATCAAAGGTTTAAACACTTGATATTACAAAATAAGATCCCAGGTCACTATACGTTATTTATTTAGCCAAAATGATACTCGCTGATAGAGAGGAGACTCAAGGTGTTTGCTGTAGCGATGGAAAAGGGTGACAGACCATTCTGACTTCTTCCTGCTGACAGGTGGCATAGTTGCAGGGGTTGCTTCCAGGAGAATAGGAGTGAAACCACTGCTTTGTAGCTCTCTGCATGTACTCATGTATGTTTGACAAATGTATTAATATTCTCACCCACAGTTCCTTTAGAACCAAGGAAGCTGACAGTGTGATTCTCAGTCTGGGTTCTGAGGCCTGAGAGCCTGGTGGCTGCTGGTGTGAATCTGGAGACCAAAAGTCAGAGAACTGTAACCACCTGAGGGGTTCTTCCTGCCCACTGCATAGAGAAAAACCACACATTTAAGTGGTTAGTACAGCACTTAAATGAAAAGTTGATTATAGGTCATTAGAAAAGACAGATCGGGATAAACAAGAAGGTGCAAACTTAAATATACTGTCTCACATCTTTTCAGGCAGTGTCCTAGTCCTGAAACCTGAAACTAGATCAGTTCACTTAACAGCTGTTTCCCCTATCAGAAGGTGGCATTGCAGATAGGCTAGGCCTCTGTATATGATGAAGGCAAACACATTTTTAATGAAAGCCATTTCCGTAGAGACAGATGAAAAACAAAGTTTAACACTGGACACAATTTATCCAGACATTAGACTCAAAGAATCTTTGGTTATAGAGAAGGAAGGTGGTGGAATCGGACATACTTTTCTCTTGCCTCTATTACAAGGAGTAAGCTTAGCTTGCAAGGCCTCATGAAAGAGGTAGTAGCAATTCTATTGAGTCCAAGTCAGAAATATAAAAGAAAAAACGGAAAGCATTAGTTTGGGGACCTGTATCCTGGAAAAATTTCAGGATTTGGTCCACATTGCAGAAAATAATAAAAACTGAAAAAGAATGGGTAAGAGTAGAATCTAACAACAGGTATACTATAGATTTTTTTCTGAAACATATTTTTCTCTTTCCAGTTCTGGTTTTTAATAAAGACAAATCATAGTAGAACAAATTTATTTGCAAAATAAATGTTAGTCTTATTATATCTGGCCTGAGTGCATAAAGTCAGCAAGAATAATTATTTTTCCAGCTGGGTGTGGTGGCTCACATCTGTAATCCTAGCACTTTAGGGAGCTTGAGGTCAGGAGTTTGAGACCAGCCTGGCCAACACGGCAAAACCTTATCTCTGCTAAAAATACAAAAATTAGCCAGGTGTGAGAGTGGGTGTCTATAATCCCAGCTACTTAGGAGACTGAAGAAGGAGAATTGCTTGAACATAGGAGGCTGAGGTTCCAGTGAGCCAAGATCACACCACCATACTCCAGCCTGGGTGAGGGAGCAAGACTTTGTCTCAAAAAAAAAAAAAAAAAGAATAAATATTTTCCACATAGGCCCCCCCACCCTTTATTTTTGAGTCTCACTCTTGTCATCCAGGCTGGAGTGTAGTGGCACAATCTCGGCTCACTGCAACCTCTGCCTGCTGGGTTCAAGCAATTCTCCTGCCTCAGCTTCCTAAGTAGCTGGGACTACAGGCACGTGCCAACACGCCCAGCTAATTTTTGTATTTTTATTAGAGACAGGGTTTTACCATGTTGGCCAGGATGGTCTCAATCTCTTGACCTCATGAACTATCTGACTTAGCCTCCCAAAGTGCTGGGATTACAGGCATGAGCCACCATGCCCAGCCTAGGCCCTTTTAAAAATTGGCTTTGATCTAACTTTATTCCATAAGGAATCTTAGGTGGATTTTAAAAAAAGCCTTGAGCCAGCCAGCCATGGTGGCTCATGCCTGTAATCCCAGCACTTTGGGAGGCTGAGGCAGGTGGATCACCTGAGATCAGGAGTTCAAGACCAGCCTGGCCAACATTGTGAAACGCTGTCTCTACTAAAAATACAAAAATCAGCTGGGTGCGGTGGTGGGCACCTGTAATCTCAGCTACTTGAGAGGCTGAGGCAGGAGAATTGCTCAAACCCAGAAGGTGGAGGTTGCAGTGAGTGAAGATTATGCCACTGCACTCCAGCCTGGGTGACAGACTGAGACTCTATAAAAAAAAAAAAAAAATTCTTGGGCCTAACCAATATCTGGCTACAAATATCTGTATTCAATGGGTGAATTCCTCACCCTGATATCTCAAGATAACTTGGGGCTTCTTGGGCTTGTCAGAAAGTGACATTCTTTACTTATCACAGGTCAGGAATCCTGTACAGGTGCTGTGTTGGCCCTATAAGTCAACTTTGATTCCTTAAAGCAGTCTGTTTATATTTGAAAGTATGCCATTCTAGTCAAAGCCTTGGTAAAATAACCAGCAACTCCAATCATGTTCTGTTACAAAAGAAAACAGAATCTTATTGCACTTATGCAAAAAATAAACTATATGCCCATAAGTTCAGAATACTCACAGATAGATTCTAAATTTTGGAGAAATCAGGAGGAGAGACAGTGACATGTGCCAAATTTTGTTCACAATAGTATACTTTATTGCTAAAAGTTGTAAATAGCTCAAAAGACAAAAAAGGTTTTCTTGATTTTGAAAAACAAAAGCAATGCTTCAAACAAAAAGCCATAAAAAGATTCAGTCTTTCATTAGTTCAGTCTATGTAATTAATTCCTGCTCTGCTCAATATTCATGAACACATTAGCTCTCTATGGGAGTCTTGGAAGTTTTTCTTCTATTTTAATGTCACAATCTCCAAAGTTATCAGAAATGTGCACTCAAGAGCACCTGTCAGATTCCTATAGCTGATTATAAAACCACCTTGAAAATAATCCAAGTAAAACCATTGTGAAGAACAAAAGTTTCAGAATAACCATGGTAAAGATCTGGTCATCTCTGTGGCACACAATAATTTAATATAACAATCAGTTATTACTGTTAACATATACTGGAACATACCAGAATTACAGGAATTTTACACAATTCTGGAACACACCAATAATGCAGTCTAAAGAAAGCAAAACACCATTTTATACGTAACAATGCTTCCGTTATGATTTTAATATACCAAATAAGCAAAATACGTCTCTTTTGGACATTAGAGTATTTAATATCTGAAAGGTTGATCAGATTAAAAAAAGACAATTTAGATTTTGACTTTGAGAAGTTTGTCAAATATTGGCTGATATGGTGGCTCATAATTCTAATCTCAGCAGTTTGGGAGGCTAAGGTGGACCTGATCACCTGAGGTCAGGAGTTTGAGACCAGCCTGGCCAACATTGTGAAACCCTATCTCTACTAACAATACAAAAAAAATTAGCCAGGTGTGGTGGTGCACACCTGGAATCCCAGCTACTCAGGAGGCTGAGGAAGGGGAATCACTTGAACTCAGATGTGGAGGTTGCAATGAGTTGAGATCATGACACTGCATTCGAGCCTGGTGACAGAGTGAGACTCTGGCTTAAAAACAAAAACAAAAACAAAAAACAAGAACAAAACAAAACAAAAAACAGTTTGTCAAGTATCAGAGGTTTAAATGTTTGATATTACAAAATAAGATCCCAGGCCACTGTAAGTTACTTATTTAGCTAAAATGATACTCACTAATAGAGGAGAGACTCAACTTTTCTTTCTTTTTCTTTTTTTTTTGAGACAGAGTTTCACTCTTGTTACCCAGGCTAGAGTGCAATGGCACGATCTCGGCTCACCGCAACCTCCACCTCCCAGGTTCAAGCAATTCTCCTGCCCCAGCCTCCCAAGTAGCTGGGACTACAGGCGTGCGCCACCATGCCCAGCTAATTTTTGTATTTTTAGTAGAGACGAGGTTTCAC
This sequence comes from Aotus nancymaae, assembly GCF_030222135.1. Lineage (NCBI taxonomy): Eukaryota > Metazoa > Chordata > Mammalia > Primates > Aotidae > Aotus > Aotus nancymaae. Next base: position 33,723,002 of record NW_026988422.1, on the reverse strand, counting down.
CATGTTGACCAGGATGGTCTCGATCTCTTGACCTCGTGATCTACCTGCCTCAGCCTCCCAAAGTGCTGGGATTGTAGGCGTGAGCCACCGCGCCTGGCTAAGACTCAACTTTTCAAACTGGTTTCCATAAAGACATCATGAGGCCAACTGAATCTGTCTCTCTCACCTGCTTTTGTCATTTAAAAAACAAAAATTTCACCTTTGTTAGTGTAAGTAAGCTCAATTCTTAATAAAACCTTATAAACAAGTCTATACAATCTTAATTAGTTCAACAATAAGGTGAAATTTTCATAAGCCTCTTTAACTCTTTATAATTTTCTGTTAAACAGATTAATTCTTTAAAGAAAACTCTGTTATTCAGATACATGGGCCCAAATTCCAGCCCTGCAGTAGTGTGTTTTTATTTTAATGTTCAACCTATTAAAAAAACTAAATAATCCACTTCAAATCTTCGCCAACTTAACCATAACCACGGAACTTTATTTGCAATATCAACCCTTTTCAACTTGTTTAGACCTTTAGTTTTGTCCCAGTACTCTTTTAGGTTAAGACAATCCTTAAAACTCTCTGAACTAGACAAAATTACATTCCCTTTAACAAAAGCCACATTCCTATGCCTTCTTATAACTTCTGACCAAAAACACATTTACTTTCCTTCTGTGTCTTGCATGTAAAACAGTTTTTCCAGTAGTCTCAAGTACATATTACACAATTAACTGTTAACAACTTTCATTTTTGGTGAAAAATCTGGTAAGCAAGCAATTTTAACCACATATAAGATTACAGAGTCCAGCACAAGGACAGAGTGCAGATAATGTTTGAGTCTTGCCAGCCTACCCAGGGGACCTGGCTAACTCCGTATGTCCCAGGCCTTACCTAGAATCTAATGGCTGTAAAACAGATACATTAGTCCATTTTCATGCTGCCAATATAGACATACCTGACACTGGGAAGAAAAAGAGATTTAGTGAACTTACAGCTCCACATGGCTGAGGAGGCCTCACAATCATGGTGGAAGGCAAGGAGGAGCAAGTCACATCTTACATGGATGCAGCCGGCAGAGAGAGATTGTGCAGGGAAACTTTCATTTTTAAAACCATCACATCTCTTGAGACTTATTCACTATTACAATAACAGCATGGGAAAGACTTGCCACCATGATTTAATTACCTCCTTCCGGGTGCCTCTCATGACACTTGGGAATCATAGGAGTTACAATCCAAAATGAGATTTGGGTGGGGGCACAGCCAACTCATAGCAACAGACAAGTAAAACAATTATTAAAAATCATAGAAACAGTTTACGACCTTACAGCATCTAGCAAAGAGTATCTAACCTGCCTAATTTAGACCAAATGTCTAACTTTGAAGACATTTTTAATTTCACCAATAATTTTAAAACTGTCTTCATTTTTCAAAGAATTTCTGAGTCATGTGACCTAAAAGCATTTAAGTCTCTATTTTTCTGATAGCATTTATTTAAGAGCTTATTTTCCTTAAGCCAATTATACTGAGAAGTGTTTAGAGTGAGAGTAAAGGCTTTAAAACAATGTTTGTTCAAAAACCTGTTAAAATCTAGATGGTAATTCATGAGGCTTTAACCATATAAACAAAAGATATTTTCACAAAGTAGGTAGAGGAGGCATCTTCATGAATTCTAAGAATTTACTGTCAGAAAGGGCCTTAAGATAGCAAAAGATGACAGAAGCCCCATAGGGATGACCTTTTAAGACAAAACTCACAAAAAGGTTTGACACATTTGGGAAAAAGAGTGTGCTGACTCATTTTAGGCTCCTGGTCCTCTCAGACTAGCTGCCTGAAATCAACTCAAAAATTCTTGCACTTCAGATGGTGGATACCGAGAAAGTACCTTATATGGTTATAAAGTCATGCTCTCAACAATGTAAAACAAGACAAGAAGAAACTCTCATCCAGTTTTTGCTCCAGGGACTCACAGCAAGATTTGTAACTAACCAGTCTGCTGGGCTGGCCTGAGCAAGTGGGCTTATGGGGTCCTAAGCCCACATTCTACCCTGTAGTACCTCTTTATGACAGAATGACACAGAAAGACAAATTCATAGCACAAGGTACACCAGATTTGCTACAGCCTCAGACTAGCCTCAAAAATCTTTTTTCTCATGAATGAAGTAATTTCTACTATTCACTCAACCACTTTGCACACAGAGAAATGCCAGAAGCCTGACTGGTGAGAATTTCTTACACTTTCGCAGGCATGCTATGTGATACGGTTTGGCTGTGTCTCCACCCAAATCTCAAGTCGAGTTGTGATCCTTGATGTTGGAGGAGGGGCCAGGTGAGAGGTGATTAAATCCTGGGGGTGGACTTCACCCTTACTGTTCTTGTGATAGAATTCTCAGGAGACCTTGTTTTTTGAAAGTATGTAGCATCTCCCCTTTTGCTCTCTCTCTTTTTCTTGCCAGCCATGTGAAGATGTGCCTGCTTCCCCTTTGCCTTCCATGATATCATAAGTTTGCTGAGGCTTCCCTGGAAGTAGAAGCCTGTACAGCATGAAGAACCATAAGCAATTAAAGCTCTTTTATCAATTACCCAGTTTTAGGTCTTTTCTTTCTCTTTTCTTTTCTTTTTTCTTTCCTTCTCTCCCTCCCTCCCTCCCGCTCTTTCTTTTTTCTTACTCTGTCACCCAGGCTGGAGTGCAGTCATGTGATCTCAGCTCACCACGACCCCCACCTCCTAGGTTCAAGTGATTCTCATGCCTCAGCCTCCAAGCAGCTGGGATTACAGGCATGCACCACCATGCCTGGCTAATTTTTGTATTTTCAGTAGAGACGGGGTTTCACCATGTCAGCCAGGCTGGTCTCAAACTCCTGACCTCAAGTGATCCACCTGCCTCAGTTTCTCAAAGGGCAGAGATTACAGGCGTGAGCCACCACATCTGGCCACCACACACTTTGTAGCAGTGGGAGAATGGACGGATACACCAGGCTTCTGGGTTCCCTTTCCCTGAGCAACCCTGGTGACCGTGCTTGCTGCACCATAGTTACAAAGGAAAACCACCTTTATCTTTTTCATGGAACCATAGCCGAAAGACTCTCAATTTTAAAAAGTGCCCAATGGGCTGCATGCAGGAACCAAAATGGGGAAACTGAATTAACATTTTCCATCCCAACTGATGCAAAACACATGTAACAAAACAGACACTAGTCACTTCACTCTGCACCCAGTATTAGCTTAGAAGGGCTGAAACATGCCCCCATTGTTCTCTGTCATCTTTTATCCACTCAAGGTGGGGACTGATGACCTCTGATCAGGAGGTGACCCAGGAATTCAGTGGGTGGTCTCTGGGTCACATGGAAGAGCGATGGTCAGACCTGTTCAACTTCTGCTAACATTCATTTAGGGCTCCCTAAATGTGACCAGACAAATAAGGAAGGTTCTCTGAGTTAGGCCTACTGGACTTCCATCAGCAATTCCTTGAGACATCCCTTCCACATATACAAACACACACAACAAAGACAAGAGGGACAGAAGGCTTTCCAAATTGATTCCACATCAGAAGAGCATTCCTCCAAACAGTCCACTATTTTTAGTCCTACTGGGGAGAAATTTCTCCAATCTGACCATCCCCGGATGGGGCCAGTTCCTGTGACAGGGCTATAGTGCCTCTTAGAGAGGCCTACAGATCAGGAGAAGGGAGGGTATTAGCAGCACCTAGAATGCTCACTAGAGAGGTTCCAGACTATTTCCCCACTGCAATTAGATCCAGGCACTAAGAGTTGACACTGCCTTATCAGCAGAGACAGGACCAGAGATGGCCTTAAGTTAAATAAGTGGCTGCCAGAGCTCACCTCCAGGTTTGCTGAACTGGAAGGGGACTGATGAACCACAGGCAGTGGATCCCAGACAATCCCCCAAATTTACTACTTGAGGAGTGCTTCCCGCCAGCTGCATATAGAAAAACCACGGCATTGTAGTAGAGAAAGAGTTTAATAGACATGAGGCTGGCCACATCTCATGGGAGATGGAGTTCATACTCAAATTATCTCATCTAAATCTCATCTAGGGGTTTTTCAAAGGCAATTTGGGGGGAAGGGGTGGGGATGGTCAGGTAACAGGTGCTTGCTACTGACTGGTTGGGATGGAGATGAGATCATAGGGTGTGAAAGCTGTCCTCCAGTGGGCCATCCTTCTGGGTGGGGCCACAGGGGCAGGGTTGGCAGGTTCAAGTGGAGCCATGGGTGTGACATGTAAAAATCCTGAAAAGATATCTCAAAAGACCAATCTACCATAGTGGTATCTTCAGGAGTAATTGGGGCAGTTGCATATCTTACAACCTCTGGAGTAATGACTGACAATCGTTTGTGTCTGAGCCTTGCTCACTCAGGCTCCTCTCCTTCCTGAAGCCTGGTGACTAACCATTGGCTTTACAAAAGCGGTTAAGTTTCAAACAAGGCCTATTATCATTTAAACTATAGCCTAAATGTCTCTCAAAGTTAGCTCAGCCCAACAGCTCAGGAACAATTAAGGGAAAGGTAAGGGGTGTGTGTGTGTGTGTGTGTGTGTGTGTGTGTGTGTGTGTGTGTGTGTGTGTGGTGGTGGGGTGGTTAGCTCAGACCTCTCTCACTGTCATAATTTTCTTACTGATATAATTTTTGCAAAGGTAGTTTTAGAACCTGGAGTTCTGATGTCCAAGGGCAGGAGAAGAAGAGTGTCTAGGCTCTGGGAGAGAGAGGGTGAGAATTTCCCCTTCCTTCAACTTTCTGTCTCATTGGGCCCCCAGCCAATTGGTTCCTGAACATATTGAGGGCTCACTTGCATGCCAATTTCCTCTGGAAAAATGTTCACAGACAAAACTGGGATAGTTCAATGATTCTAATCAAAAGCAAAATCACCTGGGTTTTCTTTTAGCAGAGGAGGGACAAGCTCAGTGCCTACTAAAGATTTGAGAATAAGTAATATTTAGGGATAATTTATTTTTACATTCAATTTCTTTTTATTTGGTTTCGATTTGCATTTCTCTAATGAACAGTGATGATGAGCTTTTTTTCATATGCTTGTTGGCTGCAAAAATGTCTTCTTTTGAAAAGTGTCTGTTCATATCCTTTGCCCACATTTTGATGGGGTTGTTTCTTTTTTGTAAATTTGTTCAAGTTTTTGTAGATTCTGGATATTAGCCCTTTGTCTGATGGGTAGATTGCAAATTTTTTCCGCCATTCTGTTGCTTGCCTCTTCATTCTATTGATATTTCTTTTGCTGTGCAGAAACTCAAGTTTAATTAGATCCCACTTGTTTATTTTGGCTTTTGTTGCCATTGCTTTTGGTGTTTTAGTCATGAAGTCCTGTCCCATGCATATGTCCTGGATGGTATTGCCTAGCTTTTCTTCTAGAGTTCTAATAGTGTTAGGCCTCATGTTTAAATCTTTTATCCATCTAGAGTTAATTTTTGTATAAGGTGTTAGAAAGGGATCCAGTTTTTGCTTTCTGCACATGGCTAGCCAGTTTTCCCAACACCATTTATTAAATAGGGAATCCTTTCCCCATTGCTTTTTTTTGCTCATGTTTGTCAAAGATCAGATGGTTGTAGTTTGCACATTGATTTTGTATCCTGAGACTTTGCTGATGTTGCTTTTCAGCTTAAGGAGATTTTGGGCTGAGATGATGGGGTCTTCTGGGTCTTCTAAATATAAAATAATGTCAACTGCAAATGTAGACACTTTGACTTCCTTTTTTCCTAATTGAATACCGTTTATTTCTTTTTCTTGCCTGATTACCCTGGCCAGAACTTCTAATACTATGTTGGATAGGAATGGTGAGAGAGGGCATCCTCGTCTTGTCATTTTTCAAAGGGAATGCTTCCAGTTTTTGCCTATTCAGTACGATATTGAATGTGGGTTTGTAATAAATAGCACTTATTATTTTGCTATACATTCCATCAATATCTAGTTTATTGAGAGCTTGTAGCATAAAGTGTTTGAATTTTGTTGAAGAACTCTGCATCTATTGAGATAATCATGTGATTTTTGTTTTTGGTTCTGTGATGGATGACATTTATTGATTAGCATATGTTGAATCAGCCTTGCTTCCCAAGGATGAAGCCAACTTGATTGTGGTGGATAAACTGTTTCATGTGCTGTTGTATTTGGTTTACCAGTATTTTATTGAGGATTTTTGCATCAATGTTCATCAGGGGCATTGACCTGAAATTTTCATTTTTAGTTGTATCTCTGCCAGGTTTTGGTATCAGGATGATGTTAAACTCATAAAATGACTTGGGGAGGATTCTCTCTTTTTGTATCGTTTGGAATAGTTTCAGAAGGAATGGTACCAACTCCTCTTTGAAACTCTGGTAGAATTTGACTGTGAACTAATTTGGTCCTGGATTTTTTTTGGTTGGTAGGCTATTAACTGCCGCCTCAATTTTAGACTTTGTTATTGGTCTATTCAGGGATTTGGCTTCTTCCTGGTTTAGTCTTGGGAGGGTGTAAGTGTCCAGGAATTTATCCATTTCTTCTAGATTTTCTGGTTTATTTGCATAGAGGTGTTTATAGTATTCTCTGATGGTAGTTTGTATTTCTGTGGAATTGGTGGTGATATCCCGTTTATCATTTTTTCTTGCATTGATTCTTTTCTCTTTTCTTCTTTATTAGTCTGGCTAGCGGTCTATCTATTTTGTTGATCTTTTTAAAAAAAAAACAGCTCCTGGATTCATTGATTTTTTGAAGGGTTTTTCATGTCTCTACCTCCTTCATTTTTGCTCTGATCTTGGCTATTTCTTTGGCTAGCTTTTGAATTTGTTTATTCTTGTTGCTCTAGTTCCTTTAATTGTGACATTAGGGTGTCAATTTTTTATCTTTTCTCTTGTGGGCATTTAGTGCTATAAATTTCCCTCTAGATACTGCTTTAAATGTGTCCCAGAGATTCTGGTACATTGTGCCTTCATTCTTACTGGTTTCAAAGAGCATTAATGCTATCCCTATCAAGCTACCATTGACATTCTTCAAAGAATTGAGAAAAACCACCTTAAATTTCACATGGAACCAAAAAAGAGCCCCCATAGCCAAGACAATCCCTAAGGGGAAAAAAAAATGCTGGAGGCATCATGTTACCTGACTTCAAACTATACTACAAGGCTACAGTAATCAAAACAGCATGGTACTGGTACCAAAACAGAGATATGGACCAATGGAACAGAACATAGGCCTCAGAAGAAATGCCACACATCTAGAACCATCTGATCTTTGACAAACCTGACAAAAACAAGCAATGGGGAAAGGATTCTCTGTTTAATAATAATGTTGGGAAAACTGGCTAGCCACATGCAGAAAGCTGAAACTGGACCCTTTCCTTACACCTAATACAAAAATTAACTCTAGATGGATTAAAGATTTAATGTAAGACCTAAAACCATAAAAACTCTAGAAGAAAACCTAGGCAACACCATTCAGGACATAGGCATAGGCAAGGACTTCATGACTAAAACACCAAAAGAATTGTCAACAAAAGCCAACACAGACAAATGGGATCTAATTAAACTTAAGAGCTTCTGCACAGCAAAAGAAACTATTATTAGAGTGAACAGGCAACCTACAGAATGGAAGAAAATGTTTGCAATCTACCCATCTGACAAAGGGCTAATATCCAGACTCTACAAATAACAAACAGATTTACAAGAAAGAAACAAACAACCCCATCAAAAAGTGGGCAAAGGATGTGAACAGACACTTTTCAAAAGAAGACATTTTTGCAGCCAACGAACATATGAAAAAAAGTTCATCACTGTTCATTAGAGAAATGCAAATCAAAACCACATTGAGATACCATCTCACACCAGTTAAAATGATGATCATTTAAAAAATCGGGAGACAACAGATGGTGGAGAGGATGTAGAGAAATAGGAATGCTTTTACACTGTTGGTGGGAGCGTAAATTAATTCAACCATTGTGGAAGACAGTGTGGCGATTCCTCAAGGATCTAGAAATAGAAATACCATTTGAGTCAGCAATCCCACGACTCGGTATATATCCAAAGGATTATAAATTATTCTATTATAAAGACACATGCACATGTATGTTTATTGTGGCACTGTTCACAATAGCAAAGACCTGGAACTAACCCAAATGCCCATCAATGATAGACTGGATAAAGAAAATGTGGCACATATTCACCATGGAATACTATGCAGCCATAAAAAATGATGAGTTTATGTCCTTTGCAGGGACATGGATGAAACTGGAAACCATAATTCTCAACAAACTGACACAAGAACAGAAGACCAAACACATGTTCTCACTCATAAGGGGGAACTGAACAATGAGAACACATGGAGACAAAAAGGAGAACATTACACATTGGGGCCTGTCAGCGGGTAGGGGGCTATGGGAGGGATAGCATTAGGAGAAATACCTAATGTAGATGATAGGTTGATGGGTTCAGCAAACTGCCATGGCATGTGTATACCTAAGTAACAAACCTGTACATTCTGTACATGTACCCCAGAAGTTAAAGTATAATAAAAAAAATTACAGTCAATTTGATACCCCAAGTCAACAATCACATATGTCTTATTTGGAGGAATTTTTTCTCCAGATTCTTTGCCCATTTTTAAATTGGGTTATTGAAATTCCTTTTAAACTTTAAATTTTAATGTTTGTGGGTACATAGTAGGTATATATATTTACGGGGTCCAAGACATGTTCTGATACAGACATGCAATGTGTAATAATCACATCGTATAAAATGGAGGATCAATCTCCTCACACATTTATCCTTTGTGTTACAAACAATCCAATTATACCCTTTTAGTTTTTTAAAAATGTACAATTAAATTATTATTGACTATAGTAACTTTGTTGTGCTATCAAATACTAGTTCTTATTCATTTTTTCTCTTTTTGTGTACCCATTAATCAACCCCACCTCTCCCCTGGAGTTGAGGGTGGAGTGACACAAGCAGCCCTGTGGTCACCACTCCTATGACTGTGCTGGGTCAGACCTGAATCCTACACAGCAATGGGTCTCACCCAAGTTCTGCTGTAACCACTCCCTGGCTATGACCTATGCTCTTTAAGGCTCTGGGGCTCTCCAGTCAGTAAGTGGGAAAGCCAGTCAGGTCTGCGTTCTTCTCTTCTGGGTGGTGAGTTCTCCAGACCCCAGGCATGTCCAGAAGTGCTGTCCAGGAGCCAGGGACTAGAGTCAAAAGCCTTAGAAGTCTACCTATTGTTCTATTGTACTGCAGTTGAACTGGCACTCAAACCACAAGATGAAGTCCTTCCCACTCTTTCCCTCCACTTTCCCATGGCAGCGTTGCCTCACTTCATGGCCGCCAACACCTCAGGCCCGTGGGAGTATTGCCAGACTACCAGCAATGTTTCTTTAAGGTCCAAGGGCTCTTCTGTCAGTTTGTGGTGAATGCTACCTAGGCTGGGACTCATATTTCAGTGCAATGGGCTCTCCTTTGGCCTAGGGGAAAGTCCAGAAATGCCATCCAAGAGCCAATTCCTGGAATTATGGACTCTAAGAGCCTGCTTGGTGCTCTACCCCACTTTGGCCAAGTTGGTATCTAAGGTGCAAGACAAAGTTCCGCTTACCTTTTCTTTTTCTTTGCTCAAGTGGAAGGAGCCTTGCCCCATAGCCACCACAACTAATGTGCTGAGTCTCACCTGAAGCCGGCAAGTCTCATAGTCTCACCTAAGGCTCTCAATGTGGTATCTGGGTATTGCTGCTGGTTATTCAGGACCCAAGGGATCTTCAGGTGATAAATTCTGCCAGGACGGGGTTCTTCTCTTTAAGGCAGTGAGTTCCCTTCCAACCTATAGTGTGTCTAGAAATGTCATCCCGGAGCGAGGGGCTGGAAAGGGGGCTTCATGACTCTGACTAGTGCCCTGTATTGCTGTGTCTGAGCTAGTATCCAAGATGCAAGTAAAAGTCTTTCCCAGTATTCCCTCTCCTCTTCTTCAGTGGAGAGAAAGGGTCTCTTTTAGAGCTATGAGTTGTGTATCCTTGGGGTTAGGGGAGAGGTGATGCCAGCACTCCATAGCCTCCTTGGCTCGTGTCTCAGTAGGTCATGTATGTGGGTCTCTGGGCTCAATTCAACACTAGAACTTGCCTAGGAGTTGCAATGTTTGTGGCCTAGAATACCTTTCAAGTTCATTCAAGGCCCCAAAGCACTGTAGAACATGGTGGTGAGGCTTGCAGGAACTCAAGTTTGGACAACTGGGATTGACAATTCTTCCCTGACTGGGGCTGATTTTGATGCTCCCTCCATGGGCAGGCAACAGCTGAGTTTGGTTCGATTTTGTTTTCTGTTATAATAGGGCAGCACTGAGTTAAATGCCTCACAATTGCTGCAGTCTCCCTTTCCCCAGGGCACAGAAAAGCTCTTGGCAGCATACTACCACTGCTGGGGGATGGAGTAAGGATAGTAGTGTTGGTGATTTAAAACTGTTTTGCTTATCTTTTTAGTGCCTCTTTCAGAGATACTAAGTTAAAACCAGGTACGGTGAGTGCTTACCTGATTTTTGGTTCTTATGAAGGTATCTTTTTTTGTGTGTAGATAGTTGTTAAATTGGTGTCCTTGGTCAGGGGAGGGGTGGAACCTTCTATTTCACCATCTTGCTTTGCCCCAAGTCTGTCTTTATTTATGTATTTTTTTGTTATTGAGTTGTAGGAGTTCCTTATATATTTTGGACATTAACCCCTATATGTAATTTGCATTTTTTTCTTATTCCATGGGTTCCCTTTTCTCTTTGTTGACTGTTTCATTTGCTATGCAGAAACTTTAGTTGAATGTGGTCAAACTTAGTATTTTTGCTTTTGTTGCCTGTGCTTCGGTGTCATATCCAAGATCGATGTCATGAAGCTTTTCTCCTGTTTTCTTCTATAGTTTCAGATCTTACATATATGTCTTTCATTTGTTTTGAGTTGATTTTTGTATGTGGTAAAAGGTAACGGTCTAATTTGTTTGCATGGGGATATTCAGTTTTCCCAACACCATTTGTTGAAGAGAATGTTCTTTCCCTATTGTGTATTCTTGGCTCTCTTGTTGAAAATCAGTTGACTGTATATTTGTGGATTTATTTCTGGGCTTTTTATTCTGTTCCATTGTCTCTATGTCTGTCTTTATGCCATTGCCATACTGTTTTTATTACTGTGGCTTTGTAATAAGTTTTGAAATCCGGAACTGTGAGGTGTTCAGCTTTGTTTTTGTTTCTGAAGATTGTTTTGGCTATTCAGGGTCTTCTGTAGTTTTACATGAATTTTAGGATTTTTTTTTTCTGTAAAAAATGCCATTGCGATTTTGATACAGATTGCATTGAATTTGTATTTTGCTTTGGGTAGTATAGACACTTAATCATATTAAGTCTTCTTATTCATGATTATGTAATGTCTTGCTATTTGTTTGTGTCCTCTTTAATTTCTTTCATTAATGTTTTGTAGTTTTCAGTGTACAAATTTTGTGCTTTGCTTTACCTAATAGTTTTGACATCCTTTGGTCATTCTCATTTGAATCAGTGATTACATTGTGACTATAAAAGGGTAATTTCTTAATTCAGTTTTTTTCATGCTTTCTAGCTAGTATTTATTTGCAAATAGAGCCTTCTTTTATTTTTCTTCTCTCTTTATTTTATTTTTTTAGAGATGGGGGTCTCACTATATTGTCTAGGCTGGTCTTGAACTTCTGGGTTCAAGTCATCTTCCCACCTTGGGCTCCCAAAGTGCTAGGATTACAGGCATGAGCCACTGCACTCCTGCTGCTTGGATCTCTTTTGCCATTTCTATGTGCTTTTTAATGGCCCAAACCAGCAACTTTCTTAGGAGGACTGTCCTCAGGCTATAACAGCTGCTTTGCTTAAGCAGAGACAAAAGGAAATGCCAGGGAGATTACATACCTTCTGGCTAATTCTTAGCTATTGCAGTAGCAGCTCAGTTGACTCCAGCTGAGACAAACTCTAAATGCTGAGCAAGTGTCTACATTCCAGAGGTCTCCTGCAGGATCAGGCTGAGGCCCAGTTTTGCATGAGATTTCACCCTTTCTTGGCTTTCTCCTTTTCCCTGTTCTGTTTCCCCAACTCCCTTATTAGTTTCTCTTGGGAACATTTTCTTGATATATCACCTAAATAGAAATCCTCACCTCAGTCTGCCCCTGGGCATCCGACCTCAGACCCACAACATGCTTGCTTCTGACTTAGGATATTTGAACATGTTTTGGCTTTCTTCCTTGTTTCATCTGAGTCTTTGCTCAAATGCCATATCTTCAGAGGTCTTCCTGACTACTCCCATGTGAAATAGCACCTCTCCTTCCTTCCTGTTCTCCTCCTATTGCCTTCTATCTCAGTTACCAGTTTTTAGTTTAGTTTTTTTTTTTTTTTAATTATGCTTTAAGTTCTGGGGTACATGTGCAGATCGTGCAGGTTTATTACATAGATATACACGTGCCATGGTAGTGGTGGTTTGCTGCATCCATTGCCCCATCATCTACATTAGGTAATTCTCCTAATGTTATCCCTCTCCAATCCTCCACCCCCTGCTATTCCTCCCCAGCCCCCAGCCCCCACCCCCCAGGCCCCAGTGTGTGATGTTTCCCTCCCTGTATCTATGTGTTTTCATTGTTCAACACCCACTTGTGAGTGAGAACACTGACCACCCCTTGAACTATATACTTATCTCCTTGTTTATTTTAATTTTAAAATTTTATTTTTATGTGTTTTTAAAAACAGATTTTGCTATTGTTAATAGTGCTGTGATCAACATACAAGTGCAATTGACTTTTTTTGAGACAAGGTCTTTCTCTGTCACCCAGACTGAAGTGCAGTGGCGTGATCTTGGCTCGCTGCAACCTCTGCCTCCCAGGCTCAAGCAATTCTCCCACCTCAGCCTCCTGAGTAGGTGGGACTACAAGCATGTGCCACCATGCCTGACTTTGTGTGTGTGTTTTATAGAGATGGGGTTTCACCATGTTGCCCAGGGTAGTCTTGAACTCCTGGGCTCAGGCTATCCACTCACCTCAGCCTCCCAAAGTGCCTGGATTACAGGCATGAGCCAGTGCACTGGTTCCAAGTGTCTTTTTGATATAATGATTTCTTTCCCTTTGGCTAGTTATCCATTAGTGGGATTACTGGATTGAATGGTAGTTCTATTTGTAGTTCTTTGAGAAATCTCCACATTGTTTTCCATGAAGGTTTTACTTATCTACATTCCCACCAACATTGTGTAAGCATTCCCTTTTCTCATTTTATAATAGCCATTCTGACTGGCATGAGATAGTATCTCATTGTGGTTTTGATTTGCATTTCTCAGATTATTAGTGATGCTGAGCATTTTTTCACAGGTTTATTAGCTGCTTGTATGTCTTCTTTTGAAAAGTGTCTGTTCATGTCCTTTGCAAACTTTTAAATGAAGTTGTTTATTTATTTTTTAAATTGTTGAGTTGAGTTCCCTGTAGATTCTGGGTATTAGCCCTTTGTTCGATGCATAGTTTGCAATTTTTTTTCCCATTCTGTAGGTTGATTGTTTACTTGCTGTTTCTTTTTCTGAACAAAACTTTTTGGTTTAATTAAGTCCCATTTGTCTATTTTGTTTATTGAGACTGTTTCCCTCGTGTCTGCTCAATGAGGACAGAAACTTATCTCTTTTGTTACTGCTGATCTAGAACAGAACATCTAGTTGAGCTCCATAACAATCACTTAAACTGTTGCTCTTTAGCACAGAATGTAGTAAAAATTTTGAGTAAAAGAATTTCATAATCAGTGTGCAGATAGGTGGATAAAAATTTTAAAAATTACATAAAATTCCATTATTAAAATTGCTATTTTCTTGAAAATTTTGTATAATTTTCAGAATTATGACTCACGTTTCTTTGGTTACTTTTTCCATTTTGCCACAAATAAATAATTTCTAAATTTGTTAATTTATTTATCTCAGATCTTGACAGAAGAAATACCAGTTTTTCATGGCTTCTCTGTAGGAACTCCAGAGACTAGTGTTTTCTAAGTTTTTCCTGATAACACCATTTTAGACGATGCAAATGAAAATAATTTGCAACAGAAAAGTACGAAATGATAGTTGTGGTCCTTGTTTTCTGCAAACTTGCCCTGTAGCCTTTGACATCATACTCTTCCTGTATAATAATTGGGTTGGGCTGGACCAGTCATTCTCCAACTTTTGTATGCCTTCAAGTAGATGGAAATTTTCTGGCTCAACCTTTAATTCAGAAGGGCTGGGGTGGGTTTTATAATCTGTATTGCTTCATAAGCATTCCAGGTGACTTAGAACTCAGAAAGACTGAAGACCCCACTTTCAGAAAACTGTGTAATATTTTCATTTATTCTGTTAATCATTCCACAAACTTTTATTGAGCATCTACTATGTGTTAGCGGTGTTCTAGAGTCCGGGGATATAGCCATGAACAAGAGACTAATCTCTGTTCTTTTGGAACAATGTTTAAGAGTGTGTGTGTGTGTGCGTGCGTGCACGTGTGTGTGTGTGTGACAGACCAAAAAACCATAGAGAAGTGTATAAATAGTTTGAGATGATGCTGAATACTATGGAGAAAAAGTAAGAACAGGGGATGAAGAGTGCTGAGCAGGTCGGAGCTGTGATCAGGCAAGACGTACTGAGATGCTAAGGAGGAAATAAACTATAAAGCTATTTGGGAGAAAAGTATTCCAAACAGAGGAAAGAGCAAGTGCACAGGCTCTGGGGAGAAACATGCTTGTCTCCTTGGAGGACTGGAAAGAAGTAGAGTGAGGGGGAGGAAAGTTACAGGAGATGTGATGGCGAAGACAGTGAAAGCCAGATCAGATAGGGCCTTGCAGGTCATTTTATAGTCAGGTTTCACTCTGAGCAGAACCAGAAACCAATGGAGGTTTTGAGTGGAGAAGAGACATGGTTGTTCTGTTCTTTAAATGGCTCACTATAATGGGGACAACAGTAGAAACAGGAATGTTCTAAGAGCTTTATTTATTTATAGAGACAGGGTCATAGCTCATGGCCGTCTCAAACTCTGGGCTCAAGCAATTCTCCCACTTCAGCCTCCTCAATAGCTAGGACTAAGGTGCATCCCACTATGCCCAGCTAATTTTAAATGTATTTTTTAGTTTTGGTAGAGATAGGGTCTCCCTTTGTTGCCTAGTCTGGTCTCAAACTCCTGGGCTCAAGCCATTTTCCCTCCTCAGTCTCCCAAAGTGCCGAAATTACAGGCCTGAGCCATTGTTCTTGGCCCATAAGTGTCGTATATGTTGTAGCTAATTTAATTCTCACAGCAAGGTATATTAACATTCTATGACATATTGGTTGTCTGGGTTGGTGAAAAATAAAAATTTTATTTTATACAGTTCTTTGTCCTTATTGCTATTACTGTTTATGTTACATATTCATTCTCAACAATTTATAATTTCCTTACATTTTTAATGGCAGGAGTGTGGTAGGGTAGGAGATGGGAAGGTCACTCAGGCTTCCCTCCTGACATTGTCTTCCTTGCGAATGGACGTACATTCACCTGACATCTGATGGGTGAGTTTGGAAGGAGAAAGTGGACATTCTTCTCCTTCTTGCCCTCAGGCAGCACAGGTGGGATCTTCTCTGCTCTTCTCAGCACTAAGTTTTATGAAGGCTGGCCCCAAAAATCTGTGGTGGACCAACACTGCTTGCGCCTGGGTAAGTCTAAGTTGGGGTTTAGCACTGGGAACTAATTCAGCTCTCACACCCTAAACAACATGTTCTGACATGAACTTTATAAAAATTGATGACGTTTGGCTTCAAACTACATTCTATATTGTCTTTATCCTACTTAATCATGAGGAAAAAAGGGAGCATAGTTTTAGAGTCATCTCAAATCCTAGTGTTGCTTTTTGCAGCATTTCTTTTAGTTCTTAGAACAGCCTCTATGGGGTTTTATTTAAAAATTTTCTAAGGTTCTATTATAAAGACACATGCACACATATGTTCATTGCAGCACTGTTTACAATAGCAAAGACCTGGAACCAACCCACATGCCATTCAATGATAGACTGGACAAAGAAAATGTGGCACATATACACCATGGAATACTATGCAGCCACAAAAAAGGATGAGTTCATGTCCTTTGTAGGGACATGGATGAATCTGGAAACCATCATTCTCAGCAAACTGACAGAAGAACAGAAAACCAAACACCGCACGTTCTCATAAGTTGGTGTTGAAAAATGAGAACACATGGGCACAGGGAAGGGAATGTCACACACTGGGGTCTGTTGGATGGTAGGGGGTTAGGGGAGGAACAGAGAGGGGTGGGGAGCTTGGGGAGGGATAACATTGGGAGAAATGCCTGATGTAGGTGACGGGGGATGGAGGCAGCAAACTACCCTGGCATGTGTGTACCTATGCAACAATCCTGCAAGATCTGCACATGTACACCAGAACTTAAAGTATATATATATAAAAAGTTTTTAAGGGTATCTACTTTGTTTGCCTGTCATTCACAAAAATTACACTGGGTGGCAGTCACACTCTATCAAAATCTACCTATTCTGGCCAGTGATCCTCTGCTTCTCCTTCGGGAGTTACTGGGACGCCTGCTGTTGCTTCTGCTATGGCTTCTGCTATGACTATGGCTTTGTGAGCGAGATCTTCCATAACTTGGACTTCTGGGCCCATCAAGTTTAACCTGGATGTAGGCAATTTCTCCCTCATGAGATCTAAACTTAGTATATCCAGTTTTTGAAGTGGTGGTTTACGCCTGTAATTCTAGCACTTTGGGAGGCCAAGGTGGGCAAATCACATGAGGCTGAGAGTTTGATACCAGCCTGGCCAACATGGCAAAACACCGTCTCTACGAAAAATACAAAAATTAGATGGGAGTGCTGGCACACGCGTATATGAAACAGTTAAGGGATAAAACCTTTCATAATTCAACATCAGTGAGGCAGGTACACATAACAATATTAATCTTGAATATTAATTAATACCATTACTTTCCTTAGAGCCAAACTCTTATGTTGGAAAAGAGAGAATGGAAGGACTGTGTCTGGGATGCTACAATAATCTGATTTGGAATCCATAATCCCATAGTTCTCAAAAGTTGATATGGCTGGCAGGGAAGTAGTCTTTTCCTTCCCTAATAATACATGAGCCTTCCAAAGAGAATGTAACTTTCCCAGACAGAGAAAAATACTTCACCCAGAGATGGCACTAGAGATTTAAAAAAGTCATATTGGCTGGGCATGGTGACTCATGTGGCTCAAATCCCAGTTTGGGAGGCTGAGGAGGGAGAATTGCTTGAGGCCAGGCAGGCTCTCAGGCTGTTGGTCCCCAGGATAGATCCACTCTGGGGGCTACCGGGGTGTCTGCCTCTCTCAATACCTTCAGTCCACCTGGGTGGGAGTCTCCCTGCTGAGCTAGTTCTTGGCAGTCAAGGGCGGCAGCGGAGAAACCTGGATTCCCGACCTCCGGTGGGCACAAAAGGAATCAACCAGATTAGGAGAGGAAGAGCTTTGCCAGGCCCACAGCTGAGAATCCCACCGCAAGCGCAACTCCCTGCCTCGGCCCTCCCCAGCCCCCATGGCCCCGGACCCCCATCTCCTCCACCGACCCTGCCCACCCAGCTCCAGGCAGACAAAGCCTGGGGCTGGGTGGGGTGGGATGCCCGGCGGGGCCTGGAAGCGGGGCACGATGCCCGGCTGGGCCTGGAAGCGGGGCACTGGGACCCCGCAGACTCCCACAAGGCAAGGAGAAGCGCCGGAAAGGGAGGACGTTGCAAATCCTCCCTGTCCCCCCTCCACCCTCCACCCCCTGCCAGCTGTTCCCACCAGGAGGCCCAGGACACTGCAAGGCTGAGCTCTTGGGGTTCGCGCCCTGAGCCCCAGAAGAGCTGCGGGAGCCGTGGGACCCCGACAGCGCGTGCACGCTGGCTCTGGCATAGGTCTCGGCTTGCAATCAATAAACAGAAAGTGCCATTTGCAAAGCAAGCGAGGGCTGGCCGTCCACCACGCTGCTTTCCGCTCCCCGCTTCGCAGGGCATCCGCAGAAAGGGCGGGGAGACAGGCTCACCCCGCTACACTTCGCCACCCCCCATCCCACAAAAAAAGGAGTTCAAGACCAGCCCTGGCAACACCACAGCGAAATCCCATCTCTAAAAAACAGAAAACAGCAACAACAAAAAACAATTAATAAAGCGTGATGGTGTACTCCTGTGTGTGAGGTGGGGTGCCAGCTACTTGGAAGGCTGAGGTGAGAGGATCATTTGAGTCTAGGAGTTTGAGGCTGCATGAGCTATGATTGAGCCACTGAACTTCAGGCTTGGTGACAGAGGGAGACCCTGTCTCAAAAAAAAAAAAAAAAAAAAAAAAATTGTCATACCGAGTAGAAAGAACTATGAGGTAGCATGATCATAGATATTCCATAGGAATTAGCAGCCCAGCAATTATAAAAAGAACTGCTATAAGGCGGTTCTCCTTGTTCCACTATGGGCATGAGAATTTAGCATGAGTGCCTGCATGAGACTGTGATTTATTCTATTTTATTTAATTTAGACATAGGGTCTCCCTTTGTTATCCAGCCTGGGGTGCAGTGGAGTGATCACAGCTCACTGCAGCCTCCAACTCTTGGGTTCAAGTGATCCTCCCATCTTAGCCTCTCAAGCGGCTAGGATGATACGCATGTATCACCATGCCCAGACAAGTTTTTAATTTTTATTTTGTAGAGACAGGGTCTCACTAAGTTGCCTAGGCTGGTCTTGAACCCCAGGGCTCAAGCAATCCTCTTGCTTCAGCCTCCTGAGTAACTAGGACTACAGACAGGCACCTCTATGCCTGGCTAATGACACTATGATGTTATAACAGCACACCATTTACAAGAACCAGGAGGAAATCACTTTTTAAAAAATTCAGCCCTAGTTTCTACTTTGACTGTTAAATTTTATTTGTTTTTAATATTTTAGAAATGATACAGAGAATGAGTAGAATAATGCAATAGTGGAAGAGATAAAAATAGATATATTTTTTATCCTACCTTTGTCATTTAAAAAGTCTTGATTACTCATATGAAAGAGTTAAAGCTAAGGAGTTGAATCAAGAAATACTTAAATAGCACTTTGATCAGTTGTTCTCTATGTATACATAATACAAATTAAATAATAAGTTTATGTAACCTAACTGGAGAATTATATGGTATAGAAAATATATTTTCTTAATATAATTTTCAGAAGATTATGAATTAGATGTTTTACATAACTTTTCTGGGATGGAAAGGCTGATTATATGACCAACAGACATCCCTTTGAAGCTTGCTTTGTCAGTGACCATTGCTGAAATATGTTTTGTGGGGTACTTCTGTAGAAGACAACTCTAAAACAAGAAAAAGACATGCCTATTATTTTGGCTTATAGGGAGTGTATCAGTCAGGGTTCTCTAGAGGGACAGAACTAATTATATATATATAAAGGGGAGTTTATAAAGAACTAACTCACAGGCTCACAAGGTCCTACAATAGGCTGTCTGCAAGCTGAGGAGCAAGAGGAGTTAGTCCAAGTCCCAAAACTGAAGAACCTGGAGTCTGATGTTTAAGGACAGGAAGCATCCAGCATGAGAGGAAGATGTAGGCTGGGAGGCTTGGCTGGTCTAGTCTTTTCACATTTTTTTTCTTCCTGCTTTATATCCCAGCCATGCTCGCAGCTGATTAGATGGTGCCCACCCAGAGTAAGGGTGGTTTTACCTTTCCAAGCCCACTGACTCAAATGTTAATCTCTTGTAGGAACTAATAGGAACAGCTCCGGAGTGCAGTTCCCAGTGAGAGAGATGCAGAAGGCTAGTGATCTCCGCATTTCCAACTGAGGTACCAGGCTCACCTCAATGGGACTGGTTGGTCAGTGGGTATAGCCTAAGAAGGGTTACCCTGCTGAGGCAGGGTGGGGCACTGCCTCACCTGGAAAGTGCAATGAGCTGGAGGATGCCCCTCCTACAGAGGCCAGTGGGTACTTTTCCAGCCACTCCAGCACCCCGGTTCAGATACTGTGCTTCTCTCACGGTCTTTACAGCCCACCGACCAGGAGATTCCCGCTGGGCCAACAACCGCCGCGGGTTTCCAGCACAAATCTGGGTGGCTGTTTTAACTGGTACCTGGAACGTCTGCGAGACAGAGCCACCCATTCCCCTAAAATAAAAGGGGCTGAAGGCAGGGAGCCACATGATCTGGCTTGGCAGGTCCCACCCTCACAAAGACCAGCAAACTGAAACCCACTGGCTTGAGACTTTCACTGCTTTGAGCTCAACCCAGGATGGTGGAGCTCAGTGGGAGAAGGGCATACGCCATTACTGACAACAGATGCTGGAGAGGATGCAGAGAAACAGAAACGCTTTAACACTGTTGGTGGGAGTGTAAATTAGTTCAATCATTGTGGAAGACAGTGTGGTGATTCCTCAATGATCTAGAAATAGAATTTGACCCAGCAATCCCATTACTGGGTATATGCCCAAAGGATTATAAAGTGTTCTATGATAAAGACATATACTCATGTATGTTCACTGTGGCACTGTTTACAATAGCAAAGACTTGAAACCAACCCAAATGCCCATCAATGATAGACTGGATAAAGAAATGTGGCACATATACACCATGAAATACTATGCAGCCATAAAGAAGGATGAGTTCACGTCCTTTGCAGGGACATGGATAAATAGGAAAACCATCATTCTCAGCAAACTGACAAAATAACAGAAAACCAAACATCGCATGTTCTCACTCATAAGTGGGTGTTGAAAAATAAGAATACATGGACACAGGGAGGGGAATATCACACACTGGAGTCTGTTGGGGGATCTGGGGATAGGGGAGGGATAGCAGGGGATGGTGAGATTGGGGAGGGATAACATTAGGAGAAATACCTAATGTAGTTGATGGGGAAATCGAAGTAGCAAACCACCATGGCATGTGTTTATGTAACTATCCTGCAAGATCTGCACATGTACCCCAGAACTTCAAGTATAATAAAAAAAAATCTCTTGTATTAGTCAGGTTCTCTAGAGGGAGAGAAATAATAGAATATATACATACATACATATATGTGTGTATATATTATACATACATATATACATTAAAATGTATATTTTATGTATATATAAAATGTATATATATATTTATGTATATATATTTATGTATAATATGTATATATACACATATTTTTTATGTATATGTGTATATGTATATATACATATATGGATATACGTATACCTAAAAATATGTATATGTGTGTATACATATACACATACATACATTTATGTATACATATATGTTTGTACATATACATATATGTATACATACATACACACACGTGTATAAATACATATATGTATACACACATACATATTTATACATAAAATATGTATATATGTATACATACATATACGTGCATACACATATGTATACATACATATACGTGTGTATACGTGCATATGCATACATACGTATATATGCATACACACATGTATATATGTACACACATGTACGTATGCATACACACATGTATATACATATATGCATACATACATATGAATACACATATACATGTGTGCCTACATATGTATGTGTGTATACATATATACATGTGTGTATACATACACATGCGTGCATACATACACATTCATGTAGACATGTATGCATACACCTGTATGTATACATGTATACATACACCTGTATGTAGACATGTATACATACACCTGTATGTATACATGTATACATATGTATGCATATACATGTATACATACGTGTGTATACATATACACACACGTATGTATACACATACATACACATGTTTTTATATATATTCTATTAATTATCTCCCTTTAAAGAACCTGACTAATACAAGAGATTTTTTTTTTATTATACTTGAAGTTCTACAGTACATGTGTAGATCTTGCAGGATAGTTAGATAGGTAAACACATGCCACACATGTGTATGTATACATATATGTGTGTATATATACGTATATATGTATACATATATACATATATAAGGTCCTATAATAGGCTGTCTGCAAGATGAGGATCAAGGAGAGCCAGTGAGAGTCCCAGAACTAGCAAACTTGAAGTTCAAAGTTCAAGGGAAGAAAGCATCTGGCAGATTTGAGGCTCAGTATCTTCTGAAGCTGGGAGACAGAATCCCTGAGTTCATCATTTTCTTTCATCACTTTGTCCACTGAACTGAGGAAGAACCAACAACTTCATTATACTCTTTGGCTCTCCATATATGGTCAAAGGTATTATGTATAGAGTCATGAAATGCCTTGCCTCTCATGAGCAGTAAATCAGGGGTGTCAAATGCATTTATATTGCATAACTCTAAACAATTCACATCAAGGAGTATCAGCGTATTCCGTACTATTAGAAGTAGAGTCCTTAGCATTTTTGTATCTAATCATATTAATCAGGCAACTCTAGAAACCCCAAAATCAATAACTCTATCCTTAATATTTTGTTCCTCTAGAACCACTCCTGGTACCAAAATGTGTATTACTTAGGGTTCTCTACAGTGACAGAACTAATAGTATAGATATGTATATGTATATATGAATATATGTATAGGGGCACTTATTGAGTATTAATGTAAAGAATCACAAGGTCCCACAATAGGCCATCTACAAGCTAAGGAAGAAGGAGAGCCATTCCAAGTTCCAAAACTGAAGAACTTGGAGTCTGATGTTGGAGGACAGAACGCATCCAGCACTGGAAAAAGATGTAGGCTGGGAGGCTAGGCCAGTCTCTGCTTTACATGTTTCTCTGCTAGCTTTATATTTGCCGGCAGCTGATTAGATTATGCCCACCAGATTAAGGGTGGATCTGCCTTCCCCAGCCCATTGAGTCAAATGTTAATCTCTTTTGCAAACACCCTCAGAGACAGACCAAGGATCAATACTTTGTATCTTTCAATTCAATCAAGTTGACACTCATTATTAACCGTCACATCTCCTTTGACAACATCCTCACAGACACACCCAGGATCAATACTTTGCATGCTTCAATCCAATCAAGTTGACAGTCAGCATTAACCATCACCGGGAGCTCCTGGGTGTTTCAAGAAATAGAATCAACCAATTATTTAAAGAAAGTAGTGAAGAAAAAAGAAAGTTTTCCTCATCAAATAATCTGAGAACACTCCAAGAGTCATTTCAGCTTTTTATATTTCTTTTAAAGTGATTGCGCCAGGTTGGACTGAATCAGGCAAAGAGGACAAGATTTCCCTTCTTCCTTGGTTATGATTTGCAATCATTCTTTGGAAAGTATCTCCCCAAATCTTATAATAGATATTTAGAAGTGGAGTGAAAAATTATAATGATCTAAATGCTAAAACAAAATCCAACACTATCTGAAGGAATGCCACAAAATGCAAAAATCAACAATAGAAAAACCATAATGGCTAGCATGCAAGTAAAAATTACCAGGCATCCAAGGAAGCAGGAAAATATGATCCCTAGAGGAAAAATAAGTCAACAGAAACAGAACAAGAACATATAGAAATGATGAAACTATCAGAAAAGGTTGTAAAATGCTTGTCAAGAAACATCACTAATTGCTGAAAAGAACTAACGAGGAGAAAAATTTAAAGGCAACCAGATTAAAAAAAATTATTACATACAGAATGAAAGCAAATGACTTCTTATCAGAAACTATGCAACTCAGAAGACAATGGAGAAATATCATTAATGTTTTAAAAAACAAAACAAACCCACTATCGAGAACTCTATTCAGTAAAAATATTTCTCACAATTGAAGGTGAAACAAAGACTTTTTCAAACAAACAAAATCTTAGAGAATTAATCTAATGCAGACCTTGGCCACGGGAATATCAAAGTACTTCAGGCAAAAGGAAAATGATACAAGATAGAAAATTTGATGTTGAGAAAGAAATGAACAGCAGAGTCATGCCTGTAATCCTAGCACTTTGGGAAGCCACGGTAGGAGGAGTGTTTGAGGTCAGGAGTTTTATATCAGTCTGGTCAACACAGTGAATCCTAATCTCTACAAAAAATAATAATTTAAAAAATTAGCTGGTTGTGGTGGCCTGCACCTGCACCTATAGTCTTAGGTACTTGGGAGGTTGAAGCGGGAGGACTGAACAGTGTTCAGTCATGGCTCACTGAAGCTGCAGTGAGCCATGATCACCATTGCATTATAGCCAGGGTAACAGAGTGAGATGTTGTCTCTCCAAAAAAAAAAAAAAAAAAAAAAAAAGCTCTAGAAATGGTAAATATCTAGGTAAATATGTATTATGACAATGGTAAATATGTAACACTAGAAATGGTAAATATGGCTGTCTCCTCTCATTAAAAACTCTTTTTAAGTTTCTGCACAGCAAAAGGAACTATCAATACAGTAAACAGACAACTATAGCATGGAAGAAAATTTTTGCCATCTATGCATCTGACAATAGTTTAATATCAGCATCTATAAGGAATTCAAACAAATTTACAAGAAAAATATAAACAGCCTCATAAAAATGTGGGCAAAGAACATAAACAGACACTTTTCAAAAGAAGACATACATGTGGCTAACAATCATATGAAAAAAAACTCAACATCACTGATAGAGAATTGCAAATCAAAACCAAAATGAAGCTGGGCATGATGGTTCATGCTTGTAGTCCCAACTACTAGGGAGGCTAAGGTGGGAGAATTGCTTGAACATGGAAGGTGGAAGTTGCAGTGAGCCAAGATGGTGCCACTGCCCTTTAGCCTGGGTGACAGAGGAAGACCGTGTCTCAAAAATCCCCTAAAACCCACAATGAGATACCATCTCACACCAGTCAGCAGAATGGCTACTATTAAAAAGCCAAAGTATCACAGATGCTGGTGAGGTTCTGGAGAAACAGGAATGCTTATTCACTGTTGGTGGGAGTGTACATTAGTTTAACCATTGTGGAAAGCAGTGTATTGATTCCTCAAAGAGCTAAAAACAGAACTACTATTTGATCTAGCAAATACCCAAAGAAATATAATTCATTCTATCATAAGAATACATGCATGTATGTTCATTGCAGCACTATTCACAATAGCGAATATATTGAATCAACCTAAATGCCCATCAACAGTAGACTGGATAAAGAAAATGTGGTATATATATATACCATGGAATACTATACAGTCATGAAAAAGAACAAGGCTGGACACGATGGCTCATGTCTGTCATCCCAGCACTTTGGGAGGCTGAGGTGGGTGGATCATGAGGTCAAGAGATCAAGTCCATCCTGGCCAACACGATGAAACCCCGTCTCTACTAAAAATTAAAAAATTAGCTGGGCGTGGTGCCATGTGCCTATAGTTCCAGCTACTGAGGAGGCTGAGGCAGGAAAATTGCTTGAACCCGGATCTTGTAGTGAGCTGAGATTGCGCCACTGCACTCCAGCCTGGCGACAGAGCGATACTCCATCTCGAGAAAAAAAAAAAAAAAGAACAAGATATGCTCTTTTGCCAGAACATGGATGGAGATGGAGGCTGTTATCCTTAGCAAACTAATTCAAGAACAGAAAACGAAATATTGCATGCTCTCACTTATAAGTGGGAGCTAAACAATGAGAACTCATGGACACATGAACAACAGACACCGGTGCCTACAAGAAGGTGGAGAGTGGGAGGAGGGAGAAGATCAGGAAAAATAACTAACGAATACTAGGCTTAATACCTGGGTAACAAAAATAATCTGTACAACAATCCCCTATGACACAGGTTTACCTATAGAACCTGCACATGTACCCCTCAACTTAAGATAAAAGTTAAAAGAAACCCGAAACTCTAAAAAAACTGTTGGCCAGGCCAGGCGTGGTAGCTCACACCTGTAATCCCAGCACTTTGGGAGGCTGAGGCGGGCGGATCAGGAGGTCAGGAGTTCGAGACCAGCTTGACCAACATGGTGAAACCCCGTGTCTACTAAAAATACAAAAATTAGCTGGATGTGGTGGCCCACACCTGTAATCCCAGTTACTCAGGAGGCTGAGGCAGGAGAATCGCTTGAACCCGGGAGGTGGAGGTTGCAGTGAGCTGAGATCCCACCACTGCACTCCAGCCTGGGAGACAGAGCAAGACTCTGTCTCAAAAAACAAACAAACAAAACAAACAAACAAATACACAAAAACTGTTGGGAAGCCGAGGTGGGCAGATCACAAGGTCAGGAGATCGAGATCATCCTGGCTAACAGCATGAAACCTGTCTCTACTAAAAGTACAAAAAATTAGTGGGGGCGTGGTGGTGCATGCCTATATTCCCAGATCCTCGGCAGGCTGAGGCAGAAGAATTGCTTGAACCCAGGAGGCGGAGGTTACAGTGAGCTGAGATCGCGCCACTGCACTCTAGCCTGGGTGACAGAGCAAGACTCCACCTCAAAAAACAAACAAGCAAGCAAAACTGTTGGCCACATGCAGTGGCTCACACCTGTAATCTCAGCACTTTGGGAGACTTAGGCGGGTGAATTTTTAACCCAGGATTTTCAGACCAGCCTGGGCAACATGGCAAAACCTTGTCTCTACAGAAAATACAAACATTAAATGTGGTTGTGTGTGACTATAGTTCCAGCTACTTGGGAGGCTGAGGTGGGAGGATTACTTAAGCCTGGGAGGCCAGGGCTGCAGTGAGTGGTGATCCACTGCACTCCAGCCTGGGTGACAAAGTAAGATCTTATTTCAAACAACAAAAACTAAAAATCAAAAACAAAACTGTTTAAAAAGAAAATAATAGTATGTTATGAAGATAATGATGTATGTAGAAATAAATCGTATGACAACAATAAAACAAAGAACAGGATAGAGGAAAGAAACTTTTTTACACTACATGTGAAGTAGTATAGAATTATTTGAAAGCAGACTGTGATAATTAAAAAAAAAATATATTGCAAACCTTATAGCAACAACAAAACAAAACGCCAAACAAAGACAAAAACCCAAGCAGCCAAACAATTAAATGAGTTTCATAAGCCAATTCCTTCTAGTAAATTTATACCTATTGGTTCTGCTTCCACGTTTGAACCCTGACTGATACACACATGCATATCCATTATGCAAAGATCTGAAAAGAAGGGAAAGGTAGACTTCTAATGTGTCTTAAAGCATAGTAGAATGTGGATTATTTTGTACTGAAGTAGATAGCAGAGCACTGTTGATTAGGCAATGTATACTGGTATACTTAGGGAATACAATATATTGTGTAATCATTACTAAGCACACACAGGAAAACCATGGTCAGAAAAATTAGAAAATGTAAAATGAAATATCTCATTACAGTAAAATTTCTTCCAACAATAAAAAATGAAAATGAAGGCACAACCAAAGTAAATCTCTAAGTAGCTCATTTGTTGGCCAAAGGCGGAGAGACATTTACTGATGGTAAAATAATTAAATCTTATTTGATTGTTACAGCCAAATAGAGGTGTTCAGATAAAATAAACCTGTTTAAGAGTCTAGCCTTTCAATAAGAACAGTTTTTTAAGATTCAAGGATGTTGCAACAACATCAATAAAAACAAGGCAATTAAAAAACAAGTTAAATTATATCAAGTGGTTTCCTTTGGCTGTTGATAGGTTGACATACAACCAATACTTTTCAATTGCCTTTAATTTTAGGAGTCAATGCCAAGTGTAACCTGGCTGAGAAATTAGCCTCTATTAATAATTTATGTGGAAAAATTGTAGTTGATAATATTTTCAAAGTTGCGAAAACACAAATTCAGTGTAACGTGAAGTGGAATCTGCTAAGATACGTCACAAATAATAACAGTAAAAATACATGTGGAGCAGTAAAAATCCTAATTGGACAAATTTGTACATCTTATGAAAATGTAAGGTGTTTAAAACCAATACATATTCATTATATTATTCATCATCAGATACTTTGAGGAAAATATCTGAATCTATCATGTGTTTACTGAACCAGTAGTATTAATAGTAAATGTTGTTCATTCTTGTGGATATAACCATTGTTTAGTGCTATGAATTTTGATTAGACATAGGAGCTGAATAGCCTGACTTTCTCGATCACACAGCAATTTGACAGTTTAGCAGTGGTTAGTTTTACTACATTTTTTTGAGCTCAGGGTCAAGATCAAAGTTTATCTGATCTAATAAGGATTAATTACTTCTATATAAGGGAAAAAGAGAAAGACACAACATATCCAGATTTCAATAAAGTGTATCTTGGTTATTATAAAAATTAAAAACTGTGAATTCTTTGAAAACATAATTATATAAATTTAAAACTTCAGAGACACATTACCCATAGAGTACCATTTAAAGAGTATAATGAGTACTGAATATACTTATGCTCCTGCTATTTTTCAACAGTTTGTTAATGATTTAGACATAAATAGGAAGGGTTAAAAGTGAGAAGAGTTAAGGTTTAAATGACGATAAAAAATTATATTGGCTGTAAACTCACCTTAAGTCAAGGAGGTTGAGATTTCCCACCCCCAATCCCTCAAATCTAACAAAAATTCAGACTTTTAAAATAAAAAAGGAAAATCACAATACCAGTTTGTTATATTTTGCCAAGTGGACAATATCCCTCTAGTATATCCTACTCTGTGCTCTATCTGTCTTCTGTCTATCTATCTATCTATCTATCTATCTATCTATCTATCTATCTATCTATCTAAAGATGAAGTCTTGCTCTGTTGCCCAGGTTGGGGTGCAACAGTATGATCTCAGCTCACTGCAACCTCCACCTCCCAGGTTCAAGTAATTCTTGTGCCTCAGCCTTTTATGTAGCTGGGACTACAGGCACAAGCCATCAACCCCTGGTTAATTTTTGTATTTTTAGTAGAGATGGGGTTTTGCCATGTTGGCCAGGCTGGTCTCGAACTCCTGACCTCAAATGATCTACCCTCCTTGGCTTCCCAAAGTGCTGGGATTACAGGTATGAGCCACTGTGCCCAGCCCTCTGTACTCTTTGACAACAAGCTGGTCTGTGATTTTTGAGCATATCTTCTCTCATTGGTCTAAGGTGCCCACAGTTATTTCCAGGAAACCTCATCTCCCTTTGCAAACCACAGCTCCCAATGCACAAACTTCTGGTAAACACCTGAACATGCTATGCTATTTCAGATTTTTGTATCTCTGCATATGCTGCTTCCTGTATCACTGCTCAAAGCCAGGCTGTCATTCAGCTGTCACCTCTTTGGTAAAACCTCTTTACATTTTATAGTCATATTTTATTACTTTATCTTTTGTGTGGCTTTTTCGATACTACATTTATCACTCTATTAAAAAATATTTCTTTACCTTTCTCTCATCTACAGGCTGTGAATTCTTTGAGGGATAGTCCATGACTCTTCTTCCTATTTTTCCTTCTCCTTTTTTATGACCATCTTCTATATAATAGAACTTGATATATTACAATTCCAATTAGTGTTTGTAGAAGTGATTTGAACTCATGATTCTCTCTTCCTTTTCCCTACCATCTTGCTCAATAATCTATAACATTTAAAGAAAAATATTTTGCCAAGAGAATTAACTAGATGCTGCAAAGGGCATAATTGAAACAGAAAATATACCTGAAACCTAGAAATGCAAATCAAAACCATGTGGATGAAGCAAATAAATGTGATACCACCTTACTCCTGCAAGAAAGGTCATAATCAAAACATCAAAAAACAATAGATGTTGGTGTGGATGCATTGATCAGGGAACGCTTCTACATTGCTGATGGGAATGTAAACTAGTAGCCACTATTAAAAACAGTGTGGAGATTCCTTAAAGAGTGAAAAGTAGAACTACCATTTGATCCAGCAATCCCACTACTGGGTATGTAGAGGGAAAGAAATCATTGTATGAAAAACATACTTGCACATGCATGTTTATAGCAGCATAATCCATAATTGCAAAATCATGGAACCAACCCAAATGCCCATCAACAATGAGTGGATAAAGAAACTGTGATATATATATATATATGTATATATACAATGGAATACTACTCAGCCATAAAAAGTGTTGAATTAATGGCATTTGCAGTGACTTGGATGAGATTGGAGACTATTAAAGCGAAGTAAACTCAGCAATGTAAAACCAAACATCATGTTCTCACTGATATGTGGGAGCTAAGCTATGAGGATGCAAAGGCATAAGAATGATACAATGGACTCTGGGGACTTGGGGGGAAGACTGGGGGAGGGATGAGGGATAAAAATCGACAAATAGGGTGCAGTATATACTGTTAGGGTGATGGGTGCACCAAAATCTTACAAATCACCACTAAAGAACTTACTCATGCAGCCAAACACCACCTGTACCCCAATAACATATGGGAAAAAGAAATCACAAGCTGAACTTGTGATTTTTTCACAAGCCTGACAAACTTGCCCAAACCAGTTCACACACAGACTTGAGTTTTAAAGTCCACATGGAAATACCTTGAGCTTGTCAGGCACACAGTTGTAAATGAGAAACAGCACCCAGTCCCTACCCCAAATCCTTGCAAGTTATACCCCAAATCCTTTTATTTATACCCCATATGAAATTCTAATCCATTTACTGGCAAAAAGAGATGGCTAGACAACTTTTCTATCTCAGCCTGAATTCAGATAAGAGGAAGAGGGAAATATTTCCTAGAAATTCATAGGCCTATACCTCATCTAGGTTGCGGGGGTTTTAATTTATATTACCCATGTAGTTCGAAAAATACAAAGATGTAAGTTAAAGAAATAATTGGTCCCTGAAGAGCCTGCGTATCATAATGCTATCTTCCTCCAAGAATATCCTGTGTGTAGTGACCACATGTCTTTGGAGTAGCCTGATTTTTATACCATTCTGTCCTTTTCAATAAAGGTAATCTGTCAGATATTTATATAAAAAATATATATTCCCAACCTATAAAAAATCTTATAAATATTTATTCAGCAGAGTAATAGGCATTGAGAAGTAAGTATATTGATGCTAACCTTTACATAGATCAACAGGTAGATTCAGGATAGAGTCCAGATGAACAGGGTCTCATTTTTTGGTGACTCTTTGTTTTTTTATTGACTGTTGTATTTGCCAACTCCCAAAATATGATTTTCTTTTCTCAACCTGCCCAAGTGCTTGTATCCAGAAAATATACATCAACTGTTTGTGTTTGCATATGTTTTGTATGTGTATATATGGGAAGACAGTAAAGATGATTTTCATTAAAAAATAATTAAAATATATTTTCATGAATCTTAGAACTTCATCATTACCTCAAGCCCTGAAGTATAAAAATAACTTGATTAAGCTTATTTATTCCTGAGAGACCTCTTCCCCTAGGATCCATTTATTGCATCCTCCTATATCGCTTTGGGAAAATGAGTCTTATTCTGTGAGACCATTCCCAGCACAGGTTGAAGTTATACTGCCTTTCCATGTTCTATTTAGTACCACTTTTTACTACTTCTGTATTGAGAATCAGTTATTCCTTTTCTACTTTGGGGCAATTTCAAAGAGCTCCTTGTGCCCAGTGTCATTTTTCTGAAGACGCTGTTATTTCAGATATGCTAGAGAACAGGTGGGTGAGAATGACAGAAAGAACACATTCAATCGGCTTGTATTTTGCCAACTAAGAGATTTTATGGTAATTAAATCACAGTTTGAAATTACCACTGGATATAGGAGAAGAGGATACCTAGAGGAGAATGAGTTGAGAGCAGTAGTTGAGTCAGCGGATAGGGTTTGGTAAATACTCTGCAGGGAACCTATCTATCTTGTTGTTTAAACAGGGACAGAGGAGGTCTCAGGTATTTAAGGATAAGCATGATATGGGAGAATCAGGCATGAGTCAAGAGGCACATAAGTGTATAACTAACCTAATGTTTATGGTTGGCAGTAAATATCCACTCCTCAGTCTGTAATGGTATTTGGTTTTGGTTGTAGATGACAAGTTCTATGTGGACCATGCAAATAAAAGAATGCAATTCAGGCTGTTTGACAAAGAAGCAGAAGTTGCATGTTTTTTCCTTGGACACTGACAGTTTAACCAGTTAAATGACTCAGGAGAACAAATTTGAAGTGATTGCTGAAGGCAAATATTTGAAGTGATTACTGTAGGCAAATATTTCCCTGTATCCTGGATCCCATCTTTCTGAAATATTCAAAGAACCTTGATATTTGGGTTAGGTTCATTTTTGTGTGTACCCACATTTTTTCATTCAAAAAAACACACTTCTTCAGCTTCTATTATTTTTCCAATCCTGTGCTGAGTGCTGGGGATAGAGAAAAAGACAGTATCTTTCATCTCTGAGCTCACAGGCTGGTGTGGGAGATAGACACCGAAAGTTAGCAGCTAGAGCAGGGAACGCATGAGAGGCGGAAAGGTAAATAAGGGAGAAATGCTCTTTAGGAAAATGTCCCACTAGACAAGAAGTGGAAGAAATGGGGGGATAAACTTTTAAATTTTAAACTTTAAAGTTTTAAATTAAGGGTCTGTCATTTTCCATCCATTGTGGGTTCTGTCAAATATTTTCTGACATGCAAAACTCAGATCTTTGTGGGATTAGCTCCTCCTTCTAAAGGCGTTTGCTAGGTGTGTGGCTACAACTCTTTGGAATGCTCAAGATATAAATATAAGCCAATTTTTAATTCTTTTTCTGTATTTTTCTATTTGAAATCTCCAGTCCCAGAACTTGAAGGAAGTTTCTGTTACCATTATATTTTCTTTTCTCTTTCTCTTCTACATGATTTATTTTCTTTCTTATTTATTTATTTATTGACAGAGTCTTGCTCTGCCACCCAAGAATGCAATGGCATGATCCTGGCTCACTGCAGGCTTTCTCTCTCGGGTTCAAGTGATTCTCGTGCCTCAGTCTCTGAGTAGCTGGGATTAAAGGCCTGTGTCATCGTGCCCAACTAATTTTTGTATTTTTAGTAGAGATGGTGTTTCACCATGTGGCCCAGGCTGGTCTCAAACTCATAAGCTCAAGTGGTTCACCTGCCTTGGCCTCCCAAAGTGCTGGGATTACTGTTGTGAGCTGCTGTGCCTGGCCTACATGATTGTTTTCATTACTTGGTTTTTCCCAATTACTCTCTCCTTTTCTTTATTTCTTATTGCCTTTTCTTTTTCTTCCTACCCCTCAGCATATTTCAATTTCTTTTCTTAATGTTTTCTTTATCTTCATCTTCTAAATTATCTTATTTTAAACAATTCACTCAAAATTCTAAAGGAATTAATTCAAATGAATTTAGAAAATACTAAATTTTTAGAACTGACAATTCTACCCTCAGAAACTATCTTACAGTTTGATAAAGAAGACAGAGATAAATAATATAGGAACCTTTTCTTTTAGTGCTTGGAAACAGAGAAAGTAAATTATGTACATGTAAGTCGAACTGCAGATCAAAAGGTCCTATGATAATTACAAAGGGCGATGGGAAAGGAAGGTTTTATGGGTTCCACTTTGTTCTTGCTCTCCCAAATTTTAAATTCATCTTTCTTTTTTCTCCTGTCTGTGTGCCCTGTGAACTTGAAGCTATAGCTTCACACGCAAAGATATTGGACTCATAGATTGCTGAACCAGCTTCCATGATTATGTAAAGTCAAATTCCTGTAACAATTTCCCAGCATATTATTTCCTAGTGGTCCTATCTCTCTAGGAACGCTGAATGATACAGTCAATAATTTCACTTTCTTATTTCTCCTGTTCTTTCAGGCAGATTTGTAGCCCAAAGTGACTGAGATCATGAGGAAGGAAATTATTCGGTGGTGTCTGAGATTGTTTTGGTGGGACTCACAAGATCTTTGGAGGTGCAACTTGTCTTCTTTTTGGTTTTCACTGTGTTCTTTGTGGCAGGTATTTTGGGAAACCTCATTGTGCTCACAGTGATCTCCGACTCCCATTTACACTCCCCTATGTACTTCCTGCTGGCCAACCTCTCCTTTATTGACATGTGGGTTTCCTCCATTACAGTTCCCAAGACGATTTCTGATCTTTTCAAGGAGAATAAAGTAATCTCTTTCCAGGCTGCATTGCTCAGATGTTCTTCATTCATGTTATTGTAGGAGCTGAGATGGTTCTCCTTGTTTTTATGACCCTTGACCAATATGTTGCTATATGTAGGCCTCTCCCCTACCTGACCATCATGAACTTCAGAGCTTGTACTCTACTCCTAGTGGCTTCCTGGACTATTGGAATCATCCATTCATTGATTCAACTTGTATTTGTTATCCTGCCATTCTGTGGTCCCAATGAAGTGGACAGCCTTTACTGTGATTTTCCTCCATTTATTAGGCTTACTTGCATGGTCATCTACAGATTGGAGCTCATAGTCACTGCCAACAGTGGATTCATCTTTCTGGGGACTTTTTACATTTTGATTATCTCCTGTATCTTCATCTTGATCACGGTTTGGCAATATTCTCCAAGTGCTTGTCCAAGGCCTTCTCTACACTGTCAGCTCACATTACAGTGGTGGTCTTATTTTTTGGCCCATGCATCTTTGTGTATTGATGGCCATTTCTCACAGTGCCTGTGGATAAATTCTCTGCCATTTTTGATGTAATAATTACCATTTCTGAACCCTACCATCTATACTTTTAGGAAGAAAGAGATGAAGATGGCAATGAGGAGAATATTCAACCAGGTGCTGAGTTTATGGAAGTTTTAAAAAAACTTTTTTTTACCAGGAACACATGCACTTTATTGAACACCATTGTAGAAAAGTGTGTGAGGAAAAAGGGCTGATACAGGACTCAGCTGGGGGACAGGGCAAGGAATGGAAGGTGGAGTATGCGGGAAACAGGTCACAGGCAGAGCCCCTGGCTGGGATGATTCCTCTTGATCTATTGATAGACTTGCAAGATTAGTACTGGGATGATGATCAGCAGAATGGTCATGATGATGCCCAAAATTAGGGCCCAGATGTTCAGGCACTTGGTGGTGGAGGCATAGGTCTGGGCCCCGGTCAGGTCACCAACCATCTTCCTGTCCCTAGACTTCATGGAGTAGGCGAACACTATGAAGCCCAGACAGCAGGAGTTTATGAAGAGCGTGTTGAACACAACAGGGACCAGACGACATGGTCGGGCATGGAGGTCTCACTGAGGATGTGGATTGTGGTGGATATCGGGGGAGCTGGGTTATGGGGCACCCCCAGCACATCCACCTCATGCTCCTCCTTCAGCATCTCATAGTTAGGGGGATGGTCAGTGTTGGCGGGAATGAAGAAGGTTTGGACAGTGTGGTTCATGGTTTTAAGGGAAGATCAGCTGTGGTTGGGTTGCAGGGATAGTTCTCGGTGGGCCTGGAAGTTGTTTTAAGTGATTTTGATATAAAGAAAGACAAGCATTTCCAAAATTCCTGGCCCATGCTACAGACATGAATCTGGAAACATGGATGCTTTGTTTACTAATTTATTTACCAGTATGCAGGATTTTCTTAATGTGTTCTTTTGCTCATACCAAGAAGGATATTATATTCTTTCTTATGAAATGTGTTTGAATAAAAAGTATTAATATAGAATTGTTTCTACATTTTCCCCACCCCTCCTTGATAAGGAGAATTCTGGACTGACTTATTATATTTTATTCTGCATTCTGAGGAGAATCTTTCCTCACCAGATTGATTTTTGGGGTTTTGTGATGCAGAATCTGAAGAAAAGTGCTTTGGAAATATGAGAAAAATTTTCAATTATCAGAGATAGTTTTTTTTTTTTTTTGCAGGGTCTCACTCTGTAGCCCAGGCTGGAGTTCACTGGTGCAATCTTGGCTCACTGCAGCCTTGACCTTCCAAGCTCAAGCAGTCTTCCTATCTCGGCCTCCTGAGAAGCTGGGACTGTAGGCATGCACCACCATGCTTGGCTGATTTTATTTATTTTTTTTGGTAGTGATGAGGTCTCACTCATGTTGCCCAGCATGAGGATAGTATTTTTGACTCTGAGGTAATATGTGACAGTAGCTGTAAAATGTGAAGAAAACATGAAAGATAAAAATAGGATTTTTTTTTTTGAGATAGGGTCTTACTTTGTCACCTAGGCTGGAGTACAGTAGTATGATCTTGACTCATTGCAGCCTTGATCTTCTGTTCTCAAGTGAGCCTCCTGCCTCAGCAACCCCAAGTAGCTGGGATTATAGGCATATACCACCAGGTATGGCTATGTTTTGTATTTTTTGTAGAGACAGGTTTTGCCATGTTGCCTTGGTTTGTCTCAAACTCCTGAGCTCAAACGATCCACCTACCTCAGTCTCCCTAAATGTTGGGGTTACAAGTGTGAGCCACAAAAAGAGGATTTAAAAAATATGATTTTCTCTATATCATTCTTTAATGTATATTATCCTTTAATAAACAGAAGTAAAGAGCTAAGGTTGTTTTGAAATTTGTTTTTATTCATAACATCAGCCTAAAATTGGATTACTAGGTTATGGCTTCTTAAGCATTTCAGCCAGTGCATATGGTAACTGAATTAACCCTTATAATTACTCTAGTCTTTCAAAAGTTGTGTTTCTGTA
This sequence comes from Aotus nancymaae, assembly GCF_030222135.1. Classification (NCBI taxonomy): domain Eukaryota; kingdom Metazoa; phylum Chordata; class Mammalia; order Primates; family Aotidae; genus Aotus; species Aotus nancymaae. Next base: position 33,686,623 of record NW_026988422.1, on the reverse strand, counting down.
CTGTCAGGGGATTTGAACAATGGAGGCCTGGTAAGGGGCAAGGACAATGTCCTATTTAATAATCCCGTTCCAGCTTGTGCTTGACCTGATTACACTGAAATCAGCAATAATTCCTCAGAGGTAGGTAAATTTTCTTCTTTTTCAATAGCATGATTACAAGGACAGACTCTTTAGCCAGACTACCTGCCTTCAAATTTCAGCTATGCCTTTTACTAATTCAAGTTGTTTAACCTTTTTATGTCTCACTTCTATCATCTATAAAATACAGATAGATTGCACTTTCTGAAATTCCCAATATTTGACTGTTTTTAACTTACAAAATTGGCAGTTCCTTACAAGTATCTTCCTCATAAGGTTTTAAAAATTAACTGAATATTTATAAAGTGCTTTAAATAATTCTTTGTGTATAGTAATATAAGTGCCTATTCAATAAAATGAAATAAAACATTAACACAACTTCTTCATCAGTTTTGATGACCTTCTCTCCTACTATCTACAAATTGTTTCTTTTCTTTTTAACTCTATTCTTCAGTCTTTCATCAAGAACTCGTTCTTTTCCTAACAGGACTGGAGTACATATTCTTCAACTATTTTAAATGAGAGAATTCTTTGAGTGTAGAGCTTATAAATGCTACCCTTCAATTTACTTTTGATGCTTTCTTTTTTTTATATTCAAACTGCCTTCTTATGTGCTATGTCATATTTCTACACAGCTAGTTTTGGTTATCTATGGTGCTTCTTAATGTGCTGGAGAAATTTACCAAGCTGATTAGCTTACAGAAAATTGTATAAATAGAAATTTGGTTGATCCAAAAATATATTGTCAGTAATCTAAGGGTGGATAAAAAATAAAAAATATTGAATATTTACTACATTCTAATTCCTATGCTAGGAACTGTTGAAATTGTGTTAGTATCATACAACCCAATTGTAGAAAATTATATAAACTAGTTTTCTCTGAAGTGAAAAATTACTGAAAGTAATTCAAGTGTATGGTATGGTGGGCAGATTCAATGAAAGGCTTTGCGTAGAGGGGATTCATGAATTTGTGAATGCTATGGATGGGGTTTAGGCCCATGTTGACCAGTCCTCTGAGTTCAGTGCATGTCCTGGGAAGGAGAGAAGCTCACAAAAAGCTCTGGAGGCTAAAAGCAGGTTGATACCACAGCACAATCAGGGAGGTTAGACACCTACCGTACTTCATTGCCTAACCAGGGTCTATAAAGCCTAGTAAGATCTGACCCTGCCAATCTTTTTTATGACACTCTCTTCTCCGCTTGGGGTTCTCAGGCATTTTGTATTTTCTGTTTACTTGGATATAATAAGCTTGTGGCTTTCTGAGACCTGTAGAGTTTATAGAGTACTTTACCCAGCTGTAGGCAAGCCTGGCTCCTTCTCATCACTCAGGTTTTAGCTTGAGTGTCAACTCCAAGAAAAGACTTCCTATTTTAAGAAGTTCCCTCTTGGAGGATGATGTTAGTAAGATGGCCGATTAGAAGCCCCTAGTGCTTATCCTTTCCACAAAGGCAGCAAAAACAATGAATAAACAACTACATTTTAACAAAAATAACTAATGGGGAACAGCAGAACAAATCAAAGCAGTAACAGAAACACTGGTGAGCACAGAAACTCAGTTCAGCCACATAAAGAACAGAAGCAAACATTGGGACTCCATCACCCAATTCCTCAGCCAAGATCAGATAGGAACTAAGGGGAACATCTCTCTGTGGTGAAAAAGTAGGCAAGAAGATTCCAGCAACCCCCAGCAGCACCTTAGGTATCTACAGTCCTCACCACTGGGTCCCCTTGGTCCTCACAGGCAATAACTCTAAGTGAGAGAGTTGACTGGAGTCCACACAGCTTTGCTTCCCAAAAGCTGGAGTAGCTCCCTAGTGTCAGGCCTCCAAGTCCAAGCCTGGCCATTATAGCCTTGGTGACCTGCATGTACACCTCTGGATGGTCTCCAGGAGCCAGAAAGTCTAAAGTAATCAGATGCCGCAAAAAGAGGTGAAACATCTGGTTCCTGCCTCAACTGATTGCTTTCCCACTGCAACATTCAACCACTGTTCCTGCTTAGCCTTGCGAAGCTTCCCCTGTAGACATTAGATTTCTCAAGGCCCCCACCCCTGTAATTTACTGTACCCTCCCCTCTACTTGCAACGGATAACCCCCACCCTTATGACCATGCCTGTTTGTAATAGGTAACCCCTATCCCTGTAATCATGCATCCCATGATACCTCCCCTCCACCGCCCCTGGCAACACCCCCCCGCTTGTAAAACCACCCTGAACTGTAACTTCTGTAACTTTCCACTGCCTAAACCAAACCTACAAAATCAACTCCTATCCCACTGCCCTTTGCTGACTCTCTTTTCAGACTCAGCCTGCCCGCAGCCCAGTGAATAAACAGCCATGTTGCTCACACAAAGCCTGCCTAGTGGCTTTTTTACATGAGTGATATGCCTAACACCTAAAGTGTAAGCTGCTGAGACATTCCTCTCCCTGGAGAGTGGAGTCATTCCTGTGTTGCTCCATGTCTCCAGGGCCCAAATGAAAGCTATGTTCAGTTATTCTTGAGAACTCACCTCTGCAGCACCTGGGTTCATAGAGTCTGGGATTCTCCAGGGTCTAGAGTCACCATTACGTGATGCCTCATTCCCAGTGACCTGAATTGCCACTGAACCTACTGGTTCAGGGTTACCAAATTAGGGCTATACCCTGCGTCCCAGGCCCCAAACTCCAGATTACCTCTTCTTCCCTGGAGTCAGGCCAATGCTGTCCTCTGCCTTATAGGGTTAGAATCATAGCTACAACATGGCCCCAGCTGCTAGGGAGTACCTCAGAGTCACAGATTCTGGCTCTATGGGCCACCTACATCCAACCCTGTCACAAAGAAAAAATCTTCACCCCAAGACCCAGGTGTCACAATAGGTTCATGAAACCCTGAGCCTTGAAGCCTGGCCCCAAAGACCAGCTGCTGCTCCAAAGCTCTGCCTCTATAACCCAGCACCACTGTAGCTTCTTCTAGGCTGTGTTAGACCTGACCTCTAGAGAATTCCCCAAGGCTAAGCCTCAGTAATGTGGGGAAACCAAGAATTGGAGGGCTCTAAAAGCCCTTGGCATAGAGGAAATAAACAACCTATGCTGCCACTGCCACTACCACAAACTTCTACAGACTACACCACTGAGATGCATACAGTTATTGCTGACATTGAATGCAGCCAAAGAAACTGCATGGAGATTAATACCACTCACCCTACCTGGAAATAGAATTACCACACCTTTCCCAACAGTACACTAAGATCCAACTGCAGGTTAAATTCTTTTCTTATGAAATTTATTCTAGAAAGTTGGAAAGAGACAATTTTTCCCCCAAGACATACAGACATCAATGCAGAGACACAAGAAACATGAAAAAGCAAGGCAATATGACACCACCAAAGGAATATTATAACTGTTTAATAACAGATCACAATGAAAAGGAAATCAACTAATTGCTGAAAAAAATCAAAAATAATAATTTTAAAGAAATTCAACAAAATACAAGGAAATACAGAGAGACAATTCAATAAAATCAGAAAAACAATTCACCACATAAATGAAAAATTCAGCACGGAGATAGATATGTTTAAAAAAATAGAAATCCTGCAGCTGAAGAATTCAATGAAAAAATAAAAAATATAATATCAATAGATTAATGAATAAAGAAAATACAGTACAAGCAGGCAGAGCAAGATGGATGGCAGAATAGAAGGCTCCACTGATCATTTCCCCAGCCCCTACAAGGACACCAGGTTAGCAACTATCTAGACAGACAAAACATCTTCATAGGAACCAAAAATCAAGTACGTATTCATAGTACCTGGTTTTCACTTCACATCACTGAAAGAGGCACTTAAAAGATAGAAAAAAATGGTCTGAATCACTGAGGTCACCTCTGGCAGCAGTGGTTTGGTGCAGAGTGTCTGTAGGTGTTAGGGGAGGGAGAACACAGCAATTGTGAGGTATTGAACTCATTGCTGTCCTGTTAGAGCAGAAAGGAAAACTGAACCAAATTGTCAATGCCTGCCTGCAGAAGGAATGAGCCCTAGCCAAAGGGGAATCACAGATCCCAGTGTTCTGACTCCGAGTGAGGTTTTACTGCATATACACAATGGAGTACTATTCAACCATAAAAAAGAATGAGATTCCGTTATTTGCAACAATATGGGTAGAACTGGAGGACATTATATTAAGTGAAATAGCCAGGCTCAGAAAGACAAACATCACATGTTCTCATTCATTTGTGGGAGCTAACAATGAAAACAATTGATCTCATGGAGACAGAGAGTAGAATGTTAGTTACCAGAGGCCAAGAAGGGTTGTAGCAGAGGTAGGGAGGAAGTAAGGATGGATAATGGGTACAAAAACATAGAAAGAATGAGTAAGACCTGGTATTTGATAGCACAAAACAGTGGCTATAGTAAACAATAATTTAATAGTACATTTAAAAACAATGAAGTGAGTATGACTGGATTGTTTATAACACAAAGGATAAATGCTTGTGGTGATGAATATCCCATTTACCCTGATGTGATTATTATATATTATGTTTCTGTATCAAACTATCCCATATACCTCATAAATATATATACCTACCATGTACCCACAGAAATTGAAAATTAAAATTAAACATGCTCTTGAGTGACCAGTGATTCAATAAAGAACTTAAGAAAGAAATTTAAACATTTTTTGAAACAAATGAAACAGCAAAAGTAGTATCAAGAAGGAAGTTTACAGCAATAAATGCCTATATTAACAGTGGAAAGATTTCAGATAAACAATCTTACAGTGCATCCCAAGGAACTAGAAAAGCAAGAACACACAAAATCCAAAATAAGTAGAAGGAAAGAAATAATAATGATTGAGCAGAAGTAAACAAAATTGAGGCTAAAAAATACAAAAGATCAATAAAATAAAAGTTGGTTTTTTGAAAAGATAAACAAAATTGACAAGCCATTAGTTAGACTGATTAAGAAAAAAGAAAATACATGAATGAATAAATAAGAAGCAAAAAGGAGACATACTGATTTCATAGAAATGAAAAGGAGCATAAGAGACTATTATGAACAAGTATATGTCAACAAATTGGAAAACTTTGCAAAAATGGATAAATTCCTGGACATATACAACGTATCAAAATTGAACCAAGAATAAATAGAAAACCTGAACAGATTAATTATGAATAACAGGATTGAGTTAGTTAAAAAAAAAAAAATCTCTCATCAAAGAAAAGTCCAAGACCTGATGGTTTCACTGCTGACTTCTTCCAAACATTTAAGGAAAAACTAATAGCAATTATTTTCTAACCTTCCAGAGTTAGAGAGAATAGAATTCTTCCAAATTTATTTTATGAGGTCAGCATTACCTTGATATGAAAACCAGAATAAACACAACAAAAAGAGAAAACTATAGACCAGTACCCCTGATGAACATAGGTGCAAAAATTCTCAACAAAATACTAGCAAACCAAACCCAGCATCATATTAAAAAGATCATTTACCTTGATCAAGTGAGATATATCCCAGGGAAGTAAGAATGATTTAACATACACAAATCAATTAATGTGATATGTCACAATGACAGAATAAAGAAAAAAAAATATAATCATCTCAGTAGATACATTAAAACATTTAATAAACTTTAAAATCACTTCATGATAACAACCTCAACAAACTAGGAGCACATGTCAACACAATAAAGACCACATACGATCAACCCACAACTAACATTATGCTAGATAATACTGAACGAGGAAAAGCTCTGTGAGATAATAAAAGCTGACAAAGCTTTTTCCCCTAAGAACAGCAACAAGACAAAGACATCTACTCTTTCCATTCTTATTCAACATTAAGTCTGGAAGTCCTCGCCAGAACAATTAGGCAAGAGAAAGAAATAAAGGACATCCAAATTGGAAAGAAAAAAGTCAAATTGTCCCTGTTTGCAAATGACATGATCTTCTGTATAGAAAACCTTAAAACCTCACCAAAAAACTCTTAGAACTGATAATTCAGTAAAGTTGCAGGATACAAAATGAACATAAAAATCAGTAGTGTTTGTTTATACCAACAACAAACTAGTACAAAAGAAATCAAGAAAGCAATTCCGTTGACAATAGCTATCAAAAACTACCTAGGAATAAATCGAAACAAGGAGTTGAACGATCTCTATGAGAAAAACAACACAACACTGATGAAAGAAATTGAAAAGGGCATAAAAATGGAAAGACATCTGATGTTCATGGATTAAAATAATTAATATTGTGAAAATGATCATAGTACCAAAAATAAAGATTCAATGCAATCCCTATCAAAATAACAATGACATTTTTCACAGTAATAGGAAAAACAATCCTAAAATTTATATGAAATCACAAAAGACCCTGGGTAGCCAAAGCAATACTGAGCGAAAAGAATAAAGTAAGAAGCATCACACTACCTGGCTTCAAAATATACTACAAAGCTATAGTAACTAAACCAGTATCATGTTGGCATAAAAACAGACACCTAGGCCAATGAAACAAAATAAAGAATACAGAAATAAATCCATGTATTTACAGCCAAGTGATTATTGGCAAAAGTTCTAGGAATATCCAGTGGAGAAAAGACAGTCTCTTCAATAAATGGTGTTGGGACAACTAGATATCTGTATGTAGAAAAATGAAATTAAACCCCATATAGCTCACCTCATTTTGAGTTGATATATAAAAATCAACTCAAAAATGAATTAAAGACTTCAATGAAAGTCCCAAAACTATGAAATTTCTAGAAGAAAACATAGAGGAAATGCTTTGGTATTCTGGTTTGGCAAGCATTTTATGGAGAAGACCTCAAAACACAGACAGCAAAATGCACAAATAGACAAATGGGATTACACCAAACTGAAAAACTTCTGCACTGCAAATAAAACAGAGTGAAGAGACAACACACATAACCAGCAAAGGTATTTGGAAATGATTCTCCCAATAAGGGACTAGTATCCAGAATATAAAAGGAGCTTATTCAGTGTAACAGCAAAAAGCATATAATCTGGTTAAAAACATGGGCAAATGAGTTGAATAGATATCTTTCTTTTTTTTTATTTATTTATCCTGTGAGCCAAGATCATGACACTGCACTCCAGCCTGGGTGACAGAGCAAGACTCTGTCTCAAAAAAAAAAAAAAAAAAAAGATAGTATTCCATCCTGTATATGTATCACAATTTCATTATTCATTCATCTGTTGAAGTACACTTAGGGTGATTCCATATCTTGGCTATTGTAAATAGAGCTGCAATAAACATGGGAATGCAGATATCTCTTCAACAGACTGATTTCTTTTCCTTTGGACATATACCCAGTAGAATTGCTAAATCATATGGTAGTCCTATAGTTTTAAGAATCTCCATACTGTTTTCCACAGCCATGTTTTCCAGCTTGGTTCCATTCTCCCCATCACTTTCAGGTACACAATCAGTCATAGGTTTGGTCTTTTCACATAGTCCCATAATTTGAAGATAGGTAATATGATGCTTCCAGATTTGTTCTTTTTGCTTAATATTGTTTTGGCTATGCAGGGTCTTATTTATTTATATTTTACATATTTTTATTTTTTTTACTCTAAGTTCTGGGATACATGTGTAGAATGTGCAGGTTTGTTACATAGGTATACATGTGCCATGGTGGTTTGCTGTACCTATCAACCTGTTACCTAGGTTTTAATTCCCACATGCATTAGCTATTTGTCCTGATGCTTTCTCTCTCCTTGCTTTCCCCCCTGTGACAGGCCCCATTGTGGGTCGTTACCCTTCCTGTGTCCATGTGTTCTCCTTGTTCAACTCCCACTTAGGGTGAGAACATGCAGGGTTTGGCTTTCTGTTTCTGTTTTAGTTTGCTGAGGATGATGGCTTCCAGCTTCATCAATGTCCCTGCAAAGGACCTGATCTCATTTCTTTTAATGGCTGCATAGTATTCCATGGTATATATGTACCACATTTTCTTTATCTAGTCTATCACTGATGGTGGGCATTTGGGTTGGTTTCATGTCTTTGCTATTGTAAATAGTGCTGCAATAAACATAAGTATGCATGTATCTTTATAACAGAATGATTTATATTCCTTTGGGTATATACCCAGTAATGGGATTGCTGGGTCAAATGGTATTTCTGGTTCTAGATCCTTGAGAAATAGCCACATGTCTTCCACAATGGTTGAACTAATTCCACTAACAGTGTAACAGTGTTCCTATTTCTCCACAGCCTCACTAGCATTTGTTGTTTCTTGACTTTTTAATAATCAGCATTCTAGTTGGCGTGAAATAGTATCTCATTGTGGTTTTGATTTGCATTTCTCTAATGATCAGTGATGTTGAGCTTTTTTCATGTTTGTTGGCCACATAAATGTCTTCTTTTGGAAAGTGTCTGTTCGTATTCTTTGCCCACTTTTTGATGGGGTTGTTTTTTTTCTTGTAAATTTGAGTTTTCTGTAAATTCTGGATATTAGACCTCTGTCAGATGGGTAGATTGCAAAATTTTTCTTCCATTCTCTAGGTTGTCTGTCTACTCTAATGATAGTTTCTTTTACTGTGCAGAAGTTGTTTAGTTTAATTAGATCCCATTTGTCAATTTTAGCTTTTGTCACAATTGCTTTTGGTGGTTTCATTATAAAATCTTTGCCCATGCATGTATCCTGAATGGCTTTCTTCTAGGGTTTTCAAGGGGTCCAGTTTCAGTTTTCTGCATATAGCTAGCCAGTTTTCCCAACACCATTTATTGAATTGAGAATCTTTTCCTCATTGCTTGTTTTTGTCAGGTTTGTCAAAGATCAGATTATTGTAGAAGTGTGATCTTTATTTCTGAGGTCTCCCTTCTGTTCCACTGGTCTATATATCTGTTTTGGTATCAGTATCTTGCTGTTTTGGTTACTGTAGCCTTGTAGTATAGTTTTTAGTCAGGTAGTGTGATGCCTCCAGCTTTGTTCTTTTTGCTTAGGATTGTCTTGGCTGTGCAGGCTCTTATTTGGTTCCACATGAAATTTAAAGTAGTTTTTCTCTAATTCTGTGAAGAATGTCAATGGTAGCTTGAAGGAAATTAGCATTGAATCTATAAATTACTTTGAGCAGTATTATCATTTTCGCAATACTGACTCTTCCTATCCATGAGGACAGAATGTTTTTCCATTTGTTTGTGTCATCTCTTATTTCCTTGAGCAGTGGTTTGTAGTCCTCCTTGCAGAAGTCCTTCACATTCCTGGTGAGCTGTATTCCTAGGTATTTTATTCTCTTTGTAGCAATTGTGAGTGGGAGTTTATTCATGATTTGGCTCTCTGTTTGTCTATTATTGGTGTATAGGAATGCTTTTAATTATTTTCACATTGATTTTTTATCCTGACACTTTGCTGAAGTTGCTTATCAGCTTAAAGAGTTCTTGGGCTGAATCAATGGGGTTTCCTAAATATAGGATCATGTCATCTTCAAACAGAGACAATTTCAAACAGAGCCTTCCTCTCTCCCTATTTCAATACACTTTATTTCTTTCTCTTGCCTGATTGCCCTGGCTAGAACTTCCAATACTATGTTGAGTAGGATAGTTGAGAGAGGGCATCCTTGTCTTGTGCTGGTTTTCAAAGGGAATCCTTCCAGCTTTTACCCATTCGGTATGATATTGGCTGTGGGCTTGTCATAAATAGCTCTTATTATTTTGAGATATATTCAATCAATACCTAGTTTATTGAAAGTTTTTAACGTGAAGGGTTGTTGAATTTTAACGAAGGACTTTTCTGCATCTATTAAGATAATCATGTGGTTTTTGTCATTGGTTCTATTTATGTGATAGAGTACGTTTAATTCTGTTTATGTGATAGAGTATGTTTGTTGATTTGTGTATGTTGAACCAGCCTTGCATCCCAGGGATAAAGCTGACTTGATCGTGGTGGATAAAATTTTTTATGTGCTGCTGGATTTGGTTTGCCAGTATTTCATTGAGGATTTTCAAATTGATGTTCATCAAGGGTATTGGCCTGAAGTTTTCTTTTCTTTTTTGTGTGTCTCTGCCAGGTTTTGATATCAGGATGATGCTGGCCTCATAAAATGAGTTAGGGAGGAGTCCCTCCTTTTTACTTGTTTCAAATAGTTTTTGAAGGAATGGTACCAGCTCCTCTTTGTACCTCTGGGAGAATTTGGCTGTGAATCAGTGTGGTCCTGGACTTTTTTGGTTGGTAGGCTATTATTACTGCCTCAATATCAGAACTTGTTATTAGTCTATTCAGGGATTTGGCTTCTTCCTGGTTTAGTCTTGAGAGGTTTTATGTATCCAAGAATTTATCAATTTCTTCTAGATTTTCTAGTTTATTTGTATAGAGGTGCTTGTAGTATTTTCTGATGATAGTCTGTATTTCTGTGGGGTCAGTGGTGATATCCCCTTTATCATTTTTTATTGTGTCTCTGATTCTTCTCTCCTTTCTTCTTTATTAGTCTAGCTAGCAGTCTATCTATTTTATCAATTTTTTCAAAAAACCAACTCCTGGACTCACTTATTTTTTTGAAGGGTTTTTCATGTCTCTATTTCCTTCAGTTCTGCTCTGATCTTATTTCTTGTCTTCTCCTAGATTTTAAATTTGTTTGCTTTTGCTTCTCTAGTTCTTTTAGTTGTGATGTTAGGCTGTCAATTTGAGACCTTTCTAAACTTTCTAATGTGGGCATTTAGTGCTATAAATTTCCCTCTTAATACTGCTTTAGCTGCATCCCAGAGATTTTGGTATATTGCCTGTTTGTTCTCATCAGTTTCAAAGAACTTGATTCCTGCCTTAATTTCATTATTTACTCAGGAGTCATTCAGGAGCAGATTGTTCAATTTCCATGTAGTTGTGTGGTTTCGAGTGATTTTCTTAATACTGAGTTCTAATGTGATTGCACAGTGGTCTGAGAGAGTGTTCGCTATGATTTCAGTTCTTTTTCATGCTAAGGAGTGTTTTACTTCCAACTATGTGGTCAATTTTAGGGTAAGTACCATGTGGCACTGAGAAGAATGTTTATTTTGTTGTTTTGGCATGGAGAGTTCTGTAGATATCTTCAGGTCCACTTGATCCAGAGCTGAGTTCAAGTTCTGAATATCCTTGTTAATTTTCTATCTTGTTGACCTGGCTAATATTGACAGTGAAGTATTAAAGACTCCCACTATCACTGTGTGGGAGTCTAAGCCTCTTTGTAAGTCATTAAGAACTTGCTTTATGTATCTGGATGCTCCTGTATTGGGTACGTATATATTTCGGATTGTTAGCTCTTCTTGTTGCATTGATCCTTTTACCATTATGCAATGTCCTTCTTTGTCTCTTTTGATCTTTGTTGGTTTAAAGTCTGTTTTATCAGAGACTAGGATTGCAATTCCTGCTTTTTTTTTTGCTCTCCATTTGCTTGGTAAATATTCCTCCATCCCTTGATTTTGAGCCTACGTGTATCCTTGCATGCGAGATGGGTTTCCTGGATACAGCACACTGATGGGTTTTGACTTTTTATCCAATTTGCCAGTCTGTGTCTTTTGATTGGAGCATTTAGCCCATTTACATTCAGGGTTAATACTGTTATGTGTGAATTTGATCCTGCCGTTTTGATGCTAGCTGGTTGTTTTGCCTGTTAGTTGATGCAGTTTCTTCATTGTATCGATGCTCTTTACCATTTGGTATGTTTTTGAAGTGTCTGGTACTGGCTGTTCCTTTCTGTGTTTAGTGCTTCTTTCAGGAGCTCTTGTAAAGCAGGCCTGGTGGTGATGAAATCTCTGAGTAATTGCTTGTTTGTAAAGGATTTTATTTCTCCTTCGCTTATGAAACTTAGTTTGGCTGGATATGAAATCCTAGGTTGAAAGTTCTTTTCTTTAAGGATGTTGAATATTGGCCCCCACTCTCTTCTGGCTTGTAGGGTTTCTGCTGAGAGACCCCCTGTGAGTTTCATGGGCTTCCCTTTGTGGGTGACCTGACCTTTCTCTCTGGCTGCCCTGAGCATTTTTCCTTCATTTCAACCCTGGTGAATCTGATGATCATGTGCCTTGGGGTTGCTCTTCTTGAGGAATATCTTTGTGATGTTATCTGTATTTCCTGGACTTGAATATTGGCCTACCTCACTAGGTTGGGGAAGTTTTCCTGGATAATATCTTGAGTGTTTTCCAGCTTGGATTCATTCCCTCCATCACATTCAGGTACACCTATCAAATGTAGATTAGGTCTTTTCACATAACTCCATATTTCTTGGAGCCTTTGTTCATTTCTTTTTACTCTTTTTTCTCTAATCTTGCCTTCTCGTTTTATTTCATTGAGTTGATCTTCGACCTCTGATATTCTTTCTTCTGCTTGGTCAATTCAGCTATTGAAACTTGTATATGCTTCATGAAGTTCTTGTGTTGTGTTTTTCAGCTCCATCAATTCATTTATGTTCCTCTCTTAGCTGTTTATTCTCATTAGCATTTCCTCAAACCTTTTTTCAAGGTTCTTAGTTTCTTTGCATTGGGTTAGAACATGCTCATTTAGCTCATAGAAGTTTCTTATTACCCACCTTCTGAAGCCTGTTTCTGTCAATTCATCAGACTCATTCTCCATCCAGCCTTGTTCTCTTGCTGGTAAGGAGTTGTGATCCCTTGGAGGAAGAGAGGTGTCCTGGTTTTGAATGTTTTCATCCTTTTTGTGCTGGTTTCTTCCCATCTTTGTGGATTTATTTACCTGTGATCTTTGTAGTTGGTGACTTTCAGATGGGGTCTCTGAGTGGACATCCTGTTTGTTGATGTTGAAGTTATTTCTTTCTGTTTCTTAGTTTCCCTTCTAACAGTCAGACCCCTCTGCTGTAGGACTGCTGGACATCTGCTCCAGACCCTGCTTGCCTGGGGCTCACCTGCAGCAGCTGCAGAACAGGAAGGGTTGCTGCCAGTTTCTTCTTCTGCTATCTTTGTTCCAGAAGGATACCTGCCAGATGTCAGTCTGAATTCTCCTTTATGAGGTGACTCTTTGGATATACAGGGATTGGGGAGCTGCTTGAAGAGACAGTCTGTCCTTTATAGGAGCTCAACTTCTGAGCGGTGAGCTCCATAGTTTCATTCAGAGCTGCTGGGCAGGTACATTTAAGTCTGTTGCAGCAGAACTCATAATTGCCTTTTATTTCCCAGGTGCTCTTTCCCAGAAAGGTAGGGCTTTATTTATAAATTTCTGTTGTGCTGCTACCTTTCTTCCAGTATGCCCTTCCCAGTGAGGAGGCAGCCTAGTTACAGTCTGCCAGCTGAGGTGTTGTTGAGCTGCTGTGGGCTCTGCCCAGCTGCCGTGTGAACTTCCCTGAAGTCCTGTTTATAGGGGTATAGTTAGAACTACCTTGGCAATGGTGGCCTGCCACTGTAATGGCAGAGTCTCTCTGTAATGGCAGGCTGCCTTAGTAATGGCGGACTGTCTTGGCAATGGCAGACCTCCACAGCAATGGCGGACTACCTCGGTAGTGGTGGGCTGCCTCAGTAATGGCAGATGCCCCTCCCCTACAGAGCTGGACTGTCTCAGGTTTAGCTGTGCTTGCTGTGAAACTCTCAATCCAGAGCGTTTCAGATTGCTGGTCTTTGTGGGGGTGGGACTTGCCCGGCCTGATCACCTGGGTCCCTGCCTCAGACCCCTTTTTTTCAGTTGAATGGGCTACTCTGTCTCCCAGGCATTCCAGTCACCAGTTGAAAAGGCACCTGGATTTGTGTGAGATTTTGTGCAGAGACCCACTGCACTGGCTGAAACAGCCATGATGGAGGCATTTTTCTGCCCAGGAATCTCCTGGTCTGGCTCCCTGTTTCAGTCCCCTTTTTATGAGTTGAATGGGCGACTCTGTCTCCCAGGAATTCCAGTCACCTGTTGAAAAGGCGCCTGGATTTGTGTGAGATTTTGTATGGCAACCTGCTGTGCCAGCTGAAACAGCTGTGCTGGAGACTCATGGTGCTTTTTCACCCAGGAATCTCCTGGCCTGGCTCCCTATTTCAGTCCCCATTTTATCAGTCGAATGGGCAACTCTGTCTCCTATGTGCTCCAATTGCCAGCTGAAATGGTGCCTAGAACCATGTGAGTTTTTTTGTGTGGAGATCCACTGTGCTGGCTGAAACAGCCACACTGGAGACCCATGGTGCTCCTCTACCTAGGAATCTCCTGGTCTGTGGGCAATAAAAATCCGTCTGGAAATGCGGCGGCCACTCACTCTCCAAGCTGTCACCCAGAGATGCTCCTACTTGGCCATCTTGGATCCCCTCAACCGAGATTGCATTCTTGATTTGGCTCTCAATCTGAATGTTATTGCTTTATAGAAATGCTACTGATTTTGGTATGTTTATCAGTCCTTTGAGCCTTTTAGTGGAGTTAGAGTTTTCTAGGTTTGGTGTTATATCATCACCAAAGAAAGTAATTTGACATCTTATTTTTTTAATGGATGTCATTTATTTCTTTCTCTTGCCTGATGGCTCTGGCTCAGATTTCCAGCACTATGTAGAATAGGAGTGATGAGAGTGGACATCCTTGTCTTGTGCCATTTCTTAAGGGGAATGCTTCCAGCTTTTTCCCATTCAGTAAGATTTGGCAGTGGGTTTGCCATAGATAGCTCTTATTATTTTGAGATATGTTCCTTCTACAAATGTCTAGTTTCTTGAGTGTTTTTATCATGAAGCAGTGTTAGACTATATCAAACATTTTTCTGTGTCATTAAGATGATTATACCATTTTTGATTTTGATTCTGTTTATGTGGTGGATCACAGTTATTGATTTGCCTATGTTGAACCCACCCTGCATCCTGAGTAAGTAAATAGGTACAGATATTAGAGAATAGCCTCATAACTATTCCTTTAATTTGTATTGCTGTCTCCAAAGTAGCCAGATGACCTGTCTGTAAAAAAACCAATTTTCCCAATTCCCTAAGTTTTATCAATGTGATTTTAAATTCTGGGGGATTTCTCCTCTACTTTTTTTCAAATTGCTGATTACCATCTGTGTTCAATATCAGCAATTTATCATTAAATAAAGTAAAATTTTTAGTCAAACATCATGTTACACTATCAAGAACTAACTTGCCTGAAACATTGGAATCTATTTAGCATCTATTTGTGCCTTGTTTGCTATTCTGAGCAAAATATGACTGTTTGCTATCATGTTTTGTAAACATTGACACAATTTATTTTTCAAAATAAACTAGTGATACAATTTCTTAAATTACAAACTAAAATCTCATTTTAGTAAAATTAATAACATGAAACATACAAAGATGAAAAAGAAAACCATCTCAGAGAAAGAGGTTTTCATAACCAGGATTTAGAGAGGCATAACCTATACAGTTCTCACTGAGTAGAAATCTAGTTGCTGAAAAGTCAACTCCACTAGAATATCAAATTCCTGAGAACAAGGACCTTGTATATAATAATCAATACCTAATTATTTACCTATGTAATAAGATTTACAAAACGATAAATACCCAAAAGTTTTTGTAAAGTAAGGAAATACATTTTCAATTTTTTAGATGGCAAAACATCGGAGGAATGTCACACATACATTTGCTCCAGAAAATAATTAACCAACATATTTAAAATGGAAGTGGCACTGGATCAAAACCTACAAATTTTCAGGCAAGAAAATGTAACTCAGTAGCTTTTTGTCTGAGAAAACTGTCACTCAAATTAAAGGATTATAAACAAATAATTTTAATAGTATTCTATTATAACTCAGTATGTATTTTGTTTACTATAAAAAATCTCTTTGAATAAATCGAGAATAAATTAATTGTGGTAGGTTGCAAAAATGTGGCCACATTTCTACTTTTTAAAAATGCTTAACCATGCAAATATATTTCCTATGTTAAAATTAACCGTACCTTTAAAAAAGATAGTTCTTTCCCATCACCATCTTATCTTATTTGAATCTTCATGTTATTAAATTGCACTTCTATACATAGCTATTTCATCTAAAATCTGAGGAGTTTTTAAGACATTGTGTCTATCAGCAAGTCTAAATATCTCCACCATCAAAACACATGTCAAGTTCTCTGAATTATTCTTACTCCTGTATCCACCTCTCACTCTCCATCAGGCCAAGTTACCAGCATCATCTTTTGTACCTGGTATTGCAACATCTTCAAACTGTTCTCCTTGCTCCTGTACTTGCCTCCCTCAAATCCATTCTCCACACAATAGCCAGAATGACCTAAAGATTTCAATTGTCGACATCGTAATTACACACTGAGAATAACCACCAAATGCCATGTGCTAGATAACATCTGCCTACCTCTCTAATGTTGCCTTATGCTTTTCCATCTTATGTTCACCGTTTCCTCATCACCATGGTCTCCTTCCTGTGCCTTAGTGTACCAGCTCAATCCTCTTCCACAGTCTCCATTCTTTCTCTTCACATTGCCTGAAATGCCCTACCCTACTCATTCAAACCTCAGCTTAAATGTCAGCTCCTCAGAGATAACTTTTCTAACTACCCAATCTAAAATGACACCCTCCTACCCTCATTCACCCTCCAACACATCCCTCTGTTATATTCTTTCATTCTCCCACATTTGATTATCTTTTTTTTTGTTGTTGTTCTTTGACTCCTTCCAGTAGAATGTCAAATCCCTGAGACCAAGGACATTGTATATAATAATCAGTGACTAATTATTTACCTATGTAATAAGTTTTCCAAATGAGAAACACCTAAAACCTTTTGTAAAGTAAATACATTTTCAACTCAGTAGGTGAGAAAACATTGAAGGAAGTTTTTGGCATTTTCTCAAAAAACAGAACCATCATGGTTGGAACCAGGACTGCAAACTCGTCTTTTGAATTCCAGTGTTGTGCTACTTTCAACACAAATAGATGCCTTGTTTAGAAAGCTAGTTCAGGCCAATCTAAGATACATCTATTAAAACACACACACATTCACACAAACATACATCCTTCTTTTTAATAGTATGAAATTGCCTAAGATGAAAAAGCGTTCTCAGCAGAGGGGAAAGAACAACAACAACAAAAAGGTAATAAAATGTGGGAGAATGGAAGAATCTAACAGAGGGATGTACACTGGTTAATATCTCAGTTACATGTCTTCCTCTAACTAATACTAAAGCATTGTTGTCAATATTGAGAGGTGACATCCCTGGGAAGTCTGTAATTAAATAAAACATAACTAAAATTAAAAAAAAAAAACCAAAAGAATATGCACTTCCAAAAAATATCTTTACTGCTCTATTTTTTCTTCTCTCTCTGCCCCTTCCCCTCTCTTATCCTTTCTTTTTTTACTTTCTAAACCTGTGTGTATGGCTTTGTGGTACATGCATCTCTGTGGGTATTGTTTCTCTTTCTCTCCATCTTTTCTCGTATTTTTTTATGTGTGCTTTTCCTTTTTTTTTAATTTTTTTTTGCCTCTGTTCTCTCTTTTGCAATTATTTCTAACTTTCTGTCTTTCTGGGAATAGCTTTCACTCAAGGAAAATGGTATATGTTTGAAGTTCCAGAACAGATTATAACAGGAAAGAAATCTGCTAAAATGTTATCTACCTCTCTTTATCTCCTTCCACTTTTAAATGTCTCCCATGGGATCTCTGGCTGATCTGAGCATAAATGTGAATGAAAGTATACTTGACTATGTATTGAATTTGCTTTATTAAATTTAAGTTTGGTATTTTAATTTTAATGTGGCTCAGAGGGATGGCATCTTTATTTTTAATGTGTTACAAAAAACCTTACATTGATTTTTTTCTTGTATGATTAAATATTTTTAGACAATTTTTTTTCTTTTTTCTTCCACTATCAGTTTGATTTTTCATGGGAAGAATAAATATTTTTATACTATTTTTATGTTATGTACTATAAATTTTTGTTATATTATTTCATTAAAACCCAGAAAGATCATTATGCTATAGCAGGACACATGAGCCA
This sequence comes from Aotus nancymaae, assembly GCF_030222135.1. NCBI lineage: Eukaryota > Metazoa > Chordata > Mammalia > Primates > Aotidae > Aotus > Aotus nancymaae. The sequence goes on along the minus strand of NW_026988422.1, from coordinate 33,668,704 downwards.
CATATTCAAAAAAAAGCTATAATACAATAGAGTATTTCTTCTCTTATTTGAGAGGCACACCCCTAGAGGAACTGGTCTACAAGATTCCATAAAATTCTTTTTATTTAAAGACAAACTTTGAAATGATAATAATTTAGATGTACTGAATTAAATAAAGCATTATAAACATTGAAATAGTCATTAATCATTTTGCCTAATAAATGTATGTGCCATTCCATTATCACTGTCACTGATAAAATGCCAAATTCAAAACCCTAACATGACTCAATGAGGTATTCACTGGCATATGCTTTGAATATTTAATCTTTAAAATGTTCTTGCCTCTTTGTCTAATTCTAGTTGACAGACTAATAATTCCCATTGGTAGAACTCTGCAGACTTCAGGTAGTGGTAAAACCCCAAAGCACATTCTCTATTGCCTTAATTGCGTTACAAATGAATAGATCTCAGAATCTGTAATATTCTGGCATGAGAACATATATTTAAGACCAAGTTGTGAAATAGTTAGCTAATCTCCCTTTTATAAGACAGAAAAGAATAGCTTGAGAGTAGCAATGGGTTCCCAGCAAGGTAAATTTTTTATGGTTCTTTACATTTAAATGAAATAGAGAAAAGGAAAAAAAAATTGAAGCAAAATTATCCTATTTGTCTTGATTATCTGCTGCCTTAAAATTTATGAGAACAGGATTATGCTGCAGAAACAGGGCAAGGGTGAGCTCTAAATTCAGGTGTGCAGCACTTTCTACCCTGTTTCTCAAATAAACTTCCTACTATCTTGAATGTTTAGAACTATTTTAAAGGTGCTAAAGTTTTTAATTCTATTATTTTAAAGATAAAAATAACAATTGATTATGGAGATTTACCACCTAGATTTCAATTTGTACATAATACAAATGACTGATTTCCTCTTTATCCTAAATCAAATGTAAAAGGGAGGAAGAGATAAGGAATCACAATCTGTCAAAAAGGATAGGCTGAGTCTCAGAGACAAACTTCATTGACTTGACAAGTTTGCAAACCTCTGGTTCCCACACTTAGTTACATGTGTTTCTTCACCTGCACAGGGTCCTTACATCTAGCAATACATATTTAAGACTGAAAGAATGTAGCCAAATGAGAGAAAGAAGAAGGAGAATGATAAGAAAGAGAACAAAGGAGGAGGAAAAGCAAGGGATTAGGAAAATAAATTGCAAGAAAAAATGGAAAAGTAACAGGAAACACAAGCTAAAAACAAATGTAGAGGAATAATTGTAAATGAGTGTATGAAGACAGAATTAGCAGGAAGAGAATGGACAAGGATGGGAAATAAGAAAGAAGCAAGAGAAAGGAATGGGGAAAGAGAAGGGAGTGAGCTGCTAGGATGGTGGTCAGGTCTCTAAACACTTGGCTTCAGGAGCTGATCTGAGAGCAGTTTGGAATCGAGGTATGCATAGTGTTGCCTGCAGATGCTTGCTGCTCTGTAGTCTGGAAGGAGTTGTGGGGGACAGTATGGGGACCTTCTCTACTTATGCATCTTCAGTACCAAAGGAGTTTTTTTTTTTTTTTTTTTTAAGTCTGTTGAAATAATAAGGAAGGTTAGAGATGGTGACAATCATTCAGGTTTTTGGCCTACACTGATAGTGCTTCTTTGTCCTGTGTAACTAGAACACGAAGTTTGCCCATATGAGATCCATTGCTAAGTTCTTATTTTTTTCAGGAACTCATTTTGTACAGAGGAATGCCCATCTGATGCATATCTGTCCTCCATCTCTGTGATGAATACAATTTGAGAATCACCAGAACAAAAGATACATAAATGAGAACGGAAGAAAGAAGAAAAATGGATTAAAGATGTTAAGTAATATGGAATTTCACCTGTTAGTTAACAGACAATAGAGGTGAACAGTAGAAAATAAAAGCAAAGGAAGAGTGGGAGAAGCTGAAACTCTCAGGTGTTCTGTGTCTTGGAATCCTCAACCTGGAGAAGCATGAGATAATTAACTACAATTGAGCACCTGGAATGGATAAAAGGTAGGAGTAGGGGAGGGAGCTTCCGACTTAAGTTCTTAAGACCAGGTTTCTGTAGGCAGAGCAAGGTATGAATGTGGCAGCCAAAAGATGTCTAAGTGGGTAAAAAAGAAAAGGAAATGCCGAAACTAATTTGAAGAACACTAGAATACATTTTTCCAATTTTGGTTTTCTTAGATTCACTAGGTGTGTATTTATGCAAGTGTGAATATGTACTTGGAATGCACAAATATGTGCCCATGTGTTGTAAGTACTTGTTCCGTAGCATGTGCTGCTAGTTACGAATATTACTAATCACATACAACAAATGTTCTGACGTATTCTAATAGCTGTGCTGTAAAATGCCAATATATCACCTATTTCAATTCATTTCCTATGAATTTTCTTTATGGATTTTTAAGGCTAATTTTTCTTTATTCTTTTCCTCCCTTCTCCCTTTCTAGTTCCTCTTTCTAGTAATTTCTGTCAAATTTCAATTAGGAATTTATCTCTTCCAGTCCTCCTTCCCCACATTTTGAAGCACTGCTTCAAAAAAAAAAAAAGTTGTATTGAAATGTAAGCAGCACATTATAAAATTCACCATTTAAAGTGTACAAATTCAATGGTTTTAAGTATATTTACAGAGTTTGTGTAAGCATCAACATGTTGTAGCATGTATCAATACTTCTTTTTTATTGTCACATTGCATGATATTATATCCACAGCACTTTTGAAAATAAATATTGTATAAAATCAAAAGTTAAGGGTAACATTTGTGGCATTTTGTTATAATTAGCAATATTTCATCTTTGAAATCATTCATTCCAATGTGAAACATGCATGATGTCATCACATGTATTTATTTATAAAATGTTTTATAATCATCTCAACATAATAATTAAAATATAATCACAAATATATTTTGAAAAACATAGTTTATAATAATGTGGAGAAAATTCCATTATTTTTATTCACTCCAATGGATTATCTTATATATCTACTTGGGTGAACACATCTAAGTTTGGAGATTAGTATACAGATAAACCTTAATTCTGGATTTCTCCAACATGAATAGAATATATATTTAAACAAAGCTACGGCCAGAAAGGGGGAATATTTAGACATGCAGCATTATATTTACTTAAGTACCTAAATAAAATATTGCCAATTGATGAGATACTAAATAATTTTGTAAAAAGTGTAAACTGAGGAATAAACACCTCCTTTCTTCTATCACTTGCTAATGAGAGAAAAGAAAACTCATTGCAAGTTTAAAACTTGTCTGCAGGCCGGGCGCGGTGGCTCACGCCTGTAATCCCAGCACTTTGGGAGGCTGAGGCGGGTGGATCATGAGGTCAAGAGATCGAGACCATCCTGGTCAACACGGTGAAATCCCGTCTCTACTAAAAATACAAAAAATTAGCTGGGCACGGTGGCGTGTGCCTGTAATCCCAGCTACTCAGGAGGCTGAGGCAGGAGAATTGTCTGAACCCAGGAGGCGGAGGTTGCAGTGAGCCGAGATCGCACCATTGCACTCCAGCCTGGGTAACAAGAGCGAAACTCCTTCTAAAAAAAAAAAAAACAAAACAACAACAAAAAAACTTGTCTGCAATCGCATTTTTTTTCATCTCTCAAATGAATACCTCAGATTATATGTTCCATATGGCCAATTCCAGCTCTACTATATTTTAATTTTATTAGCTGAGATAGTAAAAATCTTTTACATATTCTGATAAATTTTGCATTATGAAAAAATATTTGTGAAAATATCATTTGGCTGTCAGTCTGAGATCTTAAGAAGAAGTAGGTTATGGATACAAAGAGAGTAGGTGAAACTGAATTAGTATTAACTAGTACTCAGCCAAGGCTATAACTAGGGAATTCCTCCAAGTTAAGAGAAATATACAGATCTTGCCTGCTATCCTGGTGACCAGTTTGAAGTAAGAATGTACAAGGGCACCAAAGCAGAACAATGTGATGGCAATAATAAGGAAGGAACAAATTTAGAAACCAGTCAGGTAACAACCAGGAGCCAAGAATTCCACAGGAACTGAAAGAGAGAAGCAACTGTGAAAGCACTTTATTCTGTGACAGGAAGAAAAGGGACTAAAACCTAGCAACTAATCTAACAGAGACAGTGGACCACCGCTAACAGCAACAAAAACAAAACAGACAAACTTGATCATGCTTAAGTTTTGTTTTAATCAGACAGCTTCTAATATTCTTCAAGAAAAGTAGCCTGGAATCCTATGGGAGTGCAGTTATCTAAAAGTATGGGGTTAAATGGGCATAAAAGTGTGGCAACAGAAAAATTTGTATTTTATTTTAGTGAGAAATAAAGAGGATGAAGGATAGAAGGGTTAACTCAGGATAGAAGACAGTTATGAGGCATAAGTTGTCTTCAGTTGCGCAATGTTGGTTGCCACAAATAATGTTCTTATCTAGAGAGGAGACACAAAACAGATGAGAAGGTGGTTACACCAGATAACACTTTGGTCTGTTTTACTCTGCAGAGTTAGAAAAGATGGAAACAGAGAATCTCACAGTGGTGACAGAATTCATCCTTCTTGGTCTGACCCAGTCTCGAGATATTCAACTTCTGGTCTTTGTGCTAGTCTTAATTTTCTACCTCATCATCCTCCCTGGAAATTTTCTCATCATGTTCACCATAAGGTCAGATCCAGGGCTCACAGCCCCTCTCTATTTCTTTCTGGGCAACTTGGCCTTTCTGGATGCTTCCTACTCCTTCATTGTGGTTCCCAGGATGCTGGTGGACTTTCTCTCTGAGAAGAAGGTAATCTCCTACAGAGGCTGCATCACTCAGCTCTTTTTCTTGCATTTTCTTGGAGCAGGAGAGATGTTCCTTCTTGTTGTGATGGCATTTGACCGCTATATCGCCATCTGCCGGCCTTTACGCTATTCAACCACCATGAACCCTAGAGCCTGCTATGCATTATTGTTGGCTCTGTGGCTTGGGGGCTTTACCCATTCCATTGTACAAGTAGCCCTTATCCTGCACTTGCCTTTCTGTGGCCCAAACCAGCTTGATAACTTCTTCTGCGATGTTCCACAGGTCATCAAGCTGGCCTGCACCGATACCTTTGTGGTGGAGCTTCTGATGGTCTCCAACAGTGGCCTGCTCAGCCTCTTGTGCTTCTTGGGTCTTCTGGCCTCCTATGCAGTCATCCTCTGTCGTATAAGGGAGCACTCCTCTGAAGGAAAGAACAAGGCTATCTCCACATGCACCACCCATATTATCATTGTATTTCTCATGTTTGGACCTGCTATTTTCATCTACACTCGCCCCTTCCAGGCTTTCCCAGCTGACAAGGTAGTTTCTCTTTTCCATACAGTCATCTTTCCTTTGATGAATCCTGTTATTTATACACTTCGCAACCAGGAAGTGAAAGCTTCCATGAGGAAGTTGTTAAGTCAACATATGGTTTGCTGAACAGAAGAATGAGAAAAGCAAGAAAGGAGAAAGTCCAGTTGAATTTAGCTAAATCATTACCTCATTGATGCATTAAATCAGTCATTTGGCAAATATTATAATTATTAAACACTTCTCATTTTCAGGCACTATTCTAGGCACATGAATGAGATAGGTAAAATTCCAGGTCTCTTAGATTTACATTCAAGGGGATAAATACAAGTTAAACTTTTAAATTTTAAAAACAACTATAGTGTCAGAAAGAAATAGTGTTCTGTAGCAACCAAAAAGTGGTATTATGCTACAGATTATCTGGGGAGGTGGTAATTACTTTACTTTTGGTTGACAAGTCAGGTTTCTAGTGGTGTTTAGCTGATACCAAGATGATTTGAAAGCAACAACCATGCAATTATCTGAGGACAGAAATTCTAGGCAAAAAGGATGACTAGAACAATAATCCAAAGATCTTATCAGCTTGTTATATTTGATGACCTTAAAAATGAAGAGTAGCTGTATCGTAGTTACTGAATGTGAAAATGGCAATAATTGAAGTCGAAGAGTTTGGTAGGGGCAAAATTATGCAGAGCATTTTCATTGATAAGAAGTTCAATTTATTCAGATTTCAAAAGAAGATTCTTGAAAGACAAGCAGCAGAGTAACTATCTAATGTTTCCTATTTTACTTAAGGGAAGATCCTCGAGATTCTGATTACAGAAGTATGAGTAGTAAAATATCATTAAGTAGAAAGTACATGCTGCTAAGTATTTTTTATGTATGTCAACACTTAAAAGATCTAGTTATTTTTTCTAATTTGATAGAGGGAAAAAATAAAAGCTGTTATATTGTACTGGAAACTGTCAAAAGACAATCTAACTATATATTTTGAAGTTTTGTAGAGTTTTGTGGTTATTCTTAATGGATTTTTTTTAATGTTAGAGAAAAGCTTGAGTTCACTTACAAATTATTTCATCCTCAATGCAATGATGGTAGCTATATGTCATATAAGTTATTATTTGGTTACAGATAACCACTCTGATTATTTGAACAAGCATATATAAGGCATTCAATACTTACAGATCATTGAAGGACTATTAGACCAGGCTGTAGACTTGACATACTAAAATAAATTTCTAAACATTACCATTAATTTCAAATATTTTAAGTTCTACAATTTACGTTTACTTCTTTTTATGGATTCTAATTTTCTGGTGAAATTTGCTATCTTTTTTTCTATCTATTACATTAAAAAATAAAATGAAGGAAGTGGGATAGAGATTATAAAGTGTAAGGTTTCCATTTTAAGTAGGGATGTCTAATAGGGCTAATCCTAGTGAATATGGTAATCATTTCTTAACTGCCAGTTCCAGGATTACAGCATTTGAATCATTAGCCTATGATCAGGAAATTACTCAGCATTGCGTAACCACTGAGTTATGTAGGCTTTAGTAATAACAGTTTAAGAAACCTTATATTTTTTAATCTCTATTCCCACTTCCTTCATTTTATTTTTTAATATAATAAAGATAGCAAATTTCACCAGAAAATTAGAATCCATAAAAAGAAATTAAATGTAAATTTACTTACAAAGAGACTTAGACTCCCACACAATAATAGTGGGAGACTTTAACACCCCATTGTCAATATTAGACAGATCAACCAGACAGAAAATTAACAAGGATATCCAGGACTTGAACTCAGACCTGGAACAAGCAAACCTAATAGACATTCACAGAACTCTCCACCCTAAATCCACAGAATATACATTCTTCTCAGCACCACATCACACCTACTCTAAAATTGACCACATAATTGGAAATAAATCACTCCTCAGCAAATGCAAAAGAACGGAAATCATAACAAACAGTCTCTCAGACCACAGTGCAATCAAGTTAGAACTCAGAATTTAGAAACTAACTCAGAACTGCACAGCTTCATGGAAACTGAACAACTGACTCTTGAATGTTGACTGAATAAACAATGAAATGAAGGCAGAAATAAAGATGTTCTTCGAAACCAACGAGAATGAAGACACCACATACCAGAATCTCTGGGACACATTTAAAGCAGTCTCTAGAGGAAAATATATAGCAATAAATGCCCACATGAGAAGCAAGGAGAGATCTAAAATCAACAGCCTATCATCAAAATTGAAAGAGCTAGAGGAGAAAGATCAAAAAAAGTCAAAACCTAGCAGAAGACAAGAAATAACTAAGATTAGAGCAGAACTGAAGGAGATAGAGACACAAAAAACCCTTCGAAAAATCAGTAAATCCAGGAGCTGGTTTTTTGAAAAGATCAACAAAATAGACAGACCACTAGCCAGATTAGTAAAAAAGAAAAGAGAGAAGAATCAAATAGATGCAATAAAAAATGATAAAGGGGATATCACCAGAGATTCCACAGAAATACAAACCATCATCAGAGATTATTACAAACAACTCTGTGCACATAAACTAGTAAACCTGGAAGAAATGGATAAATTCCTAGACACATGCATCCTCCCAAGCCTAAACCAGGAAGAAGTCAAAACCCTGAATAGACCAGTAACAAGGTCTGATGTTGAGGCAGCAATTAAGAGGCTACCACCCAAAAAAAGCCCAAGTCCAAATGGGTTCACAGCCAAATTCTACCAGACACACAAAGAGGAGCTGGCACCATTCCTTCTGAAACTATTCCAAACAATCCAAAAAGAGGGAATCCTTCCCAAATCATTTTATGAGACCAATATCATCCTGATACCAAAACCCAGCAGAGACTCAGCAAGAAAAGAAAACTTCAGGCCAATATCCATGATGAACATAGATGCAAAAATCTTCAATAAAATACTGGCAAACCGATTGCAACAGCACATCAAAAAGCTTACCCACCATGATCAAGTAGGATTCAGCCCGGGGATGCAAGGCTGGTTCAACATACACAAGTCTACCAATGTAATTCACCACATAAACAGAACCAAAGACAAAAACCACATGATTATCTCAATTGATGCAGAGAAGACCTTTGACAAAATTCAATAGCCCTTTATGCTAAAAACCCTCAATAAACTAGGTATTGACGGAACGTATCTCAAAATAATAAAAGGTATTTACGACAAACCCACAGCCAATATCATACTGAATGGGCAAAAACTGGAAACATTCCCTTTGAAGTCTGGCACTAGACAAGGATGCCCTCTCTCACCACTCCTATTCAATATAGTACTGGAAGTTCTAGCCAGAGCAATCAGACAAGAAAAAGAGATAAAGGGTATTCAAATAGGAAAGGAGGAAGTCAAATTGTCTCTATTTGCAGACGACATGATTGTATATCTAGAAGACCCCGTCATCTCAGCCCAAAATCTCCTGAAACTGATAAGCAACTTCAGCAAAGTCTCAGGATACAAAATCAATGTGCAAAAATCACAAGCATTCCTATACACCAATAACAGACTTAAAGAGAGCCAAATCAAGAATGAACTGCCATTCACAATTGCTACCAAGAGAATAAAATACCTAGGAATACAACTAACAAGGAACATAAAGGACCTCTTCAAGGAGAACTACAAACCACTGCTCAACAAAATAAGAGAAGACATAAACAGATGGAGAAACATTCCATGCTCATGGTTAGGAAGAATCAATATCGTGAAAATGGCCATACTGCCCAAAGTAATTTACAGATTGAACGCTATCCCCATCAAGCTACCAATGACCTTCTTCACAGAACTGGAAATAAACACCTTAAACTTCATATGGAACCAAAAGAGAGCCCGCATAACCAAGTCAATTCTAAGCAAAAAGAACAAAGCTGGAGGCATCACACTACCACACTTCAAACTATACTACAAGGCTACAGTAATCAAAACAGCATGGTACTGGTACCAAAACAGAGATATAGACCAATGGAACAGAACAGAGGCCTCAGAGGCAACACAACACATCTACAACCATCTGATCTTTGACAAACCTGACAAAAACAAGCAATGGGGAAGGGATTCCCTGTTGAACAAATGGTGTTGGGAAAACTGGCTAGCCATGTGCAGAAAGCAGAAACTGGACCACTTCCTGACACCTTACACTAAAATTAACTTCAGATGGATTAAAGTCTTAAACATAAGACCTAACACCATAAAAACCCTAGAAGAAAATCTAGGCAAAACCATTCAGGACATAGGCGTAGGCAAGGAATTCATGACCAAAACACCAAAAGCATAGGAAACAAAAGCCAAAATAGACAAACGGGACCTAATCAAACTCCACAATTTCTGCATGGCAAAAGAAACAGTCATTAGAGTGAATTGACAACCCACAGAATGGGAAAAAATTTTTGCAGTTTACCCATCTGACAAAGGGCTGATATCCAGAATCTACAAAGAACTAAAACAGATTTACAAGAAAAAAACAAACAAGCCCATTCAAAAATGGGCGAAGGATATGAACAGACACTTTACAAAAGAAGACATACATGAGGCCAACAAACATATGAAAAAATGCTCATCACCACTGGTCATTAGAGAAATGCAAATCAAAACTACATTGAGATACCATCTCATGCCAGTTAGAATGGCCATCATTAAAAAATCTGGAGACAATAGATGCTGGAGAGTATGTGGAGAAATAGGAATACTTTTACACTGTTGGTGGGAACGTAAATTAGTTCAATCATTGTGGAAGACAGTCTGGCGATTCCTGAGGACCTAGAAATAGAAATTCCATTTGACTCAGGAATCTCATTACTGGGTATATATCCAAAGGATTATAAATCATTATGTTATAAAGACACATGCACACATATGTTTATTGTAGCACTGTTTACAATAGCAAAAACCTGGAATCAACCCAAATGGTCACTGTTGAGAGACTGGACAAGGCAAATGTGGCACATATTCACCATGGAATACTATGCAGCCATAAAAAACAATGAGTTTGTGTCCTTTCTAGTTACATGGATGAATCTGGAAACCATCATTTTCAGCAAACTGACACAAGAACAGAATATCAAAAACCTCATGTTCTCACTCATAGATGGGTGTTGAACAATGAGAATACATGGACACAGAGAGGAAAGCATGACACAGTAGTGTCTGTTGTGGGGGTAGGGGTGGGAAAGTGGGGGTTGGAGAGGTTTGGGAAGGATAACATGGGGAGAAATGCTAGAGATAGGTGATGGGGGGATGGAGGCAGCAAACCAGCATGCCATGTATGTACCTATGCAACAATCCTGCCTGATCTGCACATGTACTCTGGAACCTAAAGTACAATTATATACATATATATATATATATGACAAGAGCAAATGAAACCCAAAATTAGTAGTAAAGAAATAATAAAGATGAGAGCAGAAATAAAATTTATATTTAAAAAATAAAAGATTAATGAATCAGAAAGTGTCTAAATATGATAAGCTTGACAAACGTTTAGCTATGCTCATGAATACAAAAAGGGAGAAGACACAAAATCAGAGATAAAAAAGATGTTATAACTGATACTGTAGAAATTTAAAGAATCATTAAAGGTCACTATGAGCAACTATATGCCAATAAATCGGAAAATCTGAAAGAAATAGATAAATTTCTAGACACATACAACCTACCTAGATTGAGCCATGATTAAATTTAAAACCTGAATGGACCAGTAATAAGTAATGAGATCAAAGCATAATAACAATTCTGCCAGTAATGAAAAGGCTGGGGCCCAATAGTTTCATTACTGAATTCTACCAAACATTTAAAGAAGAACTAATACTAGCTGTACTTAAACTTTTCTGAAAAATAGTGGAGAAGGGAATAATTTCAAACTCATTCCACAAAGCCAGAATTACCTTGATACCAAAATGAGATAGACACATCAATAAAGAAAACTACAAACTGCTATCACTAATGAATACTGATGCAAATATCCTCAACAAAATACCATCAAACTGATCTCAACAACACATGTAAAAGATAATTCATCATGACCAAGTGGAATTCATCCCAGGGATGCAAGAGGGTCTAAAATATACAAATAAGTCAATGTAATACATTGTATCAACAGAATGAAAGGAAAAAAATACAATCATTTCACTTGATGCTGAGTAATAATTTGACAAAATTCAATATCCCTTCATGATAAAAACCCTCAAAAACTAAAACTGGATATAGAAGGAAGAAACTTCAACATAATAAAAGTCATATGTGACACACCCATTGCCAATATGAAATTGGCAAAAAACCTGAACACTTTTCCTCTAAGATCTAGAACACAATAATGGTGCCCATTTTTACCAATGTTATTAAACATAGTACTGGAAGTCCTAGTTTGAGCCATCAGCAAGATCAAGAAATAAAGGGAATCCAAACTGGAAATGAGTAAGTCAAATTTTTCTTGTTTGCAGATGCTATTTTCTTATATTTGGAAAAACATACTTTGCTAAAAAATATATTAAATATTTTTATTTAATATAAAAAATATTAAAACTGAAAATCAAATCTTGTAAAGTTGCAGGATACAAATCAGCATACAAATATCAGTAGCATTTCTATGTGCCAACAGATAACAACCTGACAAAGTAGTATCATTCACAATATCTACAATAAAATAAAATACCTAGAAAATAAGTTAACCAAAGAAATGAGAGATCTCTATAATAAAAATCTAAAAACAATTTATGCAAGAAATTGATGAAGACAACAAGATATTTCATGTTCAAGGAGTAGCAGAAAAAGTATTATTAAAATGTCTGTAAGACCCATAGCAACCTACAGATTCAATGTAACCCCTATGAAAATGACAATGACATTCTTCACAGAAACAGAGAAAAACAATCCTAAAATTTATATGGAACCTCAATGATGCAGAATAGCCAAAACTATCCAAAATAAAAAGAAGAAAACTGGAAGAATCACATTATCTGACTTCAAACTTTACTATAAAATTTTAAAAATCAAAATGGCATAATACTGTCTTAAAAACAGACACATGGACCAGTAGGACAAAATAGAGAACTCAGAAATAAATTTATACGTCTACCATGAGCTCATTTTTTCATAAAGGTGCTAAGAACATACAATGGGGGAAAGAACAGTCTCTTCAATAAATGATGCTAGAATTACTGACTACTCATATGCAGAAGAAACAAACTAGACCCTTAACTGTCACTATATACAAAAAAATGAAAGTGGATTAAAGTCTTAAATTTAAATAATAAAATTATGGAGCTACTACAAGAAAACTTTGGGGAAGCTCTATAGGACATTTGTCTGGGAAAAGATTTCTTCAGGAATACCCCACAAACACAAGTCACCAAAGCAATAGTGGACAAGTGGTATCACATAAAGTTAAAAAGCTTCTGCATAGCAAAGGAAACAATCAACAAAGTGAAGGGAATCCACAGAAGGTGAGAAAATATTTGCAAAGTACCCAAGTCATGAGGGATTAAAACCAGAATACATAAGGAGCTCAAATAACTCTATAACAAAAAGTAATAATCCAATTTTAAAAATTGGCAAAAGAAATGAAGAATTTCTCAAAAGAAGGCATACAAATGGAAAACAGGCATAAGAAAAGGTGCTCAACATCACTGATCATCAGAGAAACACAAATCAAAACTACAATTAGATATCATCTCACCTCAGTTAAAATGACTTATATCCAAAAGACAGGCAATAACAAATACTGGTAAGGATGTGGAGACAAGGGAACCCTTTTACTCTGTTGGTTGGAATGTAAAGTAGTACAACCACTATGGAGAGCAGTTTGGAGGTTCCCCAACAATCTAAAAATAGAGCTACTATATAATCCAGCAATCCTACTCCTACATATACGCCTGAAAGTAAGGAAAGCGGTATATTAAGGAAACATCTGCACTCCCATATTTATTGCATTGCTATTCACAGTAGCCAACATTTGGAGGCAACCTAAGTGTCTATCAAAGGATAAATGGACAAAGACAATGTGGTACATGTTCCCAGTGGAGTACTACCCAGTCATAGAAAAAAATGAGATCCTGTCATTTGCAACAACATAAGTGAAACTGAAAGTCATTATGTTAAGTGAAATAAGCCAAGTACAGAAGGATAAACATCACATGTCCTCCCTCATTTGTTGAAGCTAAAAATTAAAACAATTGAACTCTTGGAGACAGAGAGTAGAAGAATGATTACCAGAGGCTGAAAAGAGTAGTAGGGTAGAGGCATTTGAAGGAAAGTAGGGATTGTTAATCGGTATTAAATAATGAAAAAATGAATAAAACCTAGTATTTTCTAACAAAAGAGGATGACTATAGTCAAAGGTAATTTAATTGTACATTTTAAAATAATCAAAGTATATTACAATTGGATTGTTACACAAAGGACAAATATTTGTGGTGATGGATACTTTAAATACCCTGATGTGATTATTATAAATTGCATGCCTCTATCAAAATATGTCATGTAACCCATAAAAACATGCGTCTACTATGTATTTACACAAAATTAAAAATCAACAAAAAGCATACCACTATAGAAAATTAGAAAATCACAAAGACAGCAAGAGAGAAAGAAAGAAACAAGGGAACTACAAAACAGTTAAAACACAATTAATAAAATAACAATATTTTCTTAACTACTAACAATTACTTAAATATAAATAGTCTAAATTCTCCATTAGAAGACATGGAATGGTGAATGGATTAAAAAAATGAAAAACAAGACCCAATTATATATTACCCACAAGAGACTTGTTTTACCTTTAAGGAGGCACTTAGGCTGAAAGTAAAGGTACACAGAATATTTTATTAAACTGAAAGCCTTAGGGAGCAAGGATAGCTATACTTAGTCAAGACAGGATTTTAAGTAAAAAATTGTAAGAGACAAAGAAGGGCATTATATAACTATAAATGAGTCAATACATTAAGATAATTTATAACAGTTATAAATATATATTTAAAAAATACCAGATATAATAAAATGAATATTAACAGTTATAAAGAAAGAAATGGACAGCAATACAATAGTTGGGTATTTTTGTATTTCACTTTCTTTAATAAATACATCATTCAGACAGAAAATCAATAAAGATACACTGAACTTGCACTGCACTTCACACTAAATAGAAGATATATACAGAACATTCCTTCCAACATCATCAGAATACACATTCTACTCAAGTGCCCACAGAATATTCTCAAAGATAGATCTTGGGTTGGGCCATGAATCAAGTCTTAACAAATTTAAGAAGACTCAAATCATATCAAGTATTTTTTCCACCTACAGTGGTGTAATACTCAAAACCAATAACAAGAAAACTGGAAAATTCAGAAATATGTGAGTTAAACAACACACCCTGAACAAAAGAAAAAAGATAATAAAAAGTGAAATGGAAAATTATCTTGAGACAACAAAGAAATGCAACATAATAAAATGTACAGAATGCAGTAAAAGCACTCTAAGAGGAATGTTTATAGTCATAAGTGCCTACATTAAGAAAAATTATGAATTCAAACAACCTAACTTTATACCTAAAGGAACCAGAAAAAAGACATACTAAGCCCCAAGTTAAAAAAAGAAAGAAAATAAGAAATATTAAAGTGGAATTAAATAAAATTGAGACTAGAATGACAACAGAAAATATTTTAATAAAGCTAATACTTTTTTTTCAAAAGATGAACAAAATTGAGAAAGTTTCAGCTAAACTTGCAAAGAAAAAGCGATAACTCAGAAAAATACAATTAGAATCTAAAGAAGCAACATTACAGCCTATACCACAGAAATACAAAGGATCAGAAGAGATTACTATAAGCAATTACATGCCAACAAATTGGATAACCTAGAAGAAATAAATACATATCTAGAAACATGCAATTTACCAAGATAGAATCATAAAGGTATAAAATCTCAACAGGACAATACCAAGTAAGGAAATTTAATTCACAATCAAAAATCAAAAATCTTTCAATAGAAAAAGCCATCTGCAGGGCCAGATGGCTTCACTGGTAGCCTCTACCACTTAACATAATCCTTCTCAGATGTTCCCCAAAAGCTGAAGAGAAAGGAAAGCTTACAAATTCATTTTATGAGGGAAGCATTACCCTAATACCAAAACTAGCCATGGATATTACAGGAAAACAAAATTACAGACAACCCTGATGAACATATACAGAAAAATTCTCAACAAAATACTAGCAAACTAAATTTAACAGCACATTAAAGGGGAAATACATCATGATCAAATGGAGTATTTTCTGGGAATGCAATGATGATTCAATATATGCAAATCTGTCAATGTGCAATGACATAAAATGAAAATTATAAATCATATAATCATCTCAATAGATGTAAAAAAAACATGAAAAGATGAATACTGATATAAAAACAGCCACTTAGACCAATGGAAGAAAATAGAGAGCCCAGAAACAAATCCATCTATGTACAGTCACTGCATCTGAGATAAAGTTACCAATAATACACAATGGGGAAAAAAATCTTAGAATAAAAATTCTAAGATTAAGAACAAGACAAGAACACCAACTGTCACCATTTCTATTCAATATAGTGCTGGAAGTCTTGGCCAGAGTAATTAGGCAAGAAAAATAAATAAGAGGCATCTAAATTGAAAAAAAAATATAAAATTGTCTCTATTTGCAGATAACATTATCTTATATAGAGAAAACACTAAAGGCTCCACCAAGAAAACTGAGAATAAACAAATTCAGTAAAGTAGACAGATAAAAACAATTCACATGCAAAACTCACTTGCAGTCCTATACACTAATGAATTATCTGAAAAAAGAAATTCAGAAAACATCCCATTTACAATAAAAATAAATGTTAAAATATTTAGGAATAAATTTTATCAAGGTAGTAAAAAAAATTTTCTTTTAAATATATTTTATTGCATTTTAGGTTCTGGGGTACATGTAAAGAACATGCTGGATTGCTGCATAGGTACATACGTGGCAATGTGGTTTGCTGCCTCTATCCCCTTCACCTATATCGGGCATTTCTCCCCATGTTATCTCTCAACTCCCTACCCCTCACTGTCCCTCCCCTAGTCCCCCATCACAGACCTCAGCGTGTGATGCTCCCCTCCCTGTGTCCATGTGTTCTCATTGTTCAACACCCACCTATGAGTGTGAAAATGTGGTGTTTGATTTTCTGGTCTTGTGTCATTTTGCTGAGAATGATGGCTTCCAGGTTCATCCATGTAACTAGAAAGGACACAAACTCATTGTTTTTTATGGCTGCATAGTATTCCATGGTGTATATATGCCACATTTTCCTTGTCCAGTCTATCATCGATGGGCATTTGGGTTGGCTCCAAGTCTTTGCTATTGTAAACAGTGCTCCAATGAACATACGTGTGCATGTGTCTTTATAATAGAATGATTTATAATCCTTTGGATATATGCCCAGTAATGGGATTGCTGGGTCAAATGGGATTTCTATTTCTAGGTCCTTGAAGAATCACCACACTGTCTTCCACAATGGTTGAACTAATTTACATTCCCACCAACAGTATAAAAGTATTCCTCTTTCTCCACATCCTCTCCAGCATCTGTTGTCTCCAGATTTTTTAATGATCGCCATTCTAACTGGCTTGAGATTGTATCTCAATGTAGTTTTGACTTGCATTTCTCTAATGACCAGTGATGATGAGCATTTTTTCATATGTTTGTTGGCCATATATATGTCTTCTTTTGAAAAATCCTTCACCCGCTTTTGAATGGGTTTTTTTCTTGTAAATCTGTGTTAGTTCTTTATAGATTCTGGATATAAGTTCTTTGTCAGATTAGTAGATTGTAAAATTTTTTTCCCATTCTGTTGGTTGTCGGTTCACTCTAATGATTGTTTCTTTTGCTGTGCAGAATCTCTGGAGTTTAAATAGATCCCATTTGTCTATTTTGACTTTTGTTGCCTATGCTTCGGTGTTTTAGTCATGAAGTCCTTGCCTATACCTATGTCCTGAATGTTTTTGCCTAGATTTTCTTCTAGGGTTTTTATGGTGTTAGGTCTTATGTTTAAGTCTTTAATCCATCTGAAGTTAATTTTTGTGTAAGATGTCAGGAAGGGGTCGAGTTTCTGCTTTCTGCACATGGCTAGCCAGTTTTCCCAATGCCATTTATTAAACAGGGAATCCTTTCCCCATTGCTTGTTTTTGTCAGGTTTGTCAAAGATCAGATGGCTGTAGATGTGTGGCATTGCCTCTGAGGCCTCTGTTCTGTTCCATTGGTCTATATCTCTGTTTTGGTACCAGTACCATGCTGTTTTGATTACTGTAGCCTTGTAGTATAGTTTGAAGTGTGGTAGTGCGATGCCTTCAGCTTTGTTCTTTTTGCTTAGGATTGTCTTGACTGTGTGGGCTTTCTTTTGGTTCCATATGAAGTTTAAGGAGGTTTTTTTCCAGTTCTGCTAGGAGGGTCATAGGTAGCTTGATGGGGATAGCACTCAATCTATAAATTACTTTGGGCAGTATGGCCATTTCACAATATTGATTCTTCCTAGCCATTAGCATGGAATGTTTTTCCATCTGCTTGTGTCCTCTCTTAGTGTTTATATGGGAGGAAAGATGTATGGAGGGATTATTAAAAGTGGTTATCAAGGAAAAAGAGAACACTTTTGGGACTGAGGCGTATGTCTATCTTGATTGCAATGATAAACTGAACACATTAAATATGGATAGTTTATTATATGTAAATTCGACTTCAAGAATGTTGTCTTAAAATCTAAGAGGGCAAAATAAATGTATTTTAAACTAACATCTATTTTCTTGTTTAAAGATCTAAACAGCAATCCCCAACCTTTTTGGCAACAGGGAGCAATTTCATGGAAGACAACTTTTCCACAGGATGGGAATGATGGATGCTTTTGGAATGAAACTGTTTCACCTCAGATAATCAGTCATTAGATTCTCATAAAATGTGCACAACCTAGATCCCTGGCATGTGCGGTTTACAATAGGGTTCCTGCTCCTATGAGAATCTAATGCCACAGCTGATCTGACAGGAGGCAGATCTCACGCTTGCTCTCACAGTGGCTAACCTCCTGCTGTGTGAGCAGATTCCTAACCAAACACAGATAATCACCTGCCTGTGGTCCAGGGTTTGGGGACCCCTGGATCTAAAGATATCAATAATTTGACATTCAGCACATAACTGTCAGAACCTCAAGCAATCACAGAACATATAGATACACATCAGTCATCTAACCAAGATTATCTGCCTATTTAGAAAACATTTACATACATTAGGACATTCCATCTATATAATAATTGTTTGTTGGTGGTCATACATTACACCAGTGGGAATACGAATTCTGTTGCAACTGAAAGAAAAATTTTAATAGACTCTTATGGCATAGAGTTACTTATCAAGGTTGTACAAGACATTGTCTTAGTGCTAAGTCAAATGAAGAATTTTTTTTAACTTTACTATTTCTTCATTTTTAATTATTATGGATACATAACAGTTGTATGAATTTACAAGATACATGTGATAATTTGATATAACTATACAGTGGGTAATGAAGCATTTATCATTTCTTTGTGTCAGAAGCATTCTAATTTCATTCTTTTAGTTATGAACAACCACATGGATGAAACTAGAAGACTTTATGTTAAGTGAAATAAGCCAGGCAAAGAAAAACACCACATTACTGCTAACATGTTGAAGATAAAAAAAAAATGTATCAAGATAGAGACTTGAATAATGAATACTGGAGGCTGGGAAGAGTGGTGGAGATGGGAGGAGGAAGAGGAAGGAGATGACTAATGGGTACAAAAATACAATATACAATTAGATAGAAGGAATAAGATACAGTCTTCAGTAGCACAGTAGGATTACTACAGTTAACAATAATTCATTGAATATTTCAAAACTTCACTAATTTTTCATTCAGGGCTGACTTATAGAATGTTTTACTTCTCTCCCTGTTCTGGTTTTCAGCATATGTAACACTTGGTATTACTTTTAACAAAGAAGTCCCCAAGAGATGTCCAAGGTAATTATCTTCATGATTCCTATTCTGTCCACAACATAGAATAGGCGATTTCACCCAAAGGACTCATTCAAATTATGAACATATGTCAGGCTGAGAGAAAGCAGTTCTAGACACTGTCTTCACCCAAGAATGAATGTCATCTCAAGGACATACAAAAGAAGACCAAAAGAGTATCTTACCTTAGAGAAAATTTTTGCTAAGTCATCTCATGTCTCTTTCTTTTTTAAAGGTAATTTTAAAAATATATTTCTATGTTTCTGACATTTTAGATTCAACACATAAGTGAGATCATGCATATTTATCTTTTTGTGCCTGGCTTTTGAACCCAAAGGACATTATATTCCTATATTTTTACCCCTCTTAAAGGAGTAATTTGTCTCTTTTTCCTAACTTTTCAATTTTACAAATTCCAGAATTATTATTACCCCAGTTTGTGAAAATTATCTCTGAGTTAAAGTCACAAATTCCAAAGATACTTCAACAGAATGTCCTACTGCCTCTTGTAGGTCCTCTTTAAAACTTAATAACCCCTTCTGGGCAAGAGCAAAGTGAATGGTGGAAGAGTCATTATGTTCCTGGGAAGCAAGAGGTATGCTTTATAAGTTTTTGCCTTTGTATATCCTATAGAGTTGCTGAGTATTTGTATGTTAACTTAAAGAAAATGTAAGTAGTGGTTATTTCCAAAACACTTTGGAAACTCTACATACTTAAGATTCACCTTAAAGAATAAAGAGAGAAAATGATCAATATTTATTAACATTCACTGAGCACCAGAAATGTTTACATGCTTTCTGTGTGTCTTTGCAAGACATATATTACAATAAATGTCTTCTTTTTACAGATAAGGAAATGGGAACAGAAATAGATTTAGATCAAGGTCACAAGGTCAAGAAGTAATAGAATAAGGTTTCAGAATCAGGTTTGACTAATTAAAAAGTCTATGGCTATCCTACTAATTATTCTAAGTATGGAATTATATTAAGTACTCCATAAATGTGTAATAATAATAATTTTAAAATGATAAAAAGCAGTAGGATTTCTTGGTAAACTGTTTTTTAGGAATGTACATGTTTATCTTTTAGCAAATTCCTCTCTCAAACACAGTTGAAATTCTACTTTGAAATCCCTATAGCTATTAGCTATGTTATCTGCCACTTCTTCCAACAGGTGTAGAAATAGTTATTGAAAACTTATTCTGGAAAGGTTTATCTTGACAGGAAACTAAGTTTTAAAATTAAAGTCAGACTGTTGCAGTTTCTTGGGTACATAACTCTACTGGGTGTAATATGAGGATATTATCTTTAGAAATTAGGTAAATCTCTATTATGGAAGATATGCTTATTTGAGGCTGTATCTTCTTTCCCACAACTAACCTATGCTTTACCTAGTTTCCTTGTGGGAATTTCTTTCTTTTATACTTAAACTATACTTCTGAGTTCTCAGTATAAGGGAATGGGAAAATAATGCTTATGATATGGTAATGGTTTTCATTGTTTGCCTGCTCACATTGGTACCACCTTGAAAATTTCAATGGATAAAAAATGTAATATTTAAAAAGTGAAAACATACCAAGGAAGAGAATTAATAAAGGAAAAAGGGAAATAGGCAATTATCTTTCCAATATTCAGTCTCAGAAGAATTATCAGTTTACTTAAGAATCAACAAAAGCAATATCAATATTATATTTGGAGATAATCTGTAATCACTGAAATTTTTACTTTATGTACATTCAACACTAATAAAAATTGTATTTTAATGCACATGTCTGTAATTTATAATTTACCACCTTAGAAAAATAAGTATTTAGATCAGAGTCACAAGGTCAAGGAGTAAGGTAATAAATAAGTGGATTTAATAGAAGTAGAGTGTAGAATAGTGGTTACCAAAGACTGGAGATGACAGGAGGGAGGGGTAAATCAAAAGAGATTGATATTATATATATATAATTATTACCCTAGAAAATATAAATGATAGATTATGTTGCTGTCCGTAAGATCGGCATGTCTGCCAGGGGTCTCTTGACCAGCAAGAGGGTCCCAATACCTGGAAGAGAGAGTGCACAGAAGAAAAGAGAGATAGACAAAATGGGATCTGGAGGACTGACTAAGGAATGCCCAAGTCAGCAGTTTATTCTCGTGCACAAGTTTATATATGTTGTTACATACAGCAACTGACATAAGTCCCATTGTGAAGGTATTCATCAAAGGGGAACAAAAAGTTACAAAGTACTCGGAAAAAGGGGTAGCATGTGGGATTATCTAAACGTCACTGAACACAAAACAAACAAAAGATTCTTATCCTATAAAGATTCTTATCCTCTTATCGATAACTACAGTTACAGTAAGTGACATCAAGGCAAGTGATAATTTGAGGGGTAGCAATTTTCTAGTAACATGTGAGCGATCACAGGATTTAGTGAATGCAGGTAAACAGAGTCATAAAACCAGTCCAGAATGGGAACTTCAAGGGAGACAGTAGTCTCGTAAATGGTTGCGCAGGCCTCACCCAGACATGCCATTAGCTCAGTGGATCAAGAATAGGCTTCTGCAAACTCAGGCCTCTTTCACTTCCTTCTTTTTCCTTAGCTCGACTGCCCCCAGCCAGGGTGAAACATGTCTGGGGTCTAACTCCGTAATGGCGGAGACGCGGAGGGGTCTCTACGCTGGCGGAGTGATCCCCATAGATTAGATATAGATAGATGGATAGACAATAGATAAGACTTTTTCTTCTTTGTTTTTAGATGGAGCCTCACTCTGTTGCCTAGGCTGAAAAGCAGTGGTGTGATCTCACTGCAACCTCCACCTCCCAGGTTGAAGCTATTCTCCTGCCTCAGCCTCCCCACCTGCCTCCTGTGTTCAAGTGATTCTCTTGCCTCAGCCTCCTGAGTAGCTGGTATTACAGACCCCTACCAGTACACCCGGCTAATTTTTTTTGAAGAAAGACAGGTTTTTACCATGTTGACCAGACTGGTCTTGAACTCCTGGCCTCAAGTGATCTGTCTGCCTAGGCATCCCAAAGTGCTTGGATTACAGATGTGAGCTATCATGCCTGGCCCCCAAATAGATAACTTTTCTAACCTTGATGATCAGAAGATGGTAATATCTCAAAGCCTAGAGATTTCCCAGCATCCATTTATATAATTGAAGTTCAATGTTTTTTTTAAAAAGAGAGTTCAATGCTTTTAGTTTTTGCATTAATTAGTTAAAAAATTTTTTTTTATTGTACTTTAGGTTCTGGGGTACATGGGCAGATCATGCAGGATTGTTGCATAGGTACATACATGGCAACGTGGTTTGCTGCCTTCATTCCCCCATCACCTATATCTGGTATTTCTCACTTCATTATTCCTCCCCACTCTCCTGACCCCTGCTGTCCCTCCCGTAGCCACCACCTACTGACCGCAGTGTGTGATGCTCCCTTCCCTGTGTCCATATGTCCTAATTGTTCAACACCCACCTATGAGTGATAACATACTGTGTTTGGTTTTCTGTTCTTGTGTCAGTTTGCTGAGAATGATGATTTCCAGATTCATCCAAGTCCCTATGAAAGACACGAACTCATCATTTTTTATGGCTGTGTAGTATTCCATGGTGTATATGTGCCACATTTTCTTTATCCAGTCTATTGATGATGTATTAATTAGTTTTTATTTCTACTTGACACAAAAATTGTGCATATTTATTGAGTGTAGTGTGAGGTTTCAATGCATGTATATATCACATTATAATTGAATTAGGGTAATTACTATACACATCACTTTAAACATTTATAATTTCTTTGGGGTAACAACACTCAAAATCTTCAATTCTAGGCCAGGCATGGCAGCTCATGCCTGCAATCCCAGCACTTTGGAAGGCTGAGGCAGGTGGATTACTTGAGGTCAGGAGTTTGAGACCAGCCTGGCAAACATAGTGAAACCCCATTTCTACTAAAAATACAAAAATTAGCTGGGCATGGTGGAAAATTCCTATAATCTCAGCTACTTGGGAGGCTGAGGCAGGAAAGTCGCTTAAACCTGGGAGGCAGAGTGCCATTGCACTCAAGCCTGGGAAGCAAGAGCAAGACTCCATCTCAAAACAAACAAAACAAAACTTCACTTTTAGCTATCTTGAAATATACACTATGTTGTATTAACTATAGTCACCATATTATTTAATAGACCATGAAAACTTATTCTTTTTTAACTGTAACTTTATATTAATTGACTGACCTCTCTTGATCTTCCCTTCCCTCTTACCATCTCCAGCCTTTGAACCACTATTCTATACTCTACTTCTACTAAATCTGCTTTTTTTTTAGAATCCACGAGACCATGTGATGTTGTCTTTCTGTGGCTGGCTTTCTTCACTTAATGTAAATGTCCTAGTTCATTAATGTTGCTGCAAATTACAGAGTTTTATTCTGTTTTGTGGCTGAATAGTATTCCATTCTATGTGCATACCACATTTTCTTTCTTTCATTCATTTCTTTCTTCATTCATCTGTAGATGGCATTTAAGTTGATCTCGTACTTCGGTTATTTTGAGTAGTGCTGCAATAAACATGAGAATGCAGCTATCTCCTTTACATACTGATTTCATTTCCTTTAAATATATAACCAGTAATGGAATTGTTGGATCATGTGGTAGTTTTAATTTTTTTGGAAACTACTATACTGTTTTTCATAATGGCTGCACAGTAGTAATTTACATACCAATGAACAGTGCAAAACAGTCTCTTTTCCTCACATCCACATCAGCATGTGTTATTTTTTGTCTTCTTGATGATAGCCATTCTAACTGGGATGAGGTGATATCACATTGTGATTTTGATTTTTCTTCATAATTTGTAATGCTAAGCATATTTCCATATATCTATTGGCCATTTGTATATCTTCTTTTGAGAAATGTTTATTCAGGTTTTTTGTCCATTTTCAAATCAGATTTGTTTGTTTGCTATTGAATTGTGTTCCTTATACATTCTGGTTACTAACCCCTTGTCAAATGGATAGTTGGTAAATACTCTCTCCCATTCTGTAGGTTGTCCCTTCATTCCGTGGATTACTTTGCTGTGCAGAATAATTTTAGTTTTATGTAATCCCATTTGTCTATTTTTACTTTTGCAGCCTATGCTTTTGAGGTCTAATTCAAAAATATTCTTGCCTAGCTCAGTTTCATATTGCATTTCTCCTATGTTGTCTTCTAGTAATTTCATAGTTTCAGGTCTTACATTTAATTGTTTTAATCCATTTAGAGTTTTGTGTACTGTAAGAGATAGGAGTCTAGTTTCATTATTCTGCATGTGGATATTCAGTTTTCTCAGCACAATTTATTGAAGTGACTGTCCTTTCCCCAATATGTTCTTGGAATGTTTGTCAAAAATCAGTTGACTGTAAATGCATGAATTTATTTCTGGGGTCCTCTATTCTGTTCTGTTGGTCTATGTGTCTGTTTTTATGCCAGTACCATGTTGCTTGGGTTACAATATCTTATAGTGTATTATGAAGATGCTTCCAGCTTTGCTCTTTTTGCTCAAGACTGCATTGTCTATCTGGGGTCATGTGCCTTTCCATATGAATTTAGGATTTTTATCTATTTCTGTGGAGAATGTCATTAGTATTTTAACAGGGATTTCATTGGTTCTGTAGATTGGTTAAGACTTGTTTGTATCCTAACATATGGTCTATTTTGGAGAATGTTCCATATACTATTGAGGAAAATGTTTAACCTGCACTTCTTGGGTAAAATGTTCTGCAAGTATCTGTATGGTTCATATAGTCTAGAGTGCAGTTGAATTCTAATGTTTCTTGTTGATTTCCTGTCTGGGTGATCTGTTTATTGCTGAAAATGAGGTGTTGAAATCCCCTATTATTATAGTATTGCAGTTGAACTCTCCTTTCAGGTTGTAAATATTTGCTTTATACATTAGGGTGAGCCAGTGTTAGGTGTATATATATTTACAATTTTTATGTCAACCTGCTGTATTGATAGGCAAAGAATTACTACTGCCATGTGGTTACTTGTTTTCTAATTGTTTAACTCCTGTCTTTCTTCCTTTCTTAGTATCTTCCTTTGTGGTTAAGTACTTTTCTCTGGTAGTATGCTTTAATCCCTTGCTTTTTTATTGTTAGTGTGTTTATTATAGGTTTTTCCTTTTGTTGTTACCATGAGGCATACAAAAATATAGTTATAAGTAATTATCTTATAATTATAATAATTTTAAGCTGATGACAACTTAACTTTGATCACAAATAAAATGATAAACAAAAATCTCTACACTTTGGATCCATGGTCCCAAATTTTTACTTGTTGATGTCTCAATTTACATCTTTTTTTTGCATTACCTATATCTTGAAAAATGTTTGTAGTTATTACTACTTTAACAGTTTTGTCTTTTAGTCTATATGCTAAGGACATCAATGACATCAATGGTTTACACACAATTACAACATTAGAGTACTCTAAACATATTGGTATACTTATTTTTATTAATTACTTCTATATCTTCAGATTTTTAAAAGAACTCTAGCATTCTTTTCTTTCATATTTCAGAACTCCCTTTAGAATTTCTTGTAAGACATGTCTGGTGTTGAAAAAGTTTCTCAACTGTTGTTTGAGAAGTATCTCTCCATTAAGTTTGAAGTATTGCTTTGCTGGGTACACTATTCCCAGTTGACTGACAGATTTTTTTTTTTCAGTCAACACTATAAATATGTCATCTCACTCCCTCCTGCCTTAGTTTCTACTAAGAATTCTGCTGCCAGATGTATCAAAACTTCTTTATATACTATTTTTTTATCTTGCTGCTTTTAGAATCCTCACTTTGTATTGACCTTTGAGAATTTATTATTTGCCGTTGGAGTCTTACTTGATTGATCTTCTTGATAATCTTAAACATTCTTGTACTTGGATTTTATATCTTTCTCTATGTTTGAAAAGTTTTTTGATATTATATTTTTGAACAATCTTTCTATACCTTTTCTTTCTCTACTCTCCCTTGAAGGCCAATTATACTTATTTTTGCTCTTTTGATGCTATATCATAAATTTTGTAAGTGGTTTTTCTTTTCATTCTTTTTTCTCTTGTGTGCATTTTCAAATAGCTTGTCTTCAAGCTCATAATTTTTTTTTAAATTATCAAGTCAGCTAGCACCATGCTAAGTTGCACCTGAATCCCACACTCTTCCAGACTAGAACAGTACTGCACTTTACTTGAGGCCTGAAGACATTACTGCCTGACTGCCACTGATATTTATTCAGAGCCTGAGGCCACTTTGTCAGTCAGTTGTGAAGCTAGTTGGTACTTAGGTCCATCCCACCAGGAATGAAGTTTTTTTTTTCTGGCCCAAGGTGGGTCTAAAAGCTCAATCTGAAAATACAGGCCTGCAATCAGGAGCCATAGATTTCTTCTCAGTGATGTGTTTTCCTGTGGTGAGGCTGGTACTAAGTTCCAAGGCAAAGTCCCCTGAATACTTCTTACTCCCCAAAGTAAAAGGAGTCTCTCCAGACTGCACTGCATGGATGCAGACAATCCAATGGCTACCACAAGTAAGCTTCACTGAGTTGCACCTAATGCCATAGCTTTCCAGACCAGCATATCATTGAGGCCTGTCCAAGGGTTGCAGTCACAATGACCTACCTGCCACTGAAATTTACTCATGGTCTGAATCCATGTTAGTCATTCAGCAGTGAAGCTAGGCTGAAACTTGTGCTCATCCCATTATGGTGGTGGATTCCTTTCTGGCCCAGGCAGGTTTAAGCTGATTTGTGGGCACCAGCCTAGAAGCAGGAGCTGTGGGGTTCTGCCTGGTGAGCTGTTTTACTGTGGTGTGACTGGTAATGAGTTCCAAGGCAAAACATTAAATTATTATATGCCTTGGGAGTCTTACTTGATCTTCTTGATAATCTTAAACATTCTTGTACTTGGATATTTATATCTTTCTCCAGGTTTGAAAAAGTTTTCTCATATTATTTCTTTGAATAATCTTTCTATATCTTCTTTCTCTACTCTGCTTTGAAGGCCAATTATTCTTATATTTGCTCTTTTGATACTATATCATAGATTTTTTAAGTGTTTTATTTCTTTTCATTTTCTTTTTTCTTTTCTGTGTATTTTCAAATAGACTGTCTTCAAGCTCATCAATTTTTTCTTTTACTTATCAAGTCAGCTGCACTATGCTAAGTTGTACTTGAATCCCACAGTCTTAAGACAGATTATTTTTCCATACCACACTGCTTGAGGTTGGTGGTGAGGTAATATAGGCAATGCAAGACTCGTTTCTACCTTCTTTAATGCATCTTTTCTTGTTAGGAAGCTAAAACTAGAAACTGTGATATCTCACCTGGTTTATCTCTTGTAAATATGTTCTCATATGTGGATATTTGTTCAATTTGATGTTCATACTGGGTGATGATTGCCTCAGGGTTCTATTCTGCCATCTTGCTCTACTTTCTCAGTGAAAAGTAAATATTTCCTATTAATAAATTTGAGTTATAAGGAGCTTCCATTCAGAGTTCAGAATATGAATCTAGTGACCTCCCACTTTGGTTAGTCTCATTTTTACATGACTCTTCACAGATTTTTTTTTCCTAATCCATTTAGTTAACTATGTAAATTTTATTTAATTCTAGATTTTAATAAGTTATGTGCTTGGTTTTGTATTTAAATTATCATGCAAGATGTGACCTTTTTATGTAGCTTCTAAAAGATTGCCTCAACATATATTTTAGAGTGATAAGCTAAAAATTAGTTTTATAATGCCTTATATAAATGATATAGAGAAACCATAATGTTGTATTATGTAATTTGTACTGAATTCCAATGTATCTTCACCATTATCTTTCTAAGGTATAACCTAAGTTTGAGTTACTTAGTATAATGGTTGGTGATGGTGCCCTATTAGATTCTTCTTTCTGGACAGGAGGAATAACTAGTTTCTGGGGATGCCACGATCTTTTTAGCCTTTCAATTTGCTATCTTGCTTTATCTTCTCATGAGACTACCTTCTCAATAAATTCAATAAATCATTTTCATAACAATCCCATCTCAGGCTTTGTCTCTTAGAGAGCCAATTGGAGACAGTTAGCTTCTCTTTTTGGGATAATACTATGTATATTAGGCCAGGATTTATCTTCATGATTATACTTTTTACTATCAGATATAGATCTAAATTTCAATACAAACACCAAATTCTAAAAACTAAGTACCCTTCAACGTACTAACTGATCATCTGTTCTCTCTAGGTTCACACTGAATAAACTGGATAAAGGAAATCAGTCTGTAATTTCAGAATTTGTGCTTCTGGGACTTTACCATTCATGGAATATTCAGATTATACTCTTAGTAATATTTTTTATGCTTTATCTGATCATCATATCTGGAAATATTGTCATCATGATCTTAATCATCATTGATTCCCATCTCCATTCCCCAATGTACTTCTTATTGGCCAACCTGTCCTTTATTGATATGTGGCTTTCCTCCATCACCACTCCTAAGATGATTACAGACTTTCTTAGAGTGAACAAGACCATTTCCTTTGGAGGCTGCATGTCCCAAATCATTTTTGTGCATTTTGTTGGAGGAGGTGAGATGGTGCTACTGGTGGTAATGTCCTATGATCGCTATGTGGCAATCTGCAAACCACTCCACTACTCTACCATTATGAGCCTGCAAAAGTGTATTAGACTGGTGTTGACTTCCTGGACTATTGGCTTTGTGCATGCCATGAGTCAAATGGTTGTGATTGTTCAGCTGCCATTCTGTGGCCCCAGGGAAATAGACAGCTTCTTCTGTGATATACCACTGGTAATCAAGCTTGCCTGCATGGATTCCTCTAACTTGGAAATGTTAATGAATGGTGACAGTGGAATTCTGGCCATGACTTGCTTTATTCTGTTGCTGACATCCTATACATATATTCTTCTCACTGTCCACCGAAGCTCTAAAACTGGGGCTTCTAAGGCACTCTCTACCTGTACTGCCCACATCACAGTGGTGGTGCTCTTCTTTGGGCCCTGCATCTTCATCTATGTGTGGCCACTTAGCATCACCTGGGTGGACAAATTTCTTGCTGTGTTCTATTCTGTTATTACCCCTCTCCTAAATCCAGCCATTTATACCCTGAGAAATAAAGAAATGAGAAATGCTATGAAGCGGTTTAGAAGGTATTACATAGATTCCAAGGTAAATATTTAATGCTCACAAGCCTCCATGGGAGTACTTCAAATTGACTATATTTTCATTGTAAAGTAGGTTGAAAATTCAGAGCATTTACTTTATCTATATGTTAGTCTCCTGGCTTCAGACACAGGAATAGAGTTAATAAAATTCAGAGAACTTCAACATTTCCTAATCAACCAGTAGAACACTGGGAAACATTTTTCTAAAATCCATATACTACAGATCTTTCGTTATGGGAGAATCATCCAATCAATCTTCCTATGCCTTTAACTACATTCAGCAAAATGCTGTAAGTTATTTCACAAAGCCATACATCCATTCCAATGGACTGCATCTTAATGGCTTTCTTTTGAATTTTCTCTGAACCTCACTGGGAAAAAAAACCCCACAAAAACAAAAGTGTTTCTGTAACATTGATACCTTATTCTAAACTTTACTTACCTTTTGTCAAAAAGCAAAATATTGTTATGATCTTTCTTAATCTAGCTTCATACCCACATACAAATGTTAAAAAGG
Organism: Aotus nancymaae; assembly: GCF_030222135.1. Classification (NCBI taxonomy): domain Eukaryota; kingdom Metazoa; phylum Chordata; class Mammalia; order Primates; family Aotidae; genus Aotus; species Aotus nancymaae. The sequence goes on along the minus strand of NW_026988422.1, from coordinate 33,638,677 downwards.
AGAAAAACAGAGAATAAAATTATAGTGGTAGAGTACATAAGGAATATCATTGGAGGTTACTCTGTTTAGTTTTTATTTACTCAATAAAAGTCTTAAAATAAAATAAATTCTAATATTTCCCTTAGTTATCTCAGTCTCAAATACTGATATTTGTGCTTTAAATTATTAACCACTTTTGTAAAAGTCTTGACATGTAATCTCCAGGAGGCAGGGACCATGCCTTACATCATATATTGAAACTGTAATTATTGAAACTGTAATAGTATAATTGTTAATATGTAATAGGTACTTATAATATTTTAATCAATATAAGCCAATTTTTAATTAAAGTATCTATGACATTTATTTGTTACAATAAATATAAAATTTATATTTTATATATAAATAAGCTTTTTGGTATTTAAAAATTATCCTAAGTTTTAAATAATATTTCTTTCATTTTTCCAGAATTATAAATTAAGTGGATTGAAATTAAGTTGTAAGAATAAATGATAAAAATCTTAAAATGATACATCTGTAGTTTTAATTTCTCTTAATGTGGAAGTGGAATAAAACAACTGGAAGAATAAAAATTACAATTATCCTTACTGCCTAGTCTATGCCATCATGTTATATGTATTACCTTAAATGCTTCTAGTTTTATCCTCAAATTGTGAATTAAAAAAAAGACTCAGAAGTAGGAATTAACAGTCTTATTTTTCTTAAAGCATTTGGAGATCAAGCTAATTTCCAAGAGTGTTCATTTATCATTTGGCACCACTCAATGGAATAAGAAATTTATTTCCTACAAAGTAAGTGAAAGAGTAACTCAATGAGAACACATGGACACAGGGAGGGGGGCATCACACACCGCGGTCGGTTGCGGGGGACTAGGGGAGGGACAGCAGCGGGTAGAGAGGGTGGGGAGGGATAACATGGGGAGAAATCCCAGATATAGGTGAAGGGGAAAGGAAGGCAGCAAACCACCTTGCCATGTATGTACCTATGCAACAATCCTGCATGATCTGCACATGCACCCCAGAACCTAAAGTACAATAAAAAAAAGTATATAGAAAAAAAAGAACATTTCTATTAAAATTGAAAGCCAAAAAATTAATGTAAATTACATAATTTGCAATCTAGTTTGATCAAGTAATATATCTTGTAAACAAATGATATACCTTCTAAGTACATGTCTGCACACTGATAGTAGTAAAGGACTAGCAGTCAACTATAATCTCCATTGCAGTTAGAGCCTCAATGTATACCCAAGTAGATATTCACTCACTGCATTTTCATCACTGTGTATTTTAAGCAACTTTTTTCTTACCAAGAATGTTGAATATCTTTATAACTCCATGTTTCCTTATAAAGTAAATTTTAGAGTTAAGTACTATTTGTATTGATTTTTAAGAAATTCTGAAAGAAGGATATAAGAAAGAAAAATACAGTTTATATTGTCTTTGTAACATAATTTGTCATGCCAAAATCCAAGTAGTAAATGCTCTCAACTCAAATATTTTAGACACTTTTTACCATGCTATCTGAGCTAATTATGCATACATTAATTCCTTCTGCTTTCTTTGAGAATCATCTTTACAGATACTAACTCATATCATCATAACCAGCCTTAATTTCAATTTAACGAAAATGCTATTTTCTACTCTGGTGGAAACATATCTTCCTTAAGAACAAGTATCTGCAACCCAACAGGGCTGAAAGCTGTGGAAATGGAAAGCAAAACTTTGCTTAGTAATTAGGTACAACAGTGAGAGAAGCTACTCCTACTGTCACATCTTCATTTCCAAATCCAGGGAATGAAGACTTTGTCTACCATAAGAGCCATATAGGAGTCTTCGGTATGCACTATTCCACTATTCTATTGCAACTTCTGGTTATGGGTAATCATGTATTAGTTAAGACCAGTGAATCCTATGGTTATAAGCCCATTGCTCCAACTGTGTTGCTCTAAAATAAATTTAATGAGCAGCAATTTTGTACAGAATACCATTATGGTGAATATGGTCTTAATTAAATCCATAGATGGTGATGCAACCTCACGTATTATGGTTAGGAAGAATATGCATATCCAGAATACATGTTTATTCCAACGAGGCAAAAATTGTACATATTCCATGATAGAAGGATTCCAGTATTATAAACCTCCCATTGAGGGGCTAATAGATTCTCACAGAATTCCGTGTAATATTAGTGGCTCAGTATTCAAGAGGCTCATCAGCATCGATAGCCAGATAATTCTTATGAAGAATTCCATGTGGTTTTGTAACATAACCTGAAACCCTGATCATGGGTTCTCTATGTAGGGGCCCATTGAGTAAGCATTGGAGTTGCTGAAAAAATAGGCTAACATGCAAAGGACTTGTAATTTATATATCTTATTAATAAAGCTTCCTCTCCAGTAGATGCCCTTTGGTAAGCATTCAAATGAGACATGTATTTGACAACCTGTGCTCGGTCTGAGAGGTCTATCACCATAATTCTTCCCCTGGCTTATTTGTCACCCATTTTCCAATTCCATTTGTTCTAAGCCATGACCATCTAAACAAACTATTATCAACTGTCCATGAATCCATATAGATTCATTCTTAATTTCTAGCCAAACCAAGGTAGCAACCAAATGCAGTGCCTTGATTTCTTCCCAGATATAGAATTTCTCCTTACCAATGTTCTATAGGACCACAACCATAATACTAACTATATTAATACTTGAACACAAACAGTTAATTGGAAGTGTAAAGCTGCGGATCTTCACTTCTAATTAATGTCAACATATTATGTAAAACCAGCTGTAGCTTCAAGCCAAAGTTTTATTCAGTCCATTGGTTATAAGGAAATCACGTAGCCACAGGTGTGCATTGAGGGAGAGAAGGCAATTCAGTAAGGAGCAGTTGTTGAAGGTGCTGAGCCATAAGCTAAAGCAACTCATGCACAGCCCTGGAACTGCTAACTTTGATTTCTTATATATCATTTTCACTTGATGATAGAATGCTATTCTTATTTCTCAATTTCCTGGTTTGAAGCGAATGACAGTATCTAGGTTAAAATGAGCAGCTTAAGTCACATAATTACTTGATGTCCAAGTCTACCAGAGACCAGTACAATGGTGACCTCTGGACCTCCAGAAACTTTACTGAGGTGGTTTATCACCAATGATTCAAATATGTCTAAGGCCTCCAAAAGAATACTTCCTTCTTCCTCATTATTATGTCCTGTAAGTACCATATCAATATAATGAGTCAGAATATTTTGTGGAATGTAGGAATGAACAACATTATTGCAGAATATTTATGACAAATGGTGAATCTTATGGTATGTAACTTATATTTTAAGAATGATGCCATATTTGTTCTTAAACATATATATATATAAGCCTTTTAAATTTTTATTCATTAACTGTACAAATGAGATGTGCATCTTCAAGTTAAAAAATACAAGTATGTACGTACAGTTGACCCTTGAACAATATGGGTTTGAACCATGCAGATTCACTTATATGTGAATTTTCTCCTGCCCCTGCCACCCCTGAGACAGTAAGACTGTTACCAGCAGTGAGTGTGCAACAACGTGCAGCAATTTGGGTCCTTGCCTTCTCAGAGGAAATAATTCAGCTGAGGAGGCAGAGGTGGGTTTAAGGCAGAGGTAAAAGTTTGTTCAAAAAAAGCAAAGTACACTTGGGAAAGGCTCAAGCAGGCAACTTGAGAGATTAGGTGTGCCACTCAGTCTTTGGCTTGGAATTTTTTTCCATAAGTTATTGGGGTACAGGTGGTAACTGGTTACATTAGTAAGTTCTTTAGTGGTGATTTGTGAGATTTTGGTGCACCTGTCACCCAAGCACTATGCACAGCACCCTATTTGTAGTCTTTTATCGCTTGCCCCCCCTTCCTTCATCTCCCTAAGTCTCCAAAGTCCATTGTGTCATTCTATGCCTTTTTGTCCTCATAGCTTAGGACCTACATATCAGTGAGAACATACAATGTTTGGTTTTCCATTCCTGAGTTACTTCACTTAGAATAGTAGTCTCCAGTATAATCTATACACCAACAGCAACTAAATGGAAAATCAAATTAGGGAAGAGAAGAAAAAAGTCAGAACAAAGCCAATGTATAAAATCCCAAGCCATTATTGTAAAAGAGGTTGAGTTCTTGATATGATTCTCTGCTTGGTGGCTGTTGGTTCCTGTATTTTCATAAGCTCTCTAACTTTAGCTAATACTCCAATAACTAAATAATTTAGAATTCTAATGGAGTATTAACTAAAGTTAGAGAGCTTATAAAAATGTTTAGAATAATTTTTTTATCCCCCAGAGGTCATATTTTCATCAATTAGTATCCACTTTTATTGCATTGAAGTCAGAACATTTTACTTTATTAAAAATCTTGACTTGTGAGGAAATATATGGTATTTCAGTTATGTGTATACTTAAAAAGTCCATTAGGAAGTTAGAAAAATATATATACATATACCCAAAATATTTACTATGGTTTGATTTGGTTAACTGAGTATTTTGACGTTTCCTTATTATGTTGCCCACTTGACCTGTCCTAGATTGGACATCACTTATCAACACCTTTTATTTATTTATTTATTTATTTATATATATTTTTTGCCTTTATTATTTTTTATTTGAATATAAAGTTTTATTTAGAATGCAGGATTAACGGAATGATGATAAACTGTTACAAGTCTGTACCGAGAAGCGCATAATTTTCAAAACATGTTGTTTTTCACAAGTAATTTACACATAGCAGTATTATTATTTAGTGCTAGTGGCAAAGACGACATTTTGATTCTTCATTGGGGCACTTAGTAACATCAAAATGATTTATAGTCAGACAGAGGAAAGCAATTCTAAAGCAATTTCTTTGTTTTCCCTGCCAGTTCCTTTGCAGTAAGATCCATCTTCTTACATGAGGAATCATTAAAAGAGAGAGCTTCAACAAACTTCCAGGTTTTATTCTTGAATACAGCAGAGAATGAATAGAACGATGAACGGGAATACCATAGGCGCTACTATCAGAGATAAATCCAGTGGACACAGACTCTCCCTATGGGGTTCCGAGCCAGACTCCTCCGATGTGGTTGGAGATGGCTCTTGCAGTGGGCATCGCCCTGGATGATTTTCCAGCCTCGAACAGCACCATGCTGCTGCACAGTTGTGAATTCTCCCTGGGGCCAGCTGTCATCTTTCAGAGCTTCAGAAACAACTACCTTGGCTTGGTTGACATCTGGATACTGAGTCAAGAAATTATTTCCCCAGATAACAATATTCTTTACATTGTCAGCAGTCACACCACGTTTAAGAGTAGTTTGAGTTTTAGTTTGGTTGTAATCCAAACAAGTCAGGCAACTGAAGTTTTCCTTGAAGATGGATGGAGCCAAATTGGAGGCAGTCAGGCAGTTGGTATTGGCAGAGTTTCTCATAACAATAACCTTAATGAACTTCTTGTCATAGTTCTCCAACAGCATGGTACTGGTACCAAAACAGAGATATAGACCAATGGAACAGAACAGAGGTGTCGGAGGCAACACAACATATCTACAACCATCTGATCTTTGACAAACCTGATAAAAACAGGCAATGGGGAAAGGATTCCCTGTTCAATAAGTGGTGTTGGGAAAACTGGCTAGCCATATGCAGAAAGCAGAAACTCAACCCCTTCCTGACACCTTACACTAAAATTGACTCCAGATGGATTAAAGACTTAAACATAAGACCTAACACCATAAAAACCCTAGAAGGAAACCTAGGCAAAACCATTCAGGACATAGGCGTAGGCAAGGACTTCATGACCAAAACACCAAAAGCATTGGCAACAAAAGCCAAAATAGACAAATGGGACCTAATCAAACTCCACAGCTTCTGCACGGCAAAAGAAACAGTCAATAGAGTGAATCAGCAACCAACAGAATGGGAAAAAATTTTTGCAGCCTACCCGTCTGACAAAGGGCTGATATCCAGAATTTACAACGAGCTAAAACAGATTTACAAGAAAAAAACAAACAAGCCCATTCAAAAATGGGCGAAGGATATGAACAGATACTTTACAAAAGAAGACATACATGAGGCCAACAAGCATATGAAAAAATGCTCATCATCACTGGTCATTAGAGAAATGCAAATCAAAACTACATTGAGATTAGAATGGCGATCATTAAAAAATCTGGAGACAACAGCCGGGCGCGGTGGCTCAAGTCTGTAATCCCAGCACTTTGGGAGGCCGAGGCGGGTGGATCACGAGGTCAAGAGATCGAGACCATCCTGGTCAACATGGTGAAACCCCGTCTCTACTAAAAATACAAAAAATTAGCTGGGCATGGTGGCGCGTGCCTGTAATCCCAGCTACTCAGGAGGCTGAGGCAGGAGAATTGCCTGAACCCAGGAGGTGGAGGTTGCGGTGAGCCGAGATCGCGCCATTGCACTCCAGTCTGGGTAATGAGCGAAACTCCGTCTCAAAAAAAAAAAAAAAAAAAAATCTGGCGACAACAGATGCTGGAGAGGATGTGGAGAAATAGGAACACTTTTACACTGTTGGTGGGAGTGTAAATTAGTTCAACCATTGTGGAAGACAGTGTGGTGATTCCTCAAGGACCTAGAAATAGAAATTCCATTTGACCCAGCAATCCCATTACTGGGTATATATCCAAAGGATTATCAACACCTTTTAATAGATCAGTCCTATTCTTTTCACAGTTTTACTTGGTTTAGTTTTGTGTTATTGACACGTCTTTCATAATATTGCCTCTACCATTTTTAATTAAAAAATTTGCTTTTGGAGAGATCCAAGATGGCCGCTTAGGAGGAACTCGGGAATGCAGCTCCGAGAGAAAGCACAGAGGGTGAGTGGACGCCGTATTTCCAGACTGATTTTTACTGCCCACAGACCAGGAGATTCACATGCAGAGAAGCCACACGGGTCGCCAGCGCGGCTGGCGCCGCTGGCTTGAACAGCGCAGCCGCTGGGCCGGCACCCCGAGCCAACGGCTCACTGTACAGAGTGAGAGAGTCTGAGTCCCCTATAAGCCAGCAAGGGGAGCTGAAACGGGGAGCCAGGCCAGCGCCACGAATCTCAGAGCCGCGGCTTTAGCCAACGCAGCGGCTCCGGAGGCAGATCAGATGAGACGGTGTCCCCTCTTACCCAGCAAGAAGACCTGAAACACAACTGAAACCGGGACGGTCCAGCTCTGTGGAGGAGGGGCGTTCTCCATAGGCACCCTGCTGTTCCCAGGGCTATCTACCAAGGCAACCCGCCACTACAGAGACTCCGTCACTACAGGGGCGGGCCAACATATCGGAAGCAGTTCTAACTACACCCAGAAGTTCACACGGAAGCTGGGTGGAGCCCACAGCAGCTTAGCGAAGCCTCTGCAACCTGAGTGTGACTAGGCTGCCACCTTGTGGGCAGGGAAAACAGCAACCGCACAGGGGAACCGTAACTCCCTGGGACAGAACACCTGGGGAGAAGAGCAGGGGGTTTATGAGTTCTGCCACAGCAGACTTAAAATTACCAAAATCAGAAAGACAACAACTACAAAGTCAACAGGTGAATAAATCCACAAAGATGGGAAGAAACCAGCGCAAAAAGGATGAAAACACCCAAAACCAGAACACTTCTCCTCCTACAAGGGATCATAACTCCCCACCAGCAAGGGAACAAGACTGGATGGAGAATGAGTGTGATGAAATGACAGAAACAGCTTTCAGAAAGTGGATAATAAGAAACTTCCGTGAGCTAAAAGAACATGTTCTAACCCAATGCAAAGAAACTAAGAACCTTGAAAAAAGACTTGACGAAATGCTAACAAGAATGGACAACTTAGAGAGGAATATGAGTGAATTGATGGAGCTGAAAAACACAACACGAGAACTTCGTGAAGCATGCACAAGTTTCAACAGCCGAATTGACCAAGCAGAAGAAAGGATATCAGAGGTCGAAGATCAACTCAATGAAATAAAACGAGAAGGCAAGATCAGAGAAAACAGGGTAAAAAGGAATGAACAAAGTCAACAAGAAATATGGGACTACGTGAAAAGACCTAATCTACGTTTGATAGGTGTACCTGAATGTGACGAAGAGAATGCATCCAAGCTGGAAAATACTCTTCAGGATATTATCCAGGAAAACTTCCCCAACCTAACAAGGCAGGCCGAGATTCAAGTCCAGGAAATACAGAGAACACCACAAAGATACTCCTCTAGAAGAGCAACCCCAAGACACATAATCATCAGATTCACCAGGGTTGAAATGAAGGAGAAAATACTAAGGGCAGCCAGAGAGAAAGGTCGGGTTACCCACAAAGGGAAGCCCATCAGACTCACTGCAGATCTCTCAGCAGAAACCCTACAGGCCAGAAGAGAGTGGGGGCCGATATTCAACATCCTTAAGGAAAAGAACTTTCAACCCAGAATTTCGTATCCAGCCAAACTAAGCTTCATAAGTGAAGGAAAAATAAAATCCTTTGTGAACAAGCAAGAACTCAGAGAGTTCATCACCACCAGACCAGCTCTACAAGAGCTCCTGAAGGAGGCACTACACATAGAAAAGAACAACCAGTACCAGCCACTCCAAAAACACACGAAAAGGTAAAGAGTATCAACACAATGAAGAATCTGTATCAACCAAAGGGCAAAACAGCCACCTAGCACCAAAATGACAGGATCGAATTCACACATAACAATATTAACCCTAAATGTAAACGGACTAAACGCCCCAATCAAAAGACACAGACTGGCAAATTGGATAAAAAGCCAAAACCCATCAGTGTGCTGTATCCAGGAAACCCATCTTGTATGCAAGGATACACAAAGGCTCAAAATAAAGGGATGGAGGAAGATTTACCAAGCAAATGGAGAGCAAAAAAAAGCAGGAGTTGCAATTCTCATCTCTGATAAAATAGACTTTAAAGCAACAAAGATCAAAAGAGACAAAGAAGGACATTACATAATGGTAAAAGGATCAATGCAGCAAGAAGAGCTAACGATCCTAAATATATATGCACCTAATACAGGAGCACCCAGATACATAAGGCAAGTTCTTAAAGACTTACAAAGAGACTTAGACTCCCACACAATAATAGTGGGAGACTTCAACACACCATTGTCAATATTAGACAGATCAACGAGACAGAAAATTAACAAGGATATCCAGGACTTGAACTCAGACCTGGAACAAGCAAACCTAATAGACATTTACAGAACTCTCCACCCCAAATCCACAGAATATACATTCTTCTCAGCACCACATCACACCTACTCTAAAATTGACCACATAATTGGAAGTAAATCACTCCTCAGCAAATGCAAAAGAACGGAAACCATAACAAACAGTCTCTCAGACCACAGTGCAATCAAGTTAGAACTCAGAATTCAGAAGCCAACCCAGAACCACACAGCCTCATGGAAAATGAACAACTTTCTCCTGAATGTTGACTGGATAAACAATGAAATGAAGGCAGAAATAAAGACGTTCTTCGAAACCAACGAGAATGAAGACACCACATACCAGAATCTCTGGGACACATTTAAAGCAGTCTCTAGAGGAAAATATATAGCAATAAGTGCCCACATGAGAAGAAAGGAGAGATCTAAAATTGACACTCTATCGTCAAAATTGAAAGAGCTAGAGGAGCAAGATCAAAAAAACTCAAAACCTAGCAGAAGACAAGAAATAACTAAGATCAAAGCAGAATTGAAGGAGATAGAGACACGAAAAACCCTTCAAAAAATCAATAAATCCAGGAGCTGGTTTTTTGAAAAGATCAACAAAATAGACAGACCACTAGCCAGACTAATAAAAAAGGAAAGAGAGAATAATCAAATAGATGCAATAAAAAATGACAAAGGGGATATCACCACAGATGCCACAGAAATTCAAACCATCATCAGAGATTATTACAAACAACTCTATGCACATAAATTAGAAAACCTGGAGGAAATGGATAAATTCCTGGACAGCTGCCTCCTCCCAAGCCTAAACCAGGAAGAAGTTGAAACCCTGAATAGACCAATAACAAGGTCTGAAGTCGAGGCAGCAATAAAGAGCCTACCACCCAAAAAAAGCCCAGGTCCAGATGGGTTCACAGCAGAATTCTACCAGACATACAAAGAGGAACTGATACCATTCCTACTGAAACTATTCCAAATAATCCAAAAAGAGGGAATCCTTCCCAAATCATTTTATGAGACCAACATCATCCTAATACCAAAACCCGGCAGAGACTCAACAAGAAAAGAAAACTACAGGCCAATATCCATGATGAACATAGATGCAAAAATCTTCAATAAAATACTGGCAAGCCGATTGCAACAGCACATCAAAAAGCTTATCCACCATGATCAAGTAGGATTCATCCCAGGGATGCAAGGCTGGTTCAATATACGCAAGTCTATAAATGTAATTCACCACATAAACAGAACCAAAGACAAAAACCACATGATTATCTCAATCGATGCAGAGAAGGCCTTTGACAAAATTCAACAGCCCTTTATGCTAAAAACCCTCAATAAACTAGGTATCGACGGAACATATCTCAAAATAATAAAAGCTATTTACGACAAACCGACAGCCAATATCATACTGAACGGGCAAAAACTGGAAGCATTCCCTTTGAAATCTGGCACTAGACAAGGATGCCCTCTCTCACCACTCCTATTCAATATAGTACTGGAAGTTCTAGCCAGAGCAATCAGGCAAGAAAAAGAAATAAAGGGTATTCAATTAGGAAAGGAGGAAGTCAAATTGGCTCTATTTGCAGACGACATGATTGTATATCTAGAAGACCCCATCATCTCAGCCCAAAATCTCCTGAAACTGATAAGCAACTTCAGCAAAGTCTCAGGATACAAAATCAATGTGCAAAAATCACAAGCATTCCTATACACCAATAACAGACTTAAAGAGAGTCAAATCAAGAACGAACTGCCATTCACAATTGCTACAAAGAGAATAAAATACCTAGGAATACAACTAACAAGGAATGTAAAGGACCTCTTCAAGGAGAACTACAAACCACTACTCAACGAAATAAGAGAGGACACAAACAGATGGAGAAATATTCCATGTTCATGGTTAGGAAGAATTAATATCGTGAAAATGGCCATACTGCCCAAAGTAATTTACAGATTCAACGCCATCCCCATCAAGCTACCAATGACCTTCTTCACAGAACTGGAAAAAACCACCTTAAACTTCATATGGAACCAAAAGAGAGCCCGCATAGCCAAGTCAATTCTAAGCAAAAAGAACAAAGCGGGAGGCATCACACTACCAGACATCAAACTCTACTACAAGGCTACAGTAATCAAAACAGCATGGTACTGGTACCAAAACAGAGATATAGACCAATGGAACAGAACAGAGGCGTCGGAGGCAACACAACATATCTACAACCACCCGATCTTTGACAAACCTGATAAAAACAAGCAATGGGGAAAGGATTCTCTGTTCAATAAGTGGTGTTGGGAAAACTGGCTAGCCATATGCAGAAAGCAGAAACTGGACCCCTTCCTGACACCTTACACTAAAATTGACTCCAGATGGATTAAAGACTTAAACATAAGACCTAACACCATAAAATCACTAGAAGGAAACCTAGGCAAAACCATTCAGGACATAGGCGTAGGCAAGGACTTCATGACCAAAACACCAAAAGCATTGGCAACAAAAGCCAAAATAGACAAATGGGACCTAATCAAACTCCACAGCTTCTGCACAGCAAAAGAAACAGTCAATAGAGTGAATCGACAACCAACAGAATGGGAAAAAATTTTTGCAGCCTACCCATCTGACAAAGGGCTGATATCCAGAATTTACAACGAGCTAAAAAAGATTTACAAGAAAAAAACAAACAAGCCCATTCTAAAGTGGGCGAAGGATATGAACAGATACTTTACAAAAGAAGACATACATGAGGCCAACAAGCATATGAAAAAATGCTCATCATCACTGGCCATTAGAGAAATGCAAATCAAAACTACATTGAGATATCATCTCACACCAGTTAGAATGGCAATCATTAAAAAATCTGGAGACAACAGATGCTGGAGAGGATGTGGAGAAATAGGAACACTTTTACACTGTTGGTGGGAGTGTAAATTAGTTCAACCATTGTGGAAAACAGTGTGGCGATTCCTCAAGGACCTAGAAATAGAAATTCCATTTGACCCAGCAATCCCATTACTGGGCATATATCCAAAGGATTATAAATCGTTCTACTATAAGGACACATGCACACGAATGTTCATAGCAGCACAGTTTACAATAGCAAAGACCTGGAACCAACCCAAATGCCCATCGATGATAGACTGGACAGGAAAAATGTGGCACATATACACCATGGAATATTATGCAGCCATTAAAAACGAGGAGTTCGCGTCCTTTGTAGGGACATGGATGAACCTGGAAACCATCATTCTCAGCAAACTGACACAAGAACACAAAATCAAACACCACATGTTCTCACTCATAGGCGGGTGTTGAACAAGGAGAACACATGGACACAGGGAGGGGAGCACTATACATGGGGGTCTGTTGTGGGGGAGTGGGGGGGGACAGCGGGGGGGGTGGGGAGTTGGGGAGGGATAGCATGGGGAGAGATGCCAGATGTGGGTGAGGGGGGGGAAGGCAGCAAATCACACTGCCACGTATGCACCTATGCAACAACCTTGCATGTTTTTCACATGTACCCCAAAACCTAAAATGCAATTAAAAAAAAAAAAAAAAAAAAAAAAAAATTTGCTTTTATACTTTTGGTATACAATTTTATAACTTGTTTTTTAACTTGAGTGTCACTTAAAAAATAACACATTCCTGATGCCTCTTTCTTTTCTAATAAGGACACCAGTCATATTGGGTTAGGACCCTACCCTCACAGTTTTGTTTTAACCTAATCTCCATTTCAAAATAAAAGCCTTATCTCCAAATAGGGTTATGTTTTGAAGTACGAGGGGTTGGCACTTCAATACATAATTTTGGAAAAGACACAATTCAGCGCATAACACAATCCATCACAACAGTTAGAGCCACTTTTAATTTGATTGTTAAGTGCTCCCATAGGCTTTTGGCTATTCCAGAATCTTAACCCTTTAGAGAGAATCGAGTTCCAGAGCAAAATTTCTGACTACTGTTCAACACTTATGTGCAGAGGACTGCCATCAATCTGCTTCTTAACGCACATCTGACATGTAAAGATACATACAAAATACAAATATCTGAATAAATTATAATATATTCTATAGTTACCTCAAAAATTTTCTACAAATTTGGTTCCGGTTAATTTGACCTAGTCCATCTGATACACGAAGCCACATGGATAAGCAACTTCTATAATCTATATGCACCTTTCTTGCAACTCCTGAAAAATTTAATGATACATGAAACAGTTGCTAGAGAATTTACTAGGAATTAGAAAATTAAGCTGATATTTCAGGTTGCCTCATAGTAATTTAAAAAAATTCTATGGTGAAAATTTCAAGATGTGCTGGGAATACTCTGAATCCCTCTGTGGTGACTGAGCAACCCTAAGCTTCTGGAAGAATTGGCAAAACCTAAGCTATCTGAAATAACAAGAAGAAATTGTTGTGGATTTTTAACCTGTAAATTCTCTTAGAATGTGGTTTCCCCGAAATGAGTTATTTGCTTTGTGATGCTTGTTACTTACGATATCGATTACATTTGAGAAAATGAAGGATAATGTGAAATGCTGAGCTGCAACTTTTTTTTTTTTTTTTTTTTTTTTTTTTTTTTTTTTTTTTTTTTTGAGACGGAGTTTCGCTCTTGTTACCCAGGCTGGAGTGCAATGGCGCGATCTCGGCTCACTGCAACCTCCGCCTCCTGGGTTCAGGCAATTCTCCTGCCTCAGCTTCCTGAGTAGCTGGGATTACAGGCACGCGCCACCATGCCCAGCTAATTGTTTTGTATTAGTAGAGACGGGGTTTCACAATGTTGACCAGGATGGTCTCGATCTCTTGACCTCGTGATCCACCCGCCTCGGCCTCCCAAAGTGCTGGGATTACAGGCTTGAGCCACCGCGCCCGGCCAGCTGCAACTTTTAACTTTGGCTCTGCTGAACTGTTCTGGTAAAAACAGGAACTATGTGAAAGGGCCTAACCGCATAGCTTGACTGCCAGAGAGAGATGACAGCACATAATAGGCTTCTCGCTGCAGAGAGCTTATAAATGGACATGTAATTGAGAGGCTTATTACCCAGATTCCTTTCCCAGGAAAGGCATATTGATTAGGGCCCTGGAAAGAGAATGCAACCCTATGGAGAGCCTATAAACGGACGCATGAGGGGCATCTGTCTCTGTGGTTGAGAAAAGGATATAAAAGTCCTTCTTCCCCTGCTGCTCCTCCAGGCCTGCATGGAGGCCCCTCTCCTCTTGCAGTTTTTGTGGTCAGGCTGGTTGTTCTGTGTCAGATCCTGTTCCCCCTGTAGCTGTGAGCCCAATATATTCTTGCTGATCATCATAAGTTTTTATTTAACGTATATTCTTGCTAAGGTGTTTGATTTCTATGCTGACACACAGAAAATTATCTTTACATTGTTCTGCTTTTATAATACCATGTTGTGATTTTTTTGCACCAGTTTTTGCAAATGTATTCTTTTTGTATAATTATCACTGAAACTTTGTGTAACCTTGCTCCCCACCTCCCCTATTGAAAGAGCACAATAAAAAACTGAGGTTTTCAGGGGAATGTCAGACATCCATGGAGTAGCATTATGTGGTGTCTCCCCTGGACCCAGCCTTAAAGAAAACTTTTTCCTTATCTCTCTTTTTCACTGACCACTCAATCACTTTGAGAGATCTTAAACCCACGTTGATGTATTGGGAGCTGGTCTTGCCAATAAAGTTGGGGAATCTTGTCTAAAAAGATTTAAGATTCAATATGTTTAGCCTCAGAAGAAATATCTAACCCTAAAACTGGAAGACATAATAGAATCATATTTGTTTTCCCATATGAAAGGAGGAGGCATCATAAAAATATTTTATTATGCATAATTTCAGATTATAAAATGAGAAATGCAATATGAAAGCTACAGGGAAGCAAATTCCATCTCACTATCAGAATACAATTTCAATTTGAATAGGTAGTTTACAAAAGGCGTTGTGTTGCTCTATGTACTGGTCAGTTTCTTCCACCTGGAAGTTTAAAAAAACAGGTTGCTTAATAGTTGAACATACAGTGGTGTTCATTCCTGCATTGGATCCATTGTTGAACAAGATTATATCCGAGATCCCTCTCTTTAACATTTCTCAATCCTAGCCTAGTTCTACTTTCTTTGACTAACATTTCTTCTAAATTTGTAACTCTTTACCACTAGCACACTGTTAAAGGGCATGATTAACCTCAAGGTTGAGAAGAAGACCTCTTTGATCTCTTAGTGACCAGATCCCAAAAAGGCATTCAAAGCACTACTGACCATTTAACAATATATTTGTCCACTTGACTATTTTATGTGTATGTGAATATTTCACAATATTCTATAAAACAAATTAAATTTCTTATAAAATTTATGCATCTGAGTACATTTATTAATATAGGTAATAGGACAAAGGAAGAAAATGAAAAACTAGCAAACTTGAATCAACATAAAATGTGAAACTGCTCTGTTTGCCAAGTAATAACTGTGGTGGGAACCAATCATTCTCTCAGATGAGAATACTTCCTAACATAGTAACAGAAGAAAATATCAATATACACTAGTAAATCTATAAATATGGCACTGTGGAATAAAGTTCATAAAACTTTTCAAAATGTCCTATGGACTAGTTAAAATATGAGCCACACAAGAGTATGACAGAGATATAGATGTATATTTGCATAGACAAGTGAACATTTATTTTTGTGCCTTTCTTCCTATGTGTATTTTCAAGTCTTTTTCACAACAAGGTCCCAGGAATGTCCAGATTCAATTATGTCCCTGGGCTTGGTCGACTGCTGCAGGAGTCTCAGGGAGCCTTGTATAAATGCTGGAGTTACTAATTTACCAACATTAAACCCTATGATAGAAGATGCAACAAAGCGGGACTCCTTCCTCCATGGAATGTGCTGAATTCAGATGAGGTGGCAGCCAATGTAGAGAACACTGGAATTTTTTCCTTGGAACTGGACTGTGATGAGAGGTGCTTATCATGGACATAAGCTACTGCCTTTTCTTTTTTTCTTTTGAGACAGAGTTTCACTCTTGTTGCCCAGGCTAGAGTGCAATGGCACAATTTCAGATCACTGCAACCTCTGCCTCCTAGGTTCAAGTGATTCTGCCTCAGCCTTTCCAGTAGTTGGGATCACAGGCATGTGCCAGCACACCCAGCTAATTTCTTTATTTTCAGTAGAGATGGGGTTTTGCCATCTTGGTCAGGCTGGTCTCGAACTCCCAACCTCAGGTGATCTGCCTGTCACAGCCTTCCAAAGCACTGGGATTACAGGTGTGAGCCACTGCACCTGGCCAGCTACTGGCTCTTCTTTGACCCTTCCTTTACAGTTTTTGAAGATAAAACACAAAATAATCTTCTCTGAAGATACTTGATAAAGATCCCCAAAAAACAAAAACACAAGCATTTTGGTAGCATGTGTTTTTTTTTCTATTTTTGGTAGCATGATGTGCCACTGAGAGGTGGAAAGGGTGCAAGAACCATGAGATCTCTTGGAAATGCTTCCCCAGGAAGGCAATTTCATGAATGAGGTCTTCCAAGCAAATGACACCAAACTTCACCAGGTGCTCCTCAATTACTGTCAGAAGGATGGTCTTATTTTTGACCTTGGCTTGTCCATGTTTCAAAATGAGTTCCTGGACAAACTTCAGATTTGGAAATCCCTAGGTCATACACAGTTCCATTATATGAAGCATTTTTAGGTTCTGGGGGTGACTTTTACAAAGATACCACTAAAAATTTTCTTTAGGTGAAGTCTTGCAATGGTTCTCTGCATCAGTAAACTCACGCCATCAGTCCTTTCAATGCATACAACAAAGGCCAAGGAAAGTTTACCTGGCAATTCCAAGGCGTGAGGTTGCACTACTAGTCGTCTCACATGTACCTTGTCGCTTTTCTGCCACCAGGAATCCTGTAGGAATGATTCCAGTCACTTAAACCTGAGCCCTTTTCCTTTCCTCTGCTTCTTCTTTGCCAAAAGTGCCTGCTTTGCCTGGGTGCCTTTGAGGGCTTGATAAGCCTTCCTTCTTTTCAGGAGATTTTCTGGAACCAAAGGGATTTTTCTTTGCTCTTGCTCCACCATCTTTCTAGTATTGCAGCTACTCTGTTTTCCTATTTTTTAAAGTTATGAAACTATGCAAAATAGCCCATAGATAAGGAATTAAATATGTATTCACATGATTGGTTACTACCTTGAAATAAACTTTCCAAGGTGTTTGAGTTCATGATCAAAGACAATAAATTGTCTCAAGATAGCATAACTTAAAAAAAATGTGTTTACAATGGTGCTTATAGAAGATATCACTTGTGCTCTTATGTTTAGGAGATGTTCCTCAGACTCAGGAGCTGACTACTCAGTCTCTTCATTGCCATCTTTATGTCATTGTTTCTCAGTGTGTAAATGGCAGGATTCAGGATGGGTGTAATCATAAAGTCCAAAATGGCAAGAAATTTATCCACTGACACTGAGGGAAATGGCCACATATAAACAAAGATGCATGGTCCAAAGAACAAAACCACCACGATGATGTGAGCTGAAAGAGTAGAGAGGGCTTTGGACAAACCACCTGAAGAGCGTTTCCACACAGTGACCAGGATGAAGACATAGGAGGTAATCAATAAAAAGAAAGTGCTTGTGGAAATGAACCCACTATTGGCAGTAACCAGGAACTCCATTCTGTAGCTGTCTATGCAGGCAAGTTTGATAAACCAAGGAAGGTCACAGTAAAAGCTATCTACTTCATTAGGACCGCAAAAAGGTAAATGGACAACAAAAGCCAACTGGGATACTGAGTGAATGAGACCGACAACCCAAGCCCCAGACAGAAGCAGAATGCACATCTGTGAGTTCATGATGGTCAGGTAGCGAAGGGGCTTACATATGGCCACATATCTGTCAAAAGCCATAGCTATGAGTAGCACCATCTCAGATCCACCTAGGACATGAAGGACAAATATCTGGATGATACAACCCTGGAATGATATGGTATTGTGCCCAGAGTACAGGTCAGAAATCATCTTAGGAACTGTTAAGGTAGAAAAACAAAAATCCATAAATGAAAGGTTGGCTAAAAGGAAGTACATGGGGGAATGTAAATGAGGGTCAAAGCTTACTATAAACACAACAAAGAGGTTCCCTACAACAATTGCTACATAAAACACTGTAGAGACAACAAGGAAGAAATGTTTCATTGGTGTAAATGTAGAAAATCCCAGCAACACAAATTCAGACACCTCAGTGTAATTTACTTCATTCATTGACTTCGTCTTTTGCTACCTAAAAGATTGAAAACAGAATGACAAAAAGGAGTTTATCAGAAATAAATATTTGTAAAATGTTTAAGCTGTTTTAAATTCAGTAGTAAAGAAAAAGAAATCTCATAACTATAAAGTGTTGAAAAATTCATGAATTTTCTGTGACATGGGTACCTGCATGAGAGGAAAAAAAAGAAAAAAAAAGAAAAAAGAAAAATTCATGCGTTCATTTATCCACTCAACTAACGTTTCTAATGAGCATCTGGTATATGCCAGGAACTATGCCAACTTCTGAGGTCAAACAATGATTCTAACTTCAGATGGAGCAAGACATTAAATAGCCATAACTATAGACATACTCTGATAATTGATTTTAAGAAAAACCACAGACTGCTTTGAGAACAATGTGATGCATTGCAGTGGTGCTTGCTCAGACTCTGCTATAGGGAATTACTACTGAAAAGTGAGAAGAGAAGTCCAGACTTTGGAAAGGCCCCGTGCAAAGACCCTAAGACAGGAAAGCCAGTGGAGCAAGAGGCTGAACAACTGAAATTAGCATAGAGTGACCGGCCAGTCTTAAAATCTTGTTTCCATTATAATAATTTTGTTTTTTTATCCTAATAGCAATAGAAAATTACTGAAAAAATTTTAAGCAGTAGCTTGGTTATATTTCTGCTTTCAAATGGTCACAATGTAAAGAATGGAATGAAAGGACTAGAAAGAGCTTAAAGTAACTTATCAGGAACTACTGAACAACTGTATCAACATCAGGTGAGCAGGATGAATTATTAACCAATAGTGTTAGCAAAACAAATAAAACTGAGAAACAAATAGATCTTTGCCTCTGAACACAAACTCAGATAAGTTTCAAACTGATATTTAAATGACAGAAATAGGAAGAAGTCAAAGGAAGTATCTGAATACTTGGAGAACTATTAGGTTAAAAAATTCATTGTAAACATATACCTATATTCATAAATATAATGGAGGAAATAATTGATAGTATCCAAAATATTAAAATAGAAATATATTGGATATTCAGATAAATATAAAGATAGTATATATAGATATACATACATTTTATGAGAATATAAGCACTATAAAAATATGAGCATAAATTGTTGAAAATGGTTGTAAAAGATAAGACAGATGATTGATACCTTTAATATAAAATTAGTTCTTCCAAATAAAGAAAAAAATATGGTAAACAGTTTAAAATGAGGAAAACATACAAAGATCATTGACAGAAGGAGAAATCTGAACAGTAAAGAATCATAAAACACTAGTAATTCAAGATGTGTAGATAAGATAGTATAAAGTGTTATTTTGTGCATAACCATTTGTCAAACTTTTTAAAAAAATCAGTGATTTGCTAAGAATGAGGCTTTGAGGACATAGACATTCTCAAACGCTTAAGAGAATAGTGCAAATTAATGCAACGTCTCTAGAAGGCACTAAGTAGATATCAAAGGTTTAAATTTTTCCTTAACTTATAACTAAGAATTACACCTCAAGAACATTACTTCAGGTAATAACAATAGATGAGCTAAAAATGTAGCTACAAGGCTACCCATTATACCACTGTTATAGAGAATTAAAACATACATGGTACTTCTAACTGGAAAAAGCATTCAATCTTTTATGGAGAAACAAAAGTCAATATACAGAAAGACATTGCTGAGTCCTAGCCATAGCAATCCGACAAGAGAAGGAAATAAAAGGCATCCAAATCAGAAAAGAAGAAGTAAAACTATCTCACTTCACTAATGATGTGATTTTATCCCTACAAAATCCTAAAGACTCTGCCAAAAGTCTTCTATAACTATAAATAATTTTAGTAAGGCTTTAGGATACAAAAATCAATGTCCAAAAATCAGTAGCATTTCCATATACTAATAATGTCTAGGCCAAAAGTAAAATAAAAAACACAATCTCATTTATAATTCTATTTTTATAAAGAAAATAAAATACCTGAGAATACAGTTAACTAGGGAGGTGAAAGATCTCTACAAGGAGAACTACAAAACATTGATGAAAGAAATCATAAACAATATAAATAAATGGAAACACATTCCATGCTCATGGATTAGAAGATTCAATACACTAAAATGGCCATTTACAGATTCCATGCTATTCCTATCATATTACCAATGTCGTTTTTCACAGAATTAGAAGAAAAAATTTTGAAACTCTCATGGAATCAAAAAAGAGTACAAATAGCTAAAGAAATTTGAGCAAAAAGAGCAAAGCCAGGGACATCACACTACTCGACTTCCATCTATACTATAAGGCTATAGTAAACAAACAAAACAGCATAGTACTGGTACAAAAACAGACACATAGACCAATGGAACAAAATAGAAAACTCAGAAGTAAAGGGGCACACTTACAACCATCTGATCTTTAACAAGGCCGACAAAAACAAGCAATGGGTAATGAACTTCCTATTCAACAAATGGTGGTGGGATAACTAGCTAGTCATATGCAGAAGAATGAAACTGTACCCTTACCTTTCATCATATATGAAAATTAAGTCAGGAGAATTAAAGATTTAAATGTAAAACCTCAAACTCTCAAAATTCTATAAGAAAATCTATGAAATATCCTTCTCGACATTGGCCTTGGCAAGAATTTTTGTCTGTGTTTCCAAAAGCAACTGCAATGAAAACAAAAATTGGTGAGACAACAAAACAATTTTTAAAAATAAAAATTGATAAGTGGGAAAACAAAAATTGATAAGCAATTTAATTGACAAAAGAGCTTCTGCAGAGCAAAAGAAATTATCAATAGAATAAACAGACAACCTACAGGATGGGAAAAATGAGAAAAAATATTCATAAACTGTGTATTCAACAAAGGTCTAATATCCAGAATCCATAAGAAACTTATATAAATTGACAAGCAAAAATCAAACAACCCCATTAAGAAATGGGCAAAGAACAAATGAACAGATACTTTTCAAAATAAGGCATACAAGCAGCCAAGAACTATATGGAAAAAAAAATGCTCAGCATCTCTAATCATAAGAGAAATGCAAATCAAAACCACAATGAGAAACCATCTTACACGAGTCAGAACAGCTATTACTAAAAAGTAAAACAACAACAACAACAACAACAACAACAACAACAAAAAACAACAGATACTGGTGAGGCTGCAGAGAAAAGGGAATGCTTACACACTGTTGGTGGGAATGTAAATTAGTTCAGTCACTGTGGAAAGCAGTTTGGAGATTACTCAAAGAACTTAAGACAGAGTTAACATTTGACCCTGCAATCCCATTACTGACTATATACTCAAAGGAAAATAGATTATTATACCAAAAAGGCATATGCATTCATATGTTCATTACTGTGCTATTCACAATAGCAAAGATATGGAATCAACCTAGGTGCCTATCAAAGGTGGATTAGATAAAGACAGTGTGGGAACATGTACATCATAGAATGCTATACTGCCATAAAAAAGAATAAAATAATGTCTTTTGCAGCAACATGGATGGAGCAGGACGCCATTCTTACGCAAACTAATGCAGGAACAGAAGACTCAATACTGCACAGTCTCGTTTATAAGTGAGAGCTAAACATTGAGCACACATGGACATAGACATGAGAACAACAGACACTGTGGACTATTAGAGGAAAGAGGGAGGGGGCACGGGTTGAAAATCTACCAATAGGGTACTATGCTCACAACCTGGATACAATATACTCATGGAACAAACCTGCACATATCTAAAACAAATCTCCACGATATCTGAAATAAAAGTTGAAATGTAAAAATAAAAAAAAAGTTAATAAAGTATATTTGAACAGAAAGAAAGAGGTAAAATGTATAGGAAATTTATTTTGAAATTTTGTCTTTAGTGTTTATCAATAAATTGTTAATCTCCAAGCTTATATATATTATTGGTTTGAACCACATAAAATTATTCTTTCGGTAGATCAAAAAATGATCAAATATCAGTTTTACAGACCTCAATCTAATATGTTGACTTTCTTCTTACATAATTTTTAAAACCACTTTATCTTTAAGCTTCAAACATTGTTGATGATTTCTCAACCTGAATTGAATGCCATAGGCTTCCCAGCTGTACAATTACCAACACAGTTTCCCTCAAGCCCACACCACTCGACTTTCTCATGTCCTAGGCTCCCATTGCACTACTTCAGCAGGAGAGCCGCATGAGCTGGTGGGAGCACCATGAACAATGGATTTGAAGGCAGTCAGGTCAAACAGGACTGGACATCCTAAGTGTTACAGACATGGAGCAAATATTGCAGCCAAAAGAAAACACTACAACGGAGATGCCAGGAGGCCTTGCCACAACAACACTGGAGGGAGAATTTTATAGCCAATAATCGAAGAAAATGGAGCAGAATTAGGCATGAGAGAATGACAATGGATGTGACTTGAAAGGAAACTACAGTCAAATCTCTAAAGGTTTTGACAATGTTATATATAGATTTTAATATACATGTATAGATTTTAATATATGCATATTCTAGAATATGAAAAAAAGTTCAGTATGTTCCCAAAAGTGTAAGATGAACAAAAAACAGTTTAAAGACCAAAATAAAAACCAGGGAAAAAAAAGTAAAGACAATTTTTTTTTCTAAGTGGTAGAAAAATGGGTGATTTATTTGTCTGTTTTCCTCTTCTTTATTTTCTAAATGTAAAATTTCCTCTTCTTTATTTTCTAAATGTTAATAAAGCTGTCATCATTTGATAAGTTCAATGGGAAGGTTAGGTGTGACAGTGCCATCAATCAGAATATTATGATTAAGAAAAAGGCATATGTTAACTCCAACTCCACAAGATCTAATTTGAAAAAATGGGAAGGCATGCATAGGTAACTCACAACAGGAACAACGGCATGTACAAATGGCCAACAAATACATTCATGTGTTCATTTACAATGAGGAGGTTCATTGTTTTCTGTTTTGCCAATCAACTGCAAGAGACAGAGAGAGAAATAGAAAAAGAGAAAACAGTGAAAGAACAAAAATTTCCAGTATTTTCGAAGTTTTAAAACAAAAGTGATTCTTGTACACTTTTAAGAAATTATAAATTGAAAATATTTAATATAACTTAAAATGTATGAATCTATTTTTAGACATGCTGGCACAGGAGTAAAATATAAATAGAATATATATAGTACATATTTACACATACATAGTGTTTTTGACACGTCAAGTAAAGCGAACATTAATCATAATATATTACATGTATGTAATGAAATATTATGAAGCTATTAAAATCAACTAAATGGTTCTACATATAAAGATCTAGAAAAATTTCCAATTTAAGTGACAAATGAGAGAATGCATTATAAAATTAATGAAACTTTGTGGGTGTGCTTGAATAAAAAAATTCTCCGAGAATGCACACCAACTATTACCAATGGTGAATCCTGAAGAGAAGAATTACATATGGTCTATATTTCTGAATTGTTTAAATAACCTGGGGAGAGATATCATCATGGCAGACTGGAGGCAGGACTAATTTGCAGGTCTAAACAGAGCAGCATGTGGAGGCTCGCATTGTAAATTTTAACTCTAGATCAACTGCAAGAACAAACCAGCAATCCGGAGAGGACCCACAGACCCTCTGAAGGAGGCGAACTGCTCCTGCAGATTGGGAAGACACTCCAAATACTGTGAGTGCTACAGGAAGCCGCAGAAAGGCCCTGGGAGCTCTCTGGGTCCCTTAGCAGGACATTCCTGCCTGGTACCACAGTGATCCATCAGGAGGGTGGCCAGAGGCTCGGGGGATAAAACTCTACAGGGAGAAGTAAATCTCTAGCTGAACTTCGTAAAAGTTTGAACGAGGTGAGAAACGGGGAGGAAGGGGGCTTAAACTTTTTACTTTTATATGGTTTAGTTCCACTGAAATATTTTGTAATGAGACTTTTGTTTTATAAATATAAATGATTGACCAGTTAAGTATTAAATATTAAAATATTGAATAAATAAATAACCTAAACCAACCTTGCATTGCTTTTGACTTAAAAATAGACTTTTTAAAATAAGAGGTTTAGGATGCACAGCCTGCAAATTCAATGTAGTCATGTCAATGTCATTCAAATAAGCATTTAAAAATTAAAATACAATTTTACAAATGTGAGAACAACTGTTTTCTCTTAAAAAAATCACAGCTGTCACTTAACAGAAAATATTCTCAGTAAGGAATTCATCACCAAGATAAAGCCTCATATTGCTGAGCAATCTATTGCTAGTGTCTTTACAATGTGTCTGTTGTTTAGTTGGTACATATTGGTAAGGAAAGAGATGAAAGGCAAAGGAAGACTAAGGGTGTAGAGAAAAGGGACAGGAGCAAGTGAGAAGAAACAGGAGACAAGAACAGAAGCAAACGCCTGTAATCCCAGCACTTTGGGAGGCCAAGGCGTGTGGATCACGAGGTCAAGAGATCGAGACCATCCCGGTCAACACGGTGAAACCCCGTCTCTACTAAAAATACAAAAAATTAGCTGGGCACGGTAGCGCGTGCCTATAATCCCAGCTACGCAGGAGGCTGAGGCAGGAGAATTGCCTGAACCCAGGAGGCGGAGGTTGCGGTGAGCCGAGATCGCGCCATTGCACTCCAGCCTGGGTAACAAGAGCGAAACTCCGTCTCAAAAAAAAAAAAGAACAGAAGCAAGCAAGCAAGCAAGAATACCATAAAGGTTAAAAGGGAAGGAGTCAAAAAGCATACCAATGGAGTATTTCCTTAGTCTTCTTTTGCCTACTCACAGCTTAAAATCCGAGACTTCTGCCTTCACAACATCTCATGATGTCAGTAAAGCTCAGGAATCTATATACAACCCATCTCCCCAGCTTCTCATGTGGGCTCTCCACATCACAACCTGATGAATTACAGGGACACTCCTTGTTCTTTCATGACTGTTCAGGCTCACTCATGAAATCTTTTTGCCCTAAAGCAATCCCTGACCTTTTTATTTAGCTGATTACTTGTCATTCTAAAATTCCATCTCATGCATCAATTCATCAAAAATATCTCCTTCACTACTCCAGTCTGGGGTAGATATTACTCCTCTATGCTCTCACATCATGTTTTCAAATCTTTTATATTATCTACTTCATTATATAATTTACAATTACTAGTTTCTCTGTCTCCTTTGTTAGGTCTATGAGTTTCTTGAGAGCAAGGACTATATTTTATTTATAAATCCTAGCCCACAGTAAGTGTTGTAAATTTGAGAGAGAAGCAGGTGATGGAGCGGATGTAGGCATGAATATGTATACAAACAGATGGATAATTGATAATAATGGTTTCTTGGTAAAGAATGTTTATACTATGTCTTAATCCTTTAAAAAATTGATGCCAATAGAATTATATAAAAAATAATTATAGGCTGGGCATGGTGTCTCATTCCTGTGATTCCAGCACTTTGGGAAGCTGAGGCAGGCAGATCTCGAGGTCAAGAGACTGAGACCATCCTGGCCATCATGGTGAACCCCTGCCTCTACTAAAAATACAAAAATTAGCTGGAAGTGTTGTCACGTGCCTGTAGTCCCAGCAACCAGGGAGGCTGAGGCAGGATAATTGCTTGAACCCGGGAGGAAGAAGTTGCTTTGAGCCAAGATCACGCCACAGAACTCCAGCCTGGCATCAGAGTGAGACTCCATGTCAAAAATGAATGAATGAATAAATAAATAATAACTCTTACTCTAGAAATTATCACACATCTATGACAGGTCTGAGGCAATTCACAGTAAAACCAATTTCCAAGGTCATTGCTAGTTCCTACTGAAATATAATATAATCTAGACCCACAAATTTCCTTGTAAACCAAGACACAATCTAAGCATATGGAGCAATAGAAAATTCTAACTTGAGTGATGAGTGATGAGGCATGAGTGGATGTTCAATAAATGCTTGTTGAATTGAAAAACAACAATGGACATGAGAAAGAGATTTTTAGTGTTGTGGCATAGGTACTGTCATTAACCTGTATAAAGAAAATACCTGGCAATTTTAGTAGGCTGTTGACTTTAGCTGTACCATCCACCACTTACCTGACCAAAAAAAAAAAAAAAGTGCCAGAATGTAAAGTTTCCACAATTACTGGATCTTTTAACAAACGTTTTCCTCTTGATGCTATAGTGCTTCCCACAATGGCTCCAGTTCTAACAACAATCTAACAACAACTTTTGGTGACCACTTTATGACTTGTAATCTGAGTCCCTAGGTCACTTATCATGGGAATTCTACTTCTGAATTTCCATGGTGTTAAAGAAAAAAATATTTAGAAGCTTGAATAAGAAAGTAAATGGAAAACAAAGGAAATTATGTCTAGTAACGTGTAACAGCAAAGAAAAAATATTTAGAAATTTTTCTTTGTTAAAGAAAAAAATACTTAGAAGCTTGAATAAGAAAGTAAATGGAAAACAAAGGAAATTATGTCTAGTAATGTATAACAGCAAAATATCTTCAAGGAAAAATCAATATCTGATATCTTTAATGTCTATTTATAAATTAAACACCATTTAATGAAAAAAGAATAGCTCTTAACAAACTTATTAAATAAGCATCATTTAAAATTGTTTTGGAAGCACATGCATGAAATATCCTCAGAAACACTACCTGCTTTGTAATCTCATTTATGAGATGCTCATTAAATATATTGGCAATGATCACTAATGATCACTATACTAGGGTCATCAAATATTCAAACTCAATTTTTAAAATTTCAAAATCCATGGTTATAAACACTATAACACATTGTTTCCTTTTTATGTAACTGCTGTAATTTACAAACAGAAGTTCACAGACCTATTTAGCTTTAAAATTTTCTGAATATTTTTATGTATATTACCCCATTTATTAATTTTTTTATTGTACTTTAGGTTCTGGGGTACATGTGCAGATCATGGAGGATTGTTGCATATGTACACACACGGCAATGTGGTTTGCTGCCTCCATCTGGTATTTCTCCCCATGTTATCCCTCCCCAACATCCCCACTCCTCCGCTGTCCCTCCCTTGGCCCCCTAAACAGAACCCAGTGTGTGATGCTTCCCTCTGTGTCCATGTATTCTCATTCTTCAACACCTGCCTATGAGTGAGAACATGAGGTGTGTGATTTTCTGTTCTTGTGTCAGTTTGCTGAATGATGGTTTCCAGATTCATCCATGTCCCTACAAAGGACATAAACTCATCATTTTTTATGGCTGCATAGTATTTCATGGTGTATATGTACCACATTTTCCTTGTCCACTCTATCGTCGATGGACATTTGGGTTGGTTCCAGGGTTTTGCTATTGTAAACAGTGCCACTGTGAACATATGTGTGCATGTGTCTTTATAATAGAATGATTTTTAATCCTGTGGGTATATACCCAGTAATGGGATTGCTGGGTCAAATGGAATTTGTATTTCTAGGCCCTTGAGGAATCATCACATTGTTTTCCACAATGGTTGCACTAGTTTATAATCCCACCAACAGTGTAAAAGTGTTCCTATTTCTCCACATCCTCTCCAGCATCTGTTGTCTCCAGATTTTTTAATGATTGCCATTCTAACTGGCATGAGGTGGTATCTCAATGTGGTTTTGATTTGCATTTCTCTAATAATCAGTGATGATGAGCATTTTTTCATGTTTGTTGGCCTCATATATATCTTCTTTTGAAAAGTGTCTGTTCATATCCTTCGCCCACTTTTGAATTTTTTTTTTTTTTTTGTAAATCTGTTTTAGTTCTTTGTAGATTCTGAATATTAGCCCTTTGTCAGATAGGTAGCTTGCAAAATTTTTTTCCCATTTTGTTGGTTGCTGGTTCACTCTAATGATTGTTTTTTTTTTGCTGTGCAAAAGCTCTTTAGTTTAATTAGATCCCATTTGTCCATTTTGGCTTTTGTTGCCATTGCTTTTGGTGTTTTAGTCATGAAGTCCTTGCCTGTGCCTATGTGTTGAATGGTGTTGCCTAGGTTTTCTTCTAGAATTTTTATGGTGTTAGTTCTTATGTTTAAATCTTTAATCCATCTGGAGTTAAGTTTTGTATAAGGTGTAAGGAAGGGGTCCAGTTTCAGCTTCCTGCATATGGCTAGCCAGTTTTCCCAACACCATTTATTAAACAGGGAATCCTTTCCCCATTGCTTTTGTCCAGTTTGTCAAAGATCAGAAGGTTGTAGATGTGTGGCACTGTTTCTGAGGTCTCTGTTCTGTTCCATTGGTATATATCTCTGTTTTGGTACCAGTACTATGGTGTTTTGATTACTGTAGCCTTTTAGTATAGTTTGAAGTCAGGTAGCATGATGCCTCCAGCTTTGTTCTTTCTGCTTAGGATTGTTTTGGCTATTTGGGCTCTCTTTTGGTTCCATACAAAGTTTAAGGTGGTTTTTTCCAGTTCTGAGAGGGTCAATGGTAGCTTGATGGGGAGAGCATTGACTCTATAAATTACTTTGGGCAGTGTGGTCATTTTCACAATATTGATTCTTCCTAACCATGAGCATGGAATGCTTTTCCATCTGTTTGTGTCCTCTCTTATTTCCTTGATCAGTGGTTTGTAGTTCTCTTTGAAGAAATTGTTTACATCCTTTGTTAGTTGTTATTCCTAGGTATTTTATTCTCTTTGTAGCAATTGTAAATGGGAGTTTGTTCATGATTTGTCTCTCTGTTTGTGTGTTGTTGGTGTATAGGAATGCTTATGATTTCTGCACACTGGTTCTGTAACCTGATACTTTGCCAAAGTTGCTTATCAGCTTAAGGAGGTTTTGGGCTGAGATGATGGGCTCTTCTAAATATACAATCATGTCTTCTGCAAATAGGGACAATTTGACTTCTCTTTTCCTAATTGAATGTTCTTTATTTCTTTTTCTTGCCTAATTGGAAGTTCTCTGGCTAGAACTTCCAATACTATTCAATAGGAGTGGTGAGAGAGAGCATCCTTATCTAGTGCCAGTTTTTAAAGGGAATGCTTCTAGTTTTTGCCCATTCAGTTTGATATTGGCTGTGCATTTATCATAAATAGCATTCATTGAGATATGTTACATTGATACCTAGTTTATTGAGAGTTTTTAGCATAAAGTGCTGTTGAATTTTGTCAAAGGCCTTCTCTGCATCTATTGATAAATCATGCGGTTTTTGTCTTTGGTTCTGTTTATGTGGTGGATTATGTTGATAGATTTGTGTATGTTGAACCAGTCTTGCATCCCTGGGATGAAGCCTACTTAATCGTGATGAATAAGCTTTTTGATGTGCTGTAGGATTTGTTTTGCCAGTATTTTATTGAAGATTTTTCCATCAATGTTCATCATGGACATTGGCCTATAGTTTTCTTTTTAAGTTGTGTCTCTGCCAGATTTTGGTATCAGGATGATGTTGGTCTCATAGAAAGAGTTAGGGAGGATTCCCTCTTTTTGTATTGTTTGGAATAGTTTCAACAGAAATGGTACCAGCTCCTCTTTGTATGTCTGGTAGAATTTGGCTGTGAACCCATCTGAACCTGGACTTCCTTTGGTTGGTAGGCTATTAATTGCTGCCTCCACTTCAGACCTTGTTATTGTTCTATTCAGGGTTTCAACTTCTTCCTGGCTTAGTCTTGGGAGTGTGCAAGTGTCTCTGTGTGCTTTTTAGGAAGCCAGACACAAGCTACCAGGTAGACTTTCTGGTGATAACAGTAATGATCCATCACCAGTAAAACCAAAGGACAGTCTCCTATTCTTGCTGTGCTGCATAGAGAAGTGTAAATTAATTTTTTTCCCTTAATTTAAATAATATTAACTAGTAAGTTAGCATCAATAATTCTGCTATCTAAAATATTTCTGTTTCTCTACTTTCAATAATTTTTACAAAACCAGAAATCCAAGGTGGTCATTCAGCCATTGGCATGGTTGAGCAAGTCAGTGACCAGCCCATAGTTTCAGATAGCACAGCCAGCCATCACGTGCCACTAACAAAAGTCATGTGACTTCTGTAGCGGGAATCTTAGTTTCAATACAAAACTATAGCTACAGGGAGATCTGGCAAGATGGTGAATAGGAACAGCTCTGGTCTGCAGCTCTGAGACCAATGCAGATGTCCGATGATTTCTCCATTTCCAACTCAGGTACCCAGTTCATCTAATTGTGACTGGTTAGACAGTGAGCACAGCCCACAGAGGGTGAGCAGAAGCAGGGTGGGGCATTGCCTCATGGGGAAATGCAAGGGACTGGAGACCTCCCTCTCCAGCCAAGGGAAGCCATGAGGAACTCTGCTACCCAGCCCAGATATTATGCTTTTCCCATGGTTTTTGCAACCTGTAGTCCAGGAAATTCCCTTGTGTGCCTAAACCACCAGGGCCCTGGGTTTCAGGCACAAAACTGGGCAGCTGCTTGAAAAAACACTGAGCTAGCTGCAGGAGATTTTGGATAGAGTCAAGACCCATTGGTGTGCTGTATTCATGAGACTCATCTCATGTGCAAAGAAACGCATATGCTCAAAATAAAGGGATGGAAGAATACTTACCAAGCATATGGAAAGAAAAAAAAAGCAGGAGTTGCAATCGTAGTCTCTGATAAAACAGATTTTAAACCAACAAAGATCAAAGAAAGAAGGGAATTACATAATGGTAAAAATATCAATGGAACAAGAAGAGCTAACTACCCTAAATATATATACACCCAATACAGGAGCACCCAGATTCAAAAACAAGTTCTTAGAGACCTACAAAGAGATTTAGACTCCCACACAATAATAGTGGGAGACTAACACCTCACTATTATTAGGCAGAACGATGAAACAGAAATTTAACAAGGATACTCAGGACTTGAACTCAGCTCTGGGCCAAGCAGATCTAATAGACAGCTACAGTATTCTCCACCCCAAATCAACAGAATATACATTCTTCTCAGCACCACATAGCACTTATTCTAAAATTGACCACATAATTGGAAGTAAAATTCTCCTCAGCAATGGCAAAAAACAGAAATCAAAACAAACAGTCTCTTAGACCACAGTACAATCAAATTAAAACTCAGGATTGAGAAACTCACTCAAAACTGCGCAACTACATGGAAACTGAACAACTACCTCCTGAATGACTATTGGGTAAATAACAAAAGGCAGAAATAAATAAGTTCTTTGAGACCAGTGAGAACAAAGACACAACATACCACAATCCCTGGGATACAGTTAAAGTAGTGTTAAGAGGAAAATTTATGGCACTAAGTGCCCACATCAGAGAGCTGGAAATATCTAAAACTGACTCCCTAACATCACAATTAAAAGGACTAGTGAAGCAAGAGCAAACAAATTCAAAAGCTAGCAGAAGACAAGAAATACCTAAGATCAGAGCAGAACTGAAGGAGATAGAGACATGAAAAACCCTTCAAAAAAAATCAATAAATTTAAGAGCTGTCTTTTTTTTTTTTTTTTTAAAAAAAGATTAACAAAATAGATAGACCGCTAGCCAGACTAATGAAGAAGCAGAGAGAATTATCAAATGGAAACAATAAAAATGATAAAGGGGAGATCACCACTGATCCCACAGAAATACAAACTACCATCAGAGAATACTATAAATGTCTCTATGCAAATAAGCTAGAAAATCTAGATGAAATGGATAAATTCCTGGGCACATACACCCTCCCGAGACTGAACTAGAAAGAAGTTGTATCCCTAAATAGATCAATAACAAGTTCTGAAATTGAGGTGGTAATTAGTAGCTTGCCAACAAAAAAGCATAGGAGCAGATGGATTCACAGCTGAATTCTACCAGAGGTACAAAGAGGAGCTGGTACCATTCCTTCTGAAATTATTCCAAGCAGTAGAAAAAGAGGGATTCCTCCCTAACTCATTTTATTAGGCCAGCATCATCCTGATACCAAAACCTGGCAGAGACACAACAAAAAAAGAAAATTTCAGACCAATACCCCTGATGAATATTGATGCAAAAATCCTCAATAAAATACTGGCAAACCGAATCTAGCAGCAAATCAAAAAGCTTATCCACGACGATCAAGTTGGCTTCATCCCTGTGATGCAAAGCTGGTACAACATATGCAAATCAATCAACATAATCCATCACATAAACAGAACCAATAAAAAAATCACATGATTATCTCAATAGAGGCAGAAAAGGCCTTTAAGAAAATTCAGCACCCCTTCATGCTAAAACTCTCAATGAACTAGGCATTGATGGAATGTACCTCAAAACAGTAAGAGCTTTTTATGACAAACCCATGGCCAATATCATACTGAATGGGCAAAAGCTGGAGGAATTCCCTTTCAAAACCAGAACAAGACAAAGATGCCCTCTGTCACCACTCCTATTTAACATCGTGTTGTAAGTTCTGGCCAGGGCAATCAGGCAATAGGAAGAAATAAAGTGTATTTGAATAGAAAGAGAGGAAGTCAAATTGTCTCTGTTTGCAGATGACATGACTGTATATTTAGAAAAGAGAAGCAAGAGCAAACAAATTCAAAAGCTAGCAGAAGACAAGAAATACCTAAGATCAGAGCAGAACTGAAGGAGTTATCTACCCAGTAGTCATTCAGGAGCAGGCTGTTCAGTTTCCATAGTTGTGCAGTTTTGAGTGAGTTTTTTAACACTGTGTTCTAATTTGATTGCACTGTGGTAGGAGAGACTGTTTGTTATGATTTCTGTTCTTTTGCATCATCTCAGTAGAAAATCTCCTTAAACTGACAAGCAACTTCAGCAAAGTCTCAGAATACAAAGTCAATTTGCAAAAATCACAAGCATTCCTATACACCAATAATAGGCAAACAGAGAGCTAAATCATGAGTGAACTCCCATTCACAATGACTACAAACAGACTAAAATATTTAGGAATACAACTTACAATGGATGTGAAGAGCCTCTTCAAGAACTACAAACCACTGCTCAAGGAAATAAGAGAGAACACAAACAGATGGAAAAACATTCCACGCTCATGGGTAAGAAAAATCAACGTCACGAAAATGGCCATACTGCCCAAAGTAATTTATAGATTCAATGCTATTCCCATCAAGCTACTATTGACTTTCTTCACAGAAATGGAAAAAAAAAAACTACTTTAAATTTCATATGAAACCAAAAAAGAGCCTGTAGAGCCAAGACAAAAGAACAAAGGTCCTCCAGCTTTGTTCTAAGCAAAAAGAACAAAGCTAGAGGCATCATGCTACCTGACTTCAAACTATACTACAAGGCTACAGTAACCAAAACACCATGGTACTGACACCAAAACAGATGTATAGACCAATGGAACAGAACAGAGGCTTCAGAAATGACACCACACATCTACAACCATCTGATTTTTGACCAACCTGACAAAAACAAGCAATGGGGAAAGGATTCCCTATTTAATAAATGGTGTTGGGAAAACTGGATAGCCATATGCAGAAAGCTGAAACTGAACCCCTTCCTTACACCTTACACAAAAATTAATTCAAGATGGATTGAAGACTTAAATGTAAAACCTAACACCATAAAAACCCTAGAAGAAAACCTAGGCAATAACATTTGAAACATAGGCATGGGAAAATACTTTATGACTAGAACATCAAAAGCAATTGCAACGAAAGCCAAAATTGACAAATGAGATCTAACTAAACCAAAGAGCTTCTGCACAGCAAAAGAAACTATCATCAAAGTAAACAGGAAACCTACAGAATGGAAAAAATTTTTTGCAATCTATCCATCTGACAAAGGGCTAATATCCACAATCTACAAGGAACTTAAACAAATTTACAAAAAATAAAAGCAACCCCATCAAAAGTAGGTGAAGTATATGAACAGATACTTCTCAAAAGAAGACATTTAGGCAGCCAACAAACATATGAATAAAAGCTCATCATCACTGGTCATTAGAGAAATGCAAATCAAAAACACAATGAGACACCATCTCATGCCAGTTAGAATGGCGATCCTTAAAAGTCAGGAAACAACAGATGCTGGAGAGGATGTGGAGAAATAGGAACACTTTTACACTGTTGGTGGGAGTGTAAATTAGTTCAACCATTGTGGAAGACAGTGTGGCGATTCCTCAAGGACCTAGAAATAGAAATTCCATTTGACCCAGCAATCCCATTACTGGGTATATACCCAAAGGATTATAAGCCATTCCACTTTAAAGACACATGCACACATATGTTTATTGCAGCACTATTTACAATAGTAAAGACTTGGAACCAACCCAAATGCCCATTAATGATAGAGTGGATAAAGAAAATGTGGCACATATACACCATGGAATACTATGCATCCATAAAAACGGATAAGTTCATGTCCTTTGCAGGGACATGGATGAATCTGGAAACCATCATTCTCAGCAAACTAACACAGGAACAGAAAACCAAACACCACATGTTCTTACTCATAAGTGGCAGTTGAACCAATGAGAACGCATGGACACAGAAAGAAGAACATCCAGACTGGGGCCTGTCAGGGGTGGCGGGGAGGGGAAGGAAGAGCATTAGGATAAATACCAAATGCATGTGGGGCTTAAAATCTAGATAACGGGTTGGTAGGTGCTGGAAACCACCATGGCACATGCATACCTATATAACAAACCTGCATGTTCTGTAAATATACCCCAGAACTTAAAGCATAATAAAAAAGTCTATACCTATAGATCAAAATTAAGTAAGATTTTCTTCACCACTACACAAATAAAGCAAGTAAGCCAAAGGATACTTTAAATTTCTAGTATGCTTCCATCACTAGAAAAGTTACAATTGATTCATGTTGTATCTTTGCTTCTAATTGGAGAAAAGTCTATCAGATGATTCTCCTAATCCAGGAAAACTTAGATAATAAGATGTCCCAAGAAACAGGCCATGAGTAGTCTGTCCATAAGTCATGCTTACCAACAACACAGAGCTCTACAGTTGCCCACCCCAGAAGCTACTCTCCACAGTAAACACATTCCACTATATTAACACTGTTCAAACAGAGAGTGTATTGTTTGTTTCACTGGTTATGACTATATTTTAGGCCCTAGTTAGATATTGGAATCTGCTTTACTTATAAAAAAGAATCTGATGACAGATGATGATGATTCGAAACTGAGATATATCTTACACTCTATAATAATTTCTTAATGTCTCCCTTACTTATGGTACTCCTTCACATTCAAACCAAATCTAAGAGGGGTTTAATATCAACTTTTTGTATATATCCACTGGGATATTCTGGAAGTTTTGTAAAATTTCCAGAAACATTGAAGGTTTCTTCTCAACTAATTCCTGGGGCTTCTGGACTATACAGCAAACGACCACTCAGCACCAAATGGTATGCCTTCTATACAGTCCCAAAACTCCCTAGGATCACAACTCAGGAAGGCCTATTCTCATATCATAATCCATAATTCTCTAAACAGGAATTTGGTTGCTAACAGTATTGATTGCTAACATTTTATGTTAGGAAAACCTGAATGGACCACATAGAGAAAGTCTCCAAAATACTATAGAAATTATTTGCCATGAAAATGAAACTAAGCCTTTAGAACTTAACAGGGACAGAATGGCACAACAGGAGTCAGAGGAACTTGGATATGTATCGGTTCCTGCTGCTTTCCAGCTCTGTGACTTCCAGCAAATTATAGTCACAGAGATATAGCCTCTCAATAAGATTCATTTTATGGGTTTATTGTGAAAATTACATCAGACAGTGTGAGTGAAACTCCTGACATGTGAGATATATTTACATTTTCTCGTTTTTCTTTTTGACCTCCACATATTTTTATTTTCTCTTTAGGAAATGTTCTGTCTTGAAGTATTTGATGGCAAAAATTAACACTTGGAACCTGAAGATTTATCTTTCCCACACTGAACACCTCATTCTCATTAAATTAACTACCAGAGTATTCTTTCTCTGGCTATTAATTGTATAGTATTACTAATACTATGTCATTTGTAAATCAACATAAAATATTAGTGACACATTTCAAGGAAAGTAGTGAGGGTGAGAAAGCTGGCATGGGCTTTGGTATAATCCACAGCACTCTGATCAATATGCTTATAAGCATATTCTCATATGGACATTGGCTATTTACTTCATCTTTTTGGATATCATTTTTAAGAAGACTTACATCATTCAATATATACTAAACTGTTCAACTCAGCAAGCCTACTCTAAGGTATGCAACCAAGCGAAATAAAGACTTGAGTACCATTAAGCGCATGAATGTTCATGCAGTTTTATACTTAATCCCTAAAAATTTGATATAACCCAAATGTCCTAAAGTGATGAGTATATAATAAATGTTTACATCATATGGATGTAATGAAATACTAGTAGTCACTCCTATTTGTGGCTTAGAAATTTGATGTCCTAGAGGTAGTGAATCGAATGGTGGTTACCAGAGACTGAGAAGAGTACCAGGGAGAAGAGGATGAAGAGAAGTTGGTTAATGGGTACAAAAATACAATTAGATAAAAGGAATAGATTCTAGTGTTCAGTGACATGGTAGGGTGACAATAGTTGGCAATAACTTATAGCACATTTAAAAATAGCTAGAGGAGAAGAGTTGGAATGTTCCCAGCACAAACAAATTGTAAATGTTTGAGGTGATGGATCCAATTTCCCTGATTTGATCATTACACACTGTATGCATGTATTAAAATACCACATGTATCCCATAGATATGTATAATTATTATGCAATTTTTTTTTTTTTTTTTTTTGAGATGGAGTTTTGCTCTTGTTACCCAGACTGGAGTGCAATGGGTGATCTCGGCTCACCGCGACCTCCGCCTCCTGGGTTCAGGCAATTCTCCTGCCTCAGCCTCCTGAGTAGCTGGGATTACAGGCACGCGCCACCATGCACAGCTAATTTTTTGTATTTTTAGTAGAGACGGGGTTTCACCATGTTGACCAGGATGGTCTCGATCTCTTGACGTCATGATCCACTCGCCTCGACCTCTCAAAGTGCTGGGATTACAGGCTTGAGCCACCGTGCCCGGCCTTTATGCATAATTTTTAAAAGACAGAAAGCAACTACTAATACATGCAACAACATTTATAAATCTCAAGTGCAGAGTGAGGAAAGCCAGACTTGAAAGGAACATACTGTATCATTCTGGAAATGCAAATCAAAACTACCCAGTGAGATTAGCTCGGACTTGTTAGGATGTCTATTATCAAAAAGAAGAGAGACAACAAGTGTTAGTGAGGATGTGAAGAAAAGAGAATCCTTTTATATTGTTGATGGAAGTGTCAATTAGTACAACCATGATGGAAAACAGTATGAAGGATTCTCAAAAAATAAAAAATAGAACTATCATATGACTCAGCAATTCTTCTGCTGAATATATACCCAAACAAGTGAAATCAGCACCTCGTAGAAATGTCTGCAATCCCATCCCATGTTCATTGCAGCATTATTCACAGTAGCCATGACATAGAAAGTACCTGTGTCCATCAGTGGATCAATGGATAAAGAAATTGTGCTATCTATCTTTTAATTAATTCCTTTATATATGCGAATACTATTTCATTTCAAAAGGAAGAATATACTGTCATTTGTAACAACATGGATGAACCTTGAGGACATTATGCTTAATGAAATCAGCCAGACACAAAAAGAAAATTACTGTATGATCTCATTTACATGTGAACCTCCTCCCTCCCCCAAAAAAGATGAATAAATAGAAACAGAGTAGAAATGTGGTTATCAGAGGGAGGGAGAAGAAGGAAATAGGGAAAAGTAGGTCAAAGATTACAAATTTGTAGGTAGGTAAAATGAATCAATCTAGAGATGTACTACGTGAGGACTATAGTTAATAATATGTATTGCATACTGAAAACTTTAAGTGCTTCTACTATAAAAAGTTTTCTATATAAGGTGACAGAAACGTTAATTGGTTTGACTATAGCAATCATTTCACTATACATAAACATTTTACTGTACACCTTAAAATATACAATAAAAATAAAATTTCAAAAAGAGGAAAGGCAAACTT
Source organism: Aotus nancymaae (assembly GCF_030222135.1). Classification (NCBI taxonomy): domain Eukaryota; kingdom Metazoa; phylum Chordata; class Mammalia; order Primates; family Aotidae; genus Aotus; species Aotus nancymaae. Next base: position 33,600,370 of record NW_026988422.1, on the reverse strand, counting down.
ACAGAAATATAAAACAGATCAGTGGTTGCCTAAGTCAGGGATATGGTGGTGGGTCAAGTACAAAGAACCACAGGAGATTTAGGAAAATTTTGGGTGTAATAAGACTATTGCATACTCTGATGATATGATGTTTACCTAAAAGTCTATGTGTAACTGCAGAACTTAGACACTGAAAAGCTTTAATTTTGTTACATGTAAATTATACCTTAATAAAAATGAACGAGTACTAAATTATAAATTACAAAACATAAAATGAAATTAATTTATTGCATTAAAAAAGTTTTATTGTGTTAAGATTCATAGAAATCATGTACTCTCTCCAGCTCTTGTGGAAACCAACATTCTTCCCCTCACTTAGTAACAGTGTGCCATGGACAAGTCACCTAGCCTCTTTTATCCTGCTTTCTCATCTGTAGATGAGTCTACATGTTATCATGATTAAATGAGATAGTACTGGAAAGTGTTTTGGAGTATACCAGCAAGTGAATAATCATTGAGTCTTTATGTTCTCTGACTAGGATGATTATGATCTCTAGATCTTAGATCACATGATGGCTTATAGAGCAAATAAATTCATTTATATGATTTGAGACCTGGAAATGAAAGGGATAAACAAAAGACTGGGAGGGAGGGAGAGAAATCGAGTAAAGGAGGTTGGGTGGATAGGGACAGTAAGGGAAAGATACAGAAAACAAATGAGGACTTAATAAGCATAGCTTTTCAGATGTAATTGATTAGAAATATCAAACAAAAAAGAAGGATAAAGAAAAATCACCACTGCTATTTGTTGGTGTGTACACTTCTCACTACTGATACCAACAGTAATAGAAAGATGCATTCCAAGCATGGCAGTTGTTATATCCAAGAGTGGAAAAGAGTGAGGAGGAGAGACAAAGAGGCTTTCAATATTTTCTCCTATCTAATGAATTGCTTGAATTATTAAATTAGAATGTATTAATATCTTATTTCTTTAACAAAGTTGTGAATTATCACTTAGAAAATGTTCATAATCTGGTTTTATACTCAAATTGCTAATTTTCAGAACTCTGCTCAAAGCAGCCCTGAAAATAATGAAACCTAAATTATTTAAGTCTTGACATCAAACAAGAAACAGAAGTTCATGTAGGCCCTTAAGTCTTGAGCACCATGGAGAAGTGTCAATGATGAGCTGGCTGTCACCTTCCCATCCACATAACTCATCTACTTCTGCTGGAACTGGAACTAACTATCTTATTTCAATTTTATGACATGGTAGATTCAGGTCAAACAGAAGAGTGTTGTATCTTTCTAATGAACAGAATAATAGAATCATTTTACTTTAACAGATTTATTCAGTTTTAATTAATGTACAAAAGCTGTATATATTTAAAGCACACATTTTGATGAGTTTGGACAAATGCAAATACCTATAATATCATCACCATAATCAAAACAATAGATCTATCCAGCGCCTCCAAAGTTTCCTTGTGTCTCTTTGTCTTTGCTTGTGTGTGTGGTTTCTTGGGTTTGGGGAGTTTATTATTACTCTTTTGTTTTTGTAGAAACACTTACCATAAGATCTACCCTCTGAACAGATTTTGAAGTGTGCAATACCATATGGTTAACTATAGGCACTTTGTTGCACAGCATATCTCTAGAACTTATTCAATTGAGTCTTTATACCCATCAAATACCTCCCTATTCTCCCTCTTCCCCAACCGCTGGAAACCACTACCGTATTCTCTGCTTCTATGAGTTTTACTATTTTAGGTATCTCATATAAATAGAATCATGCAGTATTTGTCTTACTATGACTGGCTCATTTCACTCCATATAATAATGCCCTTAAGTTTCATTCATGTTGTTGCAAATGGCAACATTTTGTTTCTTCTTAAGGTGGAAAAACACCCCATTGTATATATACACATTTCTAATTGATTCATCTGGTCCATGGACACTTGGGTAGTTTTCATATCTTGGCTATTGTGAATAATTCTGCAATGAACATGGGAGTGTAGATATGTCTTGGATATATTATTTCCTTCAGCTATATATCCAGTGGTGGAGTAGTTTCATATTTTTTGAGGAAATTTCACACAGCTTTCTCTAGTTGCTGTACCACTCTACAGTGCTACCATCAATTTACAAGGGGTCCAATTTCTTCACCCCATGGCCAACACTTATCTTTAGATTAAACTTCCTAATCTTAAATTTTTAGTTATATTTAACTGTTCTAACCTGAACCTAGTATTGAAAAGGGTTCAGTATTACACAATGCCTTCAATTCAGGGAAAGTTGGAAGCTAAGGATCCCCGAGGAAAGCAAAAGTCTTCCCAAACACTTGGCTCTGTCTAAAACACAGAGTTGGAAAGTTTCCACCCCAGAGACTACTCTTTACAGTGTATATATGCCAGACTGAGGTGAACACACTGTCACCAACATTGGTTACTGCAGAAAATAAGTTGGACTTCATTTCAAACTTAGGATAGAATCTTGAGTAAGCCTGATCAGTCAAGAGGGATCTTGTTGCAGAGGTGATTCCTAGAGGGTAAGTGTATCCCAAGCTCCCTGATTTTTGAACTTTTACTTCATCTCATCCACTAATTTAAAACATTTTTTGTTGTTTTCTATAGCATTTTTCCATACTACCATATGAATCTTAGTATTCTGTTATTTAGTTGATGTGCTTACTGAAACTATTATAGACTCTTTCCCTCCCAACTAATGCCTAGGACTCCTACAGCAGAGTCTCAAACACTAATTAAAAGCATAATCCTTTTACAATCTCAGAAATTCCCAAAAACCCAGGTTTGGGAAAAATGGTTTGTATAGGCTATTCAACTTCCCCTGGTACATTTTAATTTTGGGGGGATTTTGACTGTTCTATCATTTGACAAATATAAAAAATGCAGAAAAACTCAGTCACTTACATCTACAGGGTGAAGTACAGTCCAATTTGAAGACAAATAATGACATTGGAATGGTTAAAATAGAAATATAAACTTGTTTCCTATTTTTATTGACCATTCACATTTATCTGGATTACCTCTTCATAGGACAAATTGCCTTATTTCACAAATATGGTTAATTTTCTTAATCTTCTCAAAATCAAGATTCCTGTCAGAAAGCCATTTCTAGTAGGTAGTATATTGGATGCTTTGGAGTCAAACAGACTTCAGCCTATATTCCAGGTTTGCTACTTTCTATCTGCATGACTTGGAGAAATGAAGCTTTCACATCTGGAAAATGACAACAAAAGTTATGAGTATTGAAATATAATGTTTGTAAAGTGCTTAACAGAATAATATGTGTGTACATATCATGTGATACATAAAATGTGCCAATGGGTCAACTTTTAATTGTCCAGTTTCCAGCTTGAAAAAGGTAAAGGAAAAAGTAGAGAGAAGGAGATAAAAAATGACAAAGAAAGAGAAAAAAGAAGAAAGGAAGAAAGGATAAAAAGAGGAAAAGAGAGAGGGTCCAAGACAACAGAGAGGAAAGAAGGGAGGGATAGAGGAATTAACTGGGAAAAAGGACTTCGATTTCTGCCTTATGGAAAATACGAATATTTCCACAGATGTCAATTTAAATAATATAGATGGATAGTTTAAATACACATAAACTTATATTTTATATTTTCTCTCATGAAGGACAGTCAAGACTAAAAGTAGCTTTCACATATCCATCATTTAAGCTAATCTTAAAAAATTAATCTCTCTTACCAGTGAGAGTCAAGGGCCAGTCAATGTATAAAAATAAGTGGCATTACTCAGGCCAAAAATGATCTAATTTTGCAGAATTAACTTCTCATGGGGAAATTCAAAATGCAAGGAAATATATAATGCTATAAATGTATAGTCAACATCTGAGGTCTCTTTTGGAACATAAATGTCATTTCTCAAGTCATTTATTAGACAGTTTTTCCTACAGTTTGTCAAGACTGGTTTAATTCAGCATGCACATACATATGCACTTAGCAATAAATTCATTTCTGAGAAGTATGTGTTTTTACCATAAGTGTAGCTTTAGTTTCTTGCCCTGGTTTTATCCTAGTAAAATAAAGAATCTCCAAGTAGCTTTATTTTAGAGCTATGCACTGAAGACAAGTCTTTCTGATGCACTGAAGGAGAGGTAGACTCAAAGCTTGAAGAAATTATTTATAAAGAACATTTACTACTGATATTTTTAGCCAGATAATTTATTTTTTATACCTGTAAGAACTGTACTTCTAATGTGTAAAGTTTTTAACTTACCCGGATACACCTAGTTAGTTCCCCCTCTTAGTCATAAGGCTGTACACACGTCTAAATTCAAGAAACATTTGTTTTCAATTTTGAGTTTAGTACAGTGCTAAGATTTCGGTTTTGTATATGAGACATATTGATCTGCTCACTAGTACCTGACACTAAGTTCTTTCTATTCTAGAAGTTCTTAGTTCATCTCTTTTTCTTTAGGTCCCATTAAAACCCACTGTACTAAATGGAAGAAGCAAACCAGTCTGCCATGTCTGAGTTTATGTTTCAAGGACTCTGTGATTCAAGGGAGTTCCAGACACTCCTCTTTCTGCCATTTTCTGTACTCTACCTGATGACTGTTGTGGGTAACCTCTTTGTTGTGCTACTCATCATCACTGATCTCCATCTCCATTCTCCCATGTACTTTCTCTTAGCCAACCTTTCATTTGTTGATTGTTGCCTGTCCTCAGTAACCACCCCTAAATTAACCACAGACTTTTTAAAGGAAAATAAGACAATTTCCTTTGCAGGCTGCATGAGTCAGATCCTCTGCGTGCATTTCTTTGGAGGGGGTGAGATGGTGCTTCTCGTGACAATGGCCTATGACCGTTATGTGGCCATCTGCAAGCCACTCCATTACTCCAGCATCATGGACAGAAGAAAGTGCATCTGGTTAGTTTTGATATCATGGATCATTGGCTTTGTGCATGCCATGAGCCAACTGGCAATGATTTTGGATCTTCCCTTCTGTGGACCCAGAGTAGTAGATAGCTTTTTCTGTGATATACCTTTGGTGATCAAGTTAGCCTGCATGGATATTCATACTTTGGGAACAGTGATAAATGCCGACAGTGGGACTTTGGCAACAAGCTGCTTCATTCTCTTGCTGATTTCCTATACCTATATCTTTTTAAGTCTGCGCCTTCACTCTAAAGATGGGGCATCAAAGGCACTCTCTACCTGTACTTCCCACATCACAGTGGTGGTGCTGTTCTTTGGACCCTGCATCTTTATCTATCTGTGGCCACTCAGCATCACTTGGGTGGACAAGTTTCTTGCAGTGTTTTACACCGTAATCACACCTCTCCTGAATCCAGCCATTTACACACTGAGAAATAAAGAGATTAAGAATGCCATAAAGAGACTGTTAAATCGGCATGTGCATTTAAGGGATAATTATTAGATATGTAATCAGAAAATTCACTGTATGCACCCAAGTTTGACCACATTTTAAACTGTAAACTGAATTATGAATATCTGAATTGATTCATATCTGTAAGCTATTAGTAGTCCAGATGTTTTGTTTTTCCATCATGAAAATATGTTTATGAATCTAACATTTAGATTCTTACCAGCTGAACAAAATAATTGTTCCTAAATATTTATTTGTATATGTTCAAAAATTATCAGATAGAAATAATTGTAAAAATAATTGCCATAATATATTAAACAGTACCTATGTTCTCAATATTGTGCAAAGCTTTTTTACCTAGACTATGCATTACTTACAAAATCACTTTGAATTAGTTATCATTATTTCTATTTTAAAAAATACATGATATATCTATTCAAATTCTAACTTAGCTAGAGAGGGTGCTAATGATATTTGATTGGTCTGCATCTACTTAGAAAACAAAATGATAAATGGATCAAACCATAATATTGCCCGATTCTTTATGACATCATTTCTTGAAGTTTTCAAGTCCTTTTTAAACTTTAAGTTCAAGGGTACCTGTGTAGGTTTGTTTCATAGGTAAACTTGTGTCATGGCGTTTGTTGTACAGATTATATCATCACCCGGGTATTTAACCTAGTATCCATTAGTTATTTTCCTGAATAGCTCCTTCTTTCCTCCACCCTTCAGTAGGCCCCAGTGACTGCTGTTCTCCTCTATGTATCTATGTGTTCTCATCATTTACCTCCTGCTTATAAGTGAGAACTTGTAGTATTTGGTTTTCTATACCTGCATTAGTTTGCTAAGGATAATAACCTCTAGCTATTTTTATGATGGCAAAGGATTCCATGGTGTAAATGTACCACATTTTTTAATCCAGTCTAACACTGATGGGCATTCAGGTTGATTCTATGTCTTTGCTACTGTGAATGGTGCTACAGTGAACATGCACACGCCTGTATCTTTATAATAGAATAATTTATATTCCTTTGGGTATATACCCAGTAATGGGATTGCGGGTCAAATGGTAGTTTTGTCTTTATGTCTTTGAAAAATCATCACACTGTCTTCCTCAATGGTCAAACTACTTTACATTCCCACCAATAGTGTATCAGTGTTCCTTTCACTCCACAACCTTGCCAGCAACTATTGTGTTTTGATCTTTTAATAGTAGCCATTCTAACTGGTGTGAGATGGTATCTCATTATGACTTTGATTTGCATTTTTCTAATGATCAGTGATGTTGACCTTTTTTTCATATGATTGTTGGCTACATGTATGACTTCTTTTGAAAAGACATGTTAATGTCTTAAGCAACACTAATCAGGACATAGACACAAACAGACATTTCATGATGAAGACACCAAAACAAATTGCAACAAAAGCAAAAATTGACAAATGGGATCTAATTAAACTAAATAGCTTCTACACAGCAAAAGAAACTATCAACAGAGTAAACAGACAACCTACAGAATGGGAGAAAATTTTTGCAAACTATGCATCCAAAAAAGGTCTAATATTCATCATCTATAAGGAACTTTAGCAAATTTACAAGGAAAAAAACATAGGTTTTCAGGTCTTAATTGTTAATTAATGTAAATGTAGTTTTCCTTGAATTTTTTTTCCCTTACACAGAGGGAAGTGTTGCAATCCTTTGAAACACTCTTATTTCAGTTAAGAAATGATTTTTATAATTGTAGTTTTACTTTACCTGAAGAAATAAGATAGCTGTGAGTATGGAGAAGAAGAAGGATGTACTGTTTCAAAAATAAAGAAATCTGTACTGATGAGAAGAATGCCAAGGGGAAACCAATAAAAGCAACACAATACAATTACCCATTCATTCACTGCAAAGTTCAGATGAGCTGTGTAGTTCTGGGCTATATACCCAAAAAATAGTCTGCTTTCCAAGGATACCTCACCTGACATTCCCCTTAAATACACACGTGTGTGTAATTTTATATATATACACGTGTATAAAATACATTTAATACATATACATATATAAAGTAAAATATAGAGAGAAGAAATATGCATATAGTTTATTTTATTTTAGGGTTAGAATGGGCAAGAACAGTTATGTCAACATAGTATGATATTTTAAAATCGCTTATATATTAATGCATATTTCATACCTTTAGATGATATATATCCTTTGCTGGATAAAATAATATCTACACATATGATAATATCTTAATTTCTAATTTATTCCATGCATAGTGGAACATCATAACTTTTTGATCCTCATCTCTATACAAATACCTAACAACTTAATAATGACAAACTAATCATCTCTGTGCCAATAAATTAAAGGACTCATGATGACAATATAACTGATCTAACAAAGATCTTTTAAAAAGCATAATCACAGTTTCTCTAAACCAGATGGTCATGGAAGCATCACTCATTTCCATCTACAGACCTGTACAGGGATATACATTGACTTCCTTGAATATTTTTAGATGAAATTATCTCAACTGTGCTTATTGATATAACTCTTTAGTGATAGGAATCACCATTACTTCAAAAGTGATTTGAAGCCTGCATTTAACTTGCTTTCTTGCCTTCCTATGGACAGAATATAACAGCAGGGTATCTTGATGGAGTTCTTGCTAGACTATATAATTTGTTTTTGTAGACTACAAAATGAGGTCCTATTGCCCATCTAGTTTCTAAGCATATGAATTTGATTTAATTCATCAGCAATTCAATACAATTCATTTCTCTTTTTTTAACTTTTAGGGATAGGGGTACATGTGCAGATTTGTTTTATAGGTAAACTCATGTCACAAGAGTTTGTTGTACAGATTATTTCGTGATCCAAGTACTAAGCTTAGTATGCTACAGTTAATTTTTCTACCTTTTTCCCTCCCTCTTCACACCCTCCACTGTCATGTAGGACACAGTGTCTGTTCCCTTCTTTGTGTCCATAAGTTCTTATTATTTAGCTTCCACTTAAAAATGAGAACATGTGCTATTTGGTTTTCTGTTCCTGCATAAGTTTGCTAAGGATAATAGCCTCCAGCTCCAGCTATGTTCCTGCAAAAGACATGATCTTGTTCTTTCTTATGGCTGCATAATATTCCATGGTGTATATGTCCCCAATTTCTTTCTCAAATCTGTCACTGATGGGTAATTAGGTTGACTCCAAGTCTTTGCTATTGTGAATAGGGCTGCAGTGAACATTTATGTGCATGTGTCTTTATGGTGGAATGATTTATATTCCTCTGGGTATATATCCAGTAATGGAATTGCTGAGTTGAATGGTAGTTTTGTATTTAGCTCTTTGAGAAATCACCACACAACTTTCCACAATGGTTGAACTAATTTGCACTCCCACCAACAGTGTGTGTTTCCTTTTCTCTGCAACCTTAACACCATCTGTTATTTTTTGACTTTTTAATAATAGATATTCTGACTGGTGTGAGATAGTATCTCATTGTGATTTGGATTTGCATTTCTCTAATGGTCAGTGATACTGAGTTTTTTCTTATGATTTTTGGTCACATATATGTCTTCTTTTGAAAAGTGTCTGTGTCCTTTGCCCACTTTTTAATGGAGTTGTTCTTTTTAATAAAATTTGCTTAAGTTCCTTGTAAATGCTAGATAGTAGACCTTTATCACATGTATAGTTTGCAAATATTTTCTCCCATTCTGCAGGTTGCCTGTTTATTCTGTTGATAGTTTCTTTTGCTGTGCAGAAGCTCTTAAGTTTATTTTGATAACATTCATCAATTTTTGCTTTTGTTGCAATTGCTTTTGGCTTATCCCTTATTAAATATTTGGCAACTCCTATGTCTACGATGGTATTGTCTAGGTTGTCTTCCTGGGTTTTTATGGTTTTGGGTTTTACATTTAAGTCTTTAGTTTAGCTTGAGTTTTTTAAAAAATATATAGTGTAAGGAAGGGGATCCAGTCTCAATCCTCTGCATGTGGCTAGCCAGTTATCCTGGTACCATTTATTAAATAGGGAATCCTTTCCCCATTGCTTGTTTTTGTCATTTTTGTCAAGGACCAGATGGTTGTAGGTGTGTGGCCTTATTTCTGGGATCTCTACTCTGTTCCATTGGTCTATGTGCCTGTTTCTGTACAAGTACTATGCTGTTTGGGGTACTGTAGCCCTGTAGTATACTTTGAAGTTGGGTAACATGATGCCTCCAGCTTTGTTCTTTTTGCTTAGGATTGCCTTGGCTATTTGGTGCTTTTTTGGTTCTATATGAATTTTAAAATTGTTTTTACTAATTCTGTGAAGAATAACATTGGTAGTTTGATAGGAGTAGCATTAAATCTATAAACTGTTTTGGAGAATTTGGTCATTTTAATAATATTGATTCTTTATCCATAAGCCTAAAATGTTTTTCCATGTGTCTGTGTCATCTCTGATTTCTTTGAGCAGTGTTTTGTATTTCTCAATACAAAAGTATTTGCCTTACTGGTTAGCTGTATTCTTAGGTACTTTATTCTTTTTGTGGCAATTGTGAATGAAATCGGCTTTCTGGTTTTTCTCTTGGCTTAGCTGTTTTTGAACACTATTTCTAAGTAATTCATTTTTCAAAAAGAATCACAATGGAATTTTTAAATTTGAACTGAATGATAATGAAAATATAATAAATACAGTATTATGGTGTGCTGCTATAGTCATACTTGCAGCGGCATTATTAATTATATATGTATATATATTTTAAAAGAAAACATGTGTATCAATAACATCAATTTCAAGAAAACTAACCTATAAAAAGTAGAATAAATAATAAAAGCATAAATTATTTTAAAACTTAAAAAATACAACAAAAAATGATTATTTCAAAAGACTGAAAAAATTGATACTACATGAGCAAGACTGATCAAGAAGGAAAAAGAGACAAATAACCAAATCCAGGAATAAGAATACTACTTTATAGATGCTACAATCTTTAAAATACTGCAATGACATTTTATACAACTTCCATGTCAAAATTTTTAATGCTATTATTTTATATTAAACATGAAATAGGAAAATAACTACCAAAAAACTAGCTAATAAAGCAAGAATATCTTAGTAGTCCTGTATCTATTAAACAAATTAAAATTACAGTTCAAACAGTTGCTGTACTAATTATTTTATCTCCGCTCAAAAACCACTCTTCTTTAGTCAGCTTTCTGAGGCTGAGACTCTGCAAACCACATACTTGTTTCCTATCTGGCTCCATGTTATGCTTTGATAATAAGGCATGCTACAAGGAGACTATAAGGTTCAAGCAGGAGGAAGGGGCTTACTCCTTCCTGTTTGAGTCTGCTTGCTGTGCCTACTACTTACAGAAATAGTTTGCCCCTATGGCAGGAGTTAATCCAGGCTATAGTTTTTCTTGCAGCTGTAGAACTACTCTCATTGTGCTCTCTGAGAGAGATAACAGCACCAGCATGCTGCCACCATGTCTTCAAATTTCAGGGTCACAGATCTATGATGCTTCTCCTCTGAGTTCAGAGAAACAATTAGTAGCCAAGATCCACTCTTTCCAAGAGGTCTGAGTTTCAGCTCCATAGGATCCCTTTATTAAATTGAGAAATTTCAGTAATTCCGATGTCTTTCCTTTGTTCCCTCAGCCCTAGGGCTGGTATTTTCTTCCTATAGTTGCTACTTCCCTGATAATTTAGAGTTTTCTTTTTATACTTTCAAACACTCAATAACATCTATACACTTGGTTAATTCTTATACTAAGTTCTGTTTGTTCAAATAACAAATGTTTCTTCTTTTCTAACTGACACCTGACCAATAAAACTTTCCAACAAAAAACAAACAAATAAAAACAAAAAACAGAAAACTACAGGTCTAAATGGCTTCACTTGTGAATACTTTGAAATATTTAAGAAAGACAAATTTTTTTACGTTAATTCATCTTGAGAAGAGAATAAGAGAAACCGCTTTTTTAGGGTCCTGAAGTAACAATAGAATTGTGAGAAATGTCATCCAATATCCAAACTTTATTAATAATTCAAAGACTACAGGCAGCTGCAAGACAGGTGAAGCAGGGAGAATTCTGAGACCATCAACATAACTTCCTATGTTTGTTCACCCTATTTTAGGATGCATCTTGAGCCAGATACAACAAATGAAGACTGGACTACAATGATGCATAATGACATGACTTTCAGAAAGGGAACTTACCTTGATCATGACACATCTTCAGCAGTTACTCTGCTAATTATGTAGATAACACTGATATTTTCCAGCTGCCTCTGCACAATAAAGTCATAACTTCCAGGTTGATTTAGCATTAGCAAACTAGATAGTTTCTTGCTCAACTAGATGGTTTCTTGATAAAAGAATTCCATAGATTAAGACACTTCAACTATTTTTAAGAGTAAATACCATCAGGAGGTTCATTTAGCATGTTTGCAAGGGATTTGACTAGGACATTTCTATCTAGCCTTCTATATTTTCTTTCTGGCAGGATTTTCATGAAGTAGGGAGAATAGGTTTTAAACAAGATGCTAACTCTTTTTGCCTTTTCACTTATAAAGCCAGCATAGATTCAACATGAAAACCAGACAAAGATATAAGAAAGATAAAGTATAGGCTATTAATTCTCATGAACATAGACACAAAAATAATAAGCTAAACAATAACAAAGAAACTGAAACAATATATAATAAGAATAATACAATACAAAAAATTGAGTGCAAGGTTGAATTGACAATTAGAAATCAATCACTAGGTTAAGCAAAAGGAGAAGATATATGAATATCTCAATATATAAAGAAAAAACATGACAAAATTGAATACACTTTAATGATAAAATTCTTAGAAATGGAAGCATAGAAAAAAATTACTCAATCTGATTAAGGAATTTACCAAATATCTCCAGTACAGGTCATAGTTAATGATACAATACTGGAAGCCTTCCCCCACTGAGACTGGGACATGCTTCCTTACAACACTAATATTTTCTTTTTTTAGAAGACCTGGCCAGTTAAGTAAAGGTGGAATGGAGCCCACAATGTAATAGGAAGGGAATACCTAACACTGTACTTATCCACAGTAGTGCCCCCACTCATACCTCCTTTCAAGGCAGAACTTGCTTTGAGGAGTGTAGTTGACAGACAGCTACTTTTTCTGTTTTAATTTCTGCAACAGCATTTACTCAAGCCACAGTGTCCCCAAACTGTTCCAACTCAATAATCAACAACAGTGGGTGAGCAAGAGACAGGAAATTCCTGCCCAATGAGGAATTCCTCTAAGGAAAGTTTTTGTCCTGGAACTCCCATCAACCTGGTTGGGACTTTCAGAGCTGTACTGTAGTCTGAGGCCACTCCACCCAACCCTTCCTCCTTTCCCCTCTTCTTTCACCAAGCTACACTGGTATTTTGTTATGAAGGCTTTCTCTGCCTGCCACTAATCCCTGTCTTCATCATCATTTTCCCTTTAGCCTTTTTTCTTCACAGATATTTCCCATAAGAAAGCTCTTATGTTCTGTCATGGTTGCTGATGCACAGAATACCTGAACTGACACAAATGCATGACTTGAACACAAAAGTATTTGTGACCAAAATACTAAAAGTGATACCAGATTTTTAGAGGTTATTAAGCATTGAAAGTGTAACGTGTATGCAAAGGAAGATGGGGATTAAAATTTATGGTTAGCAGTTGTTGGAAGGATGGGGAGAGCTGAAGCTGTAATAATATGCTTATGAAGAAGAAAATATTCATTAAGCTTGCAACAAAGGCTGTGGGGGTAAAAAGTATTTCTTTGACAAAAAAGTAACCAAACTTTTTATTTAATATGTATTTAATATTAATATATAAATCTAAACTTTCGGATTTCTAAACTATCAGCCAAATACAACAGATCACTGTTAGGGAAACAGGAACATAGAAGAGCAGGGTGACACCATTTTAAAATCAACTCCAGTCTAGTCTAATAAAAAGAAAAGAGAGAAGAATCGAATAGATGCAATAAAAAGTGATAAAGGGGAGATCACCACCAGTTCCTAGGCAATACAGACTACCAACAGAGATTACTACAAACAGCTACATGCACATAAACCAGTAAATCTGGAAGAAATGGATAAATTCCTGGACACTTGCACACTCCCAAGACTAAGCCAGGAAGAAGTTGAAACCCTGAAAAAATCAATAACAAGGTATGAAGTCGAGGCAGCAGTTAATAACCTATCAACCAAAAAAGTTGGGGTCCAGATGGGTTCACAGCCAAATTCTACCAGATGTACAAAGAGGAGCTGGTACCATTCCTGTTGAAGCTATTCCAAACAATACAAAAAGATGGAATCCTCCCTAACTCTTTCTATGAGAACATCATCATCCTGATACCAAAATCTGGTAGAGACACAACTAACAAAGAAAATGACAAGCCAATATCCGTGATGAACATTGATGCAAAAATCTTCAATAAAATACTGGCAAACCAATTGCAACAGCACATCAAAAAGCTTATTCACCACGATCAAGTAGGCTTCATCCCTGAGATGCAATGCTGGCTCAACATATGCAAATCCATAAACGTAAACCACCACATAAACAGAACCAAAGACAAAAACCACATGATTATCTCAACTGATGCAGAGAAGGCCTTTGACAAAATTCAACAGTGCTTTATGCTAAAAACTCTCAATAAACTAGGTATTGATGGAATGTATCTCAAAATAATAAAAGCTATTTACAATAAAACTACAGCCAATATCATACTGAACAGGCAAAAACTAGAAGTATTCCCTTTAAAAACTGGCACTAGACAAGGATGCCCTCTCTCACCACTCCTATTCAGTATAGTATTGGAAGTTCTAGCCAGAGCAATCAGGCAAGAAAAAGAAATAAAGGGTATCAATTAGGAAAAGAAGAAGTCAAATTGTCCCTATTTGCAGACAACATGATCATATATTTAGAAGACCCCATCGTATCATCTCCAAATCTCCTTAAGCTGATAAGCAACTTTGGCAAAGTCTCAGGATACAAAATCAATGTGCAGAAATCACAAGCATTCCTATACACCAACAACAGACAGAGAGCCAAATCATGACTGAATTCCCATTTACAATTGCTACAAAGAGAATAAAATACCTAGAAATACAACTAACAAAGGATGTAAAGGACCTCTTCAGGGAAAACTCCAACCACTGTTCAAGAAAATAAGGACACAAACAGATGGAAAAACATTCCATGCTCCTGGCTAGGAAGAATCAATTTCGTGAAAATGGCCATACTGTCCAAAGTAATTTATAAATTCAATGCTATCCCCATCAAGCTACCTATGACCCTCTTCACAGAACTGGAAAAAACCACCTTAAGCTTCATATGGAAACAAAAGAGAGCTCACATAGCCAAGACAATTCTAAGCAGAAAGAACAAAGCTGGAGGCATCATGCTACCTGACTTCAAACTATACTACAAAGGTACAGCAATCAAAACAGTATGGTACTGGTACCAAAACAGATATATAGACCAATGGAACAGAACAGAGGCCTCAGAGGCAATACCACACATCTACAACCATCTGATCTTTGACAAACCTGACAAAAAGAAGCAATGGGGAAATGATTCTCTGTTTAATAAATGGTGTTGGGAGAACTGGCTAGCAGTGTGCCAAAAGCAGAAACTGGAACCCTTTCTGACACCTTACACTAAAATTAACTCCAGATGGATTAAACACTTAAACATAAGACCTAACACCATAAAAACCCTAGAAGAAAACCTAGGCAAAACCATTCAGCAAACAGGCATAGGTAAGGACTTCATGACTACAACAACAAAAGCAATGGTAACCAAAGCCAAAATAGACAAATGGGATCTAATTAAACTCCAGAACTTCTGTACAGCAAAAGAAACATTCATTAGAGTGAACCAGCAGCCAACCAAATGGTAAAAAATTTTTGCAATCTGCTCATCTGACAAAGGGCTAATATCCAGAATCTACAAAGAACTAAAACAGATTTACAAGAGAAAAAACACAAACCCATTCAAAAGTGGGTGAAAGATATGAACAGACACTTTTCAAAAGAAGACATATATGAAGCAAACAAACATGAAAAAATGCTCTTCATCACTGGTCATTACAGAAAAGCATATTAAAACCACATTGAGATACCATCTCATGCCAGTTAGAATGGCAATCATTAAAAAATCTGGAGACAACAGATGCTGGAGAGAATGTGGAGAAACAGGAACACTTTTACACTGTTGGTGGGAGTGAAAATTAGTTCAAACATTGTGGAAGATAGTGTGGCGATTCCTCAAGGATGTAGAAATAGAAATTCCATTTGACCCAGCAATCCCATTACTGGGTATATACCCAAAGGATTATAAATTGTTCTGTTATAAAGACAGATGCACATGTATGTTCACTGTGGCACTGTTTACAACAGCAAAGACCTGGAACCAACCCAAATGCCCATCGATGATAGACTGGCCAAGGAAATGTGGCACATATACACCATGGACTACTATGCAGCCATAAAAAATGATCAGTTCATGTCCTTTGTAGGGACATGGATGAATCTACAAACCATCATTTTCAGCAAACTGACACAAGATAAAAACAAACACTGCATGTTCTCACTCATAGGTGGGTGTTGAACAGTGAGAACACATGGACACAGGGGTGATCACCACACACTGGGGTCTGTTGGGGGAAACTAGGGGAGGGATAGTGGGGGGTAGGGAGGTTGGTGAGGGATAACAGGGAGAGAAATGCCAGCTATAGGTGACAGGGGGATGAAGGCATCAAACCCCATTGCCGTGTATGTACCTATGCAACAATCCTGCATGTTTTGCACATGTACCTCAGAACCTAAAGTACAATATATATAATATAAACAAAACAAAACAAAAACAATGAGTTCATGTCCTTTGTTGGGATATGGATGAATCTGGAAACCATCATTCTCAGCAAACTGACACAAGAACAGAAAATCAAACACCACATGTTCTCACTCATAGGCGGGTGTTGAACAATGAGAACACATGGACACAGGGAGGGGAGCACCACACAATGGGGTCTGTTGGGGGGGTAAGGGAGGAACAGTGTGGGGTGGGGAGGTTGCGGGGAGATAATGTGGGAGAAATGCCAGACATAGGTGATGGGGGGATGGAGGCAGCAAACCACCTTGCCATGTATGTACCTATGCAACAATGCTGCGTGGTCTGCACATGTACCCCAGAACCTAAAGTATAATAACAAAAAAAGCAATAATAAAAACTGGATGATTATATAAAACAGCCAGTTTGCAACTCTGAATATTAATGCATACAAGAAATTAACTTTATATTCAAGAAAAACTGCTGCACCTCAGATGAAAACAGTAGTAGTCTATGGAGTTTCAATCCAGGGCTTCTCCCACTGCCCCCAGCTCTATCAGCATGGTAAATCTACCAGGACAGAACAGGTCTTGACAACCAGCAGCTTCACTATCACTGCCTGGGAGAGCTGACTTGACTTGGAACATGGGCAAAAAAATCTGAGTGTTATCAGAAATGGTCATAATTTCTGTGGCAAACAGATGTAGAAAGCTAACATCATAGCTATCCCGAGACTTAGATCCTGGTGAGGGCAAAAAAAAAAAAAAAAAAAAAGACTAGAAAACTACCTAGAAATTTAACAGGGAGTAGGACATCCATAGTGAGCATTGATAAGCTCTAGCATATGCCTGGGATATTAGTTTTCTATTGCTGCTGAAACAAATTACCACAAATTTAGTGCCTTAAGCTAATAAAGATTTATCATCTTACCATTTGGAAGTCAGAAGTCCTAAATGGGCCAGTAAGGCTGTGTTCTTTCTGGAGGCTCTAAGGGAGAATAAATTTCCTTGCCTTTTCCCATAACTAGAGGCTCCCATGTTCCTTGTCTCTTGATCCAACACCACTCTGACCTCTGCTTCCCCCGCAACATTTCCTTCTCTTTGATCCTCTTGATTCTTTCTTTTAAGGATCCTTGTGATTACACTGGATTCACCATGATAACTCAGGATAAGCTCTTAACCTTAAGGTGCATAAATTAGTTACTTTGGCTAAGTTCTTTTTACCAGGTTAATATAACGTATTAGCAGGTTTAGAGATAAGAACATGGATATCGTTGAGGGTTATTATTCTGTCTACCATACCTAGTGATCTAAAAAGTTGTGCATCTGCAAGCCTGTTCAGTCATGAGAGACAAGAAAAACCACTAGCAATTTACACATCCCTGGTTAAACATGAGGCCTGTGCAAACAAAAGTGGGGAGTATGCAAAAAATAAAAGCCAGAGAACATCTGTAAACTGCCTGAATTTTGAATGCATTTTCCAAGGACATAGAGATTCATTGCAAAGAGTGGAAGCCCTACTGGCTCAAGCTGTCTGAGCATAACCTTTGGCCAATAACTGGCTGGACATTAAGCTATGGAGGAAAGGGAGTGGATTCTAAGATGTCAAGCTAAAAAAAAAAAAAAAGTAATTTTTAAAAATAGGAGAGAAAACAAAGTGGTGACTAAATACTGACTCTTCCAGTGAATTTTCTAAGAAGCCACATCAGGATCCATCAAGTGAACAAAGGGACACACCAAGAACAGAAAAACGCAAAGGTGGGCAGCCACCCACCCAAGATCAAGGCAGAGGCAGGGGAAGCTCTCCAATGCAAAGAAAGGGTGAGAATAAGAGTCCCTGGGGGATCCACACTTCCCACAGGGACCTATGCAATCTTGGGAACAGGAGAACCCCCACTGAATTCCCAGGCTTCTAGACTGATACAAACAACCACTTGGAGTTTTTGCAGAGATATCACTCAAGACTATGGGGAGTCCTGCAGGCTTTATACCCCTGAGCAGCCCAGAACCAGCTGCCATAACATGAATAGAGGGCATAGTCATTTCTCCTTGCCAGAAAAGGTTCCACTCTTGTTTCCAGCGCAGCAGCCTCACCCCTGTCTGTCTGAACTCTGTGGGTGAACAGAGCTCTGTGTACCACCAAGAAAGATTTAGAAGGCAGAACATGCAACTCTCCCACCCCCCACTGCTGCCAGTCAGGCAAGACTGACAGGGGAGGAGCTCCCACGATCATAACACTAATATGGTTGAGATGCCAAGGTTTGTAGGACATCATTGGGGGAACAGGGCATGCTTTCCTCTGCAGGACAGGTCCAGGAAGGATATGGCCTGCCTGCAAGCCGTGGCCATGCCTAGGGAGCTTGGCAGCCCAGAACATCTAACAAAACAAACATCAGCAGGGCAACAGTGATTAGAGGCGGCTCCTTCAAGACCCATGAGGGCACCTGCTAAGGGAGTCATCTCTCTCCCGTCCACCAACCACAGAGCACTGCCGTGAACACACTGAAATACAAAGGAGTTATGCGGCTAAGAGCATTATTTGCCAATCATTACTTCTAAGCGCCATCTACTGGTTTGTAACCTAAATTACAACACCAAAAATACTTTGCAAGTACACTGGGCCTGTGTGAAACCTAAGGCAAAAATCTAGGCACAAATAGATTATGTACAGAGCCTTGGACCTCTGAAAACACTGAGAAATAAAGTCAACCAACTATACTCAGATTAAACCACAGTTAAAGGAACATCATCTCTGTCAGTTGAGAATGAATCTGTGTAAGAATTCTGGCAATTTGAAAAGCCAGAGTGTCCCCTTATCTTCAAAAAAATACAACAGCCCCCCAGCAATGGTTCTTAAACAGACTGAAATGATTGAAATGACAGACATAGAATTCAGGAACTTGATAGCAAGAAAGCTCCTAGAGATCCAGGAGAAGCTGAAATCAAATCCAAGGAATCCAGTACAATAATCCAAAATCTGAGGAATAAAATTCCTATTTTAAGAAAGAACCAAACTGAACTGGAATTGAATAAACTCATTGTAAGAATTTCAGAACACAGCCAGAAGCATTAATAGCAGAATAGATCAAGCTGAGGAAAGAATCTCAGCGCTCAAAGACCAATTCTTTGCATCAACTAATTTAGACAAAAATAAAGAAAAAGTAATTTTAAAATACAAAAAAAAAACCTACAAGAAATATGGGACTATATAAAGAGACCAAGTGTACGACATGCTGACATTTCTGAGAAGGAGAAAGAATAAGTAACTTGGAAAACATATTTGAGGATATTGTCTATGAAAATGTCCCTAATCTTGCTGAAGAGATTGACATGCAAACTCAAGAAATACAGAGAACCCTTGTGAGATGCTATACTAGATGATTATTCCCAAGGCACATAGATTCACCAAGTTAATGCAAAAGAAAACATCTTAAAGGCCGCTAGCTAGAGAGAAAGTTCAGGTCACTTACAAAGAGAATTCCATCAGACTAGCATCAGACATCTCAGCAGAAACCTCCAAGTCAGAAAAGATGGGTGTCTATTTTTAGCATTCTTAAAGAAAATAAATTCAAACCAAGAATATGATCCCATGAAACGAAGCCACATAAATGAAGGAGAAATAAAATGTTTCTCAGACAAGCAAACACTAAAGAAATTCATTACCATCAAACCAGATTACAAGAGGCCCTTAAGGGAGTGCTAAAAATGGAAATGAAAGACCAATATCTGCTACCACAAAAATACACTCAAGCACACAGCCCACAGATAATATGAAGAAACCACACAATCAAGTCTACAAAACAACTAGCTAACAAATGACAGGATCAAAATCTCATATATCAATACTAACCATTAATGTAAGTGGACTAAATGCTGCACTTAAAAGGCATAGAGTAGCAAGTTGGAAAAAAGACAAGATCCAACTGTCTGTCATCTTCAAGAGACCCATCACATATGTAATGACACCCACAGCCTTAAAGTAAATGGATGGAGAAAAATCCACCATGCAAACAAAAAACAAAAAAGACCAGGAGCCATGATTCTTATCTCAGATAAAAAAAACTTCAAACCAACAATGATAAAGAAGAATAAATAATGGATATTACATAATATGGACATTACATATACTCACCCAACATTAGAGCACCCAGATTTATAAAACAATTTCTTCTTGACATATGAAAGGTCTAGACAGCCACACAATGATGATGGGGGACTTCAACACCCTACTAACAGTGTTAGTTAGATCATCAAGGCAGCAAACCAAAAAGGAAATTCTGGACTTAACATTTGACCAACTGAGACTAATATACACTTTCAAAATACTCTAACCAACAACCACAGAATATATGTTTTCTCATCAGCACACAGAACATACTAGAAGATCAACCGACAGAATACTCCCAAACCATATTCAGCAGCACATTAAAAAGTTAATTCACCATGATCATGCTTTATTTCTGGGATGCAAGGTTGTTTCAACATACACTAATCAATAAATTTGTTCACCACATAAACACAATCAAAAACAAAAATTATATAATCATCTCAATATACACAGAAAAGACCTTGATAAAATTCAACATCCCTTTATCATAGAAACTTAACAGGTTAGGCATTGAAGGAACATATCTCAAAATAATAGGAGCCATATCTGACAAACCAACAGCCAACACCATATTGAACAGGCAAGAGTTGAAACCATTCCCCTTGAGAACTGGAACAAGACAAAAATGTGTACTTTTACCATGATATAGTACTAGAAGTGCTAGCTAGAGCATTCAGGCAACTGAAAAAAATAAAGACATCCAAATAGGAAAATAAGAAGTCACACTATCTCTCTTTGCTAATGATGTGATTCCATACATTAAAAGAAACCCCAAAGACTCCACCAAAATGTTCCCGGAGCTGATAAATAACTTCAATAAAGTTTCAGGATATAAAATTAATGTACAAAAATGAGTAGCATTTCTATCATCACTAATGTTCTAGCTGACAGCCAAATTAAGAACAAAATCTCATGTACAATAGCCACCAAAAAAAAAAAAAAAAAAAAAAAGATACCTAGGAATACATCTAACCAAAGAAGTGAACACTCTATGAGGAGAACTATAAAATACTGCTAAAAGCAATCAGAGACAATACAAGTAAGTAAATGATCGTGCTCATGGATTGGAAGAATTATTATGGAAATGGCCATATTACCTAAAGCAATTTACATATTCAGTGTTTTTTCTATCAAAATACAAATGTCATTTTTCATAGAATTAGAAAAATCTGTTCTAAAATTTATATGGAACCAAAAAGGAGCCCAAGTAGCCAAAGCAATTCTTAGTAAAGACAACAAACTAGAGGAATCACATTACCTGACTTCAAACTACAAAAGGAATAGTAACTAAAAGGTCATGATACTGGTACAACAATAGACACAAAAGCCAGCGGAACAGAATAGAGAACACAGAAATAAAGCTCCACACCTACAACCGCCTGATCTTTGACAAAGTTGACAAAAATAAGCAATGGGAAAGTTCTCCCTATTCAATAAGTGGTTCTGGGATAACTGGCTAGCCATATGCAGAAGAATAAAAATGTACTTCTACCTTTAACCATATACTAAAATTAACTAAAGATGGATTAAAGACTTAAATACGAAACCATAAACTTTAAAAATCCTAGAAGAAAATCTAGAAAATAACCTAAGTGACATTGGCTTTGCAAAGGATTTATGCTAAGTCCCCAAAGCAACTGCAATAAAAACAAACAGGTGGGACCTAATTTGATGTGGGTTGAATCTGTATCCCTACCCAAATCTCCTGTTCAGTTATAATCCCCAATACTGGAGGTGGGGCCTATAGGAGGTGATTGGATTATGAGGCAGTTTCTAATGGTTTAGTACCATTTGTTTAGTGCTATTCTCATGATAGAGTTCTCAAGAGACCTGGTTATTTAAAAGTATGTGGCACCTCCCCCATCTCTCTCTCTTCCTTCTGCTGCAGCCATGTAAGTTGCCTGCTCCTCCTTCATCTTCCACCATGCCTGAAGGTTTCCTGAGCTCCCCCAGAAGCTGCAATGCTCCCTGAACAGCCTGTAGAATTGTGACTCAATTAAACCTCTTTTCTTTATATATTACCCAGTCTCAGTAATCTCTTTACAGCAGTGTGAGAGCAGATTAACACATAGTTAAAGAAAATAACTTCTACACAGAAACAAAAAATCAGTAAACAGAGAACTTACAGAAGAAAATATCTGCAATCTATGCATCCAACAAAGGTCTAATATCCAGAATTTACAAGGAATTTAAACAAATCAACAAGCAGAAAACAAATAATCCAATTAAAAATGAGCAAAGGACATGAACAGATGCTTCTCAAATGAAGACACATATATATTGTTGGTGAGAATGTAAATTAATCCAGCCACTATGGAAAGCAGTTTGGCAATTTCTCAAAGAACTTAAAAAGTAGCTATCTTTTGACCCAACAATCCTATTGCTGGGTATATACCCAAAGGAAAATAAATCATTCTACCAAAAAGACACATGCACTCACATGTTCATTGTAGCACTATTAACAATAGCAAAGACATGGAATCAACCTAGGTGTTCATCAGTGTTACCCTGGATAAAGTAAATGTGGTACATATATGCCACAGAATACTATGCAGCTATAAAAAAGAATGAAAGCATGTTCTTTGCAACAACATGGATGCAGATGGTGGTCCTTACCCTAAGCGAATTAACACAGGAACAGTAAACCAAATATCACATGTTCTCACTTATATGTCAGATCTAAACACTAAATACACTGGACACAAAATGAGAACAATAGGCACTGGGGATTACTACAGGGGAGTGGGAGGAAGAATATCATAGGCTGAAAAACTACTTATGGCCTGCTATGCTCACAATCTGGATAATGGGACAGTCTTACTCCAAACTTCTGCATTATGCAATATACCCATGTAACAAACCTGCACATGTGCCCCTGAATTAAAAAAAAAAAAATCTGAATATAGACAGCAGTGGTCAAATACTGAAGCGGAGAGAGTCCTCAGAGTGTGAATGCAGGAAAGACATTAAACAACATAAATCAATTAAAAAACCATGAAAACACCCTCTAGGTGTGGAAAAGAATTAAAAGCCACAGTTGCTACACTATATTACCTACAGTGTCCAATTTTCCAAAAAATTTTATGAGATCTGCACAAAAATAGGAAAGTGAGACTCAAATGGAGAGGTGGAGGAGAGGGAAAAGACAATAGAAATTGTTTCTTATGAGCCCAGATTTTGGATTTAGCAGACAAATACTGCAATTAGCTATCAAAAATATGTTAAAAAAAAAACTCAAGAAAGCTAAGTTTAAATAATTAAAAGACCGTATGAAGACAATAATACAGGATATCAATGAAGAGATAGAAATTAATGAAAAAAGAATTTAAACTCTGCCATTGCAAGTTATAACCATGTTTTAATTCACTAGAAGTGCAAAATAATTTTCAAGGACATTTCAAGGACAAATAAATGCAAATTATTCAATCTGAACAACAGGATAAAAATGAGTACAAATGAGCAAAGCCACAAAGACCTGTATGATATTATATATATACATTAAATATTAGTATGTAATATATAGGAATACTTGTATGATATTATATATGTATGTAACATGTACTATAATATATAATGTATTATATATTCACTCTTTCTTCTTATATATATTCATAATTATTTATATATATAATCATATATATATAACATGTAATAGGAGTCTCAGAAGAAAAAGAAAGAGGGAAAGAGGCAGAAAATTTTATTTAAAGAAATAATGGATTCCTGGGCAAGATGGCTGAACAGGAATAGCTCCAGTCTGCAGCTCACAGCAAGACCAGTGCAGAAGGTGGGTAATTTCTGCATTTCTAACTGAGGTACCCAGTTGATCTCATTGGGACTGGTTAGACAATAAGTGCAGCCCACAGAGGGCAAGCAGAAGTAGGGTAAGGCATTACCTTACCTGGGAAGCACAAGGAATTGAGGAACTCCCTCCCCTAACCAAGGGAAGCTGTGAGAGATGGTGCTATCCGACCTAGATACTATGCTTTTCCCATGGTCTTCACAACCCACACACCTGGAGATTCCCTTGGGTGCCTACACCACAAAGGCCTGAGATTTCAAGCACAAAACTGGACAGCTGCTTGGGCAGACATCAAGCTAGCTGCAGGAGTTTTTTCTGTACCCTAGTGGAGCCTGGAATGCCAGTGAGACCGAACTTTTCACTCCCCTGGAAAGGGGGCTGAAGCCAGGGAGCCCAATGGTCTTGCTCAGTGGATCCCACCCCCACAAACCCCAGCAAGCTAAGGTCTACTGGCTTGAAATTCTCACTGCCAGCACAGCATTCTGATGTTGACTTGGAATACTCAAGCTTGGTGGGGGAGGGGAATCCTCCATTACTGAGGCTTGAGTAGACAATTTCCTCTCACAGTGTAAACAAAGCCGCCAGGAAGTTCAGATGGGCAGAGCCTACCACAGCACCACAAAGCTGCTGAAGCCAGACTGCCTGTCTAGATTCCTCCTCTTTGGATAGGGCATCTCTGAAAGAAAGGCAGCAGCCCAGTCAGGGACTTATGGACAAAACTCCCATCTCCCTGGGACAGAGCACCTCAAGGGAGGGGTGGCTGTGGGTGGCAGCTTTGGCAGACTTAAACATTCCTGCCTGCCAGCTCTGAAGAAAGAAGCAGATCTCCCAGCACAGTGCTTGAGGTCTGCTAGGGGAAAGAGTGCCTCCTCAAGTGGGTCCCTGACCCCCATGCCTCCTGACAGGGAGACACCTGTCAGCAGGGGTCAACAGACACCTCATAGAGGAGAGCTCCAGTTGACATGTGGTGAGTGCCCTCTAGGATGAAGCTTCCAGAGGAAGGAGCTGGCAGTAATCTTTGCTGTTTGACAGCCTCTGCTGCTGATACCCAGGCAAACAGGGTCTAGAGAGGACCCCCAGAAAACTCCAACAGACCTGCAGAAGTGGGGCCTGACTGTTAGAAGGAAAACTAACAAACAGAAAGCAATAGCATCAACACCAACAAAAAGGACCACAACACAACAACTCCATCTGAAGGTCACCAACAGCAAAGACCAAAGGTAGATTAAGCCACAAAGATGAGAAAAAACCAGCACAAAATGGTGGAAAATTAAAAAAACTAGAATGCTGCTTCTCCTTCAAAGGATCACAACTCCTTACTAGCAAGGGAACAAAACTGGACAGATAATGAGTTTGATGAATTGACAAAAGCAGCCTTCAGAACATAGCAAATTCCTCTGAGTTAAAGGAACATGTTCCAACCCAATGCAAGGAAACTAATAACCTTGATAAAAGGTTAGAGGAATTGATGACTAGAATAACCAGTTTAGAGAAGAAGATCAATGACCTGATGGAGCTGAAAAATGCAGCACAAGAACTTTGTGAAGCATACACAAGTATCAATAGCTGACTTGATCAAGCAAAAGAAATCAGAGATTGAAGATCAACTTAATGAAATAAAGCATGAAGACAAGATTAGAGAAAAAAGACTGAAAAGGAACGAACAAAGCCTCCAAGATATATTGGATTATGTGAAAAGACCATACCTACCTTTGATTGATGTACCTGAAAATGACAGGGAGAATGGAAACAAGTTGGAAAACACACTTCAGGATATTATCCAGGAGGACTTCCCCAACCTAGCAAGACAGGTCAACATTTAAATTCAGGAAATACAGGGAACACCACAAAGATACTCCTAGAGAAGAGCTATCCCAAGACACGTAATCGTCAGATTCACCAAAGTTGAAATGAAGGAAAAAATGTTAAGGACAGCTAGAGAGAAAGGTCAGGTTACCCACAAAGGGAAGTCCATCAGACTAACAGCAGATCTCTCTGCAGAAACTCTACAAGTCAGAAAAGAGTATGGGCCAATATTCAACATTCTTAGAAAAAAGAATTTTCAACCCAGAATTTCATATCCAGCCAAACTAAACTTCATAAGTGAAAGGGAAATAAAATCCTTTACAGACAAGCAAAAGCTGAGGGATTTTGTCACTACCAGGCTTGCCTTACAAGAGCTCCTGAAGGAAGCACTAAATATGGAAAGGAAAAACCAGTACTAGCCACTGAAAAAACAAACTAAAATGTGAAGATCATTGACACTATGAAGAGACTTCACCAACTAATGGCAAAAATAATCAGCTAGCATTATAACGACAAAAAAAAAAAATTCACACATAACAATATTGCCCTTAAATGTAAACAGGCAAAATGCCCCAATTAAAAGGCGTACACTGGAAAATTGGATAAAGAGTCAACACCCATCAGTGTGCTATATTCAGGAGACTCATCTCATGTGCATAGGCACACATAGGCTCAAAAGAAAAAAAAAAAAAGCAGGGATTGCAATTTTAGTGTCTGGTAAAAGACTTTAAACTAACAAAGATCAAAAAAGACCAAGAAGGGCATTACATAATGGTAAAAGGATCACTGCAACAAGAAGAGATAACTATCCAGAATATATGCACCCAATACAGGAGGACCCAGGTTAATAAAGCAAGTTCTTAGAGAGAGACCTACAAAGAGACTTAGATTCCCACACAATAATAGTGAAAGAATAATAGTGAAAGACTTTAACACCCCACTGTCAAATATTAGATCATTAAGACAGAAAATTAACAAGGAAATCCAGGACTTTAACTCAGTTCTGGACCAAGTGGACCTAATAGACATCTACAGAACTCTTCACCCAAATCAACAGAATATATATTCTTCTCCACACCACATTGCACTTATTCTAAAATTGACCACATAATTAGAAGTAAAACATTCCTCAGCAAATGCATAAGAATGGAAATCATAACCAACAGTCTCTCAGACAAAAGTGCAATTAAATTAGAACTGAGAATTAAGAAACTCACTCAAAATCACACAACTACATGGAAAATGAACAACCTGCTCCTGAATGCCTAGTGGGTAAATAATGAAATGAAGGCAGAAATAAGTAAATTATTTGAAACCATTAAGAACAAAGACACGGAGGGAGATCCAAGATGGCCGCTTAGGAGGAACTCGGGAATGCAGCTCCGAGAGAAAGCACAGAGGGTGAGTGGACGCCGTATTTCCAGACTGATTTTTACTGCCCACAGACCAGGAGATTCACACGCAGAGAAGCCACACGGGTCGCCAGCGCCGCTGGTGCCGCTGGCTTGAACGGCGCAGCCGCTGGGCCGGCACCCTGAGGCAACGGCTCACTGTACAAAGTGAGAGAGTCTGAGTCCCCTATAAGCCAGCAAGGGGAACTGAAACGGGGAGCCAGGCCAGCGCCACGAATCTCAGAGCCGCGGCTTTAGCCAACGCAGCGGCTCCGGAGGCAGATCAGATGAGACGGTGTCCCCTCTTACCCAGCAAGAAGACCTGAAACACAACTGAAACCGGGACGGTCCAGCTCTGTGGAGGAGGGGCATTCTCCATAGGCACCCTGCTGTTCCCAGGGCAATCTAACAAGGCAATCCGCCACTACAGAGACTCCGTCACTACAGGGGCGGGCCAACATCGCGGAAGCAGTTCTAACTACACCCAGAAGTTCACACGAAGCTGGGTGGAGCCCACAGCAGCTTAGCGAAGCCTCTGCAAACTGAGTGTGACTAGGCTGCCACCTTGTGGGCAGGGAAAACAGCAACCGCACAGGGGAACACCATAAAACCGTAACTCCCTGGGACAGAACACCTGGGGGGAAGAGCAGGGGGTTTATGAGTTCTGCCACAGCAGACTTAAAATTACCAAAATCAGAAAGACAACAACTACAAAGTCAACAGGTGGATAAATCCACAAAGATGGGAAGAAACCAGCGCAAAAAGGATGAAAACACCCAAAACCAGAACACTTCTCCTCCTACAAGGGATCACAACTCCTCACCAGCAAGGGAACAAGACTGGATGGAGAATGAGGGTGATGAAATGACAGAATCAGCTTTCAGAAAGTGGATAATAAGAAACTTCCGTGAGCTAAAAGAACATGTTCTAACCCAATGCAAAGAAACTAAGAACCTTGAAAAAAGACTTGACGAAATGCTAACAAGAATGGACAACTTAGAGAGGAATATGAGCGAATTGATGGAGCTGAAAAACACAACACGAGAACTTCGTGAAGCATGCACAAGTTTCAACAGCCGAATTGACCAAGCAGAAGAAAGGATATCAGAGGTCGAAGATCAACTGAATGAAATAAAACGAGAAGGCAAGATTAGAGAAAACAGGGTAAAAAGGAATGAACAAAGTCAACAAGAAATATGGGACTATGTGAAAAGACCTAATCTACGTTTGATAGGTGTACCTGAATGTGACGAAGAGAATGAATCCAAGCTGGAAAATACTCTTCAGGATATTATCCAGGAAAACTTCCCCAACCTAACAAGGCAGGCCAAGATTCAAGTCCAGGAAATACAGAGAACACCACAAAGATACTCCTCTAGAAGAGCAACCCCAAGACACATAATCATCAGATTCACCAGGGTTGAAATGAAGGAGAAAATACTAAGGGCAGCCAGAGAGAAAGGTCGGGTTACCCACAAAGGGAAGCCCATCAGACTCACTGCAGATCTCTCAGCAGAAACCCTACAGGCCAGAAGAGAGTGGGGGCTGATATTCAACATCCTTAAGGAAAAGAACTTTCAACCCAGAATTTCGTATCCAGCCAAACTAAGCTTCATAAGTGAAGGAAAAATAAAATCCTTTGTGAACAAGCAAGAACTCAGAGAGTTCATCACCACCAGACCAGCTCTACAAGAGCTCCTGAAGGAGGCACTACACATAGAAAAGAACAACCAGTACCAGCCACTCCAAAAACACATGAAAAGGTAAAGAGCATCAACACAATGAAGAATCTGCATCAACCAAAGGGCAAAACAGCCACCTAGCACCAAAATGACAGGATCGAATTCACACATAACAATATTAACCCTAAATGTAAACGGACTAAATGCCCCAATCAAAAGACACAGACTGGCAAATTGGATAAAAAGCCAAAACCCATCAGTGTGCTGTATCCAGGAAACCCATCTCGCATGCAAGGATACACAAAGGCTCAAAATAAAGGGATGGAGGAAGATTTACCAAGCAAATGGAGAGAAAAAAAAAGCAGGAGTTGCAATTCTCATCTCTGATAAAATAGATTTTAAAGCAACAAAGATCAAAAGAGACAAAGAAGGACATTACATAATGGTAAAAGGATCAATGCAGCAAGAAGAACTAACGATCCTAAATATATATGCACCTAATACAGGAGCACCCAGATACATAAGGCAAGTTCTTAAAGACTTACAAAGAGACTTAGACTCCCACACAATAATAGTGGGAGACTTCAACACACCATTGTCAATATTAGACAGATCAACGAGACAGAAAATTAACAAGGATATCCAGGACTTGAACTCAGACCTGGAACAAGCAAACCTAATAGACATTTACAGAACTCTCCACCCCAAATCCACAGAATATACATTCTTCTCAGCACCACATCACACCTACTCTAAAATTGACCACATAATTGGAAGTAAATCACTCCTCAGCAAATGCAAAAGAACGGAAACCATAACAAACAGTCTCTCAGACCACAGTGCAATCAAGTTAGAACTCAGAATTCAGAAACCAACCCAGAACCACACAGCTTCATGGAAAATGAACAACTTTCTCCTGAATGTTGACTGGATAAACAATGAAATGAAGGCAGAAATAAAGACGTTCTTCGAAACCAACGAGAATGAAGACACCACATACCAGAATCTCTGGGACACATTTAAAGCAGTCTCTAGAGGAAAATATATAGCAATAAGTGCCCACATGAGAAGAAGGGAGAGATCTAAAATTGACACCCTATCGTCAAAATTGAAAGAGCTAGAGGAGCAAGATCAAAAAAACTCAAAACCTAGCAGAAGACAAGAAATAACTAAGATCAAAGCAGAATTGAAGGAGATAGAGACACGAAAAACCCTTCAAAAAATCAATAAATCCAGGAGCTGGTTTTTTGAAAAGATCAACAAAATAGACAGACCACTAGCCAGACTAATAAAAAAGAAAAGAGAGAATAATCAAATAGATGCAATAAAAAATGACAAAGGGGATATCACCACAGATTCCACAGAAATTCAAACCATCATCAGAGATTATTACAAACAACTCTATGCACATAAATTAGAAAACCTGGAGGAAATGGATAAATTCCTGGACAGCTGCCTCCTCCCAAGCCTAAACCAGGAAGAAGCCGAAACCCTGAATAGACCAATAACAAGGTCTGAAGTCGAGGCAGCAATTAAGAGCCTACCACCCAAAAAAAGCCCAGGTCCAGATGGGTTCACAGCCGAATTCTACCAGACATACAAAGAGGAACTGATACCATTCATACTGAAACTATTCCAAATAATCCAAAAAGAGGGAATCCTTCCCAAATCATTTTATGAGACCAACATCATCCTAATACCAAAACCTGGCAGAGACTCAACAAGAAAAGAAAACTACAGGCCAATATCCATGATGAACATAGATGCAAAAATCTTCAATAAAATAATGGCAAGCCGATTACAACAGCACATCAAAAAGCTTATCCACCATGATCAAGTAGGATTCATCCCGGGGATGCAAGGCTGGTTCAATATACGCAAGTCTATAAATGTAATTCACCACATAAACAGAACCAAAGACAAAAACCACATGATTATCTCAATCGATGCAGAGAAGGCCTTCGACAAAATTCAACAGCCCTTTATGCTAAAAACCCTCAATAAACTAGGTATCGATGGAACGTATCTCAAAATAATAAAAGCTATTTACGACAAACCGACAGCCAATAT
The DNA here is from genome assembly GCF_030222135.1 of Aotus nancymaae. Classification (NCBI taxonomy): domain Eukaryota; kingdom Metazoa; phylum Chordata; class Mammalia; order Primates; family Aotidae; genus Aotus; species Aotus nancymaae. The sequence continues at coordinate 33,569,338 of NW_026988422.1, read as the reverse complement.
CATACTGAACGGGCAAAAACTGGAAGCATTCCCTTTGAAATCTGGCACTAGACAAGGATGCCCTCTCTCACCACTCCTATTCAATATAGTACTGGAAGTTCTAGCCAGAGCAATCAGGCAAGAAAAAGAAATAAAGGGTATTCAATTAGGAAAGGAGGAAGTCAAATTGTCTCTATTTGCAGACGACATGATTGTATATCTAGAAGACCCCCTCATCTCAGCCCAAAAGCTCCTGAAACTGATAAGCAACTTCAGCAAAGTCTCAGGATACAAAATCAATGTGCAAAAATCACAGGCATTCCTATACACCAATAACAGACTTAAAGAGAGCCAAATCAAGAACGAACTGCCATTCACAATTGCTACAAAGAGAATAAAATACCTAGGAATACAACTAACAAGGAATGTAAAGGACCTCTTCAAGGAGAACTACAAATCACTGCTCAACGAAATAAGAGAGGACACAAACAGATGGAGAAACATTCCATGTTCATGGTTAGGAAGAATTAATATCGTGAAAATGGCCATACTGCCCAAAGTAATATACAGATTCAATGCTATCCCCATCAAGCTACCAATGACCTTCTTCACAGAACTGGAAAAAACCACCTTAAACTTCATATGGAACCAAAAGAGAGCCCGCATAGCCAAGTCAATTCTAAGCAAAAAGAACAAAGCAGGAGGCATCACACTACCAGACATCAAACTCTACTACAAGGCTACAGTAATCAAAACAGCATGGTACTGGTACCAAAACAGAGATATAGACCAATGGAACAGAACAGAGGCGTCGGAGGCAACACAACATATCTACAACCACCCGATCTTTGACAAACCTGATAAAAACAAGCAATGGGGAAAGGATTCCCTGTTCAATAAGTGGTGTTGGGAAAACTGGCTAGCCATATGCAGAAAGCAGAAACTGGACCCCTTCCTGACACCTTACACTAAAATTGACTCCAGATGGATTAAAGACTTAAACATAAGACCTAACACCATAAAATCACTAGAAGGAAACCTAGGCAAAACCATTCAGGACATAGGCGTAGGCAAGGACTTCATGACCAAAACACCAAAAGCATTGGCAACAAAAGCCAAAATAGACAAATGGGACCTAATCAAACTCCACAGCTTCTGCACAGCAAAAGAAACAGTCAATAGAGTGAATCGGCAACCAACAGAATGGGAAAAAATTTTTGCAGCCTACCCATCTGACAAAGGGCTGATATCCAGAATTTACAACGAGCTAAAAAAGATTTACAAGAAAAAAACAAACAAGCCCATTCAAAAGTGGGCGAAGGATATGAACAGATACTTTACAAAAGAAGACATACATGAGGCCAACAAGCATATGAAAAAATGCTCATCATCACTGGCCATTAGAGAAATGCAAATCAAAACTACATTGAGATACCATCTCACACCAGTTAGAATGGCAATCATTAAAAAATCTGGAGACAACAGATGCTGGAGAGGATGTGGAGAAAGAGGAACACTTTTACACTGTTGGTGGGAGTGTAAATTAGTTCAACCATTGTGGAAGACAGTGTGGCGATTCCTCAAGGACCTAGAAATAGAAATTCCATTTGACCCAGCAATCCCATTACTGGGCATATATCCAAAGGATTATAAATCGTTCTACTATAAGGACACATGCACACGAATGTTCATAGCAGCACAGTTTACAATAGCAAAGACCTGGAACCAACCCAAATGCCCATCGATGATAGACTGGACAGGAAAAATGTGGCACATATACACCATGGAATATTATGCAGCCATTAAAAACGAGGAGTTTGCGTCCTTTGTAGGGACATGGATGAACCTGGAAACCATCATTCTCAGCAAACTGACACAAGAACACAAAATCAAACACCACATGTTCTCACTCATAGGCGGGTGTTGAACAAGGAGAACATATGGACACAGGGAGGGGAGCACTATACATGGGGGTCTGTTGTGGGGGAGTGGGGGGGACAGCGGGGGGGGTGGGGAATTGGGGAGGGATAGCATGGGGAGAAATGCCAGATATGGGTGAAGGGGAGGAAGGCAGCAAATCACACTGCCACGTATGCACCTATGCAACAACCTTGCATGTTTTTCACATGTACCCCAAAACCTAAAATGCAATAAATAAATAAATAAATTAAAAAAAAAAAAAAAAAAAAAAAAAAAAAAAAAAAAGAACAAAGACACAATGTACTAGAGTCTTTGGAAAACACTAAAGTAGTGTTTACAGGGAAATTTATAGCACTAAATTCCCACAGGAGAAAGAGGGAAAGATCTAAAATTAACACCTTAACATCACAATTAAAAGAATCAGAGAAGCAAGAGCTAACAAATTCAATAGCTAGCAAAAGACAAGAAATAACTAAGATCAGAGCAGAACTGAAGGAGACTGAGACATAAAAAAACTCTCAAAAAATTATTGAATCCAGGAGCTGGTTTTCTGAATAGATTAACAAAATAGACTGCCAGGCAGATTAATAAAGAAGGAAAGAGAAAAGAATGAAATAGACACAATAAAAAATGATGAGGATATCACCACTGATCCCACAGAAATACAAACTACTATCAGAGAATACTATAAACACCTCTACACAAATAAACTAGAAAATCTAGAAGAAATTGATAAATTCCTGGATATATACACCCTCCCAAGACTAAACCAGGAAAAAGTCAAATCCCTGAATAGACCAATAACAAGTTCTGAAGTTGAGGCAGTAATTAATAGCCTATCAACCAAAAAAAAAAAAAAAAAAAAAAAAAAAAAAAAAAAAAAAAAAAAAGCTCAGAACCAGATGGATTCACAGCCAAATTCTGCCAGAGGTACAAGGAGGAGCTGGTACCATTCCTTTGGAAACTATTCCAAATAATAGAAAAACAGGGAATCCTTTCTAATGCATTTTGTGAGGCCAGAATCATCCTGATACCAAAACCTGGCAGAGACACAACAAAAAAAGAAAATTTCAGGCCAATATCCCTGATGAATGTTGATGTGAAAATCTTTAATAAATTACTGGCAAACTGAATCCAGCAGCACATTAAAAACCTTATCCATCACAATCAACTTGGTTTAATCTCTGGGATGTAAGGCTGGATAAACATACCCAAATCTATATATGTAATCCATCACAGACACAGAACTAATGACAAAAACCACATGATTATCTCAACAGATGCAGAAAAGGCCTTTGATAAAATTCAACACCACTTCCTGCTTAAAAAACCTCAAAAAGTTAGGTATTGATGGAATATATCTCAAAATAATAAGAGCTGTTTATGACAAACCCACAGCCAATATCATACTGAATGGGCAAAATCTGGAAGCATTCCCTTTGAAAACCAGCACAAGACAAAGATGCCCTTTCTCACCACTCTTATTCAACATAGTACTGGAAGTTTTGGTCAGAGCAATCAGGCAGGAGAAAGAAATAAAGGGCATTCAAATAGAAAGAGAAGAAGTCAAATTATCTCTGTTAGCAGATGACATGATTGTAGCCCCATTGTCTCAGCCTCAAAATTCCTTAAGCTGATAAGCAACTTCAGCAAAGTCTCAGGATAAAAAAAATCAGTGTCCAAAAATCACAAGCATTCCTATACACCAATAATAGAGAGCCAAAGGATGAGCAAACTCCCATTCACAATAAAATGACTAAAAATACAACTTACAAGGGATGTGAAGGACTCCTTTAAAAAGAACTACAAACCACTGCTCAAGGAAATAAGAAAGACACAAACAGATAGAAAAACATTTCATGCTCATGATAGGAAGAATTAATATTGTAAAAATGTCCATATTGCCCAAAGTAATTTATTGATTCAATGCTATTCCCATCAAGCTACCATTGATTTTCTTCACAGAATTAGAAAAAACTACTTTAAATTTCATATGGAACCAAAAAAAGAACCTGCATAGCCAAGACAATCCTAAGCAAAAAGAACAAAGCTGGAGGCATCATGCTACCTGACTTTAAACTATACTACAATGCTACAGTAAACAAAACAGCATGGTCCTGGTACCAAAACAGAGATATAAACCAATGGAACAGAACAGAGGCCTCAGAAGTAACACCGCACATGTACAACCATTTGATCTTTGACAAACCTCACAAAAACAAGCAATGGGGAAAGGATTCCTTACTTAATAAATGGTGTTGAAAAAACTGGCTAGCCACATGCAGACAACTGAAATGAACCCCTTCATTATACCTTATACAAAAATTAACTCCAGATGGATTAAAGATTTACATGTAAAACCTAAAACCATAAAAACTGTAGGAAAAAACTTAGGCAATACCATCTGGGACATAGGTATGGGTAAAGACTTCATGACTAAAACACTGAAAGCAATGGCAACAAAAGCCAAAATTGACAAATGGGATCTAATTAAACTAATGAGCTTCTGTACAGCAAAAGGAACTATCATCAGAGTGAACAGGCAACCAACAGAATGGGAGAAAATTTTACAATCTATCAATCTGACAAAAGGCTAATATCCAGAATCTACAAAGAACTTAAACAAATTTACAAGAAAGAAAAAAACAACCCCATCAAAAAGTGGGCAAAACATATGAAAAGACACTTCTCAAAAGAAGACATTTATGTGGCCAACAAACATCTAAAAAATCTCATCATCACTGGTCATTAGAGAAATGCAAATCAAAACCACAATGAGATACCATCTCACACCAGTTAGAATGGTGATCATTAAAAAGTCAGAAAACAACCAAGGGTGTAAAGGATGTGGACAAATAAGAACAGTTTTACACTATTGATGGGAGTGTAAATTAGTTCAACCACTGTGGAAGACTGTGGTGATTCCTCAAGGATATAGAACCAGCAACACCATTTGACCCAGCAATGCCATTACTGGGCATTATTTATATTATAAATCATTCTACTATAAAGGCACATGCACATGTATGCTTGTTGCAGCATTATTTACAATAGCAAAGACTTGGAACCAACCCAAATAACCATCAATGTTAGTCTGGATAAGGAAAATGTGACACATATACATCACTGAATACTATGCAGCCATAAAAAAGAATGAGTTTATGTCCTTCGCAGGGACATGAATGGAGCTGGAAACGATCATTCTCAGCAAACACCACATGTTCTTACTCATAAGTGGGAGTTGAACAATGAGAATATATGGGCACAGGGAGGGGAACATCACACCTGGGGGCCTGTTGCAGTGTGGAGGGCAAGGAGAGGGATAGCATTAGTAGAAATACCTAACGTAGATGATGGGTTGATGGGTGCAGCTAACCATCATGGCACATGTATACCTATGAAACAAACCCGCACGACTGCACATGTATTCCAGAACTAAAGTTTAATTAAAAAAAGAGAAATAATGTTCAAAAACTTTCAAAAGTTTTTTTTAAAAAATATATTTTATTGCATTTTAGGTTTTGGGACACGTGAAGAACATGCAAGATTGTTGCATAGGTATATAAATGGCAATGTGGTTTGCTGTCTTCCTCCCCATTACCTATATCTGACATCTCTCCCCATGTTATCTCTCCCCAATTCCCCATTCCCACTGTCCTTCCCCTAGTTCCCCCCAACAGACCCCAGTGTGTGATGCTCCCCTCCCTGTGTCCATGTGCTCTCATTGTTCAACATCCACCTATGAGTGAGAATACATGATGTTTTTCTGTTCTTGTGTCAGCTTGCTGAGAATGATGGTTTCCAGGTTCATCCATGTCCCTACAAAGGACATGAACTCATCATTTTTGATGGCCGCATAGTATTCCATGGTGTATATATGCCACATATTCCCTGTCCAGTCTATCATCAATGGGCATTTGGGTTGGTTCCAAGTCTTTCCTATTGTAAACAGTGCTGCAATGAACATTCGTGTGCATGTGTCCTTATAATAGAATGCTTTATAATCCTTTGGATATATACCCAGTAATGGGATTGCTGGGTCAAATGGAATTTCTATTTCCAGGTCCTTGAGGAACCGTCACATTGTCTTCCACAATGGTTGAACTAATTTACACTCCCACCAACAGTGTAAAAGTGTTCCTATTTCTCCACATCCTCTCCAGTGTCTGTTGTCTCCAGGTTTTTTAATGATCGCCATTCTAACTGGTGTGAGATGGTATCTCAATGTAGTTTTGATTTGCATTTCTCTAATGACCAGTGATGATGAGCATTTTTTCATATGTTTGTTGGCCTCATGTATGTCTTCTTTTGTAAAGTGTCTGGGTTCATATCCTTCACCCACTTTTGAATGGGCTTGTTTGCTTTTCTCTTGTAAAATTGTTTTAATTCTTTGTAGATTCTTTGTCAGATGGGCAGATTGCAAAAATTTTTTCCCATTCTGTTGGTTGCCAGTTCACTCTAATGATTGTTTCTTTTGCAGTGCAGAAGCTCTGGAGTTTAATTAGGTCCCATCTGTCTATTTTGACTTTTGTTGCCAATGCTATTGGTGTTTTGGTCATGACATCCTTGTCTATGCCTATGTCCTGAATGGTTTTGCCTGGATTTTCTTCTAGGGTTTTTATGGTGTTAGGTCTTATGTTTAAGTCTTTAATCCATCTGGAGTTAATTTTAGTGTAAGGTGTCAGGAAGGGGTCCAGTTTCTGCTTTCTGCACATGGCTAGCCAGTTTTCCCAACACCATTTATTAAACAGGGAAGCCTTTCCCCATTGCTTGTTTTTGTCAGGTTTGTCAAAGATCAGATGGTTGTAGGTGTGTGGCGTTATCTCCAAGGCTTCTGTACTGTTCTACTGTTCTATATCTCTGTTTTGGTACCAGTACCATGCTGTTTTCATTACTGTAGCCTTGTAGTATAGTTTGAAGTCCGGTAGTGTGATGCCTCCAGCTTTGTTCTTTTTGCTTAGAATTGACTAGGCTATGTGGGCTCTCTTTTGTTTCCATATGAAGTTTAAGGTGGTTTTTTTTCCATTCTGTAAAGAAGGTCATTGGTAGCTTGATGAGGATAGCAATGAATCTGTAAATTACTTTGGGAAGTATGGCCATTTTCACGCTATTGATTCTGCCTAACCGTGAGCATGGAATGTTTCTCCATCTGTTTGTGTCCTCTCTTATTTCGTTGAGCAGTGATTTGTAGTCTTCCTTGAAGAGGTCCTTTACATTCTTCGTAAGTTGTATTCCTAGGTCATTTTATTCTCTTTGTAGCAATTGTGAATGGCAGTTTGTTCTTGATTTGGCTCTCTTTAAGTCTGTTATTGGAGTATAGGAATGCTTGTGATTTCTGCACATTGATTTTGTATCCTGAGACCTTGCTGAAGTTGCTTATCAGTTTCAGGAGATTTTTGGCTGAGACGATGGGGTCTTCTAAATATGCAATAATGTTGTCTGCAAATAGAGACAATTTGACTTCCTCCTTTCCTATTTGAATACCCTTTATTTCTTTTTCTTGCCTGATTGCTCTGGCTAGAACTTCCAATACTATACTGAATAGGAGTGGTGAGAGAGGGCATCCTTGTCTAGTGCCAGATTTCAAAGGGAATGCTTCCAGTTTTTGCCCATTCAGTATGATATTGGCTGTGGGTTTGTCATAAGTAGCTTTTATTGTTTTGAGATATGTTCCTTCAATACCTAGTTTATTGAGAGTTTTTAACATAAAGGGCTGCTGAAGTTTGTTGAAGGCCTTCTCTCTATTGAGATAATCATGTGGTTTTTGTCTTTGGTTCTGTTTATGTGGTGAATTATGTTTATAGACTTGCATATGTTGAACCAGCCTTGCATCCCTAGGATGAAGCCTAGTTGACCATGGTGGATAAGCTTTTTGATGTGCTGTTGCAATCAGTTTGCCAGTATTTTATTGAAGATTTTTGCATCTATGTTCATCAAGGATATTGGCCTGAAGTTTTCTTTTCTTGTTGAGTCTCTGTCAGGTTTTGGTATCAGAATGATGTTGGTCTCATAAAATGATTTGGGAAGGATTCCCTCTTTTTGGATTGTTTGGAATATTTTCAGAAGGAGTGGTACCAGCTCCTCTTTGTATGTCTGGTAGAATTCAGCTGTGAACTCATCTGGACCTGGGCTTTTTTTGGGTGGTAGACTATTAACTGCTGCCTCAACTTCAGCCCTTGTTATTGGTATATTCAGGGTTTTGACTACTTTCTTCCTGGTTTAGGCTTGGGAGGATGCAAGTGTCCAGGAATTTATCCATTTCTTCCGGATTTACTGGTTTATGTGCATAGAGTTGTTTGTAGTAATCTCTGATGTTGGTTTGTAACTCTGTGGAATCTGTGGTGATATCCCCTTTATCGTTTTTTATTGCATCTATTTGATTTTTCTCTCTTTTCTTTATTAATCTGGCTAGTGGTATATTTTGTTGATCTTTTCAAACAACCAGCTCCCGGATTTATTTATTTTTAAAGCAAGTTCTTAATGACTTACAAAGAGATTTAGACTCCCACACAATAATAGTGGGAGACTTTAACACTCCACTGTCAATATTAGATCAATGAGACAGAAAATTAACAAGGATATCCAGGACTTGAACGCAGACCCAGACCAAGCAAACCCAATAGTCATTTACAGAACTCTCCACCCCAAATCCACAGAATATACATTCTTCTCAGCACCACATCACACCTGCTCTAAAATTGACCACATAATTGGAAGGAAATCACTCCTCAGCAAATGCAAAAGAATGGAAATCATAACAAACAGTCTCTCAGACCACAGTGCAATCAAGTTAGAACTCAGAATTCAGAAACTAACTCAGAACTGCACAGCTTCATGGAAACTGAACAACTGGCTCTTGAATGTTGACTGGATAAACAATGAAATGAAGGCAGAAATAAAGATGTTCTTCGAAACCAATGAGAACGAAGACAAAACACACCAGAATCTCTGGGACACATTTAAAGCAGTGTCTAGAGGAAAATATATAGCAATAAGTGCCCACATGAGAAGCAAGGAGAGATCTAAAATTGACACCCTATCATCAAAATTGAAAGAGCTAGAGGAGCAAGATCAAAAAATCTCAAAACCTAGCAGAAGACAAGAAATAGCTAAGATCAGAGCAGAACTGAAGGAGATAGAGACACAAAAAAGCCTTCAAAAAATTAGAAGTTTTTATGTTCAAAATGATGTGCAAAAATGTTCAAAACTGGATAAAAATGTAATCTGTAAATATAAAATGTAAGAAACTGAATGAATTCCAACTAGGATGAATACAGATGTGAATTTAGAGCCTTACCACACACTATCCATAAAAATTGTCACAAAATGGATTTAATACCTACAGAGCTAAAATCTAAAATTTTCCATAGAACACATAGCATAAAAACTTTTGACCATGTGTTAGGCAAAGAGTTCTTAGATAAGACACCAAAAGAATGATGCACTATAAAATTTGATAACATGAACTACATCAAAACTAGTAACATTTTTGATTTAGAATAGTTCCTATCACATCAATAAAGTGAGAGGAAAAGTCAAAGTGTTAGAGAAAATATTTTCAAACCTTCTATCTGAAAAAACATGTATTAGGAATATTTAAAGAGCTGCTACTATGCAGAAGACAACAATCTAAATTTTAAATGAGCAGAAGATTTTAATATACGTTCTCCCAAAGAAGATATAAGAATGGCCAGTAAGCATAAGAAAAAAATGTCTAATGTCATGTTATTAGAGAATTGCAAATTACAACCAAAATGAGATATCAGTTCACAACAGCAAGAATGCTTACAATCAAAAGATATGCAACAACAAGTGTTGATGGGGTTCAAGAAATTGGAAATCTCAAACAATGCTGGCTGGAAGGTGAAATGGTATAGCCACTTGGAGAAAAGTTTAGTAGTTTCTTTAAAAGCTAAACACAAATTTACCATATGACCCAGCAATTGTATTACTAAGTATACCTAAGAAAAATTAAAACATTTATTTACACAAAATCTTGTATAGAAATGATCATAGCAGAATTATTCATAATCAGCCCAAACTGTTAATAATCCAAATATCCATCACCTGGTAAATGGATAAATGAAATGTTTCATATAAGGGGATACTCTGCAGCAATTAAAAGGAATAAACAGATGATACATGTTACCATATAAAAGAATGGCAAAAATGGTATGTTAGGTGAAACAAGCTCAGTCACAAAAGGCTACATCTTGTATAATTTCCTTTATCTGATGTATCCTGAAAAGGCAAATATATAGAAATAAGAAATAAATTGCTTATTGTCTGGGTCTGGGATTGGGAGTGAGGACTAACTACAAACAGGCACAAGAATCATGTTAGTGTGATATAAATGTTCTAAAATTGAACGGCAATGTTAATTAAGTCCATAATTTGCTAAAAATCATTGAATTGTGCACTTAAAAATGTGTGAAATTTACAATATATAAATTAAACTTGCATAAAGCTGTTAAAAAATACCAAGTGAAATTTTCCTAATCTGATTTTACACTACTTTTTGGAAATCCCATGGTTTATTCAAATATCCATTCATTATTTCTCAATAATGTAAATTAACAGCATAAAATCACTTATTATCACACTAAACTGCTCAACTTCCCTATAATTCTTTTCTACAAAATGTGACAATTTACCCTTGGGAAAAACAATGTACACAGAAGACTTGGTTTCCATTAGAAGCAATTATGGACTACATCCCGTCTTACTACCAAGTCCTGCTAATTGATTTCCTAATAGTCAAAACTATTTATAATTTTTTGTCATAGGGAAAGGTGGTGATTCAAAACTGGTATTAACCTTTCCGAGTGTCTCAATATCCTGAAGCTGCTGCTGAGTGAACACTGAGCCTGAGCAGGTATGTAGGAAACCTGGTCTTTAACTCCAGCAATTGGGCACAGTGCTTTATTCTTTGTGCTTCCAGATCACTTTTCCTCTTCTTATTCCCAGTTTCCTTTTGTTAACATAGTTTATTTGAATGACTGCCACATTGTTTTATATCTTTCTGGTCTCATTTTCATAATTTCAGTGGTATCATGAGATAAATTTCTCTTCAAAGAGCCTTTATCTTTATTAAAGTGATATGTAAAGAGTCCTCATTTTCTGCCGGGCACAGTGCTCACACCTATAATCCCAGTACTTTGAGAGGCCAATGTGGGAGGGTCACTTGAGTCGAGGAGTTTGAGATCAGCCTCGGCAACATAGTGAGACCCCATCTCTGCATGCATATGTGTGTGTGTGTGTGTGTGTGTGTGTATGTATGTATATGTACGTATGGCAGGTGTGTTGATGTGTGCTTGTAGTCCCAGCTTCTCCGAAGGCTGATGCAGGAGGATCACCTGAGCCCAGGAGATGGATGATGCAGTGAGCTGTGTTGGTACCACTGTACTCCAGACTGGGCAAGAAACTGAGACCCTATCCCTAAAAGAAAAAAAAGTCATCATTTTCCTATCCCATTTCTTTCTAATACTAGAATCATGAAAATAAAACGTTATGAGATAGCATATTTGAGATATATCTAAGTCTTGTCTATTTCAACTGAACACAATCCAGCAGGCCAAGCTATCTCTATATTTGGATAGAATTGAATGATCATGCCTTAAAAAATTCATAATTATTAAAAAAAAATACTTGAATACCTATGTCCCAGGATGCTCAGATATTTTCCCCATATTAACTCATTTAATATCGCTATGAGGTAAGTACCATTATTATTCCTATTTTGCAGATGAGGAAATTGAGGGACAGAGAAGTGAAGCAACTCACCCAAGGACACATAGCTCATAAATCCAGGAGATGGAGATTCAAAACCAGGTAGTCTGGACCCAGAATCTGTGATGTTAGCCAGCAGATTATACTACTGTTTATGAAATTACTCATATCATTTTTCCTGTTTCCTCCACTAATTGTAAAATTTCTTAATAAATTAAAAAATCAGGAGAATACATGGACACATGTGCGGGAACAACACACACTGGGGCCTATGAGAGGGCAGTGGGTGGGAGGAGGGAGATAATCAGGAAGAACAGCTAGTGGACGTTGGGCTTAATACATGAGTGACAGGATGATCTATGCTGCAAACCACCATGGCACATGTTTACCTATGTAACAAACCTGCACATCCTGCACATTTACCCCTGAACTTAAAAGTTGGCAATTAAAAAAAAAATCTATAAATATTATTTGTAAAAATATAGAAAATGAATATTCAGAAAAAATATAAAAAATTTCACAAACTAAACACACTGTTGTATTACCTCTAAATACTTCCATATACATATTTACATTTGTAGTGTTTTGTAATTTTTTGAAATTGAATTAAATATTGTATATATTTTTCATGTTAATTTATCTTAATTTTTGCTTATTTAATCAGGGCCATCAAAAAATTTTGGGTCATAAATTCAAGTACATTTAAAAATTATCTTCCTTATTAATGTAACAAATAGCTTTTTAGTGGCTTTAATTATGAAATCTATGGTGTTCTTTTGAATTACTGAGTCTTTCCAAATGTCTGGTGATATTTTCCTGTTCTGCAATATTTTTATAAAATGCTTTGTGTTAGTACTCAACTGTAATTTGAGAAACTCACCAGATATTTTGTAACGCCTCTCAACATGTAGTTTGAGGCAAAAATATTTTTAAAAATCCCTTTTTCTAGTTTTATTTCACTAGATTTAAGATTTAGTTGAAAATGTGGAATGCCAATGTCACTCTGAGCCGACAGTCATACAACAGGAGAGTCACTGACTTTCAGATTGCTTTTTGTTTTCTTACCACTGCTGTGCAGGTATTAGTAAGGTCAATCCCAAAAGTGATTTGGCAGAGATCCCCATCAGGGGCTTCTAGGACTGTTATTTTGCTTAACATATCTTTTTGAACTTTCTACTATTAATGTTCCTGAAGACTATGCATTAGTGCATACATTATGTTAGAAATTGTGGTAAGTAGTGGAGTACACAAAGTTCACTAGAAGCTCCTTATCTTAAAGAGATCATAGTAGAAAATGAAGCAGTAGTAATATACTTCGGTTATTATTAAAATATACACAATAGAACAATAGTTCATAGAAAGAAAGTATTTGCTTTGCTGTGGTCTTCCATGAATACTTTAGGAGGAGGTGGTATTTGATTCATGTCTTGAAGGATACAAGGAAAGGCAAGTGACACTCGTACCAATAGTTTTGCCTATGTTATCTCAAATAGAGTTATCAAGAGAAATAAGTTTTACTTCTCTCATTTTTTTAGACAAAGAAACATTATCAGCATCATTTAGTAGCTTGCCCAAGTTTATGTAGCTGCAGATTGGGATGACAACTAAAATCTATCAGGCCTTAAAGCCAGTGATGGTTCCACTTTCTAGTGACCAGGAATAACACAAGCAATGGCATATGCAGAGGCAGAAGACATGAAAAAATGTAACTATAGTGTCCAGTTCATAAAGAGTGCTGTGTGATATACATTCAATTTCAAATATTCTTTTTGATAAAACTGAAAGTTAAAATGATAGTAATATGATATTTTATCTTTAGATAGATCTGAAATCAGAGTGCAAAATAAATTGAAATTAGCTAAGATTGGAGACAGAGATCATTTATGGTTTTTCAGTTGTCAACATGAGAATGTACATAAAAATGAAGTAAAAATTCACAGTGGAAATGAATAAAAGGAAACAAATCTGAGAAATATTCAGGAGGTACAATTGTCCATTTGGGATACAGTGTGAAAGCGAAGACAAGGGTCCTACATAGATTCCTGAATTGGGCATCTGGGATAAAAGTCATGTTTCCTAAGGAATTTAAATAGATGATAAAATAGTAAGAGCAGCTTTGGACATTTTAACTTTGAACTACTTGTAATTGTCCATTTATGTGCTCTAATAGAGTTTTGGATATAGTAAGCTGAAGTCCAAGATAATAGATATAGATAGTTAAAACAATGAAACATATTTGGATGAAAAAAAGAAAGATATAAAATAGATTCCTGAGTCACAGCAACAATCAGAGGGTAAGTAGGAAAGAAACATTTATTAGTGAAAGACACAAAAAAGTCTGAAATGTAGCAGAAAAGTTAAGAATGCTGTTATGCAAATATCAGGAATATAGCTGTAACCACCAATGCCTTATTTACAGTCTCTTAGACAAACTGGGTTTATTTTTCTCAAATTACAAATTTCAGAAGGTAGAACTTTGCTAGCATTAGTTGAAGACCTTTGAGACCCAGGGTTCCTTTTCCATCTTTTCACATTATCATTTTAATATATAGGCTTTAAAAGCTCATGATTGTTGCACCTTTAGGCATCACATTAATACTTAATGCAGGAATAAAGGAACCAGAAAAAGAATCTTCTCCAAATGACATTTAGTATGTTAATCTGGGAAAGAAAATCTTTTATAGAAGACATTGTTCTACAATTCATTACTCATATCTATATGACATACCCTTCTTAAAGCAATTATGGCCAAGTGAAATTAGATGATCATGTGACATCCTGGGGCTAGAATAGGGGCCAATCATCCCTCCAAATTTAGAGATCTCTACTAAACACCTAAACAGGTATTCCCTTAATAGGAAATGGAGATGGAGGAGGTTTTTGGCTAGGCAACATATTTAGCAATCAACGGCAAAAGAAATTTCAAAACAAAGACAAGGTCAATAGTATTAAACTTGGAGAATAAATAAAACAATGACTAAAAAGTGATTATTGCATGTGATATTTTCATATGTAGAAAATTGTGTGCTGTATCCCTGATAACTTCTCTAAAATGATTTTCTAGAGTGGAAGCTAGATTATTTGGCTTGTTCAATAAATGGAATGTATTAGTTAAAATAAACTTACCTGTTAAGAGTTTAAGGGAAAAAGGAAAAATCAGAAGGAAACTTCATCCTTCATCCTTGATAGATTTGATTTTTGAAAGGAGAGATTCTTCAATATGCAACAGATCAAGGGAAGTGAAAAGTTGAAGATGGAGAAAGGCTGGTTGATGCTTTAACATCCTTGGAGAGATCTAGAGTATACTTGGAGATGGTGGCCTTGAAGAGCACAGTGCCATGGTTAGGAGCATGCATTCTGAAATCTGATAGCTTCGGATACAAGTCCTAGCTCTGTCACTTCATTTTTCTGAGGCTCAATTTCTTCATATGTAAAATAGGCATAATAAAATTGCACCTACCTATGGAGTCATTCAGATGAGCTGGCTCAATGTTCTGAATGTAGGAGGCACTCGATAAATGTTATCTGTGACTATTATCATTGTTCAATCACCAATTAGTATCTTTGATTAATTATCATTGTTATTTTTACTTTTCTTTTTTTCTCTTTTTTTTTTTTTTTTTTTTTTTGAGACAGAGTCTTGCTCTGTCAACCAAGCTGGAGTGCAGTGGCACAATCTCGGCTCACTGCAACCTCCACCTCCCGGGTACAAGGAATTCTCCTGCCTCAGCCTCCTGAGAGCTGGGACTACAGGTGTGTGCCACCATGCCCAGCTAGTTTTTGTATTTTTAGTAGAGATGGGGTTTCACCATGTTGGTCAGGCTGGTCTTGAACTCCTGACTTTGTGATCCACCTGCCTCGGCCTCCCAAAGTGCTGGGATTACAGATGTGAGCCACCATACCTGGCCTATATTCACTTTTCTTTACTATCAGGCATTCAATAATTTATTTTTTGTTGAGTATAAAATCTATTAAAAATGGACCAGAGATGATATATCATAAATCTATTATAATGTTTAAATCCTGTACACCCGAGTTCCATTTAAATTTTAAAAGCCCAAGATAGGGAGTAATGGGATGTGTTCTAGTACTTTTGACTTGGGTGATCTCTATTAGCCTAGCGAAGTGAGAGAATATTAATGGTCTCAGATAGGTATAGGTAAAATAATATAAAACTAGTGCAAAAGTATTAATAGTTGTATGACATAAAAGACAGTATTTATGTTATGGAAGAATACCTAGAGAAGTGGTAAGGGAAATGATACAGAAATATTTTAGAGAAAGAAGAAAGAGTTTAAATTTGGGATGAAAATTAAGTGGCCCTTTTGGCTCTATAAGTAAAAATTTATAGTCACATTTTTTCCTCAAGGAGTCCTTTATATAATAAATTTGTTAATCTTATCTTTTTATATTCTTCATTTTTCTACTTCCAATTATATCTAACTTAATTAATAGGGCAAACAGAGAATCTACTTGTTCTAATGATACTTATTCTTTTCCATTTTTATCCTCAGGTCACTTGAAAATCATCTCTTCTGTCCCAGTCAATGGGTGGACTAAATGATTCTGTGATCACTGAGCTTGTGTTACTGGCTCTTTCTTGTTCTATAGAGAAAAAACTTTTTCTCATCTTGATATGTTTTTTACTCTATTTAGGGGTCATCCTGGGAAATCTTTTCATTTTGGTTTTGGTGATTTTTGATTCTCACTTACAGTCCCCTATGTACTTCCTGCTGGCTAACTTGTCCCTCATTGATGTGGGCCTTTCCTCCACCACAATCCCCAAAATAATCTCAGACCTTTTAAATGCATACAATGTCATTTCTTTTCAAAGTTGTATGACACAGATATGCTTCATTCACATCATGGGAGGAGCGGAAATGGTGTTACTCATGGCCATGGCTTTTGATAGATGTGCAGCAATCTGTAAGCCTCTTCATTACTTGAAAATCATGAACCCTAAAATATGTGTTTCATTTGTAATCACTGGCTGGGTAACCGGGGTGGTCCATGCTATGTCTCAGTTTGCTTTTGTTATAAACTTGCCTTTTTGTGGCCCTAATAAAGTAGACAGCTTTTATTGTGACTTTCCTAAGATTGTAAGACTTGCATGCACAGATAGAGCCAAGTATGAGTTTATTGTTACTGCCAACAGTGGCTTCATGAGCATGGGTACCTTCATCTTGCTAATCCTTTCCTACGTTTTTATTTTGATCACCGTCTGGAAACATTCTTCAGGAGACTTATCCAAAGCATTTGTCACATTGTCAGCTCACATCACTGTGGTTTTTTTGTTTTTCACTCCATGCATGGTTCTTTATGCCTCACCTTCTCCTCCACCATCACTTGATAAAAATCTGTTCATTGTTGACTTTGCTATCACCCCTGCCTTAAATCCTGTCATCTATACATTAAGGAACAAAGACATAAGGGCAGCAATAAAAAGACTACTCACAAAGAGATCTTATTTTAAATGTTGTTGACCACATCTCTTTTTGGAGCTTTAAAATGATACATCCAACTGCATGCTGGCTTATCTTCACTTAAGCATCTCAAATTTAGCATATACAGAACAAACTCACCATCTGCCATCTGAAACCTGCTACTGCTTCATCTGTAGACTGTGAGGTCATTACCATTACCATCATGTACATCCATCAAGTTAAGAACTGATATTATAACAGAGAACAGTATGGTTTACCAAAGAACAATTTAATCTTAAAATTTTGGTTATTTTACAAATAAAGGTATGTAATACCAGTGTTTCTGCTATTTGTAAAGTCTAAATAACTTATAAATTGGTGGCAGTGAATGTCAGTACCATCACATTGGATTGTCATATATGTCAATCTAGTAGCTTTATTAATTAAAAGAAGGCCCAGAGACAAAAATCTCAGTGTAAGTAGTTCATGTGGGAGAGAATTCTAGAAGATACTGGTTCAGAAATATGAACATGAACAAGGAAAGGGGAGGATGCCAGTAAAGGATGCATTAATTTGTATTTACTACAGTGGACATCCAGGGCACATTCTTGCTGTGGCCATCTAAGAGACTGTATAAATTCCATGAGTTGTAGTTGTCTCACTTAAGAAACAAAAAAGCTGTGCATTTCTTTACTGGTCTAGAGCTGCTCTAGGGCATTTTCTCTGTAGCAGTTCCAGGTTTCTCCACCTCATGAGGTTAGCTCTTTTGATATCAAAAGAAAAGTCCTCAGGCAGAGATTCTCAGGAGCTTATAGTATAGAATAACCAAACTTCTTGGAAATACTAAGTGGAGAGGGTTATGTGCAAGGCACCAGCAGCACTAGAAACAATCCACACCTTTCTATGCTAAGAGAAGTTTATGCTCTATGTCAATTTACTCCATCATTGATTCTTCCAACACAAGAATGTTAAAGAAACAAGAGTTAATGGGTCCTGTCACTACAGTTGTTCCCAGGTGGCATTCATCATCTTCCTCTTCTACCACCTGTTCTATATTCCCCTTATGTTTATCCAGTGCTTCTGCTAGTCTAGGTCACTTGCAAAACTCATGATTACCATGGTCTGTCAGGCTGTAATTGCTGCAGTTGTCAATTTACAATTGTTATCACCTATTGTTGATAAAAGCATAGCAATAATTCTATTTCTTCATGATAATGAAGGTCAATTACAACTGCCAGTATAGTAACTCATTTCTTTGTCTGCCGACCTATATATACAAGGAAGCCAAACTGACTAGGGAGCTACTAAAACTGTATGCTTACTGGAATGCTTACTATGTACCCAGAAGAAACATTCTCTTCACTCCAGCAGAGCTTAATGTTGTAAGTCCAGGAAGCTCAAATTCCCCAAGGGAGTTTTGGTGAGAGGAGCCACTCTCACCATCTACCCTTTGTTTACAACCTGTGCATTCTGTGACCCAATATCTTACAATGTCCTTGGTTCAAAGTATAATCTGCTAAAGCACAGAGCCCTAACTCTGCAAAGTATCATCCCCAAATTGGCACTTAGTTGCAAGTTTACTTCCACCATTAAAAGAAGTGTCTTTTAATGTTCTGCCAGATTGATAGTTTCTGTTTGATACAATATATTACAGCACCAGTGGAACATTTGGTTGTGTGCATATTGTTGTACTTTCTCTGCTACAAAGTGTATTCTTTTGTCCTAAGGTGCTTTATGAAAAAATTAGGTGTTCTATGCATCTTTAGATAGTTTAATGGCAAGGCACTGATGACAGGAGAGTCAAAGTCACAGGTAGAATACACATTTATAAGAACAAATTTCTGCTCTTCCACTGCAGAGAGGGTAAACAATTTGCCATCACGTTGCCAACTGAATGCCTCAATAGATGAAATCATATCAAGGGCTGAACATCTATGTATGTTTCTGAAAGGTCAAATATTCAACAGAGGCTGTAGCTGGAACTGCCTTAATAATAAGAGATCATGCTGAATTATCCACGTAAAAACTTCATACTTGGCATTTACACTACTTTATTCATGAGCCAATCGTGCAAGCACTAGAGTGGCTCAGTCAGGTTCTCAACTCTGCTAGTTAATACTTACTCTAAAATTGACCACATAATTGGAAGTAAATCACTCTTCAGCAAATGCAAAAGAATGGATATAACAACCAGTCTCTCAGACCACAGTGCAACCAAATTAGAATTCAGGACTAAGAATCTCACATAAAATGGCACAACTACATGGAAACTGAACAATCTGCTCCTGAATAACTACTGGATAAATAATGAAATGAAGGCGGAAATAAAGATGTTCTTTGAAACCAATGAGAATGAAGACACAAAGTACCAGAATTTCTGGGGCACATTTAAAGCAGTGTCTAGAGGGAAATTTATAGCACTAAATGCTCACATGAGAAGTGAGGAAAGTTCTAAAATTGACACCCTATTGTCAAAATAAAAAGAACTAGATGGGCAAGATCAAATAAATTCAAAAGCTAGCAGAAAACAAGAAATAACTAAGATGAGAGCAGAACTGAAGGAGATAGAGATATAAAAAAACCCTTCAAAAATTCAATAACTCAAGGAGCTGGTTTTTTGAAAAGATCAATAAAATAGATAGCCCTCTAGCCAGACTAGTAAGAAAAAAGAGAGAAGAACTGAATAGATGCAATACGCAATGATAAAGGAGATATTACGGATTCCACAGAAATACAAACTACCATTAGCGATTACTAAAAACAACTCTATGAACATAAACCAGTAAATCTTGAAAAAAATGAATAAATTCCTGGACATTTACACCCTCCCAAGACTAAACCAGGAAGAAGTTGAATCCATGAATAGACTAATAACAAGGTCTGAAGTTAGGGCAGCAAGTAATAGCCTACCAACCAAAAAAAGTCCAAGTCCATATGGGTTCACAGCCAAATTCTACAAGATGTACAAAGAGGAGCTGGTACCATTCCTTCTGAAACTATTCCAAACAATACAGAAAAGGAGAATACTCCCTAACTTATTTTATGAGACCAACATCATCCTGATACCAAAACCTGGCAGAGACACAACTAAAAAAGAAAATTTCAGGCCAATAACCATGATAAGCATCAATGCAAAAATCTTCAATAAAATACTGGCAAACAAAGTACAACAGCACATCAAAAAGATTATCCATCACGATCAAGTAGGCTTCATCCCGGGGATGCAAGGCTGGTTCAACATATGCAAATCTATAAACATAATCCATCACATAAACAGAACCAAAGACAAAAACCACATGATTACTCAATAGATGAAGAGAAAGCCTTCAACAAAATTCAAGAGCCTTTATGCAAAATCTCTCAACAAACTAGATATCAATGGAATATATCTTAAAATAATAAAAGCTATCTACAACAAACCCACAGCCAATATCATACTGAATGGGCAAAAGCTGGAAGCAGTCCCTCTGAAAACTGGCACTAGAAAAGTGTTTGCTCTCTCACCATTCCTACTGAACATAGTATTGGAAGTTCTATCCAGAGCAATCAGGCAAGAAAAAGAAATACAGGGTATTCAATTAGGAAAAGAGGAAGTCAAATTGTCTCTATTTGCAGATGACATGATTGTATATTTAGAAGACCCCATTGTCTCAGCCCAAAATCTCCTTAAGATGATAAGCAACTTCGGCAAAGTCTCAGGATACAAAATTGATGTGGGAAAATCACAAGCATTCCTATACACCAATAACAGACAAACAGAGAGCCAAATCATAAGTGAACTCCCACTCACAACTGCTCCAAAGAGAACAAAATACCTAGATACAACTAACATAGGACATGAAGAACCTTCTCAAGGAGAACTACAAAGCACTGCTCAAGGAAATAAGAGTTCACAAACAGATGAAAAATCATTCCATGCTCATGGTTAGAATCAATATCATGAAAATGACCATACTGCCCAAAGTAATTTATAGAGTCAATGCTCTCCCCATCAAGCTACTAATGACCTTCTTCACAGAACTGGAAAAAAACACCTTAAACTTCATACGGAACCGAAAAAGAGCCTGCATAGCCAAGACAATCCTAAGCAAAAAGAACAAAGCTGGAGGCATCACACTACCTGACTTCAAACTACAGTATAAGGCTACATTAATCAAAACAGAATGGTACTGTTACCAAAACAGAGATATAGACCAATGGAACAGAATAGAAGCCTCGGAATAACACCACACACCTACAGCCATCTGATTTTTGACAAACCTGACAAAAACAAGCAATGGGGAAAGGATTTCCTGTTTAACAAATGGTGTTGGGAAAACTGGCTAATCATGTGCTGAAAACTGAAAGGAAGCCATTCTTTACACCTTATATAAAAATTAACTCCAAGTGGATTAAGTTTTAAACATAAGACCTAACCCCATAAAAACCCTAGAGAAAAACGGGCAATATCATTCAGGATATAGGCATAGGCAAGGTCTTCATGACTAAAACACCAAAAGCAATGGCAACAGAAGTCAAAATAGACAAATGGGATCTAATTAAACTTAGCTTCTGTGCAGCAAAAGAAACAATCATTAGAGTCAACTGGCAACCAACAGAATGGGAAAAATTTTTTGCAACCTACCCATCTGACAAAGGGCTAATATCCAGAATCTACAAAGAACTAAAACAAATTTACAAGAAAAAAACAACCCCATCAAAAGGTGGGTGAAGGATAAGAACAGACACTTTTCAAAAGAAGACATTTATTTGGCCAATAAACATGAAAAAATGCTCATCATCACTGGTTGTTACAGAAATGCAAATCAAAACCACATTGAGATACCATCTCATGCCAGTTAGAATGGTGATCATTAAAAATCTGGAGACAACAGATGCTGGAGAGGATGTGGAGAAATAGGAATGCTTTTACACTGTTGGTGGGAATGTAAATTAGTTCAGCCATTGTGTAATACAGTGTGGCAATTCCTCAAGGATCTAGAAATAGAAATACCATTTGACCTAGCAATCCCATTACTGGGTATATACTCAAAGGATTATAAATCATTCTGTTATAAAGAAACAAACACACACAAGTTCATTGCAGCACTGTTTACAATAGCAAAGACTTGGAACCAACCCAAATGCCCATCAATGATAGACTGGATAAAGAAAATGTGGCACATATGCACCATGGAATACTATGCTCTCAATAAGCTAGGTATCGATGGATCGTATCTCAAAATAGTAAGAACTATTTATGACAAACCCACAGCCAATATCATACTAAATGGGCAAAAACTGGAGGCATTCCCTTTGAAAACTGGCACAAGACAAGGAAGTCTTCTCTCAATACTCCTATTCAACATAGTATTGGAAGTTCTGGCTAGGGCCATCAGGCAAGAGAAAGAAATAAAGAGAATTCGAATAGGAAGAGAGGACGTCAAATTGTCTTTGTTTGCAGATGACATGATGGTATATTTAGAAAACCCCATCGTCTCAGCCCAAAATCTCCTTCAGGTGACAAAAAACTTCAGTAAAGTCTCAGGAAGCAAAAATCACAAGTATTCCTATACCCCAATAATAGACAAACAGAGAGCAAATTAACGAGTGAACTCCCATTCATAATTGCTACAAAGAGAATAAAATATCTAGGTATATAACTAACAAGAGACATGAAGGATCTCTTCAAGGAAAACTACAAACCACTGCTCAAGGAAACCAGAGAGGACACAAACAGATGAAAAAACATTTCATGTTCATGGTTAGGAAGAATCAGTATTGTGAAAATGGTCATACTACCCAAAGTAATTTATACATTCAATGCTATCCTCATGAAGCTACCAATGTCTTTCTTCATAGAACTGGAAAAAAACCACTTTAAACTTCATATAGAACAAAAAAGTGCCCGTATATCCAAGACAATCCTAAGCAATAAAAAGAAAAAAATATAAACCGCTGGAGGCATCACACTACCTGACTTCAAACTATATTACAAGGGTACTGTATTCAAAACAACATGGTATTGGTACTAAAACAGAGATGCAGACCAATGGAACAGAACAGAGGCCTCAGAAGGTATGCCACACAACTACAGCCATCTTATTTTTGACAAACCTGACAAAAACAGGCAATGGGAAAAGGATTCCCTATTTAATAAATGGTGTTGGGAAAACTGGCTAGCCATATGCAGAACTGAAACTGGATCACTTCCTTATGCCTTATACAAAAATTAACTTTAGATGGATTAAAGATTTAAACATGATGCCTAACACCATAAAAATTCTAGAAGGAATCCTTGGCAGTAACATTGATGACATAGGCATTGACAAAGACTTCATTTCTAAAACCCCAAAAGCAATGACAACAAAAGCCAAAATAGGCAAATAGGATCTAATTAAATTTAAGAGCTTCTGCACAGTAAAAGAAACTATCAATAGAGTGAACCAGCAACCAAAAGAATGGGAAAAGTTTTTGCAATCTACCCATTAGACCAGGGGCTAATATCCAGAATTTACAGATAACTTAAACTTAAAACTTAACTTAAACTTAAAAAAGCAAACCACTCCATCAAAAAGTGGGCAAAGAATATAAACAGAAACACTTTATATAAACAAAGTGTTTATACAAAGAATATAAACAAAGAATATAAACGAACACTTTTCAAAAGAAGACATTTATGTAAAAGTTATACAAATAATATAAACAAACACTTTTCAAAATAGGACATTTATGCAGCCAAAAAATGTGAAAAAAAGCCCATTATCACTAGTCATTAGAAAAATCAAATCAAAACCACATTGAGATACCACTTCATGCCAGTTAGAATGGTGATTATTGAAAAATCAGGAGACAACAGGTGCTGGAGAGGATGTGGAGAAATAGGAACACTTTTACACTTTTGGTGGGAGCGTAAATTAATTCAACCACTGTGGAAGACAGTGTGATGATTCCTCAAGGTCTAGAAATAGAAATACCATTTGACCCAGAAATCCCATTACTGGGTATATACGCAAAGGATTATAAATCATTCTACTATAAAGACACATGCACATGTATGTTTGTTGTGGCACTGTCCACAATAGCAAAGACTTGGAACCAACCTAAATGCCCATCAATGATAGACCGGATAAAGAAAATATGGAACATATACACCATGGAATACTATGCAGCCATAAAAAAGGATGAGTTCACGTCATTTGCAGGGATATGGATGAAGCTGGAAACATCATTGTCAGCAAACTGACACAAGAAAAGAAAACCAAAGGCCGCATGTTCTCACTCTTAAATAGGTTTTGAACAATGAAAATTGTTCACATTGGGGTTTGGGGAATGGTGGGCTAGGAAATGAATAGCAGGGGTTGGGGGGATTGGCAAGGGATAGCATTAGAAAAAATACCTAATGCAGATGATGGGGCGATGCATGCAGCAAACCACCACCATGGCATGTGTATACCTATGCAACAAGAATGTTAGCTTCTCAACTTTCATCTACATCTTTACTCCCAAATATATATGAAGATGATGAAAATGGATGTGGATGGTGCTTCTACATTATCCTCTTCCTCTTTCAAACTTCCTTGATCTAGGATAAGGTCAGTAAACTTTTTATGTAAAATGTCAAAAGTCAATATTATAGACTTTACAGGCCCTACAGTGTCTGTCATAACTACTCAACTATCTTTTTGTAGCATAAAAGCTGTCACAGACAATACAGAAACAAATGAGTATGACTGGGTTCCAATGAAATTTTATTTACAAAAGATTTGGCTCATGGGTCAAGTTTGCCACCCCCAGATCTAGAGAAACACTTTTCAGCTCTTTTATTTTGCTCAACAGTTAAACATGGCTCCACGTCCCTTACGTTTAGTCAGAATTCAGTATGTTTTAAGGAAAGAATGGTTACGCAAAGACATTCATTCATTCATTCAACATATATTCTGTGTTGAATGACAATAGTTAACAGATAATAAAGTTGTTGGTTTCAGTCATGCCTATCCAGTGAAGAGAAAAAAAGTGTTGATATCCTATGGATCTTCTGAAAAAAAAAAAAAAAAAAGTGTTGAATGGGAAGGAATCAAGAATAGTTATAGGAATATTGCCATTGCATTAAAGCTCTCTTCCTTGTTTCTGAAAGAGTATCCTGACACACTTCGAGCTCACTGTCACCCACACCATGAATGAAGTCATCGTCTACAATTATGGATGACATCTTAGTCTTCCTTAACTCAGTTAATCTAAATAATCTCATGGTCTCACCTTTCCTGTCCTATAGGGAACATATTTCCTGCATTTTTCTTTTTTTTTTTTCTTACTTCCCATCATCAAGTAACTTTTCTAATATTTTTTCTTTTGGGAAAATTAATATGACTCATAGACCTGGTTTTCAAGAGAAATCAATGAAGGCCTGGTTATAAGGATCTAAGAAGCATCAATGGGTCACTAACAGTAAGTGGCACTAATTAACTTTGTTAATCATTGGGAAGAAAATGTATACACTTTTGTCTTGGAGCTGATTATACTGGAAAGTAGAAATCAAAATTATCAGAGTTTCCCAACGCTACTGCTGCACACCCTGGAACAAAACAGGTAGGTCAGAAAAATGTTCCGAATGTTTAGCAATGCCATAGGAATCTCTTCTTCTTCTTCTTCTTTTTTTTTTTTTTTGAGACGGAGTTTCACTCTTGATACCCAGGCTGGAGTGCAATGGCGCGATCTCGGCTCACCGCAACCTCCGCCTCCTGGGTTCAGGCAATTCTCCTGCCTCAGCCTCCTGAGTAGCTGGGATTACAGGCACGCGCCACCGTGCCCAGCTAATTTTTTTGTATTAGTAGAGACGGGGTTTCACCATGTTGACCAGGATGGTCTCGATCTCTTGACCTCGTGATCCACCCGCCTCGGCCTCCCAAAGTGCTGGGATTACAGGCTTGAGCCACCGTGCCCGGCCCATAGGAATCTCTTCTTATATTTCCCTTCAACCTTCTATCTCTTCTACTTTTCTGTTTTGCTCCTATCTCCAGTTATTTCAATCCTCTGAGAATTATTCTTACAATTTCAATCACTAAATTATATTATGCCTGTTAAAGGAGAGATTTCTAAAAGGATTGACATTTATACTGTCTCTGTTTGGAAAATTACCATTTCAAGGATCTGTTATCTCTTGCCACCTTCCTTATGTCCTATGATACATCACATTTCCCATTGTGGGACCAAACATGTTCCTATCATGCACATTTCATTCTCACCTGTGTTCCTAGCAGTTTATTCCAGGGGAGGTGATTTCTGTCCTCATATAGAGAATGCTGGGGACATTCCCTCTGTATGGCATATTTGATAAAGCATTTCATAATGTTAGTCAGTGCCTGGGCCAAGAATTCAAGGGATAATTATCAGAATGAAAATGGTTTCATAAAACTGGTGTCTATCAGTTCTAAAAAAGGCCTTTATCACAGTGAACTAAGGTAGTTATAAATAGAACTAAAACTTAGGTAATACCATCCTGGACATAGAAGCAGGAAAAGATTTCATGACAAGGACACCAAAAGCAATCACAACAAAAGCAAAAATTGACAAGTGGAATCTAACAAAACTTAATACGTTCTGCACAGCAAAAGAAACTACCAACAAAGTAAATAGACAATCTACAGATGGGGGAAATATTTGCTAACTGTGAGTTTGACAAAAGTCTAACATCCAGCAGCTATAAGGAACTTAAATTTACAAGAGAAAAACAAACAACCCCATTTAAAGGTAGGCAAAGAACATGAACAGACATTTCTCAAAAGAAGATACACATATGGTCAACAAGCATATGAAAAAAATACTCAATATCACCGAGCATTAGAGAAATGCAAATCAAAACCATAAAGAGATATCATTTCACATCAGACAGAATGGCTATTATTAAGAAGTCAAAAATAACAGATGCTGGTGAGGTTGCAGAGAAAAGGAACACTTACA
Organism: Aotus nancymaae; assembly: GCF_030222135.1. Taxonomy (NCBI): domain Eukaryota; kingdom Metazoa; phylum Chordata; class Mammalia; order Primates; family Aotidae; genus Aotus; species Aotus nancymaae. The sequence continues at coordinate 33,542,348 of NW_026988422.1, read as the reverse complement.
TGCTGTTAGTGGGACTGTAAATTATTTCAATCATTGTGGAAAGCAGAATGGTGATTCCTCAAAAAGCTAAAAGCAGAACTACCATTCAACCCAGCAATCCCATTACTGGGTATATACCCAAAATAATATAAATCATTCTACCATAAAGATGCATGCATGAGAATGTTTACTGCAGCACTATTCACAATAACAGAGACATGGAATCAAGTTAAGCACCCATCAGTAACAGACTGGATAAAGAAAATGTAGTACATATACACCATTGATTACTATGCAGCCATAATAAAGAAAAAGATCATGTCTTTTGCAGGAACATGGATGGAGCTTTAGGCTATTATCCTTAGCAAACTAACACAGAAGCAGAAATCCAAATACCACATATTCTCAATTATAAGTAGGAGCTAAATGATGAGAACTTATAAACACAAAGAAGGAAAAAACAGGAATTGGGGTTTACTTAGGAGGGTGATGGGAGGAAGGAGAGGAGCAGAAAAAATAGATATTGGGTACTGCATACTACCTGGGGGATGAGATAATCTGTATAACAAACCCCCAGGACATGAGTTTATCTCTGAAATAAACCTTCACATGTATCCCCAAACTTAAAAAAGAAAAATCCATGGGTATGATATATCAGTTAACAGGCACTGGTGAAATGAGTTTTGAGCATCATTGTCTCTTTGTGTTTTTGGTCTCAGAAAGGTTATAATTTCCCTTAGATCCTTAGGGCAGAGAGAATCTTCAATCACTGAAGTCAAGAGACACACATTCTATCTCATTTTCTATACTACCTGTTTGAAAAGTTTACCCTGTTAGCGTTAAAGCCAAGATATCTAGCAGGGATAACAACCAATTCGTAAGGAACTCTGCCTTATGGGAATTTGGTTCTTTAATGTTTTCTTAAAAAAACCCGAAAAACACAATTTGGGGGAAGAGAGATCCAAGATGGCTGATCACTAGCAGCTCGGGCTCCTGGTTCCCAGTGAAAGCGCAGAGAACGAGAGGATGCCACACTTTCAGACGAATATTTGTGGCTCACGGACCAGGAGATTCCCAGCAGAGGAGCCCCACGTGTCGCCAGGGTGACTCTTGTGGCCGGCGCGGCGGTTTTGCTGGTGCCTTAGCGCGCCAGTTTTTGGTGCAGAGTCCGGAGATTCCCGGGCAGAAAAGCACCATCAATCTTAACACCGCTATTTTGGCTGGCGCAGTGGACTGCTCAGATTTCGGCGCTGGGAATCAACAAGTTGGATGTCTGCTCAGAGACCTATTAGAAAGTCGGTAATTACAAAGACAACAGATGGATAAATATATAATGAAGGGAAGAAATCAGCGTAAAAAGGCAGAGAATACTCAAAATCAGAATGCCTCTCCCTCTACAGGGGATCGCAATTCCTCATCAGTAACGGAACAAGGCTTAATAGATTACGAGTGTGTTCCAATAACAGAAGCAGGCTTCAAAACGTGGGTGATAAGAAACTTCTGTGAATTAAAAGAACTTGTTCTAACCCAATGCAAAGAAACTAAGAACCTTGGAAAAAGGTTTGATGAAATGTTGACGAGAATGGACAATTTAGAGAGGAATATAAGTGAATTGATGGAGCTGAAAAACACAACACGAGAACTTCGCGAAGCATGCACAAGTTTAAACAGTCGAATTGATCAAGTAGAAGAAAGGACATCAGAAGTCGAGAACCAGCTCAGTGAAATGAAATGAGAAGACAAGATTGGAGAAAAAAGGATAAAAAGGAATGAGCAAAGTCTCCAGGAAATATGGGACTATGTGAAAAGACCTAATTTACGTTTGATAGGTGTACCTGAATGTGATGAAGAGAATGAATCCAAGTTGGAAAATACTCTTCAGGATATCATTCAGGAAAATTTTCCCAACCTGGCAAGGCAGGGTAATATTCAACTCCAGGTAATACAGAGACCACCACAAAGATATTCTTCAAGAAGACCGACCCCAAGGCACATAATTGCCAGATTTATTAGGGTTGAAATGAAGGAGAAAATACTAAGGGCAGCCAGAGAGAAAGGTCAGGTTACCCATAAAGGGAAACCTATCAGACTTACAGCAGATCTCTCAGCAGAAACCCTACAAGCCAGAAAAGAGTGGGGACCAATATTTAACATCCTTAAAGAAAAGAACTTTCAACCCAGAATTTCCTATCCAGCCCAACTAAGCTTTATAATCGAAGGAAAAATTAAATCCTTTACGAACAAACAAGTACTTAGAGAGTTCACCACCACCAGGCCTGCTTTACAAGAGCTTCTGAAAGAAGCACTATACATATAAAGGAACAACCAATATCAACCTTTCCAAAAATATATCAAAAAGAAAAGAACATTAACACAACGAAAAATTTACACTAACTAATGGGCAAAACAGCCAGCTAGCATCAAATGCTAGTATTAAAGTTATATATATTCTAATTGGATAAAAAGCCAAAACCCATTGCTATGCTGCATCCAGACCCATCTCACATGCAACGATACACAAAGACTCAAAACAAAGAGAAGGAGGAAGATTTATCAACCAATCAGAGAGTAAAAATAAACAAATAAAAAGCAGGAGATGCAATTCTTGCCTCTGATAAAGTAGACTTTAAAGTAACAAAGAGCAAAAGAGGCAAAGAAGGACATTACATAATGGCAAAAGGATCAATGTAACAAGAAGAGCTAATGATTTTATAGATCAACGAGACAGAAAATTAACAAGGACATCCAGGACTTGAACTCAGACCTGGAACAAGTAAACTTAATAAACATTTATAGAACTCTCCACTTCAAATACATAAAACATACATTACCACCTCACACCTATTCCATAAGTGACTACATAATTGGAAGTAAATCACTCCTCAGTAATCGCATAGCATTTCATAGGTTTAAATGAAATATTGGTTGGCTGCTCGTTTGTTATTTTCTTCCCTTGTTCCTTCCTGTGTACATCAAGTATAATTATTGGTATAAAAGAGGTTTTCAATACCCATTACTAAACTGCATTCTAGCCTGGGCAAGAAAGCAATACTCCCATTCTCTCTCTCTCTTTCTCTTCCTTTTTCTTCCTCTTCTTCATTCTTTTTCTTTCTTTCTTTCAAAAAAAAAAAAAAAAAAAGAAAAAACCCAAAAAACAAAAAACAAAAAAATGAACAAACAAACAAAACCCATCTTTTTGCTTACGATTGTTTAGCTATGTAGGCTCTTTTTTGGTTCCATATGAAATTTAGATGGTTTTTCCAGTTCTGTGAAGAAGGTCAATGGCAGCTTGATGGGGAGAGCATTGAATCTATAAATTACTTTGGTCAGTATGGCCATTTTCACAATATTGATTCTTCTTAACCATGAGCACGGAATGGTTTTCCATCTGTTTGTGTCCTCTCTTATTTCCTTGAGCAGTGGTTTGTGGTACTTCTTGAAGAGGTCCTTCATGTCCTTGTTAGTTGTATTGTTAGGTATTTTATTCTCTTTGTAGCAATTACGAATGAGAGTTTGCTCATGATTCGGCTCTCTGCTTGTCTGTTATTGGTGTATAGGAATGCTTGTGATTTCTGCACACTAATTTTATATCCTGAGACTTTGTGCTGAAACTGCTTATCATCTTAAGGAGATTTTGGGCTGAGACAACGGGGTCTTCTAAATATACAATCATCTGGAGGCATCATGCTACCTGACTTCAAACTATAGTATAAGGCTACAGTAATCAAAACATACTGGTAACAAAACAGAGATATAGACCAATGAAACAGAACAGAGGCCTTGGAAGTAATGACACACACTTACAACTGTCTCATCTTTGACAAACCTGACAAAAATAAGAAATGGAGAAAGGATTCCCTGTTTAATAAATGGTGTTGGGAAAACTAGTTAATCATGTGCAGAAAGCTGAAACTGGACCCATTCCTTACACCTTATACAAAAATTAACTCCAGATGGATTAAAGATTTAAACATAAGACCTAACACCATAAAAACCCTAGAAGAAAACATAGGCAATATCATTCAGGACATATGCATAGGCAAGGTCTTCATGACTAAAACACCAAAAGCAATGGCAACAAAAGTCAAAACAGACAAATGGGATCGAATTAAATTTAAGAGCTTCTGCACAGCAAAAGAAACAATTATTAGAGTGAACCAGCAACCAAAAGAAGGGTAAAAAATTTTTGCAATCTACCCAACTGACAAAGGGCTAATATCCAGAATCTACAAATAACTAAAACAAATTTACAAGAAAAAAACAACCCCATCAAAAAGTGGGCAAAGATATGAATGGACACTTTTCAAAAGAAGACATTTATGTGGGTAACAAACATGAAAAATGCTCATCATCACTGGTCATTACAGAAATGCAAATCAAAACCATATTGAGATACCATCTCACACCAGTTAGAATGGTGATCATTAAAAAATCTGGAGGCAACAGATGCTGGAGAGGATGTGGAGAAATAGAAACACTTTTGTACTGTTGGTGGGAGTGTAAATTAGTTCAGCCATTGTGGAAGACAGTGTGCCGATTCCTCAAGTATCTAGAAAAAGAAATACCATTTGACCCAGAAATCCCATTACTAAGTATATGCTCAAAAGATTATAAATTGTTCTATTATAAAGAGACATGCACATGTATGTTCACTGCAGCACTGTTCACAATAGCAAAGACTTGGAACCAATGCAGATGCCCATCAATGATAGACTGGATAAAGAAAATGTGGAACATGTACACCATGGAATACTATGCAGCCATAAAAAGGATGAGTTCATGTCCTTTGCAGGGACATGGATGAAGCTGGAAACCATCACTGTCAGCAAACTGACACAAGAACAGAAAAGCAAACACTGCATGTTCTCACTCATAAGTGGGTGTTGAACAATGAGAACACGTGGACACAGGGAGGAGAACATCACATACTGGGGTCTGTTGGGGGATGGGGAAGTAGGGGAGTGATAGTAGGGTGTGGGGAGGTTCAGGAGGGATAACATTAGGGGAAATACCTAATGTAGGTGATGGGGTATGGAGGCAGCAAACCACCATGGCATGTGTATACCAATGTAACAATCTTGCAAGATCTGCACATGCACCTCAGAACCTAAAGTACAATAAAAAACTTTATAAAAACCTAAATTTTTTCTCTTCCAACTTGTGTGAATACACTCTTTTCTCACTGCTCTAAGCATGAATTCAATATTTCAGGGCAAACTAACTGTTAGAACCAACTCATGATATGTCTTGAACAAAAATGGGATCCTCTATAAACAGGTTAATTGCCACAACATTGTAGTATTCAGAGTTACTAGTAAGTCTGAGGCCACTACATATTTCTAGCTTTTCTCTTTAGGAAGATTGCTTCATTCAGTCTTATCTCCTTTAGAAAACATAAGAAGAAAATTATTATTTATTTTTTTAAATTGTATTTTATGTTTTGGGGTACATGTGAAGAACATGCAAGATTGTTGCATAGGTACACATGTGGCAGTGTGATTTGCTGCCTTCCTCCCCTTCAGCTATATCTGGCATTTCTCCCCATGTTCTCTCTCCCCCACTCCCCACCCCCCGCTGTCCCTTCCCCTATTTCCCCCCAACAGACTCCAGTGTATAGTGCTCCCCTCTCTGTGTCCATGTGTTCTCATTGTTCAACACCTGCCTATGAGTGAGAACATGCAGTGTTTGATTTTCTGTTCTTGTGTCAGTTTGCTAAGAATGATGGTTTCCAGGTTCATCCATGTCCCTACAAAGGACACGAACTCATCATTTTTGATGGCTGCATAATATTCCATGGTGTATATGTGCCACATTTTCCCTGTCCAGTCTATCATCGATGGGCATTTAGGTTGGTTCCAGGTCTTTGCTATTGTTTTTTTTTTTTTTTTTTTTTTTTTTTTCAGTTGAAACATACAATTTTATTGATGATACACAAATGAAGTCTTTGGTGGATAAATTCAAGTCAAAACAAATAATAGAACAGTAGGCCATTCATAATGAACAGGTTTACTGTCAATTCAGAGGAAACAGTAAAAATATTTCCATCCAAGCAGCACGATTAAAGTCACAAATATGTTTTCAGTACAAGGTCTATTTATTTGGTATTTATAAAATGGTTCAGGTTAAAGCTGGTGACTGTCACAGATAATATCACTCTGGATGATACATTATTCAAAACTGGCAGCTGAAAGGATTCCTTTAGTATATGAGCAAGTGGAAAGCAGTAACTTTCAATTTTCAATGCTTCCAGACTGCAAAACCAAGAAATTTCTTGAAGTCTTTTGACAGCACATAACCAATCAGAATTTGTTCACTAGCTTTATAACTTTCACTTTCACTAAGAGGTCATGGTGATTTGCTAAGGCTCTAATTTTCTTAACACACACTCCAGATGCAGTGCATAAGTAAAAAAGGGAACCTTTATTGAATTCTCTATAGTTAAACACTTCTGCTCTGAGATTGTCATAAATGATCTCAAATAGAGTAAGGGCATTAATAAGGATTTCTGATTCCACATAAGAATTATAGAGGGAACTAAATGAGGCTGGCACTTGGGTACTGAGCAATTTCTTCAACATATCTGGATTTTCAGCAAAATTTGAAAGTATTTTCAAAATCTCGACCTTGATTTTTCCACCTCCCTGAGATAACAAACGGAAAAAATTTGCAATGGAATTGACAAGCAGGTGCTGGTAGTCATTAGTAATAGTCATGTTTGTTAAAAATTTTAGTCCAACTACTTGAACTGCTGAGTTCAGGTTAGAGGCCATGATATCATCCATCACTTTATTCATGTACACCTGAAGCCGGCCCTGATTTTCATAATTCTCACTCAGGTTATTCATGGCCATTAAGGCTTTTTCCTTAATGTGGGGATCAGTTTTGTTAATCATGTTTGCAATAATTGGGAGGCCTCCCAATTTGCGGATTGTCTCTTGATTGCATGAATAATTGGCATTGTTGCTCAGAGTGAGCAAAGCTACCTGTTGGATGAAAGGATCATCAGATTTCTGAAGCAAGGCAAGGACCTTCCTGAGATCGTGGACACCCAGAATCTCATCAATTTCATAAGGAAAGGGGCGCTTCTGCATGGCAACGGGCCTTTTTCCCCTCCCTCTGTGCTGAATCTCAGGCTCAGAGTCTGAATCTGACTCTGTGTCAGTCCACCCAGACTCCCCTTCCTCAGAATCAGGGACCTCTGCCAGGAAAGCCTGTCCACCATTAGCAGAGGCTGCAGCAGCTGCTGCAGCCCCATCTCCAGGACGGAAGCCCATCCCCAATTCATCTACTTCAACCTTGCTTTTCTTGCCCTTGCCCTTGCCCCCATTCCGGGACCTGGCCTTGGCTCCACCTTTGGGTACAGCTCCAGTCGCTGATGTGGCTTTAGGTATAGCCCCAGTGTGAGCCCCAGGGGTTGCTTTCTTGGCGGCGGTTGTTCCAGGAACTGCGGCTGCTCTAGGGGAACCAGAAGTTCCCGGAGCCTCTGCAGCCCCAGTAGGAGCTGCAGCCGCAATAGGCGTTGGGGGCACAGGAGCCTCAGCCGCCTTGGTAGGCGATGCCATCCTGGGAGCTTCAGCCACTTTGGTAGGTGCTGCTACCCCAGGACACTCGGTCACCTCAGTGGGTGCTGCTGCCTCGGTAGGCACCACTGTCCCAGGAGGCACTGCTGCCCTGGGAGTCTCCACTTCTATGGGGGCTTCTGCCACTTTGGGAGGCCCTGCCACTGCAGGGGCTTCTGCAGCTGCAAGGGCCTCTGTCACCACGGGAGGTGGTGCTATTGTAGAAGCCACTGCAGCCCCAACTACTGATTTGGACTTAGGCCCAACCCCGGCTCCATCTGCCTCTTGGGCTTGACTTCCTGCCCCACTCTGAGCCTCAGCGCTGGATGCAGCTGGGGCCACTGCCTCAGCTCCAGCTGTGTCCAGAGCAGAGGTTTCATCCTGGGCCCTGTCCTCTGCTTCAGCGTGGACTGGGGTTGGGGGACTGAATCCTGGCCCAAGGTCAATTGTGAATCCGGTTCTTAGGCCGGCTCTAGCCCTGGCTCCAGTCCCAGCCACAGTCCGGTTTTTGGGCTTGGCCATTCTCTTCTTGGTCTGGTCTCTTCCCCTGGTGTATTTGTAGACACAGTACCAGGCACCAGCCCCGATCACTATCCCTGCCGCTACACAGCCAGCATCCCGAACGCGGCTCATGGTGCAGCTGGGGTTATTCACTGATCCAGAGGGTGGAACTGGCTTGGTTAAGGTTAAGGGATGCCTGCTCCTCCGGGTGAGGCTCTTCAGTTTAGGCTTACAAGTTCTGCTGAGGCTTAGGCAGGGCCTCCTGGGATCAAGATCGGTTTGCTTTTTCCCACTGTAGCTGTAGTTTCACAGAGGCCAAAAGGAAGACAGACCCGAATTCCTTTTCCAGGACTGAAAAGACGGGGGTGAACAGCTGTGTGGGCCGGAGGTGTCTGGAAAACGGTCTGTGCGCTGCCACGTTTATTTCTCTTCCCTCCTCTCACAACACAGGACTGGATGTGGGGTCGGGCCTGCCCGGATCTGGGGATATTTTCTCCTCCTCCTCCTCGCCTGGGTTAATCACAGGGCAGCGAGCTGCGCAATAGAGTTGGTACCCAGAGGAGCCAGGTCTTTGCTATTGTAAACTGTGCCACAATCAACAAACATATGAAAAAATGTTCATCATCGCTGGTCATTAGAGAAATGCAAATCAAAACTACATTGAAATACCATCTCATGCCAGTTAGAATGGTGATCATTAAAAAATCTGGAGACCACAGATGCTGGAGAGGATGTGGAGAAATAGGAACACTTTTACACTGTTGGTGGGAGTGTAAATTAGTTCAACCACTGTGGAAGACAGTGTGGAGATTTCTCAAGGACCTAGAAATAGAAATTCCATTTGACCCAGCAATCCCATTACTGAGTATATATCCAAAGGATTATAAATCGTTCTACTATAAGGACACATGCACGCGAATGTTCATTGCAGTACAGTTTACAATAACAAAGAAGAAAATTATTTAAGAATAAAATTTAATTGGCAAAATGCAGATGTGGCTTTTAAGAGTGCTTTCCTATTGTTTTAAGTGCATGAGTAACCTGTTCTAAATAAGTGGACACCCAAGGATTCTGTAAAATGCCATCCAGTTACCAATCATTTATATTCCCTAACTCAAAATTCATTCACATGTATACATTTTTCTCTAAACCAATTAGCATGCAGAATTTTGGTTAAAATTTGGTGTAAAACACCCAGGTATTTTTTTTATAATGCACCCAATAACTGTCACTCACTAACTGAGAAATGGTGATTTAACAAAGCATAATACAATTATGAAACTAGAGCCACAAAACATCTGTATCTGTCATATGTATGTGTGTGTGTGCGTGTGTGAGAATTTCACTCTCTTTATGTAACAGTATTCTTTTCTTTGTCCTTTCCTCACTCTTCTTTCTCTCTCAGTGTTTTCCTCTCATTTTCTTCTCATAATTTTTATTTAAAATACATGGCCAATATAGAAAATACAACATAGATGGTCAACCTTTTTAATATTAGGGTTACCTTAAATGCCATTTTCCAAAGTGGTTCTCTGGAGATGTTGAAGTATATACTTACATATTTCAGTGTATTCAAGTAAAGAGTATATTACATGGGACAAATCCTTTTGTAACCAGCTTTTGTCATTTAACACTTTCTTGGACTTATCAACAAAGCTAAATTTGTATCACCTAAAACAGCCACATTCATTTTATTATGAATCTTAATTACCCCTTTCTGCACTATTTTATTTTTTCATATCTTGTCTCTCTTAAATGTACTTCTAATTTTTCACTTTAGATCACATAATGAATGGATCCAAATATATGTTATAGATCAAGATGTATGAACTTTCTACTTATATGTAGTGATAATCACAGATGTTCTCTCTAAAATGTAGTTGGTATCAATTTTACCAACCTTTAGAAACATCTTAATGGGACAAAGTTCAAATGTTTGATGACCAGCTATTTTGACCTTTATCTCTATGGGGCATTGTAGATTTGACATGCTCTTAGTGTATCATGATTAATATTTTGTTTTAGTAAAGACACCATTTTTTCTCAAATTCATATGCAAATTGTCAAAGGCATTAATCCTAGAGCAGAACTTTCAAAAGCACCAACTCCCTTTGATTCCTAACAAAGCACAGAAAAGCACTCTTTCTGGCTAATATCCAGGATCTACTAAGAACTTAAACAAATCTACAGGAAAAAAGCAACGCCATCGAAAGTGGGAAAAGGACATGAACAGACACCTCGCAAAAGAAGGTATTTATGCAGCCAACAAACATGTTAAAAAAAACCTCATCATCACTGGTCATTAGAGAAATGCAAATCAAAACCACAATGAGATACCATTTCACCCGTTAGAATGGCAATCATTAAGAAGTCAGGAGGCAACAGATGCTGGAGAGGATGTGGAGAAATAGGAATACTTTTACACTGCTGGTGGGAGTGTAAATTAGTTCAACCATTGTGGAAGATAATGTGGTGATTCCTCAAGAATCTAGAAAAAGAAATACCATTTGACCCAGAAATCCCATTACTGGGTATATACCCAAAGGATTATAAATCATTCTACTATAAAGACACATGCACACATATGTTTATTATGGCACTGTTTACAATAGCAAAGACTTGGAACCAACCCAAATGCCCATCAATGATAGACTGGATAAAGCAAATGTGGCACATATACACCATGGAATACTATGCAGCCATAAAAAAGGATGAATTCATGTCCTTTGCAGGGACATGGATGAAGCTGGAAACCATCATTGTCAGCAAACTGACACAAGAACAGAAAAGCAAACGCTGCATGTTCTCACTCATAAGTGGGTGTTGAACAATGAGAACACATGGGCACAGGGAGGGGAACATCACACACCATGGCCATTGGGTCGTAGGGGGCTAGGGGTGGGATAGCATTAGGAGAAATACCTAATGTAGATGACAGGGTGATGGATGCAGCAAACAACTATGGCACGTGTATAACTATGTAACAAACCTGCATTCTGCATATGCACCCCAGAACTTAAAGTATAATAAAAAAGAAAGAAAAGCCCGCATTTTGAGTTTCAGACTTTCTTTTTGGGGATTTGGGTTTAAGATATTCTTTTTGGGGGTTTTATTTAAAGTGAGTCTTAATCCTCCAACAAGTGATTGGCTGGAATCACAAGTATTGGAAAACCAACAGAGGAGTAAGTCTTGACATTTTATGCTACCACACCTCTGAGATTAATTGTTCTTTCCCTCACTGGTTGGTAACTATTAAATGTGTGATTAATGCCTGAGATTGCATAAGTGTGAAGTAAAATATTTTTTAGAGAGTACATCCTCTAAGGGTATATACAGATAAATACAGTTAAGGGTTTTAACATTTCAAATATGGTTGACTATTTCTTCATGGAAGATGTTTTGTTGAACATATATGAACAAGACTGAAGCAGCCGTAATTACTGCATGATAGGCACGGTAAAGAAGTACTCTGTTAGGGAAGTTCTGTTCTTTGCCTCCCTAATCCTTCACTCTATCTGCCATATTCCCATATGATTTCTTTCTTGGTTGTTCTTGTTCTAATAACTTATAATCACCACATTTCCCCAATTCATTTATCTTCCTTGTGTGTTTTCTGTCTTCACATTTCAGCACTTGCTACATCTTTCCCACAAAATCTTTTATGGTCAAACAACACATCAACATGTAGTATTTGTATTTCTCAATGCTTCCTTACTTTCTGCCTTCAGAATACATCAGCTTCTTCTCTATTGACTGAGTCAATGGATGGAGTAAGTAATTTTCTGGTTTCTACATTTGTATTGATTGGACTTTTAAGTTCTTGGGAGATGCATCTTTCTCTTTTTGGTTCTTCTCTGTATTCTACATGGGAATTATTCTGGAAAATTTCTTCACTGTATTTACAGTAATTACTGACTCTCATTTATATTCCCCAGGTACCTCCTACTGCCCAGCCTTTCTCTTCTTGATGTATCTTTCTTCTACTACAGTTCTTAACTTTTCACTAACTGCAGCATCATTTCTTTCCCAAGATGCATGATACAGATATTTTTCATTCATGGGTAAAATGAGATGCTGCTGCTCATAACCATGGCATATGGCAGATACACTGCAATCTGTAAGCCTCTCCATTACCTGACCACAATGAACCCCAAAATGTATGTTTCCTTTGTTAGTGGCATCCTGGATAGTCAGGATAATCCACACTGTATCTCAGTTTGGGTTTGCCATAATATAATTCATTTTGGTAACCACCTGGAAACCTTCAGGAGACTTATCTGAAGCATTTGTCACATTGTCAGATCACAACACAGTAGGGATTTTGCTTTTTATGCCATGTATGTTTTTCTATGTGTAGCCTTTTCCTAAAACATTACATGATTAATATTTGTTCATTGTTCCTTTTGCTATCACCCCTATCTAGAATCTACACATTAAGAAACAAATACTTGAAGTCTCCATGGAAAGACTGGACAAATGGATTGTAGGTTCTAGCAGGATCTCATAATAAATGGTGCATATCTACAGTGCAAGATGATTCAGTCTCACTAAGAACACAGAGTCACATGACTATCAACATTATTGTGATAAGAATTACTATTTGGGGAGATAGTTCAGCAAAGGTCCCATATAGAAATTAAGTCAGAGGTATCTTTAGCTTGCCACCACAGAGAAGAGATTCATTTCATATACTTTTATTGAGAAAAAAGATAAGAATACAAAACCAAGCTGATTTGCAGGAGTAAATTTGATATGCAAATACTACTCTCTGAATCACATTTTTTGAGACACGCTAATTGTAATTACTTCAGTTTATACTAAATGCTTCAAAAAATAGTACATTGATCTCATAGTAAGCATATAGATAGAATAAATGTGAACTTAGGTAAATTATAAATTCAATAAAGTATATTTTTAAATTTTTTGTCTTAATTTCTGTTTAAATTAGATAAGAAGAAAAGCCACAACTATGTAATAGCTGCTAAGTTCTGAAGTCAGACTTCACTTTACCTTGAGCTTTATTAGTTTATGATGCTACTTCAGTTTTGTGCTCAGATTTGAGTGACTGCAGGAAGAGAGTAAATTCCTATAATGCTGTCAATACTTTAGATACAGACAGAGCATTTGCACTTTTACCTGTCTCTCTATTATTCTAAAAATGAGAGCATTACAAAAGTCAAAGATGTGTAGAAATAATAGTTATTTCACAGGAGACTAATCACCTAAGGATATATGTTCAGAGGTACAGTTTTTTTTTTTTTTTATTGTACTTTAGGTTCTGAGGTACATGTACAGATCATGTAGGATTGTTGAATAGGTACACACATGGCAAAGTGGTTTGCTACCTCCATCCCCCGTCACCTACATCTGGCATTTCTCCCCATGTTGTCCCACCCCGACCTCCCGAATTCCACCAGACATACAAAGAGGAGCTGGTACCATTCCTTCTGAAACTATTTCAAACAATACAAAAAGAGGGAATCCTTCCCAAATCATTTTGTTGGACCAACATCATCCTGATAGCAAAACCGGGCAAAGACTCAACAAAAAAAGAAAACTTCAGGCCAATATCCCTGATGAACATAGATGCAAGAAAATACTAGCAAACCGATTGCAACAGCACATCAAAAAGCTTATCCATCACCATCAAGTAGGCTTCATTCCAGAGATGCAAGGCTGGTTCAACATACGCAAGTCTATAAATGTAATCCACCACATAAACAGAACCAAAGTAAAAAAACACATGATTATCTGAATAGATGCAGTGAAGGCCTTCGACAAAATTCAGCAGCACTTTATGCTAAAAACTCTCAATAAACTAGGTATTGAAGCAACACATCTCAAAACAATAAAAGCTATTTATGACAAACCTACAGCCAATATCATACTGAATGGGCAAAAACTGGAAGCATTCCCTTTGAAATCTGGCACTAGATAAGGATGCCTTCTCTCACCACTAGCCACTCCTGGCTAGTATTGGAAGTTCTAGCCAGAGAAATTAGGCAAGAAAAAAAATAAACGGTATTCAATTAGGAAAAGAGGAAGTCAAATTGTCTCTATTTGCAGACAACATGATTGTATATTGAGAAGAACCTATCATCTCAGCCCAAAATCTCCTGAAACTGATAAGCAACTTCAGCAAAGTCTCAGGATACAAAATCAATGTGCAGAAATCACAAGCATTTCTGTACACCAATAACAGACTAACAGAGAGCCAAATCATGATCAAACTCCCATTCAAAATTGCTACAAAGAGAATAAAATACCTAGAAATACAACTAACAAAGGATGTAAATAACCTCTTCAAGGAGTTACAAACCACTGCTCAAGGAAATAAGAGAGGACACAAACATTCCATGCTCATGGTTAGGAAGAATTAATATCATGAAAATGGCCATATTGCCCAAAGTAATTTAGATTCAGTGCTATCCCCATCAAGCTACCAATGACCCTCTTCACGGAACTGGAAAAAAAACACCTTAAACTTCATATGGAACCAAAAGGGAGCCTGCATAGTCAAGACAATCCTAAGCAAAAAGAACAAAGCTGGAGGCATCATGCTATCTGATTTCAAACTATACTACAAGGCTACAATAATCAAAACAGCATGGTACTGGCATCAAAACAGAGATATAGACAAATGGAACAGAACAGAGGCCCTCGAGGCAATGCCAGACATCTACAACCATCTGATCTTTGACAAACCTGACAAAAACAAGAAATGGAGAAAGGATTCCCTGTTTAATAAATGGTGTTGGGAAAATTGGCTAGCAGTGTGCAGAAAGCCAAAGTGGATCACTTTCTGAGAGCTTACACTAAAATTAACTTCAGATAGATAAAGACTTAAACATAAGACCTAACACCAAAAAAACCCTAGAAGAAAACCTAGGAAAAACCATTCAGGACATAGGCATAGGCAAGGACTTCATGACTAAGACACTAAAAGCATTGGCAACAAAAGCCAAAATAGACAATTGGGACCTAATTAAACTCCAGAGCTCCTGTATAGCAGAAGAAACAATCATTAGAGTGAACTGGCAACCAACAGAATGGGAAAAAATTTTTGCAATCTACCCATCTGACAAAGGTACTAGTTTCTTAAATATGATTTCCTAGTCAGGCAAAAAATTCCCTGGAGCTTATGCATCTGTGGTTGGTATTTTGAAATAAGAATAAATGGTGAGGCATATCCTATTTCATTGAAGATTTCTACTTTTGAAATTAAAACTCTATTGAAGTTAAACATACTCTTTTCATGTGTTTGTTTCTACTGCATTGTAAATTAAAACTGCTCAATTAAGAGAAACTGGTGCCTATGTTATGTTGTCCTGTGATTCTCCAAGAACCTTCCTAAGTTATTCTACTAAGAATAACTGCTTTATCATTCACATGAATGGGAATTTCCTCTCTTAATCCCTGCTAATCTCTTTCTTCAAATGCTTTACCAGGCTTCTAGAACACCACAGCTTCCTGGCTTTCTTCCTACCTCTTGGGCAAGTCTTTTCCTGTGTCTTCTGTTGAGTGTTCCTCATCTGCTTAACCACCAACCAACCCATTGCCCATAATTTCATCTTTGGCCTGTTTTCACTTCTATCCCTAAGTATCACCCATTCCCATGGCTTTAATTACCAACTAAACACCAGTGGCTCTCAAATCTTGTATTGTTATTTTTCTCCCTCCCTCCCTCCCTCCCTCCCTCCCATCCTCTTTCTCTTTTCTTTTCCTTTTTCTATTCTTTCATTCTTTTTTTTAAGGGACTAGCTCTCACTATATTGCTGAGGCTGCTCTCAAACTCCTGGCCTCAAGCAATCTTCCTGCCTCAGCCTCCCAAGTAACTGAGAATACAAGGACAGGCCATTACACCTGGCTCTGGTACTATTTCTTGAGTTCCTAATCCACAAATCTAACTTCTTGCTTTCCTGGATGCCACGTAAAATCTTCTACTCAACAAGTCTACAACTAAGCTAGCCTTCCTCTTCTCAAACCTACTCTTCCTTAAGACACTTCACGTGGTTCCCTGCCCTTGAATTAAAACACAAACTTCTTTTCAGAGTATATTATGCCATCCAAGACCTGGCTTCCTTCCTTTTCTTCAGCCTCAGATAATAACATACTCTCTCCCTGCAATTTCAGAGCCAATTTGATTTACTTTTACAGTGGAAACTCTAAGCGTTTCCACGAGCTAATCACTTTATATACAGTATTTGTCCTTCACGTTTTGCCTCTTAACATCTGTTCATTCTTCAGCTTTCATTTGCCTCATTTTACCAGGGAGGCCTCCCGGAACCTGAGTCCAGAAGAGTTCCTTCCATTGTATATTCCTCTAGCACTACCTGTAAGGTTGGCTGCCTCGCGGGGCGTTTGGACACGCCCCCCTCCCCTCACGGGGCATTTGGACACGCCCCCTCCCCTCGCGGGGCATTCGGACACGCCCCCTCCCCTCACGGGGCGTTCGGACACGCCTCCTCTCCTCGAGGGGAGTTCGGACACGCCTCCTTCCCTTGCCAGGAGCTCAGACACGCCTCCCGCCCCCACCGCCGGGAGCCCGGGAAAAAAAGCCCCATCAGGACATACCTGATACCATTTTGTCCCATCCAGGCTCCACTCCCTGTCTACTATTTTGTCCTATCTGGGCCCCACTCCCCACCATCTGGGTCCCACTCCCCTCCATTTTGTTTCATCCAGGTCCCACTCCCCTCCTTTTTGTCCCACTCACCTTGGCCACAGCCAATCGGATGCCTCCACTCCCTATAAAACCCCGTGCCTGAGAGGAGTCCGCGCGACTTCTCCGGCCCCTCCTGTCGGGCCGCAGAACCTCGTCCGGGAGCCTGAATAAATTCCCTTGCATTGGATTATTTTCATGCTGGCCTCAGTTTCTTCGTTTCGTCCTCGGCGAGAACAGACCTTACAGATGGTGCATTGGCCGGGAAGGAGTTGTAAGACCCCTCCCCGGGGAAACTGACTCCTCCACACAGAGCTGGACTGGGAAGCTGCTGTTTGTTTCACCACAAGGTAAGACTTCTGTTACCCACTACCCCACCTGCTGCTTTCAGGGAGTCCCTGTCAGGAAACTGCTGCACAGCATCAGGGATTCCCACTGCCGCGGGGTCCGTGACCCCTGGCTTCCCTCCCCACGGGTCTGTGACCCCGGCAGGCCTCCTGCCGCGAGTCCGTGGCTCCGGCTTCCCTCCCTTCCTTCCCCACGGGTCCGTGACCCCAGGAGGCCTCCTGCCGCGAGTCCGTGAGGACTCCAGCTTCCTTCCCCACGAGTCCGTGACTCCAGTTTAGGACCTGAGTGTAAGAGGAGACGTCCCTACACTCTTGTTCTCTCCCCGTGAGGGGTATATTTAGGGTCAGGAATTTGAGGGAGACGTCCCCACTTTCCTGAACCCTCACCAGCAACCGAGGTGTGGGTACTCAGAAGCCCTGTTTAAGCAGCCCTGCCTCATGGCAGAGCCAAACCCCCGGCTTATATCAAATTTGTTGTTGTAAATTAGCTCATTTGGCATAAAAGGCTCCCGTTTTCTAAAAAACTGTATTTTTGGCTTTTTTTCTTTTTCTGTCTCTCTCTTAGCTTTCTCTCTTTCTCCCTTTCAAAATGGTGGCTGTACTACGCCCTTAAGATGGCGGCCGCTTCTCGCACTTAGCTTTCTCTTCCACCTAAGATGGCGGCAGCTTTCTATTAACTCTTTCTCCTGCTTTCTAGTAATTCTACTTCCTCCTGCTTTCTATTAACTCTGCTTTCTATTAACTCTTTCTCCTGCTTTCTATTAACTCTGCTTTCTATTAACTCTACTTTCTAGTAATTCTACTTTCTCCTGCTTTCTATTAATTCTGCTTTCTATTAACTCTACTTTCTCCTGCTTTCTATTAATTCCTTCTATTAACTCTACTTTCTAGTAATTCTACTTTCTCCTGCTTTCTATTAATTCTGCTTTCTATTAACTCTACTTTCTCCTGCTTTCTATTAATTCCTTCTATTAACTCTGCTTTTTCCCGCTTTCTATTAATTCTACTTTCTCCTGCTTTCTACTTTTAACTCTACCATCTCCTGCTTTCTACTTTAACTCTATTTTTCTCCTTTTTCTTCCTAATTCCGGAGTAAGTGAGTGAGTGAGTGAGTGAATGTATGTGTAGTCCCGCGGCCTAACAGCTACAGGGCTTGTGTGGGCCTCAACCCGCAGTTCCACAGGGACATGACCAGGAAAGCATCAGACTGGTCTCCCATCTGGGGGACACCCACCCTTTGTTTGTCAGTCTTGCATGTAGTACTGTCTTTACTGTAGCCATGTGGCACATAGCCCTGGCCATGTCTTTTCTTGGTTTTTGCCTAATTATGATTATTATAAATGTGCAGGCTTTCTGGTATCTTCGTTCCCAACCCACCCTCTGTTCCTCTTGCACCACCACCAAGGCACTTCTAGCCAAAGAAACCTCCTCTTCACCCTTAGCCCCTCCACCCTCCTCTTCCTTTTCTGACCCCGATGTGCCTGAGGAGCTCTCCTTTCCACTGGCCTGACCCAATGATCCTCCGCCTTATGATAAACCTCAAACCCCTTCAGCTCCTCCACCTCCTAATTACAACCTGGCCTCACCTGTTAGTGCTCACACCCGCTCGTGCAGTGCTCCCAACGATGAGGCCTCCCTCCTTTGCCCCCTCCATGAGGTGGCCGGAGCAGAGGGCATTGTCCGAGTGCATGTTCCCTTCTCCCTCTCTGACCTATCGGCCATTGAGAAACACCTAGGTTCTTTTTCCACCAACCCTACTACTTACACCAAGGAATTCCGTTACCTTACTCAGGCATATGATTTAACCTGGCATGACACGTTTGTCATCCTATCCTCCACCCTCACCCCAGACGAGCATGACCGGATTTTTACAGCAGCCCGGGAACACGCTAATCAGGAACATCTTACTGATAACCAGATGCCAGCAGGTGCGGCAGCGGTCCCAGAGGCTGACCCTAATTGGGACTATCAGGACGGTTGAGATGGCCACCGCCGCCGAGACCAGATGCTATGGTGCCTCCTGGCGGGCATGCAAAACGCAGCCCAAAAGGTAGTCAACTACGATAAGTTAAGGGAAATAACTCAGGGACCTGATGAAAACCCAGCCGTCTTCCTTGACCGCTTAACTAATGCTATGATCCTCCATACACGGCTGGATCCGGCCTCCTCAGTAGGAGCTACAGTCCTAGCCACCCACTTTATCTCCCAGTCGGCGGCTGATATAAGGAGGAAACTTAAAAAAGCTGAGGAGGGCCCCCAGACTCCCATGCGAGACCTGGTAAACATGGCATTTAAAGTTTTTAACGGCCGAGAGGATAAGGCTGAGGCCACCCGACAGGCCCACTTAAGGCAGGAGGCTGGCCTCCAAACCCAAGCTCTTGTAGCAGTCCTGAGGCCGGCAGCCCACCAAACATCTGGTGAGGGAGGTCCATCAAAACCCTTCTGAAATGTTTCAAGGGCCCCGCCTGGGTTCTATTATAGATGTGGTCGAGAAGGACGTTGGGCCCAGGAGTGCCCCTGTCCTCGACCAGCCCCTGGACCTTGCCCAAATTGCAAATGGACTGGACACTGGAAGGTTGATTGCCCATCCCGGACCAAAGGCCCACTCCCTGCACCTCTATGTGAGGAGCAGGCCGGTCCACAGGAAGCAATCCCTTCACCTGAATTTCTTGGCCATCTGGATGACTGATGCAGCCCGGACTTGAGGACTCCCATCACCCTTGCTGAGTCCAGGGTAAAGCTACAGGTAGCGGGTAAGTCCTTTTATACCTTCCTACTCAGGGCCTAGCATACCTTCCCAGGTCTTGGTCATGGGAATTGATGGAAGGCTTTCCTATCCCAACCAAACCCCTCTCCTAACCTGTCTCCTCGAGGGACACCCCTTCTCTCACTCCTTTTTCTACCTCCTAACCTTTGTAGATACCTTTTCAGGTTGGATTGAAGCCTTCCCTACCTCTCGTGAAACAGCAGACACGGTAGCATCCATTCTTATTCAAGAGATCATCCCCCGCTTCGGCCTACCTGCCACCATCCAGTCAGACAACGGTCCAGCATTCATAGCCCAGGTAGTCCAGCTGGTCGTCAAGTCTCTCAACATCTCCTGGAAACTACACATCCCCACCACCCTCAGTCATCGGGTAAGGTCGAACGGGCCCACGGCATTCTCAAAGACCATTTAGCCAAACTGACCATTGAGGTAAAACTTTCTTGGCCTACTCTCCTACCTCTTGCTCTAGCCCGGATCCGAGCCACCCCACGGGAACCAACGGGCCTTAGTCCCTTTGAGTTACTGTACGGCCGACCCTTCCTGGTATCTCATAATTTCCCGGTGCAACCACCTCCCCTAGCCACCTACCTTCCCTATCTGTCTCTCCTCCGCCACTTACTCAGGGAGCATGCAGATCATGCTCTCCCCGTTGTTCCAGGGCCTGGAGACACGCACCCAGCAGCACCCCTTCAGCCAGGTGACAGTGTTCTCCTCTGGGAGCTCCAGCCAGGATCTCTGCAGCCCAGGTGGTCAGGACCCCACATCGTTATCCTGACCACCCCCACGGCTGCCAAGCTCCTGGGTAACACCCCATAGTATCATGTGTCCCGCCTTAAACCAGCACCGCAAAATGACCAGTGGAAATCCAAATCCCTGGGCCCCACTCACCTTCGCCTCACCCGCTGCCCCTGCCCGTCAACTCCTGATCCTTCAAATTCTCCTTGTAACATTTCTTCTAATATCTCCCCTTAAAGCCAGACCCTACTATGCCTGGTGATTCTACTTGCAGGAATCCTGGAAACAAGGCCCCACCACTAGAACCCAATACAGCGCTACCAGCTCGTATGTGAGAAGTTGGACGTGTCCAACTCTTCAGTCAAGGTGCCAGCCGACTGACCTGTCCCCCTTACTTTGCCCCTATTCAGCAGGAAGTAGTCAGAAAGAGCGGCGCCCTCTATCATCAAAAGGTCGGAATGTAAGGTTGGCTGCCTCGTGGGGTGTTCGGACACGCCCCCTCCCCTCACGGGGCGTTCGGACACGCCTCCTCTCCTCGTGGGGAGTTCAGACATGCCTCCTTCCCTTGCCGGGAGCTCAGACATGCCTCCCGCCCCCACCGCCGGGAGCCCGGGAAAAAAAGCCCCATCAGGACATACCTGATACCATTTTGTCCCATCCAGGCTCCACTCCCTGTCTACTATTTTGTCCTATCTGGGCCCAACTCCCCACCATCCGGGTCCCACTCTCCTTCATTTTGTTTCATCCGGGTCCCACTCACCTTGGCCACAGCCAATCAGACGCCTCCACTCCCTACAAAACCCCGTGCCTTAGAGGAGTCCGCGCGACTTCTCCGGCCCCTACTGTCGGGCCGCAGAACCTCGTCCGGGAGCCTGAATAAATTCCCTTGCATTGGATTATTTTCATGCTGGCCTCAGTTTCTTCGTTTCGTCCTCGGCGAGAACAGACCTTACACTACCTAGTTTCAATTTTGTAACATTAACCACCCTCAAAATTTTTCATTCAATGTATGTCTTCTTCATTACAAGTTTCACATGAGAAGGATTTTGTCATGTTCACTTCTATCACATCATAAATATAACAAAGAGTAAAAATTTTGCAATGTGACTAATGTATTGAATGATGTTTCAGCTTTCTTCTTATGCTCAATCACAGGTTATATGACTAAAGAACTTCCTTCTCTTTTATTCTCCTTTTCTGTTCTCAATTTTTTCTGCCTCCCTGACCTCAGTCTCTGGGATGAAATCCACTAATGAGTTCCTTTTGCACTTAGGCCAATTCCAATCTTGAGCCAGACTTACTTGAAGAAGCCTGTAAATTATTGGTCTCTGTCCTCTTTTGTACTTCCAGGTCTCATGAACTCTTCATTAACAACTCTGGCTTCCCTGTTAGCCCAAAAGCCTTCTGCTGCCAAGAAAACCCACGCCTCAGGAGATGACCTTCAAATCGCAACATGATCTGTATCTGGCTGGCCAACTCCCTACAACTTATTTCTGCCTACGTTCTCCCTCATTCATTTTAGTACACTGTTCTTCCTGGTACCCCAGTTTCCCACTTATAACAAAGGCACATCAGGCCAGGAGCACATTAAAATAATAAAATGATTTATGTATTGCCCACTGCGTTGCAGAAGAAACCTCTGTGGGGGCAATAGAATAGATTTTCCTCTCTTGTCACTGTAGTTGTGTTTTCTCTAAGCACCTAAACCGTTTTACCTCATCTTATGTAGACAATGATTCATATAACTGTGTATCTTAATTTTAAAAAGTATTTCTCCCCATCTTATTCTGCAGTTTTTATCTTGCTTATATATTTTTAATGTTCCTATTATTCAAAAATTAATTTGGGATCAACCAACATTTCTTATTCTGCTGCTGTTCTAGAGCTAATCATTTTCTTCATTTCTGAACAAGAGAAAATGAAATACAACTCTAAACAAATGGCACTGTAAACCAAGGTAGAGCCCTTTGCACTTTCAAGCCCCCTTAATAACCTGGAGATTAGATTTTTCTGTGTCTCTACATCAATAACAAAGCCAGCTTTCTCCAGTGAGATCCACTAGGCTGTTCTTGATGTCTCAACACAGGTCCTTTTTTGAATGATCATCTCACCTTCATGGAAACATATTCTTATTACAGACAACTCAGAGTAACTCTTTTTTTTTCCTATTTGTATTTGTTTTTCCAATACCTATGAAAAAAATTGATCCGAAAAATACAAGTTTTAATTGTATCCAGTCAATTCAAGAAGGTTAAAGGCTAAAAGCATTCAAGAAAAGTTTCACCCCAAATACCCTTTTGGGAGCATATGTAGGCATCCAGAGGTAAACATTTGCTATGGTTGATAGACAGGAGAAGGATCCATTTATTCATCTGTTATCAATTATAGGGACTATATTTAAAGATCAGTGATTTTAGGTTTATTTCTTCAAATTTCATTCATGGTGCCATAAGTGAAGGTATGCCTATCCACCCTGAATATATTTTCACTCCATCATCTCAGTCATTCCAAACAATTCATACCCTAAGATTAGCCATGCTAAATGGGAATTCTTTTTTACTGGCCTATAGAGTACCTCAAATCCTTCCTTTTTCCCTCTATTTCATCAGCAGGCAATTCTTTTGGTACTTTTCTCTTGGGGAAATAGTGTGACTCAGATATCTAGTCCCCAAGAGAAACTAATAATGTGGTGGGGATTGTCTGTCTCAGCAGCATCAGTGGATCACTCTCCTGTGCAGCCAATTAGTTTCCTTTCCATTAGGAAGAATTATATATACAGCTTTATCTTTGGGGTATGATTTTCATAAATGAAGAGTAAGCTATCTGAATTTCTCCTTCTTCTAAAAATGCACATCATATGACTGAAAAGACAGGTAAAAGACAAGATTTTAATTACAAAACTTTCCCTGTCATGGTTGTTTCTATCTCTCTATCCTTCTAAACTCCCTTTCAATTTCTTCTCTTCTGTAAAATACTTGTGCCTAATATCTTCTTTCTGAAACATTTTATCTTTTCTTCCACTCTCTCCCATTTTCAAATTTCAATCATTAAATTGTATTATGTCATAAACGAATCCCATATCCACATCTCTTTGATATTTTCAATTTGTCCCCTTAGTGTGAAGTTTAAGATGCATAGGTTTCTGAGTTTCATGCTCTCCAATTTATTACAAACTTCATTTTCCACTGTGAAAAGTAGATGTCTGGTCTCAGCTATTCCCGTTTTATTTGAAAACCAGTTTTAATTTCAAACCAGAGAAAGGGAATCTGAAGTCTTTGCCTCCCATATTCTGGTGTGATTCTCTCTCTTCTGGTATTACATTCCTCCACATTTGAACACTCCAGCCAATGCCTAGGCTGAGAGACTATCTCAGTTTCAGAAAGATTCTGGCCTCATGTCAGGGGATGGTACAGAGGTGCTGATGGCTATGAATTCTGAAATGGAACTGTTCAAGGTTGTTTGAAGAAATAAGAAAGGGAATTGGGAAGAGCAAAACCCAGTGAAAAAAGAAGAAACAGTCTTTTATGAAGGGAAGGCTAATTTTATTTTAAACAAAATAAGAACTTAAGGAATAAGAGGGTTCTTCCAATAGGTTAGAGTGATCCTGTCAAACATATATACTTCCAGGTTTTTTTAAAAAACTGTTTCTACTAAGAAAGTGTAGAGCACTATTGAGAAAGGCCATTAAACTAGAATTTAGGAGGTCTGACTTCTGATTCTGACTTCTTGAGAATGTAGTTAGTCACTTAACTTCACTGTGTTGTTTCTCGTTCTACTTGTAAAATCTCAAAGTTCTTTCCTGCTTCTATATAAAACTATAATTCTAATCACCCTTTTTTTTGCTTAATATATGGCTGCATTTCCTGTTAGAAAATATGTGTCCCCAACCCTAAATGATTGACAAATTTTGAATCTCCAATAAGAAAGATGACAAACTCTATGGAAACCTGGCTTCTGAAGAACTCCTACAAGCTTCCCAAAGTCATCAGTGTTTCCTAAGAAGGCAGAGAAATCAAACACATGGTCTTTTCCTCCAAACAAGCTCCTTTGGGTCATCAGGAATTCTTCAACAATAATATGTAATAATTCCAAATGTTTGTTACAGAATGGGTGGGACTTTCGTCACTTATTGAAATATTCCCTTTTTTATACAACTGGGTTTTCATCAAGAAGTACAAGCTTATGGAGAAGTACCTTAAAATGCAATTTCTCTATTTGTGGAGGCTACCATTTATTTCTCATATGAACAATTTATTACCTATTTTTAGAAAGTTTATTCATCAATTATTTCTTGAACTTTTTCTATGAGATAGGCACTGTTTTAGTCATGTAATACAGCACTGGACAAAGCAAAACGTTTCCCTGCACTCTTAGGCTTTAGTTTTACATATATGAAAAGCTTACAAGTATTAAAATAAGAACAAGTAAATGGGGCTAAAGGCATATTTTGATCACTTATTTCCTAATTCTTTTAGGAGACGACTCACCTGTCAGTTAGCTGAATCACTACCAGTGAAATTCAACTATACATTCCAATCCACCATACCTCATTGCCACACCCATTCACTCACATGCTTAAACTCTTAAATTTTCTTCATATCAGTGACTATTTCCTACAGCTTTTCTTTTACTTTGCATGTTTGCAGTGACGATATATAAAAACTCAAGTAAAATATACTCTCTTCAGGTGTTCATAACGCATCAGTGTGTATTGCTTTAAACCATAAAGGTAACCTAAGTAAAGAATACCATGTTCCACCAATGCTTCTTTTGATCACTATTTCATTCTCCTCGGTTTTTCTTTAGGATTCTTATTCCTTCACCTGACCCTTCTTCTATTCTTCAACTTTCTTTCCCATTCATCTTTATTCTTCAGTTTCCTTTTTACCCTCTTTAAACATGTTATTGACTCTGAATCCTCCACACTGATACTGAACACCCATAGTTCCATATTTTGAATTGTGATTGTTTTATTTTAAAATGGTAAATGTTCATGTTATAGAGATAATTTTTCAGTCTTTAGACTAATAGGTTTATGTAGTTTGGGATTTACCTCTTTAGAAAAATTAATTATCACTCACAGTCCAATACAAACACCATTTCAGTAGCAATAGGAATTTCAGTAGTAATAGGAATCTCCAAATCTGACAAAGTAGTTCAGAGACATTAATTGCTTTTAATTGTTTTATGATTTCTCTCATAAGGTGAAATGCCACTTTCATGAGAGTCCTAGATTGCTTGGTTTATATACTGTATCTTAGTTTTAATAGGATAAAACACTTGATCTTATGCAGTAAACATTCTTCAGCTTCAACTTTATTTCTTTATAAATAAAGATTTATGAATTGATGTTGAGCTGAGTAAGTCACCAAACACCTTCTGCTCAGCAGCATAAAGGACATTTCCATGAAACCTCCCAGGGATAATCATATTTACTCTATAATGCTTCTCAGATTCAACTCCTCTCCCAGAATTCTTTGTTCTTAAGCACCTGTGATCTGGGTGTTCTAAACATGGGTAAGAAGCCCAGGAATGGCAGTGTGAATGAAGTCAAAATAGTAAAACATAGTTTAAAAGTGTACAGATGCTCTCTAACTTATAATAGGATTATGTCCTGATAAATCCATCATAAGTCAAAAATGCATTTAATATTTCTAATCTACCTTACATCATAGCTTAGCCTAGCCTACCTTAAATGTGCTCAGATACTTTCATTAGCTTATAGTAAAATCATGTAATGCAAAGCTTATTTTATAATAAAGTACTGAAAAGCTCATGTAATATATTGATTACTGTACTCAAGTACAGTTTCTTCTGAATGCGTGTCACTTTCTCACTAACATAAAGTCAAACAATTATAAGTCAAACTATCACAAGCCAGGGACCATCCATATGTATTTGATTCAGAAAAAGCTGGAAAGAGTATTTAGGACTCTATCTAGATGAGATAAGGTAGAAGGCCATGCAGAAATGGACTGAGAGGTTAAAAAAATATGTGCATATTGTGGAAATAGAAATCAACTCTATCTGTCTCCATCTGCTGTATTCTTCCCAAAATATTATCTCTTCATATCCCATTGTACTATATTGCTTCTATTTCTTTGACCATTTATTGTGTATCTCTTAATATTTCCCACTTCATCATTACTAACCTCGCTCATTCTAAACTTGATGAGAGCACCAGAGCATTAATTTTTCTTATAGTTATTTCATGATTACCAGAATTCAATCGGTATGGCCAGCCCTGATCAAAGTGAAGCAGGCAAGATGCGTTGTCAACTGCCTGGATGGAATGTCTTAAGAAGTTTCCATTTCATGATAGTGTTATATGTAGTTCAAGAAATTTAATCAAGACCCTTCACTTACTTAACTATACCTCCTTGAGAATCACATCTATGAAAAAAATTCGAGTTATTTATAATAATGAGTGATTAGATAAGTATTAGAATTGTTTCTTCAGTTGCCCTCTTATGAGTCAATGCTCATTTTCAAAAATTTTAATAATTTATTTCTTCAACTTTCTATGCCATTTGATGTTTTATCAAAAATATATATAATATGTGTAACATAAGGCACTTCAAAATCTAGAGAGAGAGCTTTAGAGCTTTTTAAAGCTCTTTTAAAAATCAAAAGCAACTACTGTTATTTATGTTGTACTATGCAATTTGTTTACCATTATTGAACTTAGTATTTTTAAGCAAAGTTTTCCCAATATTATAAATGCTTCTATTGATATTTATTTTAATAACTGTTATTACAGTCCATCATATACATATATTATACTTAAACCTAATGTTTGGTATTTAAATTGTTTCAAGATTCCAGTAGATCTTGTAAAAAATCTACTACTGAAAATTATGATGAATATTTTTATGCTGAAAACTTCTGTAAAAATAGAATTCCAACAATATTATTGCACCAAAAGGCATGCACTTACAATTCTTGATACATGATTTTACAATGTTTTCTTTAAGATTTGAATCAGTTTATATTCCCTCCAGCAGTGTATAAAAATGCCAATTTCACGAGCCTTAGCCAGTTTGGGTAATAAAAATTGTAAAACTTTTTTTTCTAATTTAACAGAAAAATAATAGTATTACATTTTATCTTATTTCTTTGCTTTGTAAGACACACATACAGATATCTATACATACAAATACATGCATAGCTTTCATTTGTTCATTTATCTATTAGGCCTTGGAGATTTTTTGAAATTGTTTAAATTCTTTTTTATATTATGAAGATGTCAACCTTTCGTCTCTACAGCATTTCCAATTCAATTATGATTCATGTGATAGTTTGGGGTGAATCATTTTAGGCACATGTAAGAAATAGCTTTCAGAGGTGCCTTGACTGTAAGTCAAGTGTTTTTGCATTTATATTATGATTTCTAATTTTTATTTAATGTTATTAGTGATCACATTTTTTAAAGATTCTGTTTATTTTTTAAACCATTTCATATATTTTTATATATTTGTATATACTCTTGCCATTTCTGGAATTTCATTTTTTTTAATTTGCCTGACTTTGCTGAGTTTTTATGCATTCTTTTCTCTCTCATTTTTTTTGAGACAGAGTCTTGCTCTGTCACCTAGGATGGGGTGCAGTGGCATGATCTTGGCTCACTAAGTGGATTCCTTTCTTCTTTTCTTTCAGGTCTCTTCTGAGTCTTCCCTTCTGATTCAATGGACCAAGTAAATGACTCTGTGATAACTGAATTTGTATTACTTGGATTTGCACAATCCTTAGAAATGCAGTTTTTCCTTTTTCTCTTCTTCTCTTTATTCTATGTGGGAATTATCCTGGGAAACCTCTTCATTGTGTTCACAGTGATCTTTGATCCTCACTTACATTCCCCCATGTATATTCTGCTGGCCAACTTATCACTCATGGACTTGGGCCTTTCATCCACCACAGTTCCTAGGTTGATCTATGATCTTTTTACTGATTCTAAAGTTATTGTCTTCCGTAACTGTATGATACAAATGTTCTTTATCCATGTTATGGGAGGAGTTGAAATGGTGCTGCTGATAGTCATGGCATATGATAGGTACACTGCAATCTGCAAGCCTCTCCACTATCTAACTATTATGAATCCCAAAATGTGCATGCTTTTAATAGTAGCAGCTTGGGTCATTGGAGTGATTCATGCTGTGACTCAGTTTGTTTTTGTCATAAATTTATCCTTCTGTGGTCCTAATCATGTGGGGAGCTTTTATTGTGATTTCCCTCGGGTTATTAAACTTGCATGCATGGACACTTACAGACTAGAATTTGTGGTCACTGCCAACAGTGGATTCATAACTATGGGCACCTTCTTTTTCTTAATTGTATCATACATCTTTATTCTGGTCACTGTCCGACAATATTCTTCAAAAGATTTATCCAAAGCATTCTTCACTTTGTCAGCTCACATCACTGTAGTGGTTTTGTTTTTTGCTCCATGCATATTTCTCTACGTGTGGCCTTTCCCTACTAAGTCATTGGATAATTTTTATGCCATTGTGAACTTTGTTGTCACCCCTGTCTTAAATCCTGCCATCTATACTTTAAGGAACAAAGATATGAAGGTTGCAGTGAGAAGACTGAGTCGACAGATATTAAGTTCTAGAGAGATGATGTAACAGATTTGGTTGATGAAAACACAAGATAAATGTCATGGATCATTGAGACTCTTATGATCATCATGAACATTATGGAATGTGCCCATTTTTATTATTGCCTTAAAAAATGAGAAATCTATGAAAAGATATATTAAATCTAAGAATTTTATTTCAGATAAAGTTGCAGCAATTTTTGTTAATCATAAAAAATAAAGTATTATATATTTCTATCTAATGTGTATACCTAAATTATGGTTACTAGCAATGACTCTATTTTTCATATAGTTATTTTATATCTGTATATAAGCACATGCACATATATACAACAGGGTTATTTATCAGTATCTTCATACAGATAATAAGTATCACTGCAAATTAATATTTCTTATGGAAATTATGTAGATCCAGTGGATAAAATATGGGTTTCTATAAATGATTAAATGCTAAAATCAAGGAAGAAACAATTTTTAATTGTAATATAAGTTAGATAAATGGAAAGGTCAACAGCATGTTACAACTCAAGCATTAAGTTTGATTGTCCATATGTTCTGTACAATATTATTTTAGAAATAGACTCTAGTACTCTGCATTATGCAAAATTTGTCTATGTTACACTTTTTTTTTTTAACAACACAATCCTTTTGCCCTTGGTATCTTCTTCATAGCATTTCTCAATTCACTCTTTAAAAGCATCTACAACCTAAAAGTATTTGAAGAGACTTATTTTCTACAGGAGAGACTTCATTGAGATCTTAAAAGCTCATTTAATGTGACTTCTCTTAAGGTGCTTAGGACAAAGAAAATGATTGACATCTTTCAGATAAAGCCTGATAAGCCTGGTGGTCAAGGAATACAACTGAGACATCACTTGGATGTATTTCTATGACGTTTTAAGAAACGTTAATTGTGTTGACTCACTCTGCTCTATTTTAACTACTGTATGGTAATTAAAGTGCCAAATAAAGTGATAAGTTACAAGAAGTGAGATTTTTTTATTGGTCAAGGCAATTTTTCTATATTTTCTCCACAAGTTAGTCATAAAAGTTCAAGCATTCCTCTTTTTATGAAATCTAAGCATTATTACTGTCTTGTTAACCTACCTGAATTTTAATTTTGTAATTTTATCTTTTTTTTCTGTGAGAGAGATATATATATACACACACACACACACACACACACATATACATATAAATTATACTTTAGGTTCTGGGGAGTACATGTGAAGATCATGCAGGATTGTTGCATAGGTACACACATGGCAATGTGGTTTACTGCCTCCATCCTCCCATCACCTCTATCTGTACCTTTAGACTTAGTGAGATAGCAAAAATATCCAAATAGGCCAAAAAATTGTGGCAATGTTCTCTAACTCAAGAAAATTCTGTGTTTCCTCCAATGGCCAAGGGAATGCTTGTGACACTATAAAAGTTAGGCTCAGTACTCAAAGCTCAGACTAGCTATTCCCAGATCTCTTCAGGCACATCTGGTCCATTCATAAAGGGCTCTTCATCAGCCAAGTGGTTTACTAAAAAGGACAATTCACATACATATTATTCTCTTAAAAATTTTATGCTTCAAGGGAGTGCAAATAGAAGAAAATCTGTACTCCTTATTCTCTGAAAATTGCTGTTGTCTCTTGCAGTTATGAAGAAGGTAGGTGGAAACAAAGATAAAACCTATCTTAGAAGAATGAACAAAATTGTAACATTTTATTGACAATGAGATGGTTCTATTAGTAGGAATCCATTCTGCGTAATTCCATTTTGTGTTTACCTTCTGGGAAAATGAAAGATTCTGTAGGGTTGACTTAAATACTTAGAGAAATTAATATAAACAATGTTAGCAAGAATAACCCTTGTTGTAAGTATTATGCTGGCAACAATCATCAAGTCCTCCTCCTGACTCTTCTGGGTTAATGTGTCCTTTTCTCTCCATTTATTGGTTCTTTTGCCTATCTTTCCCATATCCAGTGTTTTCTTGCTCACTCCCTTCCCTCCTTTTTATAGTACCAGTGAAACCTGCTTTGGGGCATTTCTTTCACATAAAGACTTAAATCATACTGTTGGAGTTGTGAGGATTTTTAGAGCTTTTGATAATAAACTCATTTTAAAAACATGAAAGCTAAGGCCCAGAGATTTTAAAATGATATTCCCACGATCACACTGTAAATTTGTGCTAGGACTCAAATGTCTACTTCCATCTCAGTGAGACTTATTATAGGAACACAAGGTGTTTTTCTTTAAACATAGGTATTTTAAAAAAAAAAAACATAAAAATCTAATGGTTGCATTCCAGGAATAATCTAAGACATGAAGGATTTTACCTTTCAAAAGTGACTGGCTCCTCATGGTTGCTACAATGAGTGTATAAGATTTTGAAGAACTCCTTCAGTGAGCCTAAACTTAATGTTCAACTCAGGATAAATACACTTCTTCTAAAATTTTTTGAATAATTTTTGAAGTCAGAAATGAGTCAGAATTCTTTTGAAAGAATTCTGGTGGTGAAGGATGCCCTCAGCAGCATAAATTCAGGAGAGAGATATCTTACATGAGCAATAAATTTCTTTTGCTAAAGAACAGCAAATTCCTGAATTCTTACTAACAACCATGATAGAATGTCTTTTGCTACAGATGAGAACCCTTGGGCCAACCACCATCCTTGGCATATTTCATGTGGAGATATAAATTCAAGTTTGTCCTTGTCTATCAATGAAATGAAATAATTTTATATCAATGCATAACTAAGGCCTATTCTAAGTTACACACTTTGATTCAAAAGAAACATTCCAACCAGTCATGTCAGAAATTAATCTCACAATAAAAATCCTATCCTTTGTACTGTTAATGATTAGTATATTTATCTAAGCCGAAGAGAACTGAAGTGAATGTTCATGGTTTATTCCACTCTTAGACTTCTCTTTATTCTTAAAAAATATTTAGAATCACCTAATTCTTACAGGACTTTAAAAACAGTAATGTGTTGCTTGAGTGTGTAGGACTAAGAAACGGGATTCAGAGTAATAAAGAGAAAAGTGGAATTTCTAAGAACAATGAATTACCGTGATTAAAATAACAGTAAAAAACAAATAACAGTATTCCTCCAAAAAAATTGACAAGTGTAAACTCTATACCTTCCTGTCTCCCCTGGAATGTTAGCCATCAACTTCCACTTCTCTCCTTTACATCTTACTTGCCCATTAACTCTTACACCTAATCCAAAATTGTTAATATGCCTCACCTTTAGGATACCTTTCATTTGCTACTTCTCTTCACTGCAAAACTTCTTGAAACAGGACTTATTTTCTCTCCTCCCTACACAATTGAAAGGCTCTCTCGACTCATGTCCAGAAGTCACTGTTCAGTCTCTCACCTAGCAGATAACAACTTACAAAGATGCCCCCAAAATACCTTCTCATCTCTAGACAGTTATCATTTTCCTTTAGTTTTTCTGAATTTATTTCTGCTCCTAAAAGGGATCTCTATGTAAAATATTGTTATACTAGTGCTTGTTCTAATTATTATCAGAGTTAAAGCCATCACAATGTCCCCAGTTACTTAGAATAAAGACACCGGAATAACATACTCTCATTTTTCACATCTTGCTGAAAAGTATTTTGTTATCAGTACCTTGATGATGGCTACTATGTATTAACCATTACTATTTAATAGAAAATTTATATACCTGGTTATATCCAATCCTCACAGAACTTCTATAAAGTTGTGCTATTATCACCTGTCTTTTCCAGATGTGGTCAAAAGACTCAAATCACTTAGATAACTTGTCTAAGATCATTCAGATACATAGTAGATAACCCAGGATTTGAGCACAGGCCTCCTAGCACACAAGCTCACATCTTAATCACCTTAATATGTTGCTTGATGGGATTTTACAGGTCTTCATTCACCCCTTTCCTACTTACACTACCACAACCTGCAATTATTATCTATTGTTAGGCTTGAAATAATCATTTGGCTTCATTTCCAAGCTCCCTCCATTCCAATTCACATTTAGTCCAGAGTTAATTTATTAAACAATCATCAAAATTCTTTAATAGTTTTTCCTTGTCTCTATAATAAAATAGAAATTCTTTAGAAAGCATTCCAAAACCTCTTACCAATTTTATCTCCTATGGAAGTCCTTTACGCTTTCTCTCATTTAAACTTTACTGCATTTTCCTCATGCTTTCTGACTTCATTTTTGAATTCCCTGTTCTTTTATCCTCTCTTAATTTTTAAGTATTATATTTATGGTATTATTTTTTCTTTTTATTTTTTATCTTTCATTTCATTTTGGCCTATTTTTTTTCTCTTAAGAACTTTAATATCACCAAATAACCTAAGATGTGTGCTACAGAATATAAGCTGTTTGATAGTTCAAACAAAAAGGAGATAAACATAGAGTTATGGCACAGGCTTAATCTGGCAGAGAGAGAAACATAAATAATAGTATTTGATATTAGGAATAAACCTAACATTAATGGAGACACTGAGAAGACTGACACAACTGAATTATAAGGCATAGCCAGGGAAGTAGTGCGAGATAAAATTATGAGCTTTGGTTGTTGAATTCTGAAAGCCTGTAAGTAATCAATTACAGAAAGTCAGTGTAATAGTGAGCAGAATGATACAAAATGAGGCTTTAAGTCTGAATATATAATTCTGACTTCCTTCTCATTCTCTTCTTCAAGGTAACTGAAGAGTCTATTTCCTGGAATGAATCAACAAGTGAAACGAATAACTCCATGGTGACTGAATTCATTTTTCTGGGTCTCTCTGATTCTCAGGAACTCCAGATTTTCCTATTTGTGTTGATTTTTGTATTCTATGGAGGAATCGTGTTTGGAAACCTTCTTATTGTCATAACAGTGGTATCTGACTCCCACCTTCACTCTCCCATGTACTTCCTGCTAGCCAATCTCTCACTTACTGATCTGTCTTTGTCTTCTGTCACAGCCCCCAAGATGATTACCGACTTTTTCAGTGAGTGCAAAGTCATCTCTTTCAAGGGCTGCCTTGTTCAGATATTTCTCCTTCACTTCTTTGGTGGGAGTGAGTTGGTGATCCTCATAGCCATGGCCTTTGACAGATATGTAGCAATATGCAAACCTCTACACTATACCACAATTATGTGTGGCAACACATGTGTCAGTATTGTGGCTGTTGCATGGGGAATTGGCTTTCTCCATTCGGTGAGCCAGTTGGCCTTTGCAGTGCACTTACCCTTCTGTGGTCCCAATGAGGTCGATAGCTTTTATTGTGACCTTCCTAGGGTAATCAAACTTGCCTGTACAGATACTTACAGGCTAGATATTATGGTCATTGCTAACAGTGGTGTGCTCACTGTGTGTTCTTTTGTTCTTCTAATCATCTCATACACTATCATCCTAATGACCATCCAGCGCCGCCCTTCAGATAGGTCATCCAAGGCTCTGTCCACTTTGACTGCTCACATCACAGTAGTTCTTTTGTTCTTTGGACCATGTGTCTTTATTTATGCCTGGCCATTCCCCATCAAGTCATTAGATAAATTCCTTGCTGTATTTAATTCTGTGATCACCCCTCTCTTGAACCCAATTATATACACACTGAGGAACAAAGACATGAAGACTGCAATAAGACGGCTGAGAAAATGGGATGTACATTCTAGTGTAAAGTCTTAGATCTTATATAACTGTGAGATTCATCTCAGATGACATAAAATGTAGTGAAGTTGGTAAGCTGGTAAAGCTCATGAAAACCGCCTTCTATTCCCTATTAATACTTATATTAATAATTTAATAATAGCTTAGGAATTTTCACATACATTGCCTCAATTTTTCTTTCAACAACTTGAGTATTTTAGCATACAGATATAAAGTTATTATGCTTTCAAAATATTCTTTTACTAATTCTTAGAACAAAGAAAAGCATAAATATATTACTATTTGTATACACCTGTTCCTTCCTGTATGATCCTAAGTTTAGTAGAATAAAGGAGAGAAAATAGCCTAGCTTATAAACATTTTAAAATTTTTATTTGGCCCACTTGTGAAAAACATAAAAAAAGAACTGCCACATGCTTAATTTTTAAAAATATGCTTAGTGATAAGGAGATATACGTCAACTTTTGAGAGGTTTGGAAAAAAAAATGCCTCCCATTATAAGAGTTTATACTTCACCTCCCACTACTGTAACAACTCCAATTCATGAAGGCATTATCAGGCGTAAAAGGAAGAGTAAATTTGCCAATGTAAAATGTGCTTTTTAGGCACTTGACATCTGTGGTATATGAAAACTGCTCATAAGCAGCAGAACGAATTTAGAGGGATCCAGTCTCTCATTATGTTGGCACAAAGTGTCTTACTAGTATCCATCTATGTCATTTTTCCATGGTTAACTTTTAAAAACACAGGCTTTAAAGTAACAACAAAAAAAGCTGGGTTCAACTCTACTGACTCTTATTAATCATGATTTTGTACACATTACTTAGCTTTCATTTCTACATTTATAAATATGTGATAATACAAATTATGCATGGTTTCCAGATTCATCCATGTCCCTACAAAGGACACAAACTCATCATTTTTTAAGGCTGCATAGCATTCCATGGCGTATATGTGCCATATTTTCTTGTCCAGTCTATTGTAGATGGGAATTTGGGTTGGTTCCAGGTCTTTGCTATTGTAAACAGTGCTGCTATGAATAATCTATTTTTTACAGTTGTAGGAAAAAACTTTTATTTTTTATTTGTAAAATTTACTCACTCCTTATTCATAATTCGTTTAACTAGTAAGTACATTAATGTGTACAATGCACGGGAGGAACCAATATATTCAAAATTTCTCTTGAAATTTGACCAGAAGTCATGTGCACCCCTCCCCTGGGAAACAGGCAGGCAGAAAAGTTTTGAATCTATGCAGTAAAGTATGTTACTGTAATATATATAACATCTCTCTAATATATAGATACATATCTAATATATATAACAAAGTATGTTATCATAAGATATATAACATCTAATATATATATCTTACATAAAACAAAGTATGTTACTGTAATATATATAACATCTCTCTCATATATATATATATATATATATAGAGAGAGAGAGAGAGAGAGAGAAGGAAGTTAATGGTTATTTGACACTTCCCATCTGATAGTTTTTTAAATCTCTATTTAACAGTAATGAAAGGGAAAATATAAATATAATTAGAACAAATTGAATAAAATATTTGCAAAACGCTTATCTGAATTAGTCTTGGTCTTAGAAACAAACAAAGAGATTGTTACTTTTACATCTGATCCTAATTGATAAACCATTCAGCTATATCACACCTTAGCTTCTGGCCTACAGTAACCATGTCTGAGTTTTTTTCTTTTTTCAAATTTTTTTATAGGTTCAGAGGGTACATGTGCAGGTTTGAGACAAAGGTATATTGCATGATACTAAGGTTTAGAGTACAAATGATTCCACCTCCCGGGTAGCAAGCATAATACCCAAAAGGTAGTTTTTCAGCTTTTTCCCCTCTTCCTCCATCCTCCCTCTGGTAGTCTATGGCGTCTATTGTTCTCATTTTTATGTCCATGTGCACTTGGTGTTTAGCTCCCCCTTTTAGGTGAGAACATGCAGTATTTGGTTTTCTGTTTCAGTGTTAATTCACTTAGCATAATGGCCTCCAGCTGCATTCATGCTTCTGCAAAGGTTATGATTTTCTTCTTATTAGCTGCATTTATTTTGTGGTGGATATGTACCACATATTTTTTTTTATCCAGTCCAAAGTTG
Organism: Aotus nancymaae; assembly: GCF_030222135.1. Taxonomy (NCBI): domain Eukaryota; kingdom Metazoa; phylum Chordata; class Mammalia; order Primates; family Aotidae; genus Aotus; species Aotus nancymaae. Next base: position 33,505,434 of record NW_026988422.1, on the reverse strand, counting down.
ATGGGCCTCCAGGTGGATTCCATGTTTTTGCAATTGTGAATAGCACTGTGACGATCATATGAGTGCAAGTGTCTTTTTGGTAAAACAAAACAAAACAAAACTCTTGTTTTCCTTTGGGTACATATGCAGTAATGGAATTGCTGGATAGAGTGGTAGTTCAACTCTTAGTTCTTCGAGAAATCTCCATGCTGCTCTCAACAGTGGCTGGACTAAGTTATATTCCCACCAGCAGTGTAGAAGTATTCCCCATTCCCTGTAGCCTCACCAGCATCTGTTAAACAATCTTTAAATATATGAAAAAATGTTCAAGTCTCTCAGATTAAGATACATGCAAAGTAAAATTATGCTTAAATATCAGTTCTCACCTATAAAATATCAAATATCTGACCTCAGTATTTGATAATACGACCTGTTGGTAAAGCTGTAGAGAGAGAAGCACTCTTAAGCACTGTTGGTGAGAATATAAAATGGTACAACCTTTTGTCAATATCTAAAAAAATTTAACACGTTACTGACTTTTGGTCTAGCAGTCCTACTTCTATCATAAAGATATATTGACAAAAAATATAAAATAATTAATGTACAAGTCTATTCAATGAAGCATTGTTTTTAATAGTAAAGAATGGAAAATAGGCCAGGTGCAGTAGCTCATGCCTGTAATCCAGCACTTTGGGAGGCTGGATCTCCACAAATACAAAAATTAGCTGGGCATGGTGGTGCACACTTGCATTTCCAGCTACTTGAGAGGCTGAGGCAGGAGGATCACTTGAACTTGGGAGGCAGAGGTCTCAGTGAGCTCAGATCATGCCTCTGCACTCCAGCAAAAGCAACAGAGCAAGACCCCATCTCAAAAAACAAAAAAAAACAATAACCAAATTAACCTCCTCTTTAACAAAGATTATAAAAGGTCTCTTAGCACAGCACCACCCCTAGAACTTCCAGTACACCAGCACCAGCTTGGAGACTATGTCCCCATCAAAGGATGGAAAGAAGAAAAAACTCAAGCCGGCCTAGGAAAGACCTTACAAAACCTGCATCCCGGATGATGCAGCTTCCACGGACAAAACAGGCCCCAGACATCACCTTGGAGATGCTGAAGAAGACAATGCAGATGGCTAAACGAATCCTGCTTCAGACACAGACACCATTTACTCTTCTAAATCTGCCTTTTTTTCTGTCCTGTTACTTAGACAAACACCTTCTTCTCAGTTTCTAACAATGCAACTGCTTGGCTAAAGGGAATTAACATACCTCCAGTGGGATTCCTCATTGATGGAGACAGTGAACTGAGATGCCATGTAGCACTACAGGTCACTCTTTGACTAGAAAAGAATGTTGCTAATTATACTCATAATTGTCTTATGTTATTTACTAATTCTAGCATGCAAAGCCAGAATAAGAGCAATGACCTCCTCACCTGACAAAACTACTGCTGCATACATCTGTAATCTTCAATCAGCAACATCTGATGCAGAAAACAAAAAGGGGAAATGTGGGATATCAGTCAAATGGTTGGAAAGATTGTAAAATTATAATTGGTCGCAAACCTTGGAAGGTCAAGAGGTTTGCACAGTTTCAGTAGAAGTTTTGGCTGAAGGCAGCCTAATCTCTTTTACCTTTAATTGATAAAGAAGGGCAAATAACTAGGGAATGTGGGGGAGTTTATCTGAATTACTTGCTTACTCATGTGGTCCTAAAACTAACCATTAATCTTTCATGGGCCAGATGGCTTTCTCAGGGCGAGGGCAACCAGATTTATCACCCACAAATGATGTTTGTTTAGGCCTTGGCACCTGGCCTTTAATCACTATCCATAAGTGTGTTGAATCAGAGCCTCTGTTATTAAATCTATGCTGAATAAATACCCCGAGTGCCAGCTGGTCAGGGCCATGGCTGCTATCTCTCTCAGGAGGGTCTGTGAGTGGCCATGGACACCCCTAGCCTGCTCTTTTACTGTATTCTGTGTCTGAGTGAATTTGTTCATCTGTCACTGGGTCAGGGTCTGCAGTTCAGATATTGACAGTGAAAGACTTCAACACTCCACTCTCAGCATTAAAGAGATCATCTAACAACAAAATGAATCTCACAGTCCTTGGCCTTGCTGTCTCCAAGATCTGGAGAGTCCACAGGGACCCGGGATTGGTCTGAACCCCCAGCACATTTCACCTACTTCATGGTAAAGTGGTGGCATTGTTCTCCATGCAGTTATCAGTCCTGACTTCTCCTCACTGAGCAGGGCTGCCTGGCCTGGGACACCTGTATAACCACCCTGCCCCACCTGACCACTTCAATCAGAAGTAGCCCAGCATTTCTCCAAGGAGGAAATACCAGAGTCAACTCACAACTCCTCCACCACTGCAATTGCAGTGGTACCACCGTTAACAACCACTGGGCTGGGGAAGGAACAAAGACCTGAGTCACTATGGTGGCACCTTCAGCATGCCACAGCCACCATACAGAGAGGAGTCCAGCTCCCTCCCCTGGGAACCCCCATACCACCAGGCACGGCACCCAGCTCATGACTGCAGATCAGTTGCCCCACCCACAGCTGAGCTCACCCACTGGCAGTGGCCCAGACTTTCCCCCTGGGAGAGGCTCCCAGAGGCAACCGGCAGCCTTTCTGCCCCTGTCACAGCAGCAGTTCTATTCCTCTTGTCCTTCGTCTTGAAAAGAAACAAAAAGCCTCAAGGCTACACCTGAACTTACAGCATGCCACAGTCTTTATATGGAGAGGAGACCAGTCTCTCCTCCCAGTGAGCCCTAAACCTGCTGATCCCTTACAAGCAGAGCCCTAACCTCACACCAGCAGTATAGATGACCTACCCCACAGGCTGAACATTCCCAGTAATAGCAGCTCCACCTGGCGATGGAACCCCCAGGGTCAACCAAAAGCCCCTCTGCCACTCCTGTGCAGTAGTACTACCCCTGCTACCCTTTGACTAACAAAGAAGCAGAGACCCTAAATGCCTTATCCACACCTCAAACCAGCTGCAGTCAACCACAAAGGAGAAGAGGCCAGTCTGTCTCCCATGGGTCCCACCCATGCCCCCTGCTGTTAACCATGGATGACAGAATCAATAGTGTGAAAACGACCATACTGTCAAAAGCAATATACTAATTCAATATAATTCCCATCAAAATATCACTACTTCTTCACAGAACTAGAAAAAAAATCCTAAAATTCACATGGAACCCAAAAAGACCCTGCGTAGCCACAGCAAGCCTAAGCAAAAAGAACAAATCTAGAGGCATCATTTTACTCAACTTCAAACTATACTATAAGGCCACAGTCATCAAAAGAGCATGGTACTGGCATAAAAATAGTCATATAGACCAATGGAATAGAACAGAGAACCCAGAAATAAAGCCAGATACTTACAATCATCTAATCTTTCACAAAGCAATCAAAAATATAAAGTGGGGAAAGGACACCTTATTCAACAAATGGTGCTGGGATAATTGGCAAGCCACATGTAGAAAGTAACAAACTGAATCCTCATCTCTCACCTTATGCAAAAACCAACTCAAGATGGATAGCAGACTTAAAGCTAAGACCTGAAACCATAAAAATCTAGATGACAACATTGGAAAAACCCTTCTAGACATTGGCTTGGGCAAAGACTTCACAACCAAGAATTCAAAAGCAAATGCAGCAAAACAAAGATAAATAGATAGGACTTAGTTAAACTAAAAAGCTTCTGCACAGCAAAAGAAAGAATCAGAATCCAGAGTGGGAGAAAATCTACACAAACGATGCATCCAACAAAGGACTAATATCCAGAAACTACAAAGAATTGAACAAATCAGCAAGAAAGAAACAAATAGTCCTATCAAAAAGTGGGCTAAGAACATGCATAGACAATTCTCTAAAGAAAATATACAGATGTCCAAAAAACATATGAAAAAATGCTCAGTATCACTAAAAATCAGGAAAATGCAAATCAAAACCACAATATGATACCACCTTACTCCTGCAAGCATGGCTATAATCAAAAAAATCAAAAAAGATGGTGTGGATGTGGTGAAAAGCGAACACTTTTATACTTTTGGTGGGAATGTAAACTAGTATAACCACTATGGAAGACAGAGTGAAGATTCGTTAAAGAACTGAAAAGTAGAACTACCATTTGATCCAGTAATCCGACTACTGGGTATCTACTCAGAGAAAAAGACATTATATGAAAAAGATCCTTGAACACGCACATTTATAGCAGCATAATTCACAATTGCAAAAATATGGAAACAGTCCAAATGCCCATCAATCAACAAATGGATAAAGAAAATGTGATATATATATATATCTCTCCACTATAAAATACCACTCAGTCACAAGAAGGAATGAAATAATGGCATTTGCAGCAATCTGAGTGGAACTGGAGACCATTATTCTTAGTCAAGTAACTCAGGAATAGAAAACCAAACCACGTATGTTCTCACTCATAAGTGGGAGCGAAGCTGTGAGGATGCAAAGGCAAAAGAATGATACAATGAACTGGGGACTAGGGGAAAGAGTGGGAGGGGATGAGGGATAAAAGATTACACATTAGGTAGTGTACACTGCTTGGGTGACAAGTGCACCAAATATCAGAAATCACCACTAGAGAACTTATTCATGTAACCAAACACCACCTGTTCCCCAAAAACCTATTCAAATAATAAGTTAGATAAATGATGTTCTGTAATCATGGTTCTGTGAATTATTTCAGGGAAAGAATCTACCACCCTATTAGCATTACTTAGCAACAATAATTAGAATTATAACTTGGTTATGGTGGAGCCAGGTGTGTTAGGGAGAGGAGAAATGCAATAGTTAAAACTGTAATGTGTCTATGTGACAACTCATTATAAGTGAAACCCAGCACAAGCCAGCTTTGAACTCGTTGAATCCAAGGCATGTTACACACATAACAATGGTGGTTTGAAACCTGGACACAAAATGCATCCTGTGTGATCCAGCTGGGGGAGAACAAAGAACTGTACCTGATGTGGCAGAACACTTTTTAATTCAAATTACCCTCCTGCTGCCACTGTATTGTACCCTTCACCTGTAATGAACTATTCTAGGAGAATAATTTGATTCCCTTGAGCCCTTTTAGCAATAATTTAGTGTGACTAATGCATAATTGTGCAATTAATACACAAGGAATAGAGTGAAATTTATATCCTATGAAGCAGATCTTAAAGAATTAATGCTATTGGAAAGTTTTAGACATGCAAGAAATCAGGGAATATTGTAATCACAAATCCTTTCCAGAGGAGTCAACTAGAAGATAAACTTCAACCAGGACATAACAGGAAAAACTTTTTTTTTTTTTTTAAGATGGCATCCCACAATGTTGTCAGGCTGGAGTGCTGTGGCATGATCTCGGCTCACTGCAACCTCAGTCTCCTGGGTTCAAGCAATTCTCCTGCCTCAGCCTACTGAGTAGTTAGGACTTCAAGCACATGCCACCACATTCAGCTAATTTTTTGTATTTTTAGTAGAGACGGGGTTTCACCATGTTGGCCAGGGTGGTCTCGATCTCTTGACCTCGTGATCTGCCTGCCTCAGCATCCCAAAGTGCCCAGTCAAAAAACTTTCTTTTGAAAAGACTCATAGTGAGCAATCTATATATTTAATTGTATATCTCAGATTAAAATAAAGGTAAGAACATTGTTGGAATAAAAGAATGTAAATATACTGTATGTTCTGACAAAGCAGGAATAATACAACCTAAACAAAATGGAAAGAGAAGGCAGAAAAGGGAAAGCAGAATAAGATCATTAATTGTTGTGTAGGAAATAGGAAGAGTCAAGGATGCCATTTAAAACTGGCAAACCATTTAGTAAGAGGTTAAATTAGAAAAGGGACTACCGAGGCACTGGAGAATTTATAAATTTTTAATAAATATTTTATAAATTCTCCAGTGCCTCGGTATCCCCTTTTCTATTATGTTACCCACAATAATAAAAATGGGTCCTCTTAAATAAAAGAAAAATTTAAGAAAAAAGATGTGTTAGGTGGAAAAAGCCAGTAAATGTAGAATATAACCAGAAATAATAAGATGTGACAGAGTACAGATAAACATATCAGTTTATATTGATATACTTATATGTATATTCATCAACATACATGAATGGGCTTAATTCACATACTAAAAGCAATGAGTTTTCATAAAAAACCAGAATGACAACTATATACAACAGGTACAAGTCAAAGTAGTTGAAAAAGTCTTTAAGAATTGACAAAGATTTACCATGCAAATTTAAAAAGAAAGAAGAGATCGCAATATGGATAGTAGAAAATATAAATTGAAGACAAAAGGTCTTATTAAATGAGACCATCTAGGATATTAAAAGACACAAAGCTCAAAGAAGATAAAACTGATATTTCTCCATGTACATGGAAAATAATATAACAACCACTTTCATAAAACAAAAAGCAGAAGTAGAAGTAGTAAAAAACACACTCTTAAAAGGAGATTTTAACACATCACACTCAGTGTAAGATGGTTCAGGGGACAAAAACTGAATAAGTTAATAAGATATAGATTATCTAAACAATATAACCAGTAAGATAAATTTTATGGATATTTTCTTACACTAACCTGATAATAGAGAATATCTCTCTTTCTCAAGTGCATATGAAACATTCACAAAATTTCATCATATAATAGTTCTTTAAAAAATACTAGTATCAGAAAGTAGAACTGTTACAAAAAGTACTTTTTTATAAGGCAATGATAATAGAATTTAAAAGAAAGGGGACTGAGAAACACAGAGCGCTTTCATCTGGAAAATTTTCATCTTGCTCTTAAGTAACACTAGGATGATAGTGGAAATACAAAAACAAGACATAAGCATTTTGAAAAGTGAGAATAAAACTGCATAACAGAATACAAACTGTTCCCAAGTTACAACGGTTCAACTATTTTTCAATTTTATGATGGTATGAAAGTGACATGAATTCATTAGAAACCATACTCCAAATTTTGAATTTTGATATTTTCCTAGACTATCAGTATATGGCATAACGCTCTCTCACTATGCTGAGTAGCAACAGTGAGCTAAATGACTTCCAGTCAGCTAAATGATAATCAAGGTAGATAACCCATCTTGATATCTTCCTGAAGAATATAATGCCTGTTAACCATCAACAAGTATCAATGTTTTCTATCAGCTATTCTCAAGCCTCATGATCAGAAGAGAGAGAAATTGACTGTGTCAAGGTATTAGTCCCATTATCCAGCAATTAACTTTAGCTAAAAGCTTCAAAAATCTTTCAGTCCCTGTGTGATCTCATCTATGTACATTAATGGTGAGTACCCATACAACCATTCTGTTTTTTATTTTCAGTGCCCTATTTAATAAATATCAGTTATTCAATACTTTATTATGAAATAGACTTTTTGTCAGATGATTTTGACCAACTGAAGTCTAATCTAAACGTTCTGAGCATGTTAAAGGTAAGTTAAGCTAACTTATAATTTTGGTGTCTTAAAAACATTTTTAACTTACGATATTTTCAGTTTACAGGGGTTTGTTGAGACATAACTTCATTATTCATCAGAGCATCTGTACATGGGATATGGCTGAAGCAGTCTTCAGAGGAAAATCTGTAGCTTTAATATATTTATTAATAAAAGTACAGGAATTAAATTATTAGTTCAAAATGTGAAAATTATCTAAAAGAGTAAGCAGAATATATAAGGAAGAACCCAAACTAAATAAAACTGAAAATTAATAAAATGAGAAGCCAAAAAACAGTAGACCAAATCAGTAAACCAAAAATCTTGTTCTTTAAACAAATCAACAAAGTAGACAAACAATTAGATATTTTAATCATGAATAAAAGAGAAAGCACAAAAATGAATAAGGAATGGTAAGAGAAATAACTTGATAATCAGCAAATAAAAAAATTATTAAAAACGATGTTCACATCTATGAAAAACATTGAAAGCTAGAGGGAATGGGGTAATTTTCTAGAAAAAAATAAAATTCACCACAATTGACTTCAAAAAAAGGAAGTACAGCACTTACGTGACCAACTTCCATAGAAAAAGACAGTTGTCATGGAATTATATAACACACACACACAAACACTAAGTTTAGATGTTTTCATAGCAAATTCTGTCAAACCTTGAGAAATCAGATAGTCCAAAGGCGAATTAAAACCTTCTGTCTGCCAGGGGCCTCATGGCGGGAGGCTGGCCTAAGGGCCAGTACTTGGAGGATGAGGACACAGACACAGATGAGTACAAGGAAGCCAAAGCCAGCATAAACCCGGTGACAGGGAGGGTGGAGGAGAAGCCACCTAACCCTTTGGAGGGCATAACAGAGGAGCAGAAGGAGCACGAGGCCATGAAGCTGGTGACTATGTTTGACAAGCTCTCTAGGAACAGAGTCATCCAGCCAATGGGGATGAGTTCTCCAGGTCTTCTTACGTCCCTGCAGAGTGCCATGGGGGAGACTATGGAGGAGCAGCTCTCCTTGGACCCTGACTGGGACCCTGACTGAGGATAGCAGCTCTTCTGTTCCTCATCAGAACTGGTGCTGCTTCCAGAGACTTCATTGGGGTTGCACCTGGGGAAGCTACATCCCCCTTGGTCCACGCCCTCTCTCCGTCTTGGAAACCCTTTCTCTTTATTCCCAAGGTTCTGTTCATGATTACCTCTGGTCCAGTTTTCTTATCTCTGGACCACAGTGGTCTTCTTGTGCTAGAATGCAGGGCTCAGCCCTGAATTCTGCAGAAGAAGTACTTTTTTTTGTCTGCACCAAGAGGAATGTGTGCAGAGGCTGCTGCCTGAGGGCAGGGTCCACCTGGGCATACAGAAGAGCAAGCATATGGGAGGGCAGGGGGTTGGGCATGGGTGTGCACAGAGCAAGCACATCTGGGATTGGCATGCTGGCCAGAGCTGATGTCTTGGGGCATGTGCTACACTTCACAGAGAGAAAGAACCTGTCAGAACTTTACATATGAGTATGTCAGAACATACACTTCCAAGGTATGCTCTGTTGTTTCTGTCCTGTCTTCACCGAGTGCAGGGCTGGAGGCCTCTTAGACATTCTCCTTGGTCCTTGTTCAGCTTCTCACTGTAGTATCCACAGTGCCTGAGTTCTTGCTGGCTTTGGCAATTAAATCTCAATCCTTCCCACTGGCTTGGACTACACTTACAAGAAGAAAAATGTCCCTCGTGTGATCACAGATTGAGATTTATTCCATGTATCACACATAGCCACAGAAACATCACCCTGAATAAAGAAGAGTTTTGAGGAAAAAACCAAACCAAACCAAACCCTTAGCCATTTGAGGCAAAACATTACAACTGAGACAAGATACACTGTACTGAAAGCTTGAGGAAAAAACTGGAGAAAGTTCCTTTGGGAAATCTGAGTATTCAAAAGTGCTTACATCTAAGGAAAAGTTCGGAAATTCGTGAGCATGGCCAAGGTGGTACACATATTCAGAAAAGGCTCGAGAAGACACTTATAACTCACCTGTAATAATTTATAGGGTCATGGCAAGAAAAAAGGAAAGCTAAGGCAGAATTACATATGGCTTGGCTAAGTGTTGAAAGAGCCCTATACAGAGTCAGTCAGCAAAGTCTGGGAGAAGTTTTTCATATATTTTTTTTCTTTTTTGGCTCCTTGCAGTCAAAGAAATCTTTTTTAAATCACTAAATGCTAAATGAACAGAAGCTAAAGGAATTAAACCTTCAAAAATCAAACATAAAAAAGAATACAGATATTAAAAAAACAGTTTACAAAAGATACTAAAAGTAAAACTACATCCCACAGTAACAAAAATAACCTTGAAGAGGGGGAAAATTTGGTTTCCATAAAACACATTATAATATCCAAAATGTCCAGTTTTCAACAAAAATTAAGCATGCAAATAAACACAAAAGTATGGCCCATTTACAGAAGAAAAAAAATACTCTCCATGAGTAAGCATTAATACTGGAAATATTGGACAAAACCTTTGTATTAACTGTCTTAAATAAACTGAAAGAGCTGAAGAAACCCAGGAGAATGACATATACATAAATATGAAATACGAATTTTTAGAAAAGTGCAAAAACAGCCAAATCCTGAGGCTGAAAAGTACTGTAACTAAAAAGTTACTATAGGGTTTCAATAGAAGATTTGAGCAGGTGGAATAAAGAATCAGTCAACTTGATAGATCAAATGATTCGATCTGAGAAGCAGGAAAACAAAAAAGTGACAAAAAAGAAAAAAATAATAGAGCCTAAAGACCTGTGTAACAACTTCAAGAATGCCTACATACAGAATCCTGGCGGGGAGTCAGGGGCAGGAAGACTATTTGAAGAAATATGTTTGAAAACTTCCCAAATCTGACTAAATACAAATACACACATTCGAAAAGGTCAATGAACTTCAACAAGAAAAAATACAAATATATTCACACGAAGACACACTATGATTCAAACTGTCAAAAGGCAAAGTGAATATTTGAAAGCAGCAAGAGAAAGGCAATTCACCATTTACAAAAGATCCTCAATAAGCTTGACAGCAGCTATCTCATTATAAACCACGGATGCCACAAGAGCTTCAAATGACATTTTAAAGGACTGAAAGAAAAAAAAAAAACTGTTAACCAAAAACTGTATATCTTGGAATATGCCCCTTCAAATATTAAGGATAAATTACACATTCCCAGATTTAAAAAAAAAAAAAAAGCATTAAAAGTTCATGTTTGGTATGCTCTACTTCAAGATACGCTTTAAAAAATACTCTTTCTGGTACAAACTAAAAAACACTAGAAAGTAACTCAAAGCCACATAAAGAAATTAACAACTCCAGTAAAGGTATCCACATAGGCAAATATAAAAGCAAGTATCACATTTTTTGTAAGTCTTTTTTAGTATTCTATATAATTTTAAAAACAAATGGGTAAAATAAAGACTATAAATCTATGTTAATGGGGCACAATGTATAAAGATGTGATTTGTGAAATTAACAATATAAAGAAATTCACAGGAAACTAGTAACAGAGATTTTGTATACTATTGAAGTTTTAATTTACACTAAATTGTTTTAAATTAAGAATGTTAATTGTAAATCCCCATGGTAACCACTAAGTAAATATCTTTTAAATATACAGAAAAGGAAAAGAGAGGGTAAACACAGTGATATGCCACAAAATAGCAACACAAAAGAAGGTGATAATTGTAGAAATTAGGTACAAAGGATGTATAAGTCATACAGAATACAAAAGCAAAAAATGGTAGGAGAAAGCCACTCCTTATCAGTAATTACATTAAATACAAATGAATTAAACTTTCCAGTTCAAAGAAAGAGACTGATGGGATGGATTTTTTTTTAAGTGATCCAACTATGCTGTCTACAAGACACTCACTTTAGATCAAAATACACAAATGGGTTGAAAGTGAAAGGATGGGAGAAAACATACTATGTAAGTAACAACCAAAGGATATATGAGGTAAATATATCAGACAAAAAATTAAACAAGAAGATATAACAATTATAAATATATGCACCAAAAAACAGAGGTCTAAAAAATAGACAATTCCACAAAAATAGTTGGGTTATTTTAAAACCCAACTTTAAATAAAGGATAAAACATCTAGTGAAAATAGCAAGGGAGGAAATAGTGGATTTGAACACAACTATAAGCAAAAACTATAGAGAATACTTCTCTCAAAAACTACAGAATACACATCCTTTTCAAGTAAGCATGGAACATTCCCCATCATAGATGATATGTTGGGGGGATTAGAGGGGGATTAGAGGGGAATTTGGTCAAAGAAATATAGGAGAATGAGACATACCTCTGTGAATGCTTTCCTGCCTAATTGTACATTTTTAATTAAGTTAATCTTTTACATTTTCAAAGTGTGATAGTAAGCAAACAAAGATAAGTAATTACAAGAGTCTAAAACTGAATGCAATGAGAAACAAGTGAATCCAAATATATTTCAAATGAATGAATGACTTAATCAAATTTAAGGGGAAAATAATAATCTGATTAATTTTTGACTCTGTTTTATTTCTAGTTGACTTTTGAACATACTTTGGCTACATACGATCCCTTGAAAAAATAAAATATCTGCAAAAATTGTTAAAATACTCTTTCTGGTAAAAACTAAAAAACACTAGAAAGTAACTCAAAGCCACATAAAGAAATAAACAACTCCAGTAAAGGTATCCACATAGGTAAATCTTCATGATAGACTTTTTTCTTTTTATATTGTATGAATATAAGAATTCTGAAACAAATGTATCTGTATTTTAAGATTAAGCCAATGAGTAAATACTAATATATTTATATTGCTAGAACCCCAGATACTCACTCTGAAAGGACAGATACACTTATGGAATAACACAAAGACAGAAGAAGCCCACTGAGTTACATTAGATCAGTATTATCAATATAAATGTGCAATGTGCTCTCTCACCTACTCTTTCTCTCTCTTAAAAATATAATGTGTGTATATTATATGTTATATGCATATACATATGTGTGTCTATACATATATATAAATATATATATACACACATACATATTGAGGATTAACAGGTGCTAGTAAAAATATTAACTTTCTTTGTATTAACAGGTGTTAGTAGAAAGTAGTAGTAGGTGCTAGGATAAAGGTCATAATTAAATCTCCAGGTGAATGAACACACCATCACCTATAATCTTACCAAAAATAGAATCAAACATATGGCCTAGTCAAACCTCTGGATTCAACTGTCATTTGGATAAAATGCAAATGGTAGTGGAAATGTCGATCTTCACTGAGACTCTAATCAGCAAAATTTAGAGTGTGAAAATCAAGTGACAAAAATCCCAAATTTTTCAAAAAATGTATTTTATGAAAAAGAAAATTTTGAAAAGAAACCTGGATATTAGAAGAGATTTTAAAAATATGACAAATGAAAAAAATGGGCAAGACTAACTCATAATGTCTTGTAATGCATACATGAAAGATAAAGCTGTGAAAATGCAAGGAAGTCTCTATTGTAATAATCATGATTATAGTTACTTTTTAGGAGAAAGGTGGCCACAATTGAGGAGAGTCACATAGAGGACTTCAGGGCTGGCAAAGTTCTATATCTTGACTTGGGTAATTACAGGGATGTTTACAAAAATCAATTAACATATAAGTTTGTTTCGTGCCATTTTTTGTACTGTGTGTGTTTTTTAAAATTAAAAATAAATAAAATAAAAATCAAGGCTTTATTATCAAGTAGTAGGACAAAGTCTCCAATCCATAACCACCTTTGTCTGGAAACCTGCATGTAACTGGTGTTGCCAGAGCTAATCCTGACAGTGCACTCATACTTTTAACACTGAAACACAATAAACAAGGGAAATTTTGCTCCTCTAAAACAGGGCATCTTCAGGGAGTCAGGACAACTCATAGTTTCTGTCTGTTGCATAATACTCCCCTGTGCAAAGAGTTACACAAAATGCTGCCATAGCAAAGGTAGTTAACTAACAGCACTAATTGTGCTTGGGTAGTGACCAAGTAGAACTTCGGAGACCTGGCATTGCCAGCCAGAAATCACTTGTTATGGGAATTGTCTGCTGGAATCACTTTGGTTTTCCCAGGGTAACTTAGGGGAAAAATGGTTAATGGGTCACTTGGGGGTGGCATCTTTATCAGTAAATTACGTTTACTGTCTCTTACTAAGAATTTTATTTTTGGCCATGAAGCCAAAAGGCAGCTCCTGAATAACAAGGGAAGCAAATAATCATTTAATAAAAATAGCACAAAGAAAAAGCTTTGCAGATAATTTATGCTTTTAAAATTCGTTCTACATTAGAAATTCTACATTAGAAATATAAACTATAGCCTCGTCACAGGCACTTAAATACACTGAAGCTGCCAAAACAATCTATCGTTTTGCCTATCTACATATCAACTTCTTCATGGCAAATTGGAAGGAAAAAGCAATGGAATGAATAAAATGAAAGCCACAAAAATCTAGGTGGGAGAAATATTTATGACTTTTGTCCATAAAAAATTTTAATTAGCAATAATACAAAGTATTAACACCAATAATTGCAGTAATACAAATCTTACAAATGATAGTTTCAGTCCGAACAGGACTATCCAAGAATTAATTTTCTATAGTAACAATTTTTAAATATCACTTCCTAAAACACCTAAAATGGTCCATGAGAATACAATGAGTGGAAAAAAAAAAACCCCACAACTTCAGAGCAAACACAAATTAAGAAGCAGCAAGTATCTAATATTCAAACATAGGCAAAGAGAGAGAGATTACTGGATAATTACTAATGCCCATGGTTAAAAATAAATGCAAATGTGGTGTAAACATTTACTGGAATAATTTATCTGTGCCAATCAGTGTATTAATGATTCAGTTTTATTTTTCACTAAATCTTTTCTTCTATAAAGTTGGTGTAGCCTGCATGTGAATGCAGGAAATCTGACCTAGAGCCTGTACTTCTTACCATTTTGCTCATATTATTCCCTGTGCATTATTGTAACATATATATGTTATATACATAGAAAGAGAGAGAAGCAGACACAGAAAGTGTGTAAAAGTAATTTATGGAGTTTGATGTTATGCCTGGGTAACTACATGATTACATAATTAACAGAGGTTTCTTTGTAAATCATCTATATCAAACAGAAAAATAAATTTAGGAATCAATAGACTGGTTCTGTCCATCTGTGATATTCCATCATGATATTGCATTCTCAATTCATTGCTCCAAAAATATGATTTAGCTTAATAAATACTTATTAAGTGACTACAGGAAACCAGAAACTGGGCTGGGTGCTAAAGATGCAAAGATGAATGAGACTTCATCCTGCCATCCAAAAGCTTACTATGTTGTGGGAGGGTTACATATGTAAAGACAGTAATCTAACAAGAGCTAATAAATAAAAACCAAGATAAATTAAAAATACAAGATTACGGCCAGGCGCGGTGGCTCAAGCCTGTAATCCCAGTACTTTGGGAGGCCGAGGCGGGCGGATCATGAGGTCAAGAGATCGAGACCATCCTGGTCAACGTGGTGAAACCCCGTCTCTACTAAAAATACAAAAAATTAGCTGGGCATGGTGGTGCGTGCCTGTAATCCCAGCTACTCAGGAGGCTGAGGCAGGAGAATTGCCTGAACCCAGGAGGCGGAGGTTGCCATGAGCCGAGATCACGCCATTGCACTCCTGCCTGGGTAACAAGAGCGAAACTCTGTCTCAAAAAAAAAAAAAAAAAAAAATACAAGATTACAGGGAAGGTTTCCAAAGGCAGTGAGGCTTCAGATGAATCTTGAAAGTAAGCAAGGATTAACCAAATGAAGAAATGTTTAAGTTTTCCAAACAAAAAAGGAAGAGCATGAGTAACTACAAGGAGGCCTAAAATGAAGGGATGTGTAAAGAGGTGTAAGCAGCTGTGTACTACACCCTGATAATTAGAAGAATATCGGGAGCAACAAGAGGTAGAGAAAAGAGCCAAGATTATGGAAAAATACTAATTAAATATAAGCAATTTATACCACAAGGAATAAGAAGACCATGACATGTTTCAATAAAGATGATGCTTTAAATTGACCACTCTAGCTGCATTGTGGAGGAAAAAAAGATTTAAGAATTAGACTAGAAACAAAGAGAATAATTAGAAAAAAGCAGATGAATGATGATCAAGGTCTGAACTGAATAGTGGAAACAGAGATAAGAAGGCAAATTCAAGAAATGTGTGTAAAATGTAATTAACATGACTTGGTGTTTGTGAAGTGAAGGGAAAGGATGAACAATCAATAAATAATATTTATTCTACCAAATGCCTCCATGCTGCTCTGATGACAGGATAATATGTAAGCTTTCCTATATTTCAGAACCTATATGACATGAGAAAAAGCTAAAAGAGGATGGAGGTAAGGAAGTATCCTGAATTGATTAAGAAAGAATGAAGTATTCCACAGAGAATATAAAAACATATACTCAGTGTTCAAATAACAAAGTGGACACATAGGACACCATACAGGATATGAAATTGAACATTGGCCAGGTGTGGTGGCTCACACCTGTAATCCTAGCACTTTGGGAGGTCAATGTGAGAGGATCACTTAAGCCTGAGATGAAGAGGTTGCAGTGAGCCTAGATCACACCACTGTACTCCAGCCTGGACCACAGAATGAGACTTGTCTCAAAAATGTAAAAACCAACCCAAATGCCCATCAATGATAGACTGGACAAGGAAAATGTGGCACATATACAACATGGAATACTATGCAGCCATAAAAAATGATGAGTTCATGTCCTTTGTAGGGACATGGATGAATCTGGAAACCATCATTCTCAGCAAACTGACACAAGAATAGTAAATCAAACACTGCATGTTCTCACTCATAGGCAGGTGTTGAACAATGAGAATACATGGACACAGGGAGGGGAGCATCACACACTGAGGTCTGTTGGTGGGGAACAGAGGAGGGAGAGGGGCGTAGGGAGGTTGGGGAGGGATAACATGGGGAGAAATACCAGATATAGGTGATAGGGGGATAGAGGCAACAAACCACACTGCCATGTGTGTACCTATGCAACAATCCTGCATGTTCCGCACATGTACCCCAAAACCTAAAATGCAATAAAAAAAAAACTTAAAAAAAGAAAAATTCTCCACTGTTTTTCCAGCACACACAATATTACTACCCTCTGATGAAGACGATTTAAATGCCAATTATGACAATGTAAATGCCATTTATCTATTTTACTACTGTGTCCACAGTATGTAGAACTTTATTTGACTTATATTTTGTGCTCAATGGATATTTATTGAATTATTGAATAAATACATAAAGGGTCAAACAAAAATAATTAAAAAATAAAATAAAATAATGAGGTATCTTGGAAAATTGGAAAAAAAATAGAACATTACTAGTGCCTTAGACACTTGGGTGCTCCCTGCCAATTGTGTTCTTCTTTATTTCCTACTGGATAAGACCACTAGCCTTCCATTCTATTGTGTGTGTGTTTTTAATAGACTTTAATGGATATCAAATGATACATTATTTAGTTTTGGTCTTTTAAACATATAAATGAAATTACATTGTAGAAGTTCTTTCACCTTTATCAGAAGATACTTTCACCTTTATTCAAAAATAAGTTTGCATATAACAATTTTGTTGATGAATGTTGCTGTAGTTCATCCACTCTTAATTGCTCTATGATATTCTACTACATGAATATGTTGGACTCCATTAATCAGATCTATCGTTGATGAACACTTCAAATTTTTCCAGTTTTTAATCATTACAATGTTGCTATGAACATTCTTTTGTACATCACCTGGTTCTTATGTGCAAGATATTCTCTGGGGTACATATTTAAAAGTAGAACTACTGAGTTACTCAACATTACCGTGGTTATACTATTTTTTAAAGTAATCCTACCAATTTACACTTCTACCACAAACAGATAAGCATTACCATTGCTCTTCATTCTTATGAATGATATTGTCAGGCATCTTAATTTTTCTCAACATGATAAAATGTTATATTTTGTTTTAAATTTACATTTTCCTGATTATTGAGGTTGAACATACATTTTTATTCATTTATTGCCTATTTCCACATGTGCAAGGAACTATTCAAGTCTGTCATTTTTCAATTTATATATCATTATGTACACAACACACACATACAACACTATACACACATATTCTGAATTAAAATTCTTCATTTATATTTACTGTGTAATAAAAATGTTTTCTTCAATTTGACATTTGGCTTTTCATGCACTTCAGGGATTTTTATTAGCAGGAGCTCTAAATTTTGGCTCATTTAACTTTACTAATCTTTTCCTTTATTCTTTGTTTTTTTGTATGTGTCTTCTTGAAAAACAAAATCCTTCTCTAGTCCATTGTAATGAATCTCATCATTTTAAAAACAAGTTTTTTAGTTTTTTCTTTCAACATTAGACATTTAACCTCAGAGTTAATCTTGGGGTGTACCATGATATAAGGGTCTAATTTTATTCTTTGTATATCAATAGTCAAAGTGTCCTATAACAATTTCTTTAAAAGTCCATCTTTCATGCATTGATCATCAATACCAGTTTTCACAAATACCAAACATTCATTCATGTATTGGTATGCTTGTGGGCTTGCTATTGTGTCCCATTAGTCTGTTTTGTGCGTCTAAACCAGTATCACACTGCCTTCATGCTGAAGGTTTGTGAAAATTCTTATTATATGATAGGGCAAACGCCCTTATCCATTTCTTCAAGAATGTGTTGACTCTTCTTGGCCCTATATAGTTCTAAATAAATTTCAGAATCTATTGTTATGTTCGACTAATAAAGTAAAGTTTACCCCTTTAAAGTATATAATTCAGTGGCTTTTAGTATATTCACTAAGGTATGCACTGCTCACCACTCACACTCCTTGAAATGTTCTTCAGTGTTTTGGTCAGTGGTCGACTCCATTGCTGGACATACCATCAAACTTATTCACTGTGGTATTTCTTAGTTTTTTTTTTTTTTAATTCACTTTTAGGCTGGGTGTGGTGGCTCACGCCTGTAATCCCAACACTTTGTGAGGCTGAGGCAGGCGGATCACGAGGTCAAGAGATTGAGACCATCCTGACCAACATGGTGAAATCCTGTCTCTACTAAAAATACAAAGATTAGCCAGGCATGGTGACACATGCCTGTAATCCCAGCTACTTGGGAGGCTGAGGCAGGAGAATCGCTTGAACCTGGGAGGCAGATGTTGCAGTAAGCCAAGATAGCACCAGGGTACTCCAGTCTGGGTGAGACAGTGAGACTCTGTCTCAATAAATAAATAAATAAATAAATAAATAAAAATAAAGAAAATCTGTAAGTAGGATTCCACCACAGAAGGATCACACTAGCTCTCCAGCAATGGCCTTAACAAAAACAGAAACTCAGTAATGACAAATTAAAGTCTTCAAAGCATAGATTGCAAGGAAGCTTAATGAAATCCAAGACAACACTGAAAATCACACAAAGAAACTTCAGCAGCAATCCAGAAAGTGAAAGAAGAGATAAACATCTTTAAAAGGAATCACAGTTTCTGAAATGGAAAAACTTACTTAAGAAATTTCAAAATACAATGGAAAACTATCAATAGCCTGGAACAAGAAAAAGAGTTTTACAGCCTCAATAACAGTCTTTTGAAATAACTCAGACAAAAATGAACAAAGTATATGATTATGTAAGAGACCAAACCTATGGATTTTAGCATTCCTAGGAGATAAGGAGAAAAGTAAATAACTTGGAAAACAAATCTGAGGGAATAATTCAAGAAAATCTTCCTAACCTTGCTAGAGAGGTAGACATCCAGATATAAGAAATTCAGAAAAATGCCTATGAGATACCATATAAAATAAACATCATCACAACATATAGTCATCAGACTGTCCAAGTTCAATTGTGAGAAAGAAACCTGAAAGTATGCTAGAGGAAAAGATCACATCACTTACAAACACAACTCCGTCAGGCTAACAGGAAACTTCTCAGCAGAAACCTTAGAAACCAGGGCAGACTGGGGGCTATTTTCAACATTCTTAAAAACAAAATATTCTAACCAAGAATTTCATATCCTGCCAAACTAAATATTATATGCAAATGAGAAATAAAATCTTTTCCAGACAAGCACATGGTAAGGGAATTATCACTAGAGTAGCCCCACTGAAGATCCTTAAGACAGTCATAAAGACAGAAACAAAAGAATGATAACTGCTACCACTTGATTATAGGGTATTGCCCACATACCCTATAAATCAACTACACAATAGAAACTACAAAGTAACCAGCTAACAAATTCATGATAGTATCAAAACTTCACATATAAATATTAACTTTGAATGTAAATGGTCCAAATGCCTTACTTAAAAGGCAGAGAGTCACATGTTGTGTAAAAAAAACAAGACCCATCTACCTGCTGTCTTCAAGAAGCTCATCTTACACATAGTAACACCTATAGGCTCAATGTAAAGCACTAGAGAAAGACCAAACTCACACATACACACACACACACACACACACACACACACACACAAAAGCAGAGGTCTCTATTCTTGTAAAAGGTAAAGCAGACTTTAAACCAACAACAGTAAAAAAGAACAATGAAAAGCATTATATAAGAAGAATTTGGCAGGGTATGGTGGCTCATATCTGTAATCCAGGACTTTGGGAGACTGAGGCAGGAGGATCACATGAGCCCAGAAGTTCAAGACCAGCCTGGGCAATGTAGTGAGAATTCGTCTCTAAAAAAATAATTAGCTGGATGTGGTAGAATGAACCTGTGGTCCAGCTAGTAGGGAGGCTGAGATTGGAGCATCACATGAGACTGACAGTTTGAGGCTGCAATGAACCCTGATCACACTGCACTCCAGCCTGGGCAACAGAGCAAGACTTTGTGTCAATAATAATAATAATAAAGTGTTCAATTCACCAAGAAAACTTAACTGTTCTAATTATATATACGCCCATCAGTGGAGCACCTAGATTCATAATATAAGTACTTATAGACCTAAGAAAAGACTTAGACAGCCAGACAATAATAGTGAGAAACTTCAACACTGCACTGACAGAATTAGACAGATAATTGATGAAGAAAACTAGCAAAGACTTTCTAAATGTAAATTTGACACTTGACTGATTGGACCTAATAACCATCTTCAGAATAATGCATACATCAATCACAAAATAAACATTCTTCTCATCTGCACACAGAACATACTCCAAGATCAGCCACATTCTTGGCTATAAAGGAAGTCTTAATAAATTCAAAAAGAAAAAAACGCAGGTTTGTTATGTAAGTATATTGCATTATGCTGAAGTATGAGGTACAATTGTTAGCTTTTCAACTGTCTACCTCTTCCTCTCTCATTTTATTGTTTTAATATTTTATACTTTTGTGTATATTACATACTCCAACACATATTTCTATCATTTTTTCTTTTGAACATAAATTTTATTTAATTTATAAGGAATTTTAAAGTAATTTTTATATTTGCTCATCTAGATTCTGTTTTCAACTTTTTAAATTTTCTTCTTCAGAGTAGTCTTCCATCTGGCATTATTTCCCTTGTCTGAAGAACTTCCTTCAGCATTTTCTTTAGTGTGAGTTTACCAGTAACAAATTGTCTCAGGTATTGTTATATGATAATATTCTTATCCTACCTTCCATTTTCAAATATTATTTTTCTAGGTACAGAATTATAGGCTGAAAATTACTTTTATGACTTAATGGTATTCAATTAGGGAAAGAGGAAGTCAAATTGTCTTTATTTGCAAGTGACATGATTGTATATTTACAAGACTCCCATCGTCTCAGCCCAAAATCTCCTTAAGCTGATAAGCAACTTCATCAAAGTCTCAGGATACAAAATTAATGTGCATAAATCACAAGCATTCCTATGCACCAATAACACACAAACAGAGAGCCAAATCATGAGTGAACTCCCATTCACAATTGCTACAAAGATAATAAAATACCTAGGAATACAACTAACAAGGGATGTAAAGGACCTCTTCAAGGAGAACTACAAACCACTGCTCAAGGAAATAAGAGAGAACACAAACAGATGGAAAAACATTCCATGCTCATGGTTAGGAAGAATCAATGCCATGAAAATGGCCATACTGCCCAAAGTAATTTATAGATCAATGCTATCCCCATCAAGCTACTATTGACCTTCTTCACAGAGCTGGAAAAAACCACTTTAAACTTCATATAGAACCAAAAGAGAGCCCATATAGCCAAGACAATCCCAAGCAAAAAGAACAAAGCTGGAGGCATCATGTTACCTGACATCAAACTATACTACAAGGCTACAAGTAATCACAGCAGTATGGTACTGGTACCAAAACATAGATATAGACCAACGGAGCAGAACAGAGGCCTCAGAAGTAATGCCACACATCTACAACCCTTTGATCTTTGACAAACCTGACAAAAACAAGCAATGGGGAAAGGATTCCCTATTTAATAAATGGTGTTGGGAAAACTGGTAGCCATATGCAGAAAACAAAAACTGGACCACTTCCTTACACCTTACACTAACATTAACTCCAGATGTATTAAAAATTTAAACATAAAACCTAACACCAAAAAAAAGCTAGAAGAGAACCTAGGCAATATCATTCAGGATATAGGCATAGGCAAGGATTTCATGACTGAAACACCAAAAGCAATGGCAACAAAAGCCAAAATAGACAAGTGGGATCTAATTAAACTTAAGAGTTTCTGCACAGCAAAAGAAATAATCATTAGAGTGAATTGGCAACCAACAGAATGGGAAAAAAATTTTTGTGATCTACCCATCTAACAAAGGACTAATATCCAGAATCTACAAAGAACTAAAACAGATTTACAAGAAAAAACCAAACCCATTCAAAAGTGGGCAAAGGATATTAACAGACACTTTTCAAAAGAAGGCATTTATGAGGCCAAAAATGTATGAAAAAATGATCAACATCACTGGTCATTAGAGAAATGCAAATCAAAAACACATTAAGATACCATCTCATGCCAGTTAGAATGGAGATAATTAAGAAATCTGGAGACAACAGATGCTGGAGAGGATGTAGAGAAATAGGAACTCTCTTACACAGTTGGGAGTGTAAATTAGTTCAACCATTGTGGAAGACATTGTGGTGATTCCTCAAGAATCTAGAAATAGAAATTCCATTAGACCCAGCAATCCTATTACTAGGTATATACCTCAAGTATTATAAATTTTTCTATTATAAAGACACATGCACACATATGTTCATTGCAGCACTGTTCACAATAGAGAAGAACTGGAACCAATCCAAACACCCATCAATGATAGACTGGACAAAGAAAATGTGGCACATATGCACCATGGAATGCTATGCAGCCATAAAAAATGAGGAGTGTGTGTCCTTTGTAGGGACATGGATGAATCTGGAAACCATCGTCAGCAAACTGACACAAGAACAGAAAATCATACACCACATATTCTCACTCATAGGTGGGTGTTGAACAATGAGAACACATGGACACGGGGAGGGGAGCATCACACACTGGGGTCTGTTGGGGAGGGATAACATGGGGAGAAATGCCAAGTATAGGTGATAGGGGGATGGAGACAGCAAACCACCATGGCATGTGTGTAACTATGCAATGATCCTGCAAGATCTGCACATGTACCCCAGAACTTAAAGTACAATAAAAAATATATACATCTTTTCATTGTCTTTTTCCTTTCATTGTTTCTGATAAGAAGTTCAGCTTTATTCTTATGGTTCTCTGAAGGTAATATGTCTTTTTTCTCTGGTAGGTTTTAAGATTTTTCTCTTTCAACTCTTATTTTCAGCAGTTTTGCTATGATACTCTATGACATGAGTTGATGCAATTTTCCTTTTATTTTATTTCAGATTTTCTATTTTGGATTTGTGGTTGAAGTCTTTCCTCTATGTCAGAAAATTCTGCCATTAACACTTCAATTATTTCTTTTGCCTTTTTACCTTTTTACTCTCCTTCTGAGATTCAAATAATATATGTTAGAACTTCTTATGTTGCTTTTCAAAATGATGTCGTTCTGTTTTGATTTTTATGCTTCCTCCTCCTTTGATTCAGCTGGGGTAATTTCAATTGACTGTCTTCAAGTTTACTGATTCTTTCCTCCATATTGTTCAGTCTTACAAGTCCACCTAATAAATCGTTTATTTCAGATTACATATTCTTCACTTTAATAATTTACATTTGGTTCTTAGATTTACTTTTTCTCTTCTGAAATTATAATCTTTTCTTAAAACTATTTCATATGTTTATAATAAAGTTATTATTAGGCTCATTCCAATATATGCTTCTGTTGACTGGTTTTTCTATCAATTATTTATCACATGTTTCTATTACTCTTCATGTCTCATAATATTGCTACATTTCAATCTTTGTGTGCAAAAGAATAGCAGAAACTGCAGGTGATAATTTTCTTCTTCTGTCATGCAGCTAGGTTGAGAGTTGATCTCTTCAAACTAATCAGTAGTTAACATAGATTAGGTCCTGATTGCATCTTTAGATACTCTGTGTTGAACATCAGTTTCAAATGTCTTGTGTAGGATCAGCCAGTCCCATGGAAGCATTTGTTTGCAGTTGAATTAATCTGACATCTGGGTCTCCTTTTGATTTTAACCCATCATGCCAGCCCATAAGGTTAAGACATTAGATGGTTTCTATTTAGCCCAGTAAATGCTTCCCTCAAATGTGTTGCAGTTTCATTCTTCTTTTTATGCATGCCCTCGGGGGTGAAAGCAGCACCAGCCTCTGCTTATGCTTACTTATAAAAGGCCCATCACTTCCTAAAGTTTCTTTGGTACAATTTTTCTATCCTGTTTTCTTATGCATTTATAAGAATATTTTGTACATCATTTGGTGCTTTCCCATTATTATACCAAGAATGATAGTATTTTGCTTCTTCTACAAGAAGCAAAGAGTACCAAGTAGCAGAAATCTGTCTTTTTACATAATACTTCAGCTTAAATATACTGTGGGCAAAAAGCATTGTTTGTATATTACCAATACATTGAAATTTGTTGAAGCTTGTAATATAAGTCAATATATGGCCAGTTTTTATATATGTTCCATTTATTCTTAAAATAAATGTGTATTCGGTGATCATTGAATGTTTATTCCACAACTGTTCTATGTCTGTCCAGTAGATCAACCTTACTGGCAATAATTAAGGTTGGTTATAATCATTACCTTAAATCAATAGAATTGAGGCAAGATGTCTGATTAGAAGCAGCTGCAGTCCATGGCACTCACAGAGAGGAAAAAAAGGTGGCAAGTGATGTCAGCACCTTCAACTGAAATATCAAGGTTCTTGCATTGGGACTGACTAGACAAACAACTCACAGAGAAGGGGGAAAAGTTGGGGAGAGGGGTGCAGCAGCCCACCTGGGAATAGCACAGAGCCAAAGGAACTGTCATCCCTAGCCAAGGGAAGTAGTGAGTGATTCTGACCCCACCCAGGAAATCATGCTTCTCCCACAGATCTTTGGAAACCCCAGATCATGAGATCCCCTTGTGATCCCATGCCACCAGTACCTGGGATCCGATACACAGAGCTGTGTGGAGTCTCGGCAGAACAGCCACTCAGGCACACACAGAGACCCAGGAGTTTTATATACTTCAGCCCCAGGATCCCCAGCAAGGCAGAAAATCCATCCATCCATATCTCTAGAAAGGGGGTTGAATTGAGGGAGCCAAGCAGTATTATTCTGTGGGCCCCACTTCCACAGCACCTCACAAGTTAAGACCTACTGGTTTAGAAACCCAGCCAGCCAATGGCAGTGGGCTGAAATCCACCTGAGTGAGATGGGACCAAGTTCCTAGGGGGCGGGGCAGCCACCATCTCTGTTTGGTAGAGTCAGCCATTTCAGCCTACTGGCTGTGGAGAATACAGATGGTCCAGACAAGAAAGGGCCCCCCGACAACAGAGTGAAGCTGCCTTGCCAGATGGTGGTCAGACTGCTTCTTTAAGTGGGGCCTCAACCTATTCCTCCTCTCTGGGTGGGACCTCAATTCTACAGATAGAGTTCTGATCTCTCCCTGGGACAGACAAGGAAAGGTCTCCCCTAGTGTAGCACAGTTGCTCTACAAAGCAGCAGCCAGACTCCTTCTCTGGGCAGGTCCCTGATCCCATTCCTGCTGAGTGGTGAAACCTCCTAGTGGGGATCCCCAGCCACCTCCTACAGGTGCATTCAGGCTGGCAAGAGACCAGTGCCACTGTGGGATGGAGGGTCCAGAGGAAGAAGGTGGCTGCCATCTATACTGTTTCCCAGCCTTCACTGGTGATAATTCCAGGGTACAGGAGAAGCTGAGGCAACAGGGGTCTGGAACAGACCCTTAGAAAGAAACAGCAGCCCTACAGTAGAGTTGCCTGACTGTTAAAAGAAAAACAAAGAGAAAACATCAACATAAAAGGCCCCACAAAGAAAATCCATTCAAAGGTCAATAACCTCAAAGATTACAAGTTAATAAGCCCAAAAAATAAGAAATAATCAATGCAAAAACACTGAAAAGTCAAAAAGTGAGAGTTACTCTTCTTCTCCAAATGACAACACCACTTTTTCAGCAAGGGCACAGAATTGGGCTTAGACTGAGATGGCTGAACTGCCAGAAAACAGAAGTAGGCTTCAGATGGTGGGTAATAATGAACTTCACACTGAGCTAAAGAAGCATGTTGTAACCCAATGCAAAAAAGCTGAGAGTCATGATAAAACAACATAGAAACTGATAGACAGAACAGCCCATTTTGAGAGGAATATAACAGACCTGATGGAGGTGAAAAACACAACACAAGACCTTCACATTGCAACTACAAAACTACAAGTGTCAATAGCAGAATAGACCAAGAAGAGAGAAGAATTTCAGAGCTGGAAGACTATTTTTCTGAAATAAGATGGGCAGACAAGAATAGAGAAAAAAGAGGCCAGACAATGTGGCTTACACCTCTAATCCCAGCACTTTGGGAGGCCAAGGTGGGTGGATTGCCCGAGGTTAGGTGTTCGAGACCAGCCTGGCCAATATGATCAAACCCCATCTCTATTAAAAATACAAAAATTAGCCATGCATGGTGGCAGGTGCCTGTAGTCCCAGCTACTCAAGAGGCTGAGGCAGAAATATTGCTTGAACTTGAGAGGTGGAGGTTGCAGTGAGATAAGATTGCACCACTGTACTACAGCCTGGGTGACAGAACAAGATTCTGTCTAGGAAAAAGAAAAATAGAGAAAAAAGAATGAAAAGGAATGAACAAAATATCTGAGAAATATGGGATATGTAAAGAAACCAAACCAACTACTGACTGGGGTACCTGAAACAAATGAGAGAATGGAACAAAATCGGAAAACATACTTCAGGATATTATCCAGGAGAAGTTCCCCAACCTAGCAAGACAGGCCAACACTCAAATTCAAAAAATGCAGAGAACACCAATAAGATATTGCATGAGAAGATCAACCCCATGACACATAATCATCAGATTCGCCAAGATCAAAATAAAAGAAAAGATGTTATGGGAAGCCAGAGAGAAAGGCCAGGTCATCTATAATGGGAAACCCATCAGAACAACAGAGAAATTCTCAGTGGAAACCCTACATACAAGCCAGAAGACAGTGGGGACCAATATTCAACATTCTTAAAGAAAAGAATTTCCAGCCCTCCTGGTCCATAGATGTATTTCTCACAGCGCAGGGCTGTGGCAGACAGTGTCCAGACTGGCTTTTTAGGCTGGACCCTGACCCATTGCTCCTCACTGGGGGAGGCCTCCTGAAGGAACTCCAGTAACTCTAGGCAGGGGCTTAGGGACAGAATTCTGATCTCCCTGGGCCTAAGCACCTAGGGAGAGGGGTGGCCATAGTCTCTGTAGACCAGTAGGTTTAGTCTTTCTCCCTGCCAGAGCTGAGGAATCTAGGCAGCCCAGACAAGTGGGTTTCCCCCAAGCAAAGCACACCCACTCTACCAAAGAACAGCCAAAGTGCTTTGCCAAAAGGGTCCCGGTTCCCATGCCCCCAAACAGGGTGAGACATCACAACAGGGGTCCCCAAATACCCTATAGAGAATCATTCCTCCTGACATCAGGTCAGTGCCCATCGAGGTCAGATATCCCAGAGTAAAGTGCAGCCACCCATCTTTGCTGATCTCTAGCATCCTCAGGTGCCATCTCCAGGTGCTAGAGTGCCCCAGATGAATAGGGCCTGAAGTGAACTCCCACCAAACTGCAGCAGCCCTGCAGAAGAGAAACCTGACTGCTAAAAAACAAAAAAAGCAGAAAGCAACAACAACAGCATCAACAAAATGGCCCCACAAAAACCTCACCCTAGGTTTGTATAGTTTTGATCTTTGAGACTGCTGACCCTTGGGTCAAATGGGATCTAATTAAACTACTGAGTCTCTGCACAAAAGAAACTATCATCAGAGTGAACAGGCAACCTACAGAATGGGAGAAAATTTTTGCAATCTATCCATGTGACAAAGGTCTAATATCCACGATTTACAAGGAACTTAAACAAATTTACAAGAGGAAAATAACCCCATCAAAAAGTGGTCAAATGATATGAACAAATACTTTTCAAAATAATACATGTATGTGATCAAAAAAACATGTTAGAAAAAGTTCAAATCACTGATCATTAGAGAAATGCAAATCAAAACTGTAAGGCCAGTTGCCTCGCTGGGAGCTCAGACATGCCCACTCCCATTCTGGGAGCTCACACACATCCCCACTCCGTGCCTAGAAACCCCGTCATCACCCCGCACACACTTCTGCACTCGACACTAGGCTCTGCACTCAGCACCTAGCCAGCCATTGAAGAATCCTGCCAAAATTTAAAAAAGCCCTGCCAGAACCTGCCCAGTAGCATTTTGTCCCATCCAGGCCCCACTTCCCCTGGGCGGCCCACTCACCAGAAATCCCGCCTACCTGCCAATAGCAGCTTGCCACGTCCATGTCCTGCTCTCCCACAACCAATCAAATGCCTCCACTCCCTATAAAACCCCATGTCTGAGAGGAGTCCACCCAACTTCTCTGGCCCCTCCTGTTGGACTGCAGAACCTCACCCAGGAGCTGAATAATTTCACATTGGATCTTCTTGTGCTGGCCTCAGTTTCCTCATTTTAAACTTGGCAATAACCCTTACAAGTGATGCCAAAACCTGGGAGGAGTTGTAAGACCCCTCCTGGGGGAAACTGACTCCTCCACTCAAAGCCGGACCGGGGAGCCATTCCATCACAAGGTAGAGCTGTTCCATCACAAGGTAAGACTTCTGTTGCCTACAACCCCTCCTGCTATTTGCCTCGTGGACTCCCTGCTCATAAACGCTGCAGGGTCAGGGACTCCTTCTCGTCTCTCACCATGGGTCTGGGACCCCAGCTTCCCACTATGAGTCTGGGATTCTGGCTTCCCTCCAAGGGCCCAGGACCCTGGCCTCGTCTCAAGGACCTGAGTGTAGAGGAGACATCCCAACACTCTTGTCTTCTCCCCATGAGGGGTTTCTCAGGGTCAGGATTTTGAGGGAGACATCCCCACTTTCCTGAACCCTCTCACTCGCCGTGGGTCTGGGACCCCGGCCTCATCTTCTCACCATGGGTCTGAGACCCCAGCCTCGTCAGCGTCAGGATTCCAAGGGAGACGTCCCCACCTTCCTGAACCCTCTCGTATTCTCTGGTGTTCGGTAGCACGGCCTGGGATGCTGAGCCATTTTTCTGACCACCTCCACAGCAGCAATTGAGGTGTGGGTAATTAGAAGCCCCATTTGTAAATCTGGGCCCTACCCCACAGCAGAACCAAACCCCGGCTTACACCACCAAAGCGTCTATCTCAAACTCGCCCTTTGGCATATAAACTCCCGTTAATTGAGTAACTGCACTTTCAGTTTCTCTTCCTAACCTCGGCACAAGTAAGCAGATAAGCAAGCAGTAAATTCAGATTTGGCTGTATTCTCGGCCCTGTTTCTGCTCCTATCTCCTAACTCTCTCTCTCTCTCTCTCAAGATGGCAGCCGTTTCCTGCTTCTAACTCTCCATCTCTCTGTCTCTCTCTCCATCTCTCTGTCTCTCTGTCTCTCTCTCTCTAGATAATGGCCGTTTCCTGCTTTATGGATTAACTGTACCTTCAGTTTCTCTTCCTACCCACAGCACGAGTGAGTGAGTGAGTGAGTGAGTTTATGTGTAGTCCCACGGCCTAACAGCTACGGGGCTTGTGTGGGCCTCAACCCGCAGTTCCATGGGAGTGTCATAAGGCATAATGGTGATTCACCTCTGGACTGAAAGTTCTGAGGTGACCAGGCCCAGGGGTTATATGGGTACACCTTAGCCAAGATGCCCTAAAACATCCCTTCAGGGATGTGGCTGGGAAGGCATCAGACTGGTCTCCCATCTTGGGGGCACCCATCCCTCATCCATCAATCCTATATGTGGTTCTGTCTTTATTGCAGATTCGCCAGTTTTGTTAAACTCCTGTTAGCCAAAACCCTGCCATTGCCTTCAGCCCCACCTAATTCTGCACTCTCTGAAAACCCAGAAGACCCGTCCTGCCCCACCCGCTTTACCAACCCTCCTTCTTATGCGAGGCCTCAACTCCCTCTTCCCTCTTCTCCTTCTCCTCCCTAATATGACTTCCCCCATCAGTGCTCATACCCGCTTTCACGAACCCCCACTCCTCTGCCCTTTGTGTGAGGTAGCTGGGGCCGAGGGAGTTACATGAGTGCACGTTCTGTTTTCTCTCTCTGACCTATCAGCTATCAAAAAGTGCCTAGGGTCCTTCTCCACTAACCCGACTGCCTACACCAAAGAATTCCACTATCTCACCCAGGCATATGACCTAACCTGGCATGACATGTATGTAATCCTATCCTCCACCCTCACCCCAGATGAGCAGGACCGGATCTTTACAGCAGCCCGAGCACACACTGATCAGGTACACCTAACTAACAACCAGATGCCGGTAGGCATGGCAGTGGTCCCTGAGGCCAACCCTAATTGGGACTATCAGACTGGTCAAGATGGCTGCCACTGCCGAGACCAAATGTTACAGTGCCTCCTAGCGGGCATGCAAAGTGCAGCCCAAAAGGTAGTTAATTATGACAAGTTGAGGGAAATTACTCAGGGACCTGATGAAAACCCAGCTGCCTTCCTTGACTGATTAACTAATGCTATGATCCTCCATACCTGACTGGATTCAGCCTCCTTAGCAGGGGCTACAGTCCTAGCCACCCACTTCATCTCCCAGTCAGTGGCTGATATAAGGAGGAAACTTAAAAAAGCTGAGGAGGGCCCCCAAACTCCCATACAGGACCTGGTAAACATAGCATTTAAAGTTTTTAAAGGCTGAGAGGACAAGGCTGAGGCCACCTGACAGGCCCATCTACAACAGAAGATAGGCCTCTAAGCCCAAGCTCTTGTAGCAGCCTTGAGGCCGGCAGCTCACCGAACATCCGGTGGAGGGAGTCCATCGAAACCCTCCCAAAATTCTTCAAGGGCCCTGCTCAGGCCCTGTTTCAAATGTGGTCAAGAGGGACATTGGGTACAGCAATGCTCCTGTCCTCATCCACCTCCTGGACCCTGCCCAAGCTGCAAGCAGGGTGGACACTGTAAGGTTGACGGTCCATCCTGGACTACGGGCTCATCCCCCACACCTCTATGTGAGGGGCAGGCCAGCCTGCAGGAAGCAATCCCTTCACCTGAACTTTTTGGCCTTCTGGATGACTGACACAGCCTGAACTTGAGGACTCCCATCACCCTTGCTGAGCCCAGGGTAACACTGCAGGTAGAGGGGAGACAGCAGACACGGTGGCCTCCCTTCTCACTCAAGAAATCATCCCTTGCTTTGGGCTACCTGCCACCATCCAGTCAGACAACAGTCCAGCATTTACAGCTCAAGTAGTCCAGCTCATCACCAAGTCCCTCAACATCTCCTGGAAACTACACATCCCTTACCATCCCCAGTCATTGGGTAAAGTTGAACGGGCTCACGGCATCCTCAAAGACCATTTGGCCAAACTTACCATCGAGGTAAAACTCTCTTGGCCCATACTCCTGCCTCTTGCTCTAGCCCAGGTCCAAGCCACTCCATGGGGGCCAACGGGCCTCAGCCCCTTTGAATTGCTGTATGACCAGCCCTTCCTGGTCTCCCATAACCTCCCAGTACAACCACCTCTCCTAGCCTCCTACCTCCCCTATCTCTCTCTCCTCCACCACTTACTCAGAGAGCACATGGGTCACACTCTCCCTGTTGTTCCAGGACTTGGAGACTCCCACCCAGTAGCACCTCTCCAGCCAGGTGACAGTGTTCTCCTCCGAGAGCTCCAACCAGGATCTCTGCAGCCCAGGTGGTCGGGACCTCACATTGTTATCCTAACCACCCCCACAGCTGCCAAGCTCCTGGGTCACACTCTGTGGTATCATGTGTCCCGCCTCAAGGTGGCACCTCAAAATGATTGGTGGAAATCTGAATCCCTGGGCCCCACTCATCTCTGCCTTACCCGTGGCCCCTGCCTGCCAACTCATACCCTTCAAATTCTCCTCCTAACAACACTTCTAGTGTCCCCCCTCAAGGCCAACCCCTACTACGTCTGGAGGTTCTACCTTCAGGAATCCTGGAAAGAAGGCCCCACCACTAAAACCCAATACATTGCTCAAGCAGATTGCCAGCCCGCAGGCTGCCAATCAGCCATAAAATTTGAATTCCCAAAATCCAAGGCCAATACTATTAAGAATTCCTGGAATAACTTTGGCCTCTGCTTTCTATATGAGCAAACTAAGGATGTTTGTCATTTGTGGCACACTACCTATGGTGGATGCCCGTACGCATCTTGTGTTATGCACAGAATCTTCAGAACAGACACTACCCCAAAAAGTGAAATGCTCTTCATCGACAATTGAGGTAAAGTGTCCCTTATTATCTGTGACCCCTGGATGGCCAATGGGAAAAGGGAACTGCAGGTAAAATATATGCCAGGTTTACAGATAGCCGCCCCAGTGGTACGTGGCTAATATTTTGGTCCTATACCTGCATTGTGCCGGTGGAAATAGACTGACTCAACTCATTAGGCAACACCATCTTACAGAATGAGGCCACCTTAACTAACCAACTCAAGCACTCGAGCAACAACCCCCAACCTTTCTCTTGGCTAATGCTAGTACAGCAAGGTGTTCACATGTTAAGCTTAACTGAAGCCATAAACTTCACTAATTGCTTTTATGTGCCTCCCTTAACCAAACCCCCTTTAGCCGCAGTTCCCCTCCAGACTGGGTTCAACCTGTCACGATCATCTATGGGGCCTGACGCCACCCTAACGGGTATCCCGCTGTTCAAGATGCCCTCCCAAGATCTCTTTCTCTGCTACGGAACGGCCAACAGCTCCAGCTGCAACACAGCTGTAAAAGTAAAATCTACCCTTTACGCACCTCCAGGAGGATACTTTTGGTGTAATGGAACCCTAACCAAAGTTATAAATGCCTCCCTCCCCTCCCACTGTGTGCCCGTTACTCTTGTCCCGCAGTTAGAGGTATATGGGCAAGCTGAGCTCCTATCTCTCCTTATGCCTCACCCTGCTCACTGAAACAAATGAGCTGTCTTCCTCCCAATAGTAGTTGGCCTCTCTTTAGCATCCTCTTTAGCGGCTGCTGGGATAGGAAGTGGAGCAATAGGATACAGTGTCACTTCAGCCGCTCAACTGGAAGACAAGCTCCGTGTGGCCATTGAAGCATCCACCACCTCCCTGGCCTCCCTCCAGCGACAAATCACATCATTGGCCCAGGTAACTCTCCAAAACTGACAGGCTCTTGACCTACTAATGGTGGAAAAAGGAGGTACCTGTCTGTTTCTCCAGGAACAGTGCTGCTATTACATCAATGAATCAGGCCTAGTAGAGGAAAATGTCAACACTCTCCACTACCTCCGGGAAGACCTCTGTAAAAAGCAGAATACATCAGTCTCACCTCTCAGCTGGTGGCAATCTCCCATGCTTACCTGGCTGACCCCTACCATCACTCCCATCATCATAATCTGCTTACTACTACCAATAGCCCCTTTTCTTCTCAGGTTCCTGCAAGCTTGTATGTGAGAAATTGGACAAGTGGCTGTTAACCAAATGCTGCTTTGCCCCTATATCTGGCTCCCAACTGAGGCACCAGCCAACTGACCCATCCCCCTCACTCCACCCCTACTCAGCAGGAAGTAGCCAGAAAGAGCGGCGTCCTATATTATCAAAAAGGTCGGAATGTAAGGCCGGTTGCCTAGCAGGGAGCTCGGACATGCCCACTCCCCCTCTGGGAGCTTGGACATGCCCCCCTCTGCACCTAGAAACCATGTCATCAGCCCACTTCTGCACTTGGCACTAGGCTCTGCACTCAGCACCTAGCCAGCCATTGAAGAATCCCACCAAAATTTAAAAATGCCCCACCAGAACCTGCTCAGTAGCATTTTGTCCTGTCCAGGCCCCACTTCCCCTGGGCGGCCTGCTCACTGGAAATCCCATCTACCTGCCAATAGCAGCTTGCCATGTCCACGTCCTGCTCTCCCACAACCAATCAAATGCCTCCACTTCCTATAAAACCCCACATCTGAGAGGAGTCCGCATGACTTCTCCAGCCCCTCCTGTTAGACCGCAGAACCTCACCTGGGAGCTGAATAAATTTGCATTGGATCTTCTTGTGCTGGCCTCAGTTTCCTCATTTTAAACTCGGCAATAACCCTTACAAAAACCACAATGAGATACCATCTCATGCCAGTCAGAGTGATGATTATTAAAAACTCCAGAAACAACAGATGCTGGTAAGGCTATGGAGAAATAGGAATGTTTTTACTCTGTTGGTGGGAATGTAAATTAGTTCAACCACTGTGGCAGACAGTGTGGCAATTCCTCAAGAAATTCCTGAAAGATTTAGATCCAGAAATACCCTTTGACTCATCAATCCCATTACTGGGTATATACCCAAGGAATGTAAATAATTCTATTATAAAGATACATGCACATGGCCAGGTACAGTGACTCATACCTGTAATCTTAGCATTTTGGGAGGCCAAGGCAAGTAGATCACCTGAGGTCAGGTGTTCAAGATCAGCCTAGCCAACATGGTGAAACCCCATTTCTACCAAAAATATAAAAATTAGCCAGGCATGGTAGTGCACACCTGTAATCCAAGCTACTTGGGAGGCTGAGTCAGGAGAATTGCTTGAACTCAGGAGGCAGAGGTAGCAATGAGCTGAGATCGCACCATTGTACTCCAGCCTGGGTGGTAAGAGTGAAACTCCATCTCAAATAAATAAATAAATAAATAAATAAATAAAAGAAAGATACATGGACACATATGTTCACTGCAGCACTATTACAATAGTAAAGACATGGAATTAATCTAAATGGCCATCAATGATAGACTGGATAAAGAAAATGTGATATATATTCACCACGAAATACTATGCAGCCATTAAAAGGGATGAGATCATGTTCTTTTCAGGGACATGGATGAAGCTGGAAGCTATCATTCTCAGCAAACTAACACAGGAACAGAAATTCAAACATACATGTTCTCACTCATAAGTAAAGGATGAACAATGAGAACAAGCACATGGACACAGGGAGGGGAACAACACACATCACAGCCTGTCAGAGGGGCGTGGGGTGGGAGAGCATCAGAACAAGTATCTAATGCCTGCAAGGCCTCATACCTAAGTGATGGGCTGATAGGTACAGCAAACTACAATGGCACACATTTACCTATGTATCAAACCTGCACATTCTGCACATGTATCTTGGAACACAAAATTTAAAAAATACATTAACTGATTATCTCTTTCCTCTCTTCTGAAACACTCTTTAAAATTTTTTAGAGCTCCCCCCGATCTTCCATGTCTCCTAACTATGTTTCTTAATTTCTGCTTTTTTTAATTCCTGTGTTCATTCTGGATAGCTCCTTCTGATCTATGTTACAGTTTACTAATTTACTCTTCAACTGCTTCTAACATACTAATATTCTGTTAAATCCATTCATTTGGGTTTAAATTTCAATTATGTTATTTTCTATGGACATTCTATTTGTTCTCTTTTAATATTCTTGGCCATTCTCTAGAGTTTCCTATTCCATTAAGATACTTTTAATTTTTTGATTTTACTTTAAACATACTAAGTAATTTTATTTTCTGTATCTGATACTCTCGATAACTGCGGCCTTTGCTAGTCTTTGTTCTGTGTTCTTGCTCATAGTTTTCATGATTAGAAAAACAGAGAGAAGAAGAGTAAAGGGAGGCAGAGGAAGAGAAAGGAAGAAAGCAGAGAAGAAGGGGTAGAGGAAAAATAAGTTGGTGCTATTGTTTTTCTAGCAACTGGCTTCAGTGAAACACTCCCACCTTGTGGAGTTTCAGATTATTGAAATTAACCTAGTTTGGAGATTACCACCTCTTGATTCAAATGCTTTAATACTAGGATTTTCATTTCAGTCTTTCTTTTTTAGTTATTCTGTATATCTTTAAAACACTCCTGCTTTGAATCATTAAAAAATTACCTCTCTGCCTCTGTTTGACTACTGTCATTTTTTTTTTGGCTAATTCCTAATGCATTAATCTATTAGCTCATTTTGCTAAATCTTTGACAGACCCCTTTGAATCCTCTTGTTTTTTAATTGTTTCCTCAGAAACTTTGTTCCCTTTTCTTTGCAAGTATGTCATATATAGATGTATTATGTTTTTACATATACCTATATATAGCCTATTTTTAAAAGGCACTGTACACTGTGCTTTGACATAAATATATATATATATATACACACACACACACACACACACAAACACACATACACACACATATATATTTTTTATTGTACTTTGGGCTCTGGGGTACATGTGCACATCCTGCATCCTGCAGGATTTTTGCATAGGTACATACATGCCATGATGATTTGCTGTCTCTATCCCCAACCCCTGCCCCGTTGCCTACATCAGGCATTTCTCCCGGTGTTATACCTCCCCATCCTCCCCAGTCCCTGCTGTCTTTCCCTCCCCTCCCCTCCACCCCTCCACCTAGCCCAGTGAGTGTTGCTCCCTTCCCTGTGCCCACGTGTTCTCATTTTTCATCATGAGATGTTTGTTTTCTGTTCTTGGGTCAGTTTGCTAAGAATGATGGTTTCTAGATTCATCCATGTCTCTACAAAGGATACAAACTCATCATTTTTTAATGGCTGCATAGTATTCCATGGTGTATATGTGCCACATTTTCTTTGTCCAGTCTATCATTGATGGGCATTTGGAATTGTTCCAGGTCTTTGCTATCGTAAACAGCATCACAATGAACAAACATGTGCATGTGTCTTTATAGAATGATTTATAATTCTTTGGGTATATACCCAGTAATGGGACTGCTGGGTCAAATGGAATTTCTATTTCTAGATGCTTGAGGAATCACCACACTGTCTTCCATAATGGCTGAACTAATTTACACTCCCACCGACAGTGTGAAATTGTTCCTTTTGCTCCACATCATCTCCAGCATCTGTTGTTTCCAGAACTTTTAATGATCACCATTCTAACTGGCCTGAGATGGTATCTCAATGTAGTTTTGATTTACATTTCTCTAATGACCAATTATGATGAGCATTTTTGCATATGTTTGTTGGCTGCATATATGTCTTCTTTTGAAAAGTGTCTGTTCACATCCTTCACCCACTTTTGAATGGTTTTTCTTTTTTTCCTTGTAAATCTGTTTTAGTTCTTTGTAGATTCCCATTCTGTTGGTTGCTGGTTCACTCTAATGATTGTTTCTTTTGCTGTGCAGAAGCTCTGGAGTTTAATTAGATCCCATTTGTCTATTTTGGCTTTTGTTGCCATTGCTTTTGGTGTTTTAGTCATGAAGTCCTTGCCTATGCCTATGTCCTGGATGGTTTTGCCTAGGTTTTCTTCTAGGATTTTTATGGTGTTAGGTCTTAACGCTATAAATCTTTAATCCCTCTGGAGTTAACTTTAGTGTAAGGTGACAGGATGGGGTTCAATTTCTGCTTCCTGCATATTGCTAGCCAGTTTTCTCAACACCATTTATTAAATAGGGAATCCTTTCCCTATTGCTTGTTTTTGTCAGATTTGTCCAAGATCAGATGGTTATAGATGTGTGGTGTTGCTTCCAAGGCCTCTGTTCTGTTTTATTGGTCTATGTCTCTGTTTTGGTACCAGTACCATGCTGTTTTGATTACTGTAGGCTTGTACTATAGTTTAGCAAACAATTTACCAACACATTAGGGGAATCATTTATCATGGTAAAGTGGATTTATCTTTCAGATGTTTCAACATACACAAATCAAATGTGATATGCTACATTAACAGAACAAAGGATAAAAAACATAGTTATCTCTACATATGCAGAAAAAACATTTGACAAAACTCAAAGTTCTCTCATGACAAAGCCTCTCAATGAATTTGGCATAGAAGGCTTGTACCTTAATACAAAACAGGACATATATAACAAGCCCACAGCTCACATCATACCCAACAATGAAAAAGTGGAAGCTTTTTCTCTAAGGTCAAGAACAAGATAAGGATATTTATTCTCACTACTTCTATTCAACTTATTTCTGGAAGTCTTAGCCATTGCACTTAAACCAAATAAAGAAATAAAAGATATCCAAATTGAAAAGAAAGAAGTAAAATTGTCTCTCTTTGATGACATATTATATATAGTAAACCCTAAAAACTTCACCAAAACACTATTAGAAATTAAACATGAATTCAATAAAATTGCAGAATTCAAAAGCAATGTACAAAACTCAGTAGTCTCTTTACACCAACAACAAACTATATGACCAAAATAAAGAAATCAATCTCACTCACAATAGCATGAAAAAAACTGCAATATGTTTAGGAGTACATTTAACCAAGGAGGTGAAAGATCTGTATACCGAACACTAGAAAACATTGATGAAACAATTGTAGATGACACA
The DNA here is from genome assembly GCF_030222135.1 of Aotus nancymaae. Classification (NCBI taxonomy): domain Eukaryota; kingdom Metazoa; phylum Chordata; class Mammalia; order Primates; family Aotidae; genus Aotus; species Aotus nancymaae. The sequence continues at coordinate 33,467,014 of NW_026988422.1, read as the reverse complement.
AATACATGTAAAGATATTTTATGTTCATGGGTAGGAAGAATTAATATTCTTAATGTGTTATTACTGCCCAAAGTGATTTATAAGTTTAATGAAATCTTTATAAAAAATTCCAGTATCATTCTTCACAGAAATAGAAAAAACGATTTGAAAATGCATATGGAACCACAAAAGACCCTGAATAGGTAAAGCACTCTTGAGCAGTAAGAACAAAGCTGAAGGCCTCACAATCTCACTTCAAAATATATTACAGGAAAAGATCAGAAGAAGGAAGAAGAAAGTAGAGGAGAAGTGCAGCAAGGGTGGAGGGAGGTGCCCACGCTGTGTTGGAGGAGCAGGAAGAGGATGGAGAGGAGAAGCCTCCTGGGTGGCATGGAGCTCCCACTCCTCTAGGCACTGCCCAGCCCCTGTCAGCCAGTCTGAACCCCCACAGCATAAGGAAGCCTGTGTGGGTACCAAGAAGCAAAGTTCCATCTGTGACACAGGACACTGCTGTGGGCAGTCTCAGTGTTGTAACTACTACTATAAACACTGGTGGTTCTTGGCTGCTGCTGCATCTGCTACTAGCAAGTCCAGCAGTAGCCACATGAAATCAACCTTGATTGCCTAGCCAAAGCCCACAGTTCCTCAGTGTTATCATTTTATTTCACCAAACTACTTATTACCTCCTTATGTGAAAGTGGTAAACTGACCTCCAACTCCTCCCCCACCATAGAGTGCCTTCCAGCTACAGCAGCAGCTGCTGCTTTCAGTGTGGCCCTGCAGGTGACAACCCCACCAGGGTCTCTCAAGAGGGAAAGAGAAGCCACTAGTCTGGGCCCGGCAGAAGCAGCACAAGACCCCAAGCATCACTGACTCTGACCCCTCTGACCTACCAGCTGATGAAGAAGCAGCCAGGCACCAAAGCCCCAAGAGTGGAAGCCAGTGGCTCTGTGGCTAGCCTGGGAAGCTGGACCCAGGGGCCTTCCTGGACAAAGATTCAGAATGTAAGAAGGAGCTGATGAAAGATGACAGCTCTGAGTATGGCAGCACACCTGACTGCAAAGATAAGACACCCCAGAGACATCACCACTTCACAGAGGACTCAGGCATCAAAATGAATGTGTGCAACCAGGGGTACCATCATGATGACCTTAAAAAGTTCAACACACTCACAGATGATGCTCTGGATGGGCCCCTGGACTTCTGTGACAGCTGCCATGTGCAGTCTCCTGGTGACAAGGAGGAAGTCCTCTGCCCCATCTGAGGAGCAGATTTGAGAGCCTGGGCATCTCCATCTGACATGGCCACCTGTGTGCCTGCTGGTGAACACAATCAATGAGCAGGACTCTCCAAAATCCCAGAGCAGCAGTTTCCCCAGGTAGAGCAGGTCCTGATAGCTCCCAAGAACTTGGCAAAGCAACCAGGGTAGGGGAGAACCATGAGAAAAGTCATTAAATGAGTTTCACAGAAAATAGTACTGACATTTTGTTTTTTTTCCCCCTTCTCCTCTCCTGCATTTTCCTACATCTCCAGGTACAGTTTAAAGAGAGAAGGCTGAAATTGAGGCAGCAATCAATAGCCTACTAACCAAAAAAAGTCCAGGTCCAGATGGGTTCACAGCCGAATTCTACCGGACATACAAAGAGGAGCTGGTTCTATTCCTTCTGAAACTGTATCAAACAATACAAAAAGATGGAATCCTTCCTAACTAATTTATGAGACCAACATCATCCTGATACCAAAACCCAGCAGAGACTCAACTAAAAAAGAAAACTTCAGGCCAATATCCCTGATGAACATAGATGCAAAAATCTTCAATAAAATACTGGCAAACCAATTGCAACAGCACATCAAAAAGCTTATTCATCACCATCAAGTAGGCTTCATTCCGGGATGCAAAGCTGGTTCAACATATGCAAGTCCATAAATGTAATCCATCACATAAACAGAACTGAAGACAAAAACCACATGATTATCTCAATAGATGCAGAGAAGGCCTTTGACAAAATTCAACAGCCCTTCATGCTAAAAACTCTCAATAAACTAGGTATCGACAGGATGTATCGTAAAATGATAAAATCTATTTATGACAAACCTACAGCCAATATCATACTGAACGGGTGAAAGCTGGAAGAATTCCATTTGAAATCAGGCACCAGACATGGACGCCCTCTCTCACCACTCCTATTCAATATAGTATTGGAAGTTCTAGCCAGAGCAATGAGGCAAGAAAAAGAAATAAAGGTATTCAATTAGGAAAGGAGGAAGTCAAACTGTCTCTATTTGTAGATGACATGATGGTATATTTAGAAGATTCCATCATCTCAGCCCAAAATCTCCTGAAACTGATAGGCAACTTCAGCAAAGTCTCAGGATACAAAATCAATGTGCAGAAATCACAAGCATTCCCATATACCAATAATAGACAACCAAATCAAAAGCAATTGCTTTCTCCCATTCACAATTGCTACAAAGAGAATAAAATACCTAGAATACAACTTAGGACAAAAATCTTAGGATAATCTCAACGGATACAGAAGAAGAATTTGACAAAATTCAACATTCTTTTATGGTAAATACTCTCAACAAATTAGATATGGTAAAACTTCTCGACAGATTAGGTACTTCAACACAGTGAAGGCCAGAAATGACAAGCCCATAGTCAGCATCATACTTAAGTGAAAAGTTGAAAGCTCTTCCTCTGAAATCAGGAGCAAAACAAGAATATATACTCTCACAACTTCTATTCAACATACTACTGGAAGTCGTTGCCAAATCAAATAGCAAAGAGAAAAATGAAAAGAATAAAAACTGGAAAGGATGAAATAAAACCATTCCTGTTTACAGATAACATAGTATAAATAGAAAAGCCTAGAACTCCACCAAAAAATATTAGGACTGAAATATTAGTTCATTCAAGTTCCCAGATACAAAATTAATGTGAAAGAAAACCAGAGCATTTCTATACATTAACAGTTAAGTATCTGAATACCAAATCAAGATGTCAACCCCATTCATAATAGCTACAAAAAAAGACTTAGAAATAAATTTAACTGTGTAAGTAAAAGATCTATACACTAAAAACTATAAAATATTGATGAAACAAATTTGAGATGCGAATAAAAGGAATACTCTTGTTCATGGATTGGAAGAATTGATATTGTTAAAATTTTCATACTACCTAAAATGATCTACAGATCAATGCAATCTATATCAAAATTCCAATAATATTTTTCACATCACTGAAAACAATCACAGAAAAAACGATCCTAAAATTCCTAAGTCAAAAAAGACCCAGAAGAGTCAAAGCAGTTCTGAACAAAAAGAACAGGACTAGAGGCTTTATATTACCTCAAAACATACTACAAATTTATATAATCAAAACAATGGGGTTCCAGCATAAAAACAGACACAGACTACTAGACCAGAATAGAGACCCCACAAACAAATCTATGCTATGCATTTATGGTCAATTAATTTTTTAAAATATGCCAAGAAAACTAAACAGGGAAAGGACAGTCTCTTCAGTAAATTATATTAGAAAAACTGGCTATGCACATGCAGAATAAAATTTGAACCCTTATCTCACACCGTATATAAGAATCAACTTAATGGATTAAAGATTTAAATGAGATACCTGAAACTATAAAATAACTAGAAGAAAACATAGGAGAGAAGCTTCATGACACGGAATCAAGCAATAATTTTTTGGATATGAACCCAAAAGCACAAGTAATGAAAGCAAAAACAGACAAGTTGGTTACACACCAAGCTAAAAAGCTTCTACACAGCAGTCAACAGAGTGAAGAGACAAGTTATGGAATGGGAGAAAATATCTGCAAACCATACATCTGTAAAGAAATTAATATCCAAAATATATCAGGGAATCAAAAAAGTCAGTAGCAAGAAAACAAATAATTTGATTTAAAAATGGGGAAAGATCTGAATAGAAATTTCCCAGGCCAGGCAGAGTGACCTAAGCCTGTAATCCCAGCACTTTGGGAGGCTGAGGCGGGTGGATTGCCTGAGGTCAGGAGTTCGAGACCAGCCTGGCCTACATGGTGAAACGCCGTCTCTACTAAAAATACAAAAATTAGCCAAGCATATTAGTGAATGCCTGTAATCCCAGCTACTTGGGAGGCAGAGGCAGGAGGATTGCTTGAATCTGGGAGGCAGAGGTTGCAGTGAGCTGAAATCTTGCCACTGTACTGCAGCTTGGACAGCAGAGCTAGATTCCCCCTCAAAAAAAAAAAAAAAAAAAAAAAAAAGAGAAAGAAATTTCTCCAAAAGACACATACAAATAGACAATGGGTACACACAAAAAAATGCTCAACATCACCAATCATAAGGCAAACACAAAACCTCAGTGAGATAACACCTTTTACCTGTTAATAAAAAAAATGGAAGATAACAAGTTTTGGCAGGATATAGAGAAAAAGAACCCTTCCACACTATTGGTGAAAATGTAAATTAGTACAGCCACTATGGAAAATAATATGGTATTTTCTCAAAAAATTAAAACTAGGACTACTATATGATCCAGCAATCCCACTACTGGATATATATCCAAAGGATGTGAAATCAGTCTATTATAGAGATATGTGCACTGCCACATTCATTGTAGCATTATTCACAATAGCCAAGGTATAGAATCAACCTAAGTGTTAACTGACAGATGAGTGGATAAAGAAAATGTTATATATGCACGCACACACACATATGCATGTGCATGCACACGTGTGTGCGTGCGCGCACGCACACACACACAGAGGAATACTCTTTAGCTTTAAAAAAAGAAAGAAAGTCCTAACATTTACAAAAACATGAATGAACCTGGGGGGGCATTATATAAGTGAAATAAACCAGGCACAGAAAGACAAATACTGCATGATCCCACTTACATGTAGAATCTAAATAAGGTGAACTCATAGAAGCAGAGAGTAGAATGGTAATCACCAGGAACTGGGGGTTGATGGGTATAGAAGGGATTGCAGAGATGTTAGTACAGGATACAAAATTCAGTTAGACAGGAGGAATACATTCAAAATGGTGACTATAGTTAATAACAATGTATTATATTCTGGAAATTCACCAAAACAGATTTTAAACTACCACAAAAAATTGTAAGTATGTGAAATAATGCATATAATAATTAGCTTGATTTAGCCATTTCACTGTACATATGTATTCAAAGTACTGTGCTGTATATACTAAATATGTATGATTTTTTGTTATTTTAAAAGTAAATGAAATAAATTACTGGAAAATTCAGAATACTATTTTTTCATGAAACAGCTATAGATCCTCTTCCTGATCTTATTGATATGAGGTAGAAGCAAATAAAGTCAGGAAAATAAAACATTGTATGTGCAGCCAATTTGAATTACAATTCTGACAGTTCTGTAGTATGTCCACTTAAACATAAATTCTAAATGCTTAGTTTTCTTGGCCAGCACAGTGACTCAGGCCTATAATCCTAGCACTTTGGGAGGCCAAGGTGGGTGGATAGCTTTGAGCTCAAGAGTTTGGAACCAGACTGGCCAACACAGTGAAACTCCATCTCTACAAAAAATACAAAAATTAGCCAGGCATTGGTGGCATGCACCTGTATTCCCAGCTACATGGCAGACTAAGACTGGAGAATTGCTTGAAACCAGGAGGGAGAGGTTGCAATGAGTCAAGATTGCACCAGTGCACTCCAGCCTGGGTTGTCAAGTAAGACCTTGTCTCAGAAAATAATAGTAATAATAATAAATGCTAAGTTGTTTTAATCCTTAGTTCAGTGTTAAATACAATAATTAGTGGGTATTCTTTGGATAATTTAAAATAAGATTAAATACTGAGTATTAACCTAATGAGTGTGTGTCACTTATAACTTGATGCAGTGTCCATATATTTAAATCATGTTAGTGAATGTGTTCATTTTTGTTACTTTGTAAGTAACATTTAGTATCTTTGAGATTGTGTAAATAGGATCTGTGTGGTGGCGAGAGTTGTGTTTAGGGTACTCATGAGCTCTGCTAGTGTACCAAAACGTTTGCAGATGACAGACAATTCTAAATTGCCCACCTTCAACAACTGTCAGTGAAAATAGAAGTTAATTGTATTGTTTAAACATAATGTAGGTGAATGAGACTGCAGTAAGAGTAATAGTAGCCAAGAAATATGTCAGACTATGCAAGGTAATAGTATCTTATTTTGTTTACCAATGGGAAAGGGTAGATTCAACCTAAGATAAAATGTCTGATTATTCCACAATGTGAAAGAGGACAGTAAAAGACAAAATTCAGTGGTAAAAGAAAGCTGTAGAAGGCTCAGGAAGCAAGTTCAATTTGCCTTAGTTATATACATATATGTAATTTCAAATAATGAACCTGTAAAGAAACAATGATATGTTAAAATTTTGGCAAAGTTTGCAATGCTCAGCTTTGATGGGTTTGCTTAAAAAGAAAACACTAAGTAATTCTATCCTTGTCATTTGGCTGTTTTCCCTTTGCTCACATTACACAGCTGAGGCCCCATGACCAAAATATGCAAGTTCATCTAGACACGAAACCTGTGGAGTAGACATTTTATAATAACTGTAATAGAGCAATTTAAAAGGGATGAGGCAGTAAAGTGAGGTTAGAAGGTGATACAGCAGGGGGCCGGGCACAGTGGCTTGTGCCTGTAATCCCAGCACTTTGGGAGGCTGAGGCAGGAGGATCACTTGAGGTCAGGAGTTCAAGACCAGCCTGGCGAACATGGTGAAATCCCATCTCTACCAAAAAGAATACAAAAATTAGCTGGGCATGGTGGTGCATCTCATAGTCCCAGCTACTCAGGAGGCTGAGGCACAACAATTGTTTGAACTTAGGAGGTGGAGATTGCAGTGAGCTGAAATCACACCACTGCACTCCAGCCTAAGGGACAGAGTAAGACTCTGTTTCAAATTAAAAGAAAGGAGGAAGAGGAGGAGGGGGGGAGGGGGAGGGGGAAAAGGAGGAGAAGGAAGGGGAGAAGGAGGAAGGGGAGGAGGAGGAAGGAGAGGAGGAGGAAGGGGGAAGGGGGGAGGAGGGGGAGGGGGAAGAGGAAGAGGGGGAGAAGAAGGGGAAAAGGGGAAGGGGGAGGGGAAGGAGGAGGAGGGGAGGGGGGAGAAGGAGGGGAAGGGGAGGGAGATGGAGGAGGGGGAGGAAGAGGGGGAGGAGGAGGGGGAGGGAGGAGGAGGAGGGGGGAGGAGGAAGAGGGGGAGGGGAGGAGGGGGAGAGGAAGGGGGAGGAAGAAAGGGAAGAGGGGGAGGAGGAGGGGGGAGGGGGAGGAGGGGGAGGGGACAAGGGGGAGGAGGAGATGATGATAAGCATAGGGTAAAGGTAAGTGGCAAAGATGAAGGGAAAAGTAAATGAAAAGGAAGAAAGCCTGAAAGAAGAAGGGAAAAGGGAGGAAAAACTTCTATAGGCCAGAGATCATAAAGCAGCTGAGGAAAAAGGAAGACAGGAAAATATAAATTAAATGGTTTGAATAGCATAAGGTTGATCATAGAGAAAAAATCATGTTTCCTCAGATCTCTCTTAATATTCCAAAAATAGCTCACACAGCTGTTACCCAAGTCACGCCTCCATTAGACTCCTGTGTGTATACTCTCAAAGACTCTGCTCTCTTTGCACAGCCCTGGCAGAGACCCAATAGGAGGGCAGAATGGGGCAAGCTACAGGTTTGAGTAGGAGGACCCAGTTCAATCTTCCTTTATGAATACACCACTGCATTCTGCTAAAAATTCCCCAGTGTGAGAAACTCCTGTGAGAGAGAGAAGGAGGGAGATTTCCCTGTTCTGAGAGCCTTAAAGAAGCCTACCCTCTTGCATTTCTAAGAATTGTCTTATATAAATATTATTTAGGAATTGTGGGTCAAAGTTACAATCTTTGATTTATGAAAACTTTATGTAATTCTTTCTCTGTTTTTACAAGTATGTGTTTCCAGCTAAGTAAAATACAAAATAGGCCCAATATCAGTTTGGATAATCAATTCATTTAGGACAAAAAGCAGCTTCTGAGTCTGACCATCAGCAATGAACTTCAGTAGTCAATGAAAACACAATCACTTAGGAGCTTTTCCTGTAATTTACTAGACATCTGCGTACTTTCCTCATTGTCATCTTCATTTCTTGATTCCTGAATGTGTAGATAATAGGATTTAAAACGGGAGTGAGAACTGCATCAAAGACAGCCAGAAACTTATCCAGGTGTGTAGAGGGAGATGGCCATGTAGACGAAAATCAGAGAACCAAAGAACAAAACTACTGCACTGATGTGAGCTGAAAGTGTGGACAGAGGCTTGGATAAACCAATTGAGGAGCATTTCTGAACAGTGAGAACGATGACAACATAGGAAATGATCAGTATGAAGGCGGAGCCCAAAGAGATGAATCCACTGTTGGCTGTAACCACGAACTCCAGTCGGTAGGTGTCTGTGCAGGCAAGTTTGATGAACTGCGGAAGGTCACAGTAAAAGCTGTCCAACACATTAGGACCACAGACGGGCAAGTTTACTACAAAAACCAGTTGAGCTACGGAATGGATAAGGTCAGTCATCCAGGCAGCCACTGAGAAGAACATGCACATTCTCGGGGCTCATAATGGTCAGATAGTGGAGAGGCTTACATATGGCCACATATCTGTCAAAGGCCACGGCTATGAGCAACACCATCTCCACACCACGAACGACGTGGATGAAGAAAATCTGAGCAATGCAGCCTCCAAAGGAGATGACTTTGCGCTTTCTGAATAGGTCATAAATCATCTTGGGAGAAGTGACAGAGGAAACACCCAGGTGGATGAAGGAGAGGTTGGCCAACAGAAAATACATGGGGGAGGGCATGCGAGGGTCAGAAGACACAGTGAGCAAAATGAGAGTTTCCCATCATACTGGCCATTTAAAACATGGAGGAGAACACAAGGAGGAGAAGTCGGATCTCCCAGGAATTGGTGAGTCACAGGAACACAAACTCTGACACCACAGAGTGATTTGCCCCAACCATTGGCTTTGTTAGCAGTGGTACCTGAAGAGAATAGGACAATAGCAGAAGATGTAAGTTATAATAATCATCTTAATAAACTAGAGGGAAAGAAGTCAAAGTTATAGAAGTCTATTTCCAATTTAGCATTAAAACCAACCTAATGACCAACAGGTATATAAAATGTCTTATCACTAATCATTAAGGATATAGATTAAAATGACAATGAGATATTATTTCAGACCTGTCAGAATAGCTATTACCAAAAAGACAACAGGTAACAAGTCTTGACAAGGCTGTTACAGTGTACAATCCTTGTTCACTGTTGGTGGGAATGTAATTTGTATAGCTATTATGAAACACACTATGGAGTTTCCTCAAAAAAAAAAAAAAAAAAAAGAACTACCATATAATCTAGAAATCCCATTCTAGGTATATATTCAAAGGAATTGAAATACGTACCTCAAGGAAATATCTGTACTCCTATGTTCATCACAGCGTTATTCACAATAGCCAAGAAATAGTGTTCAATGACACATAAGTGGATGGAAAAGTGTGTGTGTGTGTGTGTGTGTGTACTATACAAACACTCTTCAGCCTTATAAAAAAATAGGGAAATTCTGTCATTTGGAAACAACATGGATGAACCTGAGGATATTATGCTAAGTGAAACAAGACAGACATAGAAAGACTAATGCTGTAAAATCTCACTTATATGTGGAATCTAAGTAAATCAAGCTCATAGAACTAGAGATTAGAATTAGCAACTGACAAGGGTTGATGAAGTGGGCAGAAAATGAGAAGTGGTGCGTTGGTACAGTGTTTCAGCTAAATAAGACATATACATTCTGGAGGTTTGTTGCGAAGCATGGTAACTTATAGTTAATAATAATGTACTTCATACTTAAAATTTCTAGAATAGATCTTCAATGTTTTCACCCCAAAGAAACGATAAGTACAGTAGATGAATATGTTAATTAGCTTGATTTAATTATTTCATATGTATACATGTATCAAAGCATCACATTGTTCATCATAAATATATATAATTTTTATTTGTTAACTACACTTTAGTAAAACTTGCAGGGAGTTGAGAGAAGAATCTAATATGCTAATAGGTGCTGAAATTGTGTTAACACAGTGTGATAACCAAGTGTGAAAGAGAAAACCTTCTCTGCTTTAATACTCCTCTACTCTCCCAAAGTAGTGGCTGTGATGTTCCTCTTGAAATACAAGACTAGTCAACATGGTTAACAGGAATTTGGTTGCAAATTCTTTTAATTTTTGCTTCAAGACTAATATAGCCTGTATCTAGTGACACGTAACTATTAACATTTTCTCAACTATTGTATCCATTTCCAAGACTACAGCCATATTCTGGCAAAACCATTCTTCCCCACTCCCCACATCTGGAAAGTATTTCAAGGTTTAAGAAATGTTTACCAGAAAACCAAACACCATGTGTTCTCACTCATAAGTGGGTGCTGAACAATGAGAACACATGGACACAGGGAGGGGAACATCACACACCAAGGCCTGTTGGGGGTGGGGGGCTAGAGGGAGGGATAGCAGGGGGTGGAAGGATTGGAGAGGGATAACATTAGGAGAAATACCTAATGTAGATGATGGGGGGATGGATGCAGCAAACCACCATTACATATATATACCTACGTAACAATCCTGCACGATCTGCACATGTACCCCAGAACTTAAAGTGTAGTAATAAAAAAGAAATGTTTGCCATAGCTGTGAGGTCTTGCTTTATATTACTAGCACTTATTTTACTATCCCTTATATTGTAGTAAACTGGGTACAACTCACCAAGTTGACCTAAGTGTCTTAAAGACAGGGATTAGTACTTATTCACATTTGGATTCTCTGAAGGAACAACAAAGTGGTCCACAGAAAAGAGAAAGTCCACGAACTGTTTGTTACTGATTTGCATTATGCTAGATATTGAAATTGAAAATGTTTAGAAACATCTCTAATAATTTGACATGACTGCAAAATCCAAGTGTTTAATTTTGTATTCTACTAAAATGTAACTAAAATAATTTGAGAAGATAATTTGAGAATCACTGCTCTAGACTATTTAGCACATAATCTGAAAAAGTTAAACTATAAAGAGTATTTTGGTACAGTGGAAAGTTTTTTGGTCAAACCTCTGTGCAAAGATTTATCACATTTTATTGTAATTTCAGTTTTATTTAGAGAAGCAACATAGCGTATTGGAAAGAATGTGGGCTTCAGGAACCAAGATTTATACAATTTTCAGCCACTTACAAGTTGGTATTGGGCAAGTTATTGAAATTTCTGAGCCTCAGTTTGTCTACCAAATTGCAATTAATAATACTAACTTTACGGGGTAAATTGTAAGGATCAAATAAAGGTTTATAATCATATATTCAAATTAACTTTTATATACATAAATACAACAAAGTCACCCCGTCCTTCTGTTCCCAATATTCAACAAACTCAATATCTTTTATATTTGCTTTTAGAATGCTTTCTCACTTGCCCTGATCCCTTAAAAGAGTTTTATGTATAAGTATTTTCTAAATCCTTCTTCATTCTACCTACAGTTCAAAGATACAATTAATACAGACACTGTAATTCTAAATCATATAAGAGACCAGGAAAACTAAATCAAGCTCCTGGTGGTTTATATATTATTTTATTTTTAAATTTTTCACATCACCTTTTTAAATGACATTACATTGAAATTTACTAAGCTTTGGTTCTACTGGTCTCCGTATCTTTTATTTCTAATAAAGTGTTTATGAGACTCTTCTATCTTGCAAACTTGACAAATTCCTAAGAAATGTGCTTCCCTTGTTATGGAAATTGATCAGTTTATACCCATCTCTTTTGAAAAGAAAATTGAGAGAAAAATATAACCTATGTTTTTCTATTTTCATGTGTCATTTTTTCTTGTCTGTTGACCGCAGGACAAAGGATGAGAATCATTCATATAATCATTGGGAAGAGAGTGATTAATTGCAACCTATGCTCAATTTAAAATATTGCAAAATCAGACTTTTTCTAATGTCTGTCACCTTTCCCTAGGTACAATATCCTAGCTCAAAGCCAATGCCAGTTAACTTCTTCCAATATGCCAACAACCTTTTTCACAATTATTCTCTTGTGTTATTCCTTATCCTGGACCCTATCTACTTTGCTTTAGAATAACACTCATGCACTTTAGAATATGACTCATGTGGATGGTAATTCCAACAACAGAACCTTGTCTGAAACTAAAGCCAATATTCCTGTTGTTAAATTTATTTGCATCCTCCACTTTACCTGTATAGAGACAACATGTTCTGGCACTCTGAGAGTTGCCTGTGTTCTTCTCACACAAAGTGCCATATAATATCCTGCCATAAGAAATTTAAAGCTAATTACATATACCTCAAGAGGAAAGTGACCAAGTGATAATGCAAAAACATGATAGTTTAAAGGAGCTTATGGGTCATGGGCTTTGCCACTAGAGAACTATTTGCTTTGACTAGTGCAACCAAAAGATAGAAAAGTTGGTAAGATGACACTAGAGAAAAAGAGTGTTTTTTCTAGTGTTATTAAACAAAACATTCTGTTTTTAATATATTTGTTCTATTTTGTTGGCAATAGTGATAATTATAATTAATTCCTGAAAATAAATGTTAACTCAAAAAATTAACTCTATTTTATTATCTCCAGAAAAGCCACTGTGCCAAATATTTAGAACAGTTTAAATGGTAGAAGAATGTATGTAACACTGTATTTTTATATCGTATCCAGAGTACTTATGGATATGTGCCAAGATTTAGCTGTACAGAAATTCATTCCAATGTTTAGAGGTTAACAGTAAATGAAACAACAACATCCATCAGTTGATGATAGATTTTAAAAAGTATGCTATATCCATACAATCAAATTCTCTAAAGTCACTGTAAAGTAAGATTGTAATCTATACAGTTAAAGACAACTACAACACACCATTGAGTGAAACAGTAGACAGCAATACAGCACATACTACACTGCTGTGCATGTAAATACATACAGCTGAACAAATAGACAAACTTTTTGCAGTAAGTACTTCTGACAATGAGATTGTTGTGCAAGAAAACAAGGTATTTTTACCTTCAATTTTGTACACTTGTGTTAATCAGGATCCTGCCAGGACAAGAGATGGCACACTCAGGTAACTGAAGAAGAGCTGAATAAAGGCACTAAACTGGGTGGAGAAGGGTTAAGAGTGAAACTGGATAGACAAATGGAAGCTGTGCTATTATTCTCTGAATCTATTCTTTTTTTTTTTTTTTTTTATCCAGGGGACAAACAGAGCGGGCAAATAATATCAGGGCAGAAGAAAATTGACAAAATAGAAGAAATAAGTTGTTATGTCTTTGCAGAGTAATCTAAATCCTAAATGGTAGCCTCTGCCAGTGTCTTTCATATGAATTAGTTAGTGGGAAAGGAGGGAAAGCAAAAGTTAATTAATATAAAACATTGCTGTTGAAATCTTCTTTCCTGTAGCTCACCATGAGGACTATTTTGATAACAGCCATTTCATTGCTCTGTTAGATGAGCAGATTCTGGGTGGTGCAGTACGTGACAGGGCCAGTAGATCTAACGGTCATGTGCTAACTCTCATACCTCCATATCTTTAATGTGGTATAATATAACATCTTGTGGAATTACTTGTCTATGTGTTAATTACTCTGTAATTTTTAGAAAAATGATTGCTTAGGCCCCTAAAGGTTTGTGTTGTAATTATCCAACTGGTGATTGCTGTAAAACTCATGTTTTCTCTTTTCACCGCCAATTTTTCTACTACCTGGTTATTCCAGGAGTATGGCCCAAGAAGTAGGGCTGTTTGCCCAAAGTGTGGATCTTTTGCAGAAAAATCTTTCCTAGATTTGCACCTTAATCAAAGATGGCAGACTTTCATTTCTTTCAGCATATGGGTTGTAGTAGTATTCCTGGTTATAGCCTATGCTTCCTCCAGAAATGGAAGAAATCTACCAGGTATAGTTCTTTCTTATTAGTGATAGAAGGTGCAAGATGTGATAATTTTTCTTTGATTAAAGAACAAACCTGGAGGCATCACATTATGGGACTTCAAATTACATTACGAGGCAGTAGTTACCAAAACAGTACAGTGCTTGTATAAAACCAGGCATATAGACCAATGAAACTGAATAAAGAACCCAGAAATGAAGTCAAATACATACAGCCAACTGATCTTTTGACAAAGCATACAAAAACATAAATTAGGGAGTAGACACCTTATTCAATAAATGGTGCTGAGAAAACTCGTAAGCCACATGTAGATGAACAAAACTGGATCCATGTCTCTCACCTTATATAAAAATCAACTCCAGGTGAACCAAAGACTAAAATATGAGACCTGAAGCTATAAAAATTCTAGAAGACAACATCAGAAAAACTCTTCTAGATATCAGCCTAGGCAAAGAATTCATGACTCAGACCTCAAAATCTAATGCAACAAGAACAAAATTGGACCTAATTAAACTAAAAAGCTTCTGCACAGCAATAATAATAATAATAATCAGAGAAAACTGACAACCTACAGAATGGGAGAAAGTACTTGCAATCTATGCATCCAACAAAGGACTAGTATCTAAAATCTACAAGGAACTCAAATGAGCAAGAAAAACAAAACCCACAAATAATCCCATCAAAAAGTGGGCAAAGCACATGAATAGACATTTCTCCAAAAAAAAAAAAAGATATACAAATGGCCAACAAATATATGAAAAAATGCTCAACACTACTAATCATCAGGGAAATGAAAATCAAAACCATGAGACACCACCTTACTCCTGCAAAAATGGCCATTATTAAAAAGTCAGAAAACAAAAGATGTTGGCATGGATGTGGAGGAAAGGGAACACTTGTACACGCTGGTGGGAACGTAAATCAGTACAATCTCTATGGAAAACAGTATGGAGATTCCTTGCTAAAAGTAGATGTAACATTTGATCCAGCAATCCTATTACTGTGTATCTACCCAAAGGAAAATAAGTCATTATATGAGAAAGACAATTGCACACATAAATTTATAGCAGCACAGTTTGTAATTTCAAAGACGTAGAAAACCAACCTAAGTTCCCATCGACTAACGAGTGGATAAGGAAAATATATACCATGGAATACTACCTCAGCCATTAAAAGGAATGAAATTATGTCTTTTGCAGCAACTTGGATGAAGCTAGAGGCCATTATTCCAAGTGAAGTAACACAGGAGTGGAAAACCAAAATCTCTAAGTTCTCACTTATAAGTGGGAGCTAAGCTGTGAGTAAACAAAGTCAGACAGAGTGATATAACAGACTTTAGAGAATCAGAAGTGGGAGAGTGGGAGGGAGGCTAGGGGTAAAAAAAAAGCACACATTAGGTACAATGCACACTACTCAGGTGATGGGTGCACAACTATCTCAGAATTTACCACTATATGATTCATCCATGTAACAACAACAACAACAACAAAAACACACTTGTACCACAAAAACTACTGAAATGAAAAATTTTTAAAGAAGGAAAAAACATTTTCCTTTGCTTTGAAAAGGACTTCCTAGCATGGACTGGACCACTGAACTGTCAAAATTTTAATTATGTGACAATCTCATGGTTCTCTATAGAGTTTATTCCTTTTCTTGAGAGCACATGTGTACTAATAAAGTAATGCTTGCCAATTCTTCATCTGGTTTGACAGCATAGTATTATTAATAGACCATTAAGACTATCTATAAAATGTCCAAATGGTCAAGGCCTCTTCAGGCTATATTATGACAAAGAGTAACACAACAAATGTATACGATGTCCATTCCAAGTGAATGCTAACTGTTCCTAATTCTCCTTTCTGAAAAAGATGGAAAAGGAAAGATCAATGATCACATACTATATACCCATGTCTATATTAATCTGCTCTAGCAAGGATAACACCTTTGGCAAAGCAGCTGCAATTTAAACTACTGCTGGGATAAGTTCACAATAGTCCATTGGCATTCTCCATGAAGTGACTAGCTTTTATAGGTGATACACTGGTGAATTAAATGGAGATAGAATGGGAACTACTTCTGTATCTTTGGGGTATTTTTTATCCTACATAATGCAGTATAATTTTTGAAATACTGTTTTAGGTTGAGTGTGGTAGCTCACTACTGTAATCCCCGCACTTTGGGAGGCCAAGGCAGGTGGATCACTTGGGGCCAGGGGTTCAAGACCAGCCTCACCAACATGGTGAAACCCTGTCTCCAATAAAAATACAAAAATTAGCTGGGCGTGGTGATATGCACCTGTAATTCCAGCTACTGGTGGGGTAGGGGTGTGGGGCTGAGGCAGGAGAATTGCTTGAACACAGGAGGTGGAGGTTGCAAGTCGTGCCCTTGCACTCCAGCCTGGGCAACAGAGTGAGACCCTGTCTCAAAAAAAAAAATACTATTTTATACTGAGGGATAAGACAGTTTCAGTAACCTCCTTACCATAATAGCTGTAACCCACAGGACAAGGAAAAAGTGTGGAGTTGTACCAACTACCAAGTATACCTTTTCCAATTATTCATTCAGGAAGTGATGTAATAGTCACTGGGAGGTTGTCATTTGGTGAACCCAACATGCACCTGATCTGAACTAGGACTCCACATACTACTCACCTTCCAAATGCCTTCACTCAAAAGAGCAGGGACGACTCTTCAGGAATCTGGGAGTAAATGTTAACTCTGTGTCCAACAGTCCTTTAAATACTGTGATATTCCTTTTTCCTGGTGTTTGTGCAAATAAATGGTCATAGATATGTTTGAGCAAAGTACTGGGAGATCATTACCATGTGTGTGAGCACTTAAAGTTGTTGCACAGTCCTCCCTTGTATCATTTATTAAAGCAACCATGGTGATGCTATATCCTCCCAGTCCCTCCCAGAAAGGTAGGGTTAGGAGTTATTTAATATCTTTTGGAGACTTTAGACATTTTCTTCTATATCAGAGAAATTCTGGCATTTCAACTTCCCTGATTTTAGTGACAGCCTACAATGAAACAGCTGAATGGGTATACATATACAATAAATTTTTGAAAATTAATTGACCCCACAAATGCTGGGTTTAGTGGTGATGGGGTCACCCAGTGGAGGGTCCACAAATAGGGATTGCTTTTAAGTAAAAGAGCTATTTTGATACATTTTAATTCCAGAGACACATTACACTGCACAGGTTATGAGAACAAACTCTGAATTCAAACTGGCAGACTTTGAATCAAGAGTTACTACTTCATAACCTTGAGGATATTTAGCAACTTTGTGCCTCAGACACCTCCTCTCTAAAATGGGGATGAGAGAATCTGCTTCATAAGATTCAAATAAAGCACTTAGAAAAGTACCTGGACCATTAGAAGCGCTATATGAGTAACATCAGTTGTCAGCTCCCCTAGGACACAAATGCTGAAAGATAATCAGAGCGTCATTACCTCATGATGGAAACGCCAATTAATAGTTTTGTTTCTATATTTTAGTAACAATGTTAGATTAAAAGCCACAGAATTTTGGGGTAAAGAATTTTCATACATAATTTATAAATATTTTAATTTTTGCTGAAATATTTGAAGTTTATCCTTCTAAAAAAGAGGCATAAATATCTTAGTGTAACTTACGTAATTCACCAATCACATTTTTGTTTCCCAAAAAAAGAAACATCATCAACTATAAGTAATGGAATGAACTTCAAACCTATAAAATAGAATTTAATCAAGGGTCTCTGTGAATACTACCACAGACAAAAGAACACTGTTACAAGTTCAAGCATTTTTTCGTAATTAGAGGAATGATTTTAAAATTCAGCTTTGGTAGGACTTGAACAAGGAAATGTATGGTGGTGGTAGACATTAGAGGAGGATTCAGAAATGATAAAGTACTAAATGCTGATGATTTACTGGTAGGAAGGAATACAAATGATGGTTATAAAGCTCTCTTTTTAAATAGACTCAAAATTAGGCCTACAGGAAAAGCTGGAAGATTGGAATATGAGCATCAAATAAAAAACACAATTAATATGAAAGAGAAAAGGCACTGAACTAGCAACCAGAGTTATGGTTTCTGGTACCTGGCTCTTTTTGATGACTTCCAGCTGTGTGCCTTTGGGCAAACTAGTCACTGCTCAATTCTTAGATTTTAGGATGTGTAATTTCAGGAGATTAGAACAAACAGTGTTGGTAATCCACACTAACTTTAAATTTGAATATTTTAAATATAGGACTAACAATTTTCCAGATGGCCAGACAGAAAAGCCTGATGAGGAGGTAAAATATATAGACACTGGAGCAATAGAAAGCAAACACTTTAGGAACAAAAATAATTAAAATAGAGAGTGTTAGGTACTAAACAGGCCAGGCACAGTGGCTTATGCCTGTAATACCAGCATCTTTGGTGGCTGAGGGAGGTGGATCACTTGAGGTCAGGAGTTCAAGACCAGCCTGGCCAACATGGTGAAACTCCATCTCTACTAAAAATACAAAAATTAGCCAGTCATTATGATGGGCACCTGTAATCCCAGCCCTCAGAAAACTGAGGCAGGAGAATTGCTTGAATCCTTGAAACAGAGAGCAGAGATTGCCGTGAACCGAAATTGTGCCATTGCCCTCTAGCCTGGGCAACATAGCGAGACTCTGTCTCCAAAAAAAAAAAAAAAAAAAAAAAGAGAGAGATGGGAAAGAGAGATAGTAAACAGATTAATTGAATGTGTAGTTAGTCTATCAATAGAATAGTCTAATAGAAAAAAAAGATGTAGTATTGTTATTTGTTCAATTACATGGCACTCTCCTAGAACAAGGTCTTTCAAAGTAGGTTACAAAAGATGTAAGATTTAATATTTAGCACTTTGATGCACAGTGTGCCAAATAACATCACTTTGGTGAAATTGTTACCATAATTTAATAGATTTTCAGGCATATAATATGGCCTGAGTCTTTTTCAGTATTTGTCTGAAATTGCATAGTATCTTTTAAGCAACCGGCATGAGAAATAATCCTTAGTTACACATCTTCATAGCCAACCCATTTACAAAATCTTTGTAAAATGCACAAGACGACTGCAGAGTCTCCTCATTGCCACTTTCATGTCCTTGTTCCTGAATGTGTAGATGACTGGATTCAGAAAAGGAGTAATAAATGCATCAAAAATAGCAAGATATTTATCCAGGTGTGATGTGGGAGAAGGCCATGTGTAGAAAAACATCAGTGGTCCGAAGAACAAGATGACCACAGTGACGTGAGCTGACAGGGTGGAGATGGCCTTAGATAAACCACCAGAAGAATGTTTCCAAACAGTGAACAGGATGAAGATGTAGGAAATTACCAGCAAGACAAAGGAGCCCACAGAAATGAGTCCGCTATTGACAGTGACCATGAATTCCAGTTCTTGGGTGTTTGTGCAGGCAAGTCTGAGGAGCCGAGGGAGGTCACAGTAAAAACTGTCGAAGATATTAGGGCCACAGAAAGGTAAATCTACCACAAAAACTAACTGGACCAGTGAGTGAATAAGGCCAATGATCAAGGAAGTGGCTAAAAAGTTCAGACATGTTCTTGGGCTCATGACAGTTAGGTAGTGAAGAGGTTTACATATGGCCACGTATCTGTCAAAGGCCATGGCTATGAGCAGCACCATCTCAGTGCCCCCAACAGCATGGCTAAAGAAGATCTGAGTAATACATCCACAAAAGGAGATGGCTTTGTGCTTCTTGAAAATATCACAAATCATCTTAGGGGCTGTAATTGAGCAAAATGCCATATCAATGACTGAGAGGTTAGCCAGGAGGAAATACATGGGGGAGTGCAGATGAGCATCCATGGTTACAGTGAACACAATGACAAGGTTTCCCATCATGCTTGCAAAATAGAACAACAAAGAGAAAACAAAAAGTAGAAGCTGAATCTCCCATGAGTTGGTCAGTCCCATGAACACAAATTCTGATACTACAGAGTGATTCATTACATTCATTGCCTCAGACTCCGGGATCAGTTTTCATTTACTTACCTAAAGGAAGAAAGAAAATGAGAAAGAATTACCTAGGCAGGTATTCATGTTCAACAAAGCCTCCAGCCATGAAAATAAGTATTATATTAACATCTCACATACCCAAATAATCCTCATCACATGCATGCTGGACTTCTACTTAAAGGGGTCAGCTGGCTGCTATTTGGCATTTCAAAACTACTACTAAATTACTTCCATCCTTGGACCTATTTCTCCTCTGCTTTTAGATAAATAGTTTTTATTTGATCCTTCCCAGGATGTTCTATTTGGGTGAGATATAAGGACACCTTTAATATTTTCACTATGATTTTTTATGAATGGATATGATTTCAGCCAGTCATGTGAGCTACTTAACAATTACTCGTGCACAGAATACAGCTTTCAAAGTCTCTGTTCTGTTATTTATATTGCTTGATTAGATTTTAGAAGTGTCCATTCTTTTTTAAAATTTCAAAATTTCTCCTATTCTATTCTCCAATACACAAAATCTAATTTTCAAAATCCTAGCCAAATTATCTCTTACGTGTTAAATCTTCCCAATCTGCCCAAGTTTCTGTATTCTCATTGCACCATTAACATTTATTGTTCTCTGCTTCTTACAGTTATGTAAATGTCCATTTTTCCAATTAAAATGTAGACTCTTGGGTATAGAAGCCTTGACTAATCCATAAGAGTAGCTCCCACCACCATTACAATCACCAATTTTGACCAACATAATCAGGCACATAATAAGTGTATCACACTTGTTGAATGAAGGCATAAATCAAAGGGACTGAAGAATGACACTGGAGTCAGGAGAGTACATCCTAATTCAGCAAGGTTTTTATTAATAGTATATTAACAGCTTGCCAATCAGAAATTATCACAGTATCCCTATTTCAATCCTGTACTTATTTAACTAAGGAACATTTACATAAGATATCATAAAAATAAATATGGGGTCTTATTATTCATTTTAAATAGTCAATAAAAGGCTTCTAATATGGTTCAAAACAGAAGAAACCATTTTATAAGTGATTTTTTAATCTCGATATTTATGTAAAATATATGATCTGAAACAAATAATCTCCTCTACTGTAGATATACACACCCAGTGGATATCCTAAGACAAAAACCATGCCACATAAAGGCAGTCTCTTTATCAAAATACACTTGGAGTGAATAAAAGTGACAGAAATAAAACATTGAGTGAAAAGAGCCAGACGACAGTGTCTATATCTGCACTCTGAAAGATGATGATGATTGAGTAAAGGAGATTAAGTCCAGAAAATAAACTAAAGAATGGTGGCCAGCTCCCGGCATGGGGAGGTGTGACAATATTGCAGTTATTTAAGGATGAAGAACTGCCAGAAATAAACCATTAGAGTTTCACTGTTCAATGGAGTGTTTCTGATTTAGTCCAACATTTACATCTCATAAATAATTCATAAAGGAAGAAATATAGGGAGTGATCTGCTCAGCCTCACAAAGGCAATTGGTGGGAATATGTATAATGGGACCAAGAACTTTTGACTCCCATTCAAAGTTTTTTTACAGTAAATACTTGTTACATTAGTTTACTATTGCTGTTGTAACAAGCTACTACAAATCTAGTGGCTTACAACACACATACACACTGGTTATATTCTTACTGTTCTAAAGGGAAGAAGCCTAAAATGAGTTTTCAGAGCTAAAATCAAGGTGTCAACAGAGCTGCATTCCTCCTGGAGGTTCTGGAAAGTAATTCATTTCCTTGCCCTTTCTAGCTTCTAGAGGATGCCTACATTCCTTGGCGCATGACTTTCTGCCTCTTAAAAGTGCATCACTCCAACCTGTACTTCTGTCATCATATCTCCTCTCTGACTCTTTCTCTTATAAGGACCCTTGTAATTACATTGGAAAGGTCTCGATAATCCAAGTAAATCAAGATTCTTAAATTAATCTACCTGTACCTTTTTGCCAGATCTAGGAACTAGGACATAAACATTTTTGAAAGCCATTATTCTATACAACACAGGGTTTTTTGTTTTTTACTGTGAACAAGTGTTTTAGGGGAAAAAGGAAAATCTTAAAACAAAGCAATGACTCTGACAGAGGGATTTCCAGCAGCCTGTCAGGAAGGTGGAAGAGATATTGAGGTCACAGGGAGAGATAGGACATCCTGATTAGTGACTTCTGACTTCAGTTACATGTAGGACCAAGCATGGACCACTAATGACTATCAATGATAAGAAAACAATGATCACTAGTCAAGCAATGTGTTCTTAGAAAAATAGCTATGCTAGGTATACAATTAACTCCTAAATGGTTCTCTGATTTTTGTTCATTAATTCAAAAAAGTATCTTGAGTGCTCAGGATTCCAGACACGATTCCAGAGGTTGAGACTATACCATTGACAAGAATTCTTGGTTTTGTGGAACCCATATTCACCAAAGTAAATGCAATTTTGGTGTCACATACAGATTTTCATTCCACAGAAAGCCTAAGAACATTTGAAGAAAGTCTATAATTTATCAACTACCTGGGAGTCTCAACCACTCTGTTTATTTCTAATTCAATTTCTACTTTCAGGAGGTCTCAGTTTTCTGACTTCCTCCTTTATCTGAATTCTTACAACTATAACTTCTATTGCACTATTTAATTTTCCAGTGGGTTTTATCCAATAAATATGCATTAGTCTTTATCTCCACACATACACAGATAAATACAGATAAAAGACGTGGGGTCAGGTTTCACATACCATGATTCTTTGTACTGACTGTAAAGCAACTCAAAAACAATGCTGGGAAGATTTTTTGGCTTATTCACTCATTCATTCAACAAGTATATATGCTATGTCTATCAAGTGCCTAACAATATGCTATACCTTAGAGATGATATAAAGGTGAAAAAATCATTAATTATGTCAAATAAATTAAGAAATTGAACATAAATGAGAATCTAAGGTTATCAGAACAATTTGAAGAGTTGTACAAACCATTCTATGGTTTACATCTAAATTCTAATGACCTGAACTATAAACTAACCAACACGTGTCTAGAAATGGGCAACAAAAACAAAAATAAATCCTTTCTGATCACTAAGAGAAAAAATTTCCTTCTAGCAAAAATGCTATTAAGACTTCCAGGAAGTAGGAATAAGAATATGCTATGAACTGCAAATATATGTGGTACTTCCTCCAAACTGAAATTTGAATAGTAAAACCTGACAACTCAGAATAGCAAAAGAAATAATGGTAAACTTCACTTTTAATGAATTTACAAGGAAAAGAACAAAACTAAAAGATGATTTCTTACGTCATTCAAAAAATATGAGATTCTGTGTAAAGTTTACTCAAAGACAGAGCCTACACACTAATTTAAAATTAAATACATTTTTAAAATCAGAAAGGAAATAGATGAGAAAAAAGAAAAGGGGAAATTGAATTACTGAATTCAACAGGAGATCAAGATGGTTCATTAAGTGGAAAATTATGATAAAGCGGAAGAGATGGCAGAGTAGGAGTTTGTCAAGATGTGCAATATTAAAAGCTCCAGTGCCCCAAAATATTTCCTTTTAGCACTAGAGTTGCTTTCTTTCGGGTTAACATACTTCAGCATTGGAGTTGCTTTCTTTCGGCTTAACATACTGAGGTCCCTGGTTGCTTATGTGGCTACATGAAGGATACTCCACTAAGCTGTGGCAGACAAACAAAAAATTACCAGCTGGCTTTCCTTAGTGGAGATCTTATGCATGCAAGACATGAGAGTTTTAATAATAAAGCAATAAGTGATCCATTTTTAAGTTGAGTCATTACCCAAGAGGGATGACAAAGGATGGGTTGCTTCAGGAGAGAGTAAGAACAGAAAGGCTGGGTAGGAGAGTAACAGTGACAGGTATGAAAGTTAGAACTGAGTAAAGGAAGAAATTGAGCTAAATGCAAAATTTTCCTACTTCACAATCCCTTATAAAGCAAAGATGAGAAAATAATACAAAGAGCAAATAGCAGATCTAAAAACTTACTCAGCTCTTGTTTTCTTGTCTTTACATTTTTTGAGTATTTATTCATCTTTGGGTCGCCAAATAGCTTCCAGGATGACTGGCTGGGTTATAAGTGCTTGATTGTTTTGATGCATCTCAGACCCTCCATTTCCTAAGATCATTGCCATTAGGAGATACTCTCTTTTGAGTTTCCTAGTTCTTGCCTGGCTACTGCTTTCAATACTTATAGTGACACAAATTATAATCATCATCTATTTATATTACTTAAACAACTGTGGTAATGTGACAAATACAGATACTCTAGCATTTGGTGGAATCATTTAAATTTAAATTCACCTACATGAAATTGCATGGGATTGGAATTGGGCAACTTCTTAGATTTATAATCGCTGCATTTTAAAATTTTGAAAATAAAAGGTATTCATTATTCTCATTTAATAAACCTGAGCTAGAAAAAATCTGAAAATATGATCTGAACCAGTTCCTATATATATATATTATATATATTAATATATAATATGTATTTTATATAAATATATTAATATATAATATGTATTTTATATATATCATATTAATATATAATATGTATTTTATATATATCATATTAATATATAATATGTATTTTATATATATCATATTAATATATAATATGTATTTTATATATATTATAATATATAATATGTATTTTATATATATTATATTAATATATAATATTTTATATAAATATATATTATATTAATATATAATATGTATTTTATATAAATATATATTATATATATGTATTATATATTATACATATATAAGGCACTGGTTATATAATATATATATATTATATATATTATGTATATTATATATATATTATATAACCAGTTCCTTATATATATATATGGTTATATTATATAACCAGTGCCTTATATATATAATATATATAATATAATATATATATTATATAATCAGTTCCTATATATAGATAGATATCTATAGATATCTACAGATATCTATAGATATATAAAGTTGCATTTTTAGGTTTTGGGGTACATGCAAAGAACATGCAGGATTGTTGCATAGGTACATACATGGCAATGTGGTTTGCTGCCTTCCTCCCCATCACCTGTATCTGGCCTTTCTTTTATTTACCCATCCAGGAAAGGTCAGTTTTTCAGGTTTAAAAATATATTTCTTAGCTATTATGAAAAGGTGTCTTGCCATTTTTTTTTTGAGACAGATTCTCACTCTGTCACCTAGGCTGGAGTGCAGTGGCCCAATCTCAATTCACTGCAACCTCAGCCTCCCAGGTTTGAGCAATTCTCCATCCTCAGCCTCCCGAGTAGCTGGTATTACAGTCATTCACCACCACATCCAGCTAATTTTTGTATTTTTAATAGGGAAGAGGTTTCGCCATGTTGACCAGGCTGATCCCTAACTCTTGGACTCAACTAATCTATCCACCTCCACCTCCCAAAGTGCTGGGATTACATGTGTAAGCCACTGTGCCTGGCTGTGTCCTGCTTTTCATTAACATAAAAGTCCAAATGTTCTTTTACAAAAAGGAAATCTCTCATCCTTTTAATTAAGCTTATAACCACTTAATTCATCCTCTGTGGATATAAAGGTGTCAGCTACTCTGTAAGATAAGTGCTTAATATCTTTGATGTTAGTAAAAGCAAATAAAGATCACTCATCTGTACCTTCTAGTTTTATTCACCTCAATTTCTTTAGTCTTCTTCAAAGGATCCGTCTTCTATCCCTTTATCTTTGTCACTCTTGTCTAATCACTCAACTTCACTACCTAAACTTTTCATTGTATAGACCTAAAAAACTATCATAAATGTTTTGAAAACATAACAAGTATAGGAGGATTTATTGCAGCCATTGTTAAACTCTACACATTTAGTTTCTTACTCTTTTCCCTCCATTCTTCAATCAATTAATTTTAACAGACACTACATTTTTTTTTTCATTCAGGATGAGTTAGAACTCTAGGTGTTTTTCTTCCAAGTAAGTTTTCAGTTACTCTTTCATCATCTTGATTCCATGAAACTGGGATTTTATTTTTTTAAAACTTCACTTATGACTAGTAACCAATGAATTTTCTCCTTTCTATATCTTGGGTCTTCTCTAGAAATAGAAGTAAAGCAAACAACAAGCTTGTTAGGAAAACAACAAGCATGTTTGTCTTCCTTTTCAGGGCTAATAGACTTCCCCAAAGGTCTCTGGGTACCATAAACAACTTTACGTGCATCTTAGTTCTGCCCTGAACCAAGCCACAGTGCAGACTCCAGACTCTGTAGTGTTCTCTGTTGCACCTTTGGATCTCCAAGTCATTTCTAAGTTTTAGTTAAAAACTAAGGTTAATTCTTGTTCTCCATATCCATAATTCATATTTACTCTTGCTGTGATCATTTTCCCACCACAACCATGTTTCTTTCTGCCCCAGGCTAGCAGACTATTACCTGAGTCTTTCTTGCAGCTGAAGTTTATCTAGTTTATCTTGCTCCTATTGTGAATTTCATGCCATCCTCCCCTTATAGCTATTTAAAGACTATTATCTCAAGCACACACATACTTAAAATATTTATATAAGTGGAAAAAATGGCTAATTAATCGCACTGGAGGACAGTGACCAAATAAAGCTATAGTGACCTGGGATTGCAACTCTAAAGTCAATGAGCCAAGAAATTGCCTCCTAAAAATATATTCAAAGCAACAAAGGAGAAATGTTGATAATGAGTCACAGGAGGGAGGGATGACTCTGGAACCTTTAAGAAAAATAAATCTCTACAACTTTGTATTTTTCTGGATTATTTTTCTAAGTTTTATTTTAAGGTCAGGGCACATGTGCAGATTTGTTACATAGGTAAATGTGTGTCATGTGGGTTTGTTGTGCAGATTTAATCGCCCAGGTATTAAGCCTAGTACTCATTAGTTATTTTTCCTGACCCTCTTCCTCCTCCCACCCCCCTCCACCCTCCAATAAGCTCCAGTATGTGTTGTTTCCCTCTATGTCTCCATGTGTTATCATTTAGCTCACACTTAGAAGTGAGAACATGTGGTTTTTGGTTTTCTATTCCTGAGTTAATTTGCTAAAGATAATGGCCTCCAGCTCCATCCATGTCCCTGAAGAGGACACAATCTTTGACAATTTAAATCCTATCATGATAAATAAAAGTGTCTCTAGATAATCTAATAATATCCATTTTCCAAGAGATTCATAAAAATCATACAGAATCCTTATAAATACCGATTTCATCTATACATGAATAAACTAAGCAAGTAAAAGAGTAAAAAATGTTTTTAATATTTCATGTGACTTTTACGAGTTATAAATTTAATATATTGTACCAAGCACTTTGAAGATATAGGCTTTATCTAATTCAGATTTTTTTTTCAAAGCAACTTTTCCAGTTTCCTGTAACCAAAGAAGCTTAACTTATATTCATTGACTTTAATAAAAGAATTCAGTTGTTGAAGTAATTCTATTATTTTTACTGTGTCTGTCATTAGGAAGCAGGAAAAATATGAATAAGGGTTGATTTCAAAATATTAAGAGGAAGCAACAGAACTTGTGTGGTTTTACAACCTTCAGTGTAATCATATGTCTCTGTCCCTGGTGCTTAATGATTGGTTTATAGCAAGCGTTTATCAATTGACCAACAAGCAATGATCATTGGCTTACAACAAGCACTCTTGTTTTATTTGCTTATCCCCTTTAATTTCCATTCCCCATTCCCAAACCCTTTCTCTCAAAGACCACCATTCTGGTGTTTTTAAGTGTATCTTACCATTTTGTGTGTTATTATGAAACATGTAGGATTGTTTGTATGTGTATACATATAAAATAGTATTCTACATCTAATTCTATTTATTTTTTTCCACTTAGTACATGTTGCTATATGTTCATCTAGTATATCACTTCTAAATACTGCAGAGCATTCCATGGTGGCTATGCACCACTTTCTGTCTTTGAGTACTCAGATCACCCCCAAGTTTTTCAGGGTTGCTGATTGGATTATGTAAGTATTGGACCTTGCTTTTAATTTCTCCAACCCTCACATACCAATATTGTTAATATTTACCTAGAAGACACCAGTGTAATACCAGTTGTTAAAAATTTTAAATACTTGCACATTGGTTAGAATATAGCCACTGTCACAAGGCTTTTGAGGTTCCATTTGCTTCCAAGTTGCTTCCCCAGAACTCCTTATGAATCAGCTACTAAAAGTTAATTCTTGGAACAGCAGGAATCTCCAGGATCTTGTTCCAACTCTGTGACCAGCATCTGTTCGTATCAATGCAGTTTTTAATATTTTGAAGATTATACCTTCCCTATACTAAAACCAACACTGCCATGGACACCCTCTACATTGTATCCCTGAAGATCAGCAATGACAATGATCATATCTTTTAAAGAATTATGAGGCATCAGCCCTTTGAACTAGTCAGCATTATTTTATTAATCACTATTTCATGGCATAGAAAAAATACAGATAAAGCAAACGACTGATCTAAATTAATATTTCTCACCCTGTAAATAATATCCAAGAGGGAGGCACAAAGACCATGTTCTTCTCCATAGTCCTGAACCCTAGGCTTTGGGTTTAAAGAGCAGTCATTAATTCATCCATGTTGCTATGCTAGCAATTACTTCTCCTTTGCTTATTACACATCAAAGGTTAATGACAAAATATTCAAATGCCCACTCGTACAGAATTAGGCCAGAGGGTGAAATATAGCGGCACTAGAAATTGGCTAAGGTAGTTACATTGCCAAAGACACTCCAGTGAGAACTCCTAGGGAAAACTATCCATAACTAGAGATTTGAAACATGAACATCAGCACTGAAGTCGTAAGACTAGGAAACTCAAAAAGAGAGGCCAAGAATTCCATTGGTATAGAAGGAAAAAGTAACTGAATCAAAGAAAGATCAAGAGAGATGACATGGAGCAATCATGACACAGCTTGCCTTTACAATCCAACCATGGTGGGATGGATTTGAAATAAACCCCAGGGAAAATCTATATGCCAAGAAAATCTATACCCCAATCACATCCCCAAGAAAAATATTCACAAATTATAACAAACTATCATCAATCCCATAGATAACTTGGGGGAGCTTAAGTAGAAAGAATGCAGATGCCATATGTAACATCTAAGAAGTCACTTCTGTTTTATCAAGATCAAATAATAAACCATGAGCAAATTTAACATCACCAGTGATGCTGTGTGGATATTATGTGTTCCTTAATATCATGTGATTAGATCTTTTCATCTTTTGGGTATTCTTTTCAAAAATACAGAACCCATGTATAACTATAATAAAAAATTTCAGACAAACTCAAATTGAGGGACATTCAACAAAATATCTGACCAATATTCCTCGAAGCTGTGACACCATGAAAAGCAAGGCAAGACTGAGAAATTGTCACAAATCTCAGAGGATACTAAAAAAAACATTAAAAATAAAAGAGACAAAATGTAATGTGACATCCAGGATTAGATTCTGAAACATAAGACATTAATGGAAAAAACAGGTGAAATTTGAATAAAATCTAGAGTTTAGTTCATAGTAATGTATTATACCAGTGATAATTTCTCAGTTTTGGAAAATGTACCATGGAAATGTAAGGTAATAACATTAGGGGGAACTGAAACTTGGTAAGGGGCATATGGACACTGTCTGGACTAGCTCTGTAACTTTTCTGTAATAGTAAAGTTATTCCAAAATAAAAACCTTATTTTAAAACAACCCAAAGGATTAGAAAAAGAAATGTAAATTATGACTGAATAGATAAGGTGAAAATTATGTCTGAACATTTGTTGAAACTCTATTTGGCAGTCACTCAAGATACAAGGTGAATATCTTATGTAAGCGAAACATTAACAGTTCGATGGAATACCAGATTTATCAACTAAGGAAATGTGATCTAAAATGATAGAAAACAGCAGAAGACCAGGAGTCTGTCAGCCTGGGTTCTAGGTTCTAGATTTGAATCTTTCATATTTTATCATTTTGGGCTAATTATTTTCTTTTCTAGTAGCTGAGAGTTTCTAAAATGAGGAAGGACTGAAATTATTTATAATTTAAAGTTCAAAAACTCTATGATCCTACTAAATAACTGCATGTGCTTTCAGTGCCAACATATCTGTCTACACTCTGTATGATGTAGGAGCTGAGGCAATGCCAACTTTTTCTTTTTAGCTTTTCCTTGCTTGGACTCACCATTAGGGATACTAGAGGGAAGTTGCAAGACTGGATATGGAAAAAGGGACTTGCTTCTTCCCATTTGCCCTCTCTCTGCTTGCTGTGCCTATCAGCATTACCCAAACACACTCATCAACTCGGCAGCTTTGGTCGTTTTCCAAAGCAGCAGCTGAATCTAGTTCGTTATTATGATGGTACAGGAGCTCTGCTCATCACACTCTCCTCAGGAACACCTGCACCAGCCAGTGATGCCTCTTCCTCAAGGGTGTGTTCCAAACCATAGGCCCTCCTCTGAGCTCAGAGACACTAGCACCAGCCAGGCAGCATCCGCCCCACTCAGGTATTTGAGTTTAACCTCCACAGGTTCTTTCTTCAAGCTTTAATATTTTTTCTTTAAGTCTTAGTAGTTCTAACCTCTTCCCTTTATTTCCTCTTTTCTAGGAGTGAAAGCTGCTTCTTACAAATGCTACATTTTTATCTTAAAGTTCATTTCCCCCCCCAAACAACTAGTTAACAACTATCAAAATTACAAAGTTACAACTTTAAGATCTAATTGGCTTTTATTAGTGATTCTATAATTGGGCAATACTTCAGTCTATCAAATAGAACAAGTGTTCCCAATTTGCTGAGCAGAAGCGCTTGGCCTTGTAGGCAGAAACAGGCTGAAGAAAACAGAATCAGAGACAAAAAAATGGGTTGGCCTTTTCAAAGATACTTCTTTTATAAACTTAAAACAGAAGGGACTTTCATATTTTACTGACTCAGGCTAACTGTAATGTGGGTTTTGCGGGGTGGGTTTTAAAAATGGCTCATTTTGAAGTTCAGTTTGATTACATGGCACCTAGCACAAGTGACTCTATTCTGGTTTGTCTGCTGTATTAGTTCGTTCTACACTGCTATAAAGAAATACCCATGGCTGGATAATTTATAAAGGAAAGAGATTTAATCGACTCACAGTTCTGCATGGCTGGCGAGGCCTCAGGAAACTTAGAATCACGGTGGAAGGCAAAGGGAAAGCAAGCATTTCCTTCACGAGGCGGCAGGAAGGAGTAAATGCAAGCAGGGGAAATGCCAGTAGCTTATAAAACCATCAGATCTCGTGAGACTCACTCACTATCACGAGAACAGCAAGGGGGAAACCAGGTTGTTCCCATAATCCAATCACCTCCCATCAGGTTCTTCCCTTAACACATGGGTTAACTCTTGCCTCTATATAGTAAGATGTTGGTGAGATAAAGTACCCACACTCTTTAATTTTTAAATCTCTTATATAAGTAGTCAAGAGATTGGTATCATAATTCAATTTGGAAAGAAAAAAAGACAACACAACAAATATTAGTAGAAGGCGATATTCTAGTTAAATTAAACATAGCTTTCTTAGCACATATCTGTCTAAAATCCTGGTATAATTTGCCTTTTTGTATATTCTAAATATATTTAAGAGACTTTACTGTAATTCACAAATTGAGAGCATAGTCTTCTCATTGCCACCTTCATCTCTTTATTCCTAAAAGTATAGATGACTGGATTCAAAACAGGAGTGATAACTGCATCAAAGATGGCAAGAAATTTATCCAGATGTGATGTGGGAAATGGAAAAATATAGAAAAAGATTAATGGCCCAAAGAACAAAACCACCACAATGACATGAGCTGACAGCGTAGAGAGAGCCTTGAATATACCACCTGAAGATTTTTTCTGAACAGTCACCAAAATAAAGATGTAAGAGATTATGAGAATTAAAAAGGAAGCCAGAGAAATAAATCCACTATTGGCAGTAACCATGAATCCCAATGTGTTGGTCTCTATGCAAGCCAGTTTGATAAATCGAGGAAAATCACAAAAGAAACTATCTAATTTATTAGGGCCACAGAAAGGCAGGTCTACAACAAAAGCCAACTGAATCACTGAGTGAATAATACCTATAATCCAGGAAATGACTAAAAACAAAATGCACCTTTGTGGGCTCATGATGGTCAGGTAGTGGAGAGGCTTACATATAGCCACATATCGGTCAAAAGCCATGGCTATGAGCAGCACCATCTCAGTGCCCCCTGCTGAGTGGATAAAGAAGATCTGAGCTACACAGCCCCAAAAAGATATGGTTTTGTGCTTCCTGAAAAGGTCATAAATCATCTTGGGAGTTGTGGAGGAGCAAAATACCAAATCGATGATGGAAAGGTTGGCCAGCAGGAAGTACATAGGGGACTGTAAACGAGGGTCAGAGGTCACAGTTAGCACAATGAGCAGGTTTCCCATCAGGCTTGACACATAGAACACTGAGGAAAAGAGGAAGAGGAGGAGTTGGATCTTCCACGAATCGGACAGTCCCAGGAACACAAACTCAGAGACCACAGAGTGATTGGCTTCATCCATTGCCTCTATCAGCTATGATAACTCTCATGCTACCTGAAAGGGGAGAGTGAAGAGAAACTTTGATTTAGGACAAAAAGCACTGACGTTGGCAAAATCACAAGCAATTCAAATGTTGTCAGAAAACTAGACAAGGGCTAATATATGCATTTGGAAACAATTTCGGTTACAAAGTAACTCATATTCCTCTATCGTATATTTTGTCACCAAAAAAAATACATTGCACAGAATAAGAACTCATTTACTTACTTTAATGGATTTTGGAAAGATAAGGTGAGTTATCCAGAAGAAGACAGGAACTACAGGAGTGCAGGATGCCAGATCATGGCACTCACCATGAGTGTTAGAAAAAGTGACACAATTATGGGTGTTGTTAAGGAGATTCTGACTAAGAGAGATTATTTCCTAAGGTAGGAAAGAATGTGAGACATTAAAAAAGGCAACCAGCCTGAAAGTGATGAGTTGTAAACCTTAAGTAAGGGGAACAAGAAAGAGGTAAAAATATCAGAAAATTTGGAAATTTTCTTTCTACTTTAGTCTGCCTGTTAAAGTCTCTGTGTACCTTTAAATGAGATATTTAATCTCATTCATAATAAACACATACTAAAATAGCAAGATACCAGTTATTTCATCAGTTTGGCAGATATGTAAACATTGAGAAAAGTCAGAGCTTGGTAGGAAATGGAAAAATAGGCTGTCTCATAACTGGTGGTGGGAACGTAAACTGAGAAAACATTTGCCAATTTGGAAATACCTTCTGAATTTTTATGTCATCATGTACTTTGACTCAGTTCTACATTTGGGGTAGGGAGGGGAACTCCTGAATATACCTATGTGTGCATATGAACTAAGTGAACAAAGAAATAGCATTCATTTGCTATTTTTGCTAAAGCATTGTTCTAAGAGCAAAATCCTGACAATAACTTCAATGCATAGAATAAGAAGCTAGTTAAAAGACTTATCTTAGATCATTTCCATGAAATACTATGCAGCCGTTTATAATACTGAAGTAGATCTAAATGTTCTTAGGATAGAGGAGAGGTTGTCAGTTGCCTGCACTATATCATTCTATCTGGGCTTAAAAATAAAATTAGTCAAATAAAATAAAAAGTAGATAGAAAATGTCTAAATTGATACACAAAAGCCTGTTAATAATGATCTCCAAGGGCTGGGATTGAGAAAGTAATGAAGGAAAACAGAACTTTGTGTTTCACTTTGTGCTCTTACTATCTTACATTTTTTCAGTGAGCACATATTAATTTTAATCTTACAATAAGGTAAACATTTTCAGAAAATTACACATTAGTGTCTTCAGAGGAGCCAAAGATATTATCAAAATGTAACTCTCAAATTAAGAATCAAAGCTACTCCCTAAATATTCACTAACTTTGTTACTTCACTTCTCCCTACACCTTATACTCTAAGCTGTACTATTTTTTTTGCTGGACATGTTCCCAAAAGGCATTTACTCTTCACACACATATGCACACACACATACGCACATGCACACACACACATGTATGCATGCACTTCAGCTCATGTCTTCACTCCACATTCTTCAATTGGCCTACCTGCCCTTGTACTCATTACATCTAATTCTTCCTATTTTCTTCAGTACCCACTCTGTCTAATTCCTTTCTCAATGAAGTCCTCTTTACACTAAATGAAAACAAATTTTGTTTATACTGTGGTAACCAAACTGAAAACCTTCATACTAATAGTGTTCTAAGAGTGATCTAACAAAGAACACTATAGAATTTCCCATCATTGTAAATCATGTTTTTTCAACGTCTTCAAATTATCCTTTTTAGACTTTTACATAATAATAGTATAAATAGAATTTACATTTATAAAGGGCAACTCAGCTTGGAATAAATTTTCTTTCACAGTGATTATCATCAGCAACCTTCCCACTAAAGCAATTTATTTAAGTGAATGTTTAAATTCTAAATTGCTCCCCTAGAAACTGTAAGTTACTCTATCAGTGTCTCCAATTTCCACTCACTCCTAAAACCTTTTTAATTTTTACATAAGACTTTTGTTTGATCTTTAAAACAATACTTTTTGATTTTTATATATAAGGTTAGCAAAGATTTATATTCGATAATTCCTAGTGTTGCTAAAAATTTGGAAAACAGGTTTTTCCACTCATTATTGGCACTATTTTCCTCTAGCCAGTCTTTCGTGTCCTATCTCTATTTAAAACTTAAAGTCTTTAGGTACCACACTTTGTATCAGTCCCCGCTGAACGTGTTTTTTAAACAGGGTTGAATAGTTGTTTAAATCTGATCTTTTTCATAAAGACAGAGTTGAGCTCTCCACTTTGTTCACTCCTACAAAAGGAAAATACATTATTAGTTGTGATAAGCAACTAAATCTGTCTGCCTTTGTAGTGTTCTGAATCTCATAATTGTGTTTAACACAGACCACCAACCTCTGCCTACACTCCTACGACAAAGCCTAGAATGTAAGAAAAGAAAAATACTTCAGAGATCCCTACTGATCAACTTACTCTCTCCTCTGCTCAGTTTGCTCATCCCTGTGCTGACCAGCAAAAACAGGAAATGAATTAAAGTCATGTGAGCTTATCACCAATCCAAATAAGGATGATAATTCTAGGGTTTTTTTTTTTTTAATCAATGTTTGAAGTCACTCAGATAAAGATGGATATAAAGAGCTCAGGATAACACTCAAAATATGAGAAAGATGGACAGGAATGGACACTGGAGCTTCAGGCTCCGAAAATTGTTATTACTGCTATCAACAATACAGCAAACCTCATAGAAGTCAGTAGTTATGGCCTGAATGAAACTTTGTTAGTGATTGTAAAATTATTTCATTTTAGAGTTGAGAAAACCAAGGTACACGGAGGGTAAATGACTCTGCTAAAGCTACAGAACAAATTGGTGGCAAATCCAGAATGTGTTTGACTTTTGGCTTCCTCAATCCAGGTTACTTCCACTACATTGTTTCTTCTGCTGTGATTATCTTTGTGTACTGTCTGTGGTTTAGGAAACTATAACATACCTAAACTAGTTTCTTCAGCATTTTCTAAAATGCTTCACATTTTACTTGCACTGGACCCAAATCTTCCACTCTGACTTTATTCTCTGCACACAACACATCTGTGCAAATGTCACTGGAATAAGCTTTCCAATACTGAACATGAAATAATGACTTGACTCCGCTCATTCTGTTGCCTTCTATATTTTGGTCGTTAGTTAATCTGCTGCAATTTTCCTGTTGAATAACAGGAAATTCAATGTTGAATAACAGGAAATTCAATGTTGAATAACAGTTAATTCATCACTCCTGCTTGATTAAATTCTCCCTCTCACTGCTCTGTGTGTCCATCTAACCTACCTGGACTAATGTTGAAACAGAGGATCACAAAATGCAGAGCTCATTGATGTTATCATCACTTGGTATAAAAAGTCAGGTGTAATACCTCCATAGGGGAAAAGGGAGCTAATTGTCAGCACAGAAAAGTTACTTAAATGTTGCTGTGGAGACCTGGATTGCTATCCTGAGTATATTTGGCCAAGGGAATTGTTTCCTAGGACCACAGAAATTTGGCCACAGCAATTAAAGGAAAAAGCTGACAATGGGTCAGTTGAAGGGAAAGAAGAGAAACTAGGGACCTTTTGTGTGTAAAAATCATAGATTTTTAAAAATCTTTTTACCTGCTTGTTTTCCTTATTTGTGAGGGAAGAAACTCCATGAGGATGAAAATATATACTTTCTAAAAAGTGAAATCAAGTTTATCATTGCAGAATGAATGAAGGAAGGAAGGAAAGAAGGAAGGAAAGAAGGGAGGGAGGGAAAAAGGGAGAAAAAGAAGCCTCCAATGTGGCATATAAAATATAATTTATGCCCCACTAGAAAGGATAACTAAATTAGAGGTAATAATATGAACAGTTGTGTAGTCAACATTTGGTTAGTTCTTAATTGTGTGTGTGAAATGGAAAGATGAATAAGGTGCTATAAAACCAGCACATGAGGATTGACTCAAAATGCTAGTGCAGCTGAAATAAGGAAAATCAGTAATGGATTTACCCTCTCATAGATCAAGACTTTTTATTTTTTAAAAAATCAACAAAACAGAATATTTCTGGTTATATTTTATTTCTTTTTTAAAAGTTGTACTTTAGGTTCCAGGGTACATGTGCAGATCATGCACGATTGTTGCATAGGTACACACATGGCAACATGGTTTGCTGCCTCCATCCCCCTGTCACCTACATCTGGCATTTCTCCCCGTGTTATCCATCCCTGACCTCCCCACCACCCCACTTTCCCTCCCTTGGCCCCTTGAAACAGACCCCAGTGTGTGATGCTCCCCTCCCTGTGTCCCTGGGTTCTCATTGTTGAACATCCATCTATGAGTAACAACATGCAGTGTTTGATTTTCTGTTCTTGTGTCAGTTTGATGAGAATGATGGTTTCCAGATTTATCCATTTCCCTACAAAGTACACTAACTCATCATTTTTTATGGCTGGATAGTATTCCATGATGTATATGTGCCACATTTTCCTTGTCCAGTCTATCATAGATGGGCATTTGGGTTGGTTCCAGGTATTTGCTATTGGAAACAGCACCAATATGAACATACATGTGCATGTGTCTTTATAATAGAACAATTTATAATCCTTTGGGTATATACCCAGAAATGCGATTGCTGGATCAAATGGAATCTCTGTTTCTAGGTCTTTGAGGAATGACCACACTGTCTTCCACAATGGTTGAACTAGTTTACACTTCCACCAACAGAGTAAAAATGTTCCTATTTCTCTACATCCTCTCCAGCATCTGCTGTCACCAGATTTTTTAATGATCACCAGTCTAACCGGCATGAGATGGTATCTCAATGTGGTTTTGATTTGCATTTGTCTAATAATCAATAATGATGAACATTTTTTCATATGTTTGTTGGCCTCATATATTTCTTTTGTAAACTATTCATCTCCCTTGCCCATTTTTGAATGGGTTTGTTTTTTTCTTGGATATCTGTTTTAGTTCTTTGTAGATTCTAGATACCAGCCCTTTGTCAGATGGGTAGGCTGCAAAAATTTTTTCCCATTCTGTTGGTTGCTGGTTCACTCTAGTGATTGTTTCTTTTGCTGTGCAGAAGCTCTGGAGTTTAATTAGGTCCCATTTCTCTATTTTGGCTTTTGTTGCCAATGCTTTTTGTGTTTTAGTCATTAAGTCCTTGCCTATGCCTATGTCCTGAGTGGTTTTGCCTAGATTTTCTTCTAGGGTTTTTATGGTGTTAGGTCTTATGTTTAAGTCTTTAATCCATCTGCAGTTAATATTAGTGTAAGGTGTCAGGAAGGGGTCCAGTTTCTGCTTTCTGCATATGGCTAGCCAGTTTTCCCAACATCATTTATTAAACAGGGAATCCTTTCCCCATTGCTTGTTTTTGTCAATTTTGTCAAAGATCAGATGGTTGTAGATGTGTGGCATTGCCTCCGAGGCCTCTGTTCTGTTCCATTGGTCTATATATCTGTTTTGGTACCAGTACCATGCTGTTTTTATTACTGTAGCCTTGTAGTATAGTTTGAAATCAGGTAGCATGATGCTT
This sequence comes from Aotus nancymaae, assembly GCF_030222135.1. Lineage (NCBI taxonomy): Eukaryota > Metazoa > Chordata > Mammalia > Primates > Aotidae > Aotus > Aotus nancymaae. The sequence goes on along the minus strand of NW_026988422.1, from coordinate 33,428,905 downwards.
CCGGCTTTGTTCTTTTTGATTAGGATTGTCTTGGCTATGCGGGTTCTCTTCTGGTTCCATATGAAGTTTAAGGTGTTTTTTTCCAGTTCTGTGAAGAAGGTCATTAGTAGCTTGATGAGGACAGCATTGAATCTATAAATTACTTTGGGCAGTATGGCCATTTTCATGATATTGATTCTTCCTAAACATATGCATGGAATGTTTCTCCAGCTGTTTGTGTTCTCTCTTATTTCCTTGAGCAGTGGTTTGTAGTTCTCCTTGAAGAGGTCCTTTACATCCTTTGTTAGTTGTATTTCTAGGTATTTTATTCTCTTTGTAGCAATTGTGAATGGAAGTTTGCTCTTAATTTGGCTCTCTTTTAGTCTGTTACTTGTGTATAGGAATGCTTGTAATTTCTGCATATTGATGTTGTACCCTGAGACTTTGCTGATGTTGCTTCAGTTTCAGGAGATTTTGGGCTGTGATGATAGGGTCTTCTAAATATACAATCATATCATCTGCAAATAGAGACAATTTGACTTCCTTCTTTCCTAATTGAATACCGTTTATTATTTTTTTTCGTGCCTAATTGTTCTGGCTAGAACTTCCAATACTATATTGAATAGGAGTGGTGAGAGAGGGCATCTTTGTCTAGTGCGGATTTCAAAGGGAATGCTTCCAGTTTTTGCCCATTCAGTATGATATTGGCTGTGGGTTTGTCATAAATAGCTCTTATTATTTTGAGATATATTCCTTCGATACCTAGTTTATTGAGAGTTTTTAGCATAAGAGGCTGTTGAATTTTGTCGAAGGCCTTCTCCGCATCTATTGAGATAATCATGTGGTTTTTGTCTTTGGTTCTGTTTATGTGGTGGATTACATTTATTGATTTGTGTATGTTGAACCAGGCTTGCATCCCTGGGATGAAGCCTACTTGATTGTGATGGATAAGCTTTTTGATGTGCTGTTGCAATCAGTTTGCCAGTATTTTCTTGAAGATTTTTGCATCTATGTTCATCATGGATATTGGCCTGAAGTTTTCATTTTTTGTTGAGTCTCTGCTGTGTTTTGGTATCAGGATGATGTTAGTGTCATAAAATGATTTGGGAAGGATTCCCTCTTTTTGTATTGTTTGGAATAGTTTTAGAAGAAATGGTACCAGCTCCTCTTTGTACATCTGATAGAATTCAGCTGTAAACCCGTCTAGACCTGGACTTTTTTTGATTGGTAGGCTATTAATTGCTGCCTCGACTTCAGCCCTTGCTATTGGTCTGTTCAAGGTTTCAACTTCTTCCTGGTTCAGGCTTGGGAGGGTGCAAGTATCCAGAAATTTATCCATTTCTTCCAGGTTTACTGGTTTATGTGCATAGAGTTGTTTGTAGTAATCTCTGATGGTAGTTTGTATTTCTGTGGAATTGGTGGTGATATCCCCTTTTTCATTTTTTATTGCATCTATTTGATTCTTCTCTCTTTTCTTTTTTATTAATCTGGCTAGTGGTCTATTTTATTGATGTTTTCAAAACACCAGCTCCTGGATTTATTGATTTTTTGAAGGGTTTTTTTGTGTGTCTCTATCTCCTTCAGTTCTGCTCTGGTCTTAGTTATTTCTTATCTTCTGCTAGCTTTTGAGTGTTTTTGATCTTGCTCCTCTATCTCTTTCACTTTTGATGATAAGGTGTCAATTTTAGATCTTTCCTCACTTCTCTGGTGGGCATTTATTGCTATAAATTTCCCTCTAGACACTGCTTTAAATGTGTTTCAGAGGTTCTGGTACTTTTTGTGTTTGTTCTCTTCGGTTTCAAAGAACATCTTTATTTTTGCTGTCATTTCATTGTTTATCCAGTTGACATTCAGGAGCAGGTTGTTCAGTTTCCATGAAGTTGTGCAATTCTGAGTTAGTTTCTGAATTCTGAGTTCTAATTTGATTGCCCTGTGGTCTGAGAGACTGTTTGTTATGATTTCCATTCTTTTGCATTTGCTGAGGAGTGATTTACTTCCAATTATGTGGTCAATTTTAGAGTAGGTGCAATGCAGTGCTGAGAAGAATGTATATTCTGTGGATTTGGGGTGGAGATTTCTGTAGATGTCTATTAGGTCCACTTGGTCCAGGTCTGCATTCAAGTCCTGGATATCCTTGTTAATTTTCTGTCTTGTTGATCTGTCTAATATTGACAGTGGAGTGTTAAAGTCTCCCACTATTATTGTGTGGGAGTCTAAGTCTCTTTGTAGGTTGTTAAGAACTTTCTTTATGTACCTGGGTGCTCCTGTATTGGGTGTGTATATATTTAGGTTTGTTAGCTCTTCTTGATGCATTAGTCCTTTTATCATTATGTAATGACCTTCTTTTTCTCTTTTGATCTTTGTTGGTTTAAAGTCCATTTTTATCAGAGATGAGAACTGCATCTCCTGTTTTTTTTTTTTTTTTTTTTGCTCTCCATTTGCTTGATAAATCTTCCTCCATCCCTTTATTTTGAGCCTATGCATGTCCTTGCACATGAGAGGGGTTTTCTGAATACTGCACACCAATGGGTCTTGATTTTTTATCCAATTTGCCAGTCTGTGTCTTTTGATTGGGGCATTTGGCCCATTTACATTTAAGGTTAATATTGTTATGTATGAATTTGTTCCTGCGATTTTGATGCTGGCTGGATGTTTTGCCCATTAGTTGATGCATTTTCTTCATTGTGTCGATGATCTTTCCATTTGGTACATTTTTGGAGTGGCTGATACTGGTTGTTCCTTTCCTTGTTTAGTGCTTCTTTCAGGAGCTCTTGTAGGGCAGGCCTGGTGGTGACAAAATCTCTCAGCAATTGCTTGTCCATAAGGATTTTATTTCTCCTTTGCTTATGAAACTTAGTTTGGCTGGATATGAAATTCTAGGTTGAAAGTTCTTTTCTTTAAGGATATTGAATGTTGGCCTCCACTCTCTTCTGGGTTGTAGGGTTTCTGCCAGGAGATCCACTGTAAGTCTTATGGGCTTCCCTTTGTGAGTAATCTGATCTTTCTCTCTGGCTGCCCTTAGCACTTTTTCCTTCATTTCAACCCTGGTGAATCTGATGATTTATGTGCCTTGGGGTTGCTCTTGAGGAATATCTTTGTGGTGTTCTCTGTATTTCCTGGATTTGAATGTTGGCCTGCCTTGTTAGGTTGGGGAAGTTCTCCTGGATAATATCCTGAAGAATGTTTTCCAGCTTGGATTAATTCTCCCTGTCACATTCAGGTAAACCTGTCCAATGTTGATTAGGTTTTTTCACATAATCCCATATGTCTCGGAGGCTTTGTTCATTTCTTTTCACTCCTTTTTCTCTATTCTTGCCTTCTCATTTTATTTCATTGAGTTGATCTTCTATCTCTGATATTCTTTCTTCTGCTTGGTCAATTTGGCTATTGAAACTTGTGTATGCTTTGCAAAGTTTTCATGCTGCATTTTTCAGCTCCATCAAGTTGTTTATATTCTTCTCTAAGCTGTTTCTAGTTAGCATCTCATCTAACCTTTTCTCAAGGTTCTTAGTTTCTTTGCATTGGGTTACCACATGTTCTTTTAGCTCTGAGAAGTTTGTGATTATCCACTTTCTGAAGCCTGTTTCTGTCAATGCATCAGATTCATTCTCCATCCATCTTTGATCCCTAACTGGTGAGGAGTTGTGATCCCTTGGAGAAGGAGAGGTGTTCTGGTTTTTGGTGTTTTCATCCTTTTTGCACTGGTTTCTTCCCATCTTAGTGGCTTTATCTACCTGTGGTCTTTGTAGTTGGTGACTTTCAAATGGGGTCTCTGAGTGGATGTCCTTTTTGTTGATGTTGAAGCTATTTCTTTCTGTTTCTTAATTTTCCTTCTAACAGGCCCCTCTGCTGCAGGACTGCTGGAGGTCCACTCCAGACCCCACTTGCCTGAGGATCACCTGGGGGTGCTGCAGAACAATAACGGTTGCTGCTGGCTTCTTCTTTTGTTATCTTCATCCCAGAAGGGTACCTGCCAGATGTTGGCCTGAGTTCTCATTTATGAGGTGTCTCTTTGAATATGGGGATCAGGGAGCTGCTTGATGAGACAGTCTGTCCCTTATAGGAGCTCAAGTGCTGAGCTGGGAACTCCATTCTTCCATGCAGAGCTGCTGGGAATTCATAACTGCCTGTTTTCCAGGTGCTCTGTCCCAGGAAAGTCAGCTTTATTTATAAGTTCCTGATGTGCTGCTGCCTTTCTTCAGAGATGCCCTGCCCCACACAGAGCAGTCTAGTCACAGTCTGCCAGCAGAGGTGTTGCTGAGCTGCTGCAGGCTCTGCCCAGCTGCTGTGTGAACTGCCTTAGTATTGGCGGACTGCCTTGGTAGTGGTGGATGCCCTTACTCCCATTAAGCTGGACCATCCCAGGTCCAGCTGCGCTTGCTGCCAAAATTCAGAGTGTTTCAGATCGCTTGTTTTGTGAGGGTGGTACCCGCTGAACAAGATTGCCTGGCTCCCTGTCTCAGCCCCATCCCTTTCAGTTGAATGGGCTGCTCTGTCTCCCAGGCATTCCAGGCACCAGTTGAAATGGCTGCCCAGATTTGTGTGAGTTTCTGTGTGCCAACCCAGCACCAGCTGAAACCACTGTGCTGAAAACTCATGGCACTTTTTGGCCTGGGAATCTCCTGGTCTGTGGGGAGTGAAAACTTGTTTGGAAATTTGGTGAGCACTCACCCTCTGCATTGTTCTTGCTGGGAACTGCACTCTGGATCTGTTCCTATTTGGCCATCTTGGATCCTCCCAAAAATATATTTTATTTCTTTACATCAAAAATATGCAGAGTCAATGAAAGGGCCACTGATAAACTACAATTATATAGACTATACTATATCAGTTATCTATTACTGCATAACAAAGTAGCTGAAATCAATAACATTTTACTTGCTCATGTCTCTGCAATTCGGGCTAAGCTCAGCTGGGCAGTTCTTCTGCTTGTCTCTCCTAAGCTTTCTCATGAGAAAGGCAGCTTGACTGGGGTTGGAGGGTCTATCATGGCATTACTCGCCTGTCTGAAGCCTAATGCTGGTTATAGGGCTGGGCCTCTCTCTCACAGGGTCTTTTGCTATTCATTAGTCTTGCCCAAGTTTCCTTAATGGTGGTGGGGGGTCCTATGAGAAGGCAAAGGGAGAAACTGCAAAGCAACCTATGCCTAAGTTCTGGAACTCATGCAACATAAATTTTGCCACATTTCCCTTATCAAAGCAAGTATAACTCCAGACCAGATTGAAGGTGGGGAAACAGACTCCACCTCTTTACAGGAGGAGCTACAAAATATGGTAGCCATGCTTTTTAATCCACTAGGTACTCCATAACTAACCATTTTGAGTTGTATTGATTAAGTCTCATTTAGAAATATTTTAAATATAGTCACTTGATACATGTCCTATCCAGGGCTCGAAGGTGCTATTACTCCAACTTTGACTAACTCAAAGGAACATCAGCTCTCTCCCACCCCTGATTTTGTCTTAAATTCAACAGATTTGTAATAAGTAATGTTTGTTGTTATTTTCTTAATGAATTTATACCTGATACAAAACTCAGTTAAGTCACATGACCTTCCAAAGTCTTCAGCACCAAGGACAGCCCAACTTCCTACTTGTCAAAGAAGGTTCAGGAACACTGAGGTAGAGGTAGAGGCACAGTCACACTACTTGATTGGAAGTCTAGATGCCCTGTAAAAAGAAACTTTTCACCATCAAAAAATGAGATCAGATATATATAGAATGATTTGATGAACTTGAGTTGTCCAAAGGAGGGCAGTCTGATGCATGTCAGATAAAATCATTACAAAAGCAAAAGATATCTAGCAGAATAGGCCAGACTAAGCAGCAAGGCCTGGTGTCTAAAGGGAAATTTATAGCACTAAATGCCCATATGAGAAGCGAGGAAAGATCTAAATTTGAAAGTTTAATGCCACAATTAAAAGGACTAGAGGACCAAGATCAAACAAATTCAAAACCTAGCAAAAGACAAGATATAACTAAGATCAGAGCAGAAATGAAGGAGATATAGACACAAAAAAATCCTTCAAAAAATCAATGAATCAAGCATCTGGTATTTTGCAAAGATCAAGAAAATAGATAGACCAGTATCCAGACTAATAAAGAAGAAAAGATAGAATAATCAAGTAGATGCAATAATAAATGATAAACAGGATATCACCACCGATCCCACAGAAATGCAAACTACCATCAGAGATTACTACAAACACCTCTGTGCAAATAAACCAGTAAATCTAGAAGAAATGGATAAATTCCTGGGCAATTACATCCTCCCACAACTAAATCAGGAAGAAGTTAAATCCCTGTGTAGACCAATAACAAGGTCTGAAATTGAGGCAGAATTAGCCCACCAAAATCAGTCCAGGACCAGACAGGTTCACAGCCGAATTCTACCAGAGGTACAAAGAGGAGCTGGTACCATTCCTTCAAAACTATTTCAAACAATACAAAAAGAGGGAATCTTCCCTAACTCATTTTAAGAGACCAATATCACCTTGATATCAAAACCTGGCAGAGACACAACTAAAAAGAACATTTCAGGCCAATACCCATGATGAACATTGATGTGAAGATCCTCAATAAAAAACTGGCAAACAGAGTCCAACGGAACATCAAAAAGCTTATCCATCATGATCAAGTTGGCTTCATCCATGGTATGCAAGACTGGTTCAACATTCACAAATCTATAAAGGTAATCCATCACATAAACAGAACCAAAGAAAAAAACCACATGATTATCTCAATAGATTCAGAGAAGGCCTTCGACAAAATTCAACAGTGCTTTATGCTAAAAACTCTCAATAAACTAGGTATTGATGGAATGTATCTCAAAATAACAAGAACTATTTATGACAAACCCACAGCCAATATCATACTGAATGGGCAAAAACTGGAAGCATTACCTTTGAAAACTGGCACAAGACAAGGATGCCCTCTCTCACTACTCCTATTCAACATAGTATTGGAAGTTCTGGTCAGGACAATCAGGCAAGAAAAAGAAATAAAGTGTATTTAATTAGAAAAAGAGGAAGTCAAATTGTCTCTATTTGCAGATGACATGATTGTATATTTAGAGGACCCCATCATCTCAGCCCAAAATCTCCTTAAGATAATAAGTAACTTCAGCAAAGTCTCAGGATACAAAATCAATGTGCAGAAATCATATGCATTCCTATACACCAAACACAGAAAAACAGAGAGCAAAATCCTGAGCGAACTCCCATCCACAGTTGCTACAAAGAAAATAAAATACCTAGGAATACAACTAACAAGGGATGTGAAGGACCTTTTCAAGGAGAACTACAAACCACTGCTGAAGGAAATAAGAGAGGACACAAACAAATGGAAAAACATTCTCTGCTCATGGCTAGAAAGAATCAATATCATGAAAATGGCCATACTGCCAAAAGTAATTTATAGATTCAATGCTATCCCCATCAAGCCACCATTGACTTTCTTCACAGAATTGGAAAAAAAACCACCTTAAACTTCATATGGAACCAAAAAAGAGCTCACATAGCCCAGATAATCTAAGCAAAGAAAACAAAGCTGGAGGCAAAACACAACCTGACTTCAAACTATACTACAAGGCTACAGTAATCAAAACAGCATGGTACTGGTACCAAAACAGAGATGTAGACCAATGGAACAGAACAGAGGCCTCAGAAGTAATATCACACATCTACAACCACCTGGTCTTTGACAAACCTGATAAAAACAGGCAATGGGGGAAGGATTCCCTACTTAATAGATAATGTTGGGGAAAACTGGCTAGCCATATGCAGAAAGCAGAAACTGGACCCCTTCCTGACACCTTATACAAAAATTAACTCCAGATGGATTAAAGATTTAAACATAAGACCTAACACCATAAAAACCCTAGAAGAAAACCTAGGCAATACCATTCAGGACATAGGCATAGGCAAGGACTTCATGACTAAAACAGCAAAAGCAATGGCAACAAAAGCCAAAATAGACAAATGTGACCTAATTAAACTCCAGAGCTTCTGCACAGCAAAATTAACTATCATTAGAGTAAATCAGCAACCAAGAGAATGGGAAAATTTTTTTTTGCAATCTACCCATCTGACAAAAGGGCAATATCCAGAATCTACAAAGAACTTAAGCAAATTTATAAGAAAAAAACAAACAACCCTTTTATACTGTTGGTGGGGGGTGTAAGTTCAACCATTGTGGAAGACAGTGTGGTGATACCTCAAAGATCTAGAAAGAGAAATACCACTTGACCCAGCAATTCCATTACTGGGTATATACCCAAAGGATTATAAATCATTCTATTATAAAGACATATGCACACGTATGTTTATTGCAGCACTGATCACAATAGCAAAGACTTGGAACCAACCCAAATGCCCATCAATGATAGACTGGATAAAGAAAATGTGGTATATATACACCGTGGAGTATTATCCATCCATAAAAAAGGATGTGTTCATGTCCTTTGCAGGGACATGGATGAAGCTAGAAACCATCATTCTCAGCAAACTGACACAAGAACAGAAAACCAAACACATACTGTCACTTATAAGTGGATGTTGAACAGTGAGAACACATTGACACAGAGAGGAGAACATCACACAGGGGCCTGTCAGGGGTTGGAGGGGCTAGAGGTGGGATAGCATGGGATGGGGGAATTAGGAGAAATACCTAAAGTAGATGATGGGGGGATGGAGCAAACCACCATGGCACGTGTATACCTATATAAAAATCCTGCACATTATATACATGTACCCCAGAACTTAAAGTATAATTTTAAAAAAATATAAAATAAGGGGTACATGTGCAGTTTGTTACATAGGTATGTTGCATGGTGCTGAGGTTTGGAGTACAAATGAATCTGTCACCCAGATGGTAAGCATTGTACCCAATAGGTAAGTTTTTTCAGCCCTTACCCTTCTCCTTCCATCCCCACTCTTGCATTCTTCAGTGGCTATTGTTCCTTTTTTTCTTTATTTTCTTTCGAGATGGAGACTCGCTCTATCAATCAGGCTGGAGTGCAATCAATGGCACAATCTCAACTCACTGCAACTTCTGCCTCCCAGGTTCACGAGATTCTCCTGCCTCTGCTTCTGACGTAGCTGGGGTTACAGGTGTGTGCCACCACGCCCACATAATTTTTGTATTTTTAATAGAGATGGGGTTTCACCATGTCGGCCAGGCTGGTCTTGAACTCTTGATCTTCACCCACCTTGGCCTCCCAAAGTGCTGGAATTACAGGCATGAGCCACCTCACCCAGCCTCATTGTTCCCATTTTTGTAACAATGCATACCCAATGTTTAGCTCCTACTTACAAGTGAGAACATGTGATATTTGGTTTTCTGTTTCTGCATTTGTTCACTTAGGATAATGGCTTCCAGCTGCATCTATGTTGCTGCAAAGGACATGATTTTGTCCATTTTATGGCTTCATAGTATCCCATGGTGTACATGTACCATATTTTCTTTAGCTTATCCACTGTTGATGGCCACTGGGTATCAACATATTTTTAAGCCATCACATTCATGCTAATTTGTTATGACAGCCTTAGGAAACTAATACAGAGATTAATCTATCATTAGAAGTAAAGTGGATTCAAGAAAGAGACTATATTTGTTTGTTTTATGTTTTTATGCTAAGAAGAGATGTGGCTATATTTGAATACTAATATAAAGAAACCAAGGGAAAGTATGGTTTAAAAATATAGGAGGGGGAGGGAGTAACTGACAGAGCAAAGGCCCTAAGAGGTGGCAGAGGATGAGATCTATAACTCCACTACAGAAAGGGCCCTGCATCTTTGGGGTCCTGGCTTCACCTAACCAATCATATCCTCCCTCCAGTAAATTTGAAATTTGGGGTTCATAAACGCTGGTCAACTTCTGCTGGTCCCTTAAACTAAAGTGATGTAGCTACAGGGATAGAACAAGAAAGAAGTACAAATAAGAGGCCAGTGACCTAAGAACATTGGAAGAAATAGTGAATTTAGTTCCTTATCCTTCTCCCATTCATGTTGCAGTTCCTGGTAGTTCTGCTCTAGAATTCCACCAAATACTTCAGTGTGAAGATAAGTCTCCTCTTCTCATATCTTTTACTTGCAACAAGAAGTTTCGACTAAGAAACTGACAGAATTGGATTTTAACCCCAAATCAATCACTTTCTAGGTGTGTGACTTCTAGACTGAGGCTTCCTTTTTTATGAAGCTGGCACAGCAAAACCTACCTCATAGGTTTTATGAGTTTTTAATGAGAATATATATGAAGGCCCTGAAGCATAGCAGATATTTGGTTACTGTTAGTTTCCCTGCCCATCCCTTAGAGATAGCTTGAGGAAAACAGAAAGCTCTGCCTAGATGGTTTATTTTGGTAGTTTATTGTGATAAGCACTTGGAAATGGATAGTAAAGAAAATCTCACTACAAAAATGGTTGTAGAGTATAGAGAAGCTTTAAGCTATCATAGATAGTCTATAACCTATACACTATCATAGACTATAACCTATAGTCTATAACCTATGGACTATCATAGACTAAAACCTATAGTCTATAACCTATAGACTATCATAGATAGTCTATAACCTATCATAGATAGTCTATAAAGGCATCCTAGATTCTGCTTATTTAACCTAAAACAGTTCTTAAATTGTACTTTCCATAAGAAGAAACATTATGATTCTAGCACTGGAGTTGGAACAGAAAAACTTCATCCTCAGATTAGAAGTAATACCCAAGTTCTTCAGAGTTGTGCAAGGTCTTTAAAGTTACCCAGTGGCATGATTCATGCAGTTGATAACACCACAGATCTGGGGTTTGCTGCTGCAAACAGGCTGACCTCAGCACAAGGATGAATGTGTCTCATATCCTACTCTACACAGCACCTACAACATGTAACAGGGAAACTTTAGGCAAATGATAGGAAATTATTTTACCCCTCCATATTTTCTTTTCTCTTTTCTCTTTTTTCACTTCTAAAATGAGGACATAACAATGCCTGCTCCGTACAATTTTTATGTATAAATTAGATAGTGCCGGGCACACAGCTCTCAATAAATGGTAGCTGGAAAGAGGAGAGAAGCCCTACTGGTTGATATACTAGCTAAGGAGGGAGCATTTTATATTCACCAGATAGAGCTCTGCTTGAAGCTTATTTTTTTTTCCTTTAAGCTCTTGTTAGAGTACTTTGGAGATGCCTAATGGTATAGAATTAAGAAGCAGTGTATCATTTGTTCAGTCATTTCCAGCTGTCAATTAAACAGTCATAAAAATTGGTTTATCCCCTGCCTGGACTAATGCAAACTCTCTGGTTCCATGAGAGTGAAGGAACTGCATAAGGTGTCCCTGAGGCTTTTCCTGCAACATTACTCTATTACGGATTAAGTATCTCCAAAGCACGGATGGTGCATTGTCCTTCACTTATGCATAATTGTGTTTAAATATGATAAAGTTGCCGGGCGCGGTAGCTCACGCCTGTAATCCCAGCACTTTGGGAGGCCGAGGCGGGTGGATCACGAGGTCAAGAGATCGAGACCATCCTGATCAACATGGTGAAACCCCGTCTCTACTAAAAATACAAAAAATTAGCTGGGCACGGTGGCGCGTGCCTGTAATCCCAGCTACTCAGGAGGCTGAGGCAGGAGAATTGCCTGAACCCAGGAGGCGGAGGTTGCGGTGAGCCGAGATCGCGCCATTGCACTCCAGCCTGGGTAACAAGAGCGAAACTCCGTCTCAAAAAAAAAAAAAAAAAAAAAAAGATAAAGTTAAAAAATTATTTTAGCACCTAAGCTACTTCTGAATCTTAAGTCTTCTGAATAGTAAATATAGCGATATTTTAATGAAACATTAAAATGACAACACAAATCTTGAATAGTGCATTTTATTGAGTTGATGCACATTTTATGTTACCATTTTATGCTCTTAAGTATAGAAAGGAAAAATGTGTTCAGATTTTCAAAGTTCAGGAGAGAGTGTTTTTGAACTATCTTGAGAGGTAGTGGAGTGTGGTGATTAGGAGCAAGTATGTTGCAGCAGGAGCTGCTTGAATTTACATCCCAGCTCTACCACTTACCAGCTGTGTCCCCCTGGGCTAGTTACTGAATCTTTCTGTGCATTAGTTACCTCATCTGTAAAAGAAAAATGAGAATATCACCTACCCAGTTGCTGTTAAAATTAAATGAGTTAAGGTATGTAAACAACTTAGGATAGTAACTGGCACATTATAAGTGTTCAGTTAGACAAGTCTGGGTCCACAGTTAATTTTACAAAAAAGAAACATCTCTCATTTGGTTAAGTCAATGTCTTAGCATATGTTTGTCCTAACAAATGTTTTACAAATGAATTAACAGTTTTAAAGAATTCCAAAATTAAAAGACGAAAAGTGAGTAAAATCACTTCCTAAAAGAATCTTGAAATATGTCAATACTTTAAGAAGACGAATTTATTACAAAGTTCTACCAAAAAATCACTAACTTACAGATATATATGATTATATATACATTTTAAAAGAATCTTTAAGGTAGGTAAATAGGTATTAGTGTAATATCCTCATAGTTATTCATTTATAAATCAAAACCTTTGTTTATAGAACAGAAAGACTTTGTCTGTGGCTTATATTATCTTTGGATCCCGAAAGTTCTTTTTTTCTGAGACAGAGTTTTGCTCGTTACCCAGTCTGCAGTGCAATGGTGCAATCTCAGCTCACTGCAACCTCCACCTCCCGGGTTCAAGCAATTCTCCTCCCTCAGCTTTCCGAGTAGCTGGGATTAGAGGTGCATGGCACCAGGCCTGGCTAATTTTGTACTTTTAGTAGAGACAGGGTTTCTTCATGTTGGTCAGGCTGGTCTCTAATTCCTGACCTTAGTTGATCCACCCACCTTGGCCTCCCAAAGTGCTGGGATTACAGGAGTGAGCCACCGCACCTGGCGGGGTCCCAAAAGTTCTAAAGTTCCCCAAATATTTCATTTATGGAAACCATGATTCTCTAATACAAACAAAAAAAGGAGTAATATTCATGCCTGAAATCCTTGAAGCCTTATTTAAGGTAACTGCTATATTTGGTAGCAATAGAAAAAGTGATGGTAGGCTGGGGGCAGTGGCTCATGCCTGGAATCCCAATGTTTTGGGAGGTGAAGGTGGGAGAATAGCTTAAGCCCAAGAGTTTAAGACCAGCCTGGGCAACACAGTGGTACCTCATCTCTACAAAAAAAATTAAAATATTAGCTGGGTGTGGCAGCACACAACTGTGGTCCCAGCTACTTTGGAGGCTGAGGTGAGAAAATCACTTGAGTCTGGGAGGTTGAGTCGTGATCACCACTGCACTCCAACCTGGGGGACAGAGCGAGACCCTGTCTCAAACAAACAAACAAACAAACAAACAAGTGATGGCAAATGCTCTTTAGAGTGTTTTGTAGAGTAGAAAAGCAATATAGACAGAGGAATACTGTTTAATTATGAATTTTTTCAGTAAATGACACAAGTAAAAGCCATGGATGAAACAAGAAATGAGTGATGATATAATCATGCATTTTGTAAAATAACCAGAACCTCGTTCAAGAAATTTCTTGTTGCGCTGCAAATGAAGAAGGAACTTGGAAACACCAACTAATCCTATAAAATTGGTGACAATGAAAAGAGTGCCATGCTCACTAGCCAGGCGATGGGATCCATTGTACCACACACCTCAGCTTCACACAATATACCCATGTAACAAACCTGGACATGTACCCCTGAATCTAAAATAAAAGTTAAAATTAAAAACAAAAGAGTACTGAACTCTCTGGTGTCTCTTCTGCTCATTGGGGTCAGAAATAAACAAGGTCAGAGGTACAGTTTGTTAGTGGAAAGCTCAAGAATCTAAATCAGTAAGTGGGATTAATTCTTTTTTGTAATCTAAAAGTAAGGAAACCAAATTCTCATTCCAGATCTATCATCTAACCTCTGTGTCTGAATATAATCATCTATAAAATAATAGGTTAGAACAAATGATCTCTCAAATTCCAGTTCCAAAATTCCCAGTTCTCAGGTCCCCCAAATATTTCATTCATGGAAACCATGATGAAAAGAATAACAATGCTTACCTCTGGGAAAGACAATTGGTTGTCTAAATAACCTCTTATAATTTTTGAATAGAAAATTTTTATTTAACAATTTTTATCTTAAAAATATGAAGAAAGAATACTCCAAAGAGTTTATTTTATGAAGTCATCCACTGTAGTTAGTGCCAGAGAACTAATATTTGAATTTAATATTTCCTCCAAACCTTTAGTAGACAGTTGGAGATGGGAGGAGACTCCAGAAAAGTCCAAGATTTAAATATAAAATTTTAAAGTGGGAAACACTTCAGAAAAAAGACACATAAAAAAGCAAGAATTAAAAGAAAAATACAAAAATGTGAATTTTCTCTAAGTTAATCTATTATACAATCAACAGTTCTCTAAGTTAAAAAAGCAAGAATTAAAGGAAAAATACAAAGAGGTTTATTTTCCCTACATTAATCTATTATACAATCAAGAGTTCTCTAAGTAGCCAAAGGATACAAAAAGCAAGCATATACGAAAACAAGAGGGAGGGAAATGAAAGCAATTAGGCATTATGACAGTTTGGTAGATAGTTTGAGAAAAGGACATTAAGCAATTCAAAACAGGAAGAGTATGATAGTGAAGAGGAATAATGTACTAACTTCCAACAGTGAATTACTGAAAACATTCTCTATTTGGCACCTTTTGAGAGAGATTAATGAAAGTGGTGAATTTGGTGAAAAACAGCTTAGGTTCAAAACATTTTACATAGTAATTATAAAGAGTGAACACACAGCATGTCTTAATTTATAAAAAATATTATTGAGGTAAAAATACTGCACAGAGTTATTATGAATATTAAATGATTTATATTACACATCAAGCATAGGGTCTGAAACATAGAAGTCTCTAATGTTAGCTCCCTTTATCCCTATTGATTAGAGTACTAGAGATACACAAATAATGTGGTAAATGCCTAAATGTAACATAGTACACAGAAGTAATCGAGATATAAATTTTGATGACTTTATTTTTTCCTTTGTCTTCCAGTGCAGAGCTACATTTTTGTTTATCTTTAGAATAGCTAGGATATCTTCCTGTAACTCACAAGCTGATGGCAAAGTTTCTTCATTGCTACCTTAATCTCCTTGTTCCTGAATGTATAGATGACTGGATTCAAAAAAGGAGTGAGAACTGCCTCAGAGATAGCAAGAAATTTGTCCAAATGTGATGAGGGAAAGGGCCAGATGTAGAAGAAAATTAATGGTCCAAAAAATAAAACAACCACAGTGACATGAGCTGACAAAGTAGAGAGGGCCTTAGATAAACCACCTGAAGAATGTTTCTGAACAGTGACCAGAATGAAGATGTAAGAAATAATTAATATGGAGAAAGAACCCACAGAGATGAGTCCACTGTTGGCTGTGACCATGAACTCCAGTCTATTGGTCTCTGTACAAGAAACTTTTATGAGCTGAGGGAGATCACAGTAAAAGCTGTCTAATACATTAGGGCCACAGAAGGGCAAGTCTATGACAAAAGCCAGTTGGGCTACTGAGTGAATGATGCCGAGGATCCAGGCAGCAGCCAAAATTAAAATGCACATTCATGGGTTCATGATGGTCAGGTAGTGGAGGGGCTTACATATGGCCACATATCGGTCAAAGGCCATGGCTATGAGCAGCACCATCTCTGTGCCCCCAACAGCATGAATAAAGAAGATCTGAGTTATACAGCCCCCAAAAGAGATGGCTTTGTGCTTTCTAAAAATGTCATAAATCATTTTGGGGGCTGCAATAGAACAAACTCCTAGGTCAAGAAAGGAGAGATTGACCAGCAGGAAATACATAGGGGAGTGTAAGTTGGAGTCAGAGGTTACAGAGAACACAATGAGGAGGTTTCCCACCACACTTGCCATGTAGAATGCAGAGGAAAAGAGGAAAAAAAGAAGCTGGATCACCCATGAGTTGGAGAGTCCCAGAAACACAAACTCAGACACCACAGAGAGGTTGGCTCCATCCATTGCCTCTGTGAGCAGAGCTGACTCTAATATTATCTGAAAAGGAGAGTAAAGAGAAAGTCAAACTTTGTGGGGAGTCTCTGACTGCATGAGTTTCAAACTGTAAAAAAGAAAAAAAATTGCTTTACCTACAGAGCCAAAACATCTCTGTATAACCCCTTAAACTGTAGTTGCAGAAAACAGGCAGTAACTCATTGTCACAAAGTACTGCTCCTCATTCCCTAGACTCCCTAACAATCTACAGGTTTGGATAAAAGAAGGCCCCAAAACTTAAAGTATAATAAATAACTTAATTAATAAAAGAAGATCAGGCAAAAACAAATGCTAAATGCACTGGAATAATATGAGGGGAAAAAAAGAGGAAATGAAGATGAACTCATTGATTTTTCCCTCACAGTTTGTTACTCCTGCCCATAGAGTTCCCCAAACCTCAAGCAATTTCTGATGACCTTTATTTTTCTTACCTTTCTGATTGCTTCTATGTGCAATATATTACTGTTATTCATACTCTCTTATGTTCAGCTTTATGATATTACAGTTTTATCAAATTATATTCACCTTTTCCTCATAAGAAGAGAAAACAATGTAGAAACCCTAAGATTTTGTAGCTCAGCCCAGGGAGGGGAGGTGATCACAAAGCCTGAGGTGTGACAACATATGGTGGAGAAAGACAAGGCCAGGGAAGAGATTTATGCTGCAGAATGTACACATGAATAGAGCTCATGCAACATAGCAAAAACAAGTACACACAATTGATATCTAAAGATCATTGGTCATGCTTACTTTTCATGTTTCATGGAATGGTGGAAAGAACATTGCACTTGGAATCAGAAAAGTGTGATCAAGTCGTAGCGCTAAGCTCATGGAAATTTGACCAAGTTTTTCCTCCCATTCCCTTTATACTTGACACACTTTTTAAACTAAGTTGTATTATTTGTAAAATAAAGAGGTGGAGACAATCCTTCCAAGTCTACCATTTCTATTATTTTATAATCCTATGCTGTCCCATTATGTAATAAAGTTCACCACAATGATGACATTTTCTGCCCCAGGCAGCTACCATATTCATCATTTCTTTTTTTTTTCTTGGCTCTTATTTACTCATTTCCAGCACATATGACATAGTTTAAAAGCATCATTAGCAAACATAAGTAAATTTGGAATACAAATATCTTCTCCAAAAAGTAATCAAATGGTAAAATGAGATTTGTATGACTAGGTGAGTATAAATGTTGACAATTTTTCTGCAAAGAAATCTGGCAAATTCTGTTAAGAACCTTTGAAATGGCCATCATTTCAACTAATAACATAATTAAAATAAATAAATACAAACAAATTTATGAAGAAGATGCTTAATGAAAAATATTTATAATAATAAAAATGGGAAGAAAACCTAAATGCTAAGTAATAACAGAATTATTAAAAAGATATAGCATATGCATGTGATAGAATGTCATAGTTATTGAAAAATATTGAAAAATTTATTCAGGGTTTTGAAAATGTTTTACAGTTTTTAAGTAAAAATGCAGGATATATAAAGATTACATATTCACCATTTCTTTCCCTTGTTTGTGGTCAGTTATAAGTCACATATCCCATACAAGACTTTGTCTTCACAGCAATCTCCCTCTTATCTGACTCCCTTTATGACTCAATTAGCATGTCATATAAATCTATAGTCTGCTAAATAACAGATATAAATCTGCTGTGTCATTTATTTTGCCCTTTATCATAACCATTTGTAACCAATCAACAAACATTTGCTAGCCTTCCATATACAATGGGCACTATTTACTTATTGAAGTATTAACACATTTACTACTCTTAAGGATTTTACATTTTAGCACACACAAAAATATAAATAATAAAAAATGTATAAAAATTTCAAATATAATATGATCATAAAGTTTTAGAAGCAGAAAAGATACTCATAAGCCAGGGTGATCAGAGCTGTCTTTGGAAAGGAAACAGAATCTAAGCTGTACTTTAAGAGATGGATCTAGTTGATTTCAATATACAGCTTCATGTTTGAGCTTAAAGAATTACTAAGACATTATCAGGGAATATCTCCCAGTCTGGAGCATTGGTTGGTGAGCTTTCTGTGGAAATAATGATAACCAAGGTAAAACAAAAACAGTGGTGACCACGTGCAAAACACATTTACTGCTTAACATACACTATTTTGTCTGATATCTACAAAAACTGTGAAAGTTGGTATTATTGGCTCCTTTTTACAGTTAGAGAAGTCAAGACCAAGAGAGGGGAAGCAACAAAGTAGAACAATAAGAGGTAGAAATGAGACTGATACTCTGGTTTACCTCTCAGGCAATATAGAGAGAAAACTGCTTCTTCCTCATGACTTTCTGATTGTATGATATATCTTAGTCCATTTCTGAATGGCCCATGTTCTATCCTCGCACCCTAGGCAGATCTAAGTGAAAGAGGAGATAGCTTTGTCTTTAAGTATTCACAACATCTGGGTTTCTTAAGCTACTTCAAATGCATCTATAATTTATCCTGGCTTTTTAAATAAACATAGTAGCAGAAGGTGAATGTGTACAATACCTGCAGCTCAGAGCATCCTGGTTAAGTTCCCAGACTGCCATTATCTTGATCCACAAAAAAAAATCTTTCAGCTTTCCATAAGAGACTCAGTTCTTACTACAATCTAATCAGTGAAGAAAACAAAGGTGTTCTGTCTCCATGCCAATAAATAAAATAAATCCTAGAACTAAAGCAAATCAGATCCTATTCCCACTTACAAGACTGCCACAAAACCATGCTAACTCCCTTCTTTGGATTTCAACTTTAGATAGCAATGAGGTTTTTTGTTTTTTTAGAAATGAAAGCAATTTTAGATTCTGATTTCATGTCCTTTTTCTTCTCATTTGTATTGATTCTTGCTCATTAAGCTCAACTGAAGCTTAATGAGCAAGTACATTTGTACAAAGTACATTTAATTAATTTCTATACAAAGCAAACTTGTCATTAGAAACATCTATTCAATACTGACCACTGGGGACTTGAGTATTATAAGTCAATATCCCTAATCATTTCTATGTTGCCACCAATGTACTTATTTAAAGACCAAAGGCGTGTCTGTTTCCAAAGATTTAACCACATTCAATCGTGGTTAGAACTAGCATTGCTTCATGTACAAACAACTATAAAAATGCTATTATTGAAAGATATGGCTAATTAGCACACAGGGAGTACTGACCAAATGATAGTATGGAGACTCACCAATATAAGTTCATTTATCCAAGGGAATTGTCACCCAGAATCCTGGCAAGCCAACAGAGAAAGCTATAAGTGAATCACAAATGGAGGGAAAAAGAGATAAAAAACGTAAGCCTAATGTAAAAGACCTAAAGTACAGAAATAATAATGTAGATCTAAGTAACATCATACTCTGAAACCTAAAATGGATTATTCCTTTTTTTCAAGTATCCAGGTAGACCATATATGTGACCATATATTATACCACAAGAAATCTCAAAAATTAGAAATAGTGCAAATAGCATACTATAATCACAATCCAAGAAATCTTGAATTTAATTTAAAAAGAGGAATAGAGGGGATGAAACTTAAAACATGAAATAACTTTTCATAGATATATCAAAGGTAAAAATAAAAGCTGTAAAAATATCTTTGTGAAAACTGAGAAAACTTGAAAATGGACTGTGTATCAGATGGTGTTAGTGACAATATGTGTTTTTTTAGACAAAAGAATTTTTAAGATAGTTGTAATTGTACAAAATTGGAGGAAATGTTCATCAATGAGGAATTAGCTAAATAAATCATAGAATATATAATAGAATACTTTGAAACAATAAGAAAAGCATGGGAAAGCTCTCTTTGTACAGATATGAAATGCTTCCAAATAATAGGAAATCATTCATATTTTTTAAAGTGAAAGGATAAGACATAATATTTTATATATGCACAAGCAATCAGATATAAATGATACAAAAGAAAAAACTAACACTGCTTACCTCTGGGAAAAGGAATTGGATATCTAAATAACCTCTTACAATTTTTGAATAGAAAATTTTTATTTAACAATTTTTATCTTAAAAATATGAAGAAAGAATACTCCAAAGAGTTTATTTTATGAAGTCATCCTCTCTAGTTAGTGCCAGGGAACTAGTATTTGAATTTAATACTTCCTCCAAGCCTTTAGTAGACAGTTAGAGATGGGAGGAGACTCCAGAAAAGTCCAAGATTTAAATATAAAATTTTAAAGTGTGAAACACTTCGGAAAAAAGACACACAACAAGCAAGAATTAAAAGAAAAACACAAATATGTGATTTTTCCCTAGGTTAATCTCTAAACTTAGCACCATTCCATTAAAATACCATCAGGTCTGTTCAGGTGCTAGATAAATTAATTATAAATTTCATTTGAAAGAATAAATAAGAGCTGTGAAAACCTGAAAAGGGAAATCAATGGGAAGGAGGAGGGGGAAGGAAGCCTTAATATATATCAAAATATTTTAAAGAGTCTTATGTTTTTTTAAATTATAGGAATAAGTAAATGGATTACTGGGACCATATAGAAAATGCAGAAACATTTCAAATTGCCACTGGAAATGTAGTATTCAATAAAGATAACCTCTCGTATCAGTTGAGAAATATGTACATTTTAATAAATGACCTGAGGATGCTAGAGAACTATATGTAGAAAATGTTAAATTAGACCAACTTCCGACACTACACCAAAATAAATTCCAAAGGATGCAGAGGTCTAAATGCTTTTTAAATGAACGAACAGAAATGAGAAGAAATGTAAGTAAATTCCTCTATAATCTGCAAGTAGATAAAACATTTCTGACTCTAACTCAAAATCCAGACAGAAGACAATGGAGATGCATCCTAAAAATATTGTAAAGAAAAAAAAATGTGTCAATTGAAATTATTTACAAAGCAAAAATCTTTCAAAATCGAAAGCAAACTCTCAGTCCAAAATAGAATTAAACTAGAAATCAATAAAAGAAAGATTGCTGAAAATTCTAAAACACTTGAAGATTAAACACACGCTTCTACGTAACACAAGAGTCAAAGGAGAAATCTCAAGAGAAACTTAAAAATAATTTAAACTAAATGAAAGTGAGAATACAATGTATCAAAATTTGTGGGATATGGCAAAAGCCATGCTTGGAGGGAAATTTATTGCACTTAATTTATATAGTAGAAAAAGATTAAAAATCAATAATGCAAGCTTCAACTAAGGACACTAGAAGTTGAATAAATTAAATACAAAGTAAGGAGAAAAATAACAAAAATTAGAGTAGAAATTAATAAAATTGGAAACAGGAAACCAATATAAAAAATCAAGGGACAATTGTATCTTCAATTAGGCAAATGCTCTGGGTGTGGTGGTTCATGCCTACGATCCCAAAACTTTGGGAGGCTGAAGCGAGTGGATCACCTGAGGTCTGGAATTTGAAGCAGCCTGCCCCACGTGGTGAAACCCAATTCTGCAAAACTACCAAGAGAGCTGGGTGCGGTGGCGCATGCCTGTGGTCCCAGCTGCTCAAGAGACTGAGGCAGGAGAGTTGCTTGAACCTGGGAAGTGGAGGCTGTAATGAGCCAAGATCGCACCACTGCACTCCAGCCTCGGTGATAGAGTGAGACTCTGTCTCGAAAATGAAACAAAACAAAACAAAACAAAAAAATTAGATAAATGCTACATTAATGTTTGGGTGGTAAGATTCTATTCTGAAGTCTGAAGTTTGCATATATGTCTATACATTTTCTGGAGTTTACTACTTTCTTATTCTGTATCATTAATGTAACATTTTAAATTAGTACATATTTTACCATTTTTCTGTATTTTGTAAGAAATTTGCTTCTTGGGTTTGATGTAACAAAGGTTTTAATGTAATTTATGTTAGATTTTGCATTTTTTTAATTACTGTTACACTTTAACCTGATTGAATGACTGGTTCTTATGTCATTGTATTAGTATTGTGTATAATCGCGTGAAATATTTTGAGACAGGGTACTGTATTTGTGAATATAATTTTATGGCTTTTTTTACTTAGTAAAAACTTTTTCATCAGTGTGGAAAACTAAGAAAATTGCTTTCTGCTGTAAAATCTGGCATTCATTGTAGATTAAAGCTTATTTTTCTGTGAATAAAACTTATTCATTAAAATACTATTCTTTAAAATGAACAAAAAAATCAACAAAACCAAATGCTGGTTTTTTAAAGCATCAATAAACCAGTAAGTCTCTAGTTATGTTAACTAAGAAAAAAGAGAGAAAGGACACAAATTAATAATACCAGAAATGAAAGAAAAAACATTACTATAGATCCTGTGGACTTTTAAATAAATGAATACTATAAATAACTCTATGCTCACAAATTTGATAACTTGAATGAAATGAACCAATTCTTTCAAAGACACAATCTACAAAAACTCACACAAGAATCCACATAGCCCTATATCTTTTAAAGATATTGAATCACATTTTCTTTATCTAATCATCCATGATGGACACTTAGGTTGATTCTGTGTCTTTGCTATGGTGATTAGTGCTGTGATCAACAGGCAAGTGCACGTATCTTTGTGATACAATGATTTCTTTTCCTTTGAGTAGTTACCCAATAGTGGTATTGCTGGATCAAATGATTCTTCTGTTTTTAGTTCTTTGAGATATCTCCATACTGTTTTCCATAGAGCTTGTACTAATTTACATTGCCACCAATAGCATATAAGCTTCCCCTTTTCTCCAAATCCTTGCCAATATCTGTTATTTTTTATCTTTTCAGTAATAGGCATTCTTACTGGTGTAAGATGACAATTGTGGTTTTAATTTGCACTTATCTAATGATTAGTGATGTTGAGCATTTTTTCATATGCTTCTTGACCATTTGTATGTCTTTTTTGGAAAAATGTCTATGTCTTTTGCCCACATGCATACATATATAAACACACACATGCATGCACAATGGAATACTATTCAGCCATTAAAAAAGAATGAAATCATGTCTTTTGCAGCAACATGTATGGAGCTGGAGCTAGAGACCATTATCTTAAGTGAAACAACTCAGAAACAGAAAGTCAAATACATTTTCTCACTTAAAAGTGGGAACTAAATAAGGTGTACACAACACAGAGCGTGGAATAATAGACATCAGAGACTTGGAAGGATGGGATACTGGAAGTGGAGTGAGGGATGAGAAATTACTTAATGGGTACAATGTACATCATTTGGGTGATGATTACACTAAAAGCTCAGAATTCACCACTATATGATATATCCATGTAACAAAACTGCACTAGAACCCTTTAAATTTATACAAACAAAAAACCAAAGAAATTTCATCATTAATTAATAATCTTCCAAAACAGAAAGTGTCAAACCCAGATAGACTCACTGG
This sequence comes from Aotus nancymaae, assembly GCF_030222135.1. Classification (NCBI taxonomy): domain Eukaryota; kingdom Metazoa; phylum Chordata; class Mammalia; order Primates; family Aotidae; genus Aotus; species Aotus nancymaae. The sequence continues at coordinate 33,405,513 of NW_026988422.1, read as the reverse complement.
TAAGTTCTACCAAGCAATTAAGGAAGAAATTATACCAATGCTCTACAATCTCTTCCAAAAGACAGGTAGAAGAAATACACCCTAACTCATTCTTATAAGGCCAGCACTACCTTAATACTGAAACTAAATAAAGGTATTACAAGAAAAGAAAACTACAGACCAATATCTCTTGTGAACATATGTGCCAAAATTTTTAGAAAAATATTTGCAAATTGAATGCTAAGTACAGTCCTTCCTTTTATCCATGGATTCCACATCTGTAGATTCAACCAACTTCAAATCAAAACTATCCAGAAAGAAAAACAACAAAAAATAATACAACAAAAAGTAACACAAATTTTAAAAACAATACAGTTTAACAACTGTTTATATAGCACTTACCTTGTATTAGGTATTATAAACAATCTAATTTAAAGTACAGTCATGTGTCACTTAACAAAGGGGATACATTCTGAGAAATGCATCATTGAGCAAGTTTGTCATTGTATGAACAACACAGACTTCACTTACACAAACTAGATGCAATAGTCTACTGCACACCTAAGCTACAAAGTAGGGCCTATTGCTCCTAGGCCACAAGCCTGTAGAGCATGTTTCTGTACTGAATATTGTAGGCAACTGTTAAGTGTTTGTGTATGTAAACATATCTAAACATAGAAAAGGCACCATAGAAACTTAGAATATAGGGTAAAAACTTGGTACAACTGTATAGGGCACTTACCAGCAATGGCGCTTACAGAGCTGGAAATTGTTCTGGGTATATCAGTGAGTAAGTGGGGAGTGAATGTGAAAACCTAAGCCATTATAATAGACCATTGTTTACTTCATGAACATTGTACACTTAGGCTACACTAAATTTATTTTTTAAATATTTTTATTTCTTCAATAATAAATTAATTTCAGCTTACTGTAACTTTTTGCTTTATGAACTTTTAAATTTCAACTTTTTGACTCTTGTAATAGTTTGAAACACAAATACATTGTATAGCTCTACAAAAATGTTGTTTCTTTAAATTCTTATTCTGTAAGCTTTTTTTTTTTTTGAGACAGAGTCTCACTCCATCACCAGGCGCCAGGCTGGAGTGCAGTGGTGCGACCTCGACTCACTGCAACCTCTGCCTCCCCAGTTCAAGCAATTCTCCTGCCCCAGCCTACCGAGTAGCTGGGACTACAGGTACGCGCCACCATGCCCAGCTAATTTTTTTGTATTTTTAGTAGAGATGGGGTTTCACCATGTTGGCCAGGATGGTCTCGATCTCTTGATCTCCTGATCTGCTTGCCTCGGCCTCCCAAAGTGCTGGGATTACAGGCGTGAGCCACCGTGCCTGGACTCTGTAAGCTTTTTATTTATTTTTACTCTTCAAACTTTTTTGTTAAAAACTAAGACAAAAACACACATGTTAGCCTAAGCCTAAATAGGATCAAGATTATCAATATCTCTGTCTTCCGTGTCCACATCTCATCCTGCTGAAAGATCTTCAAGGACAATGACATACATGGAGCTGTCATCCTCTATGATAACAATGCCTTCCTTTGGAATACCTCTTGAATGACCCACCTGAGGCAGGTTTACAGTTAGTGGGGCTTTTTTCATAAGTAGAATGAGTATAATCTAAAATAAAAAGTATACACCATGGAATACTATGCAGCCATAAAAAAGGATGAGTTCATGCCCTTTGCAGGGACATGGATGCAGCTGGAAACCATCATTCTCAACAAACTGACACAAGAACAGAAAACCAAACACTGTATGTTCTTACTCATAAGTGGGTGTTGAACAATGAGAACACATAGACACAGGGAGGGGAACATCACACACTGGGGTCTGCCAGGGAATGGGGGGGACTAAGGGAGGGATAGCATTAGGAGAAATACCTAATGTAGATGACAGGGTGACGGATGCAGCAAACCATTATGGCACGGGTATACCTATGTAATAAACCTGCACATTCTGCACATGTATCCCAGAACTTAAAGTATAACAATAAAAAAAAAAGAGTATGGTGTAAATACAAAAACCAGTAAAAACAGTCATTTATTATTATCATCAATTATGTACTGTGCATAATTGTATATTCTATACTTTTATATGACTGATAGCACAGGTTTATTTGTACCATTATCACTACAAACAGGTGAGTAATTCATTGTATGAAAATGTTACAATGGCTACATCACTAGGTGATAGGAACTTTTCAGTTCTATTGTAATCTTACGGGACCACTGTAATATATGCAGCTCACAATAGACTGAAACATCATAATACAATACATGACTGTATACAGGAGGATGTGCATAGGTTATATGTAAATACTGTGGCATTTTACATAAGGTACTTCAGCATCCAGATTTTGATATCCATAGGGGTCCTGGAAATAATCCCACAAAGATACTGAGGGATAATTATATATAAAGAGAATTATACACCATGGGCAACTGAGATTTACCCAGGTATGCAAGGTTGGCTCAACACTCAAAAATCATTTAATGTAATCCATTAAATCAATAAGCTAAAGAAGAAAAAAACACACGGTTATATCAATAGACACAGGAAAAGCACTTGACAAAATCGAACAGCCATTTTTCGATTTTTTTTTAACACTCGGTAAACTCTGTTATTTTAGGATGTCAACAAACTAATTATCAATAAAAAGGTTTATATGAGGCTAGATGCAGTGGCTCACGCCTGTAATCCCAGCGCTTTGGGAGGCTGAGGCAGGCAGGTCACGAGGTCAGGAGATGGAGATGAACATGGCCAACATGGTGAAACCCCGTCTCTACTAAAAATACAAAAAAAATAGCCAGGGTGGTGGCGCACACCTGTAATTCCAGCTGCTTGGGAGGCTGAGGCAGGAGAATCGCTTGAACCCGAGAGGTGGAGCTTGCAGTGAGCAGAGATCACGCCATTGTACTCCAGCCTGGGCAACACTGTGAGACTACGACTTTCGTAGGGGGGTGGGGTGGGGTAGTAAAAAAATGGTTTTCATGGAGAGGCAGAAGACCCAGAATAGCCTTAGGCAAATTTGTTTTTTATATGAAAATATAGAATTTCATGTCTTTCTTTTTCCTGCTCTCAATTTTTTCTTTTTAATTTGATGCATCTCAGTGCTTTTTTTTTTTTTTTTTTTTTTTTTTTTTTGTTGCCCAGTCTGGAGTTCAGTGGTGGGATTTCGGCTCACTGCAACCTCTGCCTCCAGGGTTCAAGCAATTCTCCTGTCTCAACCTCCCAAGTAGCTGGGACTACAGGTGTGTGCCACCATCCCAGCTAATTTTGGTATTTTTAGTAGAGACAGGGTTTCACTATGTTGGCCAGGCTGGTCTCAAACTCCTGATCTGCCAGCCTCAGTTTCTGAAAGTGCTGGAATTACAGGTGTGAGCCACTGCGCCCGACCAGGCTTTTGTAACTCCTGTCATCCTTTTTTTTTTTTTTTTCATTTTTATGTTATTCACAAATTTTCTAAGTATGCCTTCATTTTGTCATCCTGACATAGATTTATTTTTATTATACCATTTGAGTGTTTTAGAAAATAAACTCTCAAGATTTATTTTATTTCTTCCGCAGTAGGAAAACAAGTTTTGATTCATAATCTCAGGGTATCTATCTGTATTGATACCATTAATATAAATTGCTTCTACATGGTTTTGATTATAATGAAATTTTCATAAGACAAGCTTTCGTTTTTAAGACATTATAAATTTTACACAACCATTATTTCATTGTTTATACAATAATCTAAATAATTTTTGAAAATTATTTGAAATAATTAGTAGTTAATCTTCTTAACAGAAAAGCAAAAGTATTAACCTACTAGAACCAGGAGAATTCCATCTTCAATGAAATATTTTCACTATTAACACTGTTTACCATATCACAGAGTTGATGAACTATATTTTCTTTTAAACTTTTCCCTTAGCTGTTGCTCTTGCTAGAGCTACTAACCATCTTTATAGAAGAAAGTCATGAATGACTGGGATCAGTGGCTCACTCCTGTAATCCCAGCACTTTGGGAAGCCAGGCAGGTGGATCACTTGAGGACAGGAGTTCAAGACCAGGCTGGCCAACATGGTGAAACCTCGTCTCTACTAAAAAAACAATAATTAGCTGGCTTTGGTGGTGAGCACCTGTACTCTTCCATCTACTCTGGAGGCTGTGGCAGGAGAATCACTTCAACTCAGGAGGCAGAGGTTGCAGTGATCCAAGATCGGTCACTGCACTCCAGCCTGGGTGACAGAGCAAGACTCCGTCTCAAAATAATAATAATAATAATAATAATAATAATAATAATAAATTTGATTCTATTCTTATCTAAGCTGAGAGACATCCACGTACCTATTTGTCACTGGTCCTTGAAAATATTATTCAAATACAAGCAAATATTCTGTATATTTTTCTAATTTTCTTTAATAGACTTGTATTATTTTGTAATCAGAAAACTGCTGTAAGAAAGAAGAATTAGACTCGTATTATTTTGTGATCAGAAAACTGCTGTAAGAAAGAAGAATCTCAAAAATAAGCAAAATTCCTCTGAAATACACATTTCTTTTTGTGTGTGTGTGTGTCATTGAGAAGGTTTTGATTACTTATTCAATATCCTTAGTTATTCATCTGTTTGGATTTTTCTATTTCTTCATGATTTTGTCTTGATAAGTTGTAGGTTTTTGGAATTTATCCTTGTTTCATGTTATCCACTTTGTTGGCACATAATTGCTCATAGTAATGTCTCATGAACCTTTGTATTTCTGTTGTGTCCATTGTAATAGCTCTTAATTTATAATTTATTTTTCTGTATTATCTCTTTTTAGTTAGTCTAGATAAAGGTTTGCCAATTTTGTTTATCTTTTGAAAAATCCAACTATTCATTTCTGTTCTTTTAGCTTCTATTTCTAGTCTCAATTTCATTTAATTTTGCTCCAATTTTTGTTATTTTTTTCTGTCTACTAACCTTGGGCTCATTATATTCTTCCTTTTCTAGTGTTTTCACATGTAAAGTTAGTTGTTTATTTAAGATTGTTCCTTTTTCTTAAGGCAGACATTTATTACTATAAACTTCCCTCTTAGAACTGCTTTTGCTGCACCCCATAAGTTTGGGTATATGTTCCCATTTTTGTTTTTCTCAAGATATTTTTTTCCCTTTTAATTTTTTCTTTGACCCATTGGTTGTTAAGGAGTGTGTTGTTTAGTTTTTACATATTTGTGAATTTTTCAGTTTTCCTTCTTTTATTGATATTGAGTTTCATACCACTGTGATTTGAAAAGATGCTTGATATAACATTCTTAAACATTTAATGCTTGGGTTGTGGTCAAACAAATATTGTATCCTGGAGAATGCCTTGTGTGCACTTCAGATATATGTGTATTCTCTTGCTGCTGGATGAAATTTTCTATGTGTTAGGTACATTTGATCTAATGAGTAGCTCAAATCCGATGTTTCCTTATTGATTTTTTTCTTTGGATGACCTATCCATTCTTGAAAGTGGAGCATATAAAACTTTTGCTATTATTGTATTGCTATTTCTCTCTTCTTATCTGTTAAACTTCACTTTATATAATTAGATGTTCTGATGTTGGGTGAATGTATATTTACAACTGTTATAATCTCTTGAAGAATTAACACTTTTATTATTATATAATAACCTTATTTGTTTCTTGTTTCCATTTTGACTTAGTCTATTTTGTCTGATATATGTATAACTATCTCTGAACTTTTTTGCTTTCCCTTTATATGCATATTTTTTCTTCCTTTCCATTTCAGTCTATGTGTGTCCATAATGCATCTCTGAGGCAGTGCATTATGGTGGTGTGTGCACTGTTGCTAAAGAAAGTAGAAATTTCAGCAGGAATAAGATAGGAGGAGAAAACGTTTGAACTGTCTTCTGAAACTGTTAAAAGCTAAACAAGCTATTCTGAAACACAAGCATAGCGTGCAATAATTATCTTGAATATCTCTTGGGGACTTCTTTGTTAAGAGTAATTTCAAGTGTTGCATACTCCGAAAATCAGAACAAGGAGACAAGTAACACTTCATATAAATCAGTCCACAATTTAAAATTAGCAAAGATAAAAAAAAATCAAAAAAAAAAAATTAGCTAAGATTTAAAACATATTTTTTGTTGACCTATAAGTACTAAAGAGATGTCTTCTGCAATCTTGTTCTATCTATGTCATATATATATATATATATATATATATATATATATATAAAATGACTGTTGTTATAGATGACCACCAACAAAAAATTGTGATGTGAATGGAGTGTTCTAATATCTGTCAATGTTGTTTAAATAGACACGTGATTTTGGTCAGATAAGTGATATATTTCCATATGCTCTATGATTATAGGTCCTGATATAATTGTCCTTTCACTTCATTTAAAATCTTTTCAAATTTTACTTTCTTAATCTTATAAAAATGTCTATCTCTGCTTATATCTAACACATATTGAGTCATAAAATACTGAAAAAGATAAATTTCTTATTTTGTTTTTGAGTTTGGAATCTCACTATATTGCCCAGGCTGGTCTCTAATTCCTAAGCTCAAGGAATCTTCCCACCTCAGGCTCCCGAGTAGATGGTATTGCAGGCACATGTCACTACACCCAGTGATGAATTTGTATTAAAACAAATTACCTACTTCTGTCACTGTTGTTTAATATCATTCTAGAATTATGGCCAAAGAAATAAAATAATTTAATTAAAATAAAAAAGGAAAGGTGAAGTAAAAATGATGGTCACGTGCATTTAGCCAATCCCAAGTAAATTAAAAGAGCCAAATTAATAAGAAAGCACAATATATTTATGAAAGATAATTATACACAGCTATAAATACATGCAGATTGTTTAGGGAGAACACAAGATCTTTCTTTTTTTTTTTTTTTTTTAAGGTTTAAAAAAAAAATCTTTAATAAATCTTTTTTTTTTTTTTTTTTTTATTTATTGCATTTTAGGTTTTGGGGTACATGTGAAAAACATGCAAGGTTGTTGCATAGGTGCATACGTGGCAGTGTGATTTGCTGCCTTCCTCCCCTTCACCCATATCTGGCATTTCTCCCCATGCTATCCCTCCCCAATTCCCCACCCCCCCGCTGTCCCCCCCACTCCCCCACAACAGACCCCCATGTATAGTGCTCCCCTCCCTGTGTCCATGTGTTCTCCTTGTTCAACACCCGCCTATGAGTGAGAACATGTGGTGTTTGATTTTGTGTTCTTGTGTCAGTTTGCTGAGAATGATGGTTTCCAGGTTCATCCATGTCCCTACAAAGGACGCGAACTCCTCGTTTTTAATGGCTGCATAATATTCCATGGTGTATATGTGCCACATTTTTCCTGTCCAGTCTATCATCGATGGGCATTTGGGTTGGTTCCAGGTCTTTGCTATTGTAAACTGTGCTGCTATGAACATTCGTGTGCATGTGTCCTTATAGTAGAACGATTTATAATCCTTTGGATATATGCCCAGTAATGGGATTACTGGGTCAAATGGAATTTCTATTTCTAGGTCCTTGAGGAATCGCCACACTGTTTTCCACAATGGTTGAACTAATTTACACTCCCACCAACAGTGTAAAAGTGTTCCTATTTCTCCACATCCTCTCCAGCATCTGTTGTCTCCGGATTTTTTAATGATTGCCATTCTAACTGGTGTGAGATGGTATCTCAATGTAGTTTTGATTTGCATTTCTCTAATGGCCAGTGATGATGAGCATTTTTTCTAAAATATAATTAAAAGAAATACACAATGAAATGAATATAGTTGGTTAACAAACATACAGAAAAATGCTTAATTGCACTAAAATGACAATGCCAACTTAAACATCAAAGGGATACAATTTTCACCTAACAAATTCACAAAGATTTGAAATATAATACTAATGGTATTGGGAATTGATATGTTGCTGACAAGAGTGCAAATAGTAATTCTTAAAATCCATGAATGTAAGATATCTTTTCATTTATTTGCATCTTAGTTACATTTAACAGTGTTTTAGAGTGATAAGATCTTTCACCTCCTTGGTAAAATTTATTCCCAAGTATTTTATTTATTGTAGTTATTATAAATGAGACGTTTCCTGATTCTTTTTCAGATAGTTTGTTATTAATGTATAGAAATACTACCAATTGTTGTATATTAATTTTGTATCCTTCAACTTTAATGAATTTGTTTATTAGTTCTAATAGTTATAACAGTTTTCTTGTGGAGTTAATAGAGACTTTTAGATGCAAGTTTACATCATTTGCAAACAGAGACAATTTGATTTCTTTCTTTCCAATCTGGATATCTTTCATTTCTCTTGGCTAAATGTTCTGGCTAGGACTTCTATGTTGAAGAAAAGTAGTGAGACTGAAGATATTTGTCTTGCTCTCAACTTTACAGAAAAAGCCTTTCAGCTTTTCACCTTGAGAATGATGTTATTTGTGGGCTTGTCATGTATGAACTTTACTGTGTTAAGATATATTTATTCTACATTTAATTTTTTGAGAGTTTATATCATGAAAGGATGTTGAATGTTGTTAAATGCTTTTTATGCATCTATTAAGATAATCATATTGTTTTTAATCTTCCTTCCATCTATGTAGTATATCCTATATACAGATTTGCATATGTTGATCCATCCTTGCATCCCTGGGATAAATTTCACTTGATCACAGTGAATAATCCTTTTAATGTGTTGTTGAATTCAATTTTCTAGTATTTTGTTGAGGGTTTTTGCCTTCCTTAAGGATAATGGCTTGTAATTTTCCTTTCTTTTCTTTCTTTTTTTTTTTTTTTTTTTTTTGTTCTTGTCTGTTCTTGGTATCATTGTAATGCTGGCCTCATAAAATAAATTTAGAAATTCTCCTTATCAATTTTTTGGATTAGTTTGAAAAAAATGGTATTATTTCTTTTTAAAATATTTGGCAGAATTCAACAGCATCACCATCAGTTCTTGGACTTTTCTTTGGTAAGATATTTTTTATTACTAATTCAATCTCCTTAATCTTGATTGGTCTGTTCAGGTTTTCCATTTCTTCCTGATTCATTCTTGGTAGACTTTTATTTTCTAGAAATCTATTCGTTTCTTCTAGGTTATCCAATTTGTTGGTAAATAATTATTTATAATAGTCTTTTCCAATCCTTTGTATTTCTGTGGTATCAGTTGTAACGTTTCCTCTTTCACTTCTATCTGTTTTGGTAGTCTTAATATGTTTTCTTAGTCTAACTAAAGATTTGTTAATTTTGCTCATCTTTTCCGAAAACCAACTCTTAGTTTTGTTGATATCCTCTATTGTTTTTCTAGTCTCTGTTTAATTTATTTCTGCTCTAATCTTTGTCAATTTTCTCCCTTCTACTATTTTAGGCTTAATTTGGTCTTTTTTCCCTTAGTTTCTTGAAGTGTTATGTTAGATTATTTGAAATCTTTCTTCTTTTCTGATGTAGCTGTTTACTGTCATAACCTTTTCTTAGAATTGTATTTTCTGCATTTCGTAAGTTTTATTATATTGTGTTCATTTTTTCTTGTTTCAAGATATTTTAAAATTTCCCTTCTAATTTTTTCATTGACCCATTAGTTATTGAATGGCATATTATTTAATTTCCATGCAATTGTGAATTTTTCAAAATTTCTCTGTTACTGATTTCTAGTTTACTGTCATTGTGATGAGAATAGATACTTCATATGATTTCAGTCTTACAAATTTGATAAGACTTGTTCTATGGCCTAACATATGTTTTATATAGGAAACTGTTCTGTGTGCACTTGAGAAGAATGTATATTCTGCTACTGTTCTATGAAATGTTCTTCATATGTTTGTTAGGTCTCTTTGGGCTAAAGTATAGTTGAAGTCTAATATTTCCTTACTGATTACTGATTTTCTGTGTGATCTTTCTATTGATGAAAGTGTAGCCTTGACTTTCCCCACTTTTGTGTTTTTGTATTGCAGTTTCTCTCTTTTTTCAGAACACTTGCTTTTCCTACCAGCAGTGTAAAAGAATTCCCTTTCCTTCATCCTTGCCAGCATTTTCTACTTTTTGTTAATTTGATAATACTCATCTTAACTGGGGTGAGATGATACTGCATTATGATTGTGCTATGTATTTCCCTGATGATTAGTGATGTTGAATCTTTTCATATATTTGTTAGCCAGTTTTAAGTCTTATTTTAATAAATGTCTGTTCAGATCATTTGCCCATTTAAAAATCAGATTATATTATTTTTGCTGTTAAGAAGTTCAGTGCCTGTGGATTTTGGATATTAATCCCTGTGAGATAAATACTTTGCACATAGTTTCTCTTATTCTATAGGTTGTCTTTTGCTCTGTTGAATATTTTCCTTTGCTGTGCAGATAATTTTTAGTTTGGTATAATAATCCCATTTGTTTATTTTTGCTTTTGTTGGCTGTGCTTTTGAAGTCTTAGAGACAGCTGTACCCCCATGTTTATTACAGCACTATCCACAATAGCCAAGATATGGAATCAACCTAGGTGTCAACAATAGATGAATAAAGAAAATATGGTATATATCCACCATGAAATACTAATAAGTCATAAAAAACAATGAAATCCTGTCATTCATGGTAATATAGAACTGAAGGATATTATGTTAAGTGAAATATGGCAGAAACAGAAAGTTAAACATTTATTGTTCTTACTCATATGTGGAAGCTAAGAAAAGTTGGTCTCATAGAAAATATGAGGGGCAGAGGAAGGTAATGAAAAAAAGGAGAGAGGGAGAGATTTGTTAAAAGACACAAAATTATAATCATAGAAACACTTTTAAGTGTTCTATGCAACAGTAATATATAATTTCAAATAACTAGAATATATTCTATAATTCAAATAGCTAGAAGATATTGAACATTTCCAACACAAATAAATGAAAAATGGATGATAGATAAACTAATTATCTGGACATTATCATCACACATTGTACATATCAAAGCATTATTATGTACCACATGGATTTATATTATACATTGTACATATCAAAGCATCATTATATACTCCATGGTTTCAGATGATAGATGCACCAATTATCTGGATGTTATCATCAAACATTGTACATATCAAATCATCATTATATACCCCATGGATATGAATAAATATTATTTGTCAATAAAATAAAATAATACATTTTAAAAATCTTTACTCTTATGTTTAGTGCATATATATTTGAGACTTTTATATCCTCATGATGAAACATCCCCTTAATCATTACATAATGACCTCCTCTGTCTCTTTTTATAGTTATGCTTAAATTTTATTTTATCTCTTTAAATATGGCTGTCCCTGCTCTATTTGGTTTTCATTTGCATGGAATATCATTTTCTATCCCTTCACTTTCAGTCTATCTATGTCCTTACATGTGAAGCAAACCTCTTGCAGGCAGTATGTAGTTGGGTTCTATCTTTTTATTCATTTAGCCACTCTGTGTCTTTTTTTCAGATAATTTAATCATTCATATTCCAGATATTTGTTGGTAGGTAAGTAGAGTCATCCCTCAGTGACTTTAAGTGATAGATTCCAGGACCTTCTTGTGATTTGCAAAACCTGTAGATGCTCAAGTCCCTTATATAAAATGGCACAGTATTTGCATATAACTTACATGCATCCTGGTGTATGATTTATACCAACTCTAGATAATTTATAATATCAAATAAAACATAAATAGTTGATATGCTGGTTTAAAATTTTTGTGTTATTTTTATTGTTGCACAGTTATTTTATTTATTTTTGATATTTTTTATCTGTGGTCGATAGAGTCCATGGATGTAAAACCTATGGATTCTCCAGAAAACTGACTGTACTTAATACCTCCATTTTATTAATTGTTTTCTGGTTCTTTTGTAGATCCTTTGTTCTCTTTCTCCTCTTTTGCTGCCTTCATTTATTCATAGTTTATTTTCTCCAGTATATGTCTTGATTCTTTATTTTTTTGTTTTTGTGAATGCTCTATAGATTTTCGCTTTGTAGTTACCATAAGGCTTACATAACACATCCTGTGATTATCATACACTATTTTCAGTCAATAAATACCTAATTTTGATTGCATTTAATAAGTCTACACTTTTGTTCTACCTCCTCCCCACATTTTATGTTTTTACTGTCACAATTTACATATTTTTATGTCATTGATTTTTAAACAAATTTCTGGATTTTTAAAAACGAGTTCAGTCTCTTCATTAAATTTCTCCATTTTTTGTTTGTTATTTGCTTGATTTTGTTGAATTATTCTCTGTACATTCTCAAACATTACTGCACTTCCTTAAGACAATTATTATGAAGTCTAGGTCTGGTAGTTCATAGGTCTCTGTTTCTTTGGAGTCAGATACTGGAAAATTATTGTGCTCCTTTGGTCGTGATATTCCTTTTTGTTTTTTCATGTTTCTTGTTGTCTTAAGCAGATTTCTTTGCATTTTTTGGAGCAATAATGTCTTCCAGACTTTACAGACTGGTTTCAATAAGGAAAGAACTTCCTCTATGTGGAGGTATGAGGGCATTGACTGAGTAAAACACAACTACTCTGACTATGGTGAAGGTGCAGCAGTGTAGTGTCTGCGTGGCTCTATCAGCTGAGGTTGCCATTAATGAACACTGTAGGGAACTTCAGTAGCCAATGATGTAAATGGTTGAAGTGGTGATAAAAGTTGCTGCCATCTTTGGTGGCTATGGCTGCTGAAGTTCTTTCTATCTCTTTTTCTCCCACTGGGGATGTTGTGGCTGAGAGAATCCCTCTTGGCACAGGGTCCAGCTTGAGAAACTGCTTGTGGTGATGTTGGCATGGATGTCTAATGAGGGGTACCCTAGGGGAAGCCATGGATCTGAAGCCATAAGCACAGGTATGAATGGAGGTACTTAAGATCCATGGTTTGGGATAGTAATGGCAGCAGTATCTGGGCCCAGGTATTCCACTGCCCAAACTATAATGGCATGCAAGGTGCAGGTGCTTTTGAAATAGCCAGGGAACTTGTGATAGAAGTATGGGTAAATGCAGAGTTGCAGTGGCTCTGGGTTTGAGGTAGAAACTAGTTCTCCATGGTGACTGAGCTGGTGCTTAAAAAAACCATCTTGGTTCTAGGAGCAGAGTTTGTTTATCTAGAATATATAATTTTTTTTTAGAGTCAGACACATAGATTTTTTTTTTTAATTGACATATATGGGAACAAGAAGATCGGAGTGAGATTTTTGTAATATTAACAACCATAAAGGTATCTACAAACATTCTCATTTTGGAAGCTACAAGAAAAAATAAGTGTAGGTAGAGATGGAAACTCTGAATTACTGGTTTCTTAGGAGACAATGCATATAAGTGCTGACTTAGACATTAATGTTGTAGAGAAGACAGAGAACCAAACATGAGCTCACAGTGAGTGCCAAGTCATTTAAAACAACCATGCAACAAAAATGTGACAGACATTCTGAGGATTCATTTTATTTCATTTACATCAAAAGGCATTGTAATTCCTAGATGAAGTATCTATCAAGCTCCTCTGAAGGACAAGTGAGTCTTTGATTGACAACTTTAATAACTCAGTCGACATTTTAAAAATCAATAATTTAATCTTTGTTGGTTTAAAGTCTGTTTTATCAGAGACTAGGATTGCAACCTCTGCTTTTTTTTTCTCTCTCTCTCCATTTGCTTGGTAAATCTTCCTCCATCCCTTTATTTTGAGAAGCTTAGTTTGACTGGATATGAAATTCTGGGTTGAAAATTCTTTTCCTTAAGGATTTGAATATTGGCCCCCACTCTCTTCTGGCTTGTAGGGTTTCTGCCAAGATATCTGCTGTGAGTCTGATGGGCTTCCCTTTGTGGGTAACCTGACCTTTCTCTCTTGCTGCCTTTAGCAATTTTTCCTTCATTTCAACTCTGGTGAACCTGAGGATTATGTGCCTTGGGGTTGCTCTTCTTGAAGAATACCTTCTTGAGGACTATCTTTGCAGTGTTCTCTGTATTTCCTGAATTTTGAATGTTGGCTGGTCTTCCTAGGTTGGGGAAGTTCTTCTGGATGATATCCTGAAGAGTTTTCCAACTTGGTTTCATTCTCCCCATCACATTCAGGTACCCCAGTAATGTAGATTTGGTCTTTTCACATAATCCCCTATTTCTTGGAGGCTTTGTCCATTTCTTTTCATTCTTTTTTTCTTTAATCTTGTCTTCTCACTTTATTTCATTGAATTGATCTTAAATCTCTGATATCCTTTCTTCTGCTTGATGGATTCAGCTATCGAAACTTGTGTATGCTTCACAAAGTTATTGTGCTGTGTTTTCCAGCTCCATCAAGTAGTTTATGTTATTCTGGTTAGCAATTAATCTAACCTTTTTTCAAGGTTCTTAGTTTCCTTGCACTGAGTTAGAATATGCTCCTTTAGCTCAGTGAAGTTTGTTATTACCCACCTTCTGAAGCCTGCTTCTGTCAATTTGTCAAATTCATTCTCCATCCAGTTTTTTTTTTTCTTGCTGGTGAGCAGTTGTGATCCCTTGGAGGAGAACAAGTGTTCTATTCTGATTTTAGGCAATCTCGGCCTTTTTTCACTGATTCCCTACTTAATAAATGATGTTGGAAAAACTCACTTGCCATATGCAAAAAGCCGAAACTGGATCCCTTCCTTGTACCTTATACAAAAATTAACTCCATTAAAAAAAATTAACTCCAGATGGATTAAAGATTCAAACATGAGACCTAATACCATAAAAACCCTAGAAGAAAACTTAGGCAATACCATTCAGGACATAGGCATCGGCATGTTCTTTATGACTAAAACACCAAAAGCAATGGCAACAAAAGTGAAAATAGACAAATGGGATCTAATTAAACTTAAGAGCTTCTTCACAGCAAAAGAAACTAACATTAGAGTGAATCAGCAACCAACAGAAAGGGAAAAAATTTTTGCAACCTATCCATCTGACAAAGGGCTAATATCTAGAATCTACAAAGAACTTGAAGAAATTTACAAGAAAAACAAACAAACAAACCCATCTGAAAGTGGGTGAGGGATATGAACAGACACTTTTCAAAAGAAGACAATTATGCAGCCAATAAACATATGAAAAAATGCTCATCATCAATGGTCATTAGAGAAATGCAAATTAAAACCACACTGAGATACCATCTCATGCCAGTTAGAATGGTAATCATTAAAAAAATCAGGAGACAACAGATGCTGGAGAGGATGTGGAGAAATAGGAATGGCTTTACACTGTTGGTGGGAGTGTAAATTAGTTCAAACATTGTGGAAGACAGTGAGGCAATATCTCAAGGACTAGAAATAGAAATTTCATTTGACCCAGCAATCCCATTATTGGGTTTATACCAAAAAGATTACAAATCATTCTATTATAAAAACAAATGCGAATGTATGTTCCTTGTGGCCCTGTTTACAGTAGCAAAGACTTGGAACCAACCCAAATGTACATCAATATAGACTGGATCAAGAAAATGTGGCACATATACACCATGGAATAGTATGCAGCCATAAAAAGGATGAGTTCATGTCCTTTGCATGGATGTGGATGAATCTGGAAACCATCATTCTCAGCAAACTGACACAAGAACAAAAAACCAAACACCACATGTTCTCACTCATAAGTGGGTGATGAACAATGAAAACACATGGACACAGGGAGGGGAACATCACACACCAGGGTCTGTCAGCGGGTGGGGGAACTAGGAGAGGATAGCACGGGGTGGGGTGACTGGGGAGGGCTAACATTAGGAGAAAAACCTAATGTAGATGACGGGGGGATGGATGCAGCAAACCACAATGGCACATGTATACCTGTGTTACATATCCTCACGTTCTGCATATGTACCCCAAAACTTAAAATGTAATAAAAAATTAATAATTCATTATTTTTAGTACTACATTTGTAATATTCTTGACTATATGACTACTGTAGTCTTACTGCATTTACCTGCCTTCATCTCTGTGTATCTAATAACTATATTTACAAGAAATCTTTAAAAATATAAAAATTAATTGTTTTTCTGCTACTATTATTACAGTATTTTAAGATGGAGTTTCTCTCTGTTGCCCAGGCTGGAGGGCAGTGGTACAATCTCAGGTCACTGCAGCCTCTGCCTCCTGGGTTCAAGTAATTCTCCTGCCTCAGCCTCCCAAGTAGCTGGGATTGCAGAGATGCACCACCACGCCTGATGATTTTTTTTATTTTGGGTAGAGACAGGGTGTCACCATGTTGGCCAGCTGGTTTCAAATTCCTGACCTCAAGTGATCCACCTGCCTTGGAATCCCAAAGTGCTGGGATTACAGGCATAAGCCACCATGTCCAGCCTCTGCTATTATATTTTTAATCTAAGTGTCTTCTCTAGAATTCACAAAAGCTCTCCAGAGTTTTTTCATGGACATTTTCATTTCTTTGTTTCTCAGAGTATAGATAATTGGATTCAAGATAGGAGTGATGATGGTGTAAAATACAGCAAGGAACTTATCGACAGAGTGGTTGCTGAAGGGCCAGATATAGATGAAGATGCATGGGCCAAAGAAGAGAATCACCACTGTGATGTGAGCAGTCAAAGTGGAACGGGCTTTAGATTGCCCAGTAGGAGAGTGATTCTTAATGGTTATGAGGATCAGACTGTAGGAGATAAGCAAAATAATAAAACAGCTCAGGGAGATTATGCCACTGTTAGCAACAATGACTATTTGTACAATATATGTGTCTATACAGGCAAGCTTAGTAACCAAAGGGAGGTCACAAAAAATGCTGTCTACCACATTGGGACCACAAAAAGGCAAGTTTACAACAAATGGTATCTGAAGCCCTGAGTGAAGGAGACCCAGGAGCCATGAGGTCACTACAAGCAAAACACATACCTTCTTGTTCATGATGGTCATGTAGTGTAGAGGCCTACAAATGGCCACATACCTGTCAAAAGCCATGGAGACCAACAGTACCATTTCAACTCCACCCAGTAAGTGAAGGAGAAATATCTGAGTGAAGCACCCAGCAAAAGAAATCACCTTCTGCTTTTTTATGAAGTTCAGAATCATCTTAGGGGTGGCAAAGGAAGCAAGGGTCATATCTACAAAGGAGAGATTCCCAAGGAGAAAATACATGGGAATATTCAGGTTAGAGGTATAAAACACTGTGAGTAAAATAAGAAGGTTACCCAAAACTGTGACCACGTAGATGACTGAGAAGAGGGCAAAGAGAAGAAACTCTATACCCTGGGAGCTGGTCAGTCCCAGCAAAACGAACTCTGACACTTGAGATTGATTTAATAGTTCCATGGACTTCATCATATAGGTTGCTTTTAGATGACCTGCAGAGAAAAAAGAAAGATCACCCATACCATGGAGTATGAGTGAATAATAAAGAGCCATATGAAAAGCCAAACTTATTCATTCCTTTGGATCTTTCAATAAACTTCTTTGACCTTGAAATTTAGTGTCAGTATCTATTTAAAGTCTAAAAAATGAAACATATAGTCTAAGCTGTCCACTTCCATACAAGAGCAATAATCTGTTGATGTCACTGGTTTCCCTGAAGCAAACCACAAGCTCTGGAGCATATAAGTGTTATCTTCACAGGTCAAAAGAGATAGAACCATCTTCAGGAAACTTGTGGTTTTGTGGATTGAAAGATGGTTTAGTCTGAATTACCTGGAGAACAAAGGGTTTCAGCACAACCTCTACTCTTTCAAACTCAAAATTTTAAATTTGAGTTAATATTGGAGTTGCTATTTTCCCATAACGATATTAAGAAACTCTGTTTTAATTCTGAACCATCCCCAGAGTTTTGAAGGGACTGTGACCCAGCAGATTTAAAGCTGCTCTAGATAAGTGAGTTAGTGAGGTTTCAGGTGATGCATACTGCTGTGTTTTTCCTCCTTACCTTCCACCAACCCGTAAGTGGGCTTCTGGTCTTGTAACTCTCTTAGAAAGTCTTTTTGGCAAATATTATTTTTTTCTGATGTGACTGTTACTACTCATGGTCTCCTGTGGCTGAAACCCATATTTACAAATAATTTCTATAAGGTCATTAAAATGCAAAGGAGGCTGAGATTAAGCAACATGGATGAATACTCCGGGTCTATGTGGCCTTGTCACATTCTAACAAGAGACACATTATAGAGGAAGCAAGAAAAACACTGTCAGCAAAAATGACATTGCTTGTTACATCTAACGTCTTGATTCTTGCTTTCAGTTCACATATCGCATCCCCTATATTTATAAAATTGTATACTTTGAGCAAACCAGGTTTAACAATTTTTACATGAGCCATAGTCTTCACTAGACTGCCATTCATATTTCTTTACATAACACTGATCTGGTGACGAGTGGCAACAGCCCCCATACTGGAGCCTTCAGGCTGGGGATATGACTGTAACTACTATATGGCTAAAACTAGTAGACCATTATGTTCGAATGTGGAAAATACAATGCGTGTGTGTATCTGTGTGTAGGGGTGTGTGTGTATGTGTGTGTGTTAGAGAGAGAGAGAGAGTGGCAGATGATGCAAAAAATTCCAATTAAGAAGCGGAATAACCACACAAAAAAAGAGAGGTCATATTGAAAGTCATGTATTCTGTGCTTCTATGAGTTAAGATGTGAGAAGAATCAGCAGGCTATTTGGAAAGAACATTCAAATGAATATGGCACACTGGGACTGAGAACCACCTATGTCTCCAACAGCTGCTTTATCTTTCCCTCTGGGTCTCAATTTCATGATTGGTATAACAAGGTGGTTGAGTTCAAACCCTGAGTTCATTCTCAGGCCCAATACTTCATAGGCCTGTTATTAATGCACCTATTATTATCTTTAATGAATCTATTATTCTATCCCCATTTTGGGTTTTTATTACTTGTTAGCTAACTTGATTTTAACTTTGAATCAACTCAAATATAAATATCAGATATAGCTGTATGACAAATAGTTATCTAAAATTTGTCTATATCTCTATCTCCTTTCTTAGCATGTTTTTAAAAATTGTGACACTGTGTTTGCTCTAGGGCCATATTACCCTGTTTTGCTCTCTAGAACTCATGTCTCTTGGTCACTTTACTGTGCTGGTTCTCCTCAAAATTAATATTAATATTGATTTAATTGCTATTAATATAGTTAATATTAATTTTAAGCCCTAATATATTTATCTACTATATATGCTTAAGAAAGTTTAAAATATATAGAACCTTTGAAATCTTTCACTACTCAGAATTTACCATAAAGTAATAACATGTAGATACACAAAAGTTGAAACAGTTCAAATGTTACAAATTGAGGCTTACTTTCTTAAATAGATTATAGAAAATTGTAGGATGTAATATTGCATCTTTAATGAAATAATACTTGAGAAAACTAACAACATGAAAATATTTACATTGTTTTAAGTTAAGAACAGTATGAACCCATTTTGTAAACATTAAGTGACTGTATAAGCATATACATATAAAATTTACGTATTTCTCAAAATATTGGATAATATCACAACTATTAACAAAGAGATTATTTTTGCTTTGGTGATGTGACTAGTACCAAAAGAATTACATGCTAGAAATATTCCTTCATAAAAATGCCAGGACCTGAAAACACTTGTGCTCAGATACATATTTTTGGAGTAAGAGAGTATTCAGAAGATGTCTGTAAATGAAGAAAATGAAACAGAAAAGGCAAGTTTCTTTTTTATTACTTAATTTAGTTTAGTTCTAAATTGTTATAGTCACTCATAATTTAGGGAAGGATATGTTCAAGTCTATGCAAGGAAGTCCTGTAAGCAGTCAGTGGTTTGGCTATAGTAATTATAAGATGAGGACCTCAGAACTTCTTGTCTAAGCTTGACAGTGACTTGTTTAAATAGATTAATTATATAAGAGTTTCATTAACCCTATTATATTCTAACTTTTGAAATTGAAGAGTATTTATTTGTAAGTATACAAGACAACTTGTAATTAGATATGATGCTTTATAACATAAAAAGATAGGCAAGATGTTATTTAAAGATAGCTGTGATTGTGATGGGTGGTGAAAGCAGTTCTCACTAACACTCGGGTGGAGTGATCCATGGGACTTAACCACTCACTCACACTCTGTCCTTAGGCAAATCACTTCAGTGAATGAGTTCTCGGGAAACCAAATTAGTGTGAGATCAAGAAATTGAAATAATGGGTCGGACATTCATTTTAAGAAATTTCAGGGTAAAGAGATAGGTGTGATAACATAGTAGACAGAATGGAAACAGAATTAAGACTGATCTTGGAATGGTGAAGATTTAAATACATTTTATATCAATGTAAAATAGTCAAAAGATATTAAAAATGCAACAAAGATCTTTTTAACAAATCATACTAGAAAAATTGCATATGCAAAACAATGAGTAAAAAAATTAAGATCAACCTATACCTCACAACTTCTATAAAAATTAACTCCAAAGTGGATCATAAACCTAAATGTAATACACAAAACTAAATTTCCCAGGAAAAGGACATAGGAGAAAATATGCATGATTTTGATTTAGGCAAATACTTTTTAGACATACTCCAAAAACATGATCCATGGAAAAATATAATAAATTGCACACGAGATACAGAATACGTCTGCACCTTTCTTTCATTTATACCATATCAAACGTGTGTGAGGGTGACATGAAGTCCCCACCTGCCTCTAACCTGGGACTACCAATATGTTAATTAAAACGTTTACAAAAAGAACATATCCTTTGTACAATAGCCATTTGGTTTATAATCATTCACAGAAACAGAAACAGAGACAGAACTATGTGCTAGAACCAAGCGGCATCAACTCTGCACATTTTCAATTGTAGGATTTTACGCTTGCTTGCTATAGTATTTCTTTGTACTTAACAAACAAATAGATATTCACAAATGGGCTTAGGAACTTACATTTAGGGATCTAGCTTATTTGAAAATAGAGAAAATTCTCTGATATGAAAAAAAACTTCTATATTATTCTCCTGTTTATATTTATATTCACAAGAGCTATACAACTGGCTTCTGTCAAATTTCTATTCACAGGCTATTAATGGAGCAACATAAAGTATAAAGGAGTTGAAGGAAAGCCATTATGATTTAGTCACTCCAAGCAGGGTTGGCTGGGAGACAATGTTGGACAATGAGAAGAAAACTGCACTCAAGGTTTTCTGTACCATCATAGTCCACTGGTCATTACTTTTTATGTTAGAGACTCTTATAAGTATGTATGTTATATCACAGAAATTCACAATTAAATAATACAACTTAGACAAGTTGAGTATTTAAATTAAAATAGTGTGTCAAAAGCACAGTACAGCATCTAACATATAGTTGTCAATTTATAATAAATGTTAATTATTGCTACTATTCTTACTACTAACTGGCTAAAGTTCACACAGCTAAAGTCATGGCATTCAAATTCAGGACTTCATGAAACCAAATTGAGAGTCTATAACCCTAGCGTAAGGCTTAACTTAAGCCTTATCACTGTGAGTTTTTAAATAGCTATAATTGTTGATAATACAATTATTAGAATAAATACATAAATATGTATAAAAAAGAAAATGTTGGATGATTGAATTAATTGCACTATTATCACACTTAGGCACTGATTCATTTTTCATATTTTGTTGCTATTTAGTAGAACCATCTGCTGCCCTGAGGCAAATTCTTGGATGACCTAATTAAAACATAATCTTTTTTTGGCATGGGATTGATGTAATGCCATATTTCATTCCTCCTTATTCACAAGTTATGTTCTACTCTAAAACATAGTACCTTGGCTTTCGTTAAGACAAAGTGTATCAATAGCTGTGTCAAAAATAGAGTTTTAATATTAATCTGACCTTGATAGTTTACCAGATTACTATTGGACAACAACTGAGAACACTTGTATGCCTACAGCATTTTACATAATAGAAGTTTAATAATTTTTCATCAGTATTTAACAGGATTCCTGTTTTCAGCCATGACCTTAGAAATTTGCATACATTTGTATCTTCTTTTTGTTCATGACTAAAACATTTGTACTTTAAGTTCTGGGGTACATGTGCAGATCTTGCAGCATTGTTCCATAGGTACACACATGCCATAGTGGTTTGCTGTCTCCATCCCCCATCACCTACATCAAGCATTTTTCCCAATGTTATCCCTCTCAACCACCCCACCCCCTGCTGTCCCTCCCTTAGGCCCCCCAACAGACCCCAGTGTGTGACGGTCCCCTCCCTGTGCCCATGTGTTCTCATTGTTCAACACCCACGTATGAGTGAGAACATGCAGTTTGGTTTTCACGAAAACCTTGACAAAACCATTCAGGACATAGGCATAGGCAAGGACTTCATAACTAAAACATTTGTATCTTATCTGAAATAATTTGAAATTCAGGGAAAAATCTAACATGGTATTGCCTCTTGATTTTTACAGAATTCTCACACCAGACTCCTGCCTACCATGTCTCACCTCAACAGAAGTGTAAACCTTCTCTGAGAAGAACATTTATATCAGGTTCAAGGACCTGAGCTGGTGCTCTGGTCTTCTCTAAATGTAGGTAACTGACCACCACATTTACCTTAGTGGCTAGTCCGGGTACTGTGGCTTCACCTAACTAGTTTGTTATCTTGGAGCACTGGTGCTTTCCTGGCTTCCAACCCTACCATCACCATATGACTCTGAACACCTACTTTGTGCTGATTTGTAACACGTGTGGAGTCCTGACTCCACTTTGCTTACCTGCTTTTTGAATATGTCTCGGTCCTCTGTTCACCACGGGACAAAAACAAGTTTTTCAAAACAGAGAGATTAATTGATGTATGCTTTCCTTGTTAAGGAGGAGTCTACTTCCCTGATCAAATGTCTTTCCTGGATAGCTGTGTGAGGCCAAGATATTGACTGTGTTGTCCAATTCTGTCCAATTTAGATGACCCTGGAGCTGTTTAAAATTAATATTATATGCTCTAGTGAGAAACACATATTTAATTTCTGAATTTTACTGTCAGCTTTCATTCTTCAATTCTTTTTCTCAGTAGGATTTCCCCTCCTCTCATCTCTCTAACAAAATATTATGTCTCTTAATGACACCTTACCTCCCTCTGTTTTCCTTAGTCTGCTGAATAATGACAAGTTCCAAACTTGTTTTCCTGTCTTTGACCTATCCAGCCATTCCAGGACTCCATTTATTTCATTTGTTCTCCAGCAGATTTACCATGAAGAGAAAGTGGATACTCAATAGCTCTTTCCACTGCAGAGAGGAACTGGATGTGGCTGCTTAACAAATCACACAATAAAGAATAGCTACAGCACACAGAATTGGAGGTGATTATGGATGGGTCATTGGAGTAAAGCTGAATCCTAGTGATCGTCTAATTTCTGGGCTCTATATGGGCTCTAAAAGGAATATAGGACAGTTCTCTGCCTTTTTGTTTCACACATACTTATAGTTTCCAAGCTCTCCTTTATTCATCTCAGCCTTTTAGCAAGAGCTCAATGATAGCAATTCTAGTTGTAGCAGTTTCCTTCCTGGAATGTGTAGAAGCCCAATTACCCACAATAACACCAAAGCAAAACTCCAAATAGAGCTGATGACTGTGGATAAAATTGCTTACATGCTCTTGAATTAACAAGGGTTTTTGAGATTTGATTATTTTAATGAGTTTAATTTAGCAGCAGCCTAATTCTTACTACAAGAGCCTTTAGAAAGATAGTTTCAGGAAATGTAAGTCTCTGCCAAGAAGAAATATATACAGTGGAATCATGGATCCTCTTGCTTTTCTGACTCCTATTCAATGTTAATGTCCAAATCAACATATTCCCAGTGGAGCCTTTCCTAAGAAACTGACTCAATTGATGGTTCTCTCCTCTGTACCCTCATAGTACTGCCCTTAAAATCTATAATATATTTATATATACTTCTGCCTTCCTTCTGTGTTTTGTCAACTATCCTAACATCTAGTAAAGTGCCTAGCATATGCTGAAAACTCAATGTCATTTTCTCAATGATAATAAATCTAACCAATTATTGAGGTTCTGCTATTTGCTGGACTCTCTACTAGGAGCTTCACATATATCATCTCACTGAGTCTTCATAACTCTGAGTTTAATTTTCTTTTTGGTACATGTTCCAGAATCTCTTGAACATTTTCTCAAACCTGAGACTATGCTTTTTCATGACTATTACAAATTCATTTAACAATTGCTATCTTGTGTGAGCTGTAACAGGCAAATACATTGGCTTTATAATGTTAGCAATGTCTTCTGCTTACCAGTTCAGAAGCAGTCAAGGCCATGGGTTCTAATGGGACAATATCAAAAAGGACATGCACCTTCTCAATTCATAGTTACATAGAAGGAACAGGTCACTAAAGTATATAGACTCCAATCAAGGAAATTCCTAATATAGTCTCTCTTAGAATTAGGTAGTGCCTAGTAAGTGCTGGAAAACTCTGGGAATCCTCTATAGATGATTCTAATGGGGATTCTGTCTGCTGAGGGAGTAATGCTTCAGGGCCACAGAGCATATTATGTAATCAATGATAGTTTAAATGTGACAGAGGAGGTTAGTTTCACTAGAGAGATTGGACAGGTTTTGGAGCTACCATCCTGCTTTATTCTTTATTTTGTCTCAGCTGGCTGTGGGACCATTTAATTTTGATTCCTGGTTGTAAAGTAATGAGATTAAGCTTAAAGTAGGGAAGAAAAGGATGCTGAGGTGGGTCCTTAGGACTATCCTCTGGTGAGATAAGTGCCACCTCTATCACTAGGTTATGTTGAGGAGAGGAAAATGTATGGATAAACCTATAGAATGGTAGAAAGGGCCTGAGAGAGATATAAAGCAACAGAGAATGGACCTTATGAAGAAAGGCATGTGTGGGTTTGGAGCTTAATTATGACATTGCAACTATAAGCCAAACCACTTCTCTGATGCTCCAAGCATTCATCAGTTTTGTTCACTTGCTCAATAATTAATAGTCTATCTCTTAAAGAAAACAATAGTTGAGCAGACACTATATATTAGGCATTTGGCTAATTAATAGGGATATAAATACAGGAACACATCCTAGCCCCCCAGAAGCTTATAGATAAGTGATAATAAAAATAGCCAGTTCATAGATAGCTTCCTATATACTAGGCATGGGGTTAAACTTATAATATCATTCCTTTCTTATGCATTTACATAGAATGAATAGAAATTTATTAATATAATAATTACTATGTATACTGTTGAATTATCTGATAATTAAATTGTCAGAATTGTTTTTGTAATTATCTTAAGTTGAAGAACATAATTCTCAGAATTCTGAAGTAATTTTTCCTGTCAGAGGACAAATAAAAAGCCATGTATTAGACTCTTCATTGTTCTGTTACAAAAGACAGTGTCTTTGGGCCTCTATTTTACCCCATGTCTCTACAACCACTTTATGAACAGTAAAATACATTATGCTCATTGTTGTAAAAATATTTCAAGGGTACACTAAAGTGTAAGTGTTTCCATGTTTAGAACACCCTCAAGAACTTCTTAGAAAACTAGGTTACAAAAGATTCTTGTTATTTGCCATATGATAATGTTCCTTCTTCTGAACATATAACAGCAGTTTTCCTCAAGAAAACCACCTGGAACAACAAACGGTCTATTTTATTCACCAGAGGTAGTTTATATAGCTTTAGTAACAGGGATGTAGAGAATACAAGCATACAGCTACTCAGTAAAATTTTTAATTGTGTTCTATGTTTTACTATATTATTTTTTCTTGCAGACCATTGAATCTAATTAACTGGTTTTATAAGGAAGAATTAATGGGGATCTTTAAAAACTCTGCAGAAAGTTTAAGGGTGGTGGCAATTCTAAGGAGTACTAGACAATCAGAACTAAGCTGAATTTATAGGAACATGGCCCCAAACTTCATTGCAAAGCTGTTCTCACTGTGATCCCATATTCACTCTGTATCTGTCGCTGATATTGCCAGCCTTACGATTACACGGGCTTTGTTACTAGTGGTGCTAGCAAAATGAATTCCCACTCTCAGACTAATTATTTATACGGCTTTCTTTCAAACGAAAGTCTCTGACAGGTATATATACTGATGGGTAGAAACTGAGTCATATACCTGCACTTCATTAATGAGGGTGAATGGGAAATACAATGTTTTATTACCATTATTATTCTTTATTGACGAGGCAGTTTACTCTAGCAGGATTATCAAAATATAAAGATGATGTTCACAAGTTTTTAAAGAAGCCTCAAAAGATGGACATCTCTACATATACAATCATTACCAATGATAAAAATAGGATAAAATTAAAACTCTCCCTTTGTAGAGTAATAACTGGTAAACACAAATCAAATTATGGAATTCAAAAAAAAACATTTGGAGATCATCATTTTAATAATTGATTCAAGTTGGAATCATCCATGGCTACTAAAACTAGTGAATAAAATTTGTATGAGGAACATAGTATTTATACAGTCTCAAAGTATTTCCCTGAATATCACTTGTTAATTACAAAGAAAAATAGTAACTTTAAGGGTGATATCTGGCAGAAAACAGCTTATTTAAGTTATCAAAGTTGACACTACCATCAATGGGACAAACCAACATCTTATACCTCTGATATATATCCCTGAGAAGAACATATCACCAGAAATGTCCCAAATGAAGAGCCTGAGTCTAATTATGAGGGAACACTGATAAACTCAAATGTACAGATTCTACAGATTCCATTGTCTCTACTTATAAGAAATGTCAATGTCACAGTGTTAAGGAAAAATTGAGGAATTGTTAATATTATTGTATAATAAAGAGATGTGGCAATGAAATGTAATTTGTGACCCTGGACCAGATATTTTTTCTTTATTAAAAGGGTATTATTCACGTAATTAACAACAACATTTAATAAGGTCTATAGATTAGATATTCATTTAAAATATTAATGTAAATTTTCTGATTTATGAAATTATACTGTTTTAGGCAATATACTCTGAGGAAGGGATAAAAGGGCACGATGTGTTTAACTTACTCTCACAGTTCAGACATAAAATTATATATATGTGTGTGGTGTATAAAAAGAGACAGAGACAGAGACAAACAGACACAGAGAGAGATCTAAGGAATTGGTTCGCTGGCTCCTGTGGTTGTGGAGACTCGGTTAGTCCAAAATCTGATGGGCTAGGTCTGCAGGTTGGCAACCAAGGGAAGAGCTGTGGTTTGAATCTAAAGGCAGGATTCCTTCTTGCTCAGGGAAGGTCAGTCTTTGTTCTAATAAGGCCTTTAACTGGATGACGGCCACTCGCATTATGGGTTTATGAGTTCACACAATTTTGTTTACATTTGGTCATTTAGAGAATTTGGTTGAAAGATCACTAGTTAAAAGTAGACAAATTTATATTTGATTTCTCTTATTTAAGGAAAGTATGTCTTAGGTATATTGGGTCTCTAAATATAGTTAACAAGTCAGTTTTTCTATTTAATTTTTCATTACATATATATGTATATTTTTATTATACTTTTAGTTCTGGGGTACATGTGCAGAATTGTTACATAGGTATACATATAACATGGTGGTTTACTGCATCTACCCACGTATCATCTACATTAGGTATTTCTCCTAATGTTATCGCTCCCCAAACCCCCCACCCCCTGCTATCCCTCCCCTAGCTCTCCCAACCCCAAACAGGCCCTGATGTGTGATGTTCCCCTCCCTGTGTCCATGTGTTCTCATTGTTCAACACCCACTTATGAGTGAGAACATGCAGTGTTTGGTTTTCTGTTCTTGTGTCAGTGTGCTGAGAATTATGGTTTCCAGATTCATCCATGTCCCTGCAGAGGACATGAACTCATCCTTTTTTATGGCTTTGTTATTAACCCAAATTTAAATTGAATGTTGATAAAAATAACTACATTTTTTAAAAACTTTTAAGGTCAGGGTACAAGTGCAGGTTTGTTTCATAGATGAACTTATGTCATGGGGGTTTGTTGTACAAATTATTCCATCACTCAGGTATTAAGCCTAGTACCTATTAGTTATTTTTCTTGATTTTTCTCCCCCCACCCACCCTCCACCCTCCAGGGCCCCAGTGTGTGTTGTTCCCCTCTATGTGTCCATGTGTTCTCATCATTTAGCTTCCCCTTTTAAGTGAGAACATGCCGTATTTGGTTTTCTGTTCCTGTGTTAGTTTGCTAAGGATAATGGCCTCCATCTCCATCCATGTCCCTGCAAAGGACATGATCTCATTCTTTTTTATGGTTTATAGTATTCTATGGTATATATGTACCACATTTTAAAAATCCAGTCTATCATTGATGAAAAATTACGTTGACTCCATGTCTTTGCTATTGTGAATAGTGCTGCAATGAACATACGCATTCATGTAACTTTATAGTAGAATGACTTATATTCCTTTGGGTATACACTCAGCAATGGGGTTGTGGGGTTGATAATTATATTTTCAATAAAACCAAACATGTCATAGAAATATAATAATGAAAAATTTTATTTGATAATTTCAATATGTACTATATTATTTGTAAACATCAACATAAAATTAATACCAATGTATACTAAAGCATAATTTATTTGGGTTCTGAACTAATACCCTGTCCTCATGATGGTTGATTAGAGAAGGTTTGTCTGGAGATGATGTATTGGGTCCTCGGTTGATGTATGGATGCTTTCATCTCAGAGTGTAAGCAATGGGGTTCAATAAGGGTGTAATTGAATAAAATACAGAAAGAAATTTATCCACTGAAAAGCTACTAAATGACCAAGAGTAAATGTAGACACATGGCTCATAAAAATAGAATGACTGCAGTGATATGAGCAGATAGAGAGTTCATCAGAGGATCGATGTTGCACAGTTAGCAGAATAATAGTGTAGAAAATAAGCAAGACTATGAAGCAGATGAAAGACAACTGTCCACTTTTAACAATTACCAGCAACCCCAGATCATAGGTCTCAGTGCAGGGAAGCTTCAGAACTAGAGGAAGATCTCAAAATATATTGTTCACCACATTGGGGCCACAGAAGGGCAAGGCGATGGTCAAAACGATCTAGCTCATAGTATGCTCAAAACCAACAGTCCCTGAGAGCAGCACAGAGCCTGTGTGTGTCCTGCAGTTCATGATGGTTCTGCAGTGAAGAGGTTTTGCATATTGTAGTGTGCTGACCAACAGCCATAAATATAAGAAGAGTCGTCTTACTGCCTGCTAAGAAGTGGAGATCTGAGCCATACAGCCCCATGAGGAAGTGGTTTTATTCTAACTGAGAAAATATGTAACAATCTTAGGGATTGCGATTGTGGAAACGAACATACTGAGAAAGGAGAAGTACATAGGTGTTGAGCGACAGGGAATATTAGAGGTTACAGTAATCACAATGAGAAGGTTTCCTGTCATGACTGCTGCATAGGCCAACAAAAATATTTAAAAAGGAAATTTCAAGTTCCAAGTACTGATTAATTCTACCGAAACAAACCCAGATATTATTGAACTGTTTCTTATATCCATCTAGTAGTTTTCAAACCTATTTAAAATGAAGACACTCTGAAAAAAGTTATGTTACCTGTGATCATTTTGAAGATATGGACATATAGAAAGTATTTGATTCCTACAGAAAGAGAGAAGATGGACATTTATGAAAAATACAGTTAAATTAATACAAGTGACATTATTATATTTTCTTCAATCGAAAAAGCACAAAAGTTGAGAAATATATTAGAAAATCAGTACTTATGGCTTTCAGGCACAAATTATTATTATTATCATTATTATTGTTATACTTTAAGTTCTGGGGTACCTGTGCAGATCTTGCAGGATTCTTACATAGGTATACACATGCCATGGTGGTTTGCTGCCTCCATACCCCTGTCACCTACGTTAGGTATTTCTTCTGATGTTATCCCTCCCCAATTTCCCCACACCCTGCTATTCATCCCCTAGTCTCCCACCCTCAAACAGACCCCAGTATGTGATGTTCTCCTCAGTGTCCATGTGTTCTCATTGTTCAACACCCACTTATGAGTGAGAACATGCAGTGTTTTTCTGTTCTTGTGTCAGTTTGCTGAGAATGGTTTCCAACTTCATCTATGTCCCTGCAAAAGACATGAACTCATCCTTTTTTATGGCTGCATAGTATTCCATGGTGTATACATGCCACATTTTTTTTTTTAATTGTACTTTAGGTTCTGGAGTACATGTACAGCTCATGCAGGATTGTTGCATAGGTACATACATGGCAAGTGGTTTGCTGCCTTCATCCCCCCATCACCTATATCTGGTATTTCTCCCCTCATTATCCCTCCCCACACTCCCCGCCCCTCACTGTCCCACCCGTAGACCTCCCAACTGACCGCAGTGTGTGATGCTCCCCTCCCTGTGTCCACACATTCTAATTGTTCAACACCCCCCATCAGTGATAACATGTGGTGTTTGGTTTTCTGTTCTTGTGACAGTTTGCTGAGAATGATGGTTTCCAGATTCATCCATGGCCCTATGAAGAACACAAACTCATCATTTTTTATGGCTGCATAGTATTCCATGGTGTATATGTGCCACATTTTCTTTATCCAGTCTATCGTTGATGGACATTTGGGTTGGTTCCAGGTCTTTGTTATTGTAAACAATGCTGCAATGAACATACATGTGCATGTGTCTTTAAAATAGAACAATTTATACTTCTTTACGTATATACCCAGTAATGGAGTTGCTGGGTCAAATGGTATTTCTATTTCTAGGTCCTTGAGTAATTGCCACACTGTCTTGCACAATGGTTGCACTAATTTGGACTCCCAGCAACAGTGTAAAAGTGTTCCTATTTCTCCACACCCTCTCCAGCATCTGTTGTCTCCAGATTTTTTAATGATTGCCATTCTAACTATCATGAGATGGTATTTCAATGTGGTTTTGATTTGCATTTCTCTAATGACCAGTGATGATAAGCAGTTTTTCATGTTTCTTGACCTCATGGATGTCCTCTTTTGTAGAGTGTCTGTTCATACCCTTCACCCACTTTTGAATGTGTTTGTTTTTTTCTTGTGAATCTGTTTCAATTCTTTATAGATTCTGGATATCAGCCCTTTGTCAGATGGGTAGATTGCAAAAATTTTTCCCATTCAGTTGGTTGCCACTTCACTCTTAATGATTGTTTTCTTTGCTGTGCAGAAGCTCTGGAGTTTAATTATATCCCATTTGTCTATTTTGGCTTTTGTTGCCAATGCTTTTAGTGTTTTAGCCATGAAGTCCTTGCCTATGCCTATATCCTGAATGGTTTTGCCTAGGTTTTCTTCTAGGGTTTTTATAGTGTTAGGTCTTATGTTTAGATCTTTAATCCATCTGGAGTTAATTTTAGTGTAAGGTATCAGGAAGGGGTCCAGTTTCTGCTTTCTGCATGTAGCTAGCCAGTTTTCCCAACACCATTTATTAAACATGGAATTCTTTCCCCATTGCTTGTTTTTCTCAGGTTTGTCAAAGATCAGATGATTGTAGATGTGTGGTCTTGCTTCTGAGGCCTCTGTTCTGTTCCATTGGTCTATGTCTCTGTTTTGGTACCAGCACCACGCTGTTTTGATTACTGTGGCCTTGTAGTATTGTTTGAAGCCAGGCAGCATGATGCCTCCAGCTTTTTTTTTTGTTGTTTAGGATTGTCTTGGCTATGTGGGCTCTCTTTTGGTGTTATATGAAGTTTGAAGTAGTTTTTTCCAGTTCTGTGAAGAAGGTCATTGGTAGCTTGATGGGGATAGCATTGAATCTATAAATTACTTTGGGCAGTATGGCCATTTTCATGATGTTGATTCTTCCCAGCCATGAGCATGGAATGTTTCTCCATCTGTTTGTGTCCTCTCTTATTCCCTGGAGCTGTGGTTTGTAGTTCTCCTTGAAGAAGTCCTTCACGTCCTTTGTTAGTTGTATTCCTAGGTATCTTATTCTCTCTGTAGCAATTGTGAATGGGAGTTCACTCATGATTTGTCTATTTGTCTGTTATTGATGTATTTGAATGCTTGTAATTTCTGCACATTGATTTTGTATCCTGAGACTTTACTGAAGTTGCTTAAGGAGATTCTGGGCTGAGACGATGGGGTCTTCTAAGTATACAATCATGTAGTCTGCAAATAGAGACAAGTTGACTTCCTCTTTTCCTATTTGAATACCCTTTATTTTTTTTCTTGGCTTATTGCTCTGGCTAGAATTTACAATACTATGTTGAATAAGAATGGTGAGAGAGGGCACCCTTATCTAGTGCTAGTTTTCAAAGGGAATGCTTCCAGCTTTTGCCCATTCAGTATATTGGCTGTGGGTTTGTCATAAATAGCTTTTACTATTTTTTAGATACACTCCATCAATATCTAGTTTGTTGAGAGTTTTTAGCATAAAGGGCTGTTGAATTTTGTTGAAGGCTTTCTCTTCATCTATTGAGATAATCATGTGGTTTTTGTTTGTGTTTATGTGATGGATTACATTTATAGATTTGCATATGTTGAAACTGCCTTGTAACTCCAGGATGAAGAAGCCAATTGATGGTGATGTATAACCTTTTTGATGTGCTGTTGCATTAGGTTTACCAGTATTTTATTGAAGATTTTTGCATTGATGTTCATTATGGATATTGGCCTGAAATTTTCTTTCTAAGTTGTGTCTCTGCTGGGTTTTGGTATCAGGATGATGTTGGTCTCATAAAATGAGTTAGGGAGGGTTCCCTCTTTTTGTATTGCTTGGAATAATTTCAGAAGGAATGGTACCAGCTCCTCTTTGTATATCTGGTAGAATTTGGCTGTGAACCTGTCTGGTTCTGGCCTTTTTTTTTGATGGTAAGCTATTAATTGCTGCCTCAACTTCAGACCTTGTTATTGGTCTATTCACAGATTCAACATCTTCCTGGTTGGGAGGGTGTCAGTGTCCAGGAATTTATCCATTTCTTCTAGATTTACTGGTTTATGTGCATAGAGTTGTTTATGGTAATCTCTGACGGTAGTTTGTATTTCTGTGGAATCGGTGGTGATATCCCCTTTATCGTTTTTTATTGCATCTATTTGATTCTTCTCCCTTTTATTTTTTATTAGTCTGGCTGGTGGTATATTTTGTTGATCTTTTCAAAAAAACCAGCTCCTGAATTTATTGATGTTTTTGAATTTTTTTTTGTTATCTCCTTCAGTTCTGCTCTGATCTTAGTTATTTCTTGTCTTCTGCTAGCTTATGAATTTGTATGATCTTGCTCCTGTAGTTCTTTTAATTGTGACTTTAGGGTGTCAATTTTAGATCTTTCCTCACTTCTCATGTGGGCATTCAGTGCTATAAATTTCCCTCTAGATACTTCAAAAATTTGTCCCAGGGATTCTGGTACATTGTGTCTTTGTTCTCATTGGTTTCAAAGAACATCTTTATTTCTGCCTTCATTTAATTAATATCCAGTGGTCATTCAGGAGCAGGTTGTTCAGTTTCCATGTAGTTGTGCATCTTTGAGTGAGTTTCTTAATCCTGAGTTCTAATTTGATTGCACTGTGGTATGAGAGACTGGTTGTTATGATTTCCATTCTTTTGCATTTTCTGACGAGTGGTTTACTTCCAATTATATGGTCTATTTTAGAGTAAGTGTGATGTGGTGCTGAGAAGAATGTATGCTCTGTGGAATTAGGGTGGAGAGTTCTGTAGATGTTTATTAGGTCTGGTTGGTCCAGATCTGAGTTCAAGTACTGGACATTCTTGCTAATTTTCTGTCTCATTGATCTGTCTAATATTGACAGTGGAATGTTAAAGTCTCCCACTATTATTGTGCAGGAGTCTAAGTCTCTTTGTAGGTCTCTAAGAACTTGCTTTATATATCTGGGTCCCCCTGTACTGGGTGCATATATATTTAGGATAGTTAGCTCTCCTTGTTGCATTGATCCCTTTGCTATTATGTAATGCCCTTCTTTGTCTCTTTCGATATTTGTTGATTTAACGTCTATTTTATCAGACTAAAATTGCAACTCCTGCTTTTTATCTTTTTTCCTTTTCTGCTTTCCATTTGCTTAGTAAATCTTCTTGCATTTCTTTATTTTAGTCTATGTGTGTCTTTGCACATTAGATGGGTCTCCTGAATACAGCACATTGATGGGTCTTGACTTTTTATCCAATATGCCAGTCTGTGTCTTTTGATTGGGGCATTTAGCCCATTTACTTTTAAGGCTATTATTGTTATGTGTGAATTTGATCCTGCCATTTTGATACTAGCTGGTTGTTTTGCCCCTTAGTTGACACATTTTCTTCATTGTGTCAATGGTCTCTACCATTTGGTACATTTTTGTAGTGGCTGGTACTGGTTGTTCCTTTCCTTGCTTAGTGCTTCCTTTAGGAGCTCTTGTAAGGCAGGCCTAGTGGTGATGAAATCTCTCAGCAATTGCTTGTCTGTAAAAAATATTATTTCTCCTTCACTTATAAAACTTAGTTTGGCTGGATATAAAATTCTAGGTTGAAAGTTCTTTTCTTTAAGGATGTTGAATATTGGCGCCCACTCTCTTCTGGCTTGTAGTGTTTCTGATGAGAGATCTGCTGTGAGTCTGATGGGCTTCCCTTTGTGGATGACTCAATCTTTCTCTCTGGCTGCCCTTAGCATTTTTTCCTTCATTTCAACCCTGGTGAATCTGACAATTATGTGCCTTGGGGTTGCTCTTCTTGAGGAATATCTTGGTGGTGTTCACTGTATTTCCTGGATTTGAATATTGGCCTGCCTTGCTAGGTTGGGGAAGTTCTCCTGGATAATATCCTGAAAGGTGTTTTCCAGCTTGAATTCTTTCTCCCCATCACATTCAGGTACACTGATCAAATGTAAATTAGGTCTTTTCACATAATCTCATATTCCTTGGAGGCTTTGTTCATTTCTTTTCACTCCTTTTTCTCTAATCTTGCCTTCTGGTTTTATTTCATTGAGTTGATCTTCAATCTCAGATATCCTTTCTTCTGCTTGATTGATTCAGCTATTGAAACTTGTGTATGCTTCACTAAGTTCTCTTGCTGTGTTTTTCAGATTCATCAAGTCATTTGTCTTCTTTTCTAAGTTGGTTATTCTAGTTAGCATTTTTTCTAACCTTTTTTCAAGGTTCTTAGTTTCTTTGCATTGGGTTAGAACATGTTCCTTTAGCTCAGAGAAGTTTGTTTTGTTATTACCCACCTTCCAAAGCCTGCTTCTGTCAATTTGTCAAACTCATTCTCCATCTGGTTTTGTTCCCTTGCTGGTAAGGAATTTTGATCCCTTAGAGGAAGAGAGGCATTCTGGTTTTTGCTGATTTTATCCTTTTTGTGCTGGTTTCTTCCCATCTTCATGGATTTATCTACCTTTGGTATTTAAAGTTGGTGACTTTTGAATGGTGTCTCTGAGTGGATGTCCTTTCTGTTGATGTTGAAGCTATTTCTTTCTGTTGTTTAGTTTTCCTTCTAACATTCAGGCTCCTTTGCTGCAGGACTGCTGGAGGTCTTCTCCAGAGCCTGCTTACCTGGGAGTCACCCATGGGGGCTGCAGAACTGCAAGGATTGCCACCTGTTCCTTCTTCTGGTAGGTTCATCCCAGAAGGGTACCCACCAGATGTCAGCCAGAGCGCTCCTGTAAGGAGTGTCTCTTTGGATATGCAGGGGTCAGTGAGCCACTTGAGAAGGCAGTCTGTCCCTTATCAGAACTCTAGTGCTGTGCTGGGAGCTCCATTCTCCCTTCAGAGCTGCTGGGCCGGGACATTTAAGTCTGCTGCAGTGGAATTCACAACAGCTCCTTTTCCCAGGTGCTCTGTCCTGGGATGGTGGGGCTTTATTTATAAGTCCCTGATGGGCTGCTGCCTTTTTTCAGAGATGCCCTGCCCAGCAAGGAGGAAATCTAGTCACCATCTGCCTGCAGATGCTTTGCTGAGCTGCCCCGAGGTCCGCCCAGCTGCTGTGTAAACTTCCTTGTGCTTTTGTTTACATAGGTAAGGTTAGAACTACCTTGGTAATGGCAGACTGCCTCGGTAATGGTGGACTGCCTCAGTAATGGTGGGTGTCCTTCCCCCACTGAGCTCAACCATCCTGGATTGAGCTCAAATTTCTGTGCTGGCTTCAAAAATCCCAAATCAGTGGAATTCAGTTTGCTGGTCTCCCGGAGGGTGGGACTTGCCAAGCCAGATTACCTGGCTCCTCACCTTCTGTTGTCTTTCTCTCAGGGGTATGGGTGTTTCTGTCATGCAGGCACTCCAGGTGCCAGCCAAAATGGCTGCTCATATTTGTGCTGGAAACCCACAGCACTGGCTAAACCCATGGTGCCTGTCAGCCTGGTGGTAATCTCCTGGTCTGTGGGCTGCAAAGACCTCAGGAGACATGCAGCACCCAAATCAGAGTGCCTGCGTGCCCAGCAAATTTCCCAATGGCCTCTGTTGGTTAGGGAGGGGTCCTTCAGCCTGTTGCACTTCCTGGGTGAGGTAGTGCCCCACCTTGCCTTGGTTTGCCCTCCTTGGGCTACAGCCACTGTCCAACCAGTCCCACTGAGGTGAACTTGGTACCTCGGTTGGAAATGCAGAGATCACTTGCCTTCTGTGTGGTTCTCGCTGGGAACTGCACTCCAGAGCTGTTCTTTTTTTTTTTTTTTTTTTGAGACGGAGTCTCGCTCTTGTTACCCAGGCTGGAGTGCAATGGCGCGATCTCGGCTCACCGCAACCTCCGCCTCCTGGGTTCAGGCAATTCTCCTGCCTCAGCCTCCTGAGTAGCTGGGATTATAGGCACGCGCCACCGTGCCCAGCTAATTTTTTTGTATTAATAGAGACGGGGTTTCACAATGTTGACCAGGATGGTCTCGATCTCTCGACCTCGTGATCCACCCGCCTTGGCCTCCCAAAGTGCTGCAGAGCTGTTCTTATTCAGATATCTTGGCAGAAGTTCTCAGGCATAGATTTTTATCTTCACATGCATAAGTCTCTAGTGTCTATTATTCCCATCCCAGAGTCCATTCTTTCTGTATACATGTACTCAATGTTTAGCTCCCACTTATAAGTGAGAACATGCTGTATACATGTTTTTTCCTACATTAATTCACTTAGGACAATGGCCTCCAGCTACATGATATCATTCTTTCTTATGGCTGAATAGTATTCCCTGGTATATTTTCTTTCCCTAAAGGTTTTGTGAATTAAAATGAATACTCAAAATATCAAAATTAAAATATAAGTAAGGAAATTAAATATTAACAACTCAGTGATTCTTGTTTTTTTTTCAACTTTTAAGTTCAGGAGGAACATGTGCAGGTTTATTACATGGATAAATTGTGTATTGCTGAGATTTGGGGTACAAATGATTTTATCACTTAGCATACTACACAGTAGGTAGTCTTTCACCCCTTACCCATCTCCCATCAGCCTCCCTCTATAAGTCTCCAGTGTCGGTTATTCCCATCCCAGAGTCCATTGTTTCCATATACGTGTACTCAATGTTTAGCTCCCACTTATAAGTAAGAACATACAGTATATTGGGTTTTTTTCTGCATTAATTCACTTAGGATAATGGCCTCCAGCTACATGCATGTTGCTGCAAAGGATATGATTTCATTATTTCTTATGGCTGAATATTATTCTATGGTATATTTTCTTTTATCTAGTCCACTGTTAATGGGCATCTAGGTTGAAGTTATGTCTTTGCTGTCATGAATGGTGCTGTGATTAAATGCAACTGCATGTATCTTTTTGGTAAAACAATTTATTTTCTTTTGAGTATATACCCAGTAATGAAAGTGTTGGGTGAGTGGTAGTTCTGTTCTAAGGTATTTGAGAAATCTGCAAACTGCTTTCTACAGTGGCTGAACTAATTTACATTCCCATCAACAATGTATAACAATTTCCTTTTTCTCCACAACCTTGCAAACATGTTATTTTTTGACTTTTTAATAAGTTGTTCTTACTAGATTAAATGTCAGACTAATCGCAGATGCTAAATTTAGCAAAGGAATAACCAAAATTTTTATTACTTTACCATATTATAAACTATTTTTTTCTTTTATTCCCAGTGGATTAAACTAATCTAAGTTTATATTTTAAAAATACAAGTTCAATTTGTAGAACTGAAGCAGAAGAAGAGTGGCTCTTCTACTAAGAAGACTGTAGTTACAGTAAGACTGTAACTAGGTACACTTTTTCAGATGCTAGTTGATCATAATTATATATCACTATTCCCTTCATGATTAAAGTAATATGATTTTCATTTAGTTACAAGTTTTACATAAAATGTTTCATTTTTGATAAAAGTATATAATTATAGTTTGTTATCAGCACTGCTATTTAAACCTACCAGTTTTGGCTGACTAGTGGCTTCTTCAAAGACATGTAGAAACAGTGAGATTCTGAATATATGTTGGTTATCTTTTTTACCTCCAGTAAAAATTCATGGCAATAATTTGCATATTTTTTTTAAAAAGAGGGAGACAGGAAATAGATACATAAAATGCAGGCTGGTGACAAACACTAAGATGGAATTATTAAAATAACATACTGGTTTCCCCTAGAGGTCAGAGCAAGAACTAATTCTCTCGTTGTTTAAGCAGACAGTGAATTCATCAAGTACATGAGCCCTTTTAACTTTCTCTAGAGTGGGCTTTCTTTGGAAGTCCTAACTCATGGTTTAGGTGTTTGGGGGCAAACTCATTTTTAGAAAATGAAACTATTATAGATGACACTTAAAGCAATTTAAATTATTTTCATTTGAGTACATGAACATGAATATTTGCAATTAATGTAATAAATGTTTTTACTAAAGCAAAATCAAACAATATCTATGCTGAATAAGGCTCATGGAAAAATTAATAGAACATTGACTAGTTCTTAATATAGATAATCTCATTTTACTAAATATTGGACTGTAGAGAGAGAAAGGGTGGTGGTGAGACTTTCACTATTCTTAATGACCTTTATTGGTTAATGTTGTCAATAAATTAAAAGAGTTCAGCAATCTACCATTAAGAAATTTTAGAATTTCACTAAATTCTTTATAATTATGTAGAACTTCATAATGACACAACAATATTAAAGGAAGATCATGGAAGGCAACTCTAGTATAACTTTATGGTACAACAATGTAATTGAGTAAGCAGAATTATAAAGGTTAAGTAACAATGCACGATTAGAGATGAGCTCACTGACAGAATAATTTTTTTCTGTATCTGTTTTATATGTAACCTCTCCATGATTTTCAACCACTATAACTTTCTTGAAAAGATTACATAGGATGGTAAATATATGATAAAGGTAGTGTGACATTTATTTCCAAAACTCACAGCAGACATTACTAGTGGCTTTCTGACTTATTCTGACTAAGCCTGTAATTTTTTCTAACTTAGTACTCCACCAAGCCATTAGCAATCAATCAGAATTGCACAAAAAATAAAATCTTTTAAAAAAATTATGTGCAAGGTTATAAATGCTACAGTTTAGTATTGCATTACTGTTTGAGTGGGTGTTTATAAGAAAAGAAAGGATTCTTAAGGAGAGAAATTAGAAAGACAGCATGCACACAAATTATATGCCCAGACTTGATTATCTAAGCCAATTGGCAAACTTGCAATACACAAAATTTCCCAGAATAAAACTGTAATTTTTAAAAGATATGGTCTTCACTAGGCTTGTGTATTCTGTTGCCATCCCTTCTATAAAATCTCAGCATTGGCCTTGCTCCCTTTAATTTATCACCCTCCTTCATTAAGCCTACCTTCACTGTCTATAAGCTATTTTTCACTTTACTGTATGTATAGACTGGTCCTTCTGCTGGAATGCTCTTTTCCTTCACAAATGTCTAATTCTGAAGCTCTCTTAATGACTTGGCTTAACTGTCCCCTCCTTAGAGGGGTCTTCTAAGACCACGATCCCTAACATAAATACCTCCTTCCAACCTTGTTATTCTCTCTAAGGCAGGGACCAGATATACATCATTAACAATGTAGACGTATTGCTTGAAAAAGAGTATGGTACTTAGTAAATATAAAAAAGATTGTTTCACTAATAACTGAATTCGCTTTAAAAAAAATACACTGACAAATCCATGTTGTTTGATTTAGAAAGATATAATAACAAGCACATGGTTTTAATATTTAAATTGATGTTGAATTCTTACAAAACTATTTGGGTACCCAAAGAAATGTTTGAAGTTTTGCTTTCTAAACAAATTTTTATACTCTGTTAAGGATGATTAGCCTATTGAGAACACAGAGTAAAAAACAATTCTGAAATTCCTAATTCAATTCCTGACTCCATGGAGAAGCCTTCATAAGAGAGGCACATATTTATAGACATTGTTCATATATTTTAGGTTAAAAAAACTTAACAAATAAAAATTTATATTAAATACCATTTTTTGTGTTATTTTACTAGTTTCTTGCTTTATATCTTAATTCACTGGAACATTATAATGTTTTTATAAGAATACATTATGTTTATATATTTTAAAGATTTGAAGACAAGGAGGAGCAAAACAAATGCATGTTGCTTTAGGCATTAGATCTGTGTTACAAACATTTTCCATTAGAAATCTTAAATTTAAAAAGTCTTAATTTCAGGAATTTGGAAGGGATGAAACTGATATTATTTAATACTTTTATTTAAATTATTTGAATAAATATTTAAGACTGGAACCCCAAGATAGCAGAAAACACATACACAAAATCAGATATTAACAAGCAATACTTAAGGATTCAGCCAAGAATCAATATGTTGTTTGTTTAGTCTCTTAATGGCTGTCTTCATTTCCTGATTCCTCAGAGTATAAATAATAGGATTAAGAAATGGGGTGATTATGGAATAAAACACAGAAAGAAACTTATCTACTGAATAACTGTTGAATGGAGAAAAATAGATGAAGATAGTTGGTCCAAAGAAGAGACTTACTACAGTGATGTGAGCAGATAGTGTGGACAGAGCCTTGGAGGATGCACTGGAGGAGTGCTGCCAGATGGTGACCAACATGACGATGTAGGAAATGAGCAATAGAATAAAGCAGACCAGAGACAGGAACCCACTGTTTGCAATCACCAAGAGCTCCAGAGTATATGTCTCAGTGCAGGCAAGCTTGATGACCAGTGGGAGGTCACAGAAAATGCTGTCCACAACATTGGGACCACAGAAAGGTAAACCCACTGTAAAAACCATTTGGCTTGTGGTATGTATGAAGCCAATTGCCCATGAGAGCAACAGGAACACAGTGAGCACTCTGTTGTTCATGATGGTCTTGTAGTACAAGGGTTTGCATATGGCAACATACCTGTCAGTGGCCATAGCTATCAGGAGAGACATTTCTCCACCCCCAAAGAAGTGCAAAAAAAAGATCTGGACCATACAACCCCACAAGGAGATGGCCTTATGTTTTCTAAGGAAGTCTGCAATCACTTTGGGAGTTGCCACAGAGGAAAGACATAAGTCAAAAAATGATAAATTTGCCAGAAGGAAA
This sequence comes from Aotus nancymaae, assembly GCF_030222135.1. Taxonomy (NCBI): domain Eukaryota; kingdom Metazoa; phylum Chordata; class Mammalia; order Primates; family Aotidae; genus Aotus; species Aotus nancymaae. The sequence goes on along the minus strand of NW_026988422.1, from coordinate 33,364,190 downwards.
TACATGGGCGAGTGAAGATGGCTATCAGATATCACGGTGATCACAATGAGGAGGTTTCCCACTATGATGGCTACATAGATATGAAAGAATATTGCAAAGAAGAGTATTTGGATTTCTGGAGAACTAGAAAGTCCCAACAGGATGAACTCAGAAACACTTGAGCTGTTATTGAGGGTATCCATTTATTTATTTTGCATGAATTTGTCACATTGTCTAAAAGAAAGGAAAACAAAAAATTATAGAGACTAACAAGACAGTGAACCTAATCATTTTATGCATTTTATTATTCTTTATTCAGAGAGTCAAGCTTTTTGATAATGTGACTGTCTTATATATATTCCTTGAAATTTTGTAGTTTGAGATATCACAGGGCCACAAAGCCAGTGGAAACTGTGGTGTAAATGGAGCTGATAAGATCAAATTTCTCTCAGTTAATATAAGGCAAGGTCAGTAGGAGATCTATGTAAACTTGATGTCCCTTCACTTTCAGCTCTAGATTAGACTATGAAAGAATATAGTTAGTTAGAGTTAAAAGAAAGACTTTTGAAAAGCATCATGGGAGTGAATTTTATCTTATTGTAGCTCTCAAGAAATACACAAACACACTTGTTACACTCTCAGTATGCATTAAAAACTCTGATTACAATGTCATAGTAAAAAAAATATTGCTTATATAACAAAATGTACATTATGCTTCCCTTAAGGAAATTACAAAACACGAATTAATTACCATGCCCCTATTATTGATATAAAATTGAATGCTGAGACAGTTATACTGTTAATTGAGATTAAACCCAGTTGTCAAGGGTAAATGAAGCTTTCAGACTTGAACAACCCAGATTCTCTCTCAAAACTATAGAGGCTCATTCCACATATTGCCTAAGTCTCCATTTTAAGTAATTGACAAAATAAGTATATTCAATCTGTCCATTCTTAGGCAATTGTTGCAAAATTGGACTGTAAGACCATTTACATGACATTTCTGTTTAATAGACATATTTTCACATGTAATGGGTACATAAAAATTCCAAAATCACTGTCATTAAGGGTAGGATGTAGTGAAGTGGACCACTTTAGTCTTGTTCAGCTTTACTCCCTCAAAGAAGAGTAAAGAGTGAGGGAAATCCTTAACATCTGTTAAACAACACTGACAAAAAAACATAAACATATCACTGGAACAGTATATTTAGAAAGTAACTATTCTCTTTGGATCTTTGTTTCCTACCAGTGATTTTCTATAAGGTTCACTTTGTTGAGGATGGATATAAGCTATAGATACAGTGTCACTGACTGAGATTGATTCAGCTAAGCCAATTGAATTTTGAAAAATTAAATACTCACATTTAGACAGGTCAGCATACAATCTACGTTACCCCATTTAGTTCAGAGCCTCCCTTTAGGCTTGCTGTAGCTGTAGTATCCAATTCTTTGTTACAGGCTTGTTGCTCTTTTCCGGTATGTTTCTTGTCATCAGAGTGCTATGTCCAGACCTTATGAAGGAATAAAATCAAATATATATGGTTATTTAAAATACATTTTAACCCTTAAATCACATAGTTAAAATTTAAAAAATAACAGTGTATGTAGCTAGCCATAGTAAACTTCTTGGTTTGTTCATCAGGTTTGTACCCTTAAGAGTAAAACAATCAAGTTAAGCTATGGCCTCTGGATCTCCTGTGTTTCTACAAAGTATTCAAATATGTAGATTTGTAGGAGCACATGGACCTGCAAAGACAGAGTCTCAAACTACTCAATTTCTCCATGATTTTTTTTAGTTAAATGAGTGCTTAAGTATATGGCTATTTTTAGACTGTTTTCATAGGAATATTAAATTTCCTCATATGTTCCTCCTCATAAGTTTGACAAGTCTAATGATAGCATCAACATAGGAATGTAACATCCTATGATTTTCTATCATAGAAGAATGAAGCTAAGGATAAGGCATTTTACCTTTGCAGTCCTGTTATTTAATCCCTCTTTAAAAATAAATTCTACCCCTAAGCAACTATGTGAATTTCTTCATATTATGTAATAATTGAAATAAAATTCAATATGATCATTGTAGCCAAAAAATTAAAAATATCAAGACTCCCATTCTCTAAGAATGTCTTATTTGACCTGGATTGTTATTTTCTTAACTCCAAATACAAAAATACAAGTTTTCTTTGTTTTAATTGCAATAAAATATAATTCTTTGCAGTTAAATTTCCCTCTTTCTAGCCCTCTCTTTAGTTATGATTTTGGCATTTGTGTTTTATTACTTATGGTCCTATATAACATTGTAAATGCAAATAGTGTGATAAACATGTTATGTATGTAGAGTAATTAATATATCAGGGTTATGTAACCTACCAGTTTACACTTGGATTTAGGAATTAACACCATTGTGAAATCCTGGATGTTAAATCTTCATCTAGTGATTTCATTTTCTGTTCTGGGTTTGAAAGACACAGTATTTAAATGTACTCCTTGCAAAGAGGCATAAAGGAGAAAACTAATTTGATTGTTATTACATTCCTCAGAGACTGGCAGTACACAGCAATGGGGATTGTTAAAACATCTCTTCTGCCATTATGGAAAATGTAACACTGTATTTTACCTATCAAATTGGTGACATTTTAAAGCAACAATCAGTACTCAGGAAGGTACAGAAAGAGAACTAGAGATGAATTATGAGATTTTTGTGTAATAGTCATACATACTATTGCTGCAATTATTTTCTACAATAAACATTGATAACTTCTATTCGTGCAAAATATTAATATTTATTCTGGATTAGTAATCATATCAACAAATAAAAATGCATGTATTTATGATGTGCAACAAATGGCTAAATCAAGTTAATCAACATATTTATGACCTCACATAATTATCCTGTTTTTGGGTGTGGTGAGAACATGTAAAATTTGCTTGCTTATAAATTTTCAACAATATAGTATATTGTTGTTACCTATAGTCACCATAATGTAGAATGGATCTCTTGAACTTATTCCTTCTCTCTAACTGAAACTTTGTGTTCTTCGACCAAAATCTCCCAAATAATCCCACAACCCAGTCTCTGGTAACCACCATTCTACTGCCTGTTTCTATGAGTTTAAATTTTGTTTTAGAGTCCACATATAAGTGAGATCATGTGGTATTTGTCTTTCTGTGCCTGGCTTGTTTCACTTAATGTAATGTCATCCAGGGTCATAGATGTGGTTACAAATTATAGGATTTTCTTCTTTTCTAAGCCTGAATATTGTTTTACTGTGCATATATACCACATTTTCTTTATCTATTCATCACTTGATAGACACATTGTTTTCATAACTTGGATGCTGCAAATTTTTATTTTAGATTCATGAGGCACAGGTTTGTTACAAACGTGAAGGTTTGTTACATGAGTATATTATATAATATTAAGATTTGGGGTACAATTGATCTCATCACTTAGCTAGTGAGTGTGATACCTAAGAGTTTTTCAATCCTTACCTTCCTTTCTCTCTCCTTCCCACCTCTAGTAGTCTGCATTGTCTACTGTTCTCATCTTTATGTCAATGAGTACCCAATAGTTAGTTCCCACTTACAAGTGAGAACATATGATATTTAGTTTTCTGTTCTTGAATTGTTTCACCTAGGATAATGGCCTTCAGTTACATTAATGCTGTTGTAAATTACATAATTTCATTCTTTTTATGGATGTGTAGTATTCTGTGATGTATATGCACCCATTTTCTTTATTCAGTTCACCATTAATGGGTGCCTAGGTTGGTTCCATGTCTTTGCCATTGTGAATAGTGCTGCAATGAACATACGAGTGTATGTGTCTTCTTAGCAGAATAATTTTCTTTTTTTTAATTATTTTTTATTTTTTTATTGTATTTTAGGTTTTGGGGTACATGTGAAGAATATGCAAAATTGTTGCATAGGTACACACGTGGCAGTGTGATTTGCTGCCTTCCTCCCCATCACCTATATCTTTCTTTTAGATACATACCCAGTGATGAGATTGCTGAGTCAAATCGTAGTTCTAAGTTGTTTGAGAAATCTCCAAACTGGTTTTCACAGTGGTTGCACTAATTTACATTATCATCAACAAAGTATAAGCATTCTCTGCAGCCTCACCAGCATCTTTTATTTTGTGATTTTTTAATGTGAGTCATTCTGGCTGGTGTAAGATGATATCTCATTGCAGTTTTGATATGCATTTCTCTGATGATTACTGCTGTTATTTTTTCATTTGTTTGTTGACCACTTGTATGTCTTCAGAAGTGCCTATTCATGTCTTTTGTTTCCTTTTTAATGAAATTACTTTTTTTTTTTTTTGCTTGTTGCATGAAGTTTCTTATAGATTCTGACTATTAGACTTGTTGGATCTATAGTTTGAAAATATTTTCTCCTACTCTGCAGTTTGTACATTTACACTGATAGTTTCTTTTGCTGTGCAGAGCTGTTTACTTTAATGAAGTTCTACTTGCCAGTTTTTATTTTTGTTGCAATTGCTTTTGAGGACTTAGCCATAAATTCATTTCCAAGTCAATGTCCAGAATGCTGTTTCCCAGATTTTCTTCTACGATTCCTATAGTTTGAGGTCTTACTTTTACATCTTTTTGAGTTACATCTTGTATATGGTGACAGATAAGGGTTCAGGTTTATTCTTCTGCATATGCCTAGCCAGTTATCCAACTGCCATTTGTTGAATAGGGCATCGTTACGTAATTGCTTATTTTTGTCGACTTTGTCAAAGATCAGATGGTTGTAGGTGTGCAATTTTATTTCTGGGTTCTCTATTCTGTTTCATTGGTCTATGTGTCTGTTTTTGTACAATTTTCATGATGCCCTAGTTACTGTAGCCTTATAGTATAGTTTGAATTCAGGCAATGTGATGCCTATGGTTTTATTCCTTCTACTAATGATCACTTTGGCTACTTGGCATCTTTTAAAATTCCTTATGGATTTGCCATAAAATAGTTTTAATAGTTTAATTGAGAATTACATTTGTATGATCTCACTCTGGCTGCTTGTAGAGAATGCATTGAATAGAGGAAAGGATTTATGTAACTGTTTCAGGATTAGTTATGAAGCTCTATCACCTAGCACAAGCAAGAAATGATCGAGTCTTTCATTAAGGGAAAATATGTAAGCTTAACCATCAATGCATACTATTTCAAATTTTGAATACACTTCTCACTTCCCTCTCCAACATGCACAAACATCAGATTTAGATTGTAACTGCAAAAAGGGTTAGAATTGTAACAGAAGAAAATATAGCTGTAATTTTATGTAAAGCCCTTAGAAAGTAAAGCTACATGGTGTATTACACCAAATAAAAAGGCTTTTGTTTTTACTTTTATTTATTGAAGTTTGAAAGTCAGCTGTGTATACTTATATTCCTCAGAGCATTTGGTTTCAAGGACTATTCTTTGTAGTTCTATTGAAATTGTTCTTCCATTGGCCTTTTTTTTTTTTTTTCTGGCATCTTATAGTCACTGTACTGTTGAATTTGTGGACTCATTCTTTTTTTTGCCTCCATTGATTCAAGAAATTAGAATTCTGTTTTTCTCATTAACATTATTTAATTTATGACTTGTTCATGGTACCTCATTTAACAGAATAACATTAATTATCAACATACATTAAAATAATCTCAATAACATTTATATATTCATTTACAGTTGTTTCTTTAGTAATGAATATATTGAATGTATATCATTAAAATACTCAATAATCTTTTTATGTCTATTTATGTCTATTTTGCTGCAGATCTCGAATTATCCTTATGTTTATAAAAGTCTTAAATATAAAATTTAAAGTAATTCAGTATTGTTTTTGTTGATTATGATTACAACATGAGAAAAGTGAAATGATACATTATACGTAATCTATTCAAACTATCTTATCGTAGTATTTAGAAGTTAATTATACAGTGCTAACATCTAGAAGTTCTGAGCAGAGCTAACATGTTGGAACCATAATTTTCTCATGGCCTCTTGCATTTTCTTATTTCTTAGAGTATAAATAATTGGATTCAGTAAGGGTGTGATAACCGTATAAAATATAGCAAGAGTTTTATTGCTTGCCAAACTACTGAATGGCCAGGCATAGATAAAAATACAGGGTCCAAAGAACAGAGTGACCACAATAATGTGGGCAGACAATGTGGACAGAGCCTTGGAGAGCCCATCTGAAGATTTTTTTGGTACACTGACCAGGATGACAATGTAAGAAACAAGCAAGAGGATGAAACAGGTAAAAGAGAGCAGCCCGCTGTCGGCAATGACAAATAATTCCAGGGTGTATGTTTCAACGCAAGCAAGCTTGATCACGAGGGGAAGATCACAAAATATGTTGTTTATGACATTGTGGCCACAGAAAGGCAAGTTCACTGTTAAAACTATCTGGCTCATGGTGTGTATAAAACCAATTGTCCATGAAAGTGTCACAAACCCCTTTAGCAGCCTGTGGCTCATGATTATCCTGTAGTGCAGGGGTTTACATATGGCTACATACCTGTCAAAGGCCATGATTATCAGAAGTGTCATCTCAGCACCCCCAAATAAGTGCATAAAGAACATCTGGGTCATGCAGCCCCACACAGAGATGGTCTTGTGTTCAGTGAGCAAATCTGTGATCATCTTGGGTGTTGTGGCAGTGGAGAGACACATGTCCAAAAAAGAGAGATTTCCAAGGAAAAAGTACATGGGAGAATGAAGGGTCAAACTACATGTCACTGTGACCATAATGAGAATGTTTCCCACCACAGTAGCACTGTAGATCAAGGAAAATGTCACAAAGAAGAAAATTTGAAGTTCCCATCGTCCAGAAAATCCTAGTAAAATAAACTCAGTCACTAGAGATCCATTTTTAAAATCCATTTACTCAACTCAGAAAGGTTTCAGAAGTTCTTCACGTACAAAGAGAATTAAAAAGTAAGTCACAGTTAAAATCAGTATTTTCTTATTTCTATTAGTTGATAATAGTTGATGATATGAAATATATAATTTTAAAAATATCAACACAGCAATATTTATAATTTGAGATTAGCTTATGTATTATATTGCTTTGAAACAATATTCTTATAGATATGCAGTAATTACAAAGCATTTGAAGAAGTATAAGTTCCATTTTCTATTGTCTTATTTCATCAGATAATACTTATTAATGGATCTCGACTTTCTTACTAATTAGTTCACATGTTAAGATTAGATACTAATTAATTACTATTATTTTTGCCTTTTATTATTATAGTATTCTGCACCTGCACTTCTTGAGATTATGTTATCCAAATATATAAGGAATACAAGATTTAGAAAATGAAGAATTACATTGTTCTATATTTCTGAAGTAATTTATGAAAGCTTTTCTACAGTTCTAAACCAAACAAGCAAACCAAAAATTAAGTGAGCACACACACACACACACACATACACAAATCAAAAGCTAATTATACATGAAATAAAGTATCTTAATTTATTAAAAACAATTTTTTCTTTTTAATATACAAGCATACCTCCTTTTATTATGTTTCACTATACTGTGCTTTACAGTTATTTAATGTTTTATAAACTGAGGGTATAAACTGAGATTGCTGGATAACCCTAGGTCCAGTAAGTCTGTTGGCACCACTTTTCCAACAGCATGTGCTCACTTTATGTCTCTGTGTCACATTTTGGTAATTCTCAAAATATTTATTTCAAACTTTATTATTATTGTTATACATGTTATTTGATCTGTGACCAGTAATCTTTTATGTTACTATTTTAATTACTTTGGGTAACCACAAACTGTGCCCATGTAGAATGGCAGACAACTGATAAATGTTGTTTCTAACTGCTCCACTAACCTACTCTGCCCTTACCTCTCTCGGTCTCTTCAGGTCTCTCTGATTTCAAAACCAAAAAACAGGGTGATTCTTCTTTTAAAGGCTAATGTAGCTGCTGACTTTAGGCCAGTGCTTATTTACCATTAAAAAAATTCTAGGCCTTTATAAATTATGATAAATCTACTCTGCCTGTCCTCTGTAAATGGAACAGCAAAGCCTGGATGGCAGCATATTTGTCTGCAGCATGGTTTACTGGATATTTGAAGACCACTGCTAAGAATTACTGCCCAGAAAAAAGATTCCTTTGAAAATATTACTGCTCATTGACAATGCACCTAGTTATTCAAGAGCTCTGCTGGAGATATGCAAGGAGATTAATGTTGTTCATACACCTGCTGATTTAACATCCATTCTGCAGCCCATGGAGCAAAGAGTAATTTTGATTTTCAATCTTATTATTTAAGAAATTTTGTAAGGCTATAGCTGCCATAGACAATCATTCCTCTGATGGATTTGGGCAAAGTAAACTTAAAACTTTCAGGAAATAATTCACCATTTTAGATGCCATTAAGAACATTCATGATTCATGAAAGGAGATCAAAATATCAACATTCACAGGAGTTTGGAAGAAGCTGATTCCAATCCTCATGGATTACTTTGAAGAGCTCAAGACTTTCATGGAGAAGAATTTCCACAAAGAAGATTTTCCATGGAGAAAGTAATTGCAAATGTGGTAGAAACAGCAAGAAATCTAGAATTAGAAGAGAGTCCTGAAGATGTGACTGAATTGCTGCAATACCATGACAAAACTTTGACATCTGAGAAGTTGCTTCTTATGAATGAGCAAAGAAAGGATTTTTTTAGGGGGTTGGGAGAAATGGAACTTACTCCTGATAAAGATGCTGTGAACATTGTTGAAATGACAACAAAGGATTTAGAATATTCCATAAATGTAAATGATAGCAAGGTTTAAGAGAATTAGCTCAATTTTGAAATAAGTTCTAAGGTGGGTTAAATGCTATCTAACAGCATCACATACTATAAATAAATAGTTTGTGAAATGAGTCAATTGATATGGGAAATTTTATTATCTTATTTTAAGAAATTGCCACATCCATTGCAACTGTCAGCAACAAATACCCTGATCGGTCAGCACTCACCAACGTAAAGGCAAGACGATCTACTGGCAAAAAAGATTACACCTTGTTAAAGGCTCAGATAATCATGAACGTTTTTTAAAAATTAGGGTATGTATTTTTTTTTTTAGACAAAATGCTATTACATACGTAATAGACCACAGTAAAGTGTAAACATAGATTTTATATGTACTAGAAAACCAAAAAAACTGTGACTCACTTTATTGTGAAATTGACTTTATTGTAGTGGTCTGAAACCAAACCAGCAATATCTCTCAGGTATCCTGTACTGAGAATTACAGGAAACATGGACTCAGCTTCAGATCTTTTAGAGCTTGATTTTTTTCAAATCTTCTGTGTTACCATTGTTCAAAGTGAAGAACTTGTATATTGTCCATGTGTTTATAGATGTGGTGGTTTCGAAGTAAAGAGTAAAGTGATTCAGTCTTAATGTATTGTTTCCATTTGGGTGTGAAGTTGTTTAACACTAAATCATCTTTACACCGTTTTTTAGACAATGTTCATAGGATCTAGCATGATTGAAAGTGGTCAACAACAATTAAGCAATTAGTTTGTGCCAGGTTCCATTCTAAGTGTTTCATATACATTAATTTATTTAATGTTCATAACAATACCATGATGTAAGTACTATTTTTGTCTTCATGTTGCATGTAAGGAAACTGTGACATTCAAATAGTTAATGACTTATTCATGAGTACACAGCTAATATGGATGAGAGCTAGTATTCAAGCTGAGTTGGTTTGACACCAGAATTTGGGCTTATATCAATATACCATATTGTCTCAGAAATTAAATACTATGAGCAAAGTAAATTGCTATGTATTTATGGCAAAAGTATCAATTATTGATTGAATTCAAATGTTCTGTACAAATGGTTTGGGGATATGATTCAACAAGTATGTTGAGATCCCTCTATGTTACAATTAACTGGATTACTTTTTCATACAGAATGAATCAATGCCCCGTATCTAGAGACTTTACAATCTAGAGAGACATAATTATCAAACAAAAAATAGCAAATGAGCCATGTGAGAAAAATGTAATTTGGTACAAGGTATATGCAAAATGTCATAAGAGGTTTAGAAAAATAGATATCAATTTCAAGTGACACTTTTAGATATGACTTCAGGCGTGGTTTATTGCCTTCAAAACACTTTTAGAAAACCATTTTTTATGGTAAGTAAACAAAAAAGGATGAGGAGTAGAAAATGTGTGAGCAACTATAAAAGGAAAAGAATGAAGAGCAGTGCATAGGAAGAGTGATATATTCAGAAAGGAGACTGGATTAAGATATTTAGATGAATAGGAAATGTCTGGGTTCTCCAATGACCTGTAATTCTCTCCTTGTTTACATTCTTCCTCAGTTTTCTGTCATAATATTGTATTATCATCATCCAAACATAACTACCTCAATTATTTTCCTGTCTTAGATATTTTTAAGAAATGAATAATAGTTTCAAATCAGAGAAAATAAAGATAAAGATGATGTAATGCAGTTTCTGTAGGTCAGCCTGCAGGAACACACTGAAGGTATTCAATGACAGGTGTGGCCCTGGAGGAACCTGCACCGATGGCCACACCTTCTTTACAGGGTTGTGTTGCATGCTTGTCATGTAAATGAGCAAGAATTTTCCTTTTGAGACTTTTGTAACAGTAATAACAATAACTAGATACTGTTGGGAAAATAACAAGGGTTGACAATTGCTAGACAGAATGAAGATACCAGCTATAATTTGAGGGTGAATAACTTTGCTATGTGGGATTTTATGCTTTGTGATACACTGACAATAGAAACACTTAGGTAAGAAATCAACACAATTAAGCATAAGTTGATTAAGAAAGCTTTAGTTTGACCTTTTATTTCAAAGGAAAACCTGACATTTATTTATATTGATGGCTTTCTGAGCATTTGCCCCTCTTATTACTTTTCTCCCTTTCTAAGTAAGCTTACTAAAACTATTTTTCTAGGTCTACACTCAATACAGTATACCTATTTTTATAATTCAGGGTACAAAAGCTATATAGATTAATGAAAATAAATTATCATATAGTTTAGATAATTCTATTAATAAGGACAATTTTCTTTCCCTTGAATAATCAACTGTACATTTTATAAAAATTATTTTTACTAAATAATTTATGATATGCTCTAAAGGAAATGAAAGTAGAATAATATATTAGGGTTAAGAGAGAATTTTGTAATCTATTATTCTACACATCTCATTTAGTAAATGAAAAATCAAGATCTACATAATTAAGTAAATCTTCCCAGGTCATAGAGGCAGAACCACCCCCAAGAGGTATCATGAGTATTAGGTAAGATGGTGTAGGTATAAACTCATGGCAAGGCAGAGGATGGCACTGATGGGGAATGTGTTGAATCTATGTCATTTGTGTAAATCCAAGATTACAATCCTGGGAATTTTTGTATAGATCCCTCTTAGGAAAGGAATTGATCAAGACTGATTTTCTTAAGTAGTTGAATATAAACATTTCTGCTCTTGCCCATGCATATATAATACATATTACTTAATATAAAAATAATATTTTCAAGTAAATATTTGCTTTTCTTGTTTTAGTCATTTGAACAAAATAATTTCAATTTTGACTGATTTTATAATTTGCAAAAAAATTATACCTAATTACACTAAAATAGAGACGGACCTCAAAAATATTATGCTTAGTAAAATAAGTCTGACACAAAAGACCACAGGCTATATAATTCTACTTATAGAAAATATCCAGGAAAGGCAAATCTGTAAGACAGAATGGATATTAGTGCTTGCTTTTGGCCAAAACTTGTCTGTAAATAGGCATGATGTTTCTTTTTGTGGTGATGAAAATAGATTGATGATTGTGGTGATGGTTGCACAACTATACAAATATAATAATAATCATTGAAATATATACTTAAAATGGGTGAATTGTTTTAGTACATGAATTATATGCTATAAAACTTAAACTGTTATAATTTTTTGTTTTCTCCCTAAAGTTAAAATTCTCTTAAATAATTTAATTTTGTATTTTTAAATACAGTTTTCTAGTACCATCCAGCTTCTTGAACTCAAATATATTTCACTCTAAAATAATCAAGGATATACTGCAAATCCAATTTAATCTAGTTTTAAAATTTCTTGAAGTCCTCTATTTGAATTTATATTTTTAGCTGCCTTCTGGATTTGGAAGCTTGCTATTCTGCTGTCTCTACTATTTAGAATATTCATATTGTGATTTCTAAATTATTTACAATATCTTTATTCCCTTGACTATGTACATCTTCTAAGGACTTCTTCCTCATTATTCCTCTAAGATCTCCTTTGTGTTTATGGTTTAATGGTAAGTTTTACATGGAGACTCTCCAAATATCTAGTTATGATAACTAATTCTATCTCTCACCAGTTCTTTCTTCAACTGTCAATATGGTATGTTTATTTACATGTTCTGTCAACACCTGAAACTTTATGAAAAAGAAAATTCCCTATTTGCAAAAATGAGTTGCTAGCTTTTCTATTATTTTCAATGATAGTACAAGTTTTTTTAATGATTAGAATTTACCTTTTTTTTTTTGTTTTTTATTCATCACATTTAATCACTTACCATCTACTGCCTAACTTTACTCTGCAATATCATTGTGAGGGCATATTTTCTTTCAATTTTCATATAAATGTTGGTTTCAGCTCTTTGTGAGATACTATATTGTGATCTCCCAATTAAAGAGGATCTAATACCTTACATGCCAAAGCCTCATCCTTAGGATATTGAAGATAATTAAATCAGCTTGCTACAATATTTTTACTTACCTGATGTAAAGGCACAGTATGAGGAACAACTTGTTCAAGAGGTTATTCAAAACTAAAAATCTGCTTTGTATTCTGTGATGCCCTGTATATGATTCTGCATTCTACTTTCTGTCTTTTTGGAAAAAATGTGAATCATTTTGGGGGCCGATTTGTTAGAGCTCTGGGAATCCAAATTTCAGTGGGAGTTGTTAAACCCCTGAGGATTCTGCCTAGTATGACCAGGAGAGATGTTTACATCTAATTTCTGGCCCTGTAATATGCTGTGGCTCTTTCTGAGTGGTAGCTTGATTAAAATAGTCAGGGGAGTGTTGGTTGATTGGCTGTAATATAGTAAGTGTAGAGTAGACAGCCTTGATTTAATGGAGCTTCCTTTCACTCACATTACCCTCAAGCTCTCCTCTTATCTTCCCTCTAGCAACTTTGTGGGTAATTTTTAAAGAGAATAATCTTCAAACTTTTCTGCACATAGTTCCTCAATATAATTTATGTGTATATATTATAAATGTACTATTAAAAGTGATTATTATGTATAATATAAAACACACTAAAGAAGTAGAAATTTTTAAAGTAAGTTGTGTTGAATAAAGTGTGACATTAGAAATGGTACAATTGTTTTGTGTTCACCAGAATATAAACAATTGTTTTTTGATTTAGATACCTTGCATTGAGATATTCAGAGAATATATGTAGCAAAAAAAGGGTTTCATAATGATTGCCATTTAAGTATAAAACATCACAATAAATATTTGTTTTACAAGGTATTGCTTTACAAAATTAATTACATTGATGATTCTGGTATACCATGTACCTCAGGCTTCATATTTTATATGAATAACTTGCTAACAAGGGATGTTGTGAATAAATTCAAATTAATTGACATTTGTCACTTATTTTGATGTCTTTATTTAGTCCCTGTTAAATTCACCACTTGACAAACCTGACAAAATGAAGCAATGGGGAAAGGATTCCGTTTAATAAATGGTGTTTGGAAAACTGGTTAGCCATGTGCAGAAACCAGAAACTGGACCCCTTCCTGACACCTTACACTAAAATTAACTTCAGATGGATTTAAGACTTAAACATTAGACCTCACACTGTGAAAACTCTAGAGGAAAACCTAGGCAAAACCATTAAGGACATAGGCATAGGCAAGGACTTCATGACTAAAACACCAAAAGCAATGGCAACAAAAGTCAAAATAGACAAATGGGATCTAATTAAACTTAAGAGCTTCTGCATAGCAAAAGAAACAATCATTAGAGTGAACCAGCAATCAACAGAATGGGAAAAAATGTTTGCAAACTACCCATCTGACAAAGGGCTAATATCCAGAATCTACAAAGAACTACAACAGATGTACAAGGAGAAAGCAAACAAACCCATTCAAAAGTGGGCAAAGGATATGAACAGACATTTTTCAAAAGAAGACATATATGAGGCCAACAAACATATAAAAAAATGCTCATCATCACTGGTCATTAGAGAAATACAAATCAAAACTACATTGAGATACCATCTCATGCCAGTTAGAATGGCAATCATTAAAAAATCTGGAGACAACAGATGCTGGAGAGGAGGTGAATAGGAACACTTTTACATTGTTGATGGGAGTGTAAATTAGTTCAACCATTGTGGAAGACAGTGTGGTGATCCCTCAAGGACCTAGAAATAGAAATTCCATTTGACCCAGCAATCTAATTACTGGGTATATATTCAAAGGATTATAAATCGTTCTGTGACATAGTAAAAGCCCCATAAAACTGCATACCTCAACCATACCTCGGCTTTCTATTGAAACTGCTCTCTGTAACCCAAATGTGACAGGCAAGCAGTCCAAACCCATGCCATCTTGGCCCCTGAGACTTGTAATAAGTAATTAAGGACTGTAATGTCCACCCTACCCAGACAATGTGTAAACAAATGCTAATCTTGACTTTTGTGAACCACTTAAGTAACAATCAGAATGTCAAAGTCCCCTGGCCCTCAGAGTGTCCAGAGCCCCTCATCCTCATCGTCGCCCAGGAATCCACTGGAATGTCCAGAGTCCCTCACCCTCATCTCTGCCCAGGAGGTGATTTACAGAATCCACTATCCCTCAGAACGTCTGAAGCCCCTCACCTCCACCCCTGCCCCTCACCCTCACTCCCGAGGTGGTTTTATGGATATAAAAGGTCTTGACACCCTCCTCTCGGGGCCATGGGTTGGAGAGATGCGAGTCCTCCGTGGCCACTGGCAATAAAGACCCTGCAATTTGGCATACTTTTGTCTTGGTGTTGACTTTCTATGCTCAGGCCAGTACAACATTTTGGAGGTCCCACCGAGATTTATCTTCATCCATCAGCAGACAAAAGTCATCTCAGAGTCTCGCCTGGGTGGCTGCTCCCACCTCAGGGACCTCTAGGGGAGGCGCCCCCTGAGATGTTCCAGTGCCCCAGAGTTCCAGCCCCATGGAGGATGAGCGACTACCCAGCCAACATTCACCCAAAATTCCTCAGGGTCCCGGGAACCTCTGGAGGTAAGTCAGGTCTGGGGACCAGTCCATCAGGGGGGCCTGAGTTGGGGGACTGGACATGGTCATTGCAACTCTGACCAGGCAAGCCTACCGTGAGACATCACTGGAGGCTCAGGTTACCTCACTGGAGGCTTAGGTAATTTAGTTTTTGGTTGTTTTCCATAACCTTGGTGTGAGTGAGAGAGTGAGTATGTATATATGTAGTCCCACAGCTGGAAGGCTACAAGGCTTGTGAGGGCCTTCACCTGTGGTTCCACAGGGACGTCATAAGGCATAATGGTGATTCACCTCAGAACTGAAAATTCTGAGGTGACCAGGCCCGGGGTTTATAGGATGCTCTGAAACATCCCTCTGGGGACGTGGCCAGGCAGGCATCAGACTGGTCTCCCATCTGGGGGGCACCCATCCTTTGTCTGTCAATCCTATATGTGGTTCTGTCTTTATTGTAGATTTACCAGTTTTGTTAGACTCCTGTTGGCTGATATACAGTGGTTTAGACCTATTACTCTTGAGGTGGATAATATTCTCCATTGGCTAAGTGATCATTGACTTCAAGGAACTCTAATTGAGTTTACATCCCTGGAAATAATTCTGTTTTCTTTCCTTTTCTTCTTCTTATTCTATCATTGAGGCCTCATTCTTCCTTTTTTTCATGTCTGAGAGAAAATTCTGCCCCTGATGACTTGGATGTAGTTTTTTTTCTCTGTTTTAGGGAATCAAACTTTAAATAAGAAACTACCACCCCTCTTTCTGGTTTAGGGTAAAAAAAAAAGGAGTAATTGCTTCTTCTGTCAAAAGAGGAAGAAACAGGGAGGGAAAGGGAGAGAGGACAAGAAAGTAGGGGAGGGAAAGAGGAGAGAAGAGACTGAAAAAGAGAGAGAGAGTAGACAGAACAGAGAGAAAGAGGGAAAGTAGACAGAGAAGAGAGAGGAGAGAGGAGCCAGAGACAATGAAAAAAAAGAGAGAAAGCGAGAAGAGAAAGAGATAGGGAGAGAGGAATTTAATGCTTTTTAGGGTCTCTGTGTCAAGGTGACCAAAAGCTGCAGGGGCAGGGAACTCGCAGCCAGCCCAGCAGCTGGGAGCTTAGTTTTTAAACTGACACAAAAATGGTGGCTCACGCCTATAATCCCGGCACTTTGGGAGGCCGAGGTGGGTGGATCATGAGGTCTAGAGATCGAGACCATCCTGGTCAACAAGGTGAAACCCCGTCTCTACTAAAAATACAAAAATTAGCTGGGCATGGTGGCGTGCACCTGTAGTCCCAGGTACTTGGGAGGCTGAGGCAGGAGAATTGCTTGAACCCAGGAGGAAGAGGTTGCAGTGAGCAGAGATCACGCCATTGCACTCCAGCCTGGGTAACAAGAGGGAGACTTGATCTCAAAAAAAAAAAAAAAAAAAAAAAGGCATTTTTTTTCTATCTCTGCTGGCTGCTAGCCCCACCCAGCTTTCAGGTAGGCCACACTGCCTCAGGGCGCAGTATTTGCATCCAAAATCTGGCTTTAAGAAAAGCTTTCTAACTCTTTGTAACGCAAGTGACCTGTTAGCACAATAGTTAAGGTGTAGGCCCTGTAACTGCAAGGTTGTTTGTTCAAATCCTTAGTGAAGCCAGTCTTAAATTAGTGAAATCTCTTGGAGGAAATTCAAAAACTGAAGGAAAAACCAAATGGGGTCATCTAGCTCCCAGCTTTGTACCCCCCTCCAATGCATGACAGCCAACCTCAAGGTTGGGTTTTCAGGCCAGTATGGGGTAAAATGAATCCCTGGAGAACTCTGCTCTTTAAACTAGAATTGCCATCTTTTGGAATTGGGTGGCCTGACGCTGGGACCTATGACTTAAAAAAAAAAAAATTACCCAAGCTATATGGAAAATGGTCGCAGGAACTCCTGAACACCCTGACCAGTTTCCATACATTAACCGATGGTTGGATTTAGTCCACCAACCCCCACCCCCAACCCTGCCGTGGCTGAAACATTGCATAAAACAGGCTAGACTTCAGGTTATGTTAGCCGGCCCAAAGAAAGCCCCTTCTGGGCCAGCCATTCTCTCTACCCCAGCAGAGGATCAGGAATTACCTCCACCCTACTCAAGGCCCTCTGAACCAGGGCCTCAGCACCCCCCTGGACAGTACTAGTAACCACACCTTGTCCCCCCTGCATACCTGCAGTGGCACCCCACACCCACCGGCAGTCCTTCCTCTCCAAGAGGTGCCCCCAACAGGAGAAGACAATCGGGGTCACCCATTCTTTGTTTACATCCCCTTCTTGTCAAGTGACTTATATAACTGGAAGGTGATAGAAATTAAAGAGAGGGCCAAAACACCAAGTGCTGGCACAAGCTTTATTAAGAGCAAGGGTAAAACTGCTGGGCTGCACCCAAAATTGGCATGCAGCACCCATGGCATGGCAAAGGGGATTTTTATGGCCTGCAAGCCAGCAGATGCATCCAGTGTGAGGGGCTGTGCAGGAGGGGAGGTGCTGGGGAACTGCTGAGTTTAATAGTTCCTGGGAGGGGTTCATGCTGGAGAACTGTTAAGATGGTGAGAGGGGGAGGGTTAGAAACCTGCTGAGATGGAAAGTTCCCCGGGAGGGGGTCAAGCTGGAAGGCTGGGGAACTTAAGGCAGTGGAGGGGTTTTACAATGGAGTAAGTTCTGTCAGAAGGCTCAACATCCCCCATTCTCTGAGAAGCCCAGGCTTTGACAGGGCTTTTAGAATCTGTACTCCAAACTCATCGCCCCACTTGAGATGACTGCCAACAATTATTACTGATTCTGTTCACCACAGAGGAAAGAGGCAAAATTAGACAGGAAACTCTGAAAGCCATCGTAGGTCCAGGGTGAGGAACAGTAGAAAAAAACAGGGCAGGGGGACCAATTAAAAAGGTTTTTTTCCTCTACCCGAACCCAATGGGACCCCAACAGCTTGGGGGGTCACCAGTCTCTGAACACTTTTCACTGGTATCTTTTAGAAGGGGTTAGGGAGGCAGCCCATAAGCCCACTAACCTCTCCAAGGTGGGGACTGTAACTCAGGGTCCGCAGGAGTCACTGGCTGCCTTCCTTGACTGTCTACAAGATGTTTATCGCACCTACACTTCTGTTGCCACTGAGGCTCCAGAAAATCAGTGAACCATCAATCCGGCTTTTGTTTCCCAGTCAGCCCCAGATACTAAAAGAAAGTTACAGAAGTTAGAGGGATTCCAGGGAATAAATTTAACCCAATTGCTGGAAATTGCCCAGAAAGTTTTTAATAACAGGGATACTCCTGGAGCCATACAAAACAAAAACGTTCTAAGGCAGTAATAGCAGCCCTTCAGAAGGCATGAGTCATTCCATCAGGGCAGGGGGCCTTGTAAAAGGGCCCCTGGGGTCCCTGGCCCCATTAGGAAGAAACAAATGTGTGTACTGTAAAGAAGAGAAAATTAGAAAGAATGAGTGCCCCAAGAGAAAAAGAGGAGTCATTGCTCAGGAAAATCCACTGAACGCTATCCTCAATTTAGAAGGTCAGGATTGATGGGGCTGGGGCTCTTATTTACTAAGTCCCCAAGAGCTCAGGGTCACTTTAAGAGTTGGGGACAAATCTGTCAGCTTCTTAGTCAACACCGGGTGGCCCACTCGGTCCTTAGCCTCTGGGACCACTATCCAGTAAAAAAACAATTATCCAAGTGGCCACAGGAAAAAAAAACCACAATAAGCCCTTGGATGACCAACCTACTCATTGATCTGGGGAATGGCACCGTCACCCACTCCTTCTTAGCCATTCCAGAGTGTCTGTACCCACTCCTAGGATGGGACTTACTTCACAAACTTCAAGCAAATATTTCTTTCTGTGAGAGTCAGGCTTGCCTCTCAATTCCTCCTCCCTTGGCCTCAGGGCCACCTTGGTAAATCCTCATCACCTGTGTTCTGTCAGATGAGTATCTCTTGCAGGAAACTTTATCCTCAGAGACAAATCAACCACCAACATCAGACCTCCTCCACCAATTACAACAGAATGTACCTGGAGTGTGGGCTGAGATAAATTCCCCAGGCTTGGCAAGTCACCGTGCCCCAGTCATGGTCCAGCTATTGGCAATGGCAACTCCAGTCCAGGTATGACAATATCCCATGAGCCAGGAAGCCAGATGGGGAATTGCTCCATATATAACCAGACTCCTAAAAGGAGAGGTCCTTACTACTTATAAGTCCCCCTGGAATGCCCCATTGCTCCCCATCTTAAAACCAGGCACAAAGGACTATTGGCCTGTACAGGACTTAAGGGAGGTAAACAAATGAGTGGAAACTTTCCACCCTATGGTTCCAAATCCGTACACCCTCCTAAGTCTCTTGGGCACAGAACACCACCATTACACTGTCTTGGATCTCAAGGATGCAGTTTTTTGCATCCCACTGGCCCCTGTCAGCCAGCCCATATTTGCTTTTGAATGGACTGACCCTGATACTGGGGTCTCAGGGCAACTCACTTGGACAAGACTGCCTCAGGGGTTTAAAAACTCCCCCACTCTGTTTGATGAGGAACTTAGCCAAGATCTTGCCACCTTCCGAGCTCAGTTCCCCAAGTGCATCCTACTCCAATACATGGATGACTTACTCTTGGCTACAAAATCCCAGGAGGCCTGTAAAGAGACCACCCAGTCATTATTAAAGACCCTACAGACTTTGGATTACCGGGTCTCAGATAAAAAGGCCAAACTCTGCCAACCAAAAGTTACTTACCTGGGCTATATCATAGAGAAGGGCAACTGGGCACTGGCACCTAGCTGAGTCCAAGTGGTGCTGCAAATACCCAACCCCACCATGAAATGCCAAGTTCGAGAATTCCTTGGGGTGGTAGGGTACTGCAGGCTATGGATTTGGGGATTTGCTGAGATAGCCAAGCCCCTGTATGCCTGCAGTGGAGGAAATCAGCCCTTGACACGGACAGAGATAGAGCAACGGGCTTTTGACAAGCTCAGGACTGCCCTGACTACTGCTCCAGCCTTGGCCTTGCCAGACATCTCTAAACTCTTCTGGTTGTTTGTGCATGAAAAACAGGGAGTCGCTTAGGGGTGCTCACCCAGACGTTGGGACCATGGTCCCGGCCAGTTGCCTTCCTTTCAAAAAGACTTGATCTCATAACCTCTGGGTGGCCAGCTTGTCTGAGGTTGGTGGCAGCTACAGCCCTGTTAGTCAAGGAGGTGGACAAACTAACCTTGGGGCAGGAGTTAAATTTAGTAACACCCCATGTGGTGGAGTCACTACTCCGTGGAGCTCCGGGAAAATGGATGTCAAATGCCTGCATAGTTCAATATTGGGCTTTACTTTTGGACCAGCCCTGCATAAAGTTTTTAAAGGCTACAGGTTTAAACCCCACCATGCTGCTACCAGACAGCGAGCCAGAGAAGCCCATACATGACTGCCAACAGACAATGGACGTCCTCCACACTGCTCAACCAGACCTCACCGACGTCCCCCTGCAGAACCCAGAGGAGGTACTGCTTATGGATGGCAGAAGTTTCACGGTTGACGGAGTCAGGTATGCCGGGGCAGCTGTAGTCACCCTAGAGTGGGTTGTCCGGGCCCAGGCTCTTCCACATGCCCAAAAGGCAGAACTCATACCTCTGACAAAGGCCTTAGACTAGGTGGAGGGAAAAACTCTTAACATCTACACGGATAGCCGGTATGCCTTGCTATGGCTCATGTACATGCAGCTATTTATAAAGAAAGAGGACTACTTACCTCAGAGGGAAAAAAAAAAACATCAAAATTAAAGAAGAAATCCTAGCCCAACTAGAGGCTATATGGAAGCCCAAGGCAGTGGCATTAATACACTGCAAAGGATACCAGAAGGGAAATTCACCAGAGGTGAGGGGAAATAGGGCAGCTGACCTACAAGCCAGACAGGCAGCCTTGGGACCAGTAAAACCTCTGACTCTCCTTATAACTCTGCCGGCCCCAACCCTGCCCCCTACCCCTACATACTAATGAAGAAAACTTTGCTAAAGAACAAGGGTGCACACAAGATTCCACAGGATGGTGGATTCTACTGGACACAAGGATTGTGGTCCCCAAGGCTCTAGGACTGGCCCTAGTTAAGGACACACACCAAGACACTCACTTAGGACAGACCAAACTAACTGAGCTGCTAAAAGCCAAATACTACATTCCCCACTTACATGAACTTATAAAGAAAATTACTACTCGTTGTGATGTATGTGCCCGAGTAAATCCAGGAGGGAACAGGTCTAGCCAGGTAGGAGTAAGACTCAGAGGGGCCAGCCCTGGGGAACACTGGGAAGTAGATTTCACTGAAATAAAACCCCCAGCAAATAGCTATAAATATCTCCTGGTGTTTATAGATACATTCTCTCGATGGGTCGAAGCCTTCCCCACTAGGTCCGAGACTGCTTTGGTGGTCACAAAAAAACTATTAGAGGACCTTGTTCTTCAGTTCAGCCTCCCTCTAATGCTGGGATTGGACAATGGGCCTGCCTTTACTGCATAAATTTCTCAGGGCCTACCCAAGGCCCTGGGTGTATCCTGGAAATTGCACTGTGCCTATCATCCTCAGAGTTCAGGGCAAGTCAAATGAATGAACCAGACCTTAAAAGCAACTCTGACAAAGTTTATCCTAGATACCAGTGAAAACAGGGTCAGCCTGCTTCCTTTTGTCCTCCTCCGCATCCGATGCACACCCTATCAAAAAGGTTTCTCCCCTTTTGAAATCATGTTCGGTAGGCCCCCTCCCTTACTCCCCAGACCTGCAGATACCGTGTATGCTGAAGTCCATAATTATACACTCCTTAAGTCCTTACAGGTGCTCCAGTCTGTTCAATCCCAGATATACCAGCTCATTAAGAACACCCATCCCATCCCATTGGACCTCGCAGACCAGCCAACACACTCCTTCCAGCCTGGAAGCTCTGTCCTTGTTAAAAGATTTGCCACCTCTGGCCTCACTCCCTGTTGGAAGGGACCCTACATGGTTCTCCTGACCACACCCACCGCACTCAAGGTGGACACACTAACGGCCTGGATTCATCACACCCACGTCAAGACTTCCCCACTGGAAGGACAATGGAGCATCAAACACTCATCCTCTGATTCACTAAAGCTAAGACTTGTGTGCTCTTTGTGGTCACCACCCTCGCCACCTTGATCTGTGCTGTAAATCCCTAGAGCAAACCCCCCCAGAACCCACCTACTATCAATGGGTCCTCACTGAGGGCTCCACTGGAGGATATGTTAGTTCCTTAACCGGGAAGGGATCCACCTTAGTTAACTTAACCCTGGAGTACATTCCAAAGAACCCCATTACCTTCTCCCTAGACCTCTGTGCCCTCCTGGGCCCCAACCTAAATTTCAGAACAAGTGGAGGCATAGCCAGGTGTGGCAGTTCAGGGGCAGAGCAACAACTATCTGTACCCAGGATCCACCCCACAAAAAAGATGGAACTGTGGAGACTTAAATGAATTCTTTTGCCCCCACTGGGGTTGTGAAACTATCTCCACTATATCAGGGTACACCAAAAACATAGACTCCTTCATCTCTTATAACTGAGACTCTCCCTCATCCCCATGCTATGATGGGTCTTGTAATCCACTCAGGATAACTGTAACTACCCCAGATGGTAGATGGACAATGGGGCAAACCTGGGGTCTCAGAGTATATATGTGTGGATAGGACATGGGAAACATCTTTCCCACTCCTACTGGGACTCATGTTTGGCCCCTGCCTCCTAAACCAACTGCTCGGGTTCATAAAATCCAGGGTAGACTCCATAAAATTAATGATATTAAGGTCTCAATATGGGCCCTTAGAACCAACAAACAATACTAACCTGTTGGAGGAATCAATGATTTAATTCCTGTAAGTAAAACAAGGGGGAATGTGACATGGTAAAAGCCCCATAAAACTGCAAAGCTCAACCATACCTCGGCTTTCTATTGAAACTGCTCTCTGTAACCCAAATGTGACAGGCAAGCAGTCCAAACCCATGCCATCTTGGCCCCTGCGACTTGTAATAAGTAATTAAGGACTGTAATTTCCACCCTACCCAGACAATGTGTAAACAAATGCTAATCTTGACTTTTGTGAACCACTTAAGTAAAAATCAGAATGTCAAAAGTCCCTTGGTCCTCAGAGTGTCTGGAGCCCCTCACCCTCATCTTTTTGCCCAGGAATCCACTGGAATGTCCAGAGCCCCTGACCCTCATCTCTGCCCAGGAGGTGATTTACAAAATCCATTAGCCATCAGAATGTCTGAAGCCCCTCACCCCCACCCCTGCCCCTTCACTCCTGAGGTGGTTTTATGGGTATAAAAGGTCTTGACACCCTCCTTTTGGGGCCATGGGTTGGAGAGACATGAGTCCTCCATGGCCACTGGCAATAAAGACCCTTCAATTTGGCATACTTTTGTCTTGGTGTTGACTTTCTATGCTCAGGCCAGTACAACAGTTCTATTATAAAGACATATGCACATGTATGTTCATTGCAGCACTGTTTACAATAGCAAAGACTTGGAACCCACCCAAATGCCCATCGATGACAGACTGGACAGGGAACATGTGACACATATACACCATGGAATACTATGCAGCCATAAGAAACAATGAGTTTGTGTCCTTTGTAAGGACATGGATGAACCTGGAAACCATCATTCTCAGCAAACTGACACAAGAACTGAAAATCAAACACCGCATGTTCTCATTCATAGGAGGGTGTTGAACAATGAGAACACATGGACACAGGGAGGGGAGCATCACACACTGAGGTCTGTGGTGGAGGGCCTAGGGGAGGGATAACAGGGGGAAGGGAGTTGGGGAGAGATAACATGGGGAGTAATGCCAGATATAGGTGATGGGGATGGAGGTGGCAATCCACAATCCCATGCATGTACCTATGCAACAATCCTGCATGTTCTTCACATGTACCCCAGAACCTAAAGTCCAATAAAATATATATATATATATAAGTTATGTTTCTATATATTCATATAAACATATTTTATTGTAATAGTAAACACTCAAGAAACATAATTATACATATAAAAACTGCAGTCTTAATAAACATGATATAAATGTAAATATTAATATCCACAACACTAACACACATACACTGTACTGGAGTGTGTATTGTTTTTCTGAAAAGTTATCTAAGAAACTCTTAATGTGTTCACAGTCAGTGATCTTTCTGTTATTTGTGATGTGCTTTCTTTCCATTAGCATAAACTACTTTTTAAAAAAGATAACTAAAAAGAAAAAACAGATTTTTAACCATCATTTTAAAAACGGCTATTCTATTTCTGATTTTAAAATACTTCAACGTTCAATTTGACATCTAAAAATAAACATTATTAAAATTGAAAATTTTGTGGATTTTTCTGTGGATTAAGTCATCTAACCTAGTCTAGATCCTGAATATGCACTACATGGTTTACTCATTCAACAGATATTTACTTAGTGGTTCTGATATACACTATTCCAGATGCTGGAATATTTATAAACCACTTTGAATGTATTTGAAAATTGTTCTGTTCTGTTTAAATGCAGCTTCAAAAATTAGGTTTCAAAAAGACGCAGCATTAGTAGGAATTCTTAAATATTATACATAAAACTGAAGGGAGCTATAACCTTTTTAGACATATAAATGAATGAATCTAATTACATATTTGATGTGATTTAATATTTTGCATCAATCCAAGTTTCTCAGAGCAGGAAATTAGCCAACAGATATGTTAACACAGGGAAGAAAATACATCCCTAGTTGGATAAAGGTTCCTCTGGGATTATCTCAAGGAAACATATAGGACTGTAGTCTTTTTTTGTTTGTTTCTGATGATTGAAAGAGTAAACTGCAGAAAGCTGATGGGGTTACATGAAAAGGGAATAAAAGGCCATTCCTGGGATTCATGTAAGCCACCTTCACAAAAGTATTTTTGCCCTGTATTGTAAGCAATAACAGCACAAAAAGATGACTACATATGCTTTATTTACTGAAGGTGTTTTGTAAAAATCTAGATTAAAACTATTAGCAATGAAGGTAATTTTTTAAAAAGCTGAACCAATAGAACTCATTTGTAATAAGTGTGGGTTGATGGCAAATTTTGTCATAAATTTAGATGATTATACTGAAAGAACTGTATTCCTTTTACCAACATAAATGTTATGTCAAGCTAAGTCATTTTGAAACTTATGACAAATAACCATGCACAGGCCAACCAGCCGATCAGTACATAGCAATAACCAGGTAAATGAATGAATGAATACAAGCTGAAAATGAAGTAAATTTAGTTACATTTGGCTGTGGGCTGTTTGTATACATTGTCTAATCATCTAGAGGAGGTATTTGATGTGAATAATATGAAATGTTGAATGAATAAATTATATATATAATTTATATATAAATATATGAAATGTATGTAACATATGTTATATAAAATATACATATATTTGACACTTCTAAAGTGTGTATTGATTACTGCTAATACTGATCTGTGAGAGATTCATGCAATAATGGAGCATGGAAGAAATATGGTAAGTTTCTCAGAACCCAATTGATATTTCTTTACCAGAGCCAATTTCAAAACATGGTTCTTAAGAATTCTGGATATATTTTCTATATCATTTTCAGGTTAATAAAACTCAGTATTATTCTGTGACTATAAAACTCACTAGAATCATTATCTTATTTATAGAGATTTTTATAGCCCAAAAAGGCATTAGATACCATAAAGTTCAACTTTATTTTACTGAGAAGAAAACCCTCAAAAGGAGAGTTCCTTTGTCACCCAGTGAACAGCTTACCCAGGTGTCCTGTAGAAGTCTTTTGATTCTAATTCACAACCTATATATTTGTTGTTTCATGTACTATTAATATTTTTATTTTTGTCTTCCAGAAACTTATATTCTGAATTCTACTGACTATTTGGTATACTTCTCTGGGCCATTAGTGAAATCACTGGCAGACAAAATCCCACAAAAGGATCCTTGTAAGTTCAAGTGCCTTGACTGAATAGCAAATTTGGACATCAACATGAACACTTCTTTCCAATATGCATCATGTCCCTACCCCTTATTCTCATTTATTTTGATCATTATGGGATAAAGTTGACAATATGGAAAGAGCAAACCATTCAGTGGTATCTGAATTTATTTTGCTGGGACTTTCCAAATCTCAAAATCTTCAGATTTTATTCTTCTTGGGATTCTCTGTGGTCTTCATGGGGATTGTGTTAGGAAACCTTCTCATCTTGGTGACTGTGACCTTTGATGCACACCTACACACACCAATGTATTTTCTGCTTATCAACCTCTCCTGCATTGATATGATCCTGGCTTCTTTTGCTACCCCTAAGATGATTGTAGATTTCCTCCGAGAACATAAGACCATCTCATGGTGGGGATGTTATTCTCAGATGTTCTTTATGCACCTCCTGGGTGGGAGTGAGATGATGTTGCTTGTAGCCATGGCAATAGACAGGTATGTTGCCATATGCAAACCCCTCCATTACATGACCATCATGAGCCCACGGATGCTCACTGGGCTGCTGTTATCCTCCTATGCAGTTGGATTTGTGCACTCATCTAGTCAGATGGCTTTCATGTTGAATTTGCCCTTCTGTGGTCCCAATGTTGTAGACAGCTTTTTCTGTGACCTTCCCCTTGTGATTAAACTTGCCTGCAAGGACACTGACACCCTACAGCTCCTGGTCATTGCTGACAGTGGGCTCCTGTCACTAATCTGCTTCCTCCTCTTGCTTGTCTCCTATGGAATCATAATATTCTCAGTTAGGCACCATGCTGCTAGTCGATCCTCTAAGGCTTTCTCCACTCTCTCAGCTCACATCACAGTTGTGACTCTGTTCTTTGCTCCATGTGTCTTTATTTACGTATGGCCCTTCAACAGATACTCTGTGGATAAAATTCTTTCTGTGTTTTACACAATTTTCACACCTCTCTTAAATCCTATTATTTATACATTAAGAAATCAAGAGGTAAAAGCAGCCATTAAAAAACTAAAGACTCTGCATATAAATTTAAAACATATTTTTAGATGACACTTTTGAAGAGACACTCTCTTGTTTGTTTGAACATTTAAGAAACTCATTTAAGAAATGTATTAGGTTAGTGCAAAAGTAATTGTGGTTTTTGCCATTAAAGTAATTGGCAAAATTAAAGTAATGGCAAAAATTGCAATAACTTGCACACCAGCTAATAGTTCAAGTTCTGTATGAGGAGATGAGATAGAGAGGTAGGTCAAATGTAGTCTGATCATATAACGGAAGGCATAGGACACTCTTTAGAATTCAAAACTATACTATGCTGAAATTTAAAAGATAGGAAGGAAAAAAGTAAGCATAGATCATTGCTGTTCAAACTTGTACATTGTACTACTTCTGTTCCAAGATAACCTCCTCCTTAGCTCTGTTCATATTTCTCTTTGCAATCTAGGCAACTAGGTCTGTAACAGAACAGAAGACAAAAGCAACTGGGTATGGGAGAAGATGTCTACTGTCTTTCAACTTCAGCATAAATCCAAAAAGAACATTATGCCTTTTATTGGGTATATTATATCTAGTATCCAGAAAAGCCATTCCAGAGACAGAAGATAAGACATTGAATACTAGGTCTCTAAGACGTCATTAGATCTTTTTTTATGTAAAGGGCACCTCACATCAGCCTTAGTTGTTTTATACTGAGCAACCAATTTTATGGAGAAAACATTTTATATGCAAGTTGAATTATTG
Organism: Aotus nancymaae; assembly: GCF_030222135.1. Taxonomy (NCBI): domain Eukaryota; kingdom Metazoa; phylum Chordata; class Mammalia; order Primates; family Aotidae; genus Aotus; species Aotus nancymaae. Next base: position 33,336,195 of record NW_026988422.1, on the reverse strand, counting down.
TAACCAAGGATCCCGACTTCAAAATGCATTTTTAAAATATTTTTTTCTTTCTGAATCTCAGAATGTAGTATTGCATTGTAAGACTTTGCTATTTCCCTTTCCCACCAGGTACATTCATACACAGTGTTTACTTATGTAATTAAATGCTTGCTTAGAAATCCTAGGGGCTGATTTTGAAGAAACAAGGCAGGGAAACCTGGCTGCAGAATCCTCCCTTGAGAGGGGAATTACTAACAGTAATTCTTGGAGTTTGCTTTTTCAAGACTGTCATATAAATAGAATCATATAGCAAATAGCCTATTGAGGGGTGGCTTTTTTCACTTGGCAAAATGCTTTCTGAGATTAGTTCAGTAGCAAGCTGTTTTAATTAATGTAAATCTAGATTATATTTATTATTTTATTTGTTTTTTTGAGATGGAGTCTTGCTCTGTCACCCAGGCTAGAGTGCAGAGGCACAATCTGGGTTCACTGCAACCTCCAACTCCCCAGTTCAAGTGATTCTCCTGCTTCAGTCTACCAAGTAGCTGGGATTACAGGTGTGCACCACCATTCCCTGCTAATTTTTGTATTTTTGGTAAAAACAAAGTTTTGTCATGTTGGACAGGCTGGTCTCAAACTCCTGACCTCAAGAGGTTCGCCTGCCTCAGGCTCTCAAAATGCTAGGATTACAGGTATGAGCCACTGTACCTGGCCTATATTGCATTTTAATATCTACCCATATAAGTACTTCCATTATTATTCTTTCTCAAACTCTCTTCATTTGTCTCATTGAGTTCTTCATTTATGTTAACTAGAGTGATTTTACCAAATAACATGAAGACTATATGGTTATAACTGCATTAATCAAAACATTGTTTCAGGGAGAAATATATATTAATATTGACCATATTTGACTTTCTTATCCTAGAACATGGCTTAATTTTGAACTTATTTGGGTCTTCTGTTGTGACTTTAGTAATGTTTTATAACATTTTTTGTAATATACTGAAACTTACAAAACTTACGAATTATTTTAATTTTGATGAAGTAATTTTTCAATTGTATTTTTTATTTCTCAAATGTTGATAATCTAATATATATATATACACATATATGTTTATTTGTAACTAGCCATATACAAAACTCTCTAAATAATTTAAATTTTAGTTGATTTTCTTGGGCGTATTATATAATATCTCATATGTTATGTTTTCATTTTACTTTTTAATGTCTTATTTCATATTTTAGCTGATGACATGTGTAGGATTTGGTATTTTTTTTGATGTTTTTCCTGAAAAGTAAATGATATGGAGATCTGACATAAAAGTTCTGAGATAGTCCTCCAGCATGGATAATTCCTGATTTTAATATGTTTATATAATATGGTAAATATTTGACATTTTTTAACAAAAATAAAACACATTTGGAATGATGAAAACTTTAATTTGCACTTGTATTATTTGATATGAACAGATTTACTAAGTTTGGTGGAGGTATCTTCAACATATCCAATGGGTAGCTGTAAATCTTTAATTGGTGTAAGAAATCTAGGAAAGTGAATCTGCAATTCAAAGTTACAACTTCCAGCCAAAATTGAAACAAGTAAAGTTTACAAGGAATTTAGCCACCACCTAGTGACTACTGTGTTTGTTTTTAAATTTATTCCTAAAATTTTATTATTTTTGCTATTGTAGATGAAATTGTTAATTCTTCTTTTTTTATTGTACTTTAAGTTCTGGGGTACATGTGCAGATCATGTGGGATTATTGCATAGGTACACACATGGCAATGTGGTTTGTTCCCTCCATCCCCCAGTCACCTACAACTGGTACTTCTTCCCATGTTATCCCTCCCTGACCTCTCCATCCCCTGCTGTCCCTGTCCTAGTCCCCCCAACAGACCGTAGTGTGTGATGCTCCCCTCCATGTGCCCATGTGTTCTCATTGTTCAACACTGCCTATGAGTGAGAACATGAGGTGTTTGATTTTCTGTTCTTGTGTCAGTTTGCTGAGAATGATGGTTTCCAGATTCATCCATGTCCCTACAAAGGACACAAACTCATCATTTTTTATGGCTGCATAGTATTCCATGGTGTATATGTGCCACATTTTCCTTGTCCAGTCTATTGTCAATGGGCATTTGGGTTGGTTCCAGGTCTTTGCTATTGTAAACAGTGCCACTATGAAAATAGGTGTGCTTGTGTCTTCATAGTAGAATGATGTATAATCCTTTGGATATATACCCAGTAATGGGATTGCTGTGTCAAATGGAATTTCTGTTTCTAGGTCCTTGAGGAAGGAAGATGGAAAATTTACTAAAATGGGCTGGAGTCTTTCCTGTCCTCTAAGAACAAACTAAAAGCAGACTTAAATATCATAGCTTCCAAGTAGGCAGTCAAGTCGTTAACTCGCTCACCATAACCCAAATCAGCCTTTTTCCCAGGCAAATTTTAACATTACTTTGAGAGATTTCCTTCTACTAGAACCCATCTGCCACGTTCAGAATTCCAGTGGACCTCACAACCCATTAAGTCACCATTACAAATTAAATTCTTCTGAAAGTGGCACAGCAGATAGTAACAAGAAATGGTCTGGATATCAAAATAATTGTTTATAGTTTAAAATGTATGGCCTATCATACACTCAAAATTCTGTCTTTAACTTCGCTAAAAGTATAAGTAATTCTTCCAAATTTTAGGAGGAACTCAAAATGTATAATACCTGATCTTAATTTGCAAGAATGTAACAGTTTGCTCAGAGTTGTTCTTCCAAGAGATTTTACATCGAGCAAAACTGGCCAGATAGATTATTGAAATATCTAGAGAAAAGTAGAAACTATGTTTCAGGCTACCAAAGAAAGAGTAGTCAAAATCAATTCTTCAGTCTACACCTAAAATGCCATTGTTCTTTTTATAAAAAATGAAGAGTCTGATGAAAAATTAAGCAAATAGACTATTATTAAAGTCTTTGAGTATCTCAATCTTAATTACATGTTATGTATAAGAGAACTGGGGCATGGAGGGGGTTCCTAACTTACCCAAATTTCTATAATTAGCAAGCAAAAGAAGTGAAATTGAAATTCATCTGTTTTTGTAGTCTATGCACCTCTACATAACACCATGCTACCTGGAACAGTAGGTTCTGGACACCACATTTGTAAATAACCTTCCTACTCAAATCTAGAAACAGCATAAAATATGATAGAGTGTGTGGAGAAGAGTCCCTGGGCAAATATGCAGAGACTAATTTATTACTCTATAAACTCAAGACAAAGAAAAGGAATGTACAATCCTACAACTGTAAAATTCTCCTTCTCACACCTAGTGGGATTTTGAAAATGACTACATGCACCCATGTGATAAAAGTAACTAATAGCATTGATTGAAAAGAATCAAACACAAAACAGTACATAATATATGATCACATCCATAGAAAGTTTAAATAGAAACATAATGGGTAATAGTGGCTCCCCTAATTCACATCTAACAAGAATCTCAGAATATTAGAAACACAGTTTCGGAGAAATGATTAAGGAAAGAACCCAAAATGAAGTCATACTGATTAGTGTGGACCCAAAATGCAATGAGAGTGTCTATAAGACAGAAAAGGACACACACACAGAGGAAAAGACCAAGTGAAGACACATGCAGGAAGAGATTGGAGTTGTGCTGCCACAAACCAGGGAACACCTGGACTTTCAGAAGATGGAGATGGCAGGTTAGGAGTCTTCCCTAGAGCATTCAGAGGGAGAATGGGCCTGCTGACACCTTAATTTCAGACTTCTATGCTATAGATCTGTGAGAAAATACATTTTTGTTGTTTTAAGCCACAATGTTTGTGGTAATTTGTGATGGCAGCCCTAGAAAACTAATGCAACAGACAAAGCTGATTTCTTGTATGATAATATAATTACAGCTAAATCTAACTGTGAACCATAAATTTGACAAAAAGTAGCAAGTTAGATGATGCAAATTGATGTCAAGAAAGTAGAAATACATGACTTCTCATACAGTTGATAGGAGGCAAACCAGTTTGGAAAGCAATTTGAAATTATTTAATCAAAATAAATACATGCATACAATACTGCTAGGAAATTCCCCTCCTGATTAGTTACTCTCAGAGAAAATATGATATCACAGATTACGTCAAGTATACAGATACATATCTGTATATCACAATATGCAATGCGGTTGAGCAAAAATATCTCAAAGACAGCCCAAACTAAAACAAAAAATTATTTGATTTACCACTTAATCATAATGCCTAGAAAAATATGTCCATCATATAGTGGTGTTAAGGGATCTTTGGGGTGTTTCTTTTCTGGCCAGAAACCTCTGTGGCCAGTCATGCCTTTACCCGCATTTTCCTTGGGCCCACTGGGCTCATTTTGCCCACTTGACCTGGCAGGCTGTGCTCGGCTACACCAACGGCCAGGATCCCATGCCTGCCAAGGGAGACTATGTGGAACGGCAAGGGATGTGTTAGTGAGCATGAGGTCTGGCCACTGCACAGTCAGATATGCCAGCTGCTGCAGCGGGGTGGGCAGCTCCAGTTTCTGGCATGGGCACCAGCTCTCTGCGAGGCTATGACTGGAGCAGGCACACTGCAAGCAGCTTCCACACCTGGCACCAGGGAACACAGTGGCGCTTGGAATCTTAGAGATGCCAGGAACCACAGGACCCCAAAGAAGGACTCATAGTCCTAGCTCAGGGAGCTTCCAGGTCTGGGTTCCTTGAAAGGTGATAGCTCTTCCTTTCTTCTCTCCTCCAGCAACATGGTGAGCAAGGGGCATGTCTCAGCCCTATTTGTGTTACAGCTCTTTTAGCCTCACCATTCAGCAGGGCTCAAGTTCTTGTCCTATGACCAGGAAGAATGAGGTATGCAGACAAGTGGAGGATGAGCAAGATGAAGAGAAGCTTTATTGAGCAATAGAACAGCTCAGAGGGAGCCCATAGATGAGCTCCTTTCCACAATCAAGGTGTCTTGATGAGTGTTCAGCTCCTAGCAGAGACAGTAGCTTTCTCTCCGGGCAGCCATTGAGTGGGTATGGAAAAGGCATCACAAGCTCCCACTCTGGTCCCACTCTGGACAGCGAACCCAGCCCTCAGGCTTCAGGCCCTCCCTGGCTGATGGTGGGGCCTCACGGGGATTCCTCTGCTCAGGAGCTTGTCTGTCTCCTGCTGCAGTCTATGCCCCCTAGACTGCTCATGCCAAGGAGTATCTGCAGACCAGCTCCAATCTGCCCTCAGCTCTGTCCTCACTGACACACTTGTGGGTGCCCAAAGTCCAGAAGGGGCTGATGTGGTGTGTCATTGCTGCCCTAAGTGTCTGCACCCCTTGCTGGGCTGCAGTAGTGCTAGGGCTCAGCCCTTCACTGCTCTGAGATAGGAGTGGTTGCCAACAGCTGGGATCAGCCCCAGATCTGCAGTCAGCCCTGGCACTCTGTGTGCAAGTGCAGCACTGCACCAGGCCAAGCTCTGCCTCAGGGCCCCTCTCTGCCTGAGCCCACTGCTTCCCCACCAGTGGGCAACCTGGCCTGGCCCCATTGCAGCAGCCCCCTAGATGGCGGGCTTTGGAGGGGGGGCTGTCTGCCTCTTCCCTACAGTGGAGGGGGTGGCATGATGGCAGCAGCTGCTCCAGACAGCCCACCACTGCCATCAGCAGAAATTAATTATTTGCCAAGGCATAAAAGTCTCTCATTTTCCTATTTCTCCAACAATTTCACACTAACATAGTACGTAACTCATAAAATCCTTATTACTTACCAGTAAAAATATTTTTAGCAGGTGATTCTATATCCTCAGCAGTGTTTTTTTTCTAAACCTGACATATTGGGTTATAATTAAGAACCTCCTTTTTGTGTATCCATTGTACCTGCTACATGGCATTATCATTCCAAGTATATTTTCATATTGTCTTTATTTGTGTTAAGTGCCATTAACCAAGTTACTCATTGAGGCTTGCAATGATGTTTTATTTCTCTTATTTCCACTAGATCATTGCACAATTTCTCATATATAATAGGTTCTCAGGACAGATTCATTTAAATAATTAATTAGTTGATTGATTGTAAGATAAAGATTTAAAGATGAAATGGAATACAACAATTTTCCAAATAAACTTCCTTCATAAATTTTGGTATGTAGAAACACCACAAACCATAAAAAATGTGCAAATTCCAAGAAATATGAAATCTACAAAGACTGAACCAGAAAGAAATCAAAATTCTGAACACATCAGTAATGAATAAAAATGTTGAACCATTAATTTTTAAAAAAAGTTTCCTATCAAAGAAAAGCACAGGTCCTGACAAATTAACTGCTGAATTTTACCAAGCATTTAAAGAACTAATACCAATACTTCTTAAACTCTTCCAATAATAATAATAAATGAAGAGGTGGAAATAGTTCCAAACTCATTTTAGCAGGCCATTACCCTGGTACCATTTAGACAAGGTCACTACAAGAAAAGAAACGGCATATCAATAACACTGAAGAACATACATGCAAAAATGCTCAACAAAATACTAGCAAATCAAATTTAACAGCATATTAAAAGTATCATTGACCATGTTCCAGTAGGCTTTATCCCAGATATACAACAATGTGTCAATATGTAAATCAATAATGTGATACACTATCATTACAATCTGAGGAAGAAAAACCACAAGATTATCTCCATAGATGTATAAAATGTATTTGACAAAGTTCAACAACTCTCTATGATGAAAAATCTGAAAAAAAGTGGCTATAGAAATGTACCTTAACACAATAAGGCCATACATGACAAGCCCATAGTTTATATTATATCCAGTAGTGAAAATTGGAAGCATTTCCTTTAAGGTTTGGAATAAAAGAAAACTGCTCAGTCTAACTACTTCTGTTGAACATAATACTGGAAGCCATAGCAGGAGCAATTAAGCAAGAAAAAGAAATAGTAGCCATTCATATGGTAAAGAAAGAAGTAAAATTGACTGTTTGCTGATGATATGATCTTGTATATAAAAAACCCTAAAGACTTTATCCAAACCTGTTAAAGCTAATAAATAAATTCAGTAAAGCTTCATGTTACAAAGTCAACATACAAACATCTGTAGCATTTCCATAAATTAACAATGAACTATCTGAAAACAAAATTAAGAAAATAGTCTCATTTACAATAACATCAAACCCTCAAAAAAACTTGAGTTAATTTAGCCAAGGAGGTGAAAGATCTGTCCACTGAAAACCATAAAACGATGAAAAAAATGGAAGAAGACACAAATAAATAGAAAGATAGTCTATGTTCAAAGATTAAAAAAAAATTGTTAAAATGTCCATACTACAGTTTCAATGCAATTTCTATAAAAATTCTAGTTATTTTTTCAGATAAATAGAAAGAAAAATCCTATAATTTGTATGAAAACAGAAAAAATAGTCCAAATAACCAAAACAATCTTGAGCAAAAAGAACAAAGCTAGAGGCAACACACTCTCTGATTTCAAAATATATGACAAATCCATGACAAATAAAACAGGATGGTACTAGAATAAAACAAACATATATGGAATAGAATAGAAAACCCAGAAATAAAACCAAATATTTAGCGTCAATTGATTTTCAACAAAGCTGAGAACACACAATGGAGAAAAGATAGTCAGTCTGTATCTGTCTTTCTGTCTCTCTCTCTCTCTCCCTATCTATATATATCGCTCTCCCCTCCTTTCTTTCTTGACTAGGTCTCACTCTTCACCAGGTTTAAGTGTAGTGGTGTGATTATGGCTCACTGCAGTCTCCACCTGCTGGGCTCAGGACATCCTCCCACCTCAACCTCTCGAGTTTGGCACAGGCACACACCAACCACACCCAGCTAATCTTTATAATTTTTGTAGAGATGGAGTTTTGCAATGTTGCCCAAGCTGGTGTCAAACTTTTGGGCTCAAGTGATCCATCCACCTTGGTCTCTCAAAGTTCTGGGATTATAGGCATAAGCCATCATACCCTGCCAAGACCATCTCTTAATAAATGATGTTGGAAAAACTGTATATCCACATACAGAAAAGTAAAATTGACCATTATCATACATTATACAGAAGAAGAAACTCAAAATGGATAAAATACTTAAATGTAAAACCTGAAACTGTAAAGCTAAGAAGAAAACATAGGGAAAATCTCCACAATATTGATCTTGTCAATGCTTTCTTAGATAGAACTCCAAAAGCACAAACAACAAAAGCGAAAATAGACAAATGGAATTGCATCAAACTAAAAAGCTTCTGCACAACAAAGGAAACAACACAGTGAAGAGACAGCTCACATATTGAAATAAATATATGTGTATATATATATATTTACAAACTATATACCTAATGAGGGGCTAATATCCAAAATATGTAAGGAACTCAAAAATAAAATAATAGCAATATAAAACCAAAAACAAACAAACTATTTAAAATGGGCAAAAGATCTAAAAAGACACTTCTTAAAAGAAGAGTTATGATCAACAGATATATGAAAAAAAGTTCAACATCACTAATCATCAGAGAAATGCAAGTTATAAACACAGTGAGATATCCTGTTAACCCAGTTAAAATGCCTAGTATCAAAAACCAAACAAACAAAATAAATACTACTAAGGATATAGAGAAAGAGAGCTCTTATACACTGTTGTTGGGAGTATAAATTAGTAAAGCAATTATAAAAAAACAGTACAGAGTTTCCTCAACAAAATAAAACTAGAACTACCATATGATCCAGTAATCACATTTCTTGGCATATACCCAAATGAAATGAAAACAGTATGTCTGCACTCCTATGTTTATTGCAGTGCCATTCACAAAAGCCAAAATATGGAATCAAACTAGATATCCATCTACAGATGAATGGATAAAGAAAATGCAGCATATTTATGTGTGTGTGTGTGTGTATGTATATATATATATAAACACATATACACATACATACACACACATACAGTGGATACTACTCAGCTACAAGACAGAATCAAATCCTATCATTTGCAACAACATGAATGAGTTTGAAAGACATGTTAAGTGATATAAGCTAGGCATAGAAGGATAAATGCTCTATGATCTCTCATATCTGGAACCAAAAAAAGTCTATTTTATAGATGTAGGGAATAGAAACTGGTTACCAGAGCCTGGGAAAGGTAAGGAGAAGAGAAGTACTGGAAGGGATTGGTCAATGGGTACAAAGTTACACTTAGAAAGAATCAGGTTTGGTGTCCTGGTAAGCAGTAGGATGATTATAGCAAATATCAATGTAGTGTATATTTCAAGATAGCTAGAAGAGATTATGAATGTTGTCATCACAAAGAAATGATAAATGTTTAAAGTAATGGATATAGTAACTATCCAAAATTGATTATTGTATGGGGCACATGGCAACATATTCAAGCTTATGTACATGGCATTTGAGGTTGGGATATGGAAAAATACTGAGGCTCTGTGTATGTTATTTGCATATGGGAATAAAATTCCTTGATCATGAAAATAGGACAGGGAGTGGAGTGTGTGGTATGATAAGGAACGCTGAAAATAGCCTCCTGAGAATGCAGCTTGAGTGTGTACAAGGTCACAGGTGCCTCAGCAACCCACCTCAAATGACCATCTAGTGGATGTTTGTAGTTAATACAAGCCCTTTCAATAAATACCTGGTGGACAGATGCTGGGACGGACTCTCTCAGAATAGCTACCCACTGGTCCTGCTCAGCTGGAACTGAGTACTTCACTCTTGGTGTTCACTGCATGCTATAAGCTCTGTAACTGGTGCTCCGGATGTGATTGCCTTGAAGTTATGCATGAAAGAGAAGAGCTCATCAATTTTCAGGGAATCCAGGTAAGGGATAGTCCTGACTCCATCAGGAGGATGGGACACATGCATAAAATATCAGGGGTTAGGTTATCATGGGAAAAGAAATTATCAAAAAGCAGAAAGTATTTTTTAAAACAATGCAACAGCTACTTAAGGCTATTCAGTGCACTGTAGAGTCTGCAGCTCTACACAAGCTTGTGCTCTTAATTCAGCAGGAATATCCTTGATTTCCTGAAAAAGGAACCATCAATTTAGAGTTATGGGAGCAGGTAGGTCACTGCCTGAAAAGAGGATACAAGCAAGGTCATTTTACTAATGCTACTATTTTGACCACCTCTGTGGTCAAAATAGAAGAAGAAAAAAAATGCTCTGTGTTATATCCTCTTTATCTACCAGAATGCAGGCAGTCAGACCATCCATCTTCTCCACCTGAAGAGAATCCAGGAGATTTAAAGGAGAAGGAAAATAGAAACCAGAACAACAGGGAGAGACTTCTCTCCCCCCTTCATTTCCTTCTATGGTGAATAAGGAAGAGATGTTTTCTAGTGAGGATAAGGATGGACTGGAGCCTTTTCCTCCCCCTATAGAAAAGCCATTGCCCGCCTTTCCTCCACCCTTAAAGGGACCAGCATCTGTTGGCCCCATTCAGGCAATAGTGCCTCCCATCCCCCTTTAGGAGATTTGAGGCCACCAAGGGATGGTTCTTGGATAAGACCCCTAGTCAGCAAACATCTATGTGATTGGGTGGCCAAGTCCTCTTGACAAGCTTCTCTGCTGGAGGGGTGCCTCCAGGAGGGAAGGAAAGTGGCTGATTTCGATTGTCTTCCTAATATGCAAGTTCTCACTTCCTGATTCCAGTACCAGCCTTCTTGGCCTTGTCTTTTTTCTGTTTCCCTGAAGTATAAGGGAAAGTTGCATGCTACCTCCTGACTTTTATCCCAGAAAGCTCTGGCTTTCTTGCTGCCCACAGAGGCCTGGGGCAGGAGAGTTGCTAAGATGCCCATTTGGTCACTGGCAGTCTAGGCAAGTTGCCCCTTTCTGGGTTTGCCATGATGGAGGAAAGGCCAAGAGGCACAGACTGAGTCCCCAGGTGGCTGCAGGCAGCGCAGCCCAGTCCTAAGAATCCTCCTTACCATGGTCATGTGCCTTAGTAACTGTGCCCAGAGAGTGGCCTGCTGCTTGCTGTGCTGCTGCTTTTCCTATTTCTGCTCTTTCCTGCCACCCCTCACATGTCTCAGTTGACAAGCAATTCCTTGTCTTCCCTGGCCCCCTATGGAAAGGGTTAAGAAACAGTCCACGTTCACCCCGACCTTACTAGCCTAAGGTAAGCAGAGGAGTGTGGAGCAGCCTAGAGTACAGAGCTCTGGTGGAGGAGCCCACTAATAAGGGGCACTCTCCTGTAGCCATATGTTAAATGCTAACTAGGCTGAGGTGGGCAAGCTCTGCCAACTGGTGTCATCTTTAGAAGACAGATGCAGCAGTAAGGAATGTTTGTTTTACTTTTTTATAAAATGTTTAAAAACACTGTGGCTGGAAAACTTCAAAGCAGACCCTATGCTGCATTTCTGCTCCTCCCCTGAGCCTCTCTGCTTGGGGGTAGTAAAAATAATAAAAAGCCCAGTATATTTTCAATACCTTACCTAAGAGGGTTGGCTCCAAGCTTAGGTGACCTAGAAGATAAGGGGAGTGGTTTTCTCCCAGCCTGTTACCCTCTTGCTTCCTGCCTCCACGCTTATACACGCACACTTTACCACCTGGTCATTTTCTGGCCTCTAATCTTTCTTCCTTCCTTTGAGGGTAAGGGCAGCAACAGGTGGTAGGCTATTAAAAAGAGAGGTGGCCCAAGGAACTCAGAAAAATTTAAAAACTTAAAAAAATAAAAACAGCCACATCCCTACTTTCCCAAGCTTACTTCTAAGACATTCCAGCTAAAGGCTAATGCAAGAAAATGGCCAGCACCTAAAACCGTTTTTAAAAAGGTCATTTTGGTAATGTTACTATTTTAATCACCTGGGCACTGGTACGCTTTGTGTTGTATCCTCTTTGTTGGCCAGATTGCAGTGAGTCAAACTGCCCATCTTCTCCACCTGAAGGGAATTCAGGAGATTTAAAGGACAAGGAAAAACAGAAACCAGAACAGAAACAGAACGAATGAAGGGGGGAGACATCTCTCCCTGCTTTATTTCTTTCTATGGGGAATAAGGAAGATATTTTTTTTAAGTTTTTTTTTTTTGTTTGTTTGTTTGGTTTTTACACACTTAAGATAACTCACTGTAGGTTTATTATCCTTTCATATTCTAATGCCTTTCAAAAACCAGAAAATATGGTAAAAATCACTCAAAATATCCATGCCTTCCATGCCTTAGTTTAACAGGCAGGCTTTATCTTTTGCTGTTTCTGTATTTTATGTGCTATTTACCTGTCTCATAATCCCTCTAAACACATACAAAAAAGACTACAGATTTAATAGCTTCTCTTCTCATAAAGGGACGCTGATGTTGCGTCTAATTGTCAGGATATGACCCTGCTGTTCTCTTCTTACCTTTAAGCAAGGAACAATTTCATATTCTTTTAGCTTGTGATCTTAGTTGGCAAGAAACAATATCTAACTTTATTCATAATATCAGCTTCCATTTCCCAGACTCTAAGCTGCTCATAAATCTATTACGAACCATGCCTGTTGAATTTGTATCTATTGTTGTCTCTGACTCCTTGCTTCATGCCACTACTGTCTTTACAGATGAGCAAAAACTGAAAAGCCAGCTATAGTGTGGCAAGATGCCATGCAAAACTGGCAGCACAAAATCCAGGAACATTTTAACAGGTGCAATTAGGTGTCATGATACTGGCTTTACAAATTTTTCCTCACCAAAACATAAATATAGTTAGTGATTCTGCCTATGTGGTGTATAGCATTACTCTTTTAAATCTTTCACATGTGAAGGGCATTACTAATGAATCTTTACTAGCTTTGTTACTTGCAGCACAAGAGCTCCTCTGTGCCTGTTGTCACCATTTTTACATCACACATATTCACTCTCATTCTAGGTTACCTGGTCCCTTATCAAAAGGGAACGCTCAAGCCAATGCTCTAGTATGACCAAAAATGTGGTTTGCAGACTTTCCTGCTTTTTTGCAGGCTCAAGCTAATCATGCATTTTTTCATCAGAATGCTCGCAGTCTTAACAATGTTGTTTAACACTTGCTCAAGCTCACATAATTATTAAAACTTCTCCTGATTGCCAATGGCATTCTCTCTCTCCTTCGTCCTTAGGGCTTGGTGCCAACCCACAAGGTCTGGTGACTAATGCTATCTGGCAATATTCAGTATACACCTTTTAAACATTTTAAATTTCTCCATATTACCATGGACAGTTATACAAGCTTGATACATGCTTCCCCACAAACAGGAGAAAAAACTAAATATGCAACTGCTTATTTGTTTAAATCTATTATAACTTTAGGCCTTCCACAAACTCTAAAAACTGATAATAGTCCTTACCATCTTAGTGCTCAATTTGCATATGCATTGCAACTTTAACACATACAACATAAAACTGGCATCCTGTATAACTCAACCGCTTAGGCCATTATGAAATAAACTTATCATACTCTTAGAGTCTATCTTAATAAACAAAAAAGGGGGAATATGGGGCTCCTTCCTTGAAAGCAGAAGACCACCAAACAACCCCCTCCCAATGATGAAGGACCAGTTGTTGGAGAATCAACCAACAATGATGGTGATGACTCAGAAGGCACCTGACATTACCTGAGAAAGTTAAGAGATTGGATCACCAGGCATCTATCCGGCTTGCCACCATGGGAACCCCTGCAACTTCAGAGAATCAGTTTTTTTGTTATCTGGCAATAATTGGAGAAACTTCTGAGAAAGTAAGACAGACATGGACCTCAAATATCTGAATATTTCCCTTTATCCTCTGTTCAGTTACTCTGGGCATAATTAATTTTTGGAAATGATTGGGGGAATTGTTTTTGTATATACTTGCTGTAGCATGGAACTCTTCTTACAAATGGACCTGGCCTCTTGAATTGAGGGGTGCTCTATCTGATTACTCACTCATTTTTAGAAACTAGGTAATAGATTGTTTTCATTTCATTATGGTGACTTTTACCAACATCTTGCTTACCACTTCTTGATTTCCTTTTTCCTCCTTGGGCTATGTAAGTCGAGCAATATTTCTCTTGGCTGCCTACAGCTCTTACTCCATCTAGTTATCATAACCTAGACACCTGCAGGTCAAGAACTATGCTTTTTTTACAGACTTGTTGCTCACTGTCAAAATTATTATAGTTACCTCTGATAATGACTGCTATCCATCCTCTTATATTCCAGATTCCTATTGTTGTGACTGATAATAAAGAGTTCATTCTTTAAGCTTTAGTGAAAGAGCCTCTAAACCTTCCCTTGTAACTGTCTGTTGGTTGGTGCACTAGTATTATAAGCTAAATCCATTTGATTTTCCCCAGCATACTTAAACTTTTGAGACTTTCATTTAAGATATGCCAAGGCAGTTCCAGCATTTCTACCTTGGACAGAACAGATCATCATTCTGTCCAAGTCTCAAGGGCATAAAATCCTAACTTACAGGAAAGTACTTCCATGTCAATAAATTCTCCCTTATCTATCCCACACTCTGCCCCCATGCATTGTTCCAACCTTCAACATTCATTTATTCTTCCAGTGCATATTAGCCAGTTCATGAAGTTCTTTTGGTTATTTCTCTTTTACCTGAGAGTAGGGTTAGTATTTCCCCATTCTAATATTATATACCTGCACTCTAGTTATTTACCTAGAAGCAGTAAGGATAGATGCAGAGATGGGGCTGATCTTAAGATGAATATGTATTATTTTATGACACATACACCTTAGTTAGAACCTTTGGTTTTTTTCCAGAGAAAGTGAATATGCTACTTTCCAGTGAGAAGCAATAAGCCACTTCTCTCTGATATACAAAATTATATCAGATATTAGATTCTAACACTTTTCTTTTTAGACCTTAGCATAAAAGAGTTTCCAGAGTTGTGAATTCAGCTTTCTCTATAACTTCACTATTCTCACAATTAGTATTTGTCCTGATTTATAGCACTGCCTGCCCCTAGACTCTAGACAATAGAGACGTCTTTGTATATTGTCATGGGGTCTTCTATTTTTTTATACTGTGGCTTGATAGTTGACTCATCTGGGCCTGTTATTTTCTTCTGCAAGCACTTCGATGCCAGTTAGAAATAACCAGCCAACTCTTTATTTTTATAAAGCACCATTGTCCCACTCTCTAATTCTAGGTCTCTAACCCAACTTAAATCATTACAAGTGAGAGTCTGGTAGTTGTAATATACAGTGTGCCAGAGATTCTCAGGATCTTACTTACCATCAACAATGAGGGACTGTGGCATTGGGCCTGTGAGCAATTTAATTTCAAAATCCCGTTCTAAGAATCTGTTCTATAGAAGCAGGTCTAGTATTAACTGTTCTACCTTGTATTCATCCAGAAGTCTCTGAGATCAGGATTGGAGTACAAATACTTTTACTGGGCAAAAGTGATCCTAAGAAAATCCGGTAGTTTTCTGCTAGAGTGAGGAAGTAGGACAAGGGAAGAAGAGAATAAACAGCACATTACCAAACAATTTGCCACTGTAGGCAATTGAAGCAATCCTTCTTCTGGCATTTTCAATATTGCTTATTCTGCTTAATTTTTTTTCTTAGTGTTTATCAAAGATGACTCATTAATTTGTATTTATGTGTTTGTGTTTTCTGCTAGAATGTAAGTATCAAGAGGGAAGTAATTCTTATCTGTTTTATTTATCCCACTGTGGAATTCTGGGAAATAGTATAGAATATGTATATGAGAGTTATCTAGCCCATGGATAGAGGAAGTTGGGGTATTTTTTGGCATTGGTTGGAGGTTGATTTCAGGGGCATTAATTCCCTGACCGTCTCTTACTATCCAACGTGTAAGGCAGGGCAGATTCAGCCAAAAAGCTATTAATGAAGAGTGGCAAGTGGCAATTGACAGCATTTGAAGTAATGATAGCATGTATATCATTGATATATGCTGAGGAGAAAAGGCCAAGGTACTGAAAAATCTGCTACACCATGACATTTTCTAGATTTATAAGTATAATCCACACTACTCTCCTGAACTTCAGCCTCATTTAACCAAGAGGTTATTCACTTTCCTCATTTTTATTCAAAATTAGCATTTCCAAGTTAGCATGTCCAAAACTGACCTCTTTATTGTCTACAAATATAGCTTGACTATCTTACTTAATGGTAACTTTATCTTTTCAGTTTCTTGGGCTACAATACATGAAACATGCTTGACTCCTCTATTATACTTAGACCCCATAATAATCTTCAAGAAATCCTGTTGGTTCTAATGTCAAAATATATCTAGAGTCTGACTACCTCTAAAACTCACCAATTATTCCTCATTTCACTCAGAAGATAAGGCAATGTGCTGATAGTGTCTTACAGGGTCCTTCATGATCTGTGCTCTACCCACAATTACTCATTAAACCTCATCTCCAATTAGTTCCCACTTGTTTGTTCTGTTTCAGCCACATGAGTTCTTAGAACATATGAGGTGTTCACCTCAGTGCCTGTGCAATGGCCATTTTCTCATTTGTGTTTGACTTTCCCTAGATGTACACAAAGCTAATCTCATGTCCTCCTTTAATCAAGTCACCTTCTCAATGAGGACTATTCTCAACACTCTATTTGAAATATTAAAACCCAACTGCAATCCTTCTTCTGGCATTCTCAGTACTCCTTACTCGGCTTAATTTTTTTTCTTAGTACTTACCATAGATGACTCATTTATTTGTATTTATGTCTTTATGTTTTCTGCTAGAATGTAAGTATAAAGAGAGTAATAATTCTTATCTATTTTATTATTTGATGCAATCTAAGGATTTATACTGTATGGTTAGCTGTCTTTTTTTGTCCTTAACAAAACACTATGAACCCTTCTTCATATATGAAAATGTTTGTCAAAAACATATTTTTTCATGTGTTAATTATCTTCTGTCACACAGTATACTTTAATTGACTAATTATTCTGGAAAATTTAAATTGCTCAATAGTTCTTGACCTATTAATCAGTAGATTGCTTAATAATTCTTGGTCTATAAATCAGTAAATTGCTTAATAATTCTTGATCTATTAATAAAGAAACTTGATTATGGACATATTTTAAATAGAAATGACTAGGTCTAGACCTACTGGTATTTTTTAATGGGTCTGGTCTATGTTTCCAAAGTGTCTATCAAAAAGTTGTCCCAAACCTGCAGTGTGGGCTTGCTGGCTGGAGACCCAGAAGAGCTGATGACACAGATGAAGGTCTGAGGCAGTCTGATGGTCTGATGGGAAATTCTCTCTTGCCTTGGAAGGCTGGTCCTTTTGTTCTATGCAGGCCTTCAACTTACTGGATAAGCCCCACCCACATTATGGAGAGCAGTCTACTTTACTCAAGACTCACCATTTTAAATGTTAATATTATCCAAAAATGCCCTCTATGTTGACTCATAAACAAAGCAACCGAATTTAGTAAATCTCTCCTTACCTCCAAATCCAATGTTCACTTCATCTGGTTTTCAAAAACTTCTCTATAATTCTTTATTTTACACATTATGCATTATGTCTGTTACCACCTAGTGACTACATTTCAGAAACAAATCACACTGAAGCTAATAGAATGCTTCTGCAGACTTTCTTTGGTAATCATTATCTGTGTGTTTAAAAGAGAGAAATAGAACTTAGATTTTGCAACTCATTTTAAGTGAAACACAATTATCTAATGTCAATGTACCGCTTGAGACTTTTTGCTATACTCATATGCTGTCTTGGTAGTCAAATTTCTTCTAAATTTGGTAGAGCTTCTATACCTAATATGGAAGTAAATGTCATGTGAATAGTCATAAATGTGATTACCATTTATCAGAATGTTTGGAATATTTGTCTTCTACATGGACCCATTAGTAGAAGAATCCTGCATTAACCTTGAATGATCTGGAGAAGTAAATAGACTATCAATAGTAAGTGATAAAGTAACCCACACACCTGGAGATTTCATCATGCATGACCGTACAAATCTAGAGAAGGCAAACATTTTGGAACATATAAATCTGATGCTCCTTGGATGAGTAAATCTTTTTCAAACCTGATGTAGGTGACAGGGCAATGGAGGCAGCAAACCACCACCATGCCATGTGTATACCTATGTAACAAACCTGCATGATCTGCACATGTACCTCAGAACTTAAAGCATAATAAATTAATTTTTTTTAAAAAAGAGAAAAAGTGTAATGTTTCATCAAAGTTATATAATGTGCAGAGTTGGCAAATTTTAAGCAAATTTTTAGAATGTAACTTGTTAATTTGATTGTTTAGAGATAAATTTGTCATTTTATACTTGATTAACTGAATATTGGCATATATAATTCTGCTTGAATTATTAAAAATAAATGCAACTATGCTTATATAATCTGGCAGATCTGTAATTATTTTTCTTTTGTCACCTGGAGAAATGAATATGCTTCATTACTGCAAATTTCTGCCCTCAGATGACTTATTCATTTTATACTTTATACATTTGTCATTTTATACTTGATTAACTGAATATTGGCATATATAATTCTGCTTGAATTATTAAAAATAAATGCAACTATGCTTATATAATCTGGCAGATCTGTAATTATTTTTCTTTTGTCACCTGGAGAAATGAACATGCTTCATTACTGCAAATTTCCGCCCTCAGGTGACTTATTCCCCTGCCTTCATTATGGTCATTGGTCATAAATGGCCCATAGTTAAGGGATTCTTTATTAGTGGCAGACAGGGTATATTTACATCTTAACTCCAGGGAAGACTCAAATCTGAAGTTCTCTAACTTTAAAATAATGCTTTTCCTGAATTATTTTTAAGAGGCAGGAGAAAGATGATTAAATCATCCCTGGGATAAAAGATGTGTATTTTCAAAAGCTCCATTCAAGTATAGTAGATGTAAAACATAAATTGGGTGAACTGCAGTACAGCACTGAGCATCTTAACTCCAGGTTAGTAAAGAACCTTTGCAATAAATATGAACATGCGTAAGATATAAGTCAAATGGAGACTAATTTATTATCTTATATATTAAATCATTGAATTACATCATAACTTGCAAGTTAAAATTAATTTTTTTTATTGAGTTTGATTTATATTTTAATTTAAAAATACCATTGATTTGTATGCAAAATCAATCTCTTTTTTTCTGATTATAAATTTAACATTTATTTGCTTTTAGATGACTTTACAAATCATAGTTCTCAGAAATTAGAACTTTGAGACTATTTTATTACATTTCTTTTAATATCCATTTTAAAAGCATTATGAAGATATAATTTATAAAGTTGACTCACTTTAAGTGTACAATTCAATGGTTTTTAGTGTATTTACAGAGTTGTACAACCATCACCAATATCTAACTGTAGAATATCTTTGATTCAATAACAAATTGAGTTCCTTTATGTTTGTTTCCTAAGTTTTCCATTTGATTATTTCACCTTTCTGTTCACTTAATGTTTATAAAACAGTATATTAAATATAATTATGTTTTAGATTTGCAAGTGAAATTTTTCAGGGGCATAAAAAGGAAAAGAATATCAATAAAAGCGTAGCTCTATGACCTGTGATATGTGTGCTAGAATGGGTGTCAGAGGAATCTAAACTTCCTAAGAAGTTTTGCTTTGTGATTATGTCCATTGTGCCAGCTGGGGATTTTGGCTTCAGATTTAAAATTTCAAACTAAAGATGAGTAGCATCTAATTGTCAAAAAAGTGTTGCAATTAAGTGATTTAATGTAATGCTTTTATAAAAAATCAAGAGGAACCAGAGGAATTTAGAATTTTCGTTATCTTCACAACAGTGTAGTTGAGATGGGTACTATTTGAGTGCACTAATGAAGAAGTGGTAATCGTTAATCCCTTTAGATTCTAAAAATCTATTACTATATTAAGTTCTCATTTTTAGGCTATTTCACAACTAGAATAAGTTACTTTTTTTCCCTGTAGAAGCCTTACAAGACTCTTCTTTTATATTCTTCAATTTTATAAAGGAGCAACATTAAAAAGCTCATCTGAAGGAGAGTCCTGCATCTTTTTTTTGTAATTTCTCATGAAGGATTCTACGTGAAACCCCTTATAAAAAGGCTTCTACAATATTTTCCTCTCAGTGAGAAGAGTGAGACTCCAGTTTATTGCTCATAAAAAATAACTAATAATGGAATCTATGCATCCTGTTCCATTTCATCTGAAATCTCAGAGCTACATTTTAAAATAATATGATGAACTTATTAGTCAATCATGTGTAGTGGTGAAAACATCCCCAAATATTATTGCATAGGTGTTATGCTCTGGACCTTGTTGAGAGGTCTTGGAAATATCTTTTTCATTGAAAGTCATCCTAACTGTATTTTTGTACTCATTAATGATCCTCCCTTTATCCTCCCACCCTCTCCACTACCCTTCCCATTCTCTGGTAACCATTTTTCTACTCTCTCTGAGTTTATTTTGTTTAGCTTCCACATAATAATTTAAAATTTTATTAAAAAGAAAGTCACTCCATCTCAAAAAAAAAAAAACTCCATCACAAAAAAAAAAGAAAAAAAAAGTCATCCTAAATCTTCTCAGAGAAAGCTTATAAATAATAAATCTATCTATAAATGAATTAGATCAAAGGCTTTTTATCCCAAAGCAATTAATTTAAAAATAATAAGAGCAAAAATAAAACTCTGTGGGGAGAGAAAACTGATCCTAGGTTAAGTGATTTATTTCTTTGTGTATTGGTTGGTTTTTATACCAAATAAAGTGAGATGAAAAAATGTGTTTGTGTCTTATAGATACAGTCTAAATGAATGAGTGTGTAAGTGAGTAAATGAATAAGGAAGAAGATAGCCTGATTACTACCAGGAGAAGTCCTGGAAGGGACTGAGATTTTCAAAATTCCAAGGGAAACATTATGAAGATAACCAAGTTGGTAAAATAATTAAAAAATAATTGAGTAAATATTTCAAATAGATGATTTTATAGTATATAAGTTATACCTTAATAAAGTGGTTGGGAAAAAAAGAAATATTTCAAGCAGGTTTAATATGGGAGAAATCTCAACATTATGGCTCTATAGAAAGCAATTTCTTGAGTTGAAATTTAACTGGCGAATAAGATATGAATGCCCAGAACCAGATCTACTTTTTCACTTATTTAATTAAAAGCATAAAAACATATTTTACCATAAATATTTTTATTCATTTTTTGAGAAAAAAAGAATTATAACACACTAAAAGCAAGATTACAAAGAAATATATTAATATAATACTCTATGTCTCTGTTAGACTGATAAGTTTCAGTCTACACTCTTCTGCCTTCCTCCTTCCACCTTTTCTCTCTAGTTTGCTGAGTATGGCTCATATTTCCAGCATGTTGAAATATTCTATAAGTCTGAAAGTAAATCCCATCAGATTTGTGTTATCTAAACTTGTAAATCATATCATAGCCAGGTTGTTGATGAAGGCCAAGGAAGAGGAAAGAGTCCCATGGTCTGCAGATATAGGTTGCCCTCCTTTATGGCATAGATTGATACTTTAGATAAAACTCTATGTAACCGTGCTATTATTTAGATCAAATTTCCTCAAAGAGGTTACCTGAGAATATGAAAAAAGCTGTTCTACAACTAATATATAACACAATAAATGAGACTTTTATAAAATTACTAAGCAATATACATAACTTTAGTACATGATTTGGGAGGTATTCTGTATTTATACATCACTTTCTGCCCATAGTCTTTATATCCAAAACATGTTTTTTAGCTTTAAGAAACTTTTGGCTTAAGCAGAAGTCTTTCAGAATGTCTAACTGCCCCTCAGGAATCACTGGAGTCTGAAAAGGCAAATAGACATATTTGTTAGTATATAACATTCTATATTTTAGATTATCACTTGCAAGTTAAAAATTATGCAGAGCTAACACTTAGTTGATTATTTTCATATGCCAGGCAATTAACAGACACTTTTGCTTGCTTCTTTTCTTCCTTCCTCTCCCTCTCTCTTTCTTTCTAATTGACAAATACAAATTATATACCTTTGTGGAGTTTATGTCCTTTTCAGGGACATGGAAACCATCATTCTCAGCAAACTGACACAAGAACAGAAAGCCAAACACCACATGTTCTCACTCGTAAGTGGGAGTTGAATAATGGGAACACATGGGCACAGGGAGGGGAGCATCACACACCAGGACCTGTCATGGGGTGGGGGATAGGGGAGGGATAGCATCAGAAGAAATACCTTATGCAGGTAACGGGTTGATGGGTGCAGCAAACTACCATGGCACGTGTATACCTATGTAACAAACCTGTACATTCTGCACATGTACAGAACTTAAAAGTCTACTTAAAAAATAATAAAATAAAATAAATTATATACCTTTATAATGTACAACAGGATGTTTTCATATGTCTAAACATTGTGGAATGGCTAAATCAAGCCTTTTAACATATACATTACCTTACATACTTATTTTTTGTGATGAGAATGCAAAATCTATTCTCTTAGTGATTTTCATGTGTATACTATATTGCTATTAGCTATAATCACCATGATGTACAATAGATCTCGTGAATTTCTTCCATCTGTCTGATTGAAACTTTGTTCTTTGATGAACTTATCCCCCATCCTCCTACTTCCCAGCCTCCAGTAAACATCATATTACTTTCTGTTTCTTTAAATTTGACTTTTTTAGATTCCACATACTAAATGACATCATTTGACATTTGTCTTTCTGTGCCTGGGTTATTTCACTTAACACATTGTCCTTCAGGTGTTGTTGCAAATAACAGGACTTTTTTCTTTATTTAGATTTCAAAGTTTGAAACCTGAGGCAATGGACCTGCAGAACTATTCCTTTGTGTCTGAATTTGTGTTGCATGGACTCTGCACTTCACGACATCTTCAAAATTTTTTATTTATATTTTTCGTTGGGATCTATGTGGCCACTATGTTGGGTAACCTTCTCATTTTGGTCACTGTAATTTCTGATCCCCGCTTGCACTCCTCCCCTATGTACTTCCTGCTAGGGAACCTATCTTTCCTGGACATGTGGCTAGCCTCCTTTGCCACTCCCAAGATGATCAGCGATTTCCTTAGTGATCAAAAACTCATCTCCTTTGGAGGATGTATGGCTCAAATCTTCTTCTTGCACTTTACTGGTGGGGCTGAGATGGTGCTACTGGTTTCCATGGCCTATGACAGATATGTGGCCATATGCAAACCCTTGTATTACATGATTTTGATGAGTTGGCAGACTTGCATCAGACTGGTGCTGACTTCATGGGTCATTGGATTTGTGCACTCCATCAGTCAAGTGGCTTTTACTGTGAATTTACCTTATTGTGGTCCCAATGAGGTAGACAGCTTCTTCTGTGACCTCCCTCTGGTGATCAAACTTGCCTGCATGGACACCTATGTCTTAGGTCTAATTATGATCTCAGACAGTGGGTTGCTTTCCATGAGCTGTTTCCTGCTCCTCTTGATCTCCTACACTGTGATCCTCCTCACTGTCCGAAAACGTGCTGCTAGTAGCGCATCCAAAGCACTCTCCACTTGCTCTGCACATATCGTGGTAGTTACACTGTTCTTTGGCCCTTGCATTTCTATTTATGTGTGGCCTTTCAGTAGGTTCTCTGTGGACAAGCTCTTGTCTGTGTTTTATACCATTTTTACTCCCCTCCTGAACCCCATTATCTACGCATTGAGAAATGAGGAGATGAAAGCCGCTATGAAGAAACTACAGAACCGACGGGTAACTTTTCACTGAATTCCAGCCTTCCATACTGCCACGTTTCTACTTCTTCAGGGGATGTAATTTCTTTAATATAATTCTGCTTAAAGATTTCATTCTGACATTACATTTATATAATTTGTAATGTGTTATATTACAAAGAAACGTTGATTTCAACAAAAATTATATCACTTTATTTTATATTATAAATTTGTATATATATTACATATATACATAATGTACGTATTTATATTACAAATATATATACATGTATGTGCATATTTCAAGCACCATTTCAAGATCCTATTGGTTTTAAAAATATACTTTTCCTAGCAAATGTGTATTGTACTGAACACTTTGATTTAAAAAATGAATACATTCCAGTGATTTTCATTAAAGAAATTAGTTTTAACACTGGAAAATCCAATATTTAACTGTAAAGCTAAATATTTTATAATGTAAATGCAAACTATGGTGTTACATTTAATATGTATTAGATTACTAAATTAACACATTTTCACCCAAACTAGATTTTCAATAAACACTGCATCTCTTTCTGATATGATTCTATCTCCTGGGGAGTCATTTATTAGGAAGTGTGTGTTTGAATGCCATGGATTCAGATTTATGCTGAGTTTTTACATGTCCATGGATCTTAAGACAATTATAAACAAGAGTTTAATTTGATTTTTACTAAATTAACGTTCAGAGAACTCAAGCAATTTTTCTCCTAGGTTGACTCTGAGATATCAAACCAAAGGAGAAAAATTGGGTAATGATTGAGTTACTTAAGCAATATTCAATTGGAACTTTCAATAACTTTGGATACTGTATTCAATCCAGGAAGGCATGCTTCTGGTTACTTCTGACTTGCCCTGTGATTCCAATCCTAAACATATGCATAAAAAGAAAAGAACATAGAAGGAAAACAATTTCTGCCTTAAGATAAAGTCCCCTTGCCTATTATAATAATACTATTTTTTCTGATTTATCGACTTTTGGACATAGTCAATTTTTACAATCAATTATACCTATATATGTGAACATTAACAAAAGCTTAAAGAGAAATAAACATCTGTCTTACAAGTAATTTTCTTAGTTGCTATTGATGTAATATCGATCACTGATTTGTTGAAGACTTTGGACATAGCTTTTTAATCAAAATATAATGAATATTATCTATGTATTTTTTTTAATTGTATGCTTTTCAATTACCTGCTACATTTCGGATTACAGGCAATGGTCTAGGAGTGAAGATAGAGTATTTGGGAACATACATTACCAGACACATGAATCTTTTCATTTAGTGAAATAAAGACAAGTATATAGACAATTACAAAATATGAGGCAAAATGAGAACTATGATAGAAATAAAGAGGATACCCTCAGAGAGTGCATCAAAGGGAAACCTAATCCAGTCCTGATTGTTAGGAAGCCCTTACTCCTTCAAATTTTCTTTGATATTTCTAGAATTCTGTCTTATTAAATTATATATATAATTATATATTAAAATATATTTATATATAATATATAGTGTGTATATGTTTTATGCACTATAAATATATGATATATAGTATGTATATATAATGTGTATATGTGTATATAAATATACATGTATAATCAGTGTCTGTGTTTAGCATAGGAAAAGTCATGAAGTAAATTTCCAATATATATACCTGATCACATCAGGTGTGTCTGACTTCTCAGAACTATCCAACTCCTCATGCTCCATTCCTAATCTCTGCTCAACTGTCCACATTGCTTTGTCCATATCCATAACGATAAATGTGGATCATTGCACTCTCTAGGCACAGACATTCTTGGGGTTTAACTAGTAGTCTGGACTGAGTAAACATAGCTATTGATATATTAGTGAAACTTGAGAAAAATCACCAGTTTTTGTTATAAATGCACATAACAGTGTGCATTTGCAGAGAACTTGTTACAGTCAATTCAGAGGAAGCCACAGATTTCAAATTAGAGGAACCCTCTTTAATGTTGAGGGGGCATTTACAAAACACATTTTCTAATTTGAAATGAGGTAAGTTAAATACACATTACAGTGAATGTTTTAAAATGTAAATAATGCTTCCTTCAGGAGCTATTGTAAGGCAAGTCTTGTGGTGAAGAAATGTGGCGATTCCTCAAAGACCTAGAAATAGAAATTCCATTTGACCCAGCAATCCCATTACTAGGTATATATCCAAAGGATTATAAATCATTCTACTATAAGGGCACATGCACATGAATGTTCATTGCAGCACTGTTTACAATAGCAAAGACTTGGAACCAACTCAAATGCCCATCGATGATAGACTGGACAGGGAAAATGTGGCACATTACACCATGGACTACTATGCAGCCATAAAAAATAATGAGTTTGTGTCCTTTGTAGGGACGTGGATGAACCTGGAAACCATCATTCTCAGCAAACTGACACAGAACAGAAAATCAAACACCAGATGTTCTCACTCATAGATGGATGTTGAACAATGAGAACACACAGACACAGGGAGGGGAGCATCACACACTGGGGTCTGTGGTGGGGAACTAGGGGAGGGACAGCTGGGGGTGGGGAGGTGGAGAGGGATAACATGGGGAGAAATGCTAGATATAGGTGATGGGGAGGAAGGCAGCAAACCACATTGCCTTGTATGTACCTATGCAACAATCTTGCATGTTCTTCACATGTACCCCAAAACCTAAAATGCAATTATATATATATATATATATATATATATATATATATATATGAGAAATCTCTCAGCAATTGCTTGTCTGTAAAGGATTTTATTTTTCCTTCACTTATGAAGCTTAGTTTGACTGGATATGAAATTCTGTATTGAAAGTTTTTTTCTTTAAGGATGTTAAATATTGGCCCCAACTCTCTTCTGGCATGTAGGGTTTCTTCCGAGAGATCCGCTGTGAGTTTGATGGGCTTCCCTTTGTGGGTGACATGACCTTTCTCTCTGGCTGCCCTTAACATTTTTTACTTCATTTCTACCCTGGTGAATCTGACTAATATGTCCCTTGCAGTTGCTCCTCTTGAGGGGTATCTTTGTGGTGTTCTCTGTATTTCTTGGATTTGGATGTTGGCCTGCCTTGCCAGGTTGGGGAAGTTCTCCTGGATAATATCCTGAAGAGTGTTTTCCAGCTTGGATTCATTCTCCCCGTCACATTCAGGTATAGATCAAGCATAGATTAGGTCTTTTCACATAATCCCATATTTTTTGGGGGTTTTGTTAGTTATAGATGGAATGTATTTCAAAACAATAAAAGCTACTTACAACAAACCCACAGCCAATATCTTACTGAATGGGCAAAAACTGGAAGCATTTCTTTTGAAAACTGACACCAGACAAGTATGCCCTCTCTCACCACTCCTATTCAGTATAGTATTGGAAGTTCTAGCCAGAGCAATTAGGCAAGAGAAAGAAATAAAGGTATTCAATTAGAAAAAGAGGAAGTCAAATTGTCTCTATTTGCAGATAACATGACTGCATATTTAGAAGACCCCATCATCTAAGCCTAAAACCTCCTTAAGGTGATAAGCAACTTCAGCAAAGTCTCAGGATACAAAATCAATGTGCAGAAATCACAGGCATTCCTATACACCAATAACAGTCAAACAGAGAGCCAAATTATGAGCAAACTCCCATTCACAATTGTTACAAAGATAATAAAATACCTAGGAATACAACTAACAAAAGATGCAAAGGACTTCTTCAAGGAAAACAACAAACCACTGCTCAAGGAAATAAGAGAGGACACAAACAGATGGAAAAACAGTCCATGTTCATGGTTAGGAAGAATCAATACTGTGAAAATGGCCATACTGCCCAAAGTAATGTATAGATTCAATGTTATCCCCATCAAGCTACGATTGATCTTCTTCACAGAACTGGAAAAAAATACTTTAAACTTCATATGGAACCAAAAGAGAGCCCTCCTAGCCAAGACAATCCTAAGCAAAAAGAACAAAGTGGGAGGCATCACACTACCTGACTTCAAACTATATTATAAGGCTACAGTAATCAAAACAGCATGGTACTCGTACCAAAACAGAGATATAGACCAATGGAAGAGAACAGAGGCCTTGGAAGCAATACCACACATCTACAACCATCTGATCTTTGACAAACCTGACAAAGACAAGTAATGGGGAAAGAATTCCCTGTTTAATAAATGGTACTGGGAAAACTGGCTAGCCATGTGCAAAAAGCTGAAACTGGACCCATTCCTCACATCTTATACAAAAATTAACTCGAAATAGATTAAAGATTTAAACATAAGACCTAACACCATAAAATCCCTAGAAGAAAACCTAGGCAACACCATTCAGGACATAGGCATAGTCAAGGACTTCATGACTAAAACACCAAAAGCAATGGCAACAAAAGCCAAAATAGACAAATGGGATCTAATTAAACTTAAGAGCTTCTGCACAGCAAAAAACAATCATTAGCGTGAACCAGCAACCAACAGAATGGGAAAAAAATTTTGCAATCTACCCATCTGACAAAGGGCTAATATCCAGAATCTACAAAGAACTACAACAGATGTACAAGAAAAAAGCAAACAAACCCATTCAAAAGTGGGCAAAGGATATGAACAGACACTTTTCAAAAGAAGACATTTATGTGACCAACAAGCACATGAACAAATACTCATCATCACTGGTCATTAGAGAAATGCAAGATCGTTAAAAAATCTGGAGACAACAGTTGCTGGAGAATATGTGGAGAAAAAGGAACACTTTTAGATTGTTGGTGGGAGTGTAATTTAGTTCAACCATTTTGGAGGACAATATGGAGATGCCTCAAGAATCTAGACATAGAAATTCTATTTGACCCAGCAATCCCATTGCTTGGGATTAGTAGTTTACAAACTTGGTATTTTTTTAAATAAATTGACATTGAATTTTGCAGTATTTTACTACATCTATCAATATGTAAACATAGTTAATAACATGGATTGATTTTTAAATTTTCAACTAGTCTTACAAACCTAAAGTAAGACATGTGGTTCATGTTGTATTATCTTTTTGTGTATCTATAGATTCAATTTACTAATTATTTTAAGGATCATTATATTTATGTTCATAGGTGAGATTAATTTATAATTAATTTATTATTATGACATTGGTAGGATTTTGGAAATCAAAACATGCTGTAACAAAAAGTAAAAATCATCCTCTATTTTTTACTCACGGGAAGTTTGTACAACATTGGTGCTACTTTTTCTTATATGGTTAAAGAATTCACTAATGTGAGTTTTCTTTGTGAGAAGGATTTTAAGAATAGATTTAATGTATTTAATAAATCCCAGCCTACTGCAGATTTTCTTTTTTTTGCAGAGTGACTTGAATAATCATATTTTTAAAGAAGTTTTTTCCATGTTTTTCAAATTATTGAACTTACTGGTATAATTCATTTGGTCAATGCAATACGAGAAGATTCAAGAGCCAGGGTGAGATTCACCATGTGGCTGTTTTCTTACCCAAGCAATAATTGAATTACATGTTGAGGCAAATCCTTGCTCAGCATGGATCTATTGGTGACTACAATAAGCAGAGATCAATGTCTGACATGCATCTCATATTATTATTGTTGCATGAATATAAAAGGAATATTTGTTGTGTTAAGTGAATAATGTTTTAGGGATTGTGATTTCATTTTAAGCTGACCCACACTGTAAAAATTAGTATTTTTTTTTTCTTTTTTTTTTTTTGAGACGGAGTTTCTCTCTTGTTACCCAGGCTGGAGTGCAATGGCGCTATCTCGACTCACTGCAACCTCCGCCTCCTGGGTTCAGGCAATTCTGCTGCCTTAGCCTCCTGAGTGGCTGGGATTACAGGCATGCATCACCATGCCCAGCTAATTTTTTTGTATTTTTAGTAGAGACAGGGTTTCACCATGTTGACCAGGATGGTCTCGATCTCTTGACTTCGTGATCCACCCGCCTCGGCCTCCCAAAGTGCTGGGATTACAGGAAAATTAGTATTTTTTAAACAATCTGAGCTTTGTATTTTATTTGAACAGAAACATTATATATTGAATTTTAGTTGTAAATGTATCAATCATTAGATGTGTTGCTATGAATTTTTAAAATTTGTTTAGTTCAGCCATTGTGGAAGATAGTGTGGTGATTCCTCAAAGACCTAGAACCAGAAATGGCATTTGACCTAGGAATCCCATTACTGAGTATATACCCCGAAAATACAAATTATTTTATTATAAAGATACATGCACACGTATGTTTGTTCACTACAGCAAAGACATGGAATCAACCCAATGCCGATTAATGATAGACTGGATAAAGAAAATGTGCTGCATATACACTATGGAATACTATGCAGTCATAAAAAGGAATGAGATCATGTTCTTTGCAGGGACCTGGATGGAGCCAGAAGCCATTATCTTCAGCAAACTAAGTCAGCAACAGAAAACCAAGCACCACTTGTTCCTGCTTATCAATGGGAGCTGAACAATGAGAACACGAGGACACAGAGAGGGGAGCAGCACACACTGGGGCCTGTCAGGGGAGTGTGGGGAGAGGGAGAACATCAGGATAAATAACTAAAACATGCTGGTCTTAATACCTAGGTGATGGGTTGATAGGTGCAGCAAACCACCATGGCACACATTAACCTATATAACAAACCTGCATATCCTGTACATGTATCCTAGAACCTAAGATAAAATATTTTTTAAAATTTTAAATTTGTTTCTCAGCATTGTTAATATGAACCTTTCTTTCTTCATAGTATTTTATGTTACATTGTAAATAAAAGCATCTTTTAAAAAATATTTTAAGGCAATTTAAATTACTAATGCAGTTAATTTCTGACTATTTTTTTATATGCACAGAAGCAATATTTTTAAAGGTATATTTTCCTGAGAATTTTCATATCACTTTATTCATAATTCTATTTAGACATGTATTCTAATATATCCTGTGGAATGTATAGTTAGGTCTTTATTTATACATTTTATTTTACATTTCCTAATAAAAACAATAAATAAACCTTATACTATATATTTCCTAACAGTGATTTTTACATTATGTACTCTTATCCTGCTCCAAATGTTGAATAGGTTTTTAATTTCTAAATATCACTTTTTGCATGTGTCATTGATTAGTGAGAACCAGACAGTTCAGAAATAAAGAGCCTCTCTATATTAATCTCTAGTGAAAAATGAACTGGATAATGTGTTTATGATTAATTGCTTCAATTCTGCTAAAGTCTGATTAATTACCTCTCTCTTGGTAGTACACTTATTAAAGTACTGATTGAATTCAAACAGCGATCTCTGATTCCATAACTAAGTTTCTATAAATGAAGTCACACTATTTATAGTTGCTTCTATTATGAATTTGGCTACTTGCCTGCTCAATATTGTCATATCTATTGGATTTATCTGACAATAGTGCTACTATTTCCACGGGTGCTTTGGTGTGCGTCATTTCAACCATTGTGGAAGACAGTGTGGTGATTCCTCAAGGATCTAGAACCAGAAATACCATTTGATCCAGCAATCTCATTACAGAGTATATACCCAAGGGATTATCAATCATTTACTATACAGACACATGCACACATATGTTTACTGCAGCACTATTTACAATAGCAAAGACTTGGAACCAACCCAAATGCCCATCAATGATAGACTTAAAGAAAATGTAGCACATATACACCATGGAATAATATGCAACCATAAAAAATGAATTCATGTCCTTTGTAGGAACATGGATGAAGCTGGAAGCCATCATTCTCAGCAAACTAACACGGCAACAGAAAACCAAACACCACATGTTCTCACTCATAAGTGGGAATGGAACAATGACAAATGGACACAGGGAAGGGAAAATCATACAATGGGGCCTGTTGGAGGGTGGGGGGGAAGGGGAGGGAGAGCATTAGGACAAATACCTAATGCATGCAGTGCTTAAAATCTAGATGACAGGTTGATAGGTGCAGCAAACCACCATGGCACATGCATACCTATGTAACAAACCGGCACATTCTGCATGTATATCCAAGAACTTAGAGTAAAATAAAATAAAATAAGAACTTAAAATAAAATAAAATAAGATAAAATAAAATGTTTGATGAATTCTTGTATCTTTAACATCTCTGAAAGTATTTTCTATGGCTCAATGAAAATTGTACAAGTTATTTTTACCAAGTATGAAAAAGAAAACCACTCTAAAATATTTCTTCTGTAGTCAATGCCACATATGAGAGAAGATGTAGAAACCTCCTGTGTTTATTTAACACATTTTTGTCCCTATTTCATTTATTTTATTTTAGGTACTTAAGTTAGTTTTGGAAATATAAAGATAACAAAGATAAAAGCTCAGTCATTAATAAATTTACCAAACCTTGTTTGCGTCTGTCTTTCTCACACAGATTTGTTGCTAAGGGTGCTTTAAAATCCAAAGACTACAAAAGCTGTAAGAATGAAAATACTTCACATTAATTTGTATTTTATATTTTTGTTCAGTTTGTTGTAAACTTGAATGTCAATTTAAATTTTTATCTTTGATTATAAAGATTTGATAAACAGTAAACAGGCCTATAAGTTTGTCTTAATACAACTTAGGATACAACTAATGTCAGTGTGGGGTTTTTTGATGATGATGATGATTATAGTAATTTAAAATAAACCTTCCAATAATTGACAGATGTGAAAATGTCATGAACTCATTTCTATACACTTTCAAGTATCCTGCACAAACTGGCAGATCAAACTGTTGTTGCATTATGGTAAATCAGCCAGTTTAGAACTTCAGCTTCTATACTCTGTATTATTGAAAAAAATCAACTTTAATGAATAAATTATTATTGAACTGTGTTATGAGACAGGCACCATAGTAGACACATTCATGTCTGTTTTCATTTTCATCTTCACATCAGCACTGAGAGGTACACATCATTTTATGCATGCTACATATGAGGAAATTGGGACTTTAATACTTTTTAAAAATTCTGGTTTACATGGATTGTAATTCAAAAAGGGATATTTGAACCCAGAATATTATGCAACTGCTTTTCTGTGTGTGATAAGGTGATGAAGCTAATATATCCCATAACTTGTTATATAGTCATAAATTGAATTCACTCTAATACATCTAACTGATATCCTCTTAAATACGTAGAGAAAGAAATGCATGTATGTTGATTGCAGATAGCTACAGATGCTCCTCAACTTATGATGGGCTTATGTCTGAATACACCCATTGTAAGTTGAAAATACTGTAAGTCAAAAATGTATTTAATAAATCTAACCTACTAAACATGATAGCTTAGCCTAGCCTCCCTCAAACATGCCCAGAACACTTACACTGACCTATGTATAGTTAGGCCAAATCATCTAACACAAAGCATATTTAATAATAAAGTGATGAATGTAACTTATGGAATGCTGTGCTGAAAGTGAAAAACAAAATTGTTATATGAATACCCAAAGTATGGTTTGTGCACCATCTTAAAGACAAAAAAATTGTAAGGTGAATCATCATAAGTCAGGGACCATCTGTAGTTAGAATAAGCTAAAATTGAAGGAAAAAAACAAAGCAAGGTAGAGAAGGTAGTGAAGGCTTAGAAAAAGCGGTTTGTACTATAATGTTCATTCATATATTATATATACAGTTCTATAATGACAAACTGAATAGAAATAGTGGATGGAATAAAATTTGATGAGATGAATAGATAAGATGAAAAAAGACAATTTGATAGAAAAATTAGATTTGATTCAATAAAAAAGTAAACAGATTAGTTATAGTGTACAATTGAATTATAAAGCAGTAATAGGGCTATTTTGATTTAATAAAGCACATTTAAAAACTAGGCAACCAGTTTCTAACTCATTATTCAAAAAGTAAGTATTTTAACCTGATTTTCTACTTTCAAAAATTCACTTCAATGTCTCATGCCTCCAAGTGAGTCCAGTTCTGACCCAGAGCTTCTGCATAGCTGACTTTACCTCTTTGTTCCGAAGTGTGTAGATGAGAGGGTTTAGCATTGGGGTAATAACATTGTAGAGTACAGACACCATCTTGTCCACAGAAAATGTAGAGAAAGGACGAGCATAGATGAAAATACAGGGTCCAAAAAAGAGTGTTACCACCATGAGGTGAGAGGCACATGTGGAGAGTGCCTTTCGCCTTCCCTCCTTGGAGCGAATCTTGACTAGGATAGTGGTGTAGGAGGAAATCAGCATCACAAAGGAGCTGGTGGAGATCAACCCACTGTTAGATACCATGAGCAATTCAATGACAAAAGTGTCAGCACAGGCGAGTTTGATGACAGGGGGAACATCACAAAAAAAGTTGTCCACCTGATTTGGCCCACAAAAGGGCAGACGGATAGTGAGAATGGTCTGAACAGTGGAGTGCACAAATCCTCCCATCCAGGAGGCAGCAACCAACACACAACATAATCCCCGACTCATGACAGTGGTGTAGTGCAGGGGGCGACAGATTGCAACATAGCGATCGTAGGCCATCACTGTGAGCAGGAACATCTCAGCTGCCCCTACAAAATGCAGGAAGAAGAGTTGCGCAATGCATTGGTCATAGGAAATGAGCTTTTCATGATTGAGGAAGTCAGCCAGAAGCTTAGGGGTAGTTACTGTTGAATAACATAGGTCCAGAAATGAGAGATTGCCAAGAAGGAAATACATGGCTGATGAATTCAGGTATTTATCAGATGCCACTGTGATCATAATGAGAATATTGCCAACCCAAGTGGACACATAGAAGAAAAGAAATAGTACAAATAGTCCTGCTTCAATAGATGATGTCTGTGAGAAGCCTGACAAGAAAAATTCTCTCACCACTACTGTTTGGTTTTTATCCATTTGACCTGGCTCTACCTAGATCAAAGAGATTAAACAATAGGGCATTAGTGACATTTAAAAAGAATGAGGTAATTCACATAAAATACAAGACTCTGCTCCTTTCAAAAAAGAGATTTTTCATCCTCTAAGATAATCCTGATTGATTAGCTGGAAGAAACTATTTTCTCCTTACCTAATATTATGTATATTATTTCACCAGCTGCAAACTTGAGACTGATGAAGTGGCCAACATTAATTAGAACGTGAAGTTACCTGGCTCCAAGCCACTAACTTCCACATGATGCATTTCTCTTCCATCATTCAGCACATTATGTCTCTCTCCTTTTCCACATTCAGTATCAAGAAATGTTACATTTTTCTGAAATATTATTTTTTAATAAAAACGTTTGGGAAAAAATAAAATCAAAGGTAGAATTTCAGATTCCGGTAAACGAACATTAGATCTGTAGAGGTTTTATCTGAGAAAAGGGAATCCCTGAACCTTTTGCCATCAAGATAATTCTCACAGGACTCTAACCTGTGCAAATCGCTACAGGAAAGGTCACATTCCACCTTGAGATTAATTGCTAGTTCATTGACCTCTTACTACATTTTCTTTGGTATGCTGTCCAGCTTACCATATTCTGTAATACACGTATTGCCAGTTTATTATTGTAATAATATGTTTCTCATCTTGAATCATACCTGTGGGTATATAGGTACATATTATGCTTACAATGATCTAAATAGAATATAACGGTTGTTCATGCATTTAAATGACTCTCCTTTGACTAGTCTATCAAATCAAATAAAAATCAACTATTTCTCTGAGAGGAAAATAGCAATTTGTATGTTGTATATATTTTATCCATTTTCATGAGCAATAGCTGGAACATGATACTATATGAGATGAAACGAGTGATAGTCCACTGAGAACTGACTGCAGGGACGGGTGTTTTGGTGTTTCGTGATAGCTGTTATTCACTCAGATTCTACAGCTCAGTTCCGCCATACACAGAGCAACATTTTGAAGACTTAAGACATGATGCATTTCTCTGCATCAGATAGCAATTTAAAGTTTAAATATTGAATTTTCTTCATCTTATTATAGTTTGTGCCACCTCTAATTCTATAAACTGTATACTTTCATTTAGGCAAATCAATGAGAATAAAAATATTAGAAATAAAATTAATTTTAAACTAAATAAAAGTTAGCTTAAAAATAAAATTCACATACTCCTTATTTAAGGTATTTACATAGATATAAAGATTACATCAATTGTATGCTAACAGTTAAAAAATATCAAGAAACTATGAGGTAAAACTTCCAAATTTAAATTTTATTTTGTTAAACTGATATATAAAAATATTAACTTGAAAAAATGGTCATATAATAAAATAAAAAACAGGACACAAAACTATACTTAAAATATGATACAATCTGTGTACAAAGAAAGGTTAAACTATATAGGACACTAGACTACGTGTAAAGGCAATAAAAAATTTACAGAATTTCACCTTAATGATTAAGACTTTCTTCTCACCCATTGAGTTCTTAATTTTCTACAATGAACTTAATTATATTTCTGAAAAATAATAAACTTTCTGTGAATTTCTGTGGGTATGCATACCTGTAGGGTTTATGACATTTTATTTTACATTAAAAATTTTTTTAATGTATTTTTTTCTCTTTCTGCAACTTAATTATTATTTAACATTTTACTTTCAGGTAAGAATTTCACTTAATTATAATCCATTCAGCTTGTTTTGAGAGTAACAATTGTCTAGATATAACATTAAATAATTTCAGTTTCAGAATCATAAAAAACATGAAGAAAATAATTATCTTTTCAATTCCCAGAGGCAAAGATTGTTTATTTTGCTAGCCATATACTCTTAAAAGCTTTTTAAAATGCAGTTTGAGTTGTACAACATAACATTGCATAGACAATATTATGTTTAAAAAGACCACAATTAGCATTTAATACTGATTCTGCAGGTGAGTCCTGATGACAGGAGCATGAATAAAAGCTGTCAGTGTAATAGATTTTAATTCAAATTACATACCTCCTTGTCTGTACAGAGTAAATTCTTAGGTCCTGCAGTCATGAACTCGTGGCACATTAACAGTATAAAACCATCCTAGATATTATAGAACCAAGAAGATAAATGAATTAAGATGAAATCCCCTGGTTACACTGGCCACCGTTAGGAAATTTTGATGTTTAGGGATTTTAAGGTTCAGGTATTCACAGTGAAATCACAAAGGAAATCATTAAAAAATTTTAATCACAACCCTTTGTCATAAATTATGAAACATAAAAATAAGTGTGTTGACTGATAGAAGGTAGAAAGCAATTAACAGAAGGGGAAAAGAAGACATGAGAGTTGTAATAATGTCAGCTGAATTTTATAGTGAGGTAAGGGGCCCCCTGGCCCACACGGCTGAGGCTAATGGAAAGGATGATGGAACATTAAGGAAAATTTGGCTTCAGGTGCCTTGCATTTCTTCTACCAGTACACCTTTGCTTGTACTGCTTTATCTGGAGGACCTTTTCCAATCAGAATTACTGACTTCAGATTCAATTTAATTTTGTTTAATATTACAAAATATCTTAAGTAAAAATGAAAGTTTTCCCCTTTCTTCTACTTCTGCCTCTATGCCACTGAGAGGAGAAGAGATGGGGGAAGACAAAGAAAGAGAAAGGCTTTCTTCACTACAGAAATATACTTGTGGATGTGATTTCATGTGCTATATTCAGCTCTAATTATTATTATTAATTTTTTTTTGAGACGGAGTCTCACTCTGTCCCCATACTGTAGTGCAGTGGCGCGATCCCGGCTCACTGTAACCTCTGCCTCCCAGGTTCAAGAGATTCTCCTGCCTCAGCCTTCTGAAAAGCTGGGATTACAGGCCCCTGCCACCACTCACAGCTCTAGCTCTAATTATTTTTTAACTGATATATGATATTAAAACCATCAAATATGGTATGCTATAATAAATATTCTATCAATGAGCATGTAGATGATCTATTATCGTTATAATAAAAGGTTCTACGGTGAACAATTTGTTCATATTTCTTCAGACTGCTATTCAGTATTTGTTAGAGGCTGAAAGTAAAATTTCTGAGACAAATGTGGACAGATATTTCTCCCCCCAAAAACTGTAGTACTAATTTATACTTCCATAAGCCATATATGTGATACTATTTTTACACTCTTTCCTACACTAGATAACATCATTTTTCAATTTTAATTATAATTTTTCAAATATGATGTGTAATGATAGTACGTTTTACTTTGCATTTGCCTCAGCAGTACTGTGAATGAACATCTTTTCAGATTTTTATTAGTCACACATCTTTTAATTCTAAAAATTGCATGTTCCTTTGTCACTTTCAGTTCTTAGTGTTTATCACATATTCTTTATTAATGTATGGAAGTTCTCTAGACTTCAAAGACATTAGACAATGCAAGTGTTTGAAATATTTACTGCAAGCCTGAATTTAAAGCTGATTGAATTTTTGCTCATGTAAACTTCTAGCCAGATGGAGACAGAACATTAACAATGCCTCGGCCAGGAACAGTGGCTCATGCCTGTAATCCCAGCACTTTGGCAGGCCAAAGCGGGCGAATCGCCTGAGGTCAG
This sequence comes from Aotus nancymaae, assembly GCF_030222135.1. Taxonomy (NCBI): domain Eukaryota; kingdom Metazoa; phylum Chordata; class Mammalia; order Primates; family Aotidae; genus Aotus; species Aotus nancymaae. Next base: position 33,298,076 of record NW_026988422.1, on the reverse strand, counting down.
GAGTTTGAGACCAGTCTGGCTAACATAGTGAAACCCTGTCTCTACTAAAAATGTTAAAAAATTAACAGGGCATGGTGGCGCACGCCCGTGGACCCAGCTACTCGGGAGGCTGAGGCAGGAGAATCGCTTCAATCCAGGAGGCGGAGGTTACAGTGAGCCGAGTTGGCGCCGCTGCACTCCAGCCTGGGCAACAGAGAGAGACTCCATCTCAAAAAAAAGCTAAACAAACAAACAAACAAACCCAAAAAACAATGCCTCAGATGACTTCTTCACTCCTCATCCCAACAGTAACGCCTAAAGCTATCCTCTTTTATAACCTTTATCACCTTTAATTTTGCCTGTGTTTGAATTTTGTATAAATGAGATTACAAAATACATACTCTTTCTATGTGAGTTGATTACTTTGACATTATGACTGAAATTTAATCTAGTTATTGTGTGTATCATTGTTTGTATATTTTTATTATTTCTTTATTATTTCTTCAACTATTTGAGCACACTACGATTTGTTTATACGTTGCACTGTTGCTGGACATTTGGGTGGTTTCTAATTTTGACTAATACAAAAAAAAATCTTTTATAAACATTCCTGTACATATTTTTTGACGGACATTTCTGATGGATGTACACCAGGAGCATAACTTTTCAGTCCTAAAGTAGATGTATATCTAATTTGATAAGAAACTGTAAAACATTCTTCAGATATGGTTGGATCAATTTACAATACCACCACTGTTGTAACAGAGTTTACATTGCTCCATATTCTCCTCAACATGTACCTTTAAAAAGAAAAATAATTTAGTCACTCTGCTGGGGATGAATTGTGGTTAATTTGCATATCCCTGATGCTGAACATTTTGTATGTTTATTGGCTGTTTGAAAATCTTTTTCATGAAATGTTCATTCAGTTGCTGAGTCACTTGCATTTTCTTACTGACTTATAGGAATCTCTTATATATGATATAAACAACTTCATTGTTGATATATATGTTACAATTATGTAATATCATCTCCAGCTTACCTTTTCATTTTCTTAGTGATATCATTTAGTAAACAGAAGTTCTTAATTTCTGAAGCCCAGTGTGGTAGTTGATTTTTAGTTACAAATAAACTGCATTAGTGGGTACCCAGATATCTAATAAAGCATTATTTAGTCTCAATCATTGTATTAGTTATTCTCAATGCTTCAGTAAGCACTGAACCTGTCCTCCTTCTGCAGAAACGGAAATCCAGGTGGTTTGACACTTGATTGGAATGATTAGGCTGCCCAAGGTGTGTTTGCAAAGGAGTTTATGCGGGAGATTGCTGTGAGACTCAGGGGACTGAGTCGGGAATAACCTCCCTCAATGTGAACAGGTACCTTCCAAGAAGCTGAGGGTCCAGGTAGAGGAATTCTCAGCTTTCATAATCAGTGAGCCAACTTCCCCTAATAAATCTCTTTCTCATCTCTCTCTCTCTTTCACTCTCTCTCATCTCTCTTGTTTATATATATTGAGATATATAACATATATATTCTTAATTTTCTTTTTTGACTGTTCATTGTTAGTGTATAGAAATACAATTTTTATGTGTTAACTTCTGTATCCTGTTAATTTGTGTTGAGGTAGCTTCCTTCTATTCCTAATGTGAAGTGCTTTTATCATGAAAAGATGCTGAATTTTTTTCAAATGCTTTTTCTGTATCAATTGTTTTTCTCCCTTCATCTGTTAATGCAATGTGATATATTACATTGATTTTTTATGTTAAAACATCTTTATATCCCAAGAATAAATACTCCTTGGTCATAGTATATAATCTTTTTAATGTGCTATTGAATTCGGTTTGCTAGTATTTTGTTGAGGATTTTGCAACAATGTTCAGAAGTGACGTTGGCCTATAGTTTTCATTTCCTGTAGTTTTTTGGTCTGGCCTTGGTATCAAAGTGACACTGGCCTCATAGAATGAATTAGGAAGTATTCCCTCCTCTTAAATTTTTTGAAAACATTTTGAAGAGAATGGGTACAAAATAATTCTTCTTTCAATGTTAGTAAAATTCACTAATGAAGCCATCATGTCTAGACTTCTCTTTGTTGGGGGATTTTGATCACTAATTCAATCTCCTTACTAGTTACAGATATTTTCATACTTTTATTTCTTCATTATTAAGTATTTCTGGGTCTTGTGCTCCTAGAAATCTGTATATTTCACCTAGGTTATTCATTTTATTGGCATGCAATTATTCATACTACTCTTTTATAATCCTTTTTGTTTCCTTAGAATTGGTAGTAATATACTGTTCTCATTTTTATTTCTGGTTTTAGTAATTTGAGTCTCCTCTCTGTTTTGTTAGTCAATCTAGCTTAAGTTTGCCAATTTTGTTGTCTTTTCAAATATCCAACTTTTGATTTCATTGAATTTTTCTATTGTTTTATGTACTCTATTTCAATTATCTCTACTTTTTATTATTTCCTGCTTTCTGCTAGGTTCACGTGTAGTTTGTTTTATTTTTTCAAGTTCCTTAAGTTGTAAAGCTAAGTTGTTGATTTGAAAACTTTCTGGGTTTTATTTTTTTAATTTAATATTTTTAACTTTTAGATTCATGAAGTACATATGCAGATTTGGTACACCACCCAAATAGTGAATATAATATCCAATAGGTAGGTTTTTTTTTCCTTCCAATGTTTATTTTAGGTTTGAGGGTATATGTGCATCTTTATTACATGGGTAAATTGGGTGTCACAGGGGTTTAGTGGACTGATAATTTTGTCACCCAGTAATGAGTGTAGAATATGATAGGTAGTTTTTTAATCCTTATTGTCCTCCAACCCTTCACCCTCAAGTAAACCCCAGTGTCTATATTTCCCTTCTGTGTGTCCATGTGTACTCAACATTTAGCTCCCACTTACAAGTGAGAACGTGCTGATTTTGTTTTTCTGATCCTACATTAATTCGTTTAGGATAATGGCCTCAAGCTCCATCCATGTTGCTGCAAAGGACATGAGTTCCTTCTTTCTTACGGTTTGTAGTTTTCAATGTTGTATATGTACCCCATTTTCTTCATTCAATCCACCATGGATGGACATCTATGTTGAATCCATGTCCTTGGTATTGTGAATAGTGCTGTCATGAACGTATGTTTTCATGTGCCTTTATGGTAGAATGATTTATATTCTTTTGGGTATGAGATGGTTTGCCTGTGTCCTCAACCAAATCTCGTCTTGAATTAGACACACCATCTAGCTTCCTACATCCCAAAACAAAACTAAAACTTTTTATACATTGCTGGATTATACTTGTTAATATTAACAAAGACTCCCTTGGCACATATACACCATGGAATACTATGTAGCCATAAAAAAACAATGAGTTTGTTTCCTTTGTGGGGACGTGGATGAATCTGGAAACCATCATTCTCAGCAAATTGACACAAAAGCAGAAAATCAAACACCACATGTTCTCACTCATAGGGGCGTGTTGAACAATGAGAACACATGGACACAGAGGGGGAGTATCACACACTGGGGTCTGTTGGGGGGACTAGGGGAGAGACAGCTAGGGGTAGGGAGGTTGGGGAGAGATAACATGGGGAGAAATGCCAGTTATAAGTGACGGGGGGTGGAGGCAGCAAACCACATTGTCATGTATGTACCTATGCAATAATCCTACATGATCTGCACATGTACCCCAGAACCTAAAGTACAATTAAAAGAAAAAGGCTCTCTTCTTTTTCAAACTTTAGTCAGGCTACATTGAGCATTATTCTTGAATAGTTCACAATCATGACAAAACACCCTACTCTCTTAACTTATCTAGCCAGGTTTCAGTGAAAAATCCTGTTAAGTCAGTTTGGTAAGAATCCCTGCAAACTTGTAATCAAATTTGTTTTTTTATTACTAACCTTTGATATCTAAGTTCTTGGCCAGCCTTTAACAAGAATTCTGCTAAGCCAACCAGTGATCTCTGACTGCTGCTCAGAAGAAACGAGAGGGATAGATAGGGTAAAAATCTGAATCGATATTCTAATTCTGGGCACATATTGGAATTGGCTAGTAATCCCATATTAGCTAGGTTCCAACAGTTGCCCAGTTCATGGAAAGCCTTCTAATTTAGTTTACTTGGGATAATTTTACTTATTTTGCTTTACTCTTATGGAATATATTGCTGTTGTACTCTTTGTGTAGGAATGCAGGATAAATTTATTCAACATTTTCTTAAATTAAACACTTATTAATCTTCCAGATATCACCTTTTGTCAGAACTCAGAGTTAGGAATGGCCCTGATTGAGCTCTTCTTTACCCTGAATACAGGAGACCCTCATAATTAGGCAAGAATATCATTCACCCCTATTCAGCCTGAAGAAATGACAGAAGATAGATCTTCATCCATCTGCAACCCTTAGGAGTAAGGATTCTCTTATAAAACGAAGGCGGGAAATGTCAAAGGTGTTTGAACCAGAGCAACTTCATCTAAAATAGGAGCACATTTTCATAGAAATGTCTTCATGTGCTGTCAGATATATAGTGCAGTATAAAATGCATTCTTATCTAGATCAATCACATGTTATATATCACATATATGTACTTATAAATAGATCTATTATCTCTGTGACTTAGAGATATGCTCCTATTATTACTCCAAAGTTGTTGTGAGCAGTACTGTTTTCAGACGGAAAGATAACAAAATTAAGCATTTATAAGACAATGTCATTTTCTCAATGTCATCAAAGTCTGTATCTTAAGGAGTTTTAAATAAGAATACAAAGTGGGATATTTTAAAAAATCATAAGTTGGAGAAAGAATATTTAAAATCACTAAAGTTTATTTTATGAGTTTTTATTATCATTACAGTCCAATTAATTTAATCAATCAACTGACCTTTCCAACTGGCCAAGTTGAATTGCTTTAACATTACAGTGAATCCACTTGTAAGCATATAGAGACAGGGCTAAAGTGGTAACATTCTCATAAGTTTACTTTGTTTCTAAGAAAAGAACATTTCTTATGACTACAGAAACCTGACCAGGCTTCATATACCGACTCTTCAGTTTTGACATAGCTGCCTTCACTTCTTTGTTCCTTAGCGTGTAGATTACAGGGTTTAAAATAGGTGTGAAAATGGTGTAGAATACAGCAAGGACTTTGTCAACTGAGTAACTGCTGAAGGGCCACACATAGATGAAAATGCATGGTCCAAAGAATAAAGTGACCACAGTGATGTGAGCAGTCAACGTGGAGCGGGCCTTTGCCATGCTTGCGGAGGAGCGAGTCCTAACTGTAACAAGAATTACTGTGTAGGAGACAACCAAGAGTAGAAAGGAACTCAGAGAGAGAAAGCCACTGTCGGCAACTATTAGTAGGCTGACAACATAAGTGTCTATGCAGGCTAACTTGGTCACTAGAGGAAGGTCACAGAAAAAACTATCTACCTTATTAGGACCACAGAATGGCAGGTTAACAGTGAACGCCAACTGGCTGGTAGTATGGATGAAGCCCACAAACCAGGAAATGAGGACGAGCACAACACATACACGGCGGCTCATGATTGTCATGTAGTGGAGAGGTCTGCATATGGCAACGTAGCGGTCATAGGCCATGGAAACTAGGAGCACCATTTCACTGCCAGTGAAAAGATGAACAAAGAAAATCTGGGCCAGGCAGGCATCAAAAGAAATAGTCTTGCGCTCAACCAGAAAGTCTGCAATCATTTTAGGGGTAGCGAAAGAGGCAACGCATACATCTATAAATGAGAGGTTTGCAAGCAGAAAGTACATGGGCGTGTGAAGGCGGGAATCTGAGGTCACAGTGAGGATGATGAGAAAGTTGCCCAGCAGAATTGCTAGATAAAGTAGTGAAAATATCAGAAACAAGAAAGGTTGGAGCTCCCTTGAACTAGACAGTCCCAGCAACACAAATTCTGTCACTCGAGAATGATTTGTCTCATTCATTGATTTTGGAAGGGACTTAGTTCCAGTTACCTGAATAGGAGAGAAACAGAGATCAGTTAAAGAGTTGAGCATAGATTTGATTTTTCCAATTACACTTAACTTTTCAGAATTCCAATTCCTATTTATATTTATGTGTCTGAGTTTTCATGAGTTATTACAAATTTTGCAGCTAGTACAGCTAAGAATGGAAGGTTGGGTTAAAGAGGAGAGTTGTCAAGGAGATGTCCAACCAACTGGCATATCCAAATACATAAATTTAAGAAATGAAATCAACAATTTAAAAATGAATGTGGGCATGTGAAATTTTTGTGAGAAATCCAGTCTAAAAATCTACAGAGACAAAATCTAAACCAACGTTTCTAAAGTAAATGATACAAAAATTTTTTGAACATTTGCCACAGAGGAAGATAATTTCACAAACTTGATGACTAAAAAAAGTTAGACACAGAAGAGTATACATTGCATTGATCTATTTAAATGAAATTCAAAATGGCAAAACTAAGGTGTAGAAAAACCTCATAGCAGTTATCTGTAAGGAACAGGAAGTGGTCATGGGAGGGGCTTTTGAAGTGCTAGCAATATTCTTTCTTGATATGGTTGATAGTTACATGGGAGTATTTATGAAAACTTACTGAAATAAGAACGTTTGCTTTTTTCACTTTTGTATACACAAGTTGCATATTTATAAAAATTAAAGCGAGAGAGAGACAGCATTAGATTTGTGTAAGAGAGCTCACAGGAGGAATCATTGTCTTAAGTGATTATATCTTATTTCTTCTCTCCAGTTACAAATTATACAAACTAAAATACAAACCCCTGGCAAAATTGAAGCCACCCAATCTTACTGGAACTCTTTTATGATTCAGCTCTTCATGGAGTTCTACTTTATCATGAAATCTAGCACATTGGTTTCCTTCAATTAATCCCTGAAGCTATGAAGCTTCTGTAAACTCAGTCATAAGTGTCACTAACCATGGACATTTAATTGAACTGTGACTGACACTTGATTTGATTTGATGTGGCTTAAAAACTTATGTTATATTACTTACTATAAATAATAATATAACTAATAAGTTATATTACTTATTAGCAAGAAATTCAGACCATGAGGAAAATATAGATTAACTCAGTTACTCTATAGTCTATGTTATCAGAACTTTCTTTCTTTTATGTTATTTTTATTTGTGGAAGCTATTTTGAACTAAGAAAAGTTTCATAGTAAATAAGAAAAAATAAAATGTGAATCATAAAGGAGCATTACATTATCTGATTTTGAAGAATCTTTCTCCACATCTTAAGCAGGTCTTGGTAGAGGATGTCTTTTATTTTACCAATTTCTAATCACTTGCGATTTTTGATATTAATGTCTTCTTAGATCATAACTGCAAATTGCTTATTCTCTTCTTGGGCTAGACTGGAGGGTTTATGTATAAAAACAGAGCATGTGATGAATAATTTTAACTCTCAGAAACCAAATTTTAGACTCCCCTCTGTATTTCAAATCTCCAGTTCTCCAAAAAGAAAAATATATAAATTTTCTCCCTTATTTTCAGGTGATGTGTTTCAAGACTCCCATTGGATGCATTTTTTATATATTCATACTTAAGATAAAGTTTAATTTATAAATTAGGCACAGTGAGAGATGAACACTCATAACTAACAATAACATAAAAAATTATAACAATACACTGTAATAGCATTTATGTGAATGTGTTTTTTTTTTCCTCTCTCTCAAATTAGGTTAATATTTTTGGACCACAGTTGACCTCAGGTAACTGAAACTGCTGAAACAAAACCAGGGATAAGGGAGGACTCTTGTATTGTCATAGATTAGGTCAAAACTATGGCTCTAGGCTTTTTAGAAAAGTTTAACAAGTAGAGCTTGAAGGTAAAGCAGGCTACAGAAAAAAATCATACAATGCAACACGTTTGTCTTTGAGCAGCCACCACAATTTCTTCAGTGCCTTTCTCTCTTTCTTCTCACTTCCAAGGAGCCCTGACCTTTCAATCTTGTGACATAAATACTGCACTGAATCCCTAAGGCAGGAATGGAAATAAAATCTAACAAAATGAGCAAATAGGGGTTCATAGGTACTCCATCAGAAAAAGCAAAGCCATAAGCACAAGGAATGAGTGTCCTTGGGAGACCTTCCAGCGCTACAGTAGAGCAGGGCATCAGGAGACCTTTCTAAGCACAGCAACTTCCTGGTGTCTTTAGGCTAAAACACATAATCCAATTGTGTGAAAAACAGGCATAAGAATCATCCTCCCGCTAACTTTTCCGACTCTTCTGCAGAGCTCTATTGTTCCATTTTCATCGGCTTCCTCAGGTGTTCAGTAAAAGACAAGACCGTTTTTCATGTAGAAAAAACATTGGGCAAATTAATTCAATCAAGAACTTTCTTAGTATATAAGATGAAAGTGGTGAAACGTGAATTCTAAACTTGTTTCTTACCTAAATCCATTCTTTTTTAGCTCACTTACTTTATATAAATCTAAATGCCTGCTTTCCCCCGGGCACTGTGCTATGTACTGGTGATAAAACAGTTAGGTTTTTAACTTGCCTCCCTAAAAATTATTTACTAATATTAATAACTCTTTTTTTTATTTAGACAAGCTGACTAATTTACTTGCCTTTACCCCAGCACATTCCTTATTAGATAAAATGGGCTGTCTTTTTGTGCCCAGTAAAATTGCAGTACTGTAGTGAAAATAAAGCTATTATTTTTAAATGTTCTATGTTTTATCATTGTGTGACACTGAGCAGTTCCTTAAGCCTTTCAGGGACAATTATCGTCAAATATTAAATCTTGAGACTATTAACCTCAAAAGCACTTTTGAAATACTTCTTAAATGATTATGTAGATGAAAACTCTTTAACCAACTGTAGTGACTTAGTGTATGTATGCATTATTAGTAACATTATTTTAAATCAGAAGAAGTAAATATTTTCTCATAATTTTACATGATGTGGTCTGACTCACATAAGAATAAGTTTCTAATTAGTAGATGTGTTTATGTAAAGACCATTAAAAAAATTCGTGAAATATTTGAAGATGAATTTGAATTAATGCATGTATACAGGGCTGTGTGAGGCGAACCTCAGTTCCCTCCTATTTGAAATTCTGTCGACTGAATCTTTCCTCAATATTTCTAGCTCAGATATGACTGATAGATGAAGTGAAATAAATAGATATCATTTACAGGGGCCACAAAAGTCTTCCAGTTCAAAGAGATATCTTTCACAAACTTCCCAACATTGCTGTTCCCCTGACCCTCCCACTCCAAATGCAGATCAGAGAAATAGCAGTCTCTATTATAGACTGTATTAGAGACAAATGCTAGTGGGTAGTCTTCAGAAGGATGCTGACAAAAATGCTTTCACTTACCTAAGATGAAATAGAAAGTGTGGAGATATCCTATAATCTACAGTCATTAATGCTTGGGGAAAATTTAGTTGTTACTTCCACCTCTCCTAAGGAAACAGACCAATCCTTGAGGAGATAAGTCATAAAGAATTTACTTCTAAATAAGACAGAAGTGCATTCAGGGAGTCTGTAGCGAGTTGTCTTCAAGGAGGTGAGACAGGTCTGGATGCTGTATCTTAATCTAAGTCTTAGGCAGCTAGAGGAGCATTGGGAGCAGTAGGGAATCTGAAAGGGGAAAAGGAGTAGATTGAAAAGAAGAAATGCTGAAAACAAAATCTGCTTCACAATTTTGCAAAGGATTCAGCCTTACTGGAGCTATAAAACTGTAGAATGTCTTAGGAAGTACCATCAATAATAGTGCTTGTTATGTGATTTGAACCTTTAAAGACACTGAAGTAGTAAGAATATTGCATCATTTTATAAAAAATTTCATCAGGGAGGATTTAGGGTTTTCTTCCTTTCATCTCACTTTCCCTTGATGCAAAGTGTAGGTAACTTTTTACTTGCTTCTCACAGATGTGATATATACAATCATGATATAATTGAATCAGACATCCTGTGCAGTAGTGACAGAATGAGTTTACCATAATGGTAGTAATATTTTAAAATATACTTTAAGGAATTATACATGGGATATACTTTTGTTCACAAATAGAATACATATCCAGCAAGAAAATGTTGACTTTCATTAGTTACTTGTATTAGTATTTTCTAGTCATAAATTGATAAGGAGCATTCTAAACTATAAGCTTTAAAAACCTGAAGTTGAAATTAATGGATGCTGTCTAAAGACATTATGGACTATTAAAAATGTATTAGCCATATTGAGTACAATGTACACTACTTGTGTTTGTGGGTGATGGCTGCACTAAAAATCTTATGCTTTACTACTATATAATTTATCCATGTAACCAAAAACCACTTGTATCCTAAAGCTGTTGAAATAAAAGAATCTATTAATTTTTTAAAATTAAATACATGTGTTAGCCTGGGATATAGAAAATATATGTTCCAATTCTCTTTCACTAAATAATTTTATAATTGTAAGTAAATTACATACCATCCCAGGTGCTCTGTTTTTCCTCAAAAAAGAGTAGAATTCCCTCTCCCAAATGCTATAATTCTCCGGTCTTTAAAAAACATGATCCAAAATGTGTAAGTCAATTCAAGGATAAGAATAATTACAAAAGGTTATATTGAAATTAAACTATATTCAATCAAAAGGAAAAAACTCCTGGTTTTAGTAAAGTAATGCAGCAATCACTTTTAGAGTTAGGTGCTGGGACAACAGTAAACAGGTAAAATGGGTGTAATATTCAAGGATTAATTTTAAAAATATGGAGGATAATTGACTGTCTCTGTTCTCTGTTCTGACTCAATCCCTGTTCTTGGCCTTAAAATATCAGCACTTACCCAAGAAAATAAAATTCACTGGGAGCCATTGGATGAGGGACAAAGAGAGAGAACTCATGTCTTTCCAGACTTCAGTCTTCACCCTTTACACTCTGAAGTATCAGTATACTCAGCACACTGATATAAGAAAAGCCATCATGATTATTACAAGCTAATTAGGAATTTGACGTCACTGGACTGTTGTGACCAAGAAATCCAGAGGAGAGTTATGATAGCAGAAATCACCTTAATCAGGTATAATTATGTGAGACAATTTGTTTGCCCAGAAGAATTATAGTGAATCACCTTGAGGATTTCACAAATGAACAAAGCAGCAGGCCTAATGGAAATACTTTGTTCTATAAGAGATGTAACACTATTTTTTAAGTAAAAAGTAATTTTGTTAGCTAATTATTTATGTTTCAGAAGAGCTTTAGAAAAGCACTATTGGGAGTGTCAAAAATTGGTGGGGAGTCATCATGTGACTGTGCATATTACATGGCAAATACCTTGGCATTTTGACAGCTTCACAAGAGCCATATGTTTGGTTTCTAGGGCAAGGATTCTAGAGTAAAGAAGTGAAATCTGCTTTCTTAATACATAGAAATGCTGTTATCTTACAGAGTAGATTCTAGTAAAGAGACACCAAATAATTATGCAAAACTTTGTACTTCGGAGTTCAAATAAAGATTTTGAACATTAATGGGACTCTAGATTCATAACATAAGACTCAAGACTGTAGTACCATACAGTCTAGATGTGTCATGATAAAAATGCCCCTGTGCATCCCCTTTGCAGATAACCACTTCTCCCCCTTCAAACACCTGGAAACTATTAATCTGTTTTTTATGCCTACAGATTTGCCTTTTCCAATATATGATACAAATGAAATTGTACAATGTGTAGCCTTTTCAACTGTCCCCTTTCATTTAGCAATATACATTTACAATTCATTCTTGTTGTTGCATGGATTAATAGCTCATTCTTTTTTATCATAGAATAGTATCCCATTGTATTATCTATCACAGTTTGTGTATCTATCTATATATTGAAGGACTTCTTGATTGCTTTCTCTCTGTTTTTGGTGATTATGAGTAAAACTGCTATAAACATTTGTTTGTAGGTTTTTATGTTTATGTTATTTTTCAAGTCAGATGGAGGATATAATTTGATAAGAAGAAATGTTTGGTTCTATCTCTTTTAAACTCTGAAACTGGGTGCAAACAGATTAGGATTGGTATGTCTTCATGATTGATTAAGCCCCTTATCATATGACATGATTCTCTTTACTTTTGATTAATTCTTCTGAAGTCTACAAAGTAAGATATTGATATGACTGCTTTAGCTCCTTTATAATTACCATTTGCATTATATTGTATATCTTTGTTCATTGTTTTACATTTAAGTAGTCTGTGTCTTTATATTTAAAGCAGATTCAAGGTACACAGCAAATAGTTGGCTTTTGCTTGTATTATCCATTCTGGCAATGTCTGCATTTTATAGACTTCTTAGGCTATTTATATATAATGTAAATGATATGTTGGGTTTATATCTGCTATCTTGCGATTATTTTATTTGGAACTTCCCTTACTTTCTGTATTTGTAATAGATTTATATCAAACATGATGTGTTTTACTTTTGTTTGACTTAAAAAGTCTTTATTTCAGTTTCATTTTTGAAGGATATTTTTCATACTTAAATGATCATGTTGGCACTTTGTTGTCTTCTTTCTAACAATTTTAATCCTGTTTTATAATAATAAGTATTCAGTTATTTGAATCCTGGTTTCACAGTATATGGTCATTCTTTTATCCATGGCTACTGTTAAGATATTTTCTTTATGATGAGTTTCCCATATGAATTGCAATGTCTTCTTGTGATTTTCTTTTGATTTATCTCTTGAGGTTGGTAGAACTTCTTGACTTTTTTTTTTATAACTTTTCATCAAATTCAGAATATTTCGGTCCCCAATATTTTAAAATATATATTTTTACTATACATCCCTTTTATCTTTTCCTTTGGAACCCCAATTACATATGTTAGGCCAATTGGCATTCTCTTACGTATTACCATGACTCTGTTCAATTTTTCCTTTCATATTTTTGTCTCTGTACTTCTGTGTAAAGGTTTTCTATTGCTGTGTTTTCTAATTTACTGATAATTTCTTTTCTGGTGTCTAACATTTTTCACTTCCAGAAACTTTGATATTGTTAATATATTCCATTTCTCTCTTCATTCTGTTTATATTTTTTATTTATATACTTGAGCATATTTATGACAGCTTTCTTATTTTATTCTAATTTCACCATCTTGGTAGTTTCTGAGCTTATTTTAATCAATTTCCAATTCTACTCATTATTATTTATATTTTTATGCTTCATCACATTTATTGATGGTGATATTAAAATATTTCTGAGTGCTGGATTCTTTCGTTTTTTACTCAAAAGTAGTAGTCTTTGTTCAGTCAGCAAAGTGATTTGTGGGCTAGGCTAATTATATCATTTTATTTTTAAATATTTTAGGATGGGTTTACGGTAGGCTTCTCTAAACTACTTAGCCTTAGTATTAAGGAATTATCTGGTATTTAAGGAATTGCCCAAGATCGACTAAGGTGTTGGGTATTTTTGAAAGACTATCTTCTCTGGTTGATCAGATATATGTCTCCTGAGTAAACTCATGCAGTTCAGCTTATTGCTCTACAGAACTTTTCCTAGATTTTTGGAGCTTTAGCCTTTGTGTACTCATTTTACTATTCCATAACAACTCAAGTGGGTCCCATACAAACTTCCAGAGAGTTTTCTCTGTATAATTTTTCTATTTTGTTGTTGTTGCTGTTGTCCTGGATGCAGATTTTGGCCATCGCCAACTCTCTGAACTTCATTTTCTGTATGCTAACTCATCAAGTCAATTGTACTCTGCTTTGAATTACCTTTGCTGCACTGAAATGTAGAAAGTACCTCCACAGAGGAAACTGGGTTGGTCATAATGTTAATCTTACGTTTTATTTTCTTAAGGATCTTAGTCTTGTGTTGCATGCAGGCTAATGGCTTAAACACAACGTGGTGATATGCTTTATCTAGTTTTCTTCTTGTAGTTTATGAAAGGAAATTAAATCCAGTATTTCTTCGTGGCTTAAAGTAGAAATTCATACTTCTTTTTTTATAAAAAATTATGAATAGTGTTAACTTCTTTTTAAAAATAATTTATAATTCATTTACCCTAAAATTTACCCTTTTAAAGCATACAACTCAATAAATTTTATCATATTAACAAGGTTATACAGCTATCACTATGGTCTAACTCTAAAACATTTTCCACAACCCCAAAAGAAACCCTGTAACCCATTCAGTATGATATTGGCTGTGGGTTTGTCATAAATACCTTTTATTATTTTGAGATATGTTCCATCGATGCATACTTTATTAAGAGTATTTTGCATAAAGGGCTGTTGAATTTTGTCGAAGGCCTTCTCTGAATCTATTGAGATAATCATATGGTTTTAGGGCCAAATCATGAGCAAACTCCCATTCACAATTGCTACAAAGAGAATAAAATACCTGGGAATACAACTAACAAAGGACATGAAGGGTCTTTTCAAGGAGAACTACAAACCACTGCTCAAGGAAACAAGAAAGGACATGAACAGATGGAAAAACATTCCATGCTCATGGTTAGGGATAATCAATATGAAAATGGCCATACTGCCCAAAGTAATTTATAGATTCAATGCTATCCCTGTTAAGCTATCATTGACCTTCTTCACAAAACTGGAAAAAAGCACCTTAAACTTCTATGGAACCAAAAGAGAGCCCACATAGCCAAAAAAAACCTAAGCAAAAAGCAGGAGGCATCATACCACCTGACTTCAAACTATATACAAGGCTACAGTAATCAAAACAGCATGGTACTGGTAACAAAACAGAGATATAGACCAATGGAACAGAACAAAGCCCTTGGAAGTAATGTCATACATCTACAACCATCTGATCTTTGACAAACTGGACAAAAACTAAGCAATGGGAAAAGGATTCCCTGTCTAATAAATGGTGTTGGGGAAACTGGCTAGCCATATACATAAAGCTAAAACTGGATCCCTTCCTTATATCTTATACAAAAATTAACTCCAGATGGATTAAAAATTTAAACATAAGACCTAACACCATAAAAACCCTAGAAGAAAACCTAGGCAATATCACTCAGGACATAGGCATAGGCAAGAACTTCTTGACTAAAACACCAAAAGCAATAGCAACAAAAGCCAAAATAGACAAATGGGATCTAATTAAACTTAAGAGTTTCTGCACAGCAAAATAAACAATCATTAGAGTGAACCAGCAACCAATAGAATGGGAAAAAAATTTTTGAAATCTACTCATCTGACAAAGGGCTAATATCCAGAATCTACAAATAACTAAAACAAATTTACAAGAAAAAAACAAACAACCCCA
Source organism: Aotus nancymaae (assembly GCF_030222135.1). Classification (NCBI taxonomy): domain Eukaryota; kingdom Metazoa; phylum Chordata; class Mammalia; order Primates; family Aotidae; genus Aotus; species Aotus nancymaae. The sequence goes on along the minus strand of NW_026988422.1, from coordinate 33,282,884 downwards.
TCAAAAAGTGGGTGAAAGATATGAACAGACAGTTTTCAAAAGATGACATTTATGTGGCCAATGAACATATGAAAAAAATGCTCACCATCACTGGTTATAGAGAAATGCAAATCAAAATCACATTGAGATACCATCTCACTCCAGTTAGAATGGCAATCATTAAAAAAAATCTGGAGACAAAAGATGCTAGAGAGGATGTGGCCAAATAGGAACACTGTTACACTGTTGGTAGGAGTGTAAATTAGTTCAACTATTATGGAAGACAGTATGGCGATTCCTCAAGGATCTAGAACTAGAAATTCCATTTGACCCAGCAATCTCATTACTGGGTATATACCCAAAGGATTATAAATCAATCTATTATAAAGACACATGCACACATATGTTTATTGCAGCACTGTTTACAATAGTAAAGACTTGGGACCAACCCAAATGCCCATCAAAGATAGACTGGATAAAAAACATGTAGCACATACACACCATGGAATACTATGAAGCTGTAAAAAAGGATGAGTTTATGTCCTTTGCAGGGACATGGATAAAGCTGGAAACCATCATTCTCAGCAAATTGACACAAGAACAGAAAACCAAACACCGCATGTTCTCACTCATAAGTGGGAGTTGAACAATGAGAACACACAGACACAGGAAGGGGAACATCACACACTGGTGTCTGTTGGGGTGTGGGGTTCTAGGGGAGAGATAGCAGTGGGTGGGGAAACTGGGGAGGGATAACATTAGGAGAAATACCTAATGTAGGTTACAGGGTGGGGATGGTAGCAGCAAACCACCGTGGCATGTGTATACCTATGTAACGATCCTGCAAGATCTGGACATGTATCCCAGAACTTAAAGTAAAATTAAAAAAAAAAAAGAAAGCCTGTAATCATTAGCAGTTACTTCCCATTCTCCCTAAGTGCAGCCTTTGTGTACCATTAAACTATTTTCTAACTCTTTTGAATTATCTATTCTGGACATTTCTAATAAGTGATATGACATAGTAATTTTGTGTCTGACTTCTTTAACTTGGCATATTGTTTTTAAGGGTCATCCATGTTATGGCATGTATTAATACTGTATTCCTTCTTAGAGCTGTGCAATATTCCATCGTAAGGATATACATATTTTGTTTATCCATTCATCAGTTGATAGGAATTTGAATTGTTTCCAGTTTTGACTATTGATAGTACTGCTGCTGTAAATACTTGTGTATCAGTTTTTGGATAAACATGTTATTTCCCTGAAATGAAATAAAAACCTATGAACTCTGACTAGAAATAGAATTTCTGGGGGCATATGTTTCACTTTTGGGGGAACTACCAAACAGATTTCCAGAGTGGCTACACCAGTTTACATTCTTACAAGCAATGGATGTGGAATTCAATTTCTTGACAATTTTTTTTTTTTTTGAGACGGAGTTTCACTCTTGTTACCCAGGCTGGAGTGCAATGGTGCGATCTCAGCTCACCGCAACCTCTGCCTCCTGGGTTCAGGCAATTCTCCTGCCTCAGCCTCCTGAGTAGCTGGGATTACAGGCACACGCCACCATGCCCAGCTAATTTTTTGCATTTTTAGTAGAGATGGGGCTTCACCACGTTGACCATGATGGTCTCAATCTCTTGACCTTGTGAGCCACCCGCCTCGGCCACCCAAAGTGCTGGGATTACAGGCGTGAGCCACCACGCCTGGCCGTCTTGACAATTTTGATAGCATCTGTTATCTTCCATTTTTTAAATTACTTACAGCTATCCTAATGGTTGTGAATTGCTATACCATTGTAGTTTAAATTTCCATTTTATTAATGACTAATGGTATTGAGCAATATTATATACTTAAGATTATGTGCATGTCTTGTTTGGAGAAAAGTCTCTTCAAATCCATTGCCCATTTTTAAGTGGGTTATTTGTCATTAGTTGTTATTTTTGAGAGATCTTTATGTATTCTGGATACGAGACCCATGTCAGATATAAATTCACAATTTTTTTTTCATTTGGTGAGTTTTCTTTGAACTTTTTGGACTGTGCCATTTAAACCTCAACAGTTTTTAATTTTGATAATATTAAATATCTATTTTTCTTTAGTTACTTGTGTTTTAGGTGTCATATCAGAGAAATTGCCTAATCCAAAGTCATAAAGATTTACATATGTTTTGGTATGTTGTGTTTTCATTTTCATCTTAAAGCACTTTATAATTTCCCTTGTAGTTCTCTCTTTGATCCAATGGATATTAGGAATATGTTGTTGGACTTCTACTATTTGCTAATTTTTCAAATTTTATTGTGTTATTTTATATCCATTTTTACTGGGTATATATTCAGTAGAAAATAAATCATTCTACCAAAAACACACATGCACTTGTATGTCCATCACTGCACTATTCACAATAGCAAAGACATGGAATCAACCCAGGTGCCCATCAATGATATAATAAAGTGGATATTAAAAAATTATAAATATATACCATGGACTACTATGCAGCTATAAAAAAGAATGAAACCATGCTATTTGCAGCAACATAGATAAATCTGGAGGCCATACTCTTTAGCAAATTAACTCAGGAACAGAAAACCAAGTACTGCATGTTCTTACTTACAAGTGGGAGCTAAACATTGAGCTCATAAATATAAATATGGTAACAATAGATACGTGGACTACTAGAGGGTGAAAAGAGAACTTCGTTAAAAACTACCTATCAGGTACTATGCTCACTACCTGTGAGATCCTTACTCAGTATGTGAGGTTTGGAGTATGGATCTCATCACATGTGTGAGTATCACATAATATTCCCTTGTAAAAAATCTACACATGTATCCCCTGTATCTAAAATAAAATTTGAAAAGAAAAAAAAGTCTTCAGGAATTTCGGTGAAATTTGATAACCAATCAACTAGTTGACCTCTAAAGTCCTTTAGAATTAGATGTAAAGTTTTCAGCCATACATACCTTTTATATTCTTTGTTTATGAAAGTTTTCTTTACAACAGTAATTATTAACTATTTTTAAACAGTTTTGTTCTACCTATTGAAGTAACTATATATATGTATATATGTTATATATACAGTTTTTCTTTTATTCTGTTAATACAGTGAATTATATTAAATTATAATCAAATGTTCATTCACTCAGCTCATCACCAACATTGCATTGCTGAGTAATTGCAAATGGATAATATTTTATTATTATGTTTTCCTGAATTTGTACTGCTCTGGTTTTAAAGGAAATTTTTTTTGGTTTTGAGTGCAACTGGCCTAGAATTTTCCCTTCTGTTTTTTATTTATTAAATTTTATTTTAAATTTTATTTATGACAAAGGACCCAAAAATGAACTTAAAAGGCAAATTAGAGACTGAAAGATGCTATTTTCAATGCATACAACCAAAAAGGATTTTTATTTTAAATATTTAGGGGAACTATACAACTGAATAATCCAAAAGAAATCTGAGTAGAGGGACAGAAATATGAAACTATGGCTAACTCCAGTGATAATTAAAATTAAATAATAGTAGGATATACAGATTTAACCAATCAAATATAACATAACTTCAGCTATTTTGATAGTCAGCAACCTTGAGAGAAGCACTGACCAAAGAACAATGCCATTGATTGAAGGTAGCCAATTCAAGATAATCTTTCAATGAGAGAGCTAAAAGAGAGTTATCTCACTCCCCTACCCATTTGATCTCCTACCAAGACTCCTCCCTTGCTGAACCTAAACAGAACTCGAGGAATTTGAACCCATTAATATATTCCATATGGCAAGACTGCCAGCACAGATAGCAGGCGGAGAAGGATAGAGATTATGTCTGGAGGAATGAATTAAAGATATTTGGCACAGAGGTTATGATGCTTGGTGGCCAAAAAAATTTACAAATATCCTCTATAGGTCTTCATTTAAAAATGTAAAGTGTGCTTGTGTGGGAAGACTATTTACATTTTTTTAAATGGGAAATGCTATACTTCTTTTACATTCTTATAAGAAAAGTACAGTTTTAAACACTATATAATAAATTTCACTTTTGATTCAATTGCATAAATTATCTTTCTACTGGGAGCACACTTTACAAAACAGCATATTCTTAAACCTAGGTTACAAAAATGAAGCACTTTCAGCAATATCAATATGACCCTTTTCAAATTTTGAAGTCAAAATTATTCTAGCTCATTATGTGAGTGGAGTGATGTTCTCTCAGAAAGAGGAATAAATGACAGTCTGTTTCAGATGACATACTTTATTAATATTTTTATTTTAATTTCCAATTTTTGTGGGTAGATAGGTGTGCAGATGACACTCTTGAACTGAGAAAATCAACAAGTTTCTTTTCTCCTTATGACTGCTTTACCCATTTCTTCATGAGATTATATTTTCTAGAGTTTATCATCTCCAATATACATATACATATATATGCATTTAATTTTATGTTACAGAATTAGGAAAGAAATTATTCAAGATAGACTCCCAGAAATACAATTATTAGCTCATGAATATGGACATAATTTGATAAACACAGCAAATTGCTTTCTAAAAGTTGTTCAGTAATTTTTGACCAGATAGAGCTTCCATGTTTTCAAATTTCAGCCTTATTTAGTAATATCCTTTTGTTTTATTCTTTATTAATCTAGTAGGGGTCCATTTTTATTATCTATTAGATTATTTTTGCTACTTTTCTATTTGTATATCCTTAAAAATGTTCTACTCATAATATTTGACTCACAAATATTTATAAGTAAAAAAAAATAAGTCTGCCATTTGAGGGTTAAGCTCTGAAAGCATAATATAATGGGTAAGAGAAGATATGCCAATGTTCTTTTGGCATGAGTCTTGGCTATGTGTGTTGATTTTAACCTGTTTAAAGATATTAACACATCTAAAGAAAGACTATATTCAGCACCAGTGTGTGGATAAATAACAGTTTAGTAAAGTAGCATCCAATGAAGTAATACCACACATAGAAAACTAAATGCGAAAACAAGAATAGATTCTTACAGAGTGCAATGACCTACACAAACTAAGACTTAGAGATGGACTATCCAGTTTTTCACTGACTTTCAACCCCATCACTCCAAATACCACATTTATATAAAACAAGGGTAGAAATCACATGAATATCAATTGCTCTGGGTATCATATCCTTTTTATGGCATTTACTATATGTGTTTGCATGTTAAACTTTTGATACATTGACAAGTATGGTAAAAGATAGGACAACATTTGCCTTAGGGACTTACAATCTATTTTAAGTAAGAAAAACAAAACACATAATCATATCTTTAGTTCAAAAATTACAAGTTTGAATTGAAAGCTATCATAAACAGAAAGAACTCTTCAAGCTTGAATTATATGATGCAATGATGACAGTTCCAGATTCTGTGGCTGATAAAAGACTGAGTGAATCATGTGATCATCTTCTTTCTCTTATTCTTTCCAACGTTTGATGAGCTATTTCTGAAGTTTCAATTAAAGTTTGGGAAAAAGAGAAGCTGTGATATGCTTTCTAATTACCAATGTTTATATATTCTGCAAACTACTTTGAAAAATACACTCCCAAATGAAATTAAACAAAATCACTGGCTATTCAGACATCTTGCAGTCATTATCAATTGATGACAAGTTTATTATTAATAATATAAAGAGAGTTTGTAAGTGCTATGACATTTCTTCCAGAGAGTGTAAGAGTAGTCTTGTAATTTTAACTATGGACTTGGTTATATTTATTAATGTGTTATTTGTTTCAAAGCCAGAGCAACAAAATTCAGTCCTGTAATTGACACGATAGGATTTTATATATTTAAATTCTAGCACAAATAAAAAGTATGACAAAAGACAGATTTGATAATCATAAATGCCTTATTTGTGAATATAAAATTTTGCCTCTATTTATAACATAAAGTTATTAGCCAGAATAATTACGAACTGTAACTGATGAGGTAAAGCAGCACTTTTAGAGCCTTTGTATAGCCTTTTATGTCAAAGAAAATTCTGTTTTAACTTAGATAATGCTAAATTATTCTCTATGCTACCCAAAGTGAATCACACAAACTAGCTAATCTTCTTTAATATGGAGCTGAATTTTAAATGCTGCAAAGTTATTTATTTATTTATTTATTTAGACAGGATCTCACTCTGTTGCCCAGGCTGGAGTGCAGTGACACGATCTTGGCTTACTGCAGCCTCGGCCTGCTGGGCTTAGGTGTTTCTCCCACCTCCACCTCTCGAAGAGATATTTTTTAATGATGCCCGTATAAGGGAAAAGCTGCTTATGAGTTTTAATATATGTAGTTGCAGCTTTAGGGAGGATGATGTAAGACACAGAATATAGGAATTGGAATCGTAAGATTCTACACTGTTTGCCAACTCCAGATCATCATATTCTGGCCCTCTAATTCAGTCTAGTAAAAAACTATTTGTGACATAAACACAATAATAACAATCACATACGTTAATTTCAAAGGCCAAGAAAGAGGAATGTGTATTACTTCTTCACAGTTGTCTAAAAACCCTGCTTGGAACCCACATGTCATCTCCTTAACTTCCTCATGGCTTCCTTTACATCTTTATTCCTCAGAGTATAAATCATGGGACTAAGGAGAGGAGTGAAAACAGTAAAAAACACAGAGATAAATTTGTCAACTGGAAAGCTTTCAAAGGGCCAAATATAGATGAATATTAATGGGCCAAAGAACAAAACTACAACAGTAATGTGGGCAGACAGAGTCGAAAGTGCCTTGGACATCCCATCAGAGGCTTGATGACACACAGTAGAAAGGATGATAAAGTATAAGAAATGAGCAGAAGGAGGAAACACGTAAGTGAGAGCAGACCACTGCTGGTGAGCACCAGGACCTCCAAAACATAAGAGTCTATGCAAGCAAGCTTGATCACTAGGGGGAGGTCACAGAAAAAACTGTCTACCATGTTGGGTCCACAGAAAGGCAGATCAACTGTGAATGCCAGGTGGCTGGCTGAGTGCAAGATGCCAATGGCCCAGGAAACCCCTGGCAAATTTAACCTGACACACGTCAATGAAGGAGAGATTGCTAAGAAGAAAGTATATCGGGGAATGCAAATGAGAGTCTATAATTACTGTGAGGATGATAAGGATGTTTCCCAACACTGCAGCTCTATAAAACACAGAGAAGATAAAGAACAGGAAGAGTTGAAGTTCCCAAGAGCTATACAGCCCCAACAAAATGAATTCAGTAACCACTGACTTATTACTCTATCCATTACCTGAATCTGGGCTGCTCAAGTTATCTGGAGGGAAGAAAAAGCAATTGAGATGGGTTAAGAATAAGCTTTTTACCATTTTTTAAAATTATACTTTAAGTTCTGGGGCACATGTGCAGATCTTGCAGGATTATTCTTTATATAATAAGAGTGGATATTTAAAAATTGCAAATATACACCATGGACTACCATGCAGCTATAAAAAAGAATGAAACCATGCTATTTGCAGCAACATAGATAAATCTGGAGGCCATAATCCTAAGCAATAATGATTTTTGCAATCTACCCATCTGACAAAGGGCTAATATCCAGAATCTACAAAGAACTAAAACAAATTTACAAGAAAAAAAACAAACAACCCCATCAAAAAGTGGGCAATAGATATGAACAGACACTTCTCAAAAGAAGACATTTATGCGACCAACAAACATATGAAAAAATGCTCATCATCACTGGTCATCAGAGAAATGCAAATGAAAACCACATTGAGATACTATCTCATGCCAATTAGAATGGCAATCATTACAAAATCTGGAGACAAAAGATGCTGGAGAGCATGTGGAGAAATAGGAACACTTTTGCACTGTTGGTGGGAGCGTAAATTAGTTTGAACATTGTGGAATACAATGTGGCAATTCCTCAAGGATCTAGAAATAGAAATATCATTTGACATTTGACCCAGCAATCCTGTTACTGGGTGTATACCCAAAGGATTATAAATCGTTCTATTATAAAGACACACATGTTCATTGTATATGTTCATTACAATAGCAAAGACTTGGAACCAACCCAGATGCCCATCAACGATAGACCAGATAAAGAAAATGTGGCACATATACACAATGGAATACTATGCAGCCAGAATAAAGGATGAGTTCATGTCCTTTGCAGGGACATGGATGAATCTGGAAACCATCATTCTCAGTAAACTGACACAAGAACAGAAAACCAAATACCACATGTTCTCACTGATAAGTACGTGTTGAACAATGAGAACACATGGAAACAGAAAGGGGAACATCACACACTGGGGTCTGTTGAGGGTGGGGGAGTAGGGGAGATATAGCAGCAAGTAGAGAGATAGGGAAGGGATAACATTGGGAGAAATACATAATGTAGGTGATAAGGAGATGGAGGCAGCAAACCACTGTGGCATGTATATACCTATGTAACAATCCTGCAAGATCTGCACATACACCCCAGAACTTAAAGTATAGGAATAAAAAAGAATAAAAAAATTTTAAAAAGAAAGCAAAAAAAAAAAAAAAAAGAGAGAGAGAAAGAAAGAAATAGGGGAGGACATTCTTTGATGTTTCATTATTAACTCTACTTCAGATTTCAAATACACAGTTAAATAATGCCCTGTCTCGGTTATACTGGATATAATCTTCTCCAATGGGATTAATACCCCATCCTTAGTACCTGAATTTGGAAATTGATTGCAGTTCTCTGCCTAAAGTAATTATAAACCAAACGTGAAACAAGACTTCCATTTAAAGAAGAAATGCAAAATTTTCATGAATTACTTTCTGGACTCAGAAATTAATCTGAGCAAGGAAGTTTAAAAGCATTCTGGTCAAACAGAAAGGAAGAAGCAAAGCTTATAAGGCAAGAGGTCAAATTGTAGAAGGTTCTCCTGTGGATCAAACTCCAGATTGCAAAGTCCAGATTAACAAATACAAAAATTAAGAGGTCTTGGTGATAGTCATACAGATGTCAGACATGAAAAGAGTCAATCAAAGTCATAGAAGACAAAGAAGACAGTTTGGTAATGAAGATAACCCTATTTATGGGAAAAAATGGCTTCTTACTATGTAGATAATTGAATAAAGGCTTTTGGGTATGACGAGATTGGTTTAGTTGTCTTGCAGTGATATGTGACTAATAATTACCTCATTTATCCTTACAATGCTATAAAGTAGATACTATTATCATCTAAACTTTGTGCTAAAAGCAGCTATATTTTAGCACTAAAGTTAACATCACAGGGCACACTGGTAGTCTAAGGGTTTGAATATGGAGAGAACATATGCTTAACTGCTATATATTGCTTAATTAAGGATCTGATTACTGAAAACCTCTATCAAAGGATGTCTACCTGGTCATAAAAATAATTTATTATTATTATTATTTTAAGAGACAGGGTCTTGCTCTATCACTCAGACTGTAGTGCAGTTATGTGATCATGGCTCACTGCAACCTGGACCTGCTGGTCTCAAGTGATCCACCTCTAAAATAACAAAGTTGTGTCCAATTCTCTGCTCTTTCTGAACTATACATCAATATGCTTGCCTTTACCTTGCTGCCTCAATCCCATGCTTATGTTAGCAGTGACAATAATGAGCAATAATTTGCTATTTTGTTTTAGATTAGGCTCTCACACCCAGACCCCAAGTCCTCATGCTCAAAAACCCAGGTTTAACTTTAGCCCAGAATCCCTTTATCTCTCTGAATGGCAACATGTATAGTTCCTCTTAAGCTTGATGCAATTAAATTCCACCTACCAATTTTCAAAGAAATCTCAGGAAAGTAAGAACAGGGTGAAGAAGAGAAGTTTCCAAAATCTTTAAAACTAATTTTAAAAAGGGAATCACAGGAGCCTATAAAGGAACTATTTAAATATCATCACATGCCCCAAAATCTCAGATAGCCAATCCCATGAATTGTGACAGCCAATTAAAGAACAAGCTTTATTAAGTGAATTCATCTTGCTATGGGAGTTACTGACACTATTTTGGTTGCTTTTCCCCATAGCAAGATGGTAACAACTTTTAAATTGTTTGCCTATAATTGCAAATGAGAACATATGTCATGAGAGAGAAATATAGTGGCCTCAAAGTTTGCAACAGCTACATTTGCCCTTATTTAATGATCTGCCTCTATCCATGGCTTTCTTGTCCTTGTCTAAAATGACTGTGCCAGTAAGCACTAGCGCACATGCACAGGGACTGAAGAAAATCAGATCCAAAGAAATAAAAATCCAGCAATGGGCCTAAGAAAATTAGAATTTTGTTTTCTCTAATCTTATACTTCTTCCTTTTCTTGAAAATTTTTATGACAAAGGTTTTCAAATTCCATACAATATTTTGCCAAAATTATCTAATGTTTCTATTGTCACTACACAATACTTAATCATACAACAGAATCAGAAAGGAATCTTAGGCATAAGTGGGTAAAACTGCCCAGATATAAAAATAGGTTGCTTTGGGTTATTGTGGAAACATATCCCATTAGAGCTGTAGAAAGGTGTTGGGAAGCACTGCAAAGAAGAAAGGACTTACAGAGTGCCTACATAAATTGGTTATGAGTAACACATAAACAAGGAAGAATAAACTGTGGAAGGCCTCAGGAGGCCTCTGAGGAGGAAGGCCTCTTCATGCCTCATGTTCCGGTGCAGGGTGACCTAGGCTCTGTTACCATAACATGCTCAAGGACGTAAAACCCCTTCGTAGCACTATGACGTAACCCGACTTATTGGCTCCTTGTAAGGCCCGTGTTCCATCAGCTGTACGTGGATAATAAGCTAAAGACAGCCACATGTTCTTGTTTTGTGAAGTTCCCAAACCTCCACTGTTATCAATCCTTAGGATGACACACCAGTTCTGGCCACTGATTCACTTCCGGCTCACTGATTCACTCCACCATCACTCCACCTCTGCCCTGTAGATCAAAGTGATTGTAATCAATAAATAGTGTGGATGATCAGAGCTCGGGGCCTTCACTGTCACCTCGAGTAATAAAGTGATGGCCCCCCCGGTCCCACTTTTCTCTTAATCTGTCTTTTTCTCATTCCTTTGTCGCCACCAAACTCGGAGTACCCATGGGTGATGTGGGGCTCATGGATTCCCTACAGAAGGACTTAGGAAATCTACAGAGAAGAGCAGGCAACAAAGATAAAAGTAAATGTTGTGAACAGAGTGAATGCCCAGGACATTTGATGACCCTGATCGAGGAGAGGAGCCCAGTCGTCAGCCCAGATTGATAGACCACGTTTCTTCTTCACAGCTTCTCTTTCATTTTCACAGGCATTTCAGTTCTGTTTTCAAATCTAGTCCTCCTTTAGTCTGCCCTAACCCAGGTAATGGTATTTCTATTGCCCTAGTGGTTTCAATCAGAAATTTTGCTCTTTCCATTTTCTCACTCCCACATCCAATCCTGTTGTGCCTTTTTCTAAAATATTCCCAATACATCATATGCTTTCTATTGCAATTTCCCTTGTCTAAACCTTCCCTATCTTTCTCCTTAAATGTTTCAAAGGCCTTCTGATGATCTCCAACTCTTTAAAAATAAGATAAATCTTTAAGATAAATAAGTCAAACAACTTTAAAATGATAAATATGCAGTTATTCCTCTGTATACATGGGTTCTATGTCTATGGATTCAATCACAGATCAAAAATATTTAGAAAAAAACAATTCCACAAAGCTTCAAAATCAGAATTCAAATTTGCGACACACCAAGTACTACACTGAATTCACTTAAATGAAGTGATGTGTAGACATTGTATTAGATATTATAAGTAATCTAGAGATGATGTAAAAGTATACAGGAGAATGTGCACAGGTTATATTCAAATGCTCTACTATTTTATACCAGGGACTGAAACAGCTATGGGTTTTGGTATCTGTGGGGTCTTGGAACCAATTCCCCATAGACACCAAGGGACCAACGTGGTCCCCATTGCTCTAGGAATATAATCCAATCTCCATACTGAGGCTTTGCTATTCTGCATTTTACATATTAACCCTCAACTTCATCTCTTCTCCCTCATTGGTCATTCACTAAATTCCTGCTTTCAATTCCTTTCCACTTCAGGGAGGTTCGCTTTCTCTTTTGTCTGCCTGAATATTTTTTCCTTCATCTCAAGTATATCCTTCTCACAGGAACTAAACGAAAGGTTATTCATTACACAGAGCACAGGGAGGCTTTTTCTGAGCACCGTTCCCCCCTCTTTACTCCTATTTTTTTTTCATCTCACAACATTATTTCCTACCTTCATAGCACTCATTAAACTCTTAATTTGTTCATTTTGATTTTCTTACATGTTTTTATTTCTCTCTCCTTCCTGCATATCCACTCCAAGACAGTAAGACCCATGTAGGCCAAAACTGAGTCTCTCAGGATCACTATCATATCCCCAACACCTGGCTGGCCCAGAACCTAGCAAATAGTAGATACTCACAGAATATTATTGATTCACTGAATAACTGAATGTACAAGTGGCCATGAGGTGGTTACTTTTTACCTTTCAAAAATACCATAAAACTCTTTTCTTAAAAAAAAAAATGGACTGTTATAATGGGGTCACACATATGTTTTGAATGACACTGGCTTCTTTCACTCAACATAATGCCTTTGAGATTCACCCAAGTTACTCCGTGAATCAATACTTTGTTCCTTTATATTGATGAGTAGTATTCTGCACTACCCCTGGACGTGGCCTTGTCTCTTGTTCTGCTGAAAGGAATAATAGCACAAGAGAGTTTTGCACTGGGACTACCCTCTATTGTTACTATTAGAATCCTGAGGCCGCCATGTAATTGAGCCCAAGCCAGTCTTCTGGAAGATAAGAAGCAATGATGTTCTGGTAAATGTTTAAGAGCTGGTTTTTGGGGTAAAGGGGGCAGAGAAGGCCCTGATTTGTAGTATTTTCCAATGTCTGTGGTACAAATACTACCACTATGGCAGATTTCAAGCCACCAAGTATATTACTACCTCACAAAACCCCTGATAATGTAAAACAAGCTCTCATTCAGGTGTAAGTCAGCTCCAGTTGATGACAGATGAAGGGCCATCTGGAGAGAATTTAGGGACCTGGCTGACAGTAGTCCAGCTCATGTTGCTAACCTGCCAACTACCAGACATATGAGTGTGGTCCGTATAGATTGTCCAGCTTCCCAGACTCACCAGACATCCTAGCAGAGATCAGACATGTTGGCCCAGATTAGAAAAGGTACTCACCTGGTTTATGAACAAATATAAAATGGTTCCTAGTTTAATTCAATAAATTTTGAGGTGGCTTAATATGGAGCAAAATCTAATGAACTAATGCAAAGGATCAATTTTATTTGTATAATTCTGATAGTGTATTTTATGTACAGTGTATATTTATTTGTTACTGAATGAATATACTTTATTTAATTTCTAGGTTGGTGCTAATAAATGATCACTGCAAAATTCTAAATTTAGAGTTGTACATTTTAATAAGGGAAAAGAGAGGGAGTGTGCCCATACATCATCAGTTTTGTTTACTTGACAGGCAAAAGTAGCAAAAGGCTACCTGCACAGAATTCATATCCATCCGGGTGTCTGCAGAATTACCTTTTCATAAATAATAGCACTAAAGCTATTTGTATGTTTTATGCTTCATAAAGTGCCTTATTTCCATTATATTCTCTTGTGTCACATCGTTCCTATAAAATAGCTATTTTTAACTTTATTTTACTCATGAAAATTCTAGAAGAGCGGTGAAATGACCTCATTATTGAAGTATACAGTCAACACCTTTTCACTCTTCCTAATAGCGAGGAAAAAATAATAACATCAAAAACATCACCACTACCTTCATGTTTATTGTATGTCCAAAATGTTTTTGGCATCGTATAAAAAATATAACACGTACTCAAGTTTAACAGATCATTATGTTTGACAGTGTACAAATGAAGTTGACCAGAAACAATCTGAAGCAAAACAAATCAAAAATAATAATAATAAAAAAACCCAGTTAAACAGTATGATGATTTCACAGGGCTGTGGGTCTATATCTAAAAGTTTGCTTCCACTAGGACTTAGTATGCAGAGTTAATATCTGTACACATAGCCACTATGATAATTCTTATAATTAAAATACTAATCTAGTGATGACAATCACAGGCTCTATATTTTCCATTAAGCAATTCTTTTTTTTGATTGTTATTATAGAATACATTTAGTCTTTCTATTACAAGGACTTTTCATAATGCAAACCTCAGGGAGAAGTACATTAAAAAACTTTTAGCTAGGAAATGAAACAATACTTAACAGATGCTTTTAATCACTAGTATTAGATGTACATAAATTTTACTTTTCTCTCTTCTGTTTTCAATCAAATATGAAAGAAGAGATTTCAGTTTGTGTCTTCAGTAGCAAATGATTTGTTTCATTCTGTGCACTTGCATGTTTTAGATACTTAACTTTTCCCTTGAACTTAAATATTCAACATCTGCCATATTTGCAAGCAGTTTCAAAGATATTTGAAATTTTGTGTTAATAATGTGGAATTCATTATAGCCAATTTACTATAAAAATAAGTAGGCTTGTGAAAAGTGTATATATATTGATACATATATGTATCTCTCTCTATATATATATTGTTGTTGATGGCACCAAATATCTAGAAAATTTTGTAAAAAGCAAAAATTTATGTCAAATAATCTAAAGGAAAACAGAAAAAAATACAGGAACAAAGTAGTAAATACAGAAAGCTATAAATATACAAATATATAACAGCCAAATTACAAATTCCTAAAGCAATACATAAGATAAAGAATAGCTACAAATGTATAACGATAAGGTGAAATCCGTATTGTAAAATAAAATACTTTTACAACTATGTCAATGTATGTTGCAAGTTTATAAATAAATTGGGTAAAGATATCAGAAATTCAATATCCCTGTACATTTTGATTGCCAGGTCTAAATGTATCATGTATTGAATTGAAGAGAATCACAAGCTTAGTAACATGAATAACATTTTATGCACATTGGATTCTCTAAATTCTTTATAAAATCTTTAAAAATGTTACTAAATGTTTTCAAGACAATTTGTATTTTAGAATTATAGACAATGCAAAATAGTTAACATTATATTTAAATAGAACCAGAGACTGACTTGATGAAATTTCCTTGCATTTAAAACAAGAAGCCAGTTCTGTAACTCAGTAACCCATATCTCTACAAAGATGGTTGGCATGACACTGTGATACACTGGAGGGTCTTCATTCTAATTCAGGATTTATGCTCCTTCATAGTGATCCCTAGTTTTTCCAGGAGTTTACATAATGATTTCTCAGCTTCCACATGGCTGATTTCACATCTTCATTTCTCAGAGAGTAGATGATGGGGTTCAACAAGGGAGTACAAACAGTGTAAAAGACAGAAAGAAATTTGTCCACAGAAAGTCTGCTAAAAGGCCATATATAGAAATAAATGCAAGGCCCGAAGAAAAGAATCACCACTGTGATGTGGGCAGTTAGTGTAGAAAGAGCCTTGGATAACCCACTGGAAGATTTGCGCCGGACACTGATCAAAATGATGGTGTAGGAAATAACTAAAGCTAGAAAACAGCTCAGTGAGATCAGGCCACTGTTCGTTAGGGTCATAATTTCCATTTCATATGTATCCATGCAAGCCAGCTCTATCACCAAGGGAAGATCACAAAAGAAGCTATCTACCTCATTGGGACCACAGAATGGCAGGTCCACTGTAAAAGCCAAGTGGCTCACAGAATGAAGAATGCCCACCGCCCAGGAAATAGACACAAAAATTATACATAGCCTCTGGTTCATAATTGTACTGTAGTGCAGCGGCTTACATATGGCTATAAATCTGTCATACGCCATAGCTACAAGCAACATCATCTCACTCCCAACAAAACTGTGAAGAAGGAATATCTGGGTCATGCAACCCTCAAAGGAGATAGTCTTGTACTCAACAAAAAAGTCTACAAGCATCTTGGGGGTGGCAAAGTTAGACTGGCAGATATCAATGAAAGAAAGGTTACTGAGCAAGAAGTACATAGGAGAGTTCAAACGGGAGTCAACAGAAATGATGACAATAATTAGGACATTGCCTAGCACTGATGTCACATAGACTATAGAAAAGATGGCAAAAAAGAAAAGTTGAAGTTCCCAGGAATTAGAGAGCCCCAAAAGTACAAACTTAGACACCACCGATTCATTTGTGTGAGCCATGTATCCAATATTCAGTTACCTAAAAAAAAGAAATTAGTAAAATATCACAATAATTGGGATTACAATACCTCTAGTTTATACACAAAAGAAATGTAGCCAATTATAAACAAAAGAAATATGCTTGATTTAATTAAGTTTTATCTATTTATGCCTGTAAATACTCAATTGACTAATATTTAACACCCATGACTGCTATGAAAGTTGAAAGTGTGTGAAAAAGAGGATTATATATGAATCCCTGGCATAATTAGAAGAAAAATACTCATACTAATAAAACTAAAATACAAAATCAGAAACAGGAATGTATAAGTGACAATACATTAGTGGCATAAATATTAATAAAATTAAAGAGATTATGCCAAAGTGATAAAATAAGTTTTAGCTCAAATAACTTTTATTCGAGCTAAAACTTCTTAAAAGTTTTAAATTTGCTAGCCAAAAATGAAGGAAACGTTTATGATTTCAGGCAAAAAAAGTAACAAGAATAAAGATACAAAGGTAAAAGTATAAAGATGTACTTTGTTCAGGAACCTGTGAGTTGAATGGCCAGGCTGTAGGAGAATGACAACAATGTGTTTTCATTCTCTTTCTTCTGACTTTTATCTCTTTCTATACATGCCTGACAAACTTGAATTTGTCAAAATCTCTAACACCTTTTGAGTCCTTTAGGAAATATCTCACATGGTTCATTTCAAATGCATAAGAAATTATCAGAAAAGAAATGTTAACTAGTATGTAAATGGCTTCTTAAATGTTTTTTTGGCATTTTACTTAACACTCATGGCCACTTGGTCACAGAGAAAATCATACACAACCTTCCTGAAGTGGTTCAGGAAACACGTTTGACCTTAGCTCTGTGTATCCAACAGTACACAACAGATATTTATTTGTTCTTATACTAATTGAAGCTCTACACCCCTCCATATTCTTCAGTGGTTTGGTCGAACTAGGTTATTTAGATATGACCAAAATAATAAACGTTTTATCTTTTAAAAGCTAAAATTGTATAGGTAACCATAAACCAATTTAAAAAGTGTTTAAACTGTTTTCAAGCTTTCATTATGTAATTTTAACCTGGATGTTGAAGCACTATATCCTACACTTTAAGGAGCTTCCATGTTTGCATTTTATTATGATATGTAGTTTTAAGAAGAATGCAGAAACCTAAGTTACTCAAGAATGTAAACAGATCAATGACACATAAACTGACCTAACTACAAGTTTCCATTATGGGATGTGCTTTCCATGTGGAAGATTTGGAACAATGCTGGCATGTCTAATCATGTGTATACATGAGCAGGGGAAATGAGGAAGCAAAGAAACATTGAAAAAGAAAGATATTCCCATTCCTAAGAGTAAAAAAATTCCTAAAGAACTACAGTTATGAATTAAAAAAAGATAACATTTGACACCATGAGGGATTGCTTATAGCATTCAATTCATTGTGGAAAACCTATTAAATATGAATATTTAATAGAATAAAATATTATTCATTTTCATAAGTTATTAAGCAAAAAATTATCCTTGACACAAAGCTTGCAAATAAATTTAGATTCTACTGCTACTGGTAAAGAATATATACCAGTTCATTATACAATAATAATAATGAATGATTACAATTACAGTTAAAAAATACTCCATAATTGAAATGTCATTTGTGATAAGATTTGCCACTTAAATGAATCACACAGTATTTTGCACATACATCTATTATAGCAAATATTAGAAAATGTGCTTCATATAAAAATAGTAATATTAATAATGTTTATAGCATTTTCTATGTTCTAAGCAGTATCCTAAACATATGGCATGCATTCGTACTCATTTAATGCTCTAAATAACCCTACAAGGTAGCTACCATTCAAATATGCATTTTATAATTGAGGGAACTGAGGCACAGAGAAGCTTAGACTAAGTAAATTCCTGAGTTTACAGTACTAGGAAGTTGTATGCTTGTAGTTATGACTCCTACAGTAGACTGGGAGATGCTTTTGGACAAACAAAGCTAAATCTTATGAATGATAGAACAGAGCGGTGGGGCTCTAAAGTGGGACAGACTTGGATTCAATCTCAGCTCCTAAAATTTGTCATGAAATGAACAGTTCCTTGACTTTTCTCAACTCCTTTTCTAACATGTGAAATGGCGATGTCCATTGTTACATTTCAGAGTGGACAATAATAGGCATTTACATGGGAGTGGGGATTGATATAGAGATGAAAGACAGTGTTCAAGAAAACAAAAGGGGAGAAAGAGGGAGATGAGGAGGACAGGAGGAGGAAGAAAAGAGAGGGAAAAGGAGAAGGAAGAAGAAAGAATAAAACATGATTAACAACAACGTTAAACAATGTTAGTGGTATTATTCCTTTTTCAAAAATCATCTTATCTTCAAAAAGCATATATTATCCAAATTTCCCACAAATTATATCTTTTTGATATCTAATAAGTGATTAGGTTTTTAGTCTTAATTTTTTAAAATATAGGAAACCACTAGAAATTCCTCTCCAGACTAACTTCCTATGACTTTTTTAATGCAAGTAGAACAGATCAGGTCCAACGTTATATCTCATTTTCTTCTTAATATTTAAGGGAAGTACCCACTAGTATAGACAAATAACATTTGCTACTTTCTAGCTGTGTGACTGAGCTTAAAAGGTAGAACTGGGTCATCTCTAAAGCTAGTTTCATCTCTAAAATTCTAAGTGCAGAGGCACTTATGGAAACATATAGCGTTTATAAAAGTCACCCAGAATTCCTTGGGGGTCCACAGAGCACCCAGAAGCTTGTCCATTATTGAATCATTCATTTTGTCATTGCCACTGTAAGTCAGAGATAGGAGTGTTTTCAGATCCTGAAATACACCATAAAAAAAATTTCCCTATTCTTGGTGTAAAACCAAGTTAGATATAAAAGGGTTGCTTTTACATCAATATCTATCTATAAAATGTGTCAACAGAACTCTGAAATCATAAGCATGAATAACTTTTCTTGTCTTTATTTTAAGGTGTAATATTAGTTTCCCTATAAGCCTGGAAGCAAACAATAAAAGATATCCTAGTGACCATTACTGTAGTCTGTAATTATACGTTTCTTCATCTGAGGCAAATTTAGATAGTCAATAAATATTTGTTAAACTAATGGCTACATAGTCACTGAACAGAAAGCATAAACAGGTCAGAGAAGAGATAGATATTGGTTGTAATATATGTTCCTCTGTTTATTAGATTCTGATCCTCTTCTTATCAGGGTTGCCCAAAACCACTGCAGTGGAAGAATCATACAGACAGAGAAGTGAAGAACAGGAATGTTCTTCTTCCAGAGGGAGTTTTCAGTTTGACTGAAACAACAATAACTCCCACTTTGCTATCTTCTAGTTGCTGATTTTGCATCTGTAAGAGATCTTACTAATTTTTCTCTAGTGCAACAATATGTTCACAATGAATATAAAATACTTACACTTTTTAAAAGGGCTCTAAGTCTTTCACTTCCTCCTTATTTTTTCCAGTTTGGTGTCCTCTAGTTTCTGTTTCCCACTTTCTGCTATAAGTCTTCATGCTGAAAATATTTGTAATGTAGTCTTGACTTGACCCATTTTAACTTGGTTCCCTACACTATGCCATGTAGAAGCAAGTCTCTCAGGTCATGTCCTCAGGTAGTGAGGGCTCTGATCCTCTTGCACTCAACCGAGCAATTACAGTATCTTAAGGCAATGTGATATAAAGCCTCGTAACCTCATTCTAGAAAACTCATTTCATTGGTTAAGCAGGAAATCACCCTTTATAGATCTGAAGTCATCTTCCAGTGGGAGTAATTATGTTTTACAAAATAATATTCCAGGAACGGAAAAGAAAAAATCTTTGTTGTCGTTGTTGTTGTTGTTGTTGTTGCTGCCAATAGTGGATACATAGGAAAGCAAAAGATCACTTGATTTTAACTGAGTATCAGTCAGCAAAGGAAGTATTCAACTCCTTTCTGTTAATAAAACAATCACACAATCTTAAAAATGATCACCTCACCTCAGGGTGTTTCCTCCAATCACAATCTTATGCCCACTACTTCAAAAGACAATTTATTCTATGCTCCACTGTTTCTACCATCTGTAATTTAAAGAGTAAATCTATTAGCACTTTGATATTATGTCTTCAAATATTTAAAAAGGCTCTCATTTATTCCCTGTAAAAATTTCTTTCTTTCCCAAAATACATCAACAGCCCTTTTCAACTATATTTTATATAATACGTTTTCTAGGTCGCCACAGGTTCTCATGTAAGTTTCAAGTGGTCATCTTTAAGTAAAGAAACTGAAGGTAAGATTCCCTATTACTTAGTGTTTCTGTCTTCCTATCTATTCTGTGAGTGTGTGTGTACCCATTAGTAACACGTTCACATATATAAGCATTTATGCACAATGACACATATTGCAGCATTGAATGAAGGAGAGAGATACTGGAAAAAACCTAAGTACATATGTATATAAATTTGAGAGTGGAGAAATATAACATTTTAGTGTGATGAAATACATTCAGTGATTAAAATTGTTAAATAGTATTTTGTACAAGAATATGTAAGGTTAAAAACATAATGTTGAGGGGAAAAAATGATTGTAAATTTATGTTCAAATTTTTATAAACCAAAAAAATGGACACACTTATGAATTAAAGTTTAAAAATATCTAGATTACAAAGAAAATTCTAAAAAGCCTAAAGTCTAATGTAGCATCTTAAGAGAGATATACAATGACAGACAGTTAAGGGACTATCACAATAGTAAAATAATGTTGGATTTCGGCAGCAATGTTTCAGGGAAGACCCAGTGTCAACAAGCATCTGTTTTTACCAGGAAAGCATAATCTTAACTGGTTTTCATGTTGTCTGGCTTCTAATGGTTCTGCTGATTTTCTGAGGCTACTTCTCTAAATGTGCCATCAAACATGCAGATAATGCTAAAGTCTTTTAATAATTACATTTTGCTCAGGATGATTAGAAATAGTTTCTTTTGATTTATTAAAATTGTCTGCAAAGGTTACCAGAAGATAAATTGTGTGAGAGTAGACAGGAAATATTTGCAAGAGAAAAATAACCAGAAGAAACTTTACCCAAAAAATTAGAAACGCTCCAAGGTGAAATATTTAGTCCATGCTCTCTGTCAATCTCTCTCTCCCCATACACACACATACAGAAACACACACACACACACAGTGTGATATGTATAAAATTATATATTATATTATATTATATTATATTATATTATATTATATTATATATATTTATAAACAATAAATGAAACAGAATAGTATCCAGAAATATAACCAAATACATATAAATTATAGTTTATAATAACAGAGTTATTTATTGTAATTTAAAGAAATATAGATTGCTATATAAATGAAATTTATGGGGAAAGGTAAATTTCTATCTGCATACAGTTATAAAAACAAAATAAATTTTAACTAGATCAAAGATTAAGTTTAAAATATTAGAAAAAAGCACATGGAGTTTTTTTTTATAATCTTGGAGTTGGTAAAACCTCTAAAGCATGATATTAAAGAAGCCATAAATATATGGATATGTAATGGGTAGAATTGACTTAACAATCATGTTCAGATTTGATATATCAAAAAACCCACAATGAACATTAAAAAACAATAGCAAACTGTAAAATATGTTCAACACATATGGCCAACAAGACTAATTCCTTGTAAATCAAAATACTATTAGCAATGAAAACAAGGAAATACCAATAACTAAGTAGAAAGCATACATGAGGAGTTCAAAAGAACAAAAATACAACTCTATCACAATAATAAGACCTCTTTACAGATAGAAAAATGTCAACATAATTTGAAGTAATTTGGGGAAAAATGTGTTAATTCATGTCAATGAAAGTCTAGTTAGAAACATACATTTTATGCTTAGTGAATATATTTAAAGCAGAAAACAAGTAATATTTTAATTTGAGACAAAAAAATGCCCAATTAAAAATAAAAAACTCTGTTTCTTATTTACAGAAATGTAAAATAAACAAATAGGAATAAAAAAAACCAAGACAAATAGGAATTTAAAAAATAAGCTTTTTGTTGTCAGTTAAATGTGCAAAGATGGCGAAGAAAAGACAGGCATTAGAGACACATGGGAAAAAGGCAAACGTAATTGAAGTCACAGAAGAAGAGAGCACAAAGCTAGATCAATAGCTGAAGAGAACCTAGCTAAAACCTTTCCATAACTGAAGCATACTTCTAGCCATAGAAGCAAGATGTTCAATAAACCACTAGCAATAAACAAACAAACAAATAAATAAATAAGCAAAATCATGGTAAATCCTAGAATTGCTGGGACAGGAAGCACAAAATCCACAAGTGGATCAATGGGAATGTTGGGGAGAAAGTCCCATCTATTTTTGTCCATTCCTTGTTATCCTTATGTAAGTATTTTAGCTACTAGCAACACAAAATTACAAATTAACTGTTGTTTCAATTGATATTTTACCCTTTGGAGTTCACCATCTCAACAAATTTGAGTATAATCTCAACAACAGCCTCTTATCTGAGGCTTTTATAGGTTATTGCAATGTTGTCTGTGGCTGGAAGCGTCCCAGAAAAACAAATCTGATGATATGTCTCTATTGTTACACCTCTTCCCTGTAAATCCAATAAATTCCACTTTTTTCACTGTAAATACTTTTGTCTATAATTCCAGAGACAATCTTTGTGGAATCCTATATTCATATATCAAACACTCTGTGTGCCCTGGAATTGTGTCTGGGGAGAAGGGCTACAGTTGGGGAAGGAAAACTCATATCAGGAGTAAGAATGAATTCCAATAAAGACAAATCACTGCCCTCCCCAGCCCACTTCACAGAAAGGGGTGTAATACAGTTGATTTACCACCAAATGGATGTTGTTTCTTGGAGGAATGGCACCATAACAATGTTGCAGCATCACTCCCTTCTACCAACAGACCAAGCAATCAGGAGCTGTAGTAGTAGTATGAGACTAACCTTGATAAAAAGGGAGCCCATGTTTTTGGTCTCTGCTGGGCACTGTGTGGTACAAAAATCTACACACTTTGTGCCCACTCACATAGGTTCATCCTCATTCTTCCCTCCCAGACTATTTTCCTTCAATTTTCAATTTTGATCGTCAAGACCCCTACAAGCTAGCAAAGCCATTTTTCAAAGTCCAGAAATTCATGTTTATTTTTATTTATGACCAATTCTCCATCTAAATCTGATAACTAAGTGCAATGTTTATAGCTCTGGCCAATAAAATAATTCTTCCTAATGAGTGTTTATGAGGGTCATCTGAGTGAGTTGTAATGCAACAGCAGTCCATTTTTTGGCTTGCACCAAGATGTAGCATAAAGTCATCCACAGAACACCCACCTGCCTCCAACCCATAATACTGAGCTTAAGAAAATATATTAATGCAACAGATATACTTGATAAGGGATTTAGACTACCCGTTCATACCAATTACTAGTGCCTTTATACCTGCTTCAGCATGGTCTTAGACATGCCATTTCCAATGTGGGATGGCTTTTTGCTGTGGTAGTGAGAAATTATGACTTAATAAATCTGATAACAGTTCATGATGAGCAGTGTTTGTCACATAGGCAATCACTTGGAAATTAATCAGGAACATTGTCCCTGATAAGGCCCAACAGCATACTAAGATTTATTTTTTAAACAGTAAGCAGTTGTCTTCTGCAGAGTCTTTTTTCTGGAATCCTAAGAGGTAATATTGTTATTTATCTAATTGATCTGATTGTAGTCTTAGTTATTTCTTGTATTATGTTAGCTTTTGAATTTGTTTGATTTTGCTTCTCTAGTTCTTTTAATTGTGATGTTAGGGTGTCAATTTTGGCTCTTTCCTCCTTTCTCTTGTGGGCATTTAGTGCTATAAATTTCCCTCTAAACACTGCTTTAGCTTTGTCCCAGAGATTCTGGTATGTTGTGACTTTGTTCTCAAGGGTTTCAAAGAACTTATTTACTTCTGCCTTCATTTCGTTATTTACCCAGTAATCATTCAAGAGCAGATTGTTCAGTTTCCATGTAGTTGTGCAGTTTTGAGTGAGTTTCTTAATCCTGAGTTCTAATTTGATTGCACTGTGGTCTGAGAGACTGCAATGATTTCCGTTCTTTTGCATTTGCTGAGGCATGTTTTACTTCCAATTATGTGTTCAATTTTAGAATAAGTGTGATGTGGCACAGAAAAGAATGTTGATTTAGGGTGGTGAGTTCTGTAAATGTCTATTAGTTCCGCTTGGTCCAGAGCTGAGTTCAAGTCCAGGATTTTGTTGTTGATTTTCTGTCTTGTTGATCTGTCTAATATTGACAGTGGGGTGTTAAAGTCTCCCACTATTATTGTGTAGGAGTCTAAGTCTCTTTTTAGGTCTCTAAGAACTTGCTTTATGAATCTTGGTGCTCCTGTATTGGGTGCATATATATTTGGGATAGTTAGCTCTTTTTGTTGCATTGACCCTTTTACCTTTACGTAAAGACCTTCTTCGTCTCTTTTGATCTTTGTTGGTTTAAAGTATGTTTTATCAGAGACTAGGATTGCAACCCCTGCTGCTTTTTTTTTTCTTTCCATTTGCTTGGTAAATCTTCCTCTATCCCTTTATTTTGAGCCTATGTATGTATTTGCATGTGAGATGGGTCTCCTGAATACAGCATACCGATGGGTCTTGACTCTTTATCCAATTTGCCAGTCTGTGTCTTTTATTGGGGCCTTCAGCTCATTTACATTTAAGGTGAATATTTTTATGTGTGAATTTGATCCTGTCATTATGATTACAAAATTTAATACATTTATATTGATAGGTATGGATTTACTATTGCCATTTTGTTAATTGTTTTCTGGTTATTTTTGAGGCCTTTGTTTCTTTCTTTCTCTCTAGTGTTTACTTTTGTGAGTTCATGATTCTTATGGTATAAGTTTTTATTTCATTCTCTTTCATTTGTGTATATGCTGTACCTCTTCTTTGTTGTTACTCTGGGGCTTACATAACAAATCTTACAGTTCTAAAGATTCATTTCAAGCTAATAACAATTTAACTGTGATTGCCTGCAAATATTCTAGACTTTCGTTTTTTTGTTTTGGTTTTGGTTTTTTGATTGTTTGTTTTGTTTTGTTTTGAGATGGAGTTTCATTCTTGTTGCCCAGGCTGGAGTACAATGGCTCAGTCTTGGCTCACCACAATCTCCTCCTCTTAGGTTCAAGCAATTCTCCTGCCTCAGTCTCCTGAGTAGCTGGGATTATAGGCATATGCCACTATGCCTGGCTAATTTTGTAATTTCATTAGAGATGGGGTTTCTCCATGTTGGTCAGACTGATCTCAAATTCCTGACCTCAGGTTATCCTCCCGCCTCAGCTTCCCAAAGTGCTGGAATTACAGACTTGAGCCACTATGCCCAGCCTAATATTCTAGACTTTTAACCTCCAACCCAAATTATAATTTTGTCATCTTAATTCACATCTTTTATATGGTTTATTTCTTAAAACCTTATTGCAGCTGTGGTTATTGTTGAACATTTTGACTTTTAACCTTCATACTGTATGCCACCACTACAATAATGTAGTATTCTGAATTTAATTATGAGTTTACTTCTATCCGAAAGTTAAATGCCTTGATGGTAGTAATTAACATCCTTTCACCTCATGGTGGCAATTAACATCCTTTAAACTGTCTTTTAAGCATTTCTTGCAAGGCTGTTCTAGCGGTGATGAATTCCATTAGCTTTTGCTTGTCTGAAAAGACTGTACTTCTTAATGTTTAAAGAATAATTTTGATGAGTATACTGTACTTGATAAGAATTTTTTTTTCTCTCAGCACTTTGAATGTATTATCCCATTTTCTCCTGGACTTCAAGGTTGAGAAATATGCTGATAGTCTAAAGCAGCAAGATAAAGTCATTAAGTCCCATATGAGGGGATTCCCTCATAACAAAATGTCTTAGGCTGCAGAAATTTGTGAGGCTGCTCCACTAGCTTGCATACAGCCTCATCACTGGGCATGAGTGCCTGTTCCTTGGGGAGAAGGGTGCCACATGGGCTCATATGCTAAGGTTATAGCTGTTCTGCTGGTCCTAGGCTCTGAGTAGAAGGGGCAAGACACTGCAGTCACTGGGATGGAAAGATGGAGTGCCTCCTAGGCAATTTTTTTTCATGGGGTTAGGAGTTGTAGCTACTCAGCTGTGGAAAGTTGCACTATCATAAGTAGATGCAGTGTAGTGGCAGTGAAGCGTAGGGTATGGGAGGATACAGTGGCTACTGGCCCCCAAATGAGAAGGCACCCTAGCAGTGGCTTCAGTCTCAAGATGCCATTATACAGCAGTAGCTTGGATCAGATGGCAGGAGGAGACACAAAGTGGGCTCTATGTTTGCAGTAACATAGACATGTCAACTGCAGGCAACTCCTCAGGCTGGGCCTAGGACCTGTGAGGACTGCAGTGATTTCCAGGAGCAAAGATTGTGGGTGTCTACACTTTAATGGGTGTTGCTGAGGGCCTCCTGCATACCTTTTCTATGTAAGGAGAGTCCTCCCTGGCTCTGACCTCATCCCACTAGAAAACACAAGATGGTAAAGGCAGAGTGTTCCATTTCCTTTTTTATATAGTCATCCTGAGTCTCCAGAATGCACAGGGTCTCTGCCATTTCACTGTTGTACTCCAGTGCTCTCCTTCACATATTTTAGTCGAAATATGGTTATTTATTTGTTGTTTTTGTCCTTTTGTGTGGTAGCAGGGAAGAAAAATGAGTGTTGGACATCTTTAGTCAGCTATCTTGTTGATGTCACTTTCTCTTGCATCTTCTTGATTTAAAGTTTCTTTAGAATCCCAGAGTCTTCTCTGCATTCTCTTGGCAGACAAAGAACTAAAGAGTTAAGGCAGACTTAATTATTACTACCTTAGTCAAATTATTTATTTTTGTTGGTAAGAATAGGACATTTTATTGGTAAGAATAGGACATACCATCTTACTTAGAAGAAAGTTGACTAAGAATTATAGTCCCTAAAGGGAAGCTGTTTTCCCGTAACAGCTCTAAACTATAAAAGAGGAAAAGTAAGAAAATCGGTGGATATTTAGTTCCCTCTAATTTACCCTGTGTCCTATAAGCTTAGCTTTTAATTTCTCCATTGTAGTGGTTATCTCATCATCCTTTGCAGATAATTGCCTTTGTAAGTAGATTTCTTTACTAGGGAGAACTTCACTTTTCTTCTTTATCTACTAACATACTTCAGGCCTCAGATTTTTCTTATCAGCTCTTAAGTCTTTATCAAAGCTATTTAGATTCTATGGCAATTTGTTTAACCTGCTTTTTCCACTAGGACTGAGATATCTTCCATTTTTCTCATCATTAAATTCCCAGTATTAGCAGAATTTTTGAATAGAATACTTTATTAATACTTGCTGAAGAAATTCATGCCTCATTTAAAGCTGTTCTTTATGCTTTGAATTTTTAGTAAACTCTTTACTGTGTTGTAACAGAAACATAAAAAATCATAAATCACAAGCATATCTATAGCTTGATGAATTACCAAATGTGTTAGTTTCCTATAGTAACAAATTACTACACACTTGGTGGTTCATAAGAACAGAAATTATTTTCTCTTGGTTATGGAGGACAGAAATTTAAAATCAGTATCACTGCATCAAAATCAAGATGTTAACAGGGCCACAGTCCTTTCAAAAACTCTGGAGAAAAATCTGTTTCTTGCCTCTTCCAGTTTCTGGTGTTGGTGAGGATTCCTTGGCTATTGGCCACATCACTCCCACATTTTCAAATCTCTTTTCTCCATCTTTATATCAATCTACTTCTTTATGTATCAGATCTCTCTTAGTCTCCCTCTTACAAGGACACATGTGACTGAATTTTAGCCCAAGCTAGATAATCCTGGATAATCTCCAGATATCAAGATTCATAAATTAAGCACATCAACAAACACCACTTTTTTCAAATATAGGGTAAAATTTATAAATTTCAGGAAATAACTCATGGATAACATATGAGAGATTACCATACCTTCACTTGAACTCAGTCACATGACTATTTAATAGACTGATCTACAAAATACTACCAGTCCCTGAATTGTTCCTCCTTTTAAACTTTATATCAGTTTTTGACTTAACTGAAGAGTAATTAGTATTCTGACTTCTAACAAAATGGATTACATTTGCCCATTTTAGAATTTATATAAAGTAATACAATATGTTTTAATCATTGTCTGACTTTTTTCTCAGTATATGTCTATGTTTTGGTGTACACTTATAGTTTTTTTATTCTCATTGTTATATGGTAATCTATTTTATTAATATATTCTATATATTTAGTCTATTGTCGGTGGGCATATGGCTTGTATTATAGTTCTACTACTAGTAGAACTGCTACAAACATTTCACACATGCCTTTTAGTATATATTGTGTTGGACATAGAACAAGAGAATTAGTAGAATTAGAGTGTGATAGAGTAGTATATGTATATTCACTTTTGCTGTATATTTCCAGTTTCCAAAGCAATTGTATACATACATGTTTCAGTACTAGTCTGTGAGAGTTCCTGTTGCTCCACATCTTAATGAAAATCTAGAAGAGTATTACTTTTTCAGTTTAGCTATTCTGACATGTATAAATAAGTATTGCATTATAATTTCAATATTTATATGAATAATTATTAATACAGTTAAGCAAACTTTTATATACTTATTGAGCATTTAAATATCTCCTTTTGTAAAGTGGCTTATCAACTTTTTGCCCATTTTTCTATTGGTCTGCATAGAGCAGAAATTTTCGTTTTTATTTTTGTACTTTAGGTTCTAGGGTACATGCGCAGATCTTGCAGGATTGTTGCATAGGTACACACATGCCTTGGGGTTTGCTGTCTCCATCCCCCATCACCTACATCAGGCATTTCTCCAAGTGTTATCCCTCCCAAACCTCCCCACCCCCTGCCGTCCCTCTCCTAGTCCCCCACCCCCCAACAGACCCCGGGTTGTGATGTTCCCCTCCCTGTGTCCATGTGTTCTCATTGTTCAACACTCACCTATGAGTGAGAACATGAGATGTTTGGTTTTCTGTTCTTGTGTCAGTTTGCTGAGAATGATGGTTTCCAGATTCATCCATGTCCATACAAAGGACATGAACTCATCATTTTTTATTGCTGCTTAGTATTCCATGGTGTATATGTGCCACATTTTCTTTGTCCAGACTATCATTGATCAGCATTTGGGTTGGATCCAGGTCTTTGCTATTGTAAATAATGCAGCAATGAACAAACGTGTGCATGTGTCTTTATAATAGAACGATTTATAATCCTTTGGGTATATACCCAGTAATGGGATTACTGGTCCAAATGGAATTTCTATTTCTAGATCCTTGAGGAATTGCCACACTGTCTTCCACAATGGTTGAACTAATTTACACTCCCACCAACAATGTAAAAGTGTTTCTTTTTCTCCACATTCCCTCCAGCATCTGTTGTCTCCAGATTTTTTAATGATCGCCATTCTAACTGGCGTGAGATGGTATCTTAATATGGTTTTGATTTGCATTTCTCTAATGACCAGTGATGATGAGCATTTTTTCATATGTTTGTTGGCCATATAAATTTCTTTTGAAAAATATTTGTTCATATCCTTCTTTTGAATGGGTTTGTTTGTTTTTTTCCTGTAAATCCGCTTTAGTTCTTTGTAGATTCTGGATATTAGCCCTTTGTCAGATAGGTAGCTTGCAAACATTTTTTCCCATTCTGTTGGTTGCTGATTCACTCTAATGATAGTTACTTTTGCTGTGCAGAAACTCTTAAGTTTAATTAGATCCCATTTGTCTATTTTGGCTTTTGTGGCCATTGCTTTTTGTGTTTTAGTCAAGAAGTTCTTGCCTATGCCTGTGTTCTAGATGGTATTGCCTACATTTTCTTCTAGGGTTTTTATGATATTATCTTATGTTTAAATTTTTAATCCATCTGGAGTTCATTTTAGTGTAAGGGGTCAGAAAGGGGTCCAGTTTCAGCTTTCTGCACATGGCTAGCCAGTTTTCCCAACACCATTTATTAAACAGGGAATCCTTTCCCCATCACTTGCTTTTGTCAGGTTTGTCAAAGATCAGATTGTTGTAGATGTATGGCTTTGCTTCCAAGGCCTCTGTTCCACAGGTCTATATCTCTGTTTTGGTACCAGTACCATGCTGTTTTGATTACTGTATCCTTGTAGTATAGTTTGAAGTCAGGTAACGTGATGCCTCCAGCTTTGTTATTTTTGCTTAGGATTTTTGTTTTTGGCTATGTGGGCTCTCTTTTAGTTCCATATGAAGTTTAAGATTTTTTTTGCAGTTCTGTGAAGAAGGTCAATGGTAGCTTGATGGTGACAGCACTGAATCTATACATTACTTTGGGCAGTATGGCCATTTTCACGATATTGATTCTTCCTAACCATGTGCATGGAATATTTTTCCATCCTTTTGTGTCCCCTCTTATTTCCTTCAGCAGTGGTTTGTAGTTCTCCTTGAAGAGGCCCTTTACATCCTTTGTTAATTGTATTCCTATGTGTTTTATTCTCTTTGTAGCAATTGTGAGTGGGAGTTTGCTCATGATTTGGCTCTCTGTTTGTCTGTTATTGGTGTATATTAATCCTTGTGATTTCTGCATGTCGATTTTGTATCTTGAGACTTTGCTGAAGTTGCTTATCAGCTTAAGTAGATTTGGGGCAGAGATGATGGGGTCTTCTAAATATATAAGCATGTCATCTGCAAATAGAGACAATTTGACTTCCTCTTTTCTTAATTGAATACCTTTTTTCTTTTACTTGCCTGACTGCTCTAGCTAGAACTTCCAATACTATATTGAATAGGAGTGGTGAGAGAAGGCACCCTTCTCTAGTGCCAGTTTTCAAAGTAAATGCTTCCAGTTTTTGCCCATTCAATACGATACTGGCTGTGGGTTTGTCATAAACAGCTTTTATTATTTTGAGATATGTTCCATTGATACCTAGTTTATTGAGGTTTTTAGACTAAAGGGCTGTGGAATTTTGTCGAAGGCCTTCTCTCCAACTATTGAGATAATCATGTGGTTTTTGTTTTTGATTCTGTTTTTGTGATTGATTACATTTATAGATTTGCATATGTTGAACCAGGCTTGCATCTTCTGGATGAAGCCTACTTGATTGTGCGGATAAGCTTTTTGATGCTGTTGCAGTCAGTTTGCCAGTATTTTATTGAAGATTTTTGCTCTATGTTCATCATGGATGTTGGCCTGAAGTTTTCTTTTTTTGTTGTGTCTCTGCCAGGTTTTGGTATCAGGATGATGTTAGTCTCATAAAATGAGTTTGGGAGGATTCCCTCTTTTTGTATTGTTTGGAATATTTTCAGAAGGAAAGATACCAGCTCCTCTTTGTACATCTAGTAGAATTTGGCTGTGAACCCATCTGGACCTGGACTTTTTTTGGTTGGTAGGCTATTAATTGCTGCCTCAACTTCAGCCCTTGTTATTGGTCTATTCAGGGTTTCAACTTCTCCCTGGTTTAGTCTTGGGAGGGTGCAAATGTCAAAGAATTTATCCATTTCTTCCAGATTTACTGGTTTATGTGCATAGAGTTGTTTGTAGTAATCTCTGATGGTAGTTTGTATTTCTGTGGAATTGATGGTGATATCCCCTTTATCATTTTCTATTTCATCTATTCAATTCTTCTCACTTTTTTATTAGTCTGGCTAGTGGTCTGTTTTGTTGATCTTTTCAAAAAAAAAAAAACAACAACTGGATTTATTGATTTTTTGAAGGCTTTTCTTTTGCTAAAGTTACTTCTGGTTGTTTTTCTCTTGCAAATATTTCCCATCTACTCTCACACAATTTATCTCCTAGTAACCTTTGTAGACTATTTCAATAATAATTATTTCATGCAATCAAAAGAAACTATTTCTGATCACCTGAGCAAAACATAATAATTAGGAGGATTTACCTATTGGCATGTTTGATATTACATTTAGATAATTTGCCTTAGAAAATGAGCAGTACCATTAGAAGCCAGATAGCATGAAAAACAGTCAAGATTATACTTGCCTGAGGAAAACAGATGCTCATCGACACTGGGTCTTCCTTGATTCATCGCTGCTGAAATTATTTTACTATTGTGATAGTCCCTTAACTGTCTGTCATTGTATATCTCTGCTAAGATGTTAAATTAGACTGAACTTTTTAGAATTTTCTTTGTAGTCTGGATATTTTTAAACTTTAATTCATACGTGTGTCCATTTTTCTTGTTTATAAAAATTTGAACACAATTGTACAATTTTTTCCTCAACATTATGTTTTTAACCTTACATACTTATGCACAAAATATTTCTTAACAATTTTAATCATTGAATGTATTTCATCACACTAAAATATTATATTTCTCCACTCTCAAATTTATATACATATGTACTTAGGTTTTTTCCAGTATCTCTCTCCTTCATTCAATGCTGCAATATGTGTCATTGTGCATAAATGCTTATATATGTGAATGTGTTACTAATGGGTACACACACTCAGAGAGAATAGATGGGAAGACAGAGAGAAATACTAAGTAACAGGAAATCTTACCTTCAGTTTATTTACTTAAAGATGACCACTTGAAACTTACATCAGAACCTGTGGAGATGTAGAAAACTTATATAAAATATAGTTGAAAAAGTCTGTTGATGTATTTTGGGAAAGAAATAAATTTTTATAGGGAATGAGAGCTTCTTTAAATATTTGAAGAAACATAATGTCGAACTGCTAATAGATTTTCTCTTTAAATTACAGGCAGTAGAACCAGTGGAGCATTGGTTGAACTGTCTTATGAAGTAGTGGGCTCCTTGTGATTGGAGGAAACACCCTAAGGAGAGGTGATCATTTTTAAGATTGTGTGATTGTTTTATTAACAGAAAGTTAGGAGTTGAATACTGGAATACTTCCGTTGCTGACTGATACTCAGTTAAAATCAAGCAATCTTTTGCTTTCATATGTATCTAATAGTTGGCAAAAAACAAACAAACAAACAAACAAAAAAAAAACAAAGAAACAACTTTTTTCTCTTCCATTCCTGGAAAATTATTTTGTAAAACATAATTATTCCCACTGAAAGGTGACCTCAGATCTCTAAAGGGTGATTTCTTGCTTCACCAATGAAATCAGTTTTCTAGAATGATGTTAAAAGGCTTTATATTGTATTGCCTTAAGATATTGTAATTGCTCGGCTGAATGCAAGAGGATTAGAGCCCTCACTACCTCAGGATATTACCTGAGAGGCTTGCTTCCCTATCGCAAAGTGTAGGGAACCAAGTTAAAATGGATCAAGTCAAGACTACATTACAAATATTTTCAGCATGAAGACTTACAGCAGAAAGTGGGAAATAAAAACTAACTAGAGGACACCAAATTGGAGAAATAAGGAGGAAGTGAAAGACTTAGAGCCCTTTTAAAAAGTGTAAGTATTTTATATTCATTGTGAACATATTGTTGCACTAGAGAAAAGTTAATAAGATCTCTTACAGATGCAAAATCAGCAACTAGAAGATAGCAAAGTGGGAGTTATTGTTGTCTCAGTCAAACTGAAAACTCCCTCTGGAAGAAGAACATTCCTGTTCTTCACTTCTCTGTCTGTATGATTCTTCCACTGCAGTGGTTTTGGGCAACCCTGATAAGAAGAGGATCAGAATCTAATAAACAGAGGAACATATGTTACAACCAATATCTGTCTCTTCTCTGACCTTTTTATGCTTTCTGATCAGTGACTATATAGTTTAACAAACATTTGTTGACTATCAAAATTTGCTTCAAATGAAGAAAGGTATAGCTATACAGAGTAGAATAATAGTCAGTAGGATATTCCTTATTGTTTGCTTTGGGGCTTAGAGGGAATCAAGTATTATACGTTAAAATAAAGACAAGAAACATGATTCATGCTTATGATTTCAGAGTTCTGTTGACACATTTTATAGATAGATATTGATGTAAAAGCAACCCTTTTATATCCAACTTGGTTTTACACCAAGAATAGGGAAAATTTTTTTATGGTGTATTTCGGGATCTGAAAACACTCCTATCTCTGACTTACAGTGGCAATGACAAAATGAATGATTCAATAATGGACAAGCTTCTGGGTGCTCTGTGGACCCCCAAGGAATTCTGGGTGACTTTTATAAACGCTATATGTTTCCATAACTGCCTCTGCACTTAGAATTTTAGAGATGAAACTAGCTTTAGAGATAACCCGGTTCTACCTTTTAAGCTCAGTCACACAGCTAGAAAGTAGCAAATGTTATTTGTCTATACTAGTGGGTACTTCCCTTAATTATTAAGAAGAAAATGGGATATAACGTTGGACCTGATCTGTTTTACTTGCATTAAAAAAATCATAAGAAGTTAGTTTGGCGAGGAATTTCTAGCAGTTTCCTATATTTAAAAAAATTAAGACTAAAAACCTAATCACTTATTAGATATCAAAAAGATATAATTTGTGGGAAATTTGGATATTTTAATAATATATATTTTTTGAAGATAAGATGATTTTTGAAAAAGGAATAATACCACTAACATTGTTTAACGTTGTTGTTAATCATGTTTTATTCTCTTTCTTCTTCCTTCTCCTTTTCCCTCTCTTTTCTTCCTCCTCCTGTCCTCCTCATCTCCCTCTTTCTCCCCCTTTGTTTTCTTGAACACTGTCTTTCATCTCTATATCAATCCCCACTCCCATGTAAATGCCTATTATGGTCCACTCTGAAATGTAACAATGGACATCGCCATTTCACATGTTAGAAAAGGAGTTGAGAAAAGTCAAGGAACTGTTCATTTCATGACAAATTTTAGGAGCTGAGATTGAATCCAAGTCTGTCCCACTTTAGAGCCCCACCGCTCTGTTCTATCATTCATAAGATTTAGCTTTGTTTGTCCAAAAGCATCTCCCAGTCTACTGTAGGAGTCATAACTACAAGCATACAACTTCCTAGTACTGTAAACTCAGGAATTTACTTAGTCTAAGCTTCTCTGTGCCTCAGTTCCCTCAATTATAAAATGCATTGTGAGCATCAAATGAGTACAAATGTCATATGCTTACTAGACTGCTCAGAACATAGAAATTGCCATAAACATTATTAATATTACTATTTTTATATGAAGCACATTTTCTAATATTTGCTATAATAGACATATGTGGAAAATACTGTGTGATTCATTTAAGTGGCAAATCTTATCACAAATGACATTTCAATTACAGAGTATTTTTTACTGTAATTATAATGGTTCGTTATTATTATTGTATAATGACCTGGTATATATTCTTTACTAGTAGTAGTAGAATCTAAATTGTTTTGCACGCTCTGTGTCAAGGATAATTTTTTGCTTAATAACCTATAAAAATAGTACTTTATTCCATTAAATATATTTAATAGGTTTTCTACAATGAGTTGAATGCTATAAGTCATCCCTGATGGTGTCAAATTTTATCTTTTAAAATTTATAACTATAGCTCTTTAGGAATTTTTTTTTACTCTTACAAAGGGGAATATCTTTCTTTTTCAATGTTTCTTTGCTTCCTCATTTCTCCTACTCATGTATACACATGATTAGACATGCCGGCATTGTCCCAAATCTTCCACATGGAAATGAGATCCCATAATGGAAACTTGCAGTTAGGTCAGTTCATGCCTCATTGATCTGTTTACATTCTTGAGTAACTTAGGTTTCCACAGTGAGTTGAATATCAAAAAACATTTAAGAAGCAATTTACATACTAGTTAACTTTTTTTTTCTGATAATTTATTATGCATTTGAAATGAACCAAATGAGGTATTTCCAAAAGGACCATTCCTGAAAGGTGTTAGAGATTTTGACAAATTCAAGTTTGTCAGACAGGTATAGAAAGTGATGAAAGACAGTCAGAAGAAAGAGGCTGAAAACACATTGTTGTTTGTTGTTTCATTTATAGTTGATTGGTTTTTATGTGACAGAGTGTGAACTTTGATTAACTGTTTGTTAAAAGTTTGAAAGGAAGTGTTCTTGACCTTCAGAGAAACTTTCAGGTGTCACCATTGGCTCTTCCTTCTCTATTATGGCAAATTACTTCTATTGTTTATTTGTTTCTTTGTTTGTTTTTGTTTTTTGAGATGGGGTTTTGTTCTTGTTGCCCAGGCTGGAGGGCAGTGGCATGATCTTAGTTCAGTGCAACCTCTGCTTCCCGGTCTCAAGTGAGTCTCCTGACTCCACTTCCTGAATAGCTGGGATTACAGGCGCCCACCACCATGCACAGCTAATGTTCTTATATTTTTAGTAGAGAAGGGGTTTCACCATGTTGTCCAGACTGGTCTTGAACTTCAGATCTCAGGTGATCCACTCACCTCTGCCTCCCAAAGAGCTGGGATTACAAGTGTGAGCCACCACGCCCAGCCGCTTCTATTGTTTCTGAAAGTACTTCCAAGAACATTATGATTCTCAGTTCCATTTAGTCTTGTGTTTAAAGCTAATTGCATTCATGATTTGCTCCTGATTTATCATTTGTAATTTAATTTTTATAGTTCCTTAGCATGCCCTCTCCTCCAGCCAGGACACTCAACTCACAGGTTTCTGAATAAAGTACATCTTTATATTTTTACCTTTGTATCTTTATTCCTGTTATTCCTTATGCCTGAAATAATAGACTTGTTCTTCATTTCTGGCTACTTAATTTGAAACTGTAAAAAAGTAGTTTTAGCATGAAGAGTTAGCATGAAGTTTTATTTACAGCTTGAAGTTTTAGCTTGAAAAGTTATTTAAGGTAAAGCTTATATTATCACTTTGGCATAATCTAATCTTATTAATATTTATGCTGTACTGTCAATAATACTTTCCTGTTTCTGATTTTACATTTCAGTTTTTTTAGTATGTGTATTTTTTATAATTATGACAAGAAGTTATGTCTAATCCTGTTTTTCACACACTTTCAACTTTCATAGCAGTCATGGGTGTTAAATATTAGTCAATTGAGTATTTACATACATCAATATATATAACTTAATTAAATTGACTATATTTCTTTTGTTTATAATTGACTATTTTCTTTTGTTTAATAACCATAAGTTTTGTAATGCCAATCATTGTGATATTTTACTGATTTTTTTGTTTGTTTAGGTAACTGCATATTGAATACATGGCTCACACAAATGAATCGGTGGTGTCTAAGTTTGTACTTTTGGGACTCTCTAATTCCTGGGAACTTCAACTTTTCTTTTTTGCCATCTTTTCTATAGTCTATGTGACATCAGTGCTAGGCAATGTCCTAATTATTGTCATCATTTCTGTTGACTCCCGTTTGAACTCTCCTATGTACTTCTTGCTCAGTAACCTTTCTTTCATTGATATCTGCCAGTCTAACTTTGCCACCCCCAAGATGCTTGTAGACTTTTTTGTTGAGTACAAGACTATCTCCTTTGAGGGTTGCATGACCCAGATATTCCTTCTTCACAGTTTTGTTGGGAGTGAGATGATGTTGCTTGTAGCTATGGCGTATGACAGATTTATAGCCATATGTAAGCCGCTGCACTACAGTACAATTATGAACCAGAGGCTATGTATAATTTTTGTGTCTATTTCCTGGGCGGTGGGCATTCTTCATTCTGTGAGCCACTTGGCTTTTACAGTGGACCTGCCATTCTGTGGTCCCAATGAGGTAGATAGCTTCTTTTGTGATCTTCCCTTGGTGATAGAGCTGGCTTGCATGGATACATATGAAATGGAAATTATGACCCTAACGAACAGTGGCTTGATCTCACTGAGCTGTTTTTTAGCTTTAGTTATTTCCTACACCATCATTTTGATCAGTGTCCAGCGCAAATCTTCCAGTGGGTTATCCAAGGCTCTTTCTACACTAACTGCCCACATCACAGTGGTGATTCTTTTCTTCGGGCCTT
The DNA here is from genome assembly GCF_030222135.1 of Aotus nancymaae. Taxonomy (NCBI): domain Eukaryota; kingdom Metazoa; phylum Chordata; class Mammalia; order Primates; family Aotidae; genus Aotus; species Aotus nancymaae. The sequence goes on along the minus strand of NW_026988422.1, from coordinate 33,244,818 downwards.
GCATTTATTTCTATGTATGGCCTTTTAGCAGACTTTCTGTGGACAAATTTCTTTCTATCTTCTACATTGTTTGTACTCCCTTGTTGAACCCCATCATCTACTCTCTGAGAAACGAAGATGTGAAATCAGCCATGTGGAAGCTGAGAAATCATTATGTAAACTCCTGGAAAAACTAGGGATCACTATGAAGGAGCATAAATCCTGAATTAGAATGAAGACCCTCCAGTGTATCACAGTGTCATGCCAACCATCTTTGTAGAGATATGGGTTACTGAGTTACAGAACTGATTTCTTGTTTTAAATGTAAGGGAATTTCATCACATCAAGTCACTCTCTGGTTCTATTTAAATATAATGTTAACTATTTTTGCATTGTTTATCATTCTCTTTTTTTTTTTTTTTTTTTTTTATTGCATTTTAGGTTTTGGGGTACATGTGAAAAACATGCAAAGTTGTTGCATAGGTGCATTCATGGCAGTGTGATTTGCTGCCTCCCTCCCCCTCACCCATATCTGGCATTTCTCCCCATGCTATCCCTCCCCAACTCCCCCCCCCCCGCTGTCCCCCCCACTCCCCCGCAACAGACCCCCGTGTACAGTGCTCCCCTCCCTGTGTCCATGTGTTCTCCTTGTTCAACACCCTCCTATGAGTGAGAACATGTGGTGTTTGGTTTTGTGCTCTTGTGTCAGTTTGCTGAGAATGATGGTTTCCAGGTTCATCCATGTCCCTACAAAGGACGCGAACTCCTCATTTTTAATGGCTGCATAATATTCCATGGTGTATATGTGCCACATTTTTCCTGTCCAGTCTATCATCGATGGGCATTTGGGTTGGTTCCAGGTCTTTGCTATTGTAAACTGTGCTGCAATGAACATTCGTGTGCATGTGTCCCTATAGTAGAACGATTTATAATCCTTTGGATATATGCCCAGTAATGGGATTGCTGGATCAAATGGAATTTCTATTTCTAGGTCCTTGAGGAATCGCCACACTGTTTTCCACAGTGGTTGAACTAATTTACACTCCCACCAACAGTGTAAAAGTGTTCCTATTTCTCCACATCCTCTCCAGCATCTATTTTCTCCAGATTTTTTAATGATCGCCATTCTAACTGGCGTGAGATGGTATCTCAATGTAGTTTTGATTTGCATTTCTCTAATGACCAGTGATGATGAGCATTTTTTCATATGTTTGTTGGCCTCTTGTATGTCTTCTTTTGTAAAGTATCTGTTCATATCCTTCGCCCATTTTTGAATGGGCTTGTTTGTTTTTTTCTTGTAAATCTTTTTTAGCTCGTTGTAAATTCTGGATATCAGCCCTTTGTCAGATGGGTAGGCTGCAAAAATTTTTTCCCATTCTGTTGGTTGCCGATTCACTCTATTGACTGTTTCTTTTGCCATGCAGAAGCTGTGGAGTTTGATTAGGTCCCATTTGTCTATTTTGGCTTTTGTTGCCAATGCTTTTGGTGTTTTGGTCATAAAGTCCTTGCCTATGCCTATGTCCTGAATGGTTTTGCCTAGGTTTCCTTCTAGTGTTTTTATGGTGTTAGGCCTTATGTTTAAGTCTTTAATCCATCTGGAGTCAATTTTAGTGTAAGGTGTCAGGAAGGGGTCGAGTTTCTGCTTTCTGCATATGGTTAGCCAGTTTTCCCAACACCACTTATTGAACAGGGAATCCTTTCCCCATTGCTTGTTTTTATCAGGTTTGTCAAAGATCGGGTGGTTGTAGATATGTTGTGTCGCCTCCGACGCCTCTGTTCTGTTCCATTGGTCTATATCTCTGTTTTGGTACCAGTACCATGCTGTTTTGATTACCGTAGCCTTGTAATAGAGTTTGAAGTCTGGTAGTGTGATGCCTCCTGCTTTGTTCTTTTTGCTTAGAATTGACTTGCCTATGCGGGCTCTCTTTTGGTTCCATATGAAGTTTAAGGTGGTTTTTTCCAGTTCTGTGAAGAAGGTCATTGGTAGCTTGATGGGGATAGCGTTGAATCTGTAAATTACTTTGGGCAGTATGGCCATTTTCACGATATTAATTCTTCCTAACCATGAACATGGAATGTTTCTCCATCTGTTTGTGTCCTCTCTTATTTCGTTGAGCAGTGGTTTGTAGTTCTCCTTGAAGAGGTCCTTTACGTTCCTTGTTAGTTGTATTCCTAGGTATTTTATTCTCTTTGTAGCAATTGTGAATGGCAGTTCGTTCTTGATTTGGCTCTCTTTAAGTCTATTATTGGTGTATAGGAATGCTTGTGATTTTTGCACATTGATTTTGTATCCTGAGACTTTGCTGAAGTTGCTTATCAGTTTCAGGAGATTTTGGGCTGAGGTGATAGGGTCTTCTAGATATACAATCATGTCGTCTGCAAATAGAGACAATTTGACTTCCTCCTTTCCTAATTGAATACCCTTTATTTCTTTTTCTTGTCTGATTGCTCTGGCTAGAACTTCCAGTACTATATTGAACAGGAGTGGTGAGAGAGGGCATCCTTGTCTAGTGCCCGATTTCAAAGGGAATGCTTCCAGTTTTTGCCCATTCAGTATGATATTGGCTGTTGGTTTGTCATAAATAGCTTTTATTATTTTCAGGTACGTTCCGTCGATACCTAGTTTATTGAGGGTTTTTAGCATAAAGGCTGTTGAATTTTGTCGAAGGCCTTCTCTGCATCAATTGAGATAATCATGTGGTTTTTGTCTTTGGTTCTGTTTATGTGGTGAATTACATTTATAGACTTGCGTATATTGAACCAGCCTTGCATCCCCGGGATGAATCCTACTTGATCATGGTGGATAAGCTTTTTGATGTGCTGTTGCAATCGGCTTGCCAGTATTTTATTGAAGATTTTTGCATCTATGTTCATCATGGATATTGGCCTGTAATTTTCTTTTCTTGTTGAGTCTCTGCCGGGTTTTGGTATTAGGATGATGTTGGTCTCATAAAATGATTTGGGAAGGATTCCTTCTTTTTGGATTATTTGAAATAGTTTCAGTAGGAATGGTACCAGTTCCTCTTTGTATGTCTTGTAGAATTCGGCTGTGAACCCATCAGGACCTGGGCTTTTTTTGGGTGGTAGGCTCTTAATTGCTGCCTCGACTTCAGACCTTGTTATTGGTCTATTCAGGGTTTCGACTTCTTCCTGGTTTAGGCTTGGGAGGAGGCAACTGTCCAGGAATTTATCCATTTCTTCCAGGTTTTCTAGTTTATGTGCATAGAGTTGTTTGTAATAATCTCTGATGATGGTTTGAATTTCTCTGGCATCTGTGGTGATATCCCCTTTATCGTTTTTTACTGCATCTATTTGGTTATTCTCTCTTTTCTTTTTTATTAGTCTGGCTAGTGGTCTGTCTATTTTGTTGATCTTTTCAAAAAACCAGCTCCTGGATTTATTGATTTTTTGAAGGGTTTTTCGTGTCTCTATCTCCTTCAATTCTGCTTTGATCTTAGTTATTTCTTGTCTTCTGCTAGGTTTTGAATTTTTTTGATCTTGCTCCTCTAGCTCTTTCAGTTTTGACGATAGAGTGTCAATTTTAGATCTCTCCTTTCTTCTCATGTGGGCACCTATTGCTATATATTTTCCTCTAGAGACTGCTTTAAATGTGTCCCAGAGATTCTGGTATGTGGTGTCTTCGTTCTCGTTGGTTTCGAAGAACATCTTTATTTCTGCCTTCATTTCAGTGTTTATCCAGTCAACATTCAGGAGAAAGTTGTTCAATTTCCATGAGGCTGTGCGGTTCTGGGTTGGTTTCTGAATTCTGAGTTCTAACTTGATTGCACTGTGGTCTGAGAGACTGTTTGTTATGGTTTCCGTTCTTTTGCATTTGCTGAGGAGTGATTTACTTCCAATTATGTGGTCAATTTTAGAGTAGGTGTGATGTGGTGCTGAGAAGAATGTATATTCTGTGGATTTGGGGTAGAGAGTTCTGCAAATGTCTATTAGGTTTGCTTGGTCCAGGTCTGAGTTCAAGTCCTGGATATCCTTGTTAATTTTCTGTCTTGTTGATCTGTCTAATATTGACAATGGGGTGTTGAAGTCTCCCACTATTATTGTGTGGGAGTCTAGGTCTCTTTGTAAGTCTTTAAGAACTTGCCTTATGTATCTAGGTGCTCCTGTATTAGGTGCATATATATTTAGGATCGTTAGCTCTTCTTGTTGCATTGATCCTTTTACCATTATGTAATGTCCTTCTTTGTCTCTTTTGATCTTTGTTGCTTTAAAGTCTATTTTATCAGAGATGAGAATTGCAACTCCTGCTTTTTTTTGTTCTCCATTTGCTTGGTAAATCTTCCTCCATCCCTTTATTTTGAGCCTTTGTGTATCCTTGCTTGTGAGGTGGGTTTCCTGGATACAGCACACTGATGGGTTTTGGCTTTTTATCCAATTTGCCAATCTGTGTCTTTTGATTGGGGCATTTAGTCCGTTTACATTTAGGGTTAATATTGTTATGTGTGAATTTGATCCTGTCATTTTGATGCTAGCTGGCTGTTTTTCCCATTGGTTGATGCAGATTCTTCATTGTGTTGATGCTCTTTACCATTTCGTGCAATTTTGGAGTGGCTGGTACTGGTTGTTTTTTTCTATGTGTAGTGCCTCCTTCAGGAGCTCTTGTAAAGCTGGTCTGGTGGTGATGAAATCTCTGAGTGCTTGCTTGTTCTCAAAGGATTTTATTTTTCCTTCACTTATGAAGCTTAGTTTGGCTGGATATGAAATTCTGGGTTGAAAGTTCTTTTCTTTAAGGATGTTGAATATCGGCCCCCACTCCCTTCTGGCCTGTAGGGTTTCTGCTGAGAGATCTGCTGTAAGTCTGATGGGCTTCCCTTTGTGGGTAACCCGACCTTTCTCTCTGGCTGCCCTTAGTATTTTCTCCTTCATTTCAACCCTGGCGAATCTGACGATTATGTGCCTTGGGGTTGCTCTTCTAGAGGAATATCTTTGTGGTGTTCTCTGTATTTCCTGGACTTGAATATTGGCCTGCCTTGCTAGGTTGGGGAAGTTTTCCTGGATAATATCCTGAAGAGTATTTTCCAGCTTGGATGCATTCTCTTCATCACATTCAGGTACACCTATCAAACGTAGATTAGGTCTTTTCACATAGTCCCATATTTCTTGTTGACTCTGTTCATTCCTTTTTACCCTGTTTTCTCTAATCTTGCCTTCTCGTTTTATTTCATTGAGTTGATCTTCAACCTCTGATATCCTTTCTTCTGCTTGGTCAATTCGGCTGTTGAAACTTGTGCATGCTTCGCGAAGTTCTCGTGTTGTGTTTTTCAGTTCCATCAATTCGCTCATATTCCTCTCTAAGTTGTCCATTCTCGTTAACATTTCATCAAGTCTTTTTTCAAGGTTCTTAGTTTCTTTGCATTGGGTTAGAACATGTTCTTTTAGCTCACGGAAGTTTCTTATTATCCACTTTCTGAAAGCTGATTCTGTCATTTCATCACGCTCATTCTCCATCCAGTCTTGTTCCCTTGCTGGTAAGGAGTTGTGCTCCCTTGTAGGAGGAGAGGTGTTCTGGTTTTGGGTGTTTTCATCCTTTTTGCGCTGGTTTCTTCCCATCTTTGTGGATTTATCCACCTATCGACTTTGTAGTTGCTGTCTTTCTGATTTTGGTAATTTTAAGTCTGTAGTAGCTGAACTCATAAACCCCCTTTTCTTCCCCCTAGGTGGTCTGTCCCAGGGAATTAGGGCGTTATGATTTTCCGCTGTTGCAATGGTGTTCCCTGCCCACAAGGAGGCGGCCTTGTCACACTCAGCCTGCAGAGGCTTCGTTGAGCTGCTGTGGGCAAATTGTCCTGGGAACTGCAGGGTGTTTCCCGGTGGGTGACGCCCCTCCTCCACAGAGCTGGACCGTCCCGTGTTCAGCCGTGTTTAGCCGTGTTTCCGGAGGCGTCCTCTTTGCCCAGGAAACTCTTGGGTTGAGTCCCTGCCTCAGCTCCCCTTGCTTGCCCAGAGGGGATCCGGTCTCGCTCACTCTGCACAAGGGGCCGCTGCTCCCTGCCTTGGGTGCAGGCAGAGCATCCACGCCAGTCCAACCAACGGCGCTGGCAACCCGTGGACCTTCGCCACCTGTGAATCTCCTGGTCTGTGGGCAGTAAAAATCCACTGCCCTGTGAGCCGCTGCATCAGTCAAAGCAGCGGCTCTGAGATTCGTGGCGCGCCCTTGCCCGGGAGTGTCCTGGCTTGAATCCCTGCTTCAGCTCCCCTTGCTGGCTCAGAGGTGATTCAGTCTCTCTCGCTCTGTATGTGGATCCGCCGCCCCCCACCTCAGGGAGTAGGCCGAGCGGCGCGCCGCTCCGCTCAAACCAGCGGCGCTGGTGACCCGTGCGGCTCTTCCTCCTGTTAATCCCCTGGTCTGTGGTCAGTAAAAATCTGTCTGGAAATGCGGCGTCCACTCACCCTCTGCGCCTTCTTTCGGAGCTGCGATCCTGACTTCCTCCTAATCGGCCATCTTGAAACTCCTCGCCGCATTGTTTATCATTCTAAGGTACAAATTGTCTTGAAAACATTTAGTAATATTTTTAATGATTTTATAAAGAACTTAGAGATTCCCATGTGCATAAAATGCTATTCATGTTACTAATATGTGATTCTCTTCAATTCAATATGTGATATATTTAGACCTGGCAATCAAAATGTACAGGCATAATGAATTTCTGATATGTTTATCCAATTTATTTATAACCTTGCAACATAGATGATGTAGTTGAAAATTATTATATTTTACAATATGGATTTCACCTTATTGTTATACATTTTTAGCTATTCTTTATCTTATGTATTGCTTTAGGAATTTGTAATTTGGCTGTTATATATTTGTATATTTATAGCTTTCTGTATTTACTACTTTGTTCCTGTATTTTTTTCTGTTTTCCTTTAGATTATTTGACATAAATTTTTGCTTTTTACAAAATTTTCTAGATATTTGGTGTCATGAACAACATATGGATAGATAGATAGATAGATACATATATGTATCTATATATATAAAGTAGAATACATTGGCTATAATGAATTCCACATTATTAACAGAAAATTTCAAATATCTTTGAAACCGTTTGCAAATATGGCAGATGTTGAATATTTAAGTTCAAAGAAAAAGTTAAATATCTAAAACATACAAATGCACAGAATAACACAAATCATTTGCTACTGAAGACCCAAGTTGAAATCTATTCTTTCATATTTTATTGAAAACAGAGGAAAGCCTTCTCTGATTATCTCAATTGATGCAGAGAAGGCCTTCGACAAAATTCAACAGCCCTTTATGCTAAAAACTCTCAATAAACTAGGTATCGACGGAACGTACCTCAAAATAATAAAAGCTATTTATGACAAACCAACAGCCAATATCATACTGAATGGGCAAAAACTGGAAGCATTCCCTTTGAAATCGGGCACTAGACAAGGATGCCCTCTCTCACCACTCCTGTTCAATGTAGTACTGGAAGTTCTAGCCAGAGCAATCAGACAAGAAAAAGAAATAAAGGGTATTCAATTAGGAAAGGAGGAAGTCAAATTGTCTCTATTTGCAGACGACATGATTGTATATCTAGAAGACCCTATCACCTCAGCCCAAAATCTCCTGAAACTGATAAGCAACTTCAGCAAAGTCTCAGGATACAAAATCAATGTGCAAAAATCACAAGCATTCCTATACACCAATAATAGACTTAAAGAGAGCCAAATCAAGAACGAACTGCCATTCACAATTGCTACAAAGAGAATAAAATACCTAGGAATACAACTAACAAGGAACGTAAAGGACCTCTTCAAGGAGAACTACAAACCACTGCTCAACGAAATAAGAGAGGACACAAACAGATGGAGAAACATTCCATGTTCATGGTTAGGAAGAATTAATATCGTGAAAATGGCCATACTGCCCAAAGTAATTTACAGATTCAACGCTATCCCCATCAAGCTACCAATGACCTTCTTCACAGAACTGGAAAAAACCACCTTAAACTTCATATGGAACCAAAAGAGAGCCCGCATAGGCAAGTCAATTCTAAGCAAAAAGAACAAAGCAGGAGGCATCACACTACCAGACTTCAAACTCTATTACAAGGCTACGGTAATCAAAACAGCATGGTACTGGTACCAAAACAGAGATATAGACCAATGGAACAGAACAGAGGCGTCGGAGGCGACACAACATATCTACAACCACCCGATCTTTGACAAACCTGATAAAAACAAGCAATGGGGAAAGGATTCCCTGTTCAATAAGTGGTGTTGGGAAAACTGGCTAACCATATGCAGAAAGCAGAAACTCGACCCCTTCCTGACACCTTACACTAAAATTGACTCCAGATGGATTAAAGACTTAAACATAAGGCCTAACACCATAAAAACACTAGAAGGAAACCTAGGCAAAACCATTCAGGACATAGGCATAGGCAAGGACTTTATGACCAAAACACCAAAAGCATTGGCAACAAAAGCCAAAATAGACAAATGGGACCTAATCAAACTCCACAGCTTCTGCATGGCAAAAGAAACAGTCAATAGAGTGAATCGGCAACCAACAGAATGGGAAAAAATTTTTGCAGCCTACCCATCTGACAAAGGGCTGATATCCAGAATTTACAACGAGCTAAAAAAGATTTACAAGAAAAAAACAAACAAGCCCATTCAAAAATGGGCGAAGGATATGAACAGATACTTTACAAAAGAAGACATACAAGAGGCCAACAAACATATGAAAAAATGCTCATCATCACTGGTCATTAGAGAAATGCAAATCAAAACTACATTGAGATACCATCTCACGCCAGTTAGAATGGCGATCATTAAAAAATCTGGAGAAAATAGATGCTGGAGAGGATGTGGAGAAATAGGAACACTTTTACACTGTTGGTGGGAGTGTAAATTAGTTCAACCATTGTGGAAAACAGTATGGCGATTCCTCAAGGACCTAGAAATAGAAATTCCATTTGACCCAGCAATCCCATTACTGGGCATATATCCAAAGGATTATAAATCGTTCTACTATAAGGACACATGCACACGAATGTTCATTGCAGCACAGTTTACAATAGCAAAGACCTGGAACCAACCCAAATGCCCATCGATGATAGTCTGGACAGGAAAAATGTGGCACATATACACCATGGAATATTATGCAGCCATTAAAAATGAGCAGTTTGCGTCCTTTGTAGGGACATGGATGAACCTGGAAACCATCATTCTCAGCAAACTGACACAAGAACACAAAACCAAACACCACATGTTCTCACTCATAGGAGGGTGTTGAACAAGGAGAACACATGGACACAGGGAGGGGAGCACTATACACGGGGGTCTGTTGCGGGGGAGTGGGGGGGACAACGGGGGGGGAGTTGGGGAGGGATAGCATGGGGAGAAATGCCAGATATGGGTGAGGGGGAGGGAGGCAGCAAATCACACTGCCATGAATGCACCTATGCAACAACTTTGCATGTTTTTCACATGTACCCCAAAACCTAAAATGCAATAAAAAAATAAATAAATAAATAAATAAATAAATAAAAAAGAAAACAGAAGAAAAGTAAAATTTACGTACATCTCATACTAGTGATTAAAAGCATCTGTTAAGTATTGTTTCATTTCCCAGCTAAAAGTTTTTTCATGTACTTCTCCCTGAGGTTTGCATTATGAAAAGTCCTTGTAATAGAAAGACTAAATGTATTCTCTAGTAACAATGAAAGAAGGAACTGCTTCATGGAAAATATAAAGCCTGTGATTGTCATCATTCTAGATTAGTATTTTAATTATAAGAATTATCATAGTGGGTATGTGTACAGATATTAACTCTGTATGCTAAGTCCTAGTAGAAGCAAACTTTTAGATATGGACACACAGCCCTGTGAAATCATCATCATACTGTTTAGCTGGGGTTTTTTTTTTTTTAAGCTTCAGATTGTTTATGGTCAACTTCATTGTACACTGCCTAATGTAATGAGCTGTTAAACTTGACTACCTGTTACATTTTTTATGTGGTGCCAAAAACATTTTGGACATACAATAAACATGAAAGTAGTGATGATATTCTTTGTAATATTATTCTTTTCTTGCTACTAGTGGAAGTGAAAAGGTGTTCACTGTATTCTTCAAAAATGAGGTCATTTCACTGCTCTGCTTCTCATAAGTAAAATAAAGTTTCTAAAAATTGCCATTTGCAGGACCTATGTGACACAAGATGATATAATGGAACTAAAGGCCCTTTATGAATCATAAAACATACAAATAGTTTTAGTGCTATTACTTTTGAAAAAGCAATTCTGCAGATACCTGGATGGGTATGAATTCTGTGCAGGTAGCCTTTTGCTACTTCAGCCTGTCAAGTAAACAAAACTGATGACGTATGGGCACACTCTTTCTGTTTTTGCTTATTAAAATATATAACTCTAAATTTAGAATTTTGCAGTGGTCACTTATTAGCACCAAGGTAGAAATCAAATTAAATATATTCAATGACAAATAAATGCACACTGTGCACAAAATACACGATCAGAATGGTACAAATATGAATTGATTTTTCCATCAAAATCTTTGCATAAAATATGACAGAAATTAATTAAACACAAATAATTAAGATACAATCTAGTTATATATATATATGTATATATTTTTTTAATTGCACTTTAGGTTCTGGGGTACATGTGCAGAACATGCAGGATTATTGCATAGGTACATACATGGCAATGTGGTTTGCTGCCTCCATCCCCCGTCACCTATATCTAGCATTTCTCCCCATGTTATCCCTCCTCAACCTCCCTATCCCCTGCTATCCCTCCCCTGTTCCCCCCCAACAGACCTCAGTGTGTGATGCTCCCCTCCCTGTGTCCAGGTGTTCTCATTGTTCAACACCCGCCTATGAGTGAGAACATGCAGTGTTTGATTTTCTGTTCTTGTGTCAGTTTGCTGAGAATAATGGTTTCCAGACCATTTGTTCATATGTTTGTTAGCCTCATAAATGTCTTCTTTTGAAAAGTGTCTGTTCATATCCTTCACCCACGTTTGAATGGGTTTGTTTTTTTCTTGTAAATCTGCTTTAGTTCTTTATAAATTCTGGATATTAGGCCTTTGTCAGAAGGGTAGATTGCAAAAATTTTTTCCCCATTCTGTTAGTTGCTGGTTCACTCCAATGATTGTTTCTTTTGCTATACAGAGGCTCTGGATTTTAATTAGATCCCATTTGTCTATTTTGGCTTTTGTTGCCAATGCTTTTGGCATTTTAATCATGAAGCCCTTGCCTATGCCTATGTCCTGAATGGTTTTGCCTATGTTTTCTTCTATGGTTTTTATGGTGTTAGGTATTATAATTAAGTCTTTAATCCATCTGGAGTTAATTTTAGTGTAAGGTGTCAGGAAGGGGTCCAGTTTCAGCTTTCGACACATTGCTAGCCAGTTTTCCCAACATCATTTATTAAACAGGGAATCCTTTCCCCATTGCTTGTTTTTATCAGGTTTGTCAAAGATCAGATGGTTGTAGATGTGTGGCATTGCTTCTGAGGCCTCTGTTTGGTTCCATTGGTCTATGTCTCTGTTTTGGTGATTACTGTAGACTTGTAGCATAGTTTGAAGTCAGGTAGAATGATGCCTCCAGCTTTGTTCTTTTTGCTTAGAATTGTCTTGGCTATGTGGGTTCCTTTTGGTTCCATATGAAGTTTAAAGTGTTTTTTTCCAGTTTTATGAAGAAGGTTGATGTTAGCTTGATGGAGATAGCATTATATCTATAAATTACTATGGGCAGTATGGCCACCTTCATAATATTGATTCCTCCTATCTATGATCATTGAATGTTTTTCCATATGTTTGTGTCCTCTCTTATTCCCTTGAGCAGTGGTTTGTAGTTCTCATTGAAGAGGTCCTTTACATCCTTTGTTACTTGTATTCGACACAAGTTCTAGCCAGAGCAATCAGGCAAGAAAAAGAAATTAAAGGTATTCACTTAAGAAATGAGGAAGTCAAATTGTCTCTGTTTACAGATGACATGATTGTACATTTAGAAGACCCCATCATCTCAGTCAAAAATCTCCTTAAGCTGATAAGCAACTTCAGCAAAGTCTCAGGATACAAAATCAATGTGCAGAAATCACAAGCATTCCTATACACCAATAAAATACAAACAGAGAGCCAAATCATGAGTAAACTCCCAATCACAATTGCTACAAAGAGAATAAAATACCTAGGAATATAAGTGACAAAGGATGTAAAGGACCTCTTCAAGGAGAACTATAAACCACTGCTCAAAGAAATAAGAAAGGACACAAACAGATGGAAAAACATTCAATGCTCATGGTTAGGAAGAATCAATATTATAAAAATGGCCATATTACCCAAAGTAATTTATAGATTCAACACTTACCCCACCAAGCTACCACTGATCTTCTTCACAGAACTGGAAAAAAAAAAAAAAACACTTTAAACTTCATATGGCACCTAAAGAGAGCCCACATAGCCAAGATAATCCTAAGCAAAAAGAACAAAGCTGGAGGCATCACGCTACCTGACTTCAAACTATACTACAAGGCTACAGTAATCAAAACAGCATGGTACTGGTACCAAAACAGCATGGTACTGGTACCAAAACAGACATATAGACCAGTGGAACAGAACAGAGGACTCAGAAGCAATGCCACACATCTACAATCATCTGATCTTTGACAAACCTGACAAAAGCAAGCAATGGGGAAAGGATTCCCTGTTTAATTAATGGTGCTGTGAAAACTGGCTAGCCATGTGCAGAAAGTTGAAACTGGACCCCTTCCTGATAACTTACACTAAAATTAACTCCAGAAGGATTAAATATTTAAACAGAAGACCTAACACCATAAAAACTTTAGAAGAAATCATAGGCAATACCATTCAGGACATAGGCACAGGAAAGGACTTCATGACTAAAACACCAAAAGCAATGGCAACAAAAGCCTAAATAGACAAATGGGATCTAATTAAACTTAAGAGCATTTGCACAGCAAAAGAAACAATCATTAGAGTGAACTGGCAACCAACAGAATGGGAAAAAATGTTTGCAATATACCCATCTGACAAAGGGCTAATATCCAGGATCTACAAAGAAGTAAAGCAAATTTACAAGAAAAAAACAAACAAACCCATTCAAAAGTGGGTGAAGGATATGAACAGACACTTTTCAAAAGAAGACATTTATGAAGCTAACAAACATATGAACAAATGCTCATCATCACTGGTCATTAGAGAAATGCAAATCAAAACCACATTGAGATACCGTCTCCAGTTAGAATAGTGATCATTAAAAAATCTGGAGACTACAGATGCTGGAGAGGATATGGAGAAATAGGAACATTTTTACACTGTTGGTGGGAGTGTAACTTAGTTCAACCATTGTGGAAGACAGTGTGGCAATTCCTCAACAATCTAGAAATAGAAATTCCATTAGACCCAGCAATCACATTACTGCATATATACCCAAAGGATTATAAATTGTTCTATTATAAAGACACATGCACACATATGTTCATTGTGGCACTGTACAATAGCTAAGACCTGGAACCAACCCAAATGCTCATCAATGATAGACTTGACAAAGAAAATGTGGCACCATGGAATACTATGGAGCCATAAAAAAGATTAGTTCATGTCCTTTGTATGGACATGGATGAATCTGGAAACCATCATTATCAGCAAATTGACACAAGAACAGAAAGCCAAACACCGCATGTTTTTACACATAGATGGGTGTTGAACAATGAGAATTTATGGGCAGAGGGAGGGGAACATCACTCACTGGAGTCTGTTGGGGGCTGGGGGGCTGGAGAGGGACAGCAGTGGGTGGGGAGGTTGGGGAGAGATAACACTGGGAGAAATGGCTGATGTAGGTGACGGAGGGATGGAGACAGCAAACCACCATGGCATGTGTGTACCTATGCAACAATCCTGTAATATCTGCACATGTACCCCACAACTTAAAGTACAATAAAAAATTAATTAATAAAAAGAAAAACTCTAAAATGAAATATTTTGGTCTGTGTTCTCTGTCTTTCTCTCTTTTCCCATACACACACACACACACACACACACACACACACACAATGTGTGATATTTTAAAAATATATATATCATATTAGTTTTAATTATATATATAAATAATAAATGAATCACAATAGTATCCAGAAATATAACCAAATATATATAAATTATAGTTCATAATAATAATTATAATAATTTAGAAATATAGGTTACTATATAAATGAAGTTTATAGAAAAAGGAAAATTTCTATCTGCATACACTTATAAAAGCAAAATAAATTTTAATTGGATCAAAGATTATGTTAAAATTTTGAAAAAAATGCAAGTGAAGATTTTTTTACAATCTTGCAATTGGTAAAGCATAATATTAAGAAAGCCATAAATATATGGATATGTAATACATAGAATTAATTGATTGACTTAACAATCATGTTTAGATTTGATATATCAAAAGAAACCATAATCAAAATTAAATAAAAATGAACTATAACACATGTGCAACACATATGACCAGACTACTAATTCCTTGTAAATCAAAATACTATTAGATGCGAAAGTAAAGAAATATCAATAACTAAGTAGAAAAATGAGCACATACATAAGGAGTTCAAAAGAAAAGAAATACTCTACAACTCTGACAGCAAGACCTCTTTACCTTACAGATTGAAAAAATGCTAACATAATTTGAAGTAATTTGAGGAAAAAATATGTTAATTCATTGTCAATGAAAGTCTAATTAGAAACATACATTTTATACTTACATTTAAAGCAGAAAACATGTAACCTTTTAATTTAAGAGACAAAAAATGCCCAATTAAAAATAAAAGCCCTGTTTCTGATTTAAAGAAATGTAAAATAAATAGGAATTTTTAAAAAAAACCCAACAAGCTTTTTGTTGTCATTTAAATTGGCAAAGATGGCAAAGAAAAGACATGCATTAGAGACACATGGGGGAAAAGGCAAACGTAATTGAAGTCACAGAAAAAGAGAGCACAAGACTAAAGCAATAGCTGAAGCGATCCTGGATAAAAACTTTCCATAACTGAAGTATACATCTAGCCACAGAAGCAAGATGTTCAATAAATCACTATCAATAAACAAACAAACAAATAAATAAATAACCAAGATCATAGTAAATCCTAGAATTGCTAGGACAGGAAGCACAAATTCCGTAAGCGGATCAATGGGAATGTTGGGGAGAAAGTCCCATCTATTCTTTGCTTATTCCTTGTTATCTGTATGCAAGCTATTTTAGTTACTGGTAACACAAAATTGCAAGTTAACTGTTGTTTCAATGAATATTTTACATTTTGGAGTTCACCATCTTAACAAATTTGAGTATAATCTCAACAATAGCCTTTTATCTAAGGCTATGATAAGTCATTCCAATGTTGTTTGTGGCTGGAAGCTTCCCAGAAAAAAATGGATCTCATGAGTCTTGTCACACCTCTTCCCTGTAAATCCAATAAATTCCACTTTATTCACTGTAAATACTTTGTCTATAATTCTAGAGACAATTTTTGTGGAATCCTATATCGATATATTGAACACTCTGTGTACCCTGGAATTGTGTCTGGGGAGAAGGATTACAGGTAGGGAAGAAAAACTCGTATCAGGAATGGGAATGAATTCCAATAAAGACAAATCACTACCCGCCCTTCAGAGGAAGAGGTGTGATACAGTTGTTTACCACCAAATGGATGTGGTCTCTTGGAGAAATGGCACCATAATGAGTTTGCAACATCACTCCCTTCTGCTAACAGACCAAGCATTCAGGAGCTGTAGTAGTAGTAGTATGAGACTAACCTTGATAAAAAGGGAGCCCATGTTTTTGGTCTCTGCTGGGCATTGTGTGGTACAAAAACCTACACACTTTGTGCCCATTCACATAGGTTCATCCTCATTCTTTCCTCCCAGACTATTTTCCTCCAATTTCCTATTTTATTTTCAAGACCCCTAACAAGCTAGCAAAGCCATTTTTCAAAGTCCAGAAATTCATGTTTATTTTTACTTATGACTCGTTCTCCACCTAAATCTGATAACTAAGTGCAATGTTTATAGCTCTGGCCAATGAGAGTCCTTCCTCATGAGTGTCCATGAAGGTCATCTGAGTGAGTTGTAATGCAACAGCAGTCCATTTTTTGGCTTGCACCAAGATGTAACATGAAGTCATCCACTGAACCCCGCCCCCCCATAATACTGAGCTTAAGAAAATATATTAATGCAACAGAAATACTTGATAAGGGATTTAGACTACCTGTTCATACCAATTACTGGTGCCTTTATACCTGCTTCAGCATGGTCTTAGACATGCCATTTCCAATGTGTGACGGCTTTCTGCTGTGGCAGCTAGAAATTATGACTTAATAAATCTGGTAACAGTTCATGATGAGCAGTGCTTGTCATACAGGCAGTCACTTGGAAATCAATGGTCAGGAACTTTGTCCCTGATAAGGCCCAACAGCATACTAAGATCTATTTTTTAAACTGTAAGCAGTTGTCTTCTGCAGTTTTTTTTCCTGGAGTCCTAAGAGTTAGTATTGTTATTTAATAGACTTTTATAAATAATCTACATAATGTCATTAATTATCATGGCTATCTCCATTTCATTGGATTCCTGGTTGACATAGCCTGAATGGCAGGACAGTTTGCACTGAAGACCAGAATTAGTACACGAACCCACTGAAAACTGGAAATCCTATGAATCAACCTAAAATTGATCTAAAGTAGTATTATCAAGCAGGTTTTATGGTGCCTCTAACATTCAATGATCTTGCAAGAACTGTGCCTCTTTCTCAGTGGTAAATAATATAAAACAAACTAATGTGTATTTTATGTATTAGGAGGATAGTCTAGCCTGCCCTAGTGTATTGGACTCAAAACCTGAATGATTTCGCAAAATTCTGAAAAGATCTAAGAGTTATTGCTAACCTTGTATATCATTTTCTACTCACATGTCTAATCAGTGCATGTCTTCAATGTGCAACTAATATGATGTTCTATAGATTATCATGACCAGCAAGCTCCCTAAGGACCTTGTTTATGACAGAGAGTAAAAGAGTTTTAAAAAGCTGAACCAAACTATAAATGTTCAGAAAGTTATGGGAGAAATGTTACTTTTTAAGGGTGAGAACTTCATCACAAGACAGAGTTGAGAGGTTTTCTACAACTTTTTGTTAACATGTTAGTAGTTTTATGATATCCTTCATGTACTTGATATGAAGTTAAATATATTGAAATTTCAAGATATTGCAAATACAACATATAATGTGGCAAGGATCTTCTCCATGGAAAAATATTTATGATGAAATTAAATTTGTTTAAAAGTAAAACACCTATAGTGAAATACTGGATCTTGACTCTGCTGACAGATCCATTCCACCCACACCCTCACCTTTATGTTCCTCTAAAGACCACCCTGAAGGGCCTTTGCAATCACCTACTCTGGTTATTCCCAGAGGACTCTTTTACTCTGCGTTCCTGGAAAGTGTACCTCTGATACTTTCCTCCTTTTCCTGTGACTAACTTGACTCACACTATTGCCAGTTGTTTAGACTTAGTCAATGGAACTAAAGCTTTTTCATCTTTTATCCTGTTGGCCTTTTGAGGTCCTATCTCCACTAGCCATGACACCCTTTCTCTGTAAAGTCTGGGGCATCACAACAGCTCCTTCGAACAGCCTCTGAGCTAGGCATTGTCTGAAGGACTGTCCTTTGTCTGAAGGACTGCTCATCAACTTAGTTCATAAGCATAGCAGAAGTAACTCACATTCTGAGATCTCAGTAAACAAATATAAATCTGTCCTGGGCTTGGTAGCATCTCTTCTTACTTTTTAAAATATTCAGATTATCAAAAGCAATTTAGGAATATATTCATCTACCATAGACAAATCCCCTAATATGTAGAGTTTGGTTTAGCCAGGGAGAAATATGTTAATTAATTCATGAGGTGAGTTAGCTTGAAGAGGGAGCCATATCATACAAAGCCTATGTGAACGAAAAAGTTTTTTTTTTTTAATTTTCTTTATTCTAAGAGAAATAGCTAAAAATTGAAATACTGAAGAGATTGGTGACTTAATCAAAACTAAGTAATCTCTTCAAGGTCACAAAATAGTAATATAATCAATGTTCAAATCCTAGTTTTTGATAACCAATGCAAGACACTTTCCTTTACACTTTTTCAATTGACTAGAGTTATTTCCACATTTACTAAAATGTTCACTTTTGCCGTTTTATACAGTTAAAGGTAATTCTCTGCCAATTTGTCAGCAGTGCAGGGAAAGCCTATAGGATCTGCAAACCAGAAAAGAAAAAAAAAAGAATTTTTAATATTATCCTATTAGTTTGAAACATGTGTATTAAAAGGTTGATTACCAAGTTATATTAATGGTTGCTTTATTTTTTATATTTTAAATAAAATTTAAAATGAGATTCTAGAGTACATAATATTACAATTCTAACTGAAATACAATGCTATGTACCTTTAATAGTTTCCCTTAAACAGGAATTAATTAAATTAGAAATGCATTGCTATTAGCATTAGATGTGTCTCTGTTTTTATTACAAGTAGAGTAATTTGAAAAATCTGTGGAAATAGTGCTGCAATAAACACACATCTGCATATGTCTTTAGAGTAGAATGATTTATATTCCTTTGGATATATAATCAGTAATGGGATTGCTGGGTCAAATGGTATTCCTATTTCTAGATCCTTGAGGAATCGCCACACTGTCTTCCTTGGTTGAACTAGTTTACACTCCCACCAACAGTGTAAAAGCGTTCCTATTTCTCCACAGTTGCGCCAGCATCTAATGCAAATCAAAACCACAATGAGATACCATCTCAAGCCAGTCAGAATGGTGATTATTAAAGAGTCAAGAAATAAATTTTAAACAGTGAGTTTACCAAATGATAGTATTCACAAAAAATGTTATCTTTTTTTTCTTTTCTTTTTTTTTTTTTTTTTTTTTTTTTTTTGAGACAGAGTTTCACTCTTGTTGCCCAGGTTGGAATGCAATGGTGTGATCTCGGCTCACCACAACCTCCACCTCCTGGGTTCAAGAGATTATCCTGCCTCAGCCTCCTGAGTGGCTGGGACTACAGGCAAAGGCTACCACACCGGATAATTTTGTATTTTTAGTAGAGACGAGGTTTCAGCATGTTGGGCAGGCTGGTCTCAAACTCCTGACCTCAGCTGATCCACCCGCCTCAGCCTCCCAAAGTGCTGGGATTATAGGCGTGAGCCACTGTACCTGGCCCTATCATTTTTCATATTTTGAAGCATGTCACAGATGAATTTCACTTTAGTGCATAAATAAATGAAGCTACTGACATTTTTTGATTCAACTAGCTCCTGATTTCTTTCATTATCATATTTGATGAAATGTTTTTGAATGTTTTTGATTTTTCAATATCTTCAAAATACTTAAAAGTATCTGTATCTTTGAGTCTAGTCAGGAGACAGAACTCACATTAGTAATTTGAACAAAAAATACTTAATGTAAATAATTAGCAACTGGTAATAGGAATTAGCTACTACAAGGAGAATAAAAAATAACTCTAAAAAAAATACCCTAAGAGACTATTGACATGTTTTAGAACACTGTTTTTCTATTTATTAATATAGTGTCTATCTTCACTTATTTAAGTTTTATTTAGTAGTACATTTTCATTACTACCTTCTGTTAAGTTTTACAATTTTCTCTAAATGTACATCTTTAAATTTATACATAAGCTTATCATATTTGTTGTTTTGCAAGTTATATTTTTACCTAAATTTTTATAATTTTTTGTTGACATGTTTTTTCTTTTTCAACATTTATTTGTAAAAGATGTCAATTTTCTACAAATTAATAAATCTATTGATATAAAATGAATATAATAAATATCATTGTATATTAATTAATATATAAATCCAATGCAATTACAACAAAATCCTGAAATAATATTTTTGGAAATCTGAAAAGCTGGTTGTAAAATGTTTACAGAACATAAAGGGGATAAAACTAACAAAGACACTGTGAAAAATAAGATGAGAGAACTTAACCTGTCAGACATCAAAATTTATTTTAAAACTATAGTAAATTAAAACATCGTAATATGGGTCCAGGGCTAAGAACCTAAATTAATGAAACAGAACAGAGTCTAGTAACAAATCTATACATACACTGAAGCTGAAAATATAAGAGAGGTAGTATGGAAAATTGAGGAAAACAATTAACTGTTAAATAAATGATACCAAGTCTGATGTCTACATATTTACAAATATATAAAAATAGATTCCTATCTCCCAACATCTACAAAATTAATTACAAAGGGATGAAATTCTTAAGTATAAAAAGCAAAATGTGTTTTAATTTACAGAAGAAACTCTAAATAATGTCTTTATGATCCTGACAGAGAGAGGGATTTCTTAAATCTGACACATACCTATACACAAAAATACCAAAATTGATTCACAAATCCAGCCACATTAATTTTTTAAAAATTATTACAAAAGTCCACTTGAACAGTTGATAAATTTCACAACACTCTTAAAATGAAAAAATAAAACAGTGATGGGGAACAGATCATTGACTGCTAGGGGTTAAGATCATAGGGAAGACAGCACAGGAAACTTTCACTGAAGTGATAGAAGCAGTCTGTCTTTGTCGTGGTAGTCATGGCTACATGAATCTATTTATGTAATGATATTTCATAATAATATAGAGCAATAGCTAAAAAAAAAAGAGTACATGTAATAACTGATTAAATCTGAATCTGAATAGTCTTTAGTTTACTTTGAAAAAAAAAAAAAAACAATACCTTAGGCCAAAAGGAGAGAAACAGAGGAAAAAATAGAAGTGGAAGGGTGATGCCCGACCCAAGGTTGAGTTTCAGAATGCTTTGGAGAGGACATGAATGAGGTCCCCTGGATGGAGAGAGGTTCTCTAGGTTGCTGTGGACCAGACTGATCCACAGAAGGTGAACTGAAAATGGGGATCAGAGAATTTAAGGCCAAAGCTGGCAATAAAACTTGCTGGAGGGTGAGTATCACTGGGTGCCTGAACTTCAGACACTGGCAGCTGCGCTATAGGAACAAGAAGAGAAGAAGCACAAATGAAAATCTTGGTGTTGAAATAGTTCAGCTTTCTAGATTCTCCTCTTTTATCTCCAACTCATGATCTAAAAGGAAATTGGAATTATCTAGCCAATCAGGGACAGCCCTTTAAATGACAGGTTTAAAATGGAAGCTTCTGAGTATGTATCATTCCATATTTTAAAGCATTGCTAACATTTGAAAACTATATGGAATGGGCATAATCGATGTTGGGGGAGGTGTCTCATAACCTGACAATCTCAGTAGATACGCTATTCCCTGAAGTTGGGAAAATTCAGTTTTAGATTCTTAAATAGTATTTATACATATGGATGTTATCCATACATATAGATATCCATATAGATTTCTTAATGGCATGCCATTAAGAAAACGCATAGAACCTAAAAAAATGTTTGAATGTATGCCCACCAAGGAATTAGGTTCTCATTGCTTTTTTTCATCATATTTACATTTACCTGTAACAAAACCAGGAAATGCATACATATTATGCATCTAGTGCCCATATTTTATTTCTAGATCCAGTAATCTAAAGAATGATTTTTCCATGTTTTTGATATTTAACTTTCGCTTGATACCTGGAAAAAGACTTGTTAATATCTGTTAAATATTCTCTACATTATTTTCTTCATTGCTTTCCTCACAATTGGGATTCACCACAAAAATACACTAAAATATTAGACAGCATATTGACTTGAGGAATTTGAAGGATTTTTGTCTTAATGAAGAGAAGTTCTCACTACTAGTGACATTTCAGAAATTCTCCTTGGCCTCAGGTAATGGTTCACAATTTTCCTTATGGCAGTCTTCATATCCCTATTCCTGAGTGTATAAATAATAGGGTTTAATATGGGGGTGAAAATAGTATAAAATATGGCAAGAAATTTATCCACAGGATAGATGGTAAAGGGCCACACATAGATGAAGATGCAAGGTCCAAAGAATAACATTACTACTGCAATATGGGCAGCCAGCGTAGAAAATGCCTTCACCATTGCAGCCGAAGACTTGAGCCAAACTGTGACAAGAATAATGATGTAAGAGCTGATCAAGAGAGAGAAAGTGCTTAGGGAAAGAATTCCACTATTGACCACAATTAGTATTTCAATTATGTAAGAGTCCAGGCAGGCAAGTTTGGTCACTCGAGGAAGATCACAAAAAAAGCTGTCTACTATATTAGGCCCACAAAAAGGCAAGTTCACAGTAAATGATAACTGGCTTAATGTGTGCACCAAGCCCACAGCCCAGGAGATCATTACCAAGGCAGTGCATGTCCTTCGGCTCATGATGACCACATAGTATAAGGGTTTGCATATGGCTACATACCTGTCATAGGCCATTGAAACAAGTAGCACCATCTCCCCTCCTGTAAAAAGGTGAATGAAGAAAATTTGGGCTATGCAGCCACTGAAGGATATGGTCTTGTGTTCACTCAGAAAATCTGCAATCATCTTAGGGGTCGCAAAAGATGCCTGACAGATGTCAACAAAGGAAAGGTTTCCCAGGAGAAAGTACATAGGGGAGTGCAGGCTGGTATCAGAAGTCACTGTGAGGATAATGAGAAGATTTCCCAGCACAATGACCATATACAACACAGAGAAGAAAATAAAATAGAAAAGCTGGAGTTTTTGAGAACTACAGAGTCCCAACAGTACAAACTCAGACACTACTGAAGAATTGGCTTTATCCATGGTTCCAGGCAGCAGATTTGTTCTGAAACAACTCTAAAGGAGGAGAAATAGAAAGGAATCAGAATTTGAACTCAGAATACTTTTAAGGTGAAGGATTCTGAGTTCTCAGATATAATGTGGACTTGCTGAATGCGAAAAATTTTAAGAGACCATAATAGTATGTCTGGATAGGTGGATAATAGGAAATAACTTATGAAAATATCTAAATAATGCTTAATAATTTGATCGATATGATTAGAACCCCTTGAGTTTTTGGATAGTCTTCTCTGTTATACAGTAAGAAATGTGCTTACCCAAGAGCTGCCTTATGACAACAAGGCTAGAGGAGTGAACTAGAGTCCAGCTCCATAGTCCTCATAGGTTGACAAAAAGCATTTACATCTGTTGGTCTTGTGGTCATCTTACATCATCACTTATGCAACATTCATCTAAACTTTCCAAAAGATATTCCTGGCTTGATGATTATTACGTGATATAAAGTCATACAGATTGTTTAACTTTTGGCTATTTTACCTGAGCTTTGATTCCATACCTTAAAAATATGGGAGGTATAAAAATACCTACTTTACAGAAAACTTTAGAGTTTAAGCAGGATAACTCATGACATTCTACTATCAAAATAACTATATTACAACATATGTTGTTAATATATTAAACACCCTCATATTAATAGAAATTTACCTTACTGCTGCTGCAGGAGTCGTTTACAATTTACACAATTCCTACTAAAGAGATGCTGTTGAATGTGTATTAATTCTGGCCTGCAGTTCCAACAGAGTTTGTCAATTAGTCATCCAATAATTTCTTAAAACACATATTATGGCTTACCTGAATTATTCTAAATCTCATTTTTCATTAATTATCCAGGAGTAGAACCTAAATTTTTCATTTTCTTTGTCTACAGAATTAGATTTCAGCCCATTTACGTTCTCCCTGCTAGCGTTCTCCATGATCTTCTTAAAACATCTTTATAATTAATGCAGGAAAATGAAGTTGTTTAAAAAAAAAAATCTGAGAAGTAAAATGATTAGAATATAAACCTCTCATGCTCTTAAAAATATCTAAAAATTTGCATGTTATGTTTTTCATCCTGTAAAGATATACCTCTACTATATAAATCTAGTTCAGTTGAACTGGAAAAACTTTATAAGAAGTGCTGTTACAGGAAACCGTATTAGTTCTGACAATTAACTGTTGACAGCAGTCATAGTAAGAGACCTGAGAGAATGATGATCTAATTCTACTCCCAGGTGAGAACATGAACATCTTTTTCTGCTAATTTATTTCATACAAGAAGCCAGAATCTTTCCTTTGTCTCTAGGCTATAAACCTAGCCTCTCACTTAGATGAGTACAGTTGCAACCCATGCAGGGAAGCCCCACAGTAAACAATTATATTGTGTACTCTATTGGAAGAATGTTCAGAGAAGCATTCCACTGGGCCACATTTTGGATATACATTATTGTAAACTCTGGAACTATGGCAAAAAAAAAAAAAAAGATGGCCCATTATAATTGTTTAACACATTGGTAACAATAAATCAGTGTCTTTATAATATACAAGAAGGCACTAATTAAGAGAATTCTGAAATATTTTGTAATCACTTTATCCCATGTGTGACTGACTTTGTTTCCCCATTTCTAAAATAAAGGTGTCCTTCCTCAAGTTTCTGTATTTATTACATAAAATGATCAACTCTACCTTATGAAAATGTTTATTGTACAAATGTAATATATTAAACTAAAAATTCAGGCAGATTTAACTATAGTTAATGATGAATCATAATTTAAAAATTTACAAATGAAGGGCAAAGAGAGCTTGCTTTTGTGCAGACGCTGCTAGATAGCATCTACTGCATATACATGTTTTATCAAGTGATCTTTACAACAGACTTTGGAAAAGTGATTATTAAACTGCAGAAGAGAAAAACAAAGATTAGACATGTTTAGTAATCTGTGGTCAGACAGCTAGTAAGGGTCAAAACATCTTAGTGGGGATTTGAAATCAGATAATTCAAATAATATTTAACATATACTAAGCACCAAAGTGTCAGGCATTGTTTTAAGTTCTCAGTATATAGTAATTGAATCTTCCCATAACACTACATGGTAAATGCACTTACTAATTCTATCTTATAATAATAAGTCAGAAATACAGAGATGGTAAGCAGTTTCCCTAAGTTCCATAGCTGTAGTGTCATTAAATTAAAATTTGAACCCTGGTATTGACTCCAGGGCCAGCTCTTGACATACTGCAACATATTATTTCAGATCTAAATATAAAACCCATGCCATTGACACTATGCTACAACTGGGAATTCCCTCAATATATGCTCTTGATTCTAATCTTTTCGCCTACTATGAGGCATTTGTTCTTTAGTTGAACCAGAGTTTCCCAGCTTTGGCACTGTTGATATTTGGGGTAGAATTACTTTGTTGAGAAGGACTGTCATGTGACTGCAGGGTGCTCAGGAGCATCTCTGGCATTACCCATTAGGTACCAGTTACACTTTCCTCCCAATTATGACAACCAAATGTCTCCAAACATTACAAAATGTCCAGTTGAGGAGGTGAAAAATGACACCCAGTTGAGAACAACTGTGTTAAGCTGTCTTTGGCTTGCATTTTTAGCCTCTCCCTGTTTCATTTAACTTTTCATTTAATCTGTTTATCTACTGACAACTGCTCAGATTCACTCATCAAAGTAATAAGAAATAAACTCTCCTAAACTCTTCTATTATCTTTAATCATTTTTTCTCTTAATTTTTTTGTTTTTTAAAAAAGAAATTTCTTGTAAAAGTGTTTACACGTTTCCCTCCAAATCTTTTCTACTATTCAGACTTTTAACATGCTTCACTATGCCTTTTGCTGCCACAGTCAGGAAAATTGCTTTATCAAAAGTCCCCAAAGACCTGGTAATGATAGCTCAAATAGAACGCCTCCTGGTTTGCCTTTCAGAATTTTTAATATTAGCTTCCTTTATCCATGCTACTGCCCCTTAAAATTAGATTCCAAGAGGTTCTAGCCTCTGGCATTTTAACTTTTTCCCTTTTCCCCCTGCATTTCTTGAACTCTTCTTTATCTCTTCATGTCCTTATTAATCTCTCTTTCTCTCTCCTCCTTGTCATCTCCCTTTCTTAGCCATTTCATTCATCTCTCTGGCATCAATTATCACCTCTGTATTATGACCTCCAATTTTGCAGTACTGTTCCCCCTGCCCCACATTCCAAGATTCCAGTCTGTTTCTGACAGTTTTTGAATGTGACTATTCATAACCATCTCAAACCTCAGCTCTCACAATTTCCCAACTCAACTAAGCTCTTTTTCTTCAAACTTTTCTCAGTTAACTTCAAGGGAAAACCTTCCTTTCTCCTGGACCTCACTCTTCCACTTGAAACATTTCATTATTCCTTAAGCATATAAATAAATCTAACATCCTTAGCATGAGAGCCAAAAATGCATAAACTGCTTTTATCTTTACCATACACTGCTTTCTAGCAAAAATCAGACGACTCAACATTTACTAAGCTGGCAAATGATTCCTTACTCATTTTTTCATGTCCTTCACAGATACCTATTCCAGCACAGATGTTACCACCTCTAAAAGCCTTCCTAGAGGCATAAGTCAAAATTTCCATTTCCTAATGTTTCTGTAGCACTTTGCTTGCATACGCATTATATCTTCTCCCAAGGTATAGTGAATTCTTATAATTTTATGTTGGCTTGTCATGCATTTTAAATACAAATACAGTAATCAAAACAGCATGGTACTGGTATCAAAACAGCATGGTACTGGTACCAAAACAGAGATATAGACCAATGGAACAGAACAGAGGCCTCAGAAGTAATGCCACACATCTACAACCATCTGATCTTTGACACAGCCAACAAAAACAAGCAATGGGGAAAGGATTCTCTATTTAATAAATGGTCTTAGGAAAACTGGCCAGCCATATGCAGAAAGTTGAAACTGGACCCCTTCCTTACAACTTATACAAAAATTAACTCCAGATGGATTAGAGATTTAAACATAAGACCTAACACTATAAAACTCCTAGAAGAAAACCTAGGCAATATCATTCAGGACATAGGCATAGGCAAGGACTTCATGACTAAAACACCAAAAGCAATAGCAACAAAAGCCAAAATAGACAAATGGGATCTAATTAAACTTAAGAGCTTCTGTGCAGCAAAAGAAGCTATCATTAGAGTGAACCAGCAACTGACAGAATGGGAGAAAATTTTTGCAACCCAACCATCTGACAAAGGGCTAATGTCCAGAATCTACAAAGAACTAAAACAAATTTACAAGAAAAAAACAAGCAACCCCATCAAAAAGTGGGCAATAGATACAAACAGACACTTCTCAAAAGAAGACATTTATTCAGCCAACAAACATACAAAAAAAAAATCCATCTTTACAGGTTATTAGAGAAGTGCAAATCAAAACTTCATTAAGATACCATCTCATGCCAGTTAGAATGGCAATGATTAAAAAATCTGAAGACAACAGAAGCTGGACAGGATGTGAAGAAATAGGAACACTTTCACGCTGTTGGTGGGAGTGTAAATTAGTTCAACCATTGTGGAAGACAGTGTGGCCATTCCTCAAGGATCTAGAAATAGAAATACCATTTGACCCAGCAATCCTATTATTGGGTATATACCCAAAGGATTATAAATCATTCTACTATAAAGATACATGCACATGTATGTTTATTGTGGCACTGTTTATAATAGCAAAGACTTGCAACCAACCCAAATGCCCATCAAAGATAGAGTGGACAAGGAAAGTGTGGCACATATACACCATGGAATACTATGCAGCCATAAAAAAGGATGAGTTCTTGTCCTTTGCAGGGACATGGATGAAGCTGGAAACCATCATTCTCAGCAAACTGACACAAGAACAGAAAACCAAACACCACATATTCTCACTCATAAGTGGGTGTTGAACAATGAGAACACATGGACACAGGGAGGGGAGCATCACACACCAGGGCCTGTTGGGGGGTTGGGAGGCCAGGGGAGGGATAGCAGTGGGTGGGGGGATTAGGGAGGGATAACATTAGGAGAAATACTTAAGGTAGATGATGGGGGGATGGATGCCACAGACTACTATAGCATGTGTATAACTTCATGATCTGCACATGTACCCCAAAACTTAAAATATAATAAAGACTCTTATTGTATATGTTATTTCTCTTCTATATTGAAACTTCTTGAATTCTCGTGCTTTTTGTGAATCATTCATAGCATTTGGTAACAGATATGCCAAAAGTGCATTGTCCATAAATGTGTTATAGTATTAATGGAAATATATTTCACCCTGTATTTTTCATTCACTGAATAGTTTTACTTTCCTACTTTTGCTGTGCACAGAATTCTTCCTGGCAAATGGCCTAGAACTCTGCAAACTGTAAACCACCTACATAAACTCCATCTTTACATGGAGCAAAAATATTTCATCTCATTGGTAGTATAATGTCATAATTAAGTAATTGAAACCAGTGCCAACAATCAACCAGCAAATGCAAAAAGAATAACATAACTGGTTTGAGTTGAAGCATAGAGAAAATAGTTTATCTATTATATTGGAAGTAAACCATATTTTGGTTACCAAGTAACAGGTAAGAATGTCATAATGGATTTTCCTAGGTACAGTCAGAGTTTTTCATAATCTTCCCAACTGTATCCCCAAATATTCTTCATCTCATTACCTAATTTCTCACAAGTTATCCCTAGCACACTAAGACATGGACACATAAACATCTTCATATTTTTTAAATTAATTAATTACATTGTTCCATAAGTTTTCTGGGTATAGGTGGTATTTGGTTACATAAGTTCTTTAGTGGTGATTTTTGAGATTTTGGTGCACCCATCACCCAAGCAGTATATACTGTACCATATTTGTAGTCTTTTATCCCTTGTCCTGTCCCACTCATCCCCCCAAGTCCCCAAAATCCATTGTATCATTCTTATGGTTTTGCATCCTCATAGCTTAGCTCCCACATATCAGTGAGAACATATAGTGTTTGTTTTTCCATTCCTGAGTTACTTCACTTAGAATAATAATCTCCAGTTTCATCCAGGTCACTGCAAATGCTGTTATTTAATTCCTTATTATCGCTGCATAGTATTCCATTGTATATTTATACACCATAGTTTCTTTATCCACTCTTTAATTGATTGGCATTCGGGTTGGTTCCATGATTTTGCTATTGTGAATTGTGCTGCTATAAACATGCATGTGCAAGAATCTTTTTTCAAATAATGATTTCTTTTCCTTTGGGAAGATACCCAATAGTGGATTGCTAGATCAAATGGTAGTTCTACTTCTGGTTCTTTAAGGAATCTCCACACTGTTTTCCACAGTGGCTGTACTAGTTTACATTCCCACCAGCAATGTAGTAGTGTTCCCTGTTCACCACATCCATGCCAACATCTACTGTTTTTTTTTTTTTTTTGATTTTTTGAATATTGCCATTCTTGCAGGAGTAAGGCATTGTGGTTTTGATTTGCACTTCCCTGATCATTAGTGATGCTGAACACTTTTTAATATGTTTGTTGGCCATTTGTATATATCTTCTTTTGAGAATTGTCTACTCATGTCCTATTAGCCTACTTTTTGATGGGATTGTTTTTTTCTTACTGATTTGAGTTTGTTGTAAATTCTGAATATTAGTCCTTTGTCAGATGTATAGATTGTGAAGGTTTTCTCCCACTCTGTGGGTCGTCTATTTACTCTGCTGACTGTTCCTTTTGCCATGCAAAAGCTCTTTAGTTTAATTAGGTCTGAGGTATTTATCTTTGTTTTTTATTGCATTTGCTTTTGAGTTATTGGTCATGAATTCCTTGCCTAAGTCAATGTCTAACAGGGTTTTTCCAATGTTATCTTCTAGAATTTTTATAGTTTCAGGTCTTATGTTTAAGTCTTTAATCCATCTTGAGTTGATTTTTGTATAAGGTGGAAGATGAGGATCCAGTTTCATTCTTCTACATGTGGCTAGCCAATTACCCCAGCACCATTGGGAAAAAGGTGTTCTTTGCCCACTTTATGTTTTTGTTTACTTTGTCAAGATCAGTTGGCTGTAAGTATTTGGGTTTATTTCTGGGTTCTCTATTCCTCTGTTCCATTGGTCTATGTGCCTATTTCTATACCAGTATGACGTTGTTTTGGTGACTATGGCCTGATAGTATAATTTGAAATCAGATAGTGTGATGCCTCCAGATTTGTTCTTTTTGCTTAATCTTGCTTTGGCTATGTGGGCTCTTTTTTGGTTCCATATGAATTTTAGAATTTTTTTTCTAATTCTGTGAAGAATGATTATGATATTTTGATAGGGATTGCATTGAATTTGCAGATTGCTTTTAGCAGTATGGTCATTTTCACAATATTGACTCTACTCATCCATGAGCATGGCATGTATTTCCATTTGTTTGTGTCATCTATCATTTATTTCAGCAGTGTTTTGTACTTTTTCTTGTAGAAGTCTTATGACTCCTTGGTTAGATGTAGTACTAAGTATTTTATTTTATTTTATTGCTGCTATTTTAAAAGGGGCTGAGTTCTTGATTTCATTCTCGGCTTGGTTGCTGTTGGTATATACAAAAGCTATTGATTTGTGTACACTAATCATGTATCTGGAAACTTTGCTGAATTCTTTTATCAATTCTAGGAGTTTTCTGGAGGAGTCCTTAGGGTTTTCAAGGTAAATGATCATATTGTCAGCAAATATTGACAGCTTGACTTCCTCTTTACCTATTTAGATGTCCTTTATTTCTTTCTCTTGTCTGATTCTGCTGGCTAAGACTTCTAGTACTATGTTGAAGAGGAGTAGTGAGAGTGGGCATCCTTGTGTTGTTCCAGTTTTCAGAGGGAATGCTTTCAACTTTTCCCCATTCACTATTATGTTGGCTGTGGGTTTGTCATAGATGACTTGTATTACATTACGGTGTATCCCTTGTATGCTGAGTTTGCTGAGAGTTTTAATCATAAAGGATGCTGGATTTTGTCAAATACTTTTTCTGCATCTATTGAGATGATCATGGAATTTTTGTTTTTAATTCTGTTTATGTGGTGTATCACATTTATTGACTTGTGAATTTTAAACCGTCCCTGCATCCCTGGTATGAAACCCACTTGATCATGGTGGATTATCTTTTTGATATGCTGTTGGATTTGGTTAGCTAGTATTTTGTTAAAGATTTTAGCATCTGTGTTCATCAAGGATATTGGTCTGTAGTTTTCTTTTTTGGTTAGAACACCCTCATCTTGACTGTTACTTCTAATACATGGTTCTCCTATTTATGGATCTTCTCTAAGGCATAATGTAATAATTGAATAGAATATATATCTGAACACAATCTACTTTTAATGTATGTATTTGTTAGGTATACCTACCCATTAACATGAGTGTCAGAGATGTAAATCAATTCTTTGGTCTTTATACTGTGAGATTAACCTCTTCCATGTTGTAATATTTGTAAGTGCCTTTTTCTTTTGTCAAACTGGAAGAGTACCATGAATTTCTCTATGTGACCAATTGCAGATTTTAAGATTTTCTATTAAATGGTCAAGGTCCATCTTCCAATGGGAATTAATATGTTCCACCAGATATTCGCATTGGAACAAGGCAAATAACATCCCACTTTTCTGACAGCTACAATGAGGACCATAAGGCCATAGGAGAAAAAGAGAGAGTCATTCAGCCCTTCGGCACTATGTGGAGTAAAGTGTCATCTAAAAATGAACCTGCTACTCCAGAGAAAATGTGTGGGCAAGTATGTTCTTTTGCCTAAGTGAGAAATACTTTGACTTGGGAATGGAAGGGCATACTGGGTCCTTGCATGTGTAATATGGAACAAAGGGTAATTGATTAGAACTTAGAGGACATGGGTTCTTATTCTCAATTCTACCATTAACAAAGAATATGTTATAGAACAAATCACTATAACTCTCTCAGCCTTAGTTTACCCTTGTACAAAATGATCTGTAATATCTCAATTACACTAAGAATAAAGAGAAATATTAAATGACTCATTAGCATATGTATTTAATTTCATACAAGCAGTATCATCCTTCATGTCTTATTTTACAATTAGTGTTTTTTCACTCAATAATTTGTTTTTAATACTTATCAATAGTGATACATATAGCTTTAGTTTATTCATTTTAATTATGTGGAATCTCCATTATAGAAATACAGTACACTGTATGTTTGTCATTTTTGGTGAATAGACATCTGGATTGTTTCTAGTTCTTGCTATTATGAACAACATTAAAATGAATACTTGCAGAAATAAATAGGTGCCAGAGCTTCTCCAGAATGTACACTTGGAAACTAATTGCTAAATTGTAAAAAAAAAAGCCAATCTTCAACATTACTATTAGATATTTCCAAATTATTCTATAAAACTATTTAACAAATTTGTACATTTTTTCAATTATCAGTTTATTGCCTCTCAGGTTTGAATTCACCCTTCAATATGTGCTAGGTGTTGAACAATGGAATTTCTTTAAGTATTTCTCTTTTTAAAGTGAGAACAATATTTCGCTTTCTCAGAGAAGGGTGCTGGAAGCACATTGCAGGAGGAAGAAACACTCTCACCAGTTCAAGCATCAGCTGGGGTCAGCAACACAGGTGTGAGGAAGACCAATGGAGACTTCCCCAGCCACAGGCCCAAAACTTGATCTCTCTACAACTTCACAGCCATGGGCTGGTGATAATCTTTCAGGAGCCCACAGAAACCAGAGTCCCCCATTTGGAAGAGTTCCTACCCATGTCAGCACCCGCACATCCAGTCCACTGGTTTCTGATCACCTCCTCCCCAGCTTGCATAAGGGGTGGGCTATTAGCTGCCCAGAAATTGGAGACCAGCTCTGACCTAGTCAAATCGGTGAGCTTTTGTACTCACCAATGAGATGAACCATTCATTTCCCAATGAAACTTAACAACCTCTATTAAGATTGCGGTTCCTTGAGTATTTCTCTTTGCTATAGGCCACCCCACCTAGAGTTTCCTTATATCTTATAGTTACTTTTCCATTATAGTTCATTCTTTATACCAAATCATTTAATCTGCTGCATGGTTTCTGTCTCCTGAATGGACACAGACAGCTACATTTTTTTTTTTGAGATGAAATTTCGCTCTTGTTACCCAGGCTGGAGTGCAATGGCGCGATCTCGGCTCACCGCAACCTCCGCCTCCTGGGTTCAGGCAATTCTCCTGCCTCAGCCTCCTGAGTAGCTGGGATTACAGGCACGCGCCACCGTGCCCAGCTAATTTTTTGTATTTTTAGTAGAGACGAGGTTTCACCATGTTGACCAGGATGGTCTTGAACTCTTGACCTCGTGATCCACCCGCCTCGGCCTCCCAAAGTGCTGGAATTACAGGCGTGAGCCACCGCGCCCGGCCCAGCTACATATTTCTACAAACAGTGAATGAGGATTTTATTGAAATCTTTAACAATGGTCATGAAGTTTCTCTCTTGTTCTTTTAAATTCTGCACCTTACACATTTTGAGGCTGACATTAGGATTATACAAGTTTGGGAAGATAGTATAAATCTGGAAAACATTTTCTTTAACAATACAGTCCCACTTAAATTATGTCTGATATGTTCAATATAATAAGTCACAAGGAAAATGCAAATTTAAAATACAATTAGCTACAACTCCACACTTGTTAGGAAGCTAAAGTTAAAAAGACAAATAGTAACAAATTTTAGCAAACATGTAGAGGAAGTGAAATTTTCATGGGAATGTAGGAACATAAAATAATGTAAGCACTTGAAAAAGGGTCTGTCCTCTTTTAAAAAAAAAGTTAAACATACACCTACAATATGATGCAGACATTTCAATTCATTATTTGGCTAAAAATGGAAAAATAAAGTACATAACCATATAAAGACTTAAATACAAATAAGCAACTATATTGGTAATAGGCAAAAACTAGGCACAATAAAAATGTCTATTGACAGTGAATAAATCAATACACTCTAGTGTTCTCATACAAGGAACTACTTCTAAGCAATAAAAAGTAACATAATATTGATATATGTATCAAAAGGGATGAAACTCAAATAAATATACTGAGTGAAAGAAGCCAGACCAAGGAAAAACAATAGAACAAGTAGTGGATTGGGGAGGGGTGGGAGAAAACTTTTGGGACCATGGATACATTCATTATTTTGATTGTAGAGACATTTTATGGGCATATGTCAAAACATCAAATTGTGCACTTTAATACATTCAGTTTATTACATATCAATTATATCTTAGTAAAGCTGTCTTTAAAAATACTACTGCCACGCAACTCAGTCATCTCATTCCTAGCTATCTACTCATGAGAAATGAAATCCTAGGTTCACACAAAATGTAGATGCCTGTAGCAACTTCACTATTAATTGCCAAATGGTTGAAACCACCCATATATTCTTCAATAAGCAGAATAAACTATCACCCTCAAAACAACATGGATAAATTTCACACACATTTTGCTAAAGTGCCAGCAGGAAACCAGATTCCAGAAAGCTACACGCTGCATGATTATATGAATATCTGAACAAAAGCAAAACTACAGAGAAGAAAAAGAAATCCATTGTTTTCTGGGGTGCAGGAGGTGGCGAGAAGTTCTATCTCTGGGAATAGCACCAGGAAAATTTGGATGATGGAACTATTCTTTGTGGAACTGTAGTGGTAGACAAATAACTCTATGCATTTGTCAAGATCCATAGAAATATATAGAAGTAAAAGTGAATTTTAACCTTTGTAAAAAATTTTTAAAGATAATCACAAATATAGTTACAGAAACAGTTTTATGCTTCTTCAACCTAGCAAAAGTACAAACAGGCAACAGATGCTGGAGAGGATGTGGAGAAATAGGAACACTTTTACACTGTTGGTGGGAGTGTAAATTAGTTCAACCATTGTGGAAGACAGTGTGGCACTTCCTCAAGGACCTAGAAATAGAAATTCCATTTGACCCAGCAATCCCATTTCTGGGTATATACCCAAAGGATTATAAATCATTCTATTATAAGGACACATGCACACGTATGTTCATAGCAGCACAGTTTACAATAGCAAAGACCTGGAACCAACCCAAATGCCCATCGACAATAGACTGGACAAGGAAAATGTGGCACATATACACCACGGAATACTATGCAGCCATAAGAAACAATGAGTTTGTGTCCTTTGTAGGGACATGGATGAACCTGGAAACCATCATTCTCAGCAAACTGACGCAAGAACAGAAAATCAAACACCGCATGTTCTCACTCATAGGCAGGTGTTGAACAATGAGAACACACGGACACAGGGAGGGGAACATCACACACTGGGGTCTGTTGAGAGGGGACCAAGGAAGGGATAGTGGAGGGGGGAGGTCAGGGAGGGATGACATGGGGAGAAATATCAGATGTAAGTGACAGGGATGGAGGCAGCAAACCACATTGCCATGTGTGTACCTATGCAACAATCCTGCAGGATCTGCATATGTACCCCAGAACCTAAAGTACAATAAAAATAAAATAAGAAATTTAAATTAATAGATGTTTTTAAAAAAAGTACAAACAGGGTAATTAAAATAATACTAAGCCTGCAATAGAGAATGACATGTTAGGGCAATTGACAAAATATATTTTTAAAACTTCATTAGAAACTAAGGTAACACAAAAATAAAAAAATGGCTTTATTTGTATTTATTTTTTCATTAAATTAGCATATTAAAATTGTACGCTCAGTGATACAAAATACGATGAATTATATGAAATATATTAAATTTATGATTATTAGGAATTTTTAGTATTTAAGAAAATATTTATGATATGACATATAAAATACATAGTATATTTACAATATGACATCCAAGCATCTGCAGTTGACCGAGTGTATATTGGAGAGATCAGGTTCCCTTGGCCTGTTTCCCACTCTCAGCTGCTGTTGCCTGACCAGGGCCATAGCCTCCCCAATCCTTGAAACCTCTATTCCCTGGGTCACTGCCCATGAGCTACTGCTGCCACCAGTCAACTCATTTTCCCCACACTCATTATGACAAAAAAGGAGAAATTCTCCAACCTGAATCAGGCTGAGTGTAAGTTGCTCTACATCCTGACCAGTGAAGAATATTTGGGGCACGTCACCAAGTGACAGGGGGCCCTGAGGTGCCATTTTCTTAGAATCACCTATTCCCATTCTGAGTTATGACTTTGTAAATGTTCTGGGAAATGAGATTCTCCATCCCATAGTGATTGTCTATAGAGGAGAAGGCTCTAAATGAATGTTAGTGAAGTGTGTTGGCAGCAGCAGCAGAGGTGACCTGTCACACAGCAGGAGACAGTACTTCCTGGACTACTAGTGAGAGGGAGGAAAAGAGGTTTACTTCTGTTCTTCTACCTAGTCTTCTGTGGGTTCCTAGGTGCACTCTTCTTGTTCACAATGTGGGCTAGGCTTCAGATGCTGAAAGATAGGGAAACTAGGAAAAATACCAGCTTCCTAGTTCAGGACTTAAAACTTCTCCAGAACCAGTGACGGCATTAAAATATGCATTCAGTATGTCTGATTCAGGTTCCTAGAATAGGTACTTTGTATATTTTTAAAATTTGCTAAAGCTGTATTAGATGAACAGAAGATATCTTACAACCCATCCTGATGAAGCACTTTTTGAAAGAAGGGACTAGTTTACAATGCATGTAAATTTCCTGCTACCTTACTTTAAGCATGCAGTAATATGGAAGATCCTGATATTGGTGCTTTCAAAGGAAACACTTGTATTCTTATAAAAATTAGCAGAGTAATTAGATTAAATTCTCAAGTGGAACCAAGGTTAATGGGTTTAAAAGAAGAACACTAGACAAGTCTGATAACCTCTCACCATGGATTTGTATACCTAAAATGTTTAGCACATGATGGAAACAATATGCGTGTAGGCTATCTATAGCAGTTGTTTCCGGCCAAGTATTCTTTGATTATGATGCTGATACCAAGAAAGAAGCAACACTACAATGCAGGATTAATGAATCACTCAACCTATAAAACCAAGATGGGACAAGTTTGTCAGATGAATTACATTTAAAAGCACAGTGAATGCATAACATGAGTAGTATAGCTCCACAAGATAAATGTTGTGTTTTTTTGTTTTTCTGTCAGCTGGACTGGACAGTATATAATAGACTGAGATCACCTTGAAGGAAGTTGGAGTGGTAATTAACACTGGATGTCTTAGTTCACTCTGGCTGTTATAACAAAAATGCCATAAACTGAATGGCTTATAAACAATAGGAATTTATTTCTCACAGTTCTGGAGGCTAGGAAGTCCAAGATAAAGATATTAGTAAATTAAAGGGCCTGTAAGTACCCACTTTCTAGATCATAGATCATATCAGCTGAAAGCTGATAATGCTCTAACTTCACATGCCAAAAAGAAGGAGCTCTCTGAGGCCGCTAATGACATTCATGAGAGCTCCATCCTAAAGACCTAATCGGTCCCCAAAGGTTTTACTTCCTGATACCATCAATTTGGTGGTAAGAATTTCAATATATGAATAGGACATAAAATGTTCAGACTATAGCACTATGGGGGCAGGGACATAAAAATTTAGCCCATAGCTCTGGGGTAGCATCATAATGAACTTTTAGATTATAGTGTTCATTGTTCTAAAGTAACTGCGTTTGCTTCTTGTTCTATTTTTTTATGTGGTTTTATTGCCAAGTGTCTAAAGCTTCATATGCTGTGTTATGTAACTGTTTTATAGACTTAAAACTGGTTAACTGTCATATTTTGATGTTAACACCATTTTGGTGACAAAATGATAAGAATAAATGGTCCCTTGTTAACATCAAGTGACTTTTTATAGCTTCAAAAAAATGTGATCTCTTAAGTTCCTCAAGTTTTTGGTGAGGAGGAAAAAATAAAATAAAAGTAGATTTGAAAAGTGTTATCTTAAATAAGAATTTAATTAATTAATTAATTTTTATATACTTAATCTATAGATCTTTTTAATACAGAGCATGAACTTTTTGATGTAAAATGTATGAAAAAAGAATGTTAATGGAATTAGTTTTTACTGCTAAAGGTAAATCTCACAAATTACTTAGAATATCTTAACCATAAAAGAGACAGCATATTTACTTTGGCAAGTATAAATATGTACCTAAATTTTTATCAAAACAATTTTCTATTTTATCCAAATATTTTAAATTATGCAATAGTTTGTGAAACAGTCTGTCATTGATTTTGGTTAGCAAATATAAGCAAATTAACTACAAAACTATAGCAAGTTTAAGTATGATTGAAAAATGCATAATTGTGTATAGGCTTCTTTACAAGTATTTAACAAAGAACATACATTGCATTTATAATTTCAAGCAAACAAATTAATTTTTAAAAACACTGATGGCTGCATAGTATTCCATGGTGTATATAGGCCACATTTTCCTTATTCAGCAGTGGGCGGGGGATTGGGGAGGGATAACATTAGGAGAAATACCTAATGTAGATGACCGGGGGGATGGATGCAGCAAACCACCAAGGCACGTATATACCTATGTAACAAACCTGCACTTCTGTACACGTACCCCAGAGCTTAAAGTATAATTTTAAAACATCATAAGAACATACAAAAGGGGAAAAAAAAAAACATTGATGATCAGAATAAAAAGGCAAATTCTATGTCTCAAGTTCTCTCTTATCTACTCAATTCAACAAATCTAGTCCTATGAGAGAGAGCTGGGAAGATAGCCTGGAAGTTACATACTTGCTCTTCAGTTTATGAATTGCTGATTTTACCTCTTTGTCTCTCAATGTGTAAATAAGAGGGTTTAATATAGGTGTGAAAACTGTAGAGAATACAGACAAAATGTTATCCACTGGTAAGTTGCTGAAAGGCCAGGCATAGATGAAGATACAGGGCCCAAAGAACAGGGTCATCACAGTAATGTGGGCAGTCAGAGTGCTGCGAGCCTTGGCCATACCTGCTATGGAATGTTGCTGCACGGTAATTAGAATGACCATGTAGGAGATCAGCAAGAGCAAAAATGAAGTTGCCCCCATAAGACCACTATCCAAAAGCATCAACACTTCATGGATATAAGTATCTGTGCAGGCAAGTTTGATGACCAAAGTAAGGTCACAATAATAACTGTCCACTATGTTTGGGCCACAGAAGGGCAAATTTACAATGAAAGCTAACTGGCTCAGGGAGTGCATAACCCCAATGACCCAAGATCCTACCACTAGGCCCGTACATGTGTACAAGTTCATGATGGTTGCATAATGGAGAGGTTTGCATATGGCTACATACCTGTCATATGCCATGGCTACAAGGAGCACCATCTCACCACCAGCAAATACATGAAGCAAGAATATCTGGGCCATGCAGCCCTCAAAGGAGATAGTCTTGGGTTCATGAAGGAAATCATGGATCATCTTAGGGGTTGCATAAGAGGCCAGAAAAATATCAAAAACAGAAAGGTTACTGAGCATGATGTACATGGGTGTATGCAGGGCAGGTTCAGAAATCACTGTAAAAACAATGAGAAGATTTCCCAGCACAATGGCAATGTACAAGAAGTTAAAAAATACAAAGAAGAAATACTGGAGCTCCCAGGAACTGCAGAGTCCCAGCAACACAAACTCAGTCACCCTAGAATAATTTCCCTTGTCCATGGTCTCAGCCTACAAGAGAAATACCTACAAAGAGAAACATCAATGGATTATTATCAAGAGCGAGAAAAGTAGACCACAATCCCAAAGTGTTTTTCTCCACATTAATTTAAAATGCTCCAGAGTTATCCCATTAGTAAATGTCTCATCTATAATTTTGACATATTTATTCTTCTCTCAATTATCCTTATTAATGAAGAATAGCTATGACGTGCAACCATAGTAAGTAAACAACCCCATTTTATAAATTTGTGGGTTAAATCTGAGGCTAAATGAATATAAATATGTATACCACAAAGACCCCAATTAAGAAGAAATGCTAATATATCTAGATTATTTGTACCATCTTCCTTTGCCTGCTTCTTTTTATACCCACTCAGAATTATCCATAAGCAGCTTCAATTCATAGAGAATTCCCACAAGGCTACATTTACAAGGAAAATACCTATCTTTTCCCCTTATTTTTTACTCTGGTTCTCTCTCTTATTGCCTCTGTCTTTATAAGTAATATCTGCAACCTGCAATGATTTTATGGATTAAGCCATGAAAACTGCTTAATCCACATTTTCTCTAAATTGATGTTAACTGTTTGGGTTTGAGGTAAATTCCTTTGCAGTTAACATTGTATTATATGAGAATAAGCAAACCGAAATGGTACATATGTCAGTACAGAATATCAGTAGGTAAGGTGATAGTAGCCATAAAATGAAGATTTGAAAAATGTCAGAAATCCTCATAAAGCATGGCCCCATATCCTCTACTAAACACCATTTTTGTCTAGATGTCGAACTGGACTGGGATGAACTGAGAGAAGCATAGAATGATGTTAGTATGCTTCTGTAGAGTCTCCTTTATTCAATATTTCAGAAAAAGAACCCATAGAACCAAAAACAAATAACCTCAAATATTACAGAAATTGACCTTTAAGTCATTTTCTATCATACCCAAAGTCAAATTTTATGCTCTAGACTAAAATTGATATGATTATTTTGTGGTTGATTCAAAGAACTTTGCACAAAACTGTAAGTCCAAGTATCATAAGCCATTGCTCCAAGTTTCATTCTGTAGTTAAAGGTCTTACTGCCATTTTCCAAAAAGAAAATGTCAAGCAATTGGATCAAGCAAGTTGTTGACATAAAATTTGTTTTATGTTCCCCTCCCTGTGTTCATGGGGGGTTGGGGTCTAGGGGAGGAATAGCTTTAGGAGAAATACCTAATGCAGATGATGGGGTGACGCATGCAGCAAACCACCATTGCATGAGTATACCTATGTAACAAACCTGCACGTACTGCACGTGTACCCCAGAACTTAAAGTATAATTTTTAAAAAATAAATTTTAAAAAGTTAAAAAAAACTTTTTTAAACATACCTGATTCGATTATTTACAGATTTTGAGAAAGTTGAAACAACTTTTGGCTTCTTTTGGATCAAATGTTCTTGTAGGGGAGCTGCACCAAATGTGCACATACTTTTCAGTTAAGATATTATAACTCTAATAAATATTGACTTAGGCAAACCTCCTCTTCTCAACACTATTTTACCTTTTTCCCATTTTGTCACTTATCTATATCATTTAGGACTTGGGATTGAACAGGGACCATGGGAATATAAATGTGTCCCATGATGATTCCTTACATTAAATATTTGTTGGCTTGTTGAATAGGGAAAAGGGCTCAAAACCAGACAGCCAACCCACTTTCAGGTATCTTTCAACTCCCACAGCTCTGTCCATTGTCTTACTTACTACCAATTACATGCACTATGTTTCTAATGGATTTAGGAAAAGTTTTACAAGGAGAGAGTTCTGTGACACTACAGAAAGAATTGAATTGAATTGAATCTCCAGTAATATTCATCACTTCATGATATTCCCCATGAAACTTGGAGCAATGGCTTATGATACTTAGGCTTACAGTTTTGTGCAAAGTCCTTTGACTCAAACATGAATTCCTGTTTTAATTTTAAATGTTAAAAAATTATTGCTAGGACATCCATACAAACATATTTGTATTCTTAGCATAAGCTCCACTTAATTATGGTGGGTTATATGAGAATATTATAACTTTGGTTTGATGTGCTAATTCTTTATTTATGATTTTTCATACAGGTTTACAAGGATAGTATTTTTAAGTTGTTGGGATATCCACTTTCTATTTTGGTAGTAAGATAATGATAGGCTCACAAAATTAGTGGGGTTGCTCAGAAAAGTATTTCTATACCCTAGCATTACCTGTCCTTAAATGGTTTGGGAAAGGTTGTACGTAAACTTGAATGTAGCTTGTAAGTTTTATAAAATGATATTTTTAGTTTCTATTAATATATTCCATGATGATTAGAGCTTTAATTTTCTCCTCCTTAGAAAATTGGACAATGTATGATTTCTGAAGAAATTAAAAATTCATGTCAATGGATCTGTTGCCTTCTGCTTTTACATGACATTATTAAGTTGCTTAATTTCCTAAACATATAAATTTATGGACTTTTTAAATCAATCTATAATGATTAATTATACAATCTCTTTTTTTTTTTTTTTTTTTTTTTTTGAGACGGCGTTTCGCTCTCGTTACCCAGGCTGGAGTGGAGTGCAATGGCGCGATCTCGGCTCACCGCAACCTCTGCCTCCTGGGTTCAGGCAATTCTCCTGCCTCAGCCTCCTGAGTAGCTGGGATTACAGGCACGCGCCACCATGCCCAGCTAATTTTTTGTATTAGTAGAGATGGGGTTTCACAATGTTGACCAGGATGGTCTCGATCTCTTGACCTCGTGATCC
Source organism: Aotus nancymaae (assembly GCF_030222135.1). Lineage (NCBI taxonomy): Eukaryota > Metazoa > Chordata > Mammalia > Primates > Aotidae > Aotus > Aotus nancymaae. The sequence continues at coordinate 33,202,604 of NW_026988422.1, read as the reverse complement.
ACCCGCCTCGGCCTCCCAAAGTGCTGGGATTACAGGCTTGAGCCACCGCGCCCGGCCTACAATCTCTTTTTAACTTTAATTTTCATCAGTACTGATCTTTTCTCTTTTTTTCTTATTTTTCTTTTATTTTTGCTCCTCCAAGAGTCATATTTTTTGTTTCACAAGTAACTGCACTAGATTTTTTTATTTCAAGAACTTCTGTTCTTTATAATTGACAAGTAAAAAATTCTACATATTTTATTGTACAACATGATGTTCTGATATTTGTGTACACTGCATAATGGCTACATCAAGCTATTTAGCATGGGCATTACCTCACATACTAGTTTTATTTGTGATGAATACACTTAAAATCTACTTCCTTAGAAAATTTTCAAATATACAATATACTGTCATTAACTGTAGTCACCATGAGGTATAATGGATCTCTTGAATTTAGTCCTACTGTCTAGATAAAATTTTATGTTCTTTGACCAACATCTCCCCAATTGTCCCATCCCCCATCCTCTGGTGACCACCATTTTACTTCACATTACTCTGAGTTCAAATTTTACAGTTCATTTGTAAGTGAGATCATGCAGTGTTTGTTGTTTTGTGCCTTCTTTATTTTGCTTAACCTAATGCCCTCCAATTTCATCCATGTTCTTGATGACAGCATTTTCTTCTTTTTAAAAGCTGAATAGTATTTCATTATATATGAAGGGTCTTCAAAAGGTTCATGGACATAAATATAAAATGACTATGGATGTATTTCAAATTTTTTGCACTATAATAACTTCATACTAACTTTTTATAACATATCTGAACAGGATCTAGTTTGAGGCACTAAGAAGGGTAAGACATCAATTTGAAAAGAAGTCTTATGAGAGCAACAGGAATTCTGCAAAAATTGAAGCAAGAATGCACATTAAATTTATGGTGAAGCCGAAATAGAAGAACGGTGAAGTAATCGAAGCTCTACTAAAAACTTATACTTATAATGCCCCAAAGAAATCAAGCATTTACAAATGAATAACTTGTTTCAAGAAGGAATTAGATAATGTTAAAGACAATGCCCACAATGGCAGACCATCCACATCAATTTGTGAGCAAAAAATTCATCTTGTTCATGCTCTAATTGAAGAGGACTGATGATTAACAGTACAAACAAGAGCCAACACTGTAGACATCTCTACTAGTTCAGCTTACACAATTCCGACTGAAAAATTAAAGTTAAGCAAACTTCTTGCCCAATGGGTGTCAAAACCATTGTGCTCAGATCAGCTGCAGATAAGAGCAGAGCTTTCAGTGGCAATGTTAAACAAGTATACATTAGTAGCTTCTTGCATTGCTATAAAGCAATACCTGAGACTAAGTAATTAATTTTTAAAAGGCATTTAATTGGCTCATGGTTCTGCAGGCTGTACCAACATAGCATAAACATCTGCTCAGCTTCTGGTAAGGACCTCAGGAAGCTTACAATCATGGCAAAAGGGGAGGGGGAAGCAGGCACATCACACTGGGAGAGCAGAAGCAAGGGGGGCAGGAAGATGCCACATACTTTTAAACAACCAGTCCTCATGGGAACTGACTCATCATCAAAGGGATGGTGCTCAGCCATGCATAAGAGATCTGCCCCCAGGATCTAAACACCTTCCACCAAACACTACCTCCAACACTGGGGATTACATTTTAACATGAGATTTGGAGGGGAAAAACATGTAAACTGTATCATTCTACCCTTGGCACTCCAAATCTCATATCTTTTTCACATCACAAAATAATCACCTCTTACCAACAAGCCCTCAAAGTCTTAACTCATTCCAACATCAAATGCAAAGTCTTAAGTCTTATCTGATATTCATCTCCTTCCACCTGTGAGCCTCTAAAATCAAAACAAGTTGTTTACTTCAAAGATATAATGGTGGTACAGACGTTTGGTAAACATTACTATTCTGAAAGGTAAAAATTGGCCAAAAGAAAAGAGTAATAGGTACCATGCAAGTCTGAAACCCAGCAGGGCAGTCATTAAATATTAATGCTCCAAAATAATCTTCTTTGACTCCATTTCCCCTGCTCTTACAAGTTGCAGTTAAGTGCCTGTGGCTTTTCCAGGCACAGTGTGCAAGCTGCAGGTGCATCGACCATTCTGGGGTCTAGAGGTCAGTGTCTCCTTTCCCACAGCTCCACTAGACAATGCCCCAGTGGGGACTTCGTGTGAGGACTCTAACCCCACATTGCCCTTCAGCGTTGCTCCTTAGAGGAGCTCTGAGAAGTCTCCTCCCCTGTGGCAAGCTTTTGCCTGGGAATCCAGGCTTCCTCATACACTCCCTGAAACACAGGTGGAAGCTGCCAAGTCTTTTTCACCCTTGCCGCAGTATCCTTCTGCGTACCTGCAGGATTAACACCACATGGAAGCCAACAAGGATTATGGCTTCCACCCTATGAAGCAACAGCCCAAGTTGTACCTGGGGCCCTTTGAACTGTGGCTGGAGCTGAAGCAGCCAGAAAGTGGGAACAGTGTCTTGAGGCTGAGCAGAGCAGTGCCATCTTGGGCCTGGCCCCTGAAATCATTCTTTCCTCCTAAGTCTCTGGCCCTATGATAAGAGGGGCTGTCTCTAAGATCTCTGAAATAAATGCTTTTGGGCCTTTTCCTCATTGTCTTGAGTATTGGCACTTGGCTGCCTTTTAGTCATGCTAGTCTCTCTAGCAAGTGATTGTTCCACAGCTTGCTTGGATTGGATTTTTTCTCTCCACATGGCCAGGCTAAAAATATTTTAGACTTTTACACTCTGCTTCCCTTTTAAACACATTTAAATGTAAGTTATTTCTTTCCTCCCATATCTGACTGTAATTATTGTAAGCAGCCAGGTCACATCTTGAATGTTTTACTGCTTAGCAATTTCTTCCACTAAATACCCTAAGTAATCACTCCTAAGTTAAAACTTCTACAGATCCCTAGAACATGAGCAAATTGCAGAAAAGTTCTCTGCTAGGGTGTAACATTAGTGACCTTTACTCCAATTCCCAAGGAATCTCATTTCTGAGACTTCATCAACGTGGTCTTCACTATCCATATTTCTATTAGGATCTTGGTCACAACCAGTCTCTAAAAAGTTCCAAACTTGCCCTCATCTTCTTGTCTTCTTCAGAGCCCTCCAAACTTTTTCAACCTTTGCCCATTATCCCATTCCAAAGCTAATTCCAAATTTTCAAATATCCTTATAGCAACATCCCACTCCTCATTACCAATTTTGTGTTAGGCAATTCTTGAATTGCTATAAAGAAGTACCTGAGACTGGGTAATTTGTAAAGAAAAGAGGCTTGATTGGCTCACAGTTCCTTAAAAGGCAGGAAGAATTGTGCCAGCATCTGCTTCCGATGAGGGCCTCAGGAAGCTTACAATCACGACAGAGGACAAGGGGAGAAAGTGTATCACATGGCAAAAATGGGAGCAAAGAGAGAAAGATGGCCCAGACTCTTAAACAACAAGCTCTCACATAAACTAACTGAACTAAAACTCACTTATCACCACGGGGATTCTGCTAAGATATTTATGAGGAACCCACACCATGATTCAATCACTTCCCACCAAGCCCTACCTCCAACATTGGAAATCACATTTAAACAAAACATTTGGACAGGACAAACATGCAAAGTCTATCAAGTGGGATCTAGATCCTGAAGTATTTCTTTGAAGAATTGTAACATGACATGAAGCTTTACTAACATCATTAGCTTTACTAATATGATCCTGAAGACAGAGCACAATGAAAGGAATGACTACCAAGAGATGGAATTGGTACAATCAAAGCAAAAGTTGACCAGTCGAAAACAAAGTTCATGGCAACAGTATTTTGGGATTCTCAAGGAATTTTGTTTGTTGACTTTCTGACGGGGGGGTGGGGGCAAAGAATGGTAACATCTCTTTATTATAAGAGTGTTTTTTTTTTTTTTTTTTAATTGAATATCTTTATTTTGGTATCTTCAAATGCATTTTATGTTGAGAGGGAATATGGGATAATAAATGTTTAAAAATTTGAATGAAACACTAATCTTTCAGTTAATTCAAACTAGGACAGTTTCCTTCAATATAGGTTTGGAGCTCTTTACCATTGATTTGGGAATTCAAGAATATTTATTTCACCAATTTTCTTTAAATTTGTCTCAAGCAATGCTAGAAGATGTGTGGCAGCAGAAAGAGTTAAAAGCTCAGGGAGAAAAACTCAAGTCCCTTAACTGTGAGGGGCTTGAAAAGCATGAAGAACATTAACAAGTTTAGGGAGTTCTCCCCTTACAATTCTGATCTTTGCAGCCTGGGTCTACGTGAAACATAAATCAACCAGTTAATGCAGTAAGTTCAAGTGAACAATTTGTCAGTTTTAATAGAAAAAGAAAGTTAAATCATAGTGTTTTGAGAAAGCCAAAGCTTTAGCAACAAAATGCACAAGAAAGCCTCAACAGAGAGTCCTTCTTCAACACGCCAATCCTCTTGTTCATTCTTCTCACAAAACAAGAGCAATTTTGTGAGAGTTTTGATGGGGAATTATTACAATATACATCTTACAGTCCTGATTTGGCTCCTTCTGACTAATTTTTGTTTCCCAATCTTAAAAAAATCTGTAAAGGACACCCATTTTTCTTCAGCTAATAAAAAAAGACTACATTGGCATTGTTAAATTCCCAGGACACTCAGTTATTTAGGGAAAAACTGAATGGCTGGTATCACTGCTTATAAAACTGTCTTGAACTTAGTGGATATTGAGAAATAGATATTTTTTTAAATTTTTATCTTTTAACTTCTTTTCATAAAATTTTTGAAGTACTCTCACATTATACACACACACACACACACACGCACACACACACACCACGTTTTCTTTCCCCTTCATCCATTCATGAACATTTTGATTGATTCCATCTCTTAGCTATGGTGAACAATGATGCATTAAACACTGAAGTGCAGATATCTCTTCAATGTACTGATTTCAATTCCTTTGGATACATACCCAGTAATGGAATTACTGGGTCATGGCAGCTCTATTAATTTTTTTGGAATCTCTATACTGTTTTCCATAATGAATGTACTAATTTACATTCCCACCAACAGGGTACAAGAGTTCCCTGTACTTTACATTCTTGCCAACACTTGTTATCTTTCATTATTTTGATATAGCTCTTCCAAGACTTGTGAGTTAATATCTTATTATGGTTATTTGCATTTCCTTGATAATTAGTGATGTTGAGTATTTTTTCACATATCTGTTGGCCACTTGTATGCCTTTTTTTTTTTTTTGAGAAATGTATATTCAGGTCCTTTGCCCACTTTATAACTGGGTTATTCATTTTAGTGGTATTGAGTGTTTGAGTTCTTTATATGTTTTGGATACGAAAATCAACCTATAGAATGAGAGAACGTATTTGCAAAATGTTCTCACATTCTATAGGTTGATCTTCATTTTTTTGGTTGTTTTTTATAAAGGAAAAGATTATATAGAAGCTTTTTAGTTTTATATAACCCAATGTGTCTATTTATGTTTTTTTTTTTAATTTTATTTTTCTTGAAACAGTGTTATTTTTCTTAAATAACTGAGTGTCCTGGGAATTTGATTTAGTATCCAAAAAATCCTTGGCCCAAATAATATCATAGAAAATTGTTCCTATGTTTTTATCTAGGAGTTTTACAATTTTAAGTCTCATGTGTAAGTATTCAGACATTTTCAGTTGAGTTTTTAAATATGGGGTGAGATAAGGGTCTAATTTTATTCTTCTGACTGTGGAGTTCCAGTTTTCCCAACACTATTTATTGAAGAGACTGTCCTTTCAACGTTATGTGTTCTTGGCACCTTTGTCAAAAATAAACTGACCATAAATGCGTGAATTTATGTCTGAGCTTTCTATTCAGTCTTATTGGTCTATATGTCTGTATACTGACACCATGCTTTTTTAGTTACTATAGCTTTGTAGTAGATTTTTACATAAGGTAGTGTGATGATGCTTCCAGTTTTGTTTCGTTTTCTCAAGATTCATTTGGATTTTCAGGTTTTTCAGTGGTTCCATATAAATTTTATGACATTTTTCTATTTCTGTGAAAAATGTCATTCGAATTTTAAGAACTTCTGTTTTAAAAGCAGAACTACACTGAAATATAATTTCTCATGTATTACATTGACAAAAATCTAAAATTTCTATGTACTCTCTTGAGAAGGCTATGAGGTACTCTCACATATTGCAAGTGAGAATGCAAAAAAAAACAAAAAGGAATCATATTTAGCAATGTCTAGAAAATATGTGTGCAATTGACCCTTGTACTTAGCAATTTTACTTGGAACAACAGGAAAAAAGAAATGACTAGACATGTTGATAACTATGAAAGCTGGGTATAAATGCATAGATGGGAGCATGTGAGGACATTCTCATCTTTTGTATATTTTTTAAACATAAGACGTTTTTAAAAAGTTATTTAAAAATTATTTTAAAATAAAAGTAAAGTAAAAGTTATTTTAAAAATAACTTTTTTTCTTAACTACAGTTATACCTTCTTTCTGTCATGGCTTAACTTGTTCAAGTAAGCTTCTCGTGTTCAATGCCTGGTTATTTTGAAATAACAGTTATTTTCAAATAACTTATAAAGTTATTATAAATAACTTTATAACAGCACATAACCACATTTCTTCACTGAATGGTCATAGAACTCTAGTTTACATATACTAAACTAAGAGTTGAAAATTCATTGACATACAAGATAGCAGGTCCTGACTTTATAGAATTTATATTGTAAGGTAGAAAGCACATACCTTGGAAAGTAATTAACATAAAATTATACTTGTTTTTTCCCATAGGGGAAGTAGAGTGGTATAGAAAGCTTTTATTATATTTTTTAAAATTATGGAAGGTATCTGCTTATACATAAAGGATGAGTCAGATTTAGCCACGTTAAATGTATGCTTATGTTTCTAGACAAGAAAGTTTTAAACAGAGGGAAGAAAAAGCCAGAATCTATATGTTCAAGAGGTAAAAATTATTTGGTGAGAGATGCAAAGTTTAAAACAAATATAGCTTAAATCTAGAGTACAGAATATTTATCTAGATTAAAAATATTACATAATTTGGAATTTATCTTAATATAGAAAGCCATTCAGAGGAAGAAGCATTGCATTATTAAAGGGAGTATCATTTTAAGATTTTTATTTTTGAAGCGTGTCTCCATCTGGGGTACGCATAATTTATAGAAAGGCAAGACCTACTTTTGAAATGCAAGAGTAAGGAATTCAATCAAGTATTTCCTTTAAAATTAATAATAAACTGGAAAAAAAAAGTGGTTGGAAACAACTATTTCAGAATCCTGGATACTGACTGTTAAAAACTGAATGTTTATGTCCCCTGCCACCACAATCCACATGTTGAAATCCTAACCTCCAATGAAATGGTATTAGGAAGTGAAGACTTTCGGAGATAAATCAGGTCATGAGGGTGGACCCCTCATGGATGGGATCAGTGCCTTTATAAAAAAAAAAAAACTTTAGGGAGTTTTCTAACTCTCCTTCTGCCACGTGAGGATATAAGGAGAAGTTGATGGTATGCAACCTGAAAGATGGCACTCACCAGAACCCAACCAGACTGGCAGTCTGATCTCAGGCTTCCAGCCTCCAGCACCATTAGAAATAAATTTCTGTTGCTTATAAACCACCTAGTCTATGGTACTTTGTGATGGCTGCCCAAACTGACATTAAGACAAAAAGAAAGAAAAACCTGTATTTGTGAAAACCTAATAAATATCAGATAAGAACAGTAAAAGTAAATGGTATTTTAGCCTACGGCTTCTTGCATTATCACTACCCCAACAAACTCCTTTAGCATAATAGTTCCAGCAGGGTGGAGAAAGTGGTGGAAGTCAGCAGCTTTTCTGCCAGAGGTGGCTGATTTAATTTAGAGCTAGAAACAGAAAATCACAAGCCCAGGGGTGTTGTCTAAAACAATAATGACTTTGGTGTCAAAATGTCATGAAATTCAGCCCTGCAGTTAGTCTAATGTTGATATATTGAATGGAACAAGCAGGAAACTGGCACACTAAGGAGATATTTACTAGCAGGATCAGAGAAATGAAATAGTCATGCTGAGCCTTGCTAAGTTTCCACATATCCCTGAAGGTTCAAACAACTATGCACATGCACAAGACTGAATGCTCAGAAGAAGTCAGGGAAAAACATAAGTATCTACTTGTTCCTGGATGAATACAAAGCCTTGCACATAAGCAGCATAGACACAAGGATGTCTGGATGAAAGTAAAAGCCAGAACAACTTCTAAACTGCCTGTCATTGACAAAAGATTAAAAACTTAGTGGCTCAAGATGATGCAGCACAATCTCTCTAACTAATCATTGAGTGACCATTTACTTCTCATCGAGAAGTAACCTCTAGTACACCAAGATTAAATACAAGAACAATAACTAGCAACAACGAAAACCCTAAAGGAATCACTAGTAGCCATATATTTCAGGGGAAACAGATTTTACATAATTAGTCCTGTTAGGTCACTAAACAAGTAAAAATAATACAACAGTAATAACAGCAACAATAACTTCTCAGAGAGAAAAAGATTAAGAACCAGGAGTTACTACAATATATTATCTAAAATGTTCAACTTTAAACAACAACAACAAAAAAAAAAAAACACCTCTAAAAAAGGGAAATTGATTCGGACATAGGAAGAAAAATAGTCGATAGAAATTATTGATAAAGTATCACAAATGATAGATTTATCAAACACACCCTTCAAAGCAAATACTAAAATATATTGAGATAACTAAAGAAAAACATGTTTTGGAATTAAAGGAGGTTCTGGTTCAAGATGGCTGACCAGAAACACCTAGTGCACTCCATCTCATGGAGAAGAAACAAAGTAGCAAGTAAATACTAATACTTAGGATCACCTAAGAGATTGTGCTGGGATTCACCAGGAAAGCAAGTGGACCCATGGAGAGCAGAGAGGTGTGAAATAATGAAGCCAAAACACTGCCCACCCAGGACTATGCAGAGCTAGGGGAAACTCCCTAACACAGGAAAAGAGTGAGTGAGTGAGAGTCCCCTGGGGACCCACACTTCTGCCATAGACATTTGTAATCATGAGCATAGGAGAGTTCCTTAGACACCCTTACCCACCTCTCCCCTCCAGACCAACATAGAGAACCACCTGGAGTCCATACAGAGGCACTGCTCAAGCCCACATGGAATTTCACTGGACTTTGATCCCTCAGCAGCCTGGTGCCAGCTGCTACTGCCCTGCCAAGAAGGGAAGCAAGGTACTTTTGCATGTCCATTGGATAGATGGTACAACCCAGCTGCTGAGGAGCAGCCAGACTGCACACCGTGTGACCCTTCCCCTTCACTGCTTCTTACCAGGGGTTGGTTGCTCACAGGTTTAGGCCCCCAGCACAGCCACCCTGCTGCCACTTGAACACTGTGATCAAATCTCTGCATTCCTCTGGGAGCAGAACTCCCAGAGGTAGCTGACAAGCCTTGTACAATGTCTGCTGGCACTTTCCCCACCCCTATGGGGAGAGCAAGGAGGGAGGGCACATTTGCAGGCCTCCAGCACTAGATACCACAATGGACATACAAATGAGCAGTAGGCAGACTATGCCCCCACAACTTGCTGCCTCCACTGCTCCCTGTCAGATGGGGCTTGCCACCTTCCAGTCCCCAGCACATCCACCCCACCCACAGCGGATCACTGTAGCCACAGCTCTCTGTTCCTCTGAGTACATAACTCCCACAGGAATTCTCACAGGTAGTTGGCAGGCCTTTTGTGATCACTACTGCCTCTGTCCCTACCAACCCCAAGTCAGGGACAGAACAAGGAGGCAGAGCACCTTCCTACGCCTCTAGCATGAACAGGACAGCTGAACTATGTATGAGCAGTGGGCTGCTGCATGGCTCATAATCTCTGCCTCTGCTGCTCCCTGCAGAATAGGGCTCATTGGCATCCAGCCCCCAACACACCCACCCTTCCCCCACCCGAACACTAAGGCCACATCTTAGTTCCTCTGAAAGCCTAGTTACCTGTGGTCAGCAACAAGCTTTTCACAGTTGTCATTACCACTGTCTTCACCCCTACCACTGCCTCCACCTCTACAACACCTAGGCCAGTATGAGATCAAGGAGGCTTGGCACCTTTGCTTGTCCCCAATAGCGAAATCCAGTGCCACTTGTGTGAGAGGAAAATGCAAGTGTGCCATGCTCCCCACAACTGCCAATCTCCATTGTCCCAGCTGAAGAGTCCTGCCCTCACCAGTGAAATGCCCACAGCACAGATGCCAACCCCACCTGAACATTTCAGCTCTGGCCCGGAACACTTCTTAAAACCCAACCCTACAGGCACATGATCTTCCCTTGGGATTCCACTGCCTAAAGGTTCCACCTGCCCTCACCTAAGAGTTCTGCCAGTGACCAAGGGACCAGTCTGCCCCTCCCCATCATAGCCAGCACCTGAACTCTGGGTTAGCCTGACTCAGATCAAGCCCCTTCAGGACTCTATCTACATACTATCCAGTGGGCCATCTAGAGGTTTGGGACCTAAGGAACTACCTAGCCCATTCCAACACTACTGGCACCTGACCACTTCCCCAAAGCTTGAGGCTGGATTGATCTAACCGGTCAACATCACCACATCAATATCCACACATGAGCCCAAAGGTGTAGCCCTACCCCATCCCCATGAAGCAGCAGCATTACCACGTAAGAGAACAGGTGAGCCATGAAGCTATGTGTATTAGGCAGAGTGAAGAAGTTCCACCCCCAAACCACTCCCATGGAGAGTTGCAAGATAGGTATTTCCCATGGCTCTCCACCACATTGTGCTCTGGGGATAGACTACAGTGTGCATCTTAACTGGGAGTCACAAGCCCCAGAACAGGGCATGATAGGAAAACAGATCATGTTCCTCCTATATAGGACATGGAGATGGTGCAATCCCCTTCAACTCCCACACAGACAGAGCATTTTATTGGGTGTTCCCCCCAGCCACCTTCACCAGGGCTGGTGCTCGTGCTTGCCATTGGGATATTCGTGGGCAAGCTGTGAGGTCCAGCTCTGCCGAGATGCGGCCCCTGACCCCGTGGAAAAGAAAGCTGAGGGCACCTAGCACTCCACTGTCTAGCCCATCACTAGAAACAACACAGAGCACCGCACAGTGAACAAAGATCAAGTACTGATATGGTTTGCTTCTGTGTCGCCACCCAAATCTAATGTCAAACTGTAATCCCCATGTGTCAGGGGAGGGACCTGGTGGGAGGGGATTCAATCATGGGGGCAGATTTCTCCCATGCTGTTCTCATGACAGTGAGTTCTCACAAGATCTGGTGGTTTAAAAGTGTGGCATTGAAATTGCCTTTGTAAAACTGTGACTTAGACAACGAAAGAGATTAACTTAACTGGTTCCATCATGCTTCTAACCTCCAAGCTGTCTTGCTCATTCCTGGGTGTAGGCAGAACTAACTTTGGGAGAAACTTAGTTTACAGTTTATAGTTTCAAACAAAGATGATAACAGCCCTTTCCAAAATTAGACCTCCCTCTTGCCTGGGGACTAGATTGACTTTGTATGACACACAATTAAAAACTGGAGGTTTAGGAGTCATGCAGCTGGAGGCTACCAGATTCTGACCCTCCCTAAACTGTTCCTAAGGTCAATGCTTGAGATATTTTGCAGACCTTGCACTTGATAGATCAGCTTTCACCACCCAGATCGATAAACTGGCTCATCTGATCTTGTGGCCCCCACCAGGAACTGACTCAGTGAAAGAAGACAGCTTCAACTCACTATGATTTTATATTGAACCAGTCAGCACTCCTGGATCACTGGCTCACCCAACCCACCAAGTTGCCCTTAAAGACTCTGCACCCTGCATACTCAGGGAGGCTGATTTGAGTAATAATAAAATTCCAGTCTCCTGCACAGCCGACTCTGCATGAATTACTCTTTCTCTATTGCAATTCCCCTGTCTTGAGAAATCAGCTTTGCCTAGGCAGTGGTCAAGGTGAACCCATGGTCAGTTACACCACTTCCCTGCTCTCTCTCTGTCTCTCTCTCTCTTTCACCTGCTACCATGTGAAAAAGATTCTTGCTTCCCCTTTGCCTTCTGCCATGATTATAAGTTTCCTGACATCTCCCAGTCATTCTTCCTGCTAAGCCTGCAGAACTGCAGAAAATTAAACCTCTTTTCTTCATAAATTAGTCAGTCTATGGTAGTTATTTATAGCAGTATGAAAATGGACTAACATAAATATGTACTCTTTTGTTTGTGCCATAGCTGTCTCTTAGCTGTAGGCTCCTGTAGGTCAAACTGCATGACCCAATATAAAATGAGCCAACAGAAGTGCATAGGACTATAGAAGCAAAATCAAAAGACCTTATACACATAATCTACAGTCTCACCCTGGAGGGAAGTGGGGGAAAAGGAGAGGAAAAAAATAGGGCAAGAAAAAATATCTTATCTATCTGAAAATAAATTTAAAAATCAAAAGTGGCAGACCCTCCTGATGAGAAGAAACCAGTATAAAAATTCTGGCACCATAAAAAATCTGAATGTTGTGACACCACCAAGGGATCACACTAGTTCTCCAGCAATGGACCCTGGAGTGGATACTCAGAAATGACAGATAAAGAATTCAAAGTATGAATTGCAAGGAAACTTAACAAGATCCAAGAAAAGGTGGAAAATCAACACAAACCAAATACTAAAGCAACTCAGGAAATAAAGAAAATGATAAGAATCTTTTAAAAAATTAATCAGAACTAATGGAATTGAAAAAAGCACTAAAGGAATTGCAAAATACAAGTAAAAGCTTTATCAATAGACTAGACCAAGCAGAATAAAGATATTTAGGGTATAAAGACTGATCTTTTGAACTAACCCTGTAAGACAATAATAAAGAAAAAGGAACTTATAAAAATGAACAAAAGCTTCAAGAAATATAGGATTATGTAAAGTGACCAAGCCTACAAATATTGGCATCCCTGAGAGAGAAGAAGAAAAAGTAAACAATGTGGGAAACATATTTGAGGAAATAATTTAAGAAAATGTCCCTAATCTTGCTAGAGAGGTAAACATACAGATAAAGAAATAGAGAGAGGCCGGGCACTGTGGCTCACACCTGTAATACCAGCACTTTGGGAGACCAAGGCTGGTGGATCACTTGAGGTCAGGAGTTCGAGACCAGCCTGTCCAAAGTGGTGAAACCCCATCTCTGCTAAAACACAAAAATTAGCTGGGAATGATGGTGTGCATCTGTAATCCCAGCTATTTGGGAGGCTGAGACAGGAGAATTATTTGAATCTGAGAGGCAGAGGTAGCAGTGAGCTGAGAACACCTGCAAGACACCATATAAAACATTACCAAAGCGTATAGTCACTAGACTATCCAAGGTCAATACTAAAAAAAAAATCTTAAAGGCAGCTAGGAAAAAGGAACAAATTACCCACAAGGAAAAACTGATCATACTAAAAGCAGACTTTTCAGCAGAAACCCTACAAGCCATAACACATTAAGGACCTATTTTTAGCCTCCATGAAGAAAAAAAAATCCAAGATTTTTATATCATGCCACTAAGCTTTATAAATGAAAGAGAAATAAAGTGTTTTCCAAACAAGCATTAGCTAAGAAAATTTGTTACCACTAGACTGATCTTACAAGAAATGTTCAAAGAAACTCTAAATATGGAAACAAAAGGATGATAATAATCATCAGAAAAGGGATATATAAATACAAAGCTCCCAGACCATAGAAAGCAACTATAAAATTGAAACTCCAAAACAGTTAACAATACTATGTCAGGATTAAAATTTCACATATTGATATTAACCTTGAATGTAAATGGCCTAAAGCCCCTGCTTAAAAAAAACATGGTGACAAGGCAACCATCTTCTATATAAAAGAAACCCCCTTACTGACTAAAGACACATTAAGCCTCAAAGTAAAAGGATGGAAAAAGATATTTTGCACAATGGAAAAGAAAAGCAAGCAGAAATATCCATTCTCATATCAGATAAAACAGACTTTAAACCAAAAAAGTTAAAAAAAAAAAAAAAAAAGCCAAAGTGGCATTATATGATTATAAGGAAAAAGTTGAAAACCAGAAGATTTAACTATTCTAAATATATATGCACCCAACACTGGAACACTCAGACTCATAAAACAAATACCATTACACCTAAGAAAATAAACTAATAGCAAAACAATTATAGTTGGGGGTTGGGGGCAGGCACAGTGCCTCTTGCCTGTAATCCCAGCACTTTGGGAGGCCATGATGGGAGGACTGCTTGAGTCCAGGAGTTTGACACCAGCCTGGGCAACACAGTCAGATCTGATTTAATATAGTTTGGATGTGTGTCACCACCCAAATCTCATACTGAAATGCAATTCTCAATGTCGGTGGTGAGGTCTAATGGGAGGTGATTGTATCATGGGGGTGAATTTCTCATTAATGACTTGGCACCATTCCTCCTGGTACTGTTCTCATAATAGTGAGTAAGTTTTCATGAGATCTGATTGTTTAAAAGTGTGTATCACCTCCCTTCTTGCTCTCTTGCTCCTGCTTTTGCCATGTGACATGCAAGCTCCCATTTGGCCTTCTGCCATAATTGCAAGTTTCCTGAGGCCTCCCAAGAAGCTTAGCAGATGCCAGCTTCATGCTCTGGAAACAGCCTGCAGAATCTTCAGCCAATTAAACCTCTTTTCTTTATAAATTACACAGTATCAGGTATTTCTTTATAGCAATGCAAGAATGAACTAATATATCACCTCTACACATTTAAAAAAAAAGGGAGGGGGAAATTAGGTGGGCATGGTGGTGTATGCCTATAGTTCTGGCTACTTGGGAGGTTGAGGTGGGAGAATTGTTTCAGCCCAGGAGGGTGAGGCTGCAGTGAGCCATGATCATTCCACTATACTCCAGCCTGGGCAACAAAGCAAGACTCTGTCTCAAAAATAAAATAAAACAATAGTGCGGAGTTGGGTACAGTGGCTCACACTTGTAATTCCAGAACTTTGAGAGGCTGAGGTGGGAAGATCACTCGAGGCCGGGAGCTTGAGAATACCCTGGCCAACATGGTGAAACCCCATCTCTACTAAAAATACAAAAAAATAGCCAGGCATGGTGGTGTGCGCCTGTAATCCCAGCTACTTGGAGGCTGAGGCACACGAATCACCTGAACCCAGGGGGCATAGGTTGTAGTGAGCCGAGATTGAGCCACTGCACTCCAGCCTGTCTCAAAATAATAGTAATAAAAAAAAATAATAATAATGGGAGACTATAATAACCCACTGAAATCACTAAATAGATTATTGAAGCAGAGAATCAATGAAGAAACTCTGGACTTAAACTGAAAAATATACCAAATGGACCTAATAAATATCTACAGAACATTTTACTCAACAACTGCAGAATATATATTTCTCTTATCTGCATATGGAATGCCCTTCAAAATCAACCATGTGCTCAGGCATAAGGCAAGTCTCAATAAATTTTTAGAAATTGAGATTATATCCAGTACCTTCTGAACCACACTGGAATAAAATTAGAAATTAATACCAAAAGTACTCTCAAAACTATACCAGTATATGGAAACTAAACAACTTGCTCCTGAACAACTTCTGGGTAAATTATGAAATCAAGACGAAAGCTGTAAAAATTCTTTGAAATAAATGAAATAGAGACACAACATACTAAAGTCTCTGGGATATAGCAAAGGCAGTGCTATAAGGAAATTGTACAGCATTAAATACTTACATCAAAAAAATGGAAAGATCTCAAGTTAACAATATAATGCTGCACCTCAAGGAGCTAGAAAAACAAGAACAAACCGAACCCAAAATTTGCAAAAGAAAAGAAAGATGTAAAATCCAAGCAGAAATAAGAGAAATTCAGACAAGAAAAGGATACAATGTAATCAACAAAACAAAAAAAAAAAATTGGTTCTTCGAAAGAGTAAACAAAATTGATACCACTAGCAAGACTAAGAAACAAAAGAGGAAATTCAAATAAATAGAATCAGAAATGATAAAAATGACATTACAACTGACACCAAAGAAATACAATAAATAATAAGAGACTACTATGAACACCTCTATGCACACAAACTAGAAACCCAGAAGAAAAGAATTAATGTGTGTAAACATACACTCTTATGCAACATAGCACTGGCGCTCCTCTCCAGAGCTATCAGGCAAGAAAAAGAAATAAAAGACATTCAAATTGGAAAAGAGAAACTTTATTATCTCTGTTTGCTGATGACATGATTGTATACTTAGAAAACCCTAAAGACTCCTCTAGAAGATTCCTAGACTTGATAAGCAACTTCAGGAGAGTCTCAGGATACAAAATCAGTGTACAAAAACTGGTACCATTTCTATACATCAATAAGCTTCAAGCTGAAAACCAAATTAACAACTTAATTACATTTACAATAGCACACACAAATATAAAGTGCCTAGAAATACACTTAATCAAGGTGGTGGAATATCTCTACAAGGAGAACTACAAAACACTGATGAAAGAAATTGAAGATGACATAAAACAATGGAAAAACATTCCATGCTCATGAATTAGAAGAATAACTATCATTAAAATGACCTTATTACCCAAAGCAATCTACATATTTAATGCAATTCCTATCAAAATACCAATGTCATTTTTCAGAGTTAGAAAAAAAATTCTAAAATTCATATGAAACCACAAAAAACCCCAAATAGCCAAAGCAATCCTAAGCAAAAAGTGAAAGAATAAAACTAGACCCCTACCTCTCACCATATACAAAAATTACCCCAAGATGGATTAAAGACCTAAATGTAAAACCTGAAACTATAAAATTCTTAGAAGAAAACCTAGAAAAATTATTTTGGACATTGGCCTAACTAAGCAAAGAGTTTGTGATGAAGACCACAAAAGCAATTGCAACAAAGACAAAAATAGGCAAATGGGACTTAAACAAACTAAAAAGTTTCTGCACAAAGAAATAATCAACAGAATAAACAGACAACCTACAGAATGAGAAAAAGATATTTACATATTATGCCTCTAACAAGGGATTTATATCCAGAATCTACCAGGAACTCAAGCACCTTAACAAGAGAAAAGCAAACAACCTTATCAAAAACTGGGCAAAACACAGGAATAAACACTTCTCAAAGAAGAAACACAGATAGCCAACAAACACAAGAAAAAATGCCCAACACCACTAATTATTAGAAAAATGCAAATTAAAGCCATACAAGATACCATCTCACACTAGTCAGAATGGAGTAGCTGGCAAAGTTCTATTTTGTGACTTGAAATGTGATTATAATGGTTATAAATATATAATTATATTTATAAATATTATAATTACAAATATTATAAATTATAAATATTATAATTTGCCTTATAATATTTCATTAAGATAAATATATTTGTATATTTTTTTACCTTGGCTTTACATTACAATGAAAAGATTGCAATAATAAAACATATTAAAGTAATGGTTATTGACTGATTGATGGAGTCTCCAATCCATCCTCTATTAGCATGTTTTCTTTTGCATAAAAATCTTGAAATCTGCAAATTGATTTTTTAAGCCAAGGTTCTCTATGCAAAGTAGATTCCACCAATTAGATGTACCAAATGAGCTTTAAAAAGCATAAGTGAGGCAGAGGGCATCTACTGATGTAATTGATGCTGGTAAGCAAGATGATGATGAGATGTGAGGGGATGCAACTGTGGCAGCCATACCTGTGTCCAGTGACTATTCACCACCTTTAAGAGTGTTGAGGGTGATGAAGGAGTGGCAGTGACATCAAGGCTTTTTGCCTTTTGCCTTTACATCACATTACTGGGGTAATGTGCTCTGGAACACAATAGCAGCCTCCAATGCATGTTCCTGTAAGGAATGTTCCTTATGAATAATTCTTTGAATTATTCATAAGCATTTAATACATTGTATTAAATCTGCTTAATTTACCCAGTGGTTTATGTTTCCTTTACTATATGGGACAACCAATATAAGTATACTCTAACAAGAAAAAAAATTAAATATAAATATATTATATTTAAAAATGACTAATTAAATCACTATTTCTAGTCTCAAACTAAAAAAAAAATTTCTTTAAATTTTCTTTAACAAGTGGCAAGTGGGAAAAAGGAGAAAAATCTAGCTTTTATTCATGGCTTCAGATTCCTAGTACAGTTAAAAGGTAAAGAAAAAAGATAGGCAAATTAACAATGGTCTTGCATTTACTAGTCATAAAAATGGAAAAAACCTGGAGCCTCCAGTCCTAAAACATTTTTATTTAAAAAAAAAACAGATATACATTTCCTTATATTGGCAGTGTAAATTATCAGAGTAAAAAATAATAATGAACGTGTATTATTTTAGTACAGAGTAGATACTGAAATTTGTTTTACAAAAATCAGAGAGAAAAAATAAACAACTTGTCAATTGAATTATATCAGCAATAATACAGACAGAATACATCAATCAGTGATCGCATAGACATTTTCAATCTCATTTGAGTGTTGGTCTTGCTAACTCCAGAATAATTTGTGCATATTTATCTCACAGATGTAACCAAGAGCATTGAAAATAATTCCAAACAACAAAGCATAACAGAAACATAAACTGAAAAACTATCAAATTGCTTAGTGGATTTCATTGGCATCTGAGCATACATGTAAGAAGTTCACGTGAACTAGATTTCTCCAGCTGTTTTCTTCTCCCTGTTTTTCAATTGACACATACATCTGAAAATCATGGAAAATAATATCAAGGGAAAAAAGGGAGATAAGAGAATTACTCCAACCCTCTCAACAATTTTGCTTTAACTCTGTTGTTTAAAAACTCATGGGTAGAGAAGAGTTCTTAAGTTTGAAAATACATTCTTTTTTCTTTTTTCTTTTTTTTTTAAATTGTACTTTAGTTTCTGGGGTACATGGAAGAAGAATTGTCTTGGGCCACACATAAAATAGACTGACACTAACAATAGCTGATAAGCTTAACAAATAAAATTACAAGAAAATCTCATAATGTTTTAAGAAAGCTTACAAATTTGTGTTGGGCTGCATTTAAAGCCATCTCAGGAGTGCATGCAACCTGAAGGCCATGGGTTGGACAAGCTAGACCTAAAGCTTATACAGTTTGAGGACATCTGTTTTAGGGAAAAAAAAATCGAAATAAGTAATAAACGGTTGTTAGGTCCCATTCTAGGGCCTTGGAGGAAATCCATGCAAAGGAGGAGTTCTAAAACTTAAGCTTTACTAGCTTTATGTAAATCCACCATCATTATACCATAAAGTATTTATTCTAAAAGTTTTCTTAAGCATTTTCAGAAACAAACATAATTTAAAATTTTTATTGCTATTACATATATCCAGTTCCTCCACATATTAAAATTTTTTATCTGTTTTCATCTGTACCTGATTTTTAAGCGTTTTTCCATCTGCATTTGGTTATTCTGCTTAATATTATTTAGTATTTTTTACTATTGTCGAGCTTCATGGCTTCCTAAACACTTAGAGGAAGATGAAGTTGCTTGTCAACATGGTCTGCTTATGAATGCTTTGGAACTCCCTAAATTGTGTTATTGTAAATTGTGCAGATTACTTAAAACTATACTTGTCTTGTTACATTTACATTAACTAGTTTCCGCTTATCTTCTATTCTCTGCAGAACATCATCTCTGTCTCTGGATACTCTGGTGGCAACTGGCACCATCATTACTGTTGCTTAATGAGTCCATGGCCATGTCACTGCAGTTATCCTTGGTAAAAGAGTGCCAGCATCTTGTCTAAGAGATATGTCCCAATCTAGGGCCTTGGAGGAAAACCATCCACCATGAGTCCCAGAGTCCTAACTAAGATTTTTTTAAGTGTCTATATAACATGAGGAGGTATCATGAATATTGACTTCTCACACTAAGGCACCAAGAAATGGGGTAGATATTTCCATTTATACATGGAAGTCCTCCAGTGGCTTTCTGTAATCCTTTTTGTCAGCTACAGAAATTTACTATCAATCCAACTACTCAATCTCATTATTGACTTGCCTTATAGCTCCACCTTTAAGGGTATGTTGGCAAATGTTCTTGAGTTTTAGAATTCTGCACAAAAGCACTGAAAATTGATAACACCTCTTCCAAAAGATTCCACAGTTTTATATTGCAAAAAGCAGTACAGTTTTTAAAATATTCCCTGGACAAATAAATGTATCACTGAAAGAATTATTTTGAGTATTTTTTAAACACCAGGTAAAACATTCTACATAAACAAGGTCCTTGAATCTGAACATATTTGTACATATAACTGCAACTAAGAGAAAATTCACACTTAAAACCTAAATTGGCCTATTTCTCTTTTTAAAATAGAATTATGCTAATTTTGTGCTTACATAAGGATGTTTTATTTTATGTTAATATTGTAGACATTATTATCTAATAATTTCAAAGCTACTCAGACTTTAAACACAATATCAGACTTTCAAGCTGTAAATTTGTTCCTTATTTTTTTAGTACATTAATGAAGAAAAAACACACAAACCAATGAAGAAAAATACATTCCTTTTCTAATTTTGCTTAAAATGAACATCTAAGAATGTTCTATTTTAATTGTCTCTCATAAATGATAATTAATCAATTTTGTTTGTCTTTATTTATTCAATCATACTAGAAAATAACCTGATATTATCAAATACTGTGGTTGCAACATATCTTTCCATTTGTGGATACATGTTGGATCGTATATAGGACACTATATTTTATCAATATCATTTAAAAAATTCTAAATAACAGTTAACTCATGTTATTTCATTTGTTTGCCATCATTTAAAGATGATTTGCAAAGCAGGATATACAGAATTATGTTTCTTTCACACTTGCAATTCCAGTAAGTACCAGCAGCAGGTGGTAGTGATAATTTGCATACATTAAAGCTAATATTGACCCTACCAGGCTTATTTATAATAGTAACAAAACCTATTTGTGTACAAAAACATGCTTATTACATTGACAGTATATTACTAAATGCAGATTTCTTATTTTTACATCCAAATATTTCAAGAACAAAGTAACCAAAATGCAAAGCAATATAACACTTTAAAATGAAAGCATGGACTTTCCATAAATTCAACTATTATAAGCTGTGTCTCTTAATTCTAGCTTTAACTTCTTGAAAATTAAGTAACCATAGTGTCTGTACAAAACAAAGTGTACTGCTCTGTAACTCATTACATAATACTTTCTGATTTGCAGAATTCTCCAGGTTCTCTACTCAATTCTGCATTATCAGAAAGAAATATCATGACTGTATTGCTTTGATGATGAACTAAAAGTGATTGGTAAAGACTGCTACACTTACAGCATTTTTATGGACATCATTAACATTTATAAT
The DNA here is from genome assembly GCF_030222135.1 of Aotus nancymaae. Lineage (NCBI taxonomy): Eukaryota > Metazoa > Chordata > Mammalia > Primates > Aotidae > Aotus > Aotus nancymaae. The sequence goes on along the minus strand of NW_026988422.1, from coordinate 33,181,213 downwards.
AAAAATATATCTAGAGTTTTCTTTAATAGAAGAGATCACAAATTGGTTTAAATGTTAAGTAGGAGTGGCTTGGGAAAGTATGACGAAAATCATTGCTTTTCTGTATGGAGTTCCTAAGGATTATAGAATCTCATAGTTTGTCATACTTTAGAATCATCTCATGGAACGACTCAATTTCTAACTGTGTGTAATTGTCATTATCTCCTAGTTCTGCTTTAATCTATATTTCTTCTTTTCATTCCTTGGTCCTCTTTTCTAATAAATTGATTATTGATATTGAATGTTCTAACTGGAACTGTCACTCCTGAAATTTTTATAGTCCTTGTTTCTGGAATAAATTGTTCTCATTTACTTGCTTTTCTGAAACTTCAAATATACTTTGAACACATTCATCTTCATGAGAATAGTTTCAACATTCACTGACCTTGAGCCCTCACAAATTCTTGGCAATTACAATTTGATAAGAACTCTCTAGAAAGAAGAGCCTAACACAGCATTGTGACTAATGTTCAGTGTCACAAAAACTGTGACACTTAATGCCTTAAAGGTAAAAGCTAGAAGTTAAGTAGAACTAAAAGATAAGATGAAAAATAATGAGAAGGCATTGCCTTATTAAAATTTAGAAACCTATTTTTCAGTTTCCTCATGGCTGTCTTTACTTCTTCATTCCTCAGAGTATAGATTACTGGGTTCAAAATGGGAGTAAAGATGGTATAAAACACAGACAGAATCTTGTCTATGAGAAAGCTGCTTAGTGGCCACATGTAGATGAAGATACATGGCCCAAAGAACAAGAAGACAACAATAAAATGAGCTGTACAAGTAGAAAGGGCCTTAGACGATCCTCTGGAAGAATGATGCTTCACAGTAACCAGGACAGTAACATATGAATCAAATAAAACAATAAAGCAAGACAAAGCAATTATGCCACTTGTTGAGATCATAAAGAGGCCCAGAACATAAGTATCTACACAAGCCAGCTGGAACACCACCGGAAGGTCACAGAAAAAGCTGTCTACCTCATTGGGACCACAGAATGGTAACGTGAGGGCAAATATGACCTGACTCATTGAATGCATGATTCCCACAATCCAGGAAGCCACCACAAGAGCAACACACACCTGGGGACTAATGATTGAAGCATAGTGCAAGGGCTTGCATATTGCAATATACCTATCAAAGGACATGGCCATGAGTAAGATGATCTCAGTGCCAGTGAAAAGGTGGAGAAAGAATATCTGGGAAAGGCAGCCATTGAAAGAGATGGTTTTGTGACCTGTTAGGTAATCTGTAATCATCTTGGGGGTGGCAAAAGAAGCAAGAGACATATCAATGATTGAAAGATTGGTAAGCAGGAAATACATAGGGGAGTGTAGGTGAGGGTCCACTATAACTGTGATGACTATGAGGCTGTTACCCACCATTGTTGCCACATAAAACAATGAAAATACTATAAAGAAAAACATCTGTAGTTCCCAGGAATTAGAGAGCCCCAGTAAAACAAATTCAGACATGGTGGACTTATTGGCCACATCCATTGTCTTGATTTATAGGTAGGAGCCTGTATCAAAAGAAAAAAAAAGAGGAGAGTCAGATTCAATGGAAGAAAAAGATTCATCTAATAATTTACTTTCAGAAATTTTATTTTCTCTATAAAATTTATCTTAACTATTCTTTCCATTCTTCTCATTTGGTATAGTGAATTGAAAGGAAATTATGGAATATTAGAGCTTATGGCAAAATACTCCTTAAATCACAGGTGTTGAAAAGAACACTTTCTTTTCTGGTACTAAATGGCAATCCAACCAAGATAATATCATTCTGAACAGACCTACCTACCTACCTATTTGTCCATCTATTCATCTATGTAATCCTAAAGATAACAGTAAGCACTTACTTTATGCTGACAATGTGTGAAACATACATACACATATATGTTTAGTCATTTGGAATTTGTCTATAAAGATATCCTGACAAAAACATATAAAAATTATATCACTTGTAAGGGCTCTTAGGCAACATTATAGTGAAGTTTCAATGGACAGTTGTAGAGCTCTTGTAAATTTCCAGAGATGAACTGTTATAGTATTCCCAGATAAAGTTTTCTGTTTGAAACTAAGAAGAAATACATAGAAAGTTAGTTTTGTTGATATTCATCCAGAGAAAGAAGACTGATTTATTACAATATAGTCATATAGACAAAGGAAAGTCATTTAACATCTTTTGGTCCTTTCTTTTAATTAAAATATGAACATGTTCCTTACAAATATCTATCATTCTATGATTTAAAAGTTTATATCCTAAAGGATATATAAGAACATTTTCATGGGAAAGTGCTCAAAGATCAATCTCTTTTACCTCTGTTTGAATTATTCATCTGTAAATGTCAATATATGTAAACTGTTGTATTGACCTCAGCTTCATGGAATAGGGATTAGGAAATGGGAGTGTGAAGGGCAAACATTTAAAATATTTCAGTAGAACTAATTTGTAAAACACTTTTACTTACCAAATCTATAGCAGAACCAGGGCTTTAAATTACTCAGTGTTAAGCAGGCTCTGACAGAGCAGAGAAGGCAATTTTAAAAATAAATAAATGACCTAGTTGAATCATTAGTTATATAACAGCTGTGGATAAAATGGATGTTGTAGGGACTTGGGAATTGAAGAAGACATCTTGCAATGGGATTTATTAAACAAAATGGCATTATTGAGCTCACAAAGGAAAGATATTTCAAGAATCTTATGGGAATTTATGATGATTGTTTTCACCTGGACCTGAGAGACTCAGGGACTAGAAGCTGGGATGGTCCTGATTTCAAAAAGCAGCAGGAAATATCAAGTCAACTAATTCTAATAAGCACTCTTGATTCTCTAATACTATATTAGAAGCAATGAAGAACAAAATCCAAAACATTTGCCTCTGCTTCAAGTAATTTACAGTTATTTGAAGATATTAAATACTTATAAATAAAACAATTGGTGAAAAATGCAACCAAATAAACCTAGTGTTCAGCCAATTCTCAGAGACCATGGATGAAGTAGACTTCAGTTAAAATAAAAAGGTAATGTGCAGAATCAATCAAGCAAGTGTTCTTGCAGGAGACATATCATGAACTTGACTTAGGATAAAAACTAAAATATCTATTGGCAGAAGAAAAAAAAAGCATGTGGAGGGAAAACAGTGCAACTTATTTGCCATGAAACAGGATACTTAGCAGTTTAGAAGAATGTCTTTCCAAAAATTTAACTTGATATAAAAGATAAGGGATCATTTTAACATAGTGGAAAGAATTATGATTATTTGAAAGGAGTATTTTGTAAGAATTTATTTAGATAATTTGGAGAAGGGAGAAATTTAATGCGGATCATTAAGTGAGATGGAGTTAAGGAGATAACTTGGACTAAATGACCAGCAATATGAATGTGATTGTAATTAATTAAATGAGACTTCCAAGTAACTGTCATTATGAATATTTTTATTTATGGAACATTAATATTATTATCCAGTGGAAGTCTATGTAGTAGACTGAATATTTTCTTTTTGAGACAGAATTTCACTCTTGTCACCCAGGCTGGAGTGCAATAGCACGATCTTGGCTCACTGCAACCTCTGCCACCCAGGTTCAAGTGATTCTCCTGTCTCAGCCTCCCAAGTAGCTGAGATTAGAGGCATGAGCCACCATGCCCAGCTAATTTTTATATTTTCAGTAGAGGCAGGGTTTTGCCATGTTGGCCAGGCTGGTCTCAAAGTCCTGACCTCAAGGGATCTGCCCACGTTCACCTCGTAAAGTGCTGGGATTACAGGCGTGAGCCACCGTATCCGGCAGACTGCATTTTAAAACATCAAAACTGGTTACCTTTTTGTATAAGGCTTATCCCTTCAGGAGCCCTCCCACACTGCGGGAGGAGTATAACTCTCACTTTATTTACCAGAACCTTGGATACATGACTGACTTTGTTCAATGTAATGTGATTAGAAGTATCACATGCCACACATGAGAGAAGTTTTAAAAGTCCATGCGTTGATATTGGTACCGAAACAGACATAGACCAATGGAACAGAGGCCTCAGAAGCAGCACTACATGTCTACAACCATCTGAACTTTGACAAACCTGACAGAAACAAGCGATGGGGAAAGGATTCCCTGTTTAATAAATGGTGTTGGGAAAATTGGCTAGCAATGTGCAAAATGCAGAAACTGGACCCCTTCCTGACACCTTACACTAAAATTAACTCCAGATAGATTAAAGATTTAAACAAGACCTAACATCATAAAAACCCTAGAATGAAACATAGGCAAAACCATTCAGGACATAGGCATAGGCAAGGACTTCATGACTAAAACACCAAAAACAATGGCCACAAAAGCTAAAACAGACTAATGGAATCTAATTAAACTTCAGAGCTTCTGTACAGCAAAAGAAACAATCATTAGAGTGAACTGGCAACCAACAGAATGGGAAAAAATTTTTGCAATCTACCCATCTCACAAAGGGCTAATATCCAGAATCTACACAGAACTAAAACAGATTTACAAGAAAAAAAAAACCCATCCAAAAGTGGACAAAGGATATAAACAGACACTTTTCAAAAGAAGACATATATGAAACCAACAAACATATGAAAAAATGCTCATCATCATTGGTCATTAGTGAAATGCAAATCAAAACCACACTGAAATATCATCTCATACCAGTTAGAATGGTGATCATTAAAAAATCTGGAGACAACAGATGCTGGAGAGGATATGGAGAAATAGGAACACTTTTACACTGTTGGTGGGAGTGTAAACTAGTTCAACCATTGTGGAAGACAGTGTGGCAATTCCTCAAGGACCTAGTAATAGAAATTCCATTTGACTCAGCAATCCCATTACTGGGTATATATACGAAGGACTATAAATCATTCTATTATAAAGACACACGCACATGTATGTTCATTGTGGCACTGTTTACAATTCTAAAGACTTGGAACCAACCCAAATATCCATCAATGATAGATTGGACAAAGAAAATGTGGTACATATGCCCGATGGAATACTACGCAGCCATAAAAAAGGATGAGTTCACGTCCTTTGTTGGGACATGGATGAATCTGGAAACCATCATTATCAGCAAACTTACACAAGAACAGAAAATCAAACACGTCATGTTCTCACTCACAGGGGGGTGTTGAACAATAAGAACACGTGGACACAGGGAGGGAATGAGATCACACACTGGGGTCTGCTGGGGGGCTAGGGGAGGGACAGCAGGGAGTGGGGAGGGTGGGGAGGGGTAATGTGAGGAGAAATGCCAGGTATAGGCATGGGGGGATGGAGGCAGCAAATCCCCTTGACATGTATGTACCTATGCAACAATCCTTCATGATCTGCACATGTATCCCAGAACCTAAAGTACAAAAAAAAGTCAATGCGGGACTCCAGCATTGTCTCTCTCTCTCTGTATATATATATGTGTATATCTACGTATATATATGCATATGTATGTATATATATGTATATTTATGCATATGTATATATAAATTTTTTTATTCTTCAGGGTCCCAGGATAAATAAATACAAAGAAACATTGAGAGACGGACACACATGTGCTCACACACACACAAACACATACACACGCACACGGGAGGAATAGAGAATGATAAAATATTATTAGTAAATATGGAGTACCTGCCAGACCACAGCCGTTTTATACACTCCAGGTGAGGAGAAAGATATGTTAGGAAAACCATTCTGGAAGTTCCAGTACCAGCTGAGCTCCCAGGTTAATAATGATGAGTCTTTCCTATAGACTGGAAAGTGGCATGTGTTGCATCTTTCTATTGTCAAAGTAGTTAAGCTGAGAACTACAGTTCCCAGAATTCTTTTCCCTAAGTCTTTCTGGATTGGAGTTGTCTAAAAATAAATTTGTTTGGAATTTGAAAAGCAGCCTAACGCACCAGCCAGTACTCTCTGATCACTGTGGTTATACAGATGCAGAGGTACCAACAGCTTGTTTTGCTCTCAGCCACTTCACTCTGTGTCCAACTTTTTCCCAACTTCTAAATTTGAGAATTAACAGTAGCCTCAGGCTGCCTGCCTGTAGATCCTCAGACGTAACAACTTCACAAAATTTTTTCCATCACAAAATTTTCTAAATTTTGCTTCTTTCATAACCTATACTTCATTGGCTAGATGGGCTAGGTTTCTTCAATTGACTGGCTACTGCTGCCTCTGATTCTGCAGCTCCTTGTTTCACGTCTTTGCTTTCCTAAGTCCTTCCACAACTGTTCAAGGTCGAATTCCTATCGCAAATGCCTTATCCTACAATGCATGATAGCTCTGCTTTCTAAGTTGAACTCTATTTCTTAACCTAAGTCAAAACTAACAATGTACATAAAATCAAAGATGTTTTGATTTTATCCCTGAGATCTCAACATGTCAGTTCTGTTTGTCCCCTATCATCTCCCTCTCCTTAGAGGTAAATCTAAATATATATATATATTTAACTATATATGTATATAGTTAAATATTCCTCCATAGGATTTTATCATTTTATATTCCTTCTGGCATTACCTCACTGTAGCATCATCTAGAGTAGGTTTTCCAGCTGTTAGAATTTTGCTGTCTGATAGAAATGTTTACCATGTGATAGGTGATAAGTGGTATCTCAATGAATTTCAGAATATGTTCTTACAAAAAAGAGTTTGAGAATCTTTTATATAGATAATTGCTATTTGCACTTTTTCCCATTTTATGCAGGGTTCATCTTTTTATTCTCTAATTTAGTAGCTTTTAATGTATTTATATACTAATGCTTTGTTTTTTAGCTCTCATTACTAATGAGGAAATTGAGATTTATGATAATGTGGTGGATAGTCTTGTAAACTCAGGCCTCCAAATAGAAGATTCAATGTTCTTTATATTACACTAGAGGCATATAAGGCAGTTTCATCAAGTTATTTCTTTTCACCTTATAAATACCAGCTCTGTGAAATGTAAATATTCAAAACTTTATTGTTAATAGAGAAATATTTAAGTATGGATGGCATTTAAATTTTATTTTTATTCTGATTTTTAGGAGATGTTAAAATTTTGATGATCACATAACATTCTTTACATAGTTAGAATTTACAAACCAGAATGTTTTCACTTTTCCCTTTTTTCTTCCATTACTCCATAATGACACAAGTGGATAGTACAAAATTTAAATCCTTAAACATTCATTTTATTATTTTTTGCATCAGGTTTTTTCCCAACGGAGAGACACAGGCCTTATTTATTTATTTATGAGACAAAGTCTCTCACTGTTGCCCAGGCTGGAGTGCAGTGGCGCAATCTCGGTTCACTGCAACCTCCACCTCCTGATTTCAAGCGATTCTTGTGCCTTTATTAATGGAGGAATTGAGAGATAACACTTGCAGCCTCATAAGTCAAATAATAGATTCTATTTGTCTTGTCTTTCCTGTGGTCCAAGATAAAGGTTATTCTTTGTATCTTCCCAGCCCATCACATCCATGCCATGTACATGAAGCATTTATGAGCAATCATATATTCTGTAATTCACCTTTAAATATGGCCAAACCAACTTGAATGTTTTAATAACTCCCACTGCAACTTGAGCATTTCTTTATTCCCCAAGCAGCAGCTGATCTTTTTCTTGCCATGTAATACAAAAAATCATTTCATATCAATATAGCTGTCATAAATACAAAGGTCTCAAGGATTGTGAGCCTCTTTTCCCCAGAAATTAGGCAAGGCATTCACCTAACTTCACTCTCAAGTGGTTGTCTCTACTTTCAGAAACTGGTTGAGTATTATATTGTGTGTGTGGAAAGGATCTTAAAATTATCTAAATCAACTCCCCTATTTTACATATGAAGAATTGGAAGTATAGGTTGACTCAGTAAATTACTCCTAGGACAAGATTTCAATTCCCATTTTCTGACTCTCGTGTCACCGTTATTTCTGATACACCAATTTAAATGAGAGCTGTGCTACAGACATCTATTTAAATATCAGGTAGGTGCACGCAAAATAAAATTTTTAACTTTCTGGAATGGGTAAAGCTAGAAGAACAATGTGAAGGGTTTTTTGTTTATGAGTTTTTCAAAGGCCACAGAACTTTTAATAGAAAGCCAAAGAGCAGTAGGTAGTTGAACGAGTAAACTGGGTTTGGTCTTAGAACAATTTGCTTAGAATATATAGTTACAATAGAGGTTTGAGAAGAAAAGAAAAACAAATGGTTGGTTTAGTAGCAAAACGAAAAGGTTTTGCCATGAATTTGAGTACACATCATTTCAATTGGCTTTTGATGCACTTTGTAAATCTCAGATCTCAGTAAAGAGAGATCACTTTGTAAATCTCAGATGCACTTTGTAAATCTCAGATCTCAGTGTAAGAGAGATTTTCTTAATCAGTCAAGTTACAACTTTTGTGGTGTGTTGTTACATAACTTCTAAATTCATTACTATCTTCTGTCTGATGTAAACTTATCTCAACGTTTATTCCACGTAAACTCTGGAAACAGGAAGGGTTTTTTCAAACAGCTTCTGTGAAATCAATAATCTCCAGCATTTAAAAATTCCCTGGCTTCTGGCAGCATGGTATTTAACAGTTTTTCTAATCAAAATATACTTAGAAATGTATGAGTCCTTCAAGCTTTAACCAGAACATGTTCATTATCCTCTGAAAAATGTATGGCATTGGTGGCATACAAGTGTCATTCATAATATCTGTATGACTGAAATTAATAATAATTAGAGGCTATTTCACCTCTATTCTAGACAATCTCCATTAGAAAATTGAAACAGATGATGTTTCTCTGTAGTTATTTTCCCTCCCCTCATGTTTGATTCCTTTGTCCTAGACACTGCAAGAGAACAGTGCCCACATCTCTTTCCACTATTGTGTTCCCACTAACAACAAGCTTTGATCCTTAAGTATTCCTCGTGTCAGTCTTTCGCCCTTTAAGATGTTTTGAAAAAAGGCAGCAAGCTGTGAAATTTAAAAAGTATTTCACAAACTGAGGAGTAAATATTTGAAACCCTTAATTTTTATTTCTTTTATGAATATTTGTATTTTACTTGTAAGGCAAATTACTAAGTCATAAAAGTTGATATTTAGTTGAATCATTTGAAATATCTGGAAAGGCCATTGGGAAAAATATCTGGCTACTGTGGATCCGGAAAAGAGACAGTAGGGAACTATCTGATGGTGGGATGCCACTAAATCATTCTATGCAAAAATCCCACTTTGAGTTTGATTGCTGTATTTTTTTCCTAGTTCTCCTCCAACTGGAAATGCTGGAGTCCTTCCAGAAATCAGAGAAAATGGCCTGGAGCAATCAGTCTGTGGTCACTGAATTCATACTAAGGGGTCTGTCCAGTTCTTCAGAACTCCAGATTTTCTACTTCCTGTTTTTCTCCATAGTCTATGCAGCCACTGTGCTGGGGAACCTTCTTATTGTGCTCACCATTGCATCAGAGCCACACCTTCATTCCCCCATGTACTTTCTGCTGGGCAATCTCTCCTTCATTGACATGTCCCTGGCCTCATTTGCCACCCCTAAAATGATTGCAGACTTCCTCAGTGAATACAAAGTCATCTCTTTTGAAGGCTGCATAACCCAGATATTCTTCCTACATCTCTTAGGAGGTGCTGAGATTGTACTGCTGATCTCCATGTCCTTTGATAGGTATGTGGCTATCTGTAAGCCTCTACGTTACCTAACTATCATGAGCCGGAGAATGTGTGTTGGGCTTGTGATACTTTCCTGGATTGTCGGCATCTTCCATGCTCTGAGTCAGTTAGCATTTACGGTGAATCTGCCCTTCTGTGGACCCAATGAAGTAGACAGTTTCTTTTGTGACCTCCCTTTGGTGATTAAACTCGCTTGTGTCGACACATATATTCTGGGAGTGTTCATGATTTCCACCAGTGGCATGATTGCCCTGGTGTGCTTTGTCCTCTTGGTGATCTCCTACACTATCATCCTGGTCACTGTTCGGCAGCATTCCTCTGGTGGATCCTCCAAAGCCCTCTCCACTTGCAGTGCCCACTTCACCGTTGTGACCCTTTTCTTTGGCCCATGCATTTTCATCTACGTGTGGCCTTTCACAAATTTCCCAATAGACAAAGTACTCTCAGTATTTTATACCATATTCACTCCCCTTTTGAATCCAATGATCTATACCCTTAGGAATAAAGATGTCAAGTATTCCATGAGGAAACTAAGCCACCGTATCTTTAAATCTAGGAAGACTGATCATACTCCTTAATTTTCTTCATATGAAAATAAAATATTTGTTCAGCATTTATCCCCCTCATTCAATTGGTCAACATATTGATGCTATTGCAAGAAATCAAATAGTTCACGGTAGAACTGTTTCTGAAATCAATCTCAGCTGTCATGAAGTTCTGGTCATATTAATTATTTATTACATGACGTAACATTTACTATAGAGCATTATAAAATGTATACCTAACATTTTAGTGTGAAATGACCCACACTGTAGAATATTCAACTTTTTCTTTCAGATCTATTTGAGTATAATTTCCTTTGAGACACTCACATGTTTTAAGAAAGAGTAGATTCCCTCCCTATCTCTAGAAATAGTCTCTAAGAAAAAAGACAAGTATAAAAGCACCAGTACTTAGTATAGTATCATATACACTAAATTAGTAACAGAATGTCTGTTGCTGACAAGATGCTAATGAATGTGGGTGTTTTTGTAGCTAAAAATTTAGAAGATAATAGAGGGCTTTTAGTAAGTAAAAATATTTGCTATTTAACATGTCCGTAACCTATCATGGTTTAGAATAAGAATTTACCTTATTTATCTTTAGTCGCTATGTTCCATAGACTTCACAGTTTTAAAACAATATAGAAAACTCCATGCAAATTCTTATAGTCATATCTATCTATCTATCTAATCTCATCTCTCTATCTAAAAGATTCAAAGGAACCTAGAGTCCTAGACAACAAATCTTATCCACAGCCCTGTTCTATAAAAGATAAAAATAAGACCCAATGATACACCAGGTTTATCAAAATCATGCTAATTAGAGGTAAAATCTATATTATTCATCTACAAATATAGATATTTGTTTATTTCCTAAGCAGTAACAAGTTGTTCTCGTGTCATGATATTTACTGTACCATTTTTTAATCCAAAGCCACATTGTAAATACTGGGATCCTGAAGGATATGAGCCATTTTCCCTATGGTTGAACACAGTATTTGACATAAGGACTTCATTAAACAGAGGTTCTTCAACACATATAATGTATATAATAAATGGAGATTTTAGAAAATACAAATCATCTAGTCAAATCTATTTATTTTACAGTTGATGAAATTGAGAACCAGGAATAATGTTACTTTCCCAAATAAGCTATTCGATGAAAGAATCTAGCATAAAAGGTATTTTCTCTTTCTCTCTCTTTCTCGCTCTCTCTTGAACTAGGGCCAGATTATCACCAAGAACATTTTGGTCACTGTCATTCTGAGAGCTACATGTAGGAGAAATGTTTGTTGTATAAAACTGAACTATTGTAACCACTAACAATTATTCCCTGGCATTGTCAACGTTTACCTAATATTCTGTATAATATTCCCTTAGCCTGAGTATAAATAAATATAGATGGATATTTAGATGACTGATGGATGGGGTCAAATAGATAAAACAGCCAATAGGTAAGTGTATGGGCAGATAGATGAATAAGTTAATGGATGGGTGGATATATATATATATATATATATATGGCAACATAGGTGGATATATATATATATAATTTACTAATGATAAATGAATATATAGCTTACTATACTGACTCAATAGTTTCCATGGCTTTATATTGAGCCTGTACCAACTGTACACTGCCTTACTTGTTTAAAATTGCTTAAAAAGTTAATGGATTTGGCATAGTTAAAAAATACATAATCTTAAATATATTTCTTGTGATGAAGTACAGCCAATTCAATTTATGAATGTATTTAATAATTACTAGTGAGATCTAATAATGAATAAAGGTTAAACAAAAAATAACAATAATGTTCTTTATTTATATGGCTCTCAAAACATTACAAACCTGTCCTCCCACCTTCTCACCCCTTGTAATAAGACCAAATCTCCAAAGTTGGGTTATTCGTATTTTACTTTAGTCAATAGTCTATGGTTGGCTGATTGAGGTAGAGAATATAGTATAGTTTTTTCTATATCAGGCTATGAATTTTGTGTACCTGTTAAGCATCTTAATATATACTCTACTAGAATTATAACCAAATAAATGTCATATATTCCATTATATTAAAGTTTGCATGTGCTCTAAAATAAAGCCATCAGTCCTAAGCCTTAGGAAAGCAACACAGAAAATTAACCCTAAAGAAAAAATACAGATAGGTGACATAATCACCAACCTAAGAAAATTTGAGTAAGGAAGTATTCCAGTCTCCATGCTAATCCTTCCATTGATAGAGTCCTCTTTCCCTGCCTCATGTTCTCTATTGACAATCACTTATCTGAGCATGCTCTTTAATCTTTGATTATCATAGCCATAGAAAAACCTAAAACTGAGTGCCCACAGTTCGTTGTTAAAGATGTACCTAGAAAACACTTTAAGGGAATATTGAGTCTAACTTCAAGATGCTATGTCTTAAATACCAAGAGTTGCTGGCCTAATCAAAACTAAAGTGTGGTTCTGTAGAGTCATTTAATTTATTTCTTCACCTTTTTAAAAAGTTAACTGGACTTTTCTGTACTCCATTTACCTCCATTGAGTTTACATGACTTTACAAGTTGATTTCTAATTGTGGTCTAATAAATGAAACCAGTAGTAGATGTAGAGAGATGTAAAAACACTTCAAATTGTGCAAAAAATTCAATGTATGCATGCACAAACAAAATTGAGATTTGTCTCAAACTGGATGAGCTTCAAGCACTGAGTCCTCAGCACCAAATTTCATTCCTGGCATAGAAGTTCCTTTAGTCATACTTCTCTCCCCACAGCAAATACATTGCCTCTGTTTAAAGAACTACTTTCCCCAGCTTATATTAGAAGCTGAGATGATAGTCAGCAAAGTGGTCTTCCATATGAGATGTGGCTGGGGATTGTGAAACTTCACTGTAGGAAACTTGACAAAGAAAGAATGTGTTTGATATGCTATTTTTTCTGGTCAGTTACAATTTTGTTCCACTCTTCTTCCAGAAAACCTATTTTTACAATAATTTTACAATGTTTATTTCAAAAATTTCAATGTTTTAGAACTAAGATGCAGTGCAGTTTTGTTACGTCACTCTTCAAGGTTTAATCTAAGCTCCATCTTTTCAGGGAATCTTCTTCAATTCTTTTGTTGATCCCTCTTTCTTTACTTTCTCAGAACTAATATGTCTTGCATCATTAATTTTATGCATTGCATTATATTGTTACCTGAACAATTCTTAAGACTATATTATTTCTTCTCATAGTTGATAAGCATTCTGAGAGTGGACTTTTCTCTTGCTTGTTTTTATTGTTTTGTTATTGTTATTCAATTGTTTGCAAATTTGTTTTGTTTTGCTTTGTTTTCAGTATCTACTACAGTATTTGATTCAGGGAACAGTTAAAAGCAGTGACTTGTGACACTTTTTGAAGTAGCATAATTATCTTTTTCTCAATAAATGTCCCTTTCATACTCTCCTTATTACTATTCTATTACTCTTTGAATATAAAATATAATAATCATAGAAATGTTGAAGTGAAAAGGATTTCAGAGATCATCAAATGTTCCTGTCAAATTCTGCCATTAGCTATGGGACCTCGTGCAAATCACTAATGTGATTAAATCTTCTCTGAGGTCCTTTCAAGCTCTGATATTCTGGTGTGTAAGATTTCTGCCTTCCAATTCATTTTGTCCTGTGGTAGTTCACATATAAAACATCCTAAAAGCTGATTTCTGGAAGGGGGACTGAGAGGATACCAAATAGAAAAAGAGTGGTGAGGAAGTAAGAGAATGGGAAGCTGATGGGATTTCTTTTTTTTATTTTATTTTATTTATTTTTATTTTTTATTGCATTTTAGGTTTTGGGGTACATGTGAAAAACATGCAATGTTGTTGCATAGGTGCACACGTGTCAGTGTGATTTGCTGCCTTCCTCCCCTTCACCTATACCTGGGATTTCTTTTAACATATGAAAGACCACAAAAATAGATAGAACCATACCTGGTATCTATGGTCCTCAGAAACCCAGTCACCAAGCCTATACCTACCAGGGTTCTACAGAAAAAGAAGGAGACAGAGAGACAGTTTCTAGTGTTTCATTTTATTTTAATGCTAATGACCACTAGTTTTCTAGCACAGAGAAGAGCAAACATATCAAGATATGTTACACATTCTGTATCATGGCCATGAAAACTGTGTCAACTCAGTAGGAAATCAAGGAGACTTCATAGTTCTGTGAGGGTCTGTAGAGAACAAGACCCTGATTTTATATCCCTCAAGTGGTTCTGGTGAACCAGGTCAATCATCGCATGTCTGTTAATGACACTGACTTTTGAGAGAAAATGCCCTGGGAAGCCTCTGAGGCAGGACAACAATCTTATTCAGGATGGAAATTAAACTGTACTAATATGTAACATATAATATTCAACATACATCATACTCTGCCAGAGATGCTTACTTAATTATATATTAATAAATGTGTTATAATTAAATTTGGGTGTTAAATATTAATTAAATTCTTAACATTTTATGAAGTATATATTATTATCATTATTATTATTGTTATTTTGGACATGGAAAAATTGAGAAAAGTTTAAGTGATTTAACTAACATTGCACCACTAATAAATTATGGAGCCAGGATTTAATCTGGGCTTGCTTTCCTTTCTTCCTTCGTTTCCTCCTTCCTTGTTTCCATTTTATATTTGCAGTATGTTTTAAATAGATAATATGTTCCCATGTTTCAAAAATTTTAGTAATGTTTTAAATATTATGAATACATAATAGTTGCACATAATTATAGGGTATATGTGATTTGATCATTATCTGGGTAACTGAGGCATCTATAACCTCAAGCATTTATCATTTATTTATGTTGGGAACATTCCCATTCAACTCTTTTAGTTATTTTTGAATATACAACAAATAATTGTTAACTATAGTCAATCTATTGTGCTATCAGATACTAGACCTTATTCCTTTTGTCTAATTGTATTTTTGTACCCATTAACCATATCCTTTTTATCTCTCCCTCCCCAGTACCCTTCCTAGTATCTGGAAGCCATTATTCTACTGTCTCTCTCCCTTAGTTCAATTATTTCAGCTCACAAATATGAATGAGAACATGTGATATTTGTCTTTTTGTGCCTGGTTTATTTCACTTAACATAATGTCCTCCAGTTCCATCCACGCTTTTGCAAATAACAGGATTTCATCATTTGTATAGTGGAATAATATTCCACTGTGTATGTACACCACAATTTCTTCATCCATTTGTCCACTGATAGACACTTTGGTTGATTCCATATCTTGGCTATTGTGTATAGTGCTGAAATAAACATGGGAGTGCAAATATCTCTTCAATATACTGATTTCCTTTCTTTTGGATATACACCCAGCAATGAGATTGCTGGATTATATAGTAGTACTATTTTTAGTGTTTTAAGGAACCTCCATACTGTTCTCCATAGTGGCTGTACCAGTTTACATTCCCATCAAGAGCATACTAAGGTTCCCTTTAATCCACATCCTCACCAACATTAGTTAGAAAAATAAAAGAAATACATTGCATATTTCTGTAGTCAAAGTGTTCAGAAGCTATTAAGCTGACTTACATATTTATACACAAATATCACATATTCTGACAAATATCATATGTTCTGACAAATATCACATGTTCTCACTCATATTTGGGAGCTAAAAAAATTGAACTTATGGAGAGAGAGAGTAGAGTGACGGCTACTGGTGGCTGGGAAGGGTAGTGGGGAGGGAGAGAAAAGGAGGATATGGAAAATGGGTAAAAAAATACAGTTAGACAGAAGGAATAAGGTCTAGTATTCGGTAGCATAATAGGGCAACTATAGTTAACAATAATTTACTGTATATTTTAAAATAACTAAAAGAGTTAAACTGGAGTGTTCCTAGCATAAAGAAATAATAAATGCTTGAGGTTATAGATGCCTCAGTTACCCAGATTTGATCATTACACATTGTATTCCTGTATCAAAACATCACATGTACCCCATAAATATGTACAAATGATTTCAACTTTTACGTTAGATTCAGAGTGTACATGTACAGGTTTGTTTCATGGGTATATTGCATGATGCTGAAGTTTGAGGTACAGATGATCTAATCACAGAGGTAGTAAGCATAGCTGACTTTTAAAATATCACTTACATTTTCTGATTATATTACCTGACAATACTTAAGGTGTTCCTGTTGTCCTGTGCAGCTGAGATTATGTCATGAATGATGTAGATCTATGGTAAAATACTTAAACATACACCTAGTTATGTGCTGCATGTCTTCCTGACTAAATTGAAAGATTCTCCAGAGCACTAGATTCTGTCTTCCTTTGCATCCTCCACTACTATTGGCACAAAGTTGGTAAATTATTTTTGCTGAAATTGCCATGTTCATAATTAAAAATCTAACTTAAATTGAAAAATGATATTGACTGGAAATTCTTTAAAGAAAAGATATATATCAACCTTGGCATAAGAAGATAAAACTGATACATGATATAATACTAAAATAAAAATAACATAACAAAAAAGAAAAAATCAGGATAATATCAAAATGTTTAAAATTGAAAGTGTACTTTCCATCCCTGCTCTTATCGATCCTGTTTCCCTTGCATGTACACATACACATGCACAAACACACACACATCTGAATCTACTTTATTAATTTTATTTAATTTTTGTTATTATATTTGTGGTTTCTTTTACCAAATACAAGCAGATTGAAATATAGATTAATACTTTTTGCCTCTTATCATTTAAAATGAGTATTCATTTTACATTTCAGAACTTTTTTTTTTTTACTTAATAGTATCGAAGAGAGTTTCTTACGTCAGTATAGAGAGTTCTAATTATTTTTACTATTTCATATTATTTCACTGAATGGATAATTTATTGAATTTGTATCTTATTGATAGATAATAAAGTTTTCTATTTATTTTATTATAGTGCCACAGTAAGTAGTAGTGAACATATACCATTTCTTTCAAATGCAGACATATTTATAGACTAAATCCTCAATTTTATTTCAAAAGGTATGCATATTTGTAAATAGAAAATTGCCTACATAAGTAGTTTAATGTCTCTCTAAATGCCTAAATCTTTAGCTTCATATCTTACCAATCTCCTAACAAGCATCTTTTTATTCTAAACTGATGGATGAGTTCCACTTCTCAGAACACATCATGTTGTTTTAAACCTCCACATTTTGTATGTACCCTTCCTTTTGCCTAGAATGCTCTCCCTTCAGTCCTGCTGTCCTAAGATCCTATTTTAAGATTCTACCAGACTATCACCACATTCTGTTACTACAATCGGCCAATCCTTCCTTTATACTCCAAAACTAACCTGCAGATAATTCCATCATGGAAGCTCATTTGATGTTTCAATAAGTGCATGAGTATCTGTATGTGCCAGACATTCTGTTACTTGTTGGCAATACAGAGTAAATATGGTGTATTTCATTCTACCCTCAAGGAATTCCAGTCTAGAGGGGGAAATGAAGGTATTCAATAAATAATAGCATAATCGTTTCTAATTATAATTATGCTGAGCACTATTAGGAACATAAAATAGAAAAAGAACATACAATGCTGGAACCTTCCCCTGTTGCTGTGGTCATTGGAAGACTTCTTGGAGAAATTCCATCAATTCCCTGCTATTTCCATCAAACTACCATAGACATTCTTCACAGAACTAAAGAAAACTATTTTAAAATTCATATAGAACCAAAAAAGAACCTGAATAGTCAAGGCAATCCTAAGCAAAAGTAACAAAGGTGAAGGCATCATGCTACCCAAATTCAAACTATATTACAGGGCTACAGTAACCAAAACAGTGTGGGACTGGTACAAAAAGAGACACATAGACGAATTAACAGAATAGAGAACCCAGAAATAAGACCACACACCTACAACTATCTGATAATTGACAAACCTGACAAAAACAAGCAATGGAAAATGAATTCTCTATTCAATAAATGATATTGGGATAACAGGCTAGCCCTATGCAGAAGATTGAAAAGAAACTCCTCCCTTATACTACATACAAAAATTAACTAAAGATGGTTTAAAAAGTGAAGTGTAAAACCCAAAACTATAAAATCCCTGATAGACAACTTAGGCAATACCATTCAGGGTATAGGCACGGGAAAAGATTTCATGATGAAAATGCCAAAAGCAATTAAAAAAAAAATTGACATATGAGATCTAATTAAACTAAAGAGCTTCTAAAAACCTAGGCAAAACCATTCAGGACATAGGCACAGGCAAGGACTTCATGACTAAAACACAAAAAGCATTGGCAACAAAAGCCAAAATAGACAAATGGGATCTAATTAAACTCCAGAGCTTCTGCACAGCAAAAGAAACAATCATTAAAGTGAACCGCAACCAACAGAATGGGAAAAAATTTTTGCAATCTACCCATCTGACAAAGGATTTATATATATCAGGAATCTACAAAGAACTAGAAGAGATTTACAAGAAAAAAACAAACAAACCCATTCAAAAGTGGGCAAAGGATATGAACAGAAACTTTTCAAAAGAAGACATATACGAGTCCAACAAACATATTTTTAAAAATGCTCATCCTAACAGTCATAAGAGAAATGCACATCAAAACTACACTAAGATACCATCTTATGCCAGTTAGAATGGTGATTATTAAAAAATCTGGAGACAACAGATGCTGGAGAGGATATGGAGAAATAGAAACACTTTTACACTGCTGGTGGGAGTGTAAATTAGTTCCACCATTGTAGAAGACAGTGTGACAATTCCTCAAGGACCTAGAAATAGAAATTCCATTTGACCCAGCAATCCCATTACTGGGTATATATCCAAAGGATTATAAATTGTTCTATTATAAAGACACATGCACACGTATGTTCATTGCAGCACTGTTTACAATAGCAAAGACTTGGAACCAACCCAAATGTCCATCGATGATAGACTGGACAGGGATAATGTGGCACATATACACCATGGAATACTATGCAGCCATAAAAAAACAATGAGTTCATGTCCTTTGTAGGGACATGGATGAACCTGGAAACCATCATTCTCAGCAAACAGACACAAGAACAGAAAATCAAACACTGCATGTTCTCACTCATAGGTGGGTGTTGAACAATGAGAACACATGGACACAGGGAGGGGAGCATCACACACTGAGGTCTGTGGTGGGGGTCTAGGGGAGGGACAGTGAGGGGTAGGGAGTTGGGGAGGGATAACATGGGGAGTAATGCCAGATATAGGTGATGGGGATGGAGGCAGCAAACCACATTGCCATGTATGTACCTATGCAACAATCCTGCATGTTCTTCACATGTACCCCAGAACCTAAAGAGCTATAAAATATATATATATATAACACCAAAAAAAAGTATCAACAGAGTAAACACACAACCTACAGAAGAGGAGAAAAATTTTTGCAAACTATGCATCTGACCAAAGTCTAATATCCAGCATTTGTAAGGAACTTAAATTTACAAGAAAAAAAAACATTAAAAAGTGAGCAAAGGATATGAACAGACAATTTTCGAAAGAAGAAATTTATGCAGCTAATAAGCACATAAAAAATCTCAACATCACTGATTATTAGAGAAATGCAAATAAAAACCACAAAGAGATACCATCTTACACCAGTCAGAATGACTATTACTAAAGTCAAAATATAACAGATGCTGATGAGGTTGTAGAGAAAAAGAAATGCTTACACACTGTTGGAGGGGGTGTAAATTAGTTCAGCCACTGTAGAACATAGTGTGGCAATTCCTCAAAAAGACCTAAAGACAGAAATACCATTTAACCCAGCAATCCCATTATTGGGTGTATACCTAAAGGAATATAAATTATTCTATTATGAAGACCTATACATGTATATGTTCATTGCAGCCACTATTCACAATAGCAAATACATGGAATCAACCTAAATGCCTATCAATGATAGATTAGATAAAGAAAATGTAGTATATATACACCATGGAATACTATGCAGCCATAAAAAGAATGAGATCATGTCCTTTGTAAGGACATGGATGGAGCTGGAAGTCATTATCCTTAGCAAACTAACACAGGAATGGGAGACAAAATATCGCATGTTCTCATGTATAAGTAAGAGCTAAACATTAAGTACACATGGACACAAAGAAGGGAACAACAGACACTGGGGCCTTTCAAAGGGAAGCAGGTAGGAGGAAGGAGTGGATCAGGAAAAATAACTAATGATTACTAGGCTTAATACCTGGGTGATGAAATAAGCTGTGCAGCAAACCCGCATGACACAAGATTACCTGTGTAACAAACCTGCGCTCATACCCCGAACTTACAATAAAAGTTAAAAAACAAAATGAAATTGTAATCTTTAACACTGTGAGATTTCTGCCACAGCTTTTTATGACATCAATTTATTTGTGATAACATTATCACAAGTACTGATAATACTGATTATGTTCATAATTGAAAGAAATGTTACATGTCAATTAGATATTGGTAAAAAACAAATGTGTAATTTTTTTCACCTAAGTTCCCAGACCTTCTGGAATCTATTCATAGACCTCTTGAAAGCATATAATATACAGGTGAAGAACCCAACCTGTGCTCCACTATTTACGTTTTATGTGCTCACATTTATGTTTTAGAAATAGTTCTTGCTGTTATATGGAGAATGAAGATAGGAAACCATGAGGAAGGTAGAGAGGCCAATTTGCAGGTCATTGCAATAGTATTTACTACATAGTACTCTATGGACTACCCTTTAATAGTATACTGTGAAGGAGTGCTACTATGCAGTAGAGACTTTATCTAGGGAGATGGAAGCAGAGATGAAGAGACATAAATGAAGTCAATATATATCTATCTTTAAAATAGGAGGACTATTTAATGGATTGTATGAGGTAGTGGATGAGAAAAAAGGGGGAATCAAAATTGTGACTTTATTAATAGCTAGTTATTGATTTGACTACATCCATTTTTCCTCTCTTTCTACTCTCCAATCTCTTCTCTTTGTACCTATGATTCATCTCCCTTCTTTGATGACAAGGGCTCTACAGTGAGTCACCTGAAGGGCAGTCTAAGGAAGAGTCAAGGGTACTGCAAATGTGAAAGCCATATTCAGATATTGGCATATGTAACATGTTGAAGAATGGCTACTCTGACAGGCTGTATTTATGCAGAAATTTTAACTAGGCTCCATGAGAAAAGCTTTGAGGGCATAGTTCAGAACTTAAATGATTCCCCCAGAATGTGCCTTCTACTACCAGAAATTCCCTGGTAGAGATTAGATATTTATTCTCCAGCTTTGGGGCTTTATTAGTTAGATGAAATGTCTTACTTCATGCTTTAATTTTATGCTTTTATTTTTAACAATTTCCTAAACAGTGCATTCTACCATTTCTCAAAATAAACAATTTCTTATATTTTTATAAATCTGGACAAAGTCTGCCTTGTTTATTAATATTTTTTTAAAAGTCAATAGATAACTATTAAGACATTTATTTCTCAGTTAATGTGTATAAGAACTTAAAGCATTTCCATTGCTATCCTTTGAATGAGTAAAAGATGAGGGACAAAACACTTCAGAGTTTTTAACCACATTTATTTTATTTAAAATCATTGTAAAAAAAAGATATTGACCTATTGAAGATAGCGTATTTTTTTTTTTTTTTACATTTTATGCAATCTTGGAATATACTTCAAAGTAAGAAATGCCAAAAGTACAATACTTCCTTGGAAAAACATACAAAGGCCAATGCACACAAAGGACAATGCTAACTAAAGAAATGCATCAAAGACTAATAATAATTGATAAAAATCCAGTATTTTAACAATAATTAATACTAGGTAAATTGATACATCTTATTAAAATATGAAATTCTGCCATTTAAGTTCAAATAAGAACACTTATTTCCATTCTAGTACCTGCAATTTTATGCATGTTTAACACAACGGCAACAATAACAATAATGTTATTAGTTAGTATTTCTTAAAGCATTAATGAATACCAAGCATTGTTAAATACATTACATGTATTTTTGCTTAATTCTCACAACATTACTAATGGTTAAGTACTATTACCACATTTTGTAGGTGAACAAGCTGAGGCTTAAGAAACGGTGAAAAAAACTTGCTCAAGGTTGCAAAACAAGAAAGTTGTAAGACTGAAATTTACACCTACAACAGACTGATCTAACTAATTGCTGGATACATGTCCCTCAAAGACAGAGAAACAGATCTTGTATTTTAGAGGATCTCTGGCACCCAGCAAGGGCCTGAAACAGAGTAGATGTTAAACAAATCATTATTGAACTAAAGACTGACATTCAGAAGCAGAGATTTATATTCAAAAACAAAGATAAGAATTTGGGCAGAAAAGTGGGAATGAGACAAAAGTACATTTCCACCTTAACCTGTTTTTTCATTTGCCTAACTGACTCAAGGCAAGAAGGAAGAGTTTATGTTTTAGTTAAAATGAACTAGTGTTTCAAATTTTAAATATGGTTACATATCTAGCTCCGACACTATATTTCTTCATAAAATATTTGGCTTGGAGGTTGTGTTGAAACATGTTTTACAATTATCTTGGATTTTTAAGTGGCAAAACTATTAATGCCATTTCTTTCTTTGCAAGGCAAAGGCTTGTGTTTTTCTCATGCTACTCACTGCTCAAATCCATGATGACAGATTGCTGCCACAATTCTTTTTATATACTTTAGTCATTTTAAGTAGGCACTTTTTTATCAGTATCTCAAAATACCACGCAATCTAACCTACTTTTCTCACCCCAACCATATTAGTAATAAAAAAAAAACGTAAAATGTTCTATTCATTTTTCTGTCATATGTCTTAACAAGCTGCAATCTTAGAGAGATCTTAAACTAGAATATCAAATTTCACATTCTAGTGACTTTTTTTGAAGGAAGTTATTCTTCAAAGGCATACTACTTTAATATAAGATGCATTTTGGTAGAAGTCATAGGGAAATAGAAGTAACATTTTTAGAACCCATTCTGTATACTTTCCATAAAATTATCATGACAAATATTTAATCTACCTTTTACAATCTTTATAGAGATAAAAAAGGGATAGAAGTAAAGTGAATCTTTACCTGTAGGTAAAGGGGTAACACAACAAGGAAATGACAGAACCATGATTTAATTCCAGGGTCCATGTTTGTCTAGAGAAATATCTTTGTCCCTTACAGGGATTCAGCCTTAAACCAGTTCTATGAATTCTCTGGACCTTCAGTATTTCAGCTGTTAGAAAATTGGACTGGCTGGCTGATTTCCAAAGACTCTCTTGTAAAAAAAATTTTCTTAACATGATCAATAATAAACCAAATTAGGGAGAATCATACTACATATTTCTTAAATTATTTTTTCTTTTCTTTCCACAGGTTATATTATATGGAAAATTAGACACAAAGCTTCTTCTAAGATGAATAATATGCTGCAATATTTTATTTTGGAAATGAAAAACTTATCATTAACTAAATAGTTAATATTTTTCCCAAACATTGAGTTTTGGGAGTAAATGAATTCATCATCTCTGCGATTTTCAGCCAGGTTTTGAAAGCCAGTCAGATTTGAGTCGTTTACTATGATTTAAACTTTACAAATTGTCATTTGATTATTCACTATGTTAATTATGAAGTGTGATAGTGACATAAACACCTATTAAGAAACTGTATTGTTAAATTTCAGATTTGAACTGTTCTCTTATTTTCAAAGTTGACGCAGAACTCAAACAACTGAACCCTTTTTAACATTACTTAAAAGAATCTCTTCACAGTATAAATTTCCCCAGTGTTATTTTTTTTTAAATCTGTTTTAAAACACTATTTCCAGTGTTACTTTTTTTAAACCTGTTTTGTCCTACACTGTTAATTATAGTTCTAACTTAAACTAAATGCCATCAGAGTACCACAAGGCTGTGCAGAATGGGAAAGTTCTGGATTAGAAAACAGAAGAATCATTGATGGATAGACTGGACAAGGAAAATGTGGCACATATACACCATGGAATACTATGCAGCCATAAAAAAACAATGAGTTCATGTCCTTTGTAGGGATATGGATGAATCTGGAAACCATCATTCTCAGCATACTGACACAAGAACAGAAAATCAAACATGCATGTTCTCACTCATAGGTGAGTGTTGAACAATGAGAACACATGGACACAGGGAGGAGAGCATCACACACTGGGGTCTGTTGGGGGTGGCTAGAGGAGGGACAGTGGAGGGTGGGATGGTTGGGGAGGGATAACATGGGGAGAAATGCCAAATATAGGTGATGGGGATGGAGGCAGCAAACCACCTTGCCATGTATGTACCTATGCAACAACCCTGCATGATCTGCATATGTACCCCAGAACCTAAAGTATAATAATAAAAAAAAGAAAACAGAAGAATCATATTTTATCTCAGGCTTGTCTAGGTAGTCTTAATCTGAGGTACGTTTGTAGGATTCAGAAGACTATGACGTCCTGAATTTATGTTCACAATTTTGATGATATGTTCATGGTTCTATGAAAATAACCTTTACATTTCAACAAATTATCAAATAGACCCATAACTCAAAAGGCTTTAAACACTACACTAACTTTTCAGTAAGATGTCACACATTTCTTATCTCCGATTTCTTTTCATAAATTTAAATGATTTGAAAGGTGGATTCTAAGTTTAATTTTTTATTGCTCTAAGAACTTAACTGTTGATCTTGTATCTCACGAAGGAATTCTCTACTCATTGCATGAGGTATCATGGAGCAGTTTTCCCAAGACTGAAATATTGGGTATTTAGTTTCTTCTTCACTGCTGTCTTCACTTCCTGGTTTCTCAAAGTATAGATAAGTGGATTCAGAAAAGGAGTGAAGATCGTATAGAAAACCGAGAGAATTTTGTCCACGAGGAAGTTTGTGAAAGACCACACATAAATGAAAATACAGGGCCCAAAGAACATTAACACAACAATAAAATGTGCTGTACAGGTAGAAAGAGCCTTGGAGGATCCTGTGGAGGAGTAGTCACTGACAGTAATAAGAACAATGATGTAGGAAGTGAGCAAAAGCAGAAAACTTACAAGAGCAATCACACCAGTGGGTTGAGATCATGAAGATTCCAAGAACATAAATATCTATACAAGCCAGTTGGACGACCAAAGGAAGATCACAGAAAAAACTGTCTACAACATTGGGACCACAAAAGGGCAAATAGAGGATAAAAGCTAATTGGCTCATTGTGTGCAGAAAGCCCACTGTCCAAGAAAGTACCACAAGCTCAACACACACTCTTTGGCTCATAATTGTTGAATAACGGAGAGGTTTACATATGGCAATATACCTGTCAAAAGACATGGAGATCAGCAGCACAATCTCAGTTCCAGTGAAGAGGTGCAAAAAAAAGATCTGAGAAATGCAGCCTTCAAAAGAGATGGTCTTACGCTGAGCAAAAAAGTCCATAATCATCTTTGGTGTGGCAAAGGAGGACAGGCACATGTCAATGAAAGACAGGTTGCTGAGCAGGAAGTACATGGGAGAGTGGAGGTGTGAGCTGGATAGGACAGTGAGCAAAATAAGGCAGTTGCCCAACATGGTCATTAAATAGAAGACAGAAAACACCACAAAGAAGAGTATCTGGAGTTCAGGAGAATCAGTAAGTCCAAGTAACACGAATTCAGATACTCTGGAATAGTTGAACCCCTCCATTCAACTGCAGACTCTGCTTTATAATCTTAAAAGAAACAAAATTACAGAGTTTGAAAATGTGATATTTCTACAACCACATATTAACTTGATCATTCATTAAAAGATTGATTACCTAGAATTCAACTAAAAGTCCTCAGGGTAAAGACTTTTTTGGGGAGCCACTTAGCAATTGCTACCAGATATAATCTGAAAAGTTTAACCTCTTGGTTTTGACCAGCATCAGTGCATGTTGAGCTATAGTCATCACATGCCCATACAATTATACACCTATCTGAATACTACCTAAGGAGTTACATCAAACACATTTATTGAAAAAGATTACATTACGTTTGTGTGCTCTACTAAATAAGTCATATAAACAAAACTAAAAATAAAATAAGTGTTGAAATCTCAAAGGTTTCTCTTAGAAACACAAAAATGTGAATAATTTAAATCAATTATCGTTAAACACTAGACTTAAGACTTTGCTGTAATGATTTCAGAATATCCATTTAATAGCTTATGAGGGTGATAAATTATTTAATTTTTAATTTTCTTAATTCCATAAAATAACTGATAACCAAAAGGCATACTTGTAACTTATAAGAGTTATTTTCCACTTTTTGTATTCTATGATTTCATAGAAACATGTTTTTAGAAGAGAATCTCCTTCCTTTAATTATCTTCATTCTACCCAAAGTTATACTTTAAACTAGAAAAACAAACAACAAAAAAAGATACATTAAGAACTTAGAATTATTTTTCAATATTAATTTTTTTCATTTACAGTGCTTCCCAAGTTCTAGAAATTTTATTTCCTATGGGATATCAATGTCTTTACCAAAGAGTCAAAAGTGTGGTACAAAGCAAATGAAACTCTGTCCTAGCAAATGAAAGCTAATTTTGTGACCAGGTAGTGCTTACTTTGCCAGTCACCTAATGAAATTTAAGCCTTTAACCATGGAAACTTTAGCTGGGTAACTGGAAAGTTGTCCAGGTTACTGCAAAATTTGATGAGATCAAAATTAATTAAGTAAAAACATATATAATGTTAGATCAGGCATTTATAAAAGTCTATATGCATCTAAATCATCTTTTTTAAATTAAATTGCTTTTTGCACATGTAAAGCTATTTGAAATCCCTTATTATATTACACTTTTGAATATTTCACTTTACACATTTTAACATTTATCTAGTTTTGGTAATAATTTAATTATAATAGATAATGCCATTTTATCTAATTCTGTATTATAATGTATCCATCTTTGAAAATGCAATTTTTCACTCCTTCTTCAATATGTTTCCAAGGTATACTAAAAATGATTTTGTTATGTCAGTGAAACATGGTGGGATAATATCAACAAATTTTAAAATATCAATATACTAATATTTAAATTATAGTCAATATTAATATGCTTAGAACAGAACAAAATCATTGTTATAAATTCGAAGAATCAACAAATGGAGAAAGAGTCAATAAGTGGGCACAGTGGCTCATACCTGTAATGCCAGCACTTTGGGAGGCTGAGGCATGGGGATGGCTTGAGCTCAGGAGTTTGAGACCAGCCTGGCCAACATGGTGAAACCCTGCCTCTACTAAAATACAAAACTTTGCCATGCATAGTGGCACACACCTGTAATTCCAGCTTCTCGGGTGGCTGACGCAGGAGAATTCTTTGAGCCTGGGAGGTGGAGGCAGAGGCTGCAGTGAGCCGAGATGGTGGCACTGCACTCCAGCTTGGGCACTGAGCTAATTTCATATTTTTGAAATTGCTTTTTTCTTATAAAAATGGCATAAGTTCCCTTTACATTAAATGCATTGAAAACCCTCAGCTTCATACATTTGAATATTTCTATTTTACTGCCAATAATTAATGGGAACTATTCTTATATCAATTTAAACATATACATAAATTTATATTTCTTCTCCTTTTCATCACCAGAAAGAATGCTTTAATCCCTTTTTAATGGAACCATCCATTTTTATGTCTTTAAGTCATATATAATTCTTTTTAGTATTCCTCCACTATTTTTGTTTTATATAATTATCATATAAATGCTAATTTTTTTTGCTACCTAGAGAATGCAAACCACAACTGCTTCTGAAGATTCTTACTATCATATGTAGTTTTTAACCTACCAGTTATTCACCCAGCATCAAAAACACCATTTCCTCTGAGATTCACAAGCCTTTGGAAATCACCAAAGTTCTTTAGCAAGCATCAGAAACCTGGAGTATGGATGTATATTTTCTCCCGTCTTTATATAAAACCCCTTAGAAGGCAATGACATATAGTAGATTAGGGAAGAAACACTACAATCTACTTGCAATGGGAGTTATTAAAATATTGAGCCAACTTTTCACAGAGTTGCAACAAGAACTGTGAAGTGTGTCTTTGCTATTTAAAGTGGGAATGCACATCTGTGATGTAACAACGTTCATTTGAAAAAAGCAAAACTGGGACTGGCCTAGGAGAAGAAAACATTTAAGCAGTCATTTACAGAGCACATGTGGGAAAAAAATTACTCCTTTAGTTATGGAAATATTCCCATATTTGTGTGTCCCCCCCACCAGTGTTCAAAATTCCATAATTTGAAAATTGTTCTTTTAGGCTAAGGCAATTTGTCTCCAGCAAATATTTGCTTACTGGAAGTTGTATTTTAAAGGAAGGATTGGCTGGGCATGGTGGCTCACGCCTGTAATCCCAGCACTTTGGGAGGCTGAGGTGGGCCAATCACTTAGGTCAGGAGTTGGAGACGAGCCTGACCAACATGGAGAAACCCTGTCTATACTAAAAACACAAAAGTTATCTGGGAATGGTGGTAGCTGCCTGTAATCCCAACTACTCGGGAGGCTGAGGCAGGAGAATCGCTTGAACCTGGGAGACGGAGGTTGAAGTGGGCCAAGATTGTGCCGTTGCACTCCAGCCTGGGTGACAGAGTGAGACTCTGTCTCAAAAACAAAAACAAAAAAAAAAAGGAAGGAGCATGCATTAAAGTTTCTGACAGTACATTAAAAAATTAGCACAAACTAATACTGATAGCTGTTTCCAGGGATAGGTGAATCTTAGAAAGGGGGATGTTGGAAAGTCCAACATAACCAGGAGAAGTGAAGAGAGGGGTACTATGGATCACCTTAGAGGAATAGTGTAAAAATTAAATTATGCAGATAAATTTTTTAAACATTCAGTTCAATGCCTACTACACAAAGTACTAAATAAAACATAGTAGAAATAATAGCAGACATGATTATAATTATCGTTATTTTTGAAGTGTTCATAACAGATAATCCAGGAAGATAGTAGATCAATCATTCATCTGTGGCTTGCTCTCTAAGCACAACTTTTTTTCCAGATACCTCAGAGACTGAACTCTTCACAACTGTCATATCCAGCCTACATTCCCCACAGGTCTGACAATAGAGCCTAAGAAAATCTTCCCTAGTTGACCACATTTCTAGCACCCTTTGAAATGAAGAAGCAAGTTTAGCCTTAAGATGTTTTTTCTTCTACAAAGAAAAAGAAAATGACTTTTTAAAAAATTAACACAATTGGTACAAAGATTTAATAGTTTTCTAGTTGTCCCTTGGTATCCGCAGAAGATTGGTTCCAGGACTCCTGCTAATACCAAAATCCATGGATGCTCAAATCCCTGAGTTAAAATGACTTGATATTTATATATAACCTAAACACATCCTCTCATACCCTTTAAATAATCTCTAGATTACTTATGATGCCTAATACAATATAAATGCTATGTAACTAGTTGTTATACTGTATTGCTTTCTAAATTTGGTAGAACTTAGCTGTGAATCTGTCTGGCTCAAGGCTTTTAGGTTGGTAGACTATTTATTACTGATCCAATTTCAGAGTTCATTATTGATCTGTTCAGAGGTTCAATTTCTTCCTAGTTCAGTCTTGGGAGGGTGTATGTTTCTAGGAATTTATCCATTTCTTCTATATTTTCTTGTTTGTGTGCATAGAAGTGTTCAAAATATTCTCCAACAGTTACCTGTGTTCTGTGGGGTCAGTGATAACATCCCCTTTGTTACTTCTAATTGTTTTTATTTGGATCTTCCCTCTTTCCTTTTTCATTATTCTAGCTAGCGATCTATCTATTTTACTAATTTTTTTAAACAATCAGTTCCTGGACTGGTTGATGTTTGGAATGTTCTTTTTGTGTCTCAGTCTCCTTTAGTTCAGCTCTGATTTTGATTAGTTTTTGTCCTCTGCTAGCTTTCAGGTTGGTTTGTCCTTCGTTCTTTAATTTTTTTTTTTTAATTGTACTTTAGGTTCTGCAGTACATGAGCAGATCATGCAGGATTGTTGCATAGGTACATACATGGCAAGGTGGTTTGCTGCCTCCATCCCCCCATCACCTAAAATGGTTTGCTGCATTTCTCACCATGTTATCCCTCCCCAACCTCCCCACCCCCTGCTGTCCCTCCCCCAGCCCCCACAACAGACCCTAGGGTGTGATGCTCCCCTCCCTGTGTCCATGTGTTCTCATTGTTCAACACTCACTTATGAGTGAGAACTTGCAGTGTTTGGTATTCTGTTCTTGTCAGTTTGCTGAGAATGATGGTTTCCAGCTTCATCCATGTCCATACAAAGGACATGTACTCCCTTTTTTATGGCTGCATAGTATTCCATGGTTTATATGTACTACATTTTCCCTGTCCATTCTATCATTGGTGGGCATTTGGGTTGCTTCTAGTTCTTTGCTATTGTAAACAGTGCTGCAATGAACATACGTGTGCACGTGTCTTTACAATACAATGATTTACAATCCTTTGGGTATATACCCAGTAATGGGATTGCTGGGTCAAATGGAATTTCTATTTCTAGATTCTTGAGGAATGGCCACACTGTCTTCCACAATGGTTGGACTAATGTACACTCCCACCAACGGTGTAAAAGTGTTCCTATTTCTCCACATCCTCTCCAGTATCTGTTGTCTCCAGCTATTTTAATGATCACCATTCTAATTGGCATGAGATGGTATCTCAATGTAGTTTTGATTTGCATTTATCTAATGACCAGTGATGATGAGCATTTTTTCACATTTGTTGGCCTCATAAATGTGAACCAGCAACCAACAGAATGGGAAAAATTTCTTGCAATCTACCCATCTGACAAAGGGCTAATATCCAGAATCTACAAAGAACTAAAGCAGATTTACAAGAAAAGAATGAACAAACCCATTCAAAAGTGGGCAAAAGATATGAACAGACACTTTTCAAAAGAAGACATTTATGAGGCTATTTAATTCTTTTAGTTGTGACACTTGGTTGTTAACTGGAGACCTTTCTAACTTTTTGATGTGGGTGGGTTAGTGCCATAAATTTCCCGCATAACACTGCCTCAGCTGTGGCCCAGAGATTCTGGTATGTTTTATCTTTGTTCTCTTTAGTTTCAAAGAACTTCTTGATTTCTGTTTTAATTTAATTATTTACCCAAAAGTCATTCAGGAACAGGTTATTCAATTTCCATGTAATTTCCATGAGCAATTTTTTTAGTCTTAATTTCTAATTTTATTGTGTTTTGGTCCAAGAGAATGATCGTTATAATTTCAGTTCTTTTGCATTTGCCAAGGAGTGTTTTATATTCAATTATGTGGCTGATTTTAGAATATGTGCCATATGGTCATGAGAAGAATGTATCCTCTGTTGCTTTTTAGTGGAGAGTTCTGTAAACATCTATCAGGTCCATTTGATCCAGTGATGAGTTAAGATCCTGAATATCTTTGTTAATTTTCTGCCTCAATGATCTGTCTAATACTGTTAGTGGAGTATTGAAGTCTCTCATTATTATTGTGTGTGAATCTAAGTCTCTGAAGGTCTCTAAGAACTTGTTTGAAGCTAGGTGCTCCTGCATTGTGTGAATATATATTTAGGATAGTTAGCTTTACTTGTTGAATTGAACCCTTTGCCATTATATAATGTCCTTTTTTGTCTTTTTTTTTTTTAACAATCTTTTTTGGTTTAAAGTCTGTTTTGTCTGAAATTAGGATTGCAACCTCTGTATTTTTTTGTTGTTGTTTTCTATTTACTTAGTAGATTTTCCTCCATTACTTTATTTTGAGACTATGGGTGTCATTGCATGTCAGCCAAAGTCATTGCATGTCACTTGAAGACAGCTTACCATTGGGTCTTGCTTTTTTATCCAGCTTATCACTCTGTGCCTTTTAACTGGGGCATTTAGCCCATTTACTTTCAAGGTTAGTATTGATATATGTGGATTTGATCCTGTCATTATGCTGTTAATTGGTTACTATGCATACTTGTTTGTGTGGTTGCTTTATAGTGTTATGAGTCTGTATACTTCAGTGTGTTTTTGAAGTGGTTGGTCATGACCTTTCCTTTTCTTATTTAGTGCTTCCTTCAGGAGCTCTTATAAAACACATTGGTCTGGTAGTAGCAAATTGCCTCAGTATTTCCTTGTGTGAAAAGGATCTTACTTCTCCTTCACTTATGAAGCATAGTTTGGCCAGATGTAAAATTCTGAGTTAGAATTTCTCTTTTTTAAGAATCTTGCATAGTGCCCTCAATCTCTTCTGGTTTGTAGCGTTTTTGTTGAGAGGTCTGTTGTTAGTCTGATGGGCTTCCCTTTGCAGGTGACCTGACCTTTCTCTCCAGCTGCTTTGTGCATTTTTTTCTTTCATTTCAACCTTGGAAAATCTGATGATTATGCATCTTGGGGATGATCTTTCTGTGAGGTGTCTTACAGGGGTTCTCTGTATTTTCTGAATTTGAATGTTAGCCTGTCTATCTAGGTTGAGGAAGTTCTCAAGAATGATATCCTGAAATATATTTTCCAAATTGCTGCCATTCTCCTCATCTCTTTCAGGGACAACAGTGAATAATAGATTTGTTCTCTTTATATAATCCCATATTTCTCAGAGGTTTTGTTTGTTCCTTTTCATTATTTTTTCTCTATTCTTGTCTGCCATCTTGTTTCAGAAAGCCAGTATTTGAGCACTGACATCATTGTTTTCTACTTGGTCTATTCTGCTGTTAATAGTTGTGATTGCATTATGATATTTTCATAGTGTGCTTTTCAGTTCTGTCAAGTCAGTTATGTTCTTTTGTATACTGTCTATTTTGTCTGTCAGCTCCTGCACTATTTTACTGTGATTCTTAGCTTCCTTGAATTGGGTTTCAACATACTTCTGCATCTTGATGCTCTTCATTTCTATCCATACTCTAAATTCTATTTGTGTCATTCCAGCCATTCCAGCTGAGTTAAGAACTTTTGGTAAAGAGCTGGTAGAGTCATTTGGAGGAAAGAAGGCATGCTGGCTTTTGACTTGTCGGAGTTCTTACACTGTTTTTTTTCTCATCTTTGTGGGCTGGTATTTTTTCAATCTTTGAAGTTCCTGTGCTTTGGAATTTTTTTCTTTAATTTATTGGATGATTTTGAGAGTTTGATTGTGTTATAAGGTGGTTTCAGTCAACTTGCTTCATTTCTGGAAGATTTTAGGGAACTAAGACTCAGTTGCCATCTCCCAAACTGCATGTTCTCATTCTGGGGGACTTATTTCCTACCCTACTTTGTTCTCTGGCCTCTCAAGGTTAGAAAACCACTGTGATGGCAGTGGGAGATGTGCTCTTGGACTGCTGGTCACTATACTTTAATGGATGGTACCAGTCAAAGTGTTCTGTAGGGTGGTAGCAGTGGGATCTGTCCTCGTTCACAGGTGGCCTCAGCAGCACCAGGAGTATTACCGCAAGATGCAGCTTGTCAGCTGCAGCAGACTCCTAGCAGGTGCTGAGGTGCCTGCCTTCATGAAGGTGTTCCCAGCAGGGGTAGAGTCAGCATAACTTCGGGGGTCAGCAGGCTCCCATTGGTAACTGTGTACATTGTTGCACTGGTGGTGGTGATAGTAGGGGGCAGAGCACTGGTGGGTGCAGGTGTGTGTGCACCCTCTGTGGCTGCTCAGGGCAGATGAGGGTTCATTGTTTTCAGTGTCTAGATTCATTCAGGTGGCAGTGTTGGCACAGCACAGGTCACTGACAGAGGCAGGACTGGCATGTTCTGTGCCCACTATGGCTCTGGCTACAATGGCAGTACGGCAGAGGAAGAAGAGCAGAGTGCACTCCTGCTGGCAGCGGAGGCAGGGCAGGGTGTACATGCAGACACAAGCTGGTGAGGCAGGGAAGGGAAAATCTACCTGCACACATACATACAAGCCAGCAAAATGATGTCAGGAGGCAGGGTGGTTGGCCTTGGGCTTGGAAGAAGCTGCAGCAGAGGGAGGGAGCAGGCAAGCTGGTATATGACCCTAGGGGCCACTTCACCGGAGCTTTCCACCAAGCAGGTATGGTCTGCCAGTGCAGGATTTAAGATGTGGGCCCCCAGGGAACCTGAGGCTACACTGCAAGCAGAAAAGGCCAGGCTGGGGCATTGGGAGAGGTCAGCAGACCAGGGGGTAGTAAGGTTGGATCTGCTCCATCTGATGGGCAACACTACTCTGCAGAATTCATGTATGACAGTTCCCCTAGGGCTAAAGTCTCCTGTGGAAAAAAGTCAGCCTGGAGGGATGGTCATCTGTGGCCGTGCTTTGCTATAGATGTTCCTGCACAAAACCCTCTGGGCTTCATGTCAGCTAGCATGTTTCCCCTACTACTCCTCTAAGTAGCTCTCCCTGACAACTCAAGTGTCTGTGATGGTTGAGGAGTCTTCTCCTAATAAGATTCCAGAGGCTCGTGGCGAGAGTGGGTTGCTCCTTGCCAGTTCAACTCACCCATTCCGCCAAAGTTGTTGGGGGTCAGGAACAAGTTCCAATGCATACTAGCCCTGTTCAGGGTTCCCAGCTGCCTTTCCCTTCTCTCCAGTAGCTTTACCATATGATTATATTCCTAGACATTTACCCAACTGATCTGAAACATATGTGTAGACAAAAACCTACTCATGAATGTTTACAGCAACTTCATTCCTTAACAGCCAAAAATTGGAGACAACCACAATATTCTTCAACAAGTGTATGAGTAAACAAACTGCACTATATTTACAATAGACTGTTAATCAAAATTAAAAGGACATGAACTACCAAGCTATAAAAATAATGAGTGAATCTTAAATGCATAGTGCTTGCTGAAAAAAGCCAGTTTTGAAAGGTTATATACTCTATGACTCCAATTAAATGACATTCTGGAAAAACTAAAACTACAGAGACAGTAAAAGACTGGTGATTGTCAAGCTAAATAATTTAAGTTGAAGAACAATTTAGGGTGGAGAAATTATTCTGTCTAATACAGTAGAAGTGAATATATGACATTATGAATATGTCAAAAACTATAGAAAAAACTTAATTTGTTTAAGTTTTAAGAACTATACTATAGCAAATTGGATAACCTTGAAGAAATAGATAAATTTCTGGACACAACTTGACAAAATTAAGAAGAAATAAAAAATCTGAACAGATCAGTAAGAAATAAAATAGAATCATCAGTTTAAAA
This sequence comes from Aotus nancymaae, assembly GCF_030222135.1. Lineage (NCBI taxonomy): Eukaryota > Metazoa > Chordata > Mammalia > Primates > Aotidae > Aotus > Aotus nancymaae. The sequence goes on along the minus strand of NW_026988422.1, from coordinate 33,145,858 downwards.
AATCTCCCAGCAAAGAAAAGCCCAGGACCTAATGGATTATGTTTTAAATTTTACCAAACATTTGAAAAAGAACTAATATCAATTTATCCCAAACTCTTCCAAACATTGAAAAGGAGGCAACTCCATACTCATTTTATAAGGCCTGCATTACTCTAATACCTAAGCCACAGAAGGATACTAAAAGAAAAGTTCAATCCAATATCTCTGATGAACATAGATGCCAAAATACTAACATATTAAATCTGATAGCACATTGAAAGGATCATTCACTGTTATTAAGCACAAGGATATTTGAAGATATGCAAATCAATAAATGTGATATACCACATTGACAGAATGAAAGGCAAAAACCATATGATCATCTTAATAGATGCAGAAAAGGCACTGACAAAATTCAATATCCTTCATGATAAAAACTTCCAACAAATTACACTTAGAAGGAATCTACCTCAGTGATAAATGCCACATATGACAACCCACAGCTAACATCATATTCAATGGTGAAAAACTGAAAGCTTTCCTTCTAAGCTCAGAAAGAAAATAAGGATGCCCATTCTCACATCTATTCAATATATTACTGAAAGTACTAGCTAGAATAAGTAGGTAAGAAATAAAAGGGAACCAAATTGGAAAAGAAGAAGTAAATTGTCTGTTTGCAGATGACGTGACCTTATATAGAGAAAATCTTAAAGATGTCATCAAAAAAACTTTTAGAATAAATGATTTCAGTAAAGCTGCAGAATAAAAAAATGAACATACAAACACTAGCGGTATTTCTATACACTAACAATGAATTATTTGAAAAGGAAGTCAAGAAAACAATCTCATTTATAATAACTACAAAAAAAATTTTTTTAAAAATACTTAGGACTAAATTTAACCAAGGAAGTGAAAGCTTTGTACACTAAAAACTGTAATATATTTACAAAATAAATGGAAAAAGAGAATTACCTGCAGATTCAATGCAGTCCCTATTGAAATTCCAATGGCATTCATCACAGAAATGGAAAAAACAAAACCAAATTTGTATGTATTCATAAAAGACTCCAAATAGCCAAAGTAATTTTGAGAAAAATGAACAAAGCTGGAAGCATCACACTCACTTACTATTTCAAACTCTATTACAAAGCCATAGTAATTAAAACAGTATGATACCATAAAACATGACACATACCAATGGAACAGAGTAGGGAGCCCAAAAATAAATTCACACATATATGAAAAACTAAGATTTGACAAGGGTGCTAATAATACACAGTGGGAAAATAAAAGTCTATTTAATAAGTGGTGTTGAAAAAACTAAATATCCACATGCAAAAAAAAACACCTATGTCTTGTCTTATAACATATACCAAAACTAACAGGAAATGAATTAAAGATATAAATTTAAAGCCTGAAACTGTAAAACTACCAGAAGAAAACATAAAGAAAAAACTCCCTGACAATAGTCTTGGCAATCATATTTTGGATATGACCACAAAAGCACAAGCAACAAAAAATAAACAAGTGGGACTATATCAAACTAAAATTTCCACTGCACCACAAAAGAAACAATTGACCAAATTAAAAGGCAATCTACCAAATGGGAGAAAATAGTAGTAAACCATATGTATGATAAGGAGTTGATATTCATGATACATTAGGAAGTACACAAGTCAATAGCAAAACAACAAACAACTTAATTTTTACAATTGGCAAAGATTTGAATAGACATATTCCCAAAACAGACATAGAAATAGTCAATATGTATATGAAAAGATGCTCAACATCATTAACCATTGGGAAAATGTGAATTAAAACCACAATGAGACATCACCTCATACCTACTGGAATGGCTATTATGAGAAGACACATGATAACAAGTGTTGGTAAGGATGTGGAGAAAGAGGAACCGTTTTGCACTACTGGTGGGAATGTAAATTGGTACAGGCATTATGGAAAACAATACGGGAGTTCCTCCGAAAATAAAAGATAAAAATTCTATATGTTCCAGCAATCTCACTTCTAGATATGTACCTAAAGGAAATGAAATCACTATCTCTAAAAGATAACTACACTTCGATGTTCACTGCAACGTTATTCACAATAGTTAAAATATGGAAACAACCCAAATGTACATCAATGGGTGTACAGGTATATATGTTGTGGTACATATATGTGATAGACTGTCATTCAGCCACAGAAAGAAGTTTTGCCATTTGCAGCAACATAGATGAACCTAATGGACATTACAATAGGTAAAATAAGCCAGACACAGAAAGACAGACACTGTATGATCTCATTTACATGTAGAATCTGAAAAAAAAAAAAAAGGCTTATAGAAAGAGAAGAGTAGAACAGTGGTTGTCAGGGTTTTGAAGTGAGAGAAAAGGGAAATATATTGATCAGCGGGTATGAACTTTCAGCCATAAGATAAACACATTCTGGGTAACTAATATAAAACATGGATGGTGATTAATGTGTTAATTTGATTGTGGTAATCATTATACAATGTATACGGATGTCAAATTATCATTTCATATACCTTGAATATATCTGATCTTTGCCTGGACTGATGAAGCAAGCAGGGCCTAGAGTCAGTCTGCTCCTCAGCACTGTGGATACAGCCCCTATTCTAGGGGCAGGCGAGAGAGCTGGCCTCTCTTGCTGGTGGGACTATAGCAGCTGGCACCAAGGTGCTCAGGGCCCCAAGGCCCATGGAGCTCCAGGTAGGCCTAGCTGCAGCTCTGCCCAAACTCCAGTCGTCTCTCTGTGTTGGTCTGGAGGCCCTCCGGACTCACGGGAGATCTCCTGTGCTAGGATTGCAAAGGCCCATGGCAGAGATGTGGGTCCCAGGAGGTTCTTACTCATCCTTTTCCTAGGTTAGGGAGCCTCTCCTGGCTCTATGCCAATCCTGGGTGGACTGCTTTCCTGCATGGCTCCTTTCTGCTGTCCATGGATTGCAGTTGCTTCCTTGATGCATCCCAACATGGCCACAGGACAATCCACTAGAAGAGCTAGTGTTTACTCACCATGTGTCTCCCTCTCCACATGATAGCTGCTTCTGGCACCTCTCCCTATTCCGTACTTTTTGATTAATAATACATGAGCAACATTTTCCTACATGCTAATCAAAATCAGTGGTTTTTATTTCTATGGTTGATTTTTAAGGATATTCATTTAAGCAAATTATTTATGTATTAGATAAGTATTTTATCATTTATATCCATTTCTTTAATACTTTTTTACTTTTATTTTTTATGCATGGATGCTCTTATATAACCTTTGAGTAGGGAGAAAATATTCAATTTACATGCAAACCTTATAATCATGCAGAAAATAATCTCCACATCTATCTATGATAGACATATTTTCAGCATTTTTCTGTCTTTTGCCCATATAAACTTTTTTTTTCATTTTTACATATAATATACTCATACAAAATCTAGTTTAGAAAAAATAATGAAAGAGAAAGAATAACATGAGAGGCACTCCCTACAATTCTCTTCATGACAGACCATGGCCTTTTCATTTTTCCTTTGTTCATTGCCCACATTTCCTTCTATCTACCTATTTCATATTCTGTCCATTCAATCTAACTACTTTTAACATCTAAATATTTTCAGGATTAACTTTGCTTGAAGCATACTTGAATGAATTACATATTGATACCATCATCACTTCATTTGATCCTCATGTTACACCCATCAGATCCAAAGAATCAATACATTGATCTATTTGGCAAAAGAAAACTCAGGCTTCTGAAAGCTAAGTGACTTTCCCAGAATCACACATAAGTTAATTGTTAAGCCAAGGCATGAGGGTCAGATAAATGATTCCCAAGACCTGGGAAAGTGGCTTCTTGCCCTCTCCTGGTTATTGCAGGGATAGGTCACTTAGCAGGTTAGTTCTACAGTGTTTTTCTGGCAACAATTTCTATAATAGATGCCCAGCATAAATAATGGTCTTCTGTACTTGAAATAATTTTATAAGTAAGTGCCTAACTTCTTACATTAAACTCCACTATTAAGACAGAAGTTATTAAGAAATTATTTTAGACGACTAGAAAGGGTAAAAGAGACCTCGAAAAGGTTTTATTTAAAAAATAAAAAAGCAGCCCCTAAACCATTTCTTTTCTAACAGAAAGCAGCCTGAAAAGCCAAGCTGCAAACATAGATACGTAAATTAGAGGCTTGCAGATGTAAATGCAGGTAACTAAGAGTCAGGTCCACTCAATATGACTGTTCCGGCTCCCTGCTCCCTTTCCTTTGTTGCCACGTGTGCAAGTTTCCCGGCAACAGCCAGGTAGAAGCCACACTTGCATAATAAAAGATTAGGGTGGGAGGGCCAGGCTTTTCATGGGTTATGTGAATGACATACCTAGTCAAACAAATCCCCTGGGCCCTGTGCAAAGCAGACACCACCTCCTTGAGCCTCCCAATATAACTGACTGCTTTCCCCACAAGTGGGGTTATTCCATTCAGAGCCCTCCTTCCTCTGTATAGTGGAGCTGTTCTCTTCTTTCTTGCCTATCAAACTTTCCGCTTCATGTGTGTAAATTCGTGTTGTTAATCTGCATAGCACGAGATGACAAACCATAGGCATCGCCCCAGACAACGAAGCTGCTTCACTATGTTGAAAATAACTGGAGTGATTTACGTAATCTACAATATAATCTGTAGTACTAAATATTTAATAATGTCTAATAATCATCATGAATCTCTAAAGAAAAAACAAGTGAAATAATTTTATGACATTTTCCATGAAACAAATTGACTCCTTTCTTATCTCTCTCTACCAAATTTGGAGGGAAAATATATATTTATTTATATATTGATTAAATATATATATAAAATTATAAATATATAAAACATGCAATATATATTTATATAGTATATAATATGCAATACATATTTATAAATATGCATATTTATAAATATATTTAAACATAAAAAATTTTAACTTTTTTTATGTATGAAAGACTATCTATATAGCCTTTTTCACAACATACTTGCAACATACATTTGGTTTATGTTTTGCAGCTTATTAATATCGGCCTAAAATCTTGCTGATGTTGCTCTAACCCATAGAGGAAAGCATTGTAGATGAATTACACCTTTACTTAAAACGTTAAAGTGGATTCTTACCACAATTAAAATACAAAAAAATTCTTAGACTAAAAGACCTTTGCAGTCACATAAAACTTAACTCCTAAATTTCTCACACTTATTCATTATATTTCAACCACTCTAGGGTTTCTTTATATTATTTAAATATAATAAGTTTATTCTCTCATTACACATACTCTCCCACATTGCCTACAAGACAAATGGGAGGTACTCAATGAAAAATAGGATTTGTTAAATGAGTGAATGAATTCCAGCCAGAATTCCTCCTTCTCAGTTTCTCATTATAGAGTCCATTTGACAAACTATATGTCTACTCAATAACCTCTTCATGGAAGTTTTCACTTCCTGGTTGCGAAGGGTATAAATCATAGGATTCATCAATGGAAAGATCACTGTGTGAAAGAAAGAAACCACCTTGTCAGCTGGTAAGGCCCTGAAGGGGCGAGTGTAGATGAAGATAGCAGGTCCAAACATAAGAAGTATAATAATGACATGAGTGGTACATGTGGATATGGCCTTGTTCTTCCCTTCAGAAGCTGACCTACGAACATAGCAGAGGATGACTGCATAGGAGGCCAGAAGCCCCAGGAAGCACAGGAGTGTCATCAGGCCACTGTTGAAGACCATTAGAAGCTCCACCACAAACGTGTCGGTGCAGGCCAGCTTGATGACCTGTGGGACATCACAGAAGAAGTTGTCCAGCTGGTTTGGGCCACAAAAGGGCAAGCGGAGGATGAGGACCACCTGGATAATGGAGTGGACAAAACCCCCAAGCCACAAAGCCAACAACATTGCATAACAGGCTCTAGGGTTCATGACAGTTGAATAGTGTAAAGGCCGGCAGATGGCGATGTAGCGGTCAAAGGCCATCACAACAAGGAGTAATCCCTCCCCTCCTCCAAGGAAGTGCAAGAAAAAGAGCTGAGTGATGCAGCCTCTGTAGGAGATTACTTTCTTCTCAGAGAGGAAGTCCACAAGCATCCTGGGAGCCACAATGAAGGAGTAGGAAGCATCCAGAAAGGCCAAGTTGCCCAGAAAGAAGTAGAGTGGGGCTGTGAGCCCAGGGTCTGACCTTATGGTGAAAACGATGAGGAAATTACCAGGAAGGATGATAAGGTAGAAAATTATGATCAGCACAAAGACCAAGAGCTGAATATCTTGAGATTGGGTCAGACCCAGGAGGATAAATTCTGTCACTACTGTGTTGTTTTCTATCTTCATTTCCTCTGCCTGTAGAATACCAATCAAAGAGTTTATTTTCATGTGTTACATCTAGATTATAGTTCTTGAACTAAACACAAGATATGCCACATTTATATTGTTCCATCTCAACAACAATTTCAAAGAAGAAATCGTTTCTACCCTTTATGCTTCTTCATTTCATGATGGCCAACACTCTGGTCCTGAAGCCACACTCTTCCTTCTGTTTCAGTCCTGTGCTTCTGTTTAAGTGTTCACTCATGTGAGACTTGAATGCTACTGTTCTGAATGTTCCTGATTTGTATGAGGCATAGGAAAAATTTTCTGACTAAAAGAAAACTTAACCTCAGTTATCGAGGTCTTCATGTTTTCCTTTAAATGGAGAATGAGCTGAGATTGACAGCAAAGAAGAATGACAGAGCTTTTCAAGGGAACAGAAATGTTCCATTTTTAATTATAATGGTCATATGTATCTATTTTTGTCAAAACTTATTGAGCTATTAGTACAGCAATTAGTACAAATTATTTTATATAAATGATACCTTAGGAATTTTTATCTAAAAACTTTGATAAGGCCGGGCGCGGTGGCTCAAGCCTGTAATCCCAGTACTTTGGGAGGCCGAGGCGGGTGGATCACGAGGTCAAGAGATCGAGACCATCCTGGTCAACATGGTGAAACCCCGTCTCTACTAATACAAAAAATTAGCTGGGCACGGTGGCGCGTGCCTGTAATCCCAGCTACTCAGGAGGCTGAGGCAGGAGAATTGCCTGAACCCAGGAGGCGGAGATTGCGGTGAGCCGAGATCGCGCCATTGCACTCCAGCCTGGGTATCAAGAGCGAAACTCCGTCTCAAAAAAAAAAAAAAAAAAAAAACTTTGATAAAAGCAACTATACTTACCAGAAATAATTGCCTTTTCTCTATAGAACATCAGCCAAACAAACTGGTCTAAATAAAAAGACTCTCAGTAATGCTGGAGAAAACAAGACCTGAGGCTTCTGTGTACAGCGGTCTCCAAATTGAGACTGTGCTCATGCCTGGGGATGTGCATGATAATTTATTGGTATAAAAGCAACAATAGGAGAATTTCTACACATATATTATTGTATCCTATGGTTTGAAGTTTTATTTTTGAACATTTTACAGTTTATGTAGAATCATGGTATAAATGAATATGAAATACAGCTCAAAAAATGGTTTGTAGTTGAAATAAAAAAATGTAAAAGCTAAAGATCTTGAGCTATAACAAAACCTACAATTTGATACAGAAAAATATTTCATATGCTTCTGTTACATGGTACATTTGTTTTTAAATAATGTGGAATATGAAATGTAGACTAGAGGGAAAGAGAAGTTCATTAACTAACTGAATGAGGAGACAGCATATGAGAAGGAAAGAAAAAAAAATAAAGTCCCAAATTAAGAAATCAAAGAAAATATTTATAATGACACATCTATTGAAACATCAAACGATATGCTTTTTTAAATATATCTAATACTAATAGATTAATTAATAGCAGAGGTTTTCAGATATGGTCAAAATTGGGAATTACGAAAGCAGTACTGAGGCCAGGCACTGTGGCTCACACCTGTTATCCCACCATTTTGAGAGGCCAAGGCAGGTGGATCACTTGAGGTCAAGAGTTCAAGACCAGCCCTGCGAAATCCTGTTTCTAGTAAAAATACAAAATTTAGCTGAGTGTGGTGGCAGGAGCCTGTAGGTGCCAGCTACTCCAGAGGTTGAAGCATGAGAGTCGCTGGAACCCAGGAGAGGGAGGTTGCAGTGAGCCCAGATCACACCACTACACTCCAGCCTAGGCAGTAGAGCATGACTCTGTCTCAAAAAAAAAAAAAAAAAGCAAAAAAAGTACCTTACATCACAGACACATGTATGTACATCATGCAGATACAGATGAAGACACACAAACACACACACACAAACACATGTCCTAACCAAAGCAGAAGCATAAAAATTTACATATGGTATCCTTCCTCTTTTCTTATATCTTTTTTTTTTTTCTTTTTGGCACTTGGCCATTTATTGACCTTAATATGTATCATTCCTTCTGTGCATGTAAAACCTGCTAATAGAAAAGTCAGGAATCCCTCTCTGCTTACTCTTAAGTTGTATGCATCTTGCACATTATAATGTAGTTGGTTATTTCACACTCTTTCAAAAACTGAGGATGTATTTGGGTCACAGGAGAAACTTTTAAGTATCTCTGAGATTGGGAGTTATAGGTTCTTGCACTGTACCTTGCATTTCATTCCTAGCATCCACTTCTGTTCTCCTATTGACTCTGTCACATCTGGAACTCACTACCATCAAGTATCTCTGATTCACTGTGTTCTCTTTCTGTATTTCCCTCTAAGCTCTTTAGTCATACCGATAGTGCTCACGCCATGCTCATTGTGGATCCAGAGACCAAATATATATATATTCACAAGACAGACATTCCTCTAGGTAAAATGAAGTAAGTCTCAGCAAAATAAAAACACAGAAATTCCTGCAAAGACAAGTTTGGTCTTGTCTAACTACATTAGAAGAACCTAACTGTATTAGAAGGACCACTGTCAGTGGAAGTTGAAATAGAAATCTGAATGCCTGCCCCTCCCTCTACCCTATATTTCAATTTCAACAGAAACAAAATTTTATCTGGCTCTGACAATGCTGGAGCAGCACAGAGGAGGAAAGAGTGATGGGTGGGGGCGCACACACGTTCCAGCTAACTGCCGCTCTATGTACCGTTCACGCTTAGAGTCCAGGCTCTTGTTGGAAAGTTCATGAAGCAGGTGTTTGGAGGCTTGATTCCCATCCACAGGCACTAATTCACTCATTTTTCTTTATATTTCCTCATGCCTCCTTTTAAAATATTTATTTTATTATTTTCCACTCCCACCTAACGAAATATTTCTATACTTCATTTATTAAGTTATAGTTTTACACTTGAGTTGATTTCTTTCTCTATTTTATCTTCTCTTTGTCTCTCTCATATTTGTTCTCTAATGATTCCCCTTGCTTTTCTCTTATCTTTTATTTTTCTCCTTTGTTGCTTTTATTTTTCAACCTTCTTGCAGTTTCCAATATTTTTTCCACTCATTCTTCTTGTCTTCTCATTTCTCCTTTATTAGATCTCATGCTTACCTTACCATTAATTCTGAGAAGCATCACTATTGTTTTCTTTTCAAACAAGAGCAAGGACAGCACATGAAGTTTCTTCACTCCAATTGTTTTAAGGGTCAAAAATAACTAACTCACCTTTCAGTACTAAATTACTTTCCTTGAATAGTATCCTCTTTAAAATATACTGTGTGAACACTTTTAAATTATTTCCCACTACCTCAAATATGTTGTCTGTTTGTAACTAATCTTAATAAAAGTGGCAATATTTACTTTTATGCTTGAAAGAAATTTCTCATTAATCTACCCTACCAGCAAAAATATATCTCCAAAATAAGAATCTCCAAAAATATGTCTCCAAAAAAATCTCCAAAATAAGAATATGATGTCTATTAATATGTGCTATCTAGTTTGTAGCCCATAACGTATATAATTTCTAATCTTTTTGTGTTCTGAGAAATGTGGATAAAATTAAAGAGCGTCATCAAATCATTAACAGATACCAATGTTTATAATGCCACAATTTTGTAATGGACGTCATAGAAAAAGCCCTTGTTTAGGCATCTGTCTATCTGAGTTTAAGTTCTTCATCCTGCAGTTTTTTTAACCCTGAGATCTTGGGAAGGTCACTCATCTTCATTAGCCTGAGTTATTTTATCTCACTGTGTTGATTTACAAATATAATAAGGTCAGAATGATACAATAAGTAGCATATTGAAATCTGACTAAACCAAAATCAAATCAGGAAAAATGTAGATATTAAGAGGAACTTTAGTTCTAAGAAGTAAATGCATAATATAGATCCTCTGTCCCTGCCTTTGAAATGAGTCTCTGGGGTAAAGGTAGCTGTGTAAATGTAAGAGATTACAAGAAAAGAATTTATGGAGGTTTCACTTCAGCCAGCTGTCAAAGCCCGATTGTCACATGGAAAGACTATTTGCAAAAGAACCTCTCATCCCAGCAGGTATGCAAATAATCAGAGCTAGTCTCCTGCAAAATCATGAAGTTGGTAAAGATTTTCTTTGCATTCTAGCATTTCTGCGTTGGTTATGATTTCTGTTTCCTCACATCTTTCAGTTAATAGATATACATTTAGGACCAAGTATAAACATTCCCAAGGCAATGTTAATAAAGGCTTTATATATTCCCAATAAATGAATTCTAAATATTAGGAGAAACTGATGCTATATTATTAAGAACAGGTAAAAAGTGCTACCGTGTTATTGAATTCAGATTTAACATATTAATCTATTTCTATTATAATTCTGATCTTTGCATTTCAAGGCAGCAGATGTCCCACCTGAGATGTTGCAATATCTGTTTCCATTTCTTCCTTATGTTCTTTATAAATATGAAGAATGGCAAAAAACATTTACCTCTCTAGTATCTAATACTCCTCTCACACAGCAGATATCACCTCCGTCTAATAGAAGGAACAACAACTGATTTTTCCTGACTTCATTCTTAAATATCTCTTCTCACAGAGGAATCTCTTACACTTTGAAATATGCAACCAATTTGTGATGCAATGGAGAATGTACTTTGGGAATTGGAAGGCTAACAAAACTGTAAAACATTTTCCATGGGAATTGTTGGAATGCCAACAAAATATAGTCAAAGAATGAGACTCGAAACATGTTATACATAGTCAAGTAGATATGATTTAAAAGTCACTATGTCACTTCTAAGTTTTAAAATCAACATTCAGTCAGTGACAGAGATTACAGAACAGCCAGCATGTTTTTTAGGTTCATGTGGACAGAAAGCCAAAAGAAGTTATTTCTTACATCACTATTTTTTAAAGTATATAATAGGAAATCATTGTTATATCAAGAAAGGAAGTAATGTGGTCAGGTAGGTAGTATGTTAAATTCAATATATTTCTGGTGACAAATAGGCAAAGAAAAATAAATGATATTCACAGATATCCTTTGACATATTCCTTCTTAGAGAGGCAAACTGCATGTTGTAGGACTAATTCCTCACAAAGAGATATATTCTTAAATATACCCTATTGTGGTCTTGGCATTTGTTGACAAACTATTTTTTAATTAAATATTACTAAACAGAAGAAAAGTTCTGTGTGTAATATATATAGATAGACAGAAGTATAGAATATTATATCAAAAAGATAGCTATCATTTCTGGGTGAATTTTATATTTTTATTTTTCTTCATGTTATATTTTTCTTCATTGCCTGAATTAGTTGTAATAAACACATCATTTTTTTTTTTTTTTTTTTTTTTTTTTTAATTGCATTTTAGGTTTTGGGGTACATGTGAAAAACATGCAAGGTTGTTGCTTAGGTGCATACGTGGCAGTGTGATTTGCTGCCTTCCTCCCCTTCACCCATATCTGGCATTTCTCCCCATGCTATCCCTCCCCAATTCCCCACCCCCCCACTGTCCCCCCCACTCCCCCACAACAGACCCCCATGTATAGTGCTCCCCTCCCTGTGTCCATGTGTTCTCCTTGTTCAACACCCGCCTATGAGTGAGAACATGTGGTGTTTGATTTTGTGTTCTTGTGTCAGTTTGCTGAGAATGATGGTTTCCAGGTTCATCCATGTCCCTACAAAGGACGCGAACTCCTCGTTTTTAATGGCTGCATAATATTCCATGGTGTATATGTGCCACATTTTTCCTGTCCAGTCTATCATCGATGGGCATTTGGGTTGGTTCCAGGTCTTTGCTATTGTAAACTGTGCTGCAATGAACATTCGTGTGCATGTGTCCTTATAGTAGAACGATTTATAATCCTTTGGATATATGCCCAGTAATGGGATTGCTGGGTCAAATGGAATTTCTATTTCTAGGTCCTTGAGGAATCGCCACACTGTTTTCCACAATGGTTGAACTAATTTACACTCCCACCAACAGTGTAAAAGTGTTCCTATTTCTCCACATCCTCTCCAGCATCTGTTGTCTCCAGATTTTTTAATGATTGCCATTCTAACTGGTGTGAGATGGTATCTCAATGTAGTTTTGATTTGCATTTCTCTAATGGCCAGTGATGATGAGCATTTTTTCATATGCTTGTTGGCCTCATGTATGTCTTCTTTTGTAAAGTATCTGTTCATGTCCTTCGCCCACTTTTGAATGGGCTTGTTTGTTTTTTTCTTGTAAATCTTTTTTAGCTCGTTGTAAATTCTGGATATCAGCCCTTTGTCAGATGGGTAGGCTGCAAAAATTTTTTCCCATTCTGTTGGTTGCCGATTCACTCTATTGACTGTTTCTTTTGCTGTGCAGAAGCTGTGGAGTTTGATTAGGTCCCATTTGTCTATTTTGACTTTTGTTGCCAATGCTTTTGGTGTTTTGGTCATGAAGTCCTTGCCTACGCCTATGTCCTGAATGGTTTTGCCTAGGTTTCCTTCTAGTGTTTTTATGGTGTTAGGTCTTATGTTTAAGTCTTTAATCCATCTGGAGTCAATTTTAGTGTAAGGTGTCAGGAAGGGGTCCATTTTCTGCTTTCTGCATATGGCTAGCCAGTTTTCCCAACACCACTTATTGAACAGGGAATCCTTTCCCCATTGCTTGTTTTTATCAGGTTTGTCAAAGATCAGGTGGTTGTAGATATGTTGTGTTGCCTCCGACGCCTCTGTTCTGTTCCATTGGTCTATATCTCTGTTTTGGTACCAGTACCATGCTGTTTTGATTACTGTAGCCTTGTAGTAGAGTTTGATGTCTGGTAGTGTGATGCCTCCTGCTTTGTTCTTTTTGCTTAGAATTGACTTGGCTATGCGGGCTCTCTTTTGGTTCCATATGAAGTTTAAGGTGGTTTTTTCCAGTTCTGTGAAGAAGGTCATTGGTAGCTTGATGGGGATAGCATTGAATCTGTATATTACTTTGGGCAGTATGGCCATTTTCACGATATTAATTCTTCCTAACCATGAACATGGAATGTTTCTCCATCTGTTTGTGTCCTCTCTTATTTCGTTGAGCAGTGATTTGTAGTTCTCCTTGAAGAGGTCCTTTACATTCCTTGTTAGTTGTATTCCTAGGTATTTTATTCTCTTTGTAGCAATTGTGAATGGCAGTTCGTTCTTGATTTGGCTCTCTTTAAGTCTGTTATTGGTGTATAGGAACGCTTGTGATTTTTGCACATTGATTTTGTATCCTGAGACTTTGCTGAAGTTGCTTATCAGTTTCAGGAGCTTTTGGGCTGAGATGAGGGGGTCTTCTAGATATACAATCATGTCATCTGCAAATAGAGACAATTTGACTTCCTCCTTTCCTAATTGAATACCCTTTATTTCTTTTTCTTGCCTGATTGCTCTGGCTAGAACTTCCAGTACTATATTGAATAGGAGTGGTGAGAGAGGGCATCCTTGTCTAGTGCCAGATTTCAAAGGGAATGCTTCCAGTTTTTGCCCGTTCAGTATGATATTGGCTGTCGGTTTGTCATAAATAGCTTTTATTATTTTGAGATACGTTCCATCGATACCTAGTTTATTGAGGGTTTTTAGCATAAAGGGCTGTTGAATTTTGTCGAAGGCCTTCTCTGCATCAATTGAGATAATCATGTGGTTTTTGTCTTTGGTTCTGTTTATGTGGTGAATTACATTTATAGACTTGCCTATATTGAACCAGCCTTGCATCCCCGGGATGAATCCTACTTGATCATGGTGGATAAGCTTTTTGATGTGCTGTTGTAATCGGCTTGCCAGTATTTTATTGAAGATTTTTGCATCTATGTTCATCATGGATATTGGCCTGTAGTTTTCTTTTCTTGTTGAGTCTCTGCCAGGTTTTGGTATTAGGATGATGTTGGTCTCATAAAATGATTTGGGAAGGATTCCCTCTTTTTGGATTATTTGGAATAGTTTCAGTAGGAATGGTATCAGTTCCTCTTTGTATGTCTGGTAGAATTCGGCTGTGAACCCATCTGGGCCTGGGCTTTTTTTGGGTGGTAGGCTCTTAATTGCTGCCTCGACTTCAGACCTTGTTATTGGTCTATTCAGGGTTTCGACTTCTTCCTGGTTTAGGCTTGGCAGGAGGCAGCTGTCCAGGAATTTATCCATTTCCTCCAGGTTTTCTAATTTATGTGCATAGAGTTGTTTGTAATAATCTCTGATGATGGTTTGAATTTCTGTGGAATCTGTGGTGATATCCCCTTTGTCATTTTTTATTGCATCTATTTGGTTATTCTCTCTTTTCTTTTTTATTAGTCTGGCTAGTGGTCTGTCTATTTTGTTGATCTTTTCAAAAAACCAGCTCCTGGATTTATTGATTTTTTGAAGGGTTTTTCGTGTCTCTATCTCCTTCAATTCTGCTTTGATCTTAGTTATTTCTTGTCTTCTGCTAGGTTTTGAGTTTTTTTGATCTTGCTCCTCTAGCTCTTTCAATTTTGACGATAGGGTGTCAATTTTAGATCTCTCCTTTCTTCTCATGTGGGCACTTATTGCTATATATTTTCCTCTAGAGACTGCTTTAAATGTGTCCCAGAGATTCTGGTATGTGGTGTCTTCATTCTCGTTGGTTTCGAAGAACGTCTTTATTTCTGCCTTCATTTCATTGTTTATCCAGTCAACATTCAGGAGAAAGTTGTTCATTTTCCATGAGGCTGTGCGGTTCTGGGTTGGTTTCTGAATTCTGAGTTCTAACTTGATTGCACTGTGGTCTGAGAGACTGTTTGTTATGGTTTCCGTTCTTTTGCATTTGCTGAGGAGTGATTTACTTCCAATTATGTGGTCAATTTTAGAGTAGGTGTGATGTGGTGCTGAGAAGAATGTATATTCTGTGGATTTGGGGTGGAGAGTTCTGTAAATGTCTATTAGGTTTGCTTGTTCCAGGTCTGAGTTCAAGTCCTGGATATCCTTATTAATTTTCTGTCTCGTTGATCTGTCTAATATTGACAGTGATGTGTTGAAGTCTCCCACTATTATTGTGTGGGAGTCTAAGTCTCTTTGTAAGTCTTTAAGAACTTGCCTTATGTATCTGGGTGCTCCTGTATTAGGTGCATATATATTTAGGATCGTTAGCTCTTCTTGCTGCATTGATCCTTTTACCATTATGTAATGTCCTTCTTTGTCTCTTTTGATCTTTGTTGCTTTAAAGTCTATTTTATCAGAGATGAGAATTGCAACTCCTGCTTTTTTTTGCTCTCCATTTGCTTGGTAAATCTTCCTCCATCCCTTTATTTTGAGCCTTTGTGTATCCTTGCATGCGAGATGGGTTTCCTGGATACAGCACACTGATGGGTTTTGGCTTTTTATCCAATTTGCCAGTCTGTGTCTTTTGATTGGGGCATTTAGTCCGTTTACATTTAGGGTTAATATTGTTATGTGTGAATTCAATCCTTTCATTTTGGTGCTAGGTGGCTGTTTTGCCCTTTGGTTGATGCAGATTCTTCATTGTGTTGATGCTCTTTACCTTTTCGTGTGTTTTTGGAGTGGCTGGTACTGGTTGTTCTTTTCTATGTGTAGTGCCTCCTTCAGGAGCTCTTGTAGAGCTGGTCTGGTGGTGATGAACTCTCTGAGTTCTTGCTTGTTCACAAAGGATTTTATTTTTCCTTCACTTATGAAGCTTAGTTTGGCTGGATACGAAATTCTGGGTTGAAAGTTCTTTTCCTTAAGGATGTTGAATATCGGCCCCCACTCTCTTCTGGCCTGTAGGGTTTCTGCTGAGAGATCTGCAGTGAGTCTGATGGGCTTCCCTTTGTGGGTAACCCGACCTTTCTCTCTGGCTGCCTTTAGTATTTTCTCCTTCATTTCAACCCTGGTGAATCTGATGATTATGTGTCTTGGGGTTGCTCTTCTAGAGGAGTATCTTTGTGGTGTTCTCTGTATTTCCTGGACTTGAATCTCGGCCTGCCTTGTTAGGTTGGGGAAGTTTTCCTGGATAATATCCTGAAGAGTATTTTCCAGCTTGGATGCATTCTCTTCGTCACATTCAGGTACACCTATCAAACGTAGATTAGGTCTTTTCACATAGTCCCATATTTCTTGTTGACTTTGTTCATTCCTTTTTACCCTGTTTTCTGTAATCTTGCCTTCTCGTTTTATTTCATTGAGTTGATCTTCGACCTCTGATATCCTTTCTTCTGCTTGGTCAATTCGGCTGTTGAAACTTGTGCATGCTTCACGAAGTTCTCGTGTTGTGTTTTTCAGCTCCGTCAATTCGCTCATGTTCCTCTCTAAGTTGTCCATTCTTGTTAGCATTTCGTCAAGTCTTTTTTCAAGGTTCTTAGTTTCTTTGCATTGGGTTAGAACATGTTCTTTTAGCTCACGGAAGTTTCTTATTATCCACTTTCTGAAAGCTGATTCTGTCATTTCATCACACTCATTCTCCGTCCAGTCTTGTTCCCTTGCTGGTGGGGAGTTGTGATCCCTTGTAGGAGGAGAAGTGTTCTGGTTTTGGGTGTTTTCATCCTTTTTGCGCTGGTTTCTTCCCATCTTTGTGGATTTTTCCACCTGCTGACTTTGTAGTTGTTGTCTTTCTGATTTTGGTAATTTTAAGTCTGCTGTGGCAGAACTCATAAACCCCCTGCTCTTCCCCCGAGGTGTTTTGTCCCAGGGAGTTACTGTTTTATGATGTTCCCCTGTGCGGTTGCTGTTTTCCCTGCCCACAAGGTGGCAGCCTAGTCACACTCAGGTTGCAGAGGCTTCGCTAAGCTGCTGTGGGCTCCACCCAGCTTCCGTGTGAACTTCTGGGTGTAGTTAGAACTGCTTCCGCTATGTTGGCCCGCCCCTGTAGTGACGGAGTCTCTGTAGTGGCGGATTGCCTTGGTACAGAACAGCAGGGTGCCTATGGAGAACGCCCCTCCTCCACAGAGCTGGACCGTCCCGGTTTCAGTTGTGTTTCAGGTCTTCTTGCTGGGTAAGAGGGGACACCGTCTCATCTGATCTGCCTCCGGAGCCGCTGCGTTGGCTAAAGCCGCGGCTCTGAGATTCGTGGCGCTGGCCTGGCTCCCCGTTTCAGCTCCCCTTGCTGGCTTATAGGGGATTCACACTCTCTCACTTTGTACAGTGAGCCGTTGCCTCAGGGTGCCGGCCCAGCGGCTGCGCCGTTCAAGCCAGCGGCGCCAGTGGCGCTGGCGACCCGTGTGGCTTCTCTGCGTGTGAATCTCCTGGTCTGTGGGCAGTAAAAATCAGTCTGGAAATACGGCGTCCACTCACCCTCTGTGCTTTCTCTCGGAGCTGCATTCCCGAGTTCCTCCTAAGCGGCCATCTTGGATCTCCAAAACACATCATTTTTATAGTTGGAATAAAAGTAAATCTGTATAAAGACTAGTACATTTAAGTATAACTGTCCCAAATCTTAGAAAAGGAAGGAAGGAAGGAAGGAAGGAAGGAAGGAAGGAAGGAAGGAAGGGAGGGAGGGAGGGAGGGAGGGAGGGAGGGAGGGAGAGAAGAAAGGGAAGGAAGGAAGGAAGGTAGAAAGAAAAGAAAGAGAGAAAGAAAGGGAAGGAAGGGAAGGGAAGGGAAGGAAAGAGGAGGGAGAGAGGGAGACATATTATCCTTACCGCCTTTCCCTTGAAGATGATCTCTGCTTTCAAAATTTGCTTAGTTATCTTTTTTATTCCACTACGATGTGCCCAAATGTGCATATTTTTGTTTTTTATTGTTTTCTTTGTTTGTTTTTGATGGCAGGGTCTGGCTCTGTGGCTTAGGCTGAAGCTTAGTGCAGTGTTGCAATCATAGCTCACTGCCCTCAAGCTCTCAGGCTCCATTGATCTCTCACCTCAGCCTGCAGAGTACCTGGGACTACAAATTAGGCATCACCACCCTGGCTAATTTTTTTCATTTTTTGATAGAGACTGGATTTCGACATGTTGTTGGACTGGTCTCAAACTCCTGGTCTCAAGTGATCTGCCGGCCTTGGCCTCCCAAACTGCTGGGATTACAGGTATGAGTCACCACATCTGCCCCCTAAATGTGTATTTTAAAACATTTATCCTATTATTATTTTGGTGGGATTCCTGATTATGAAGTTTGGTGTCTTTTATTAGGTTTGAAAAAATTTCAGCAATATTTCTTCAATATAATGTCCACTACATTTTATTTATCCTCTCAATTGAAATTCATGAGATATATTTAGATCTTCTTTTTCTATTTTCAATGTCTCTTAGTCTCTTTTATACCATTATGTCTCTTCCCAGCATAATTCAGTTCCTTAACAGTATATGCTAAGTTACTGATTCCATCTAATTTACAATTACATACATTTGTTGAATTTTTCATCTGAATCTGAATTTCTCTTTTTCTTAAGATTTTCTGTTTATTTTTACAGTATATTTATCCCTCTTCATATTTTATTTATTTATTTATTTATTTGTTTATTTTTAATTTAAAGGAGTTTAATTGAGCAATGAATGATTCACAAATTGGGCAGCACTCAGAATCACAGCAGATTCAGAGACTCCAGCACAGCCATGTGGTAGAAGAAGATTTATAGACACAAAAAGGGAAGTGACAAACAGATGTCAGAAGTGAAGTATAGAAACAGCTGGATCGGTTAGAGCTCCAGATTTGCCTTATTTGAACACAGTTTGAACACTGGACAGCGTGTGAGTGGTTGAAGTACGGCTGCTGGGATTGGACAAGACTCAGCTATTGTTACAGGCGCATAGTCCTCAGTTAGGTTTTCAATCTTGTGTATCTATTAAGTTAGGTTGCAATTCATCTACTCAAATATAGACATACAGAGTTCTTCTCAGGCCATACTTAGTTTGCTTTAACAGAGCTTTCATGAATCAAAGCACAGAAACATTTGGTGTTTTATTTACAGAACTCCGGAATAGATTTTGGGGACATTTCTTCCAGAATGGCACTCCGGGAAAAACTGAAGTGTAAAACTTTTGACTGGTACCTGAAAAATGTTTACCCACTCTTGAAGCCAATACACTCCATCATAGGCTATGGAACAGTGTGTATGATGAAATTGCATTTTGGATTTTACATGTTCGACTGTAAAGAAAATGCAGGCTGAATCATGTGATTGCCTGTCCTGCCCAACACACCCTTCCTGCCCTGGCTTTCTCCTCAGCTCTTTGCCCTCAACCCTCTCAGTTTCCTTTCATTCCTTGCTCCCCGATCCCCATCTCTTTTCCTCATCTCTGCTTCTAGTACCCTTGAAAACTGTAGCTATTGCCTGGACCCTGTCAGTTTCTCCACCAATTGCAGCGATTGGCCTTGCCCATCTGAACTCCACAGAGCCCTCTTCATATTTTCATTCCTTTCTTTGTTTTTCTAAACACATCCAACTTACTTAATTTGCATTCTATATCTCTTTTATGGTTTTGATCTTTCTCTGTGTTGTTCTGATTCTCCCTCACAGAGCCTCGCTTTATTGTATATTCACTCATTTCTGACTGTAAACTTTTACTTCTTGAAAGTTTATCTGTAGAATATTTTGAGTCCTGGAATAAACATAAGAACTTCCAGAAGATATTGGTGTTTCCTTCTGTAAAGAGACATTCCAACTCTGGCACCAGAAACTTTGAACAAAATTATTAGCATGCAGTGAACAAAATGATCAACTTGCAATAAATTTCAAACACAAAAAATATATAGGATCCCACTTGTGTTTCATTAATTTTTCTTTTTTCTCTTTTGCATTTTTGAGGTGGTAGGATTTTTTTGAAAGTTATTTTATACTTCCCTAAGAATATATCCTTTGAGACTTCAGCTAGTTTTGGAATATATCATTGGTTGAATATACCATGGTGTGAATCCTGGGCTTTGTCTGCTATCCACCTGCAGCCCTACCACCAGGCTTGAAAACAGAACATAAGTCTTCACAATGAAAGCTGATTTCTGTTCATTTATTTCTCTGGGTTCCTAATTTTATAATATTTTAAACGATTTTTATCCAAAATGTGTATTTTTCTTTTCTTTTAGTGAAAGATGCACAGGGTGGAAATGGAGTACAGTTCTCTGGTTTCTGCATTGTCACAGCAGATAGCACTTCATACAGTTCTGCCTTGCTTACCTTAGTTTTAGTCTTAGGTTTTTAGTTTAATAAGCCAATATTATATTAAATACAGTAGCTCCCTCTCATCCACAGTGTTGCTTTCTGTAGTTTCTGTTGTCCATGGTCAACCTCAGTACAAAAAGTGTTACATGGAAAATTCCAGCAATAAACAATTCCTAAGTTTTAAATTATGCCTCATTCTAAGTGGCATGATGAAATCTCAAGCTGTCCTCCATCCTTCCAGGAATGTGAGTCATCCCTTTGCCCAGTGTATCCATGTTGTACATGCCACCTGCATGTTAGTCACTTAGTAGCCACCTTGGTTATCAGTGAGACAGCATCACAAGTGCTTGTGTTCAAGTAATCCTTATTCTATTTAATAGTGGCCCCAAAGAGTAAGAGTAGTAATGCTGGCGTATTGTTATAATTGTTCTATTTTATTATTAGTTGTCATAAATCTATTAATGTGCCTAATTTATAAATTAAACTTTATCATAGGCATGTATGTATGGAAAAAAATGGTATATATAGGGTTTGGTGCTATCCATGGTTTCTGGCATCCACAGGTGTCTTGGAACATATCTCATATGGATAAACACCACATGTTCTTGCTCATAAGCGGGTGTTGAACAATGAGAACGCATGGACACAGGAAGGGGAACATCACACACTGGGGACTATTGGAGGGTGAGGGCTAAGGAAGGGATAGTAGGGGGTGGGGGTATTGGGGAGGGATAACATTAGGAGAAATACCTAATATAGTGACAGGGGGGATGGATGCAGCAAACCACCATGGCATGTGTATACCTATGTAAGAATCCTGCACGACCTGCACATGTACCCCAGAACTTAAAGTATAATAAAAAATATCATGAAAAAAGAGGACTACTGTATAAACATATATACATACACACCCAACCTTTTGTCCTAGTCACCTGGCTGGCAGAAATTTGTTCTCTGATAATTTCTTCAAACGAGGTCTTAAAAACAACATTCTCGCCTGTAATCCCAGCACTTTGTGAGGCCGAGGTGGGCGGATCACGAAGTCAAGAGATGGAGACCATCCTGGCCAACATGATGAAACCCCGTCTCTACTAAAAATACAAAAAAAAAAAAAAAAAAAAATAGCTGGGCACGGTGGCGTGCGCCTGTAGTCCCAGCTACTCGGGAGGCTGAGGCAGGAGAATTGCTTGAACCCGGGAGGCGGAGCTTGCAGTGAGCCGAGATTGCGCCGCCGCACTCCAGCCTGGCGCCTGGCGACAGAGCAAGACTGTCTCAAAAAAAAAAAAAAAAAAAAATTCTCAGGTATGTGTTGCATATTTAAAACTTCGTGGCCTTTTTATTTAAATGCCAGTTTTGCGGCATATAAAATCTGAGGGTTACACTTACTTATGTAAGGAATTTGTAGCTTGTCTTCACCTGGATATCTATTTAATGGTAATTATATTTTGGAACAATGCATGATAAGCCAACTGGCCTGCTTCCAATGGAGAAGGAGGGGTGAGACTTTATAAACCTTGTTAAAGAAAATCCCTGAGAAAAGAGATTGCCAATGATACTTGTTTTTTTCTTTATATATTCATATGTTTTTAAATTTTAATGAATATATTTTATTTTAGTAATTAAAAGACAAAAGAACTTTAATTTTGTTTGAGCAATAAAGCTATTTTTTAACCAGATGTAATAATAAAATTTATCTTGTTAATACTGAAATTAGCAAAAAGCCAGGAGACACATCCACCTTCTGAGACTTGGATTCTAAAGTCTCACACAAATCAGTGATAATTGAAAGTATAATCCCAATGTAGAGGTAAAAATAATTTACTCAATCAAGATATCGCTGATTTTAAACTACTGCTCGGCAGCAGTTTTGAAAGGAAGGTGGAGTAGGAGAGACTGAAAAAAAAAAAGAGATTAAAAGACATTTAAAAGTAACCGAAATAAAATGAAGGCATTATATAGGGAAAAGGAATCCTGAAACAGATTTTGTATTTGACTGCAGAGAATATTGAGCTTTTTGGAAACAATATTCAATGAGACAAGATTGCATATGAGGTTAACACCTATTTCTTCTACACTAACCTGCCTTATCCCTGTTCATCATTTAAGTCAGAGGTTCTCAACCTGACAGAGTTCTTTATTCTTGGCACTATTGACATTTTGGGCCAGATAATTCATGTGGGTGTCAGGGGCTGGGGCTGTCCTGTGCATTGTAAGATGTCTAAATAGTACAAGATGCCAATATACATCCTCAGTTGTGACCACCAAAAATGTCTCTGGGCACTTCCAAATGTTCTCCAACGGGTGAAATTGCTCTCAGTCTTTATTCCAATCACGTCCTCCATGAATCGGGCTCGGTTATTACTTAATAGAGTTTGTCAGAAGTTCCCCTTTTCTTCATTGATATGAGTTTATAATTTCAGATAATATTCCTAAGTAAGCAACTAGCTATCACACTACTATTTTTATGCCTTTTTCTCCTGTGTATTACTAGCTTCCATATTTTCAGTAAATATCCTTCTATAGTACAGTGTGCTAGTGTTTGAAGAGCATATTAAATCAGTGGTCTCTTTCTCAAGAACATCAGTCCTAGTTTGATGAAAGATAAGTGACAAAATGAATAGAAGTCTGGCTAGATCAAGTATAGAGAAATGACAATAAGATGATACAGATTTAGAAATATAACTCATTTTAACATATATATATATATATATATATATATATATATATATATCTTTTCTCATGCTTTGTCATAAAACATTAGAGAAGTCTACTGTTTTATTCACTTCCAGGTGATGAGAAGTCAACTCAAAAATCAGGACTCATAACATCAATCTGTGCCTTTGGATTCCTAGAGGAAAAGTAACATAATATTGAAGATAGAAGAAGGTTATCATAAGGAAAAAATCTCAATGCAAAAAATAAGCTTTGTGTACCACCATTCCATTCTACGAATCCAAGGTACACTGGGTCTGGCACAAATTACCTTGTCAATTAATAAATAAACTCTCTGTAAATGAATAGTAACTCTAGGAACAGTTATGCCATTTACTTTTCTATATTCATTCCTAATGTTGACAAGAATCTAATTAACTTAAAATTTAGCCCATATTACATTATCAAATTTAAAAAAGAAGACTAAAGCTTAATACACCCAATGTGTTCTTGCCCTTCAATGAAAAGAATACCTAGTTTTGAAATTAAAAACTTAAATTTAAGTAATAAACATAACCTATTATATCAAATGTTCTAATCTACATTCTGTTGTAATTTTACATTCTGAAGCATGGAGAGTAAATGAGTTTTCAGTGCCTGAGAATAGGAAATCAATCCTTAATAATTCTCTAAGGGATCATGGGAACCAATACATCTAGGTCTCTTCTATGTGCACTAAAAAATGGCTTCATGAGAAAGAACTCTGAATTAAGTGCTAACAAAAGCAGCACCCTACCAATTAAGTTTAACATGAGAGGCAGAATTAGCAATTATGGAAAGCATACAAAAGTGGCAAAGGAGATAATGGTTTTTTTAAAATTACACAGCTAGATGTCTACCAATCCCAGTCAACCTAGAACCTTTTCTCCCCAAGCCTACTTTCACTCTGAAGGATTTAAGTAGGGACTGGCTATAAAAACTCCTAGTTGCCTGGAGGCTTCATCTGGAATGAGATCGATCTTGTGTAGCAAGCAAATTACAACTCTGCTTTGAATTCATAAAAATTGTTTCCATAATGTGATAAAATTTTGAGTTCTGTCTCCAAACTGTTGAATGAACACCACCTGAAACATAAACTGAAATACCTTAAATAAATGAATCCTCCTTTCCATTATTAACTCTGGGAACAAGAGGAGATTAAAGGACAAATAATCTCTTTTTCCAGACCCAGCAAGATGGTTTACCGGATACAATTCCACTGAGCCAACACTAAAACATGACAACAATATTTATTTGCTAACTTGAAGCTAGCTGCATTCATATGCTTGCTATTTACTTCATATTTATAGTGAACATGTCTCCATGTCTTATTTTTATTTCTCAACACATTCTCCTCGGAGGCAGAGCCTCTGCAGAGTAGTACTCAATAAATTGTTAAAACGTACTTTAGCAGATCATTATTATAGCTTAAATTCTAATAATGATCTGTTGGGAATTTCAGGGTGGGTGTGGGAATTTCAGGGTGGGTGTGAGAATTTATTTTCATCTTAGTGCCTCTATTTTGTCAATATAAAGAGGAACTAATAGAGAAAATTTATAGTAAAATTTTAAGAACACAAATCAAAGGAGGAAGTAAATGCAGCATTATTACTACAAATACTTCCTGCTTTACAACAATGATCCTTAGGATCACAAAATATATTTGGTGATCAACTTCCTCATGGCTGTCTTTACTTCCTTGTTTCTCAATGTGTAAATAATGGGATTAAGTAAAGGGAATATCACAGTATGAAACACAGACACCACTTTATCTAGGGAAAAAGAGTCAAATGGGCGAGCATAAATGTAGATGGATGGCCCAAACATTAGCACCACAATGGTAATGTGGGAATAGCAGGTGGACATGGCCCTGTTGGTATTCTCACCTGAGCCTGCGAGTTTCTTAAGCATGGCCAGCAGGAAGACATAGGACATTAACAGAGCAATGAAACACACCACAGAGATCAGACCACTGCTAAAGATCATCACTAACTCCTCTGGGAAGGTGTTGGCACAGGCAATCCGGACAACCTGTGTGATGTCACAGAAGTAACTGTCTAACTCATTGGGCCCACAGAAAGGAAGCCGAACAATGAGAGCCACCTGTATTATAGAATGAATGAAGCCTCCCATCCAGGAGAGAGCCACCAGGATATAGCAGAGACGTCGATTCATGATAGTAGCATAGTGGAGGGGTCGGCAGATAGCAGCATAACGGTCAAAGGCCATCACTGTGAGCAAGAACATCTCTGATGCCCCAACAAAGTGTAAGAAGAAGAGCTGCACAATGCATCCACCAAAGGAAATTATCTTCCTCTCCACAAAGAAGTCTATGAGCATTTTAGGGGCTGTAATGGAAGAGTACCAAATATCAAGGAAGGCCAGATTAGCCAACAGGAAATACATAGGAGAAGTCAGATGAGGGTCAAGCCTGATGGTGCAAATGATAAGGATATTTCCTGGTAGGATGAACAAATAGAAGGATAGAAATACAGCAAATAGGACTAGTTGGACCTCCCGAGTCTGGGATAGGCCAGTGAGAACAAATTCTGACACTGTGGTGTAATTTGCAGTTGCCATTTCTTCAATTAACTTTTTTCATAATATAGCTACAAAAATTAAAGAAACTATAATTAGTCCACATAGCATTTAACTAGAGTCGTATCACTGCTTTCCAATTGTCTTATGCTTATGTTCCCTGTCATTAACAGATTGCATAAGGATACATTTGGTTGCCCATTTTATATTTGATAAACCAGGAGGGAGAGAATATATGATGAACTTGTGAATTAGAAACATTAAAACTATATGAAGTGTAGCATATATTTGAAACTCAAATCTCAGCTTGTTAATGTTAAAAATCTTACTTTTCATGAAATTCGGCAATGCACTGATTCGTCCCCTAAACATCTACATTAGTAAGAAATATGTGCAGCTACTTCTGAGAATAGCCAAATTTTAGAGTGGTTATCAGAGATGTAGCCTTTTTTTGTAGATCTTTTTTTGTTGAGAAATCTTGCCAACCTGAAAACTTAGGCTTGCAGTCTAATAGCACATATCCAGATCTAGCAGTATTTTAGTTGTAATACATAAAAGAGATCCCAAAGCAGCATGAGTAATGAATGGACATGTTTTTCCATAACTAAAACCTGTACAGCTTGATCCTTGGCATCAGGTAACCAGTCACAATATATAGCTATGCAAGGCCCTATAAAAAAATTCTTCTAGCTGTGACCAGATTCATCAATGCCTGATACTACACTGACTATGAAATTTGCTCACCATTTCAGGAAAGTAAGTAGAAGGTGTAGTGATCTGAGAAATGGGTATGCTTGCTACCCAATTTGACCCTGAGCTGATCTGCTCTGCTGTTTCAAGGTGACAATAAGAATAATATTATTCTTAAAATTTTGCTTATTGCCCTGATTGAACCTGACACCACTAAGTAGAACAAAACTTGTCAGATAAAAATGAAATGAACAGCTCACGTTACCAAATGTGCTTTTCTTTAGGTAAGGTTAAAAACTGTCACACCAAAGTAAGTTTTGCTCTGACCAATAGCCAATACAAGAGTGTTGGTTTTTTTTCTGCAGATGTGATATTTTATGATATTGCCTCTCTTATTACTTAAAAAATTAAATATGAAAAAGAATTTTTTAAAAGTTAAAGTTCTGTAAAACCAAGTAGATGTGACTGTGTCCAAACACTTACGGGCACTATGTACACTACTGAGTAAAGAAACTAAATGCACCATTTTTGGAACCTACTGGCTCAATTTGTACATAATTAACAAACATAGATAAATGACTTTCAGTATCTTATAGAGTCATTGTGTTCTGAAGAAGAGATGGCTTGCCACAAGCAGACACAAAGGAAAAAAGATCAGTGTTTTCCAGGAATCTGGCAGCAAGAGGAAGAAAAGTAAAAATACTCAGAAAGTGAGCAGTGTGGAACTATTTAGAAAAGGGATCAATTTCCCCGTCTCCATAAATTGCCCAGTATGGACCTCAGTGAGTTAATTAAGCATATTTAGTAAGACAGGAAAATTTAAAATTTGATTTAGGAAGATTTTAATCAAAAGAAAGATAATAAGTTTATCTAGAATGACATATTTCCTAAGATTCCAAAAAACAATGATTTTAACTATATTTACCTGAAGGAAGCAGCTCATAGCCCCGTAACTAATAACACAACAGGCATAACTATATATACTTGTTGTGCTATTAGTTATGAAGGCCATGAGTTAGTTATATACTAACTCATTTACATTCACTGATAAGTCAACTATGAGGTTCCAACAATCAATTTTCTACCAAAAGCATCTCAAATGTGATTATTCAGCTCATTTACATATTTTGCTATTATGCTATGCAGTTTCTGACCAGATAGAAGTGATTATTCATTCTTAAGTAAATAATTGTCCCTTTATTATTGAAAGGAGATGAATATTTTAAAGCAGTAAATACCATTACATGACCATATGCTTTTTATATTATTATAGGGACATGATGAAGCAATTCTGATTGTTGTCACACAAATTATGCCTTCCTCCTCTGCTCTATTCCACAGTCATTCCACTAAAGCAGAAGTAGAAAATGGCACTAATCTAGAAAGAATTTAGGTGAATGAGTGTTGATGTCTTATACATCAGGTATTGTGGAATAGAAAGGGTGATTTTACCAGAATAAGTATTGAAGAGATTTTGTTTTGTATCTCAATGTAAAAGATATGACATAAAATTAGAAACTAATTATATATATTTTGCATTAAGAACCAAAATTAACCTCATTTATTCCTTAGGACAAAAATGCAAAGGATTCATCCCTCTGCACTCCTTGATGAATGTCTCTCTCCTTCTCCTCTACACTTCACAACTGTCAGTGGAAAAGAAGTATTTTACTGGAGCATCTCAATCCAATAGTCAGGCAGCCAATCAAACTCCCTATCCCCAAGCTATTAATGCTCAGCCACTACTTATAACACACACACACACACCCCACTATACCATGTCACTTTCTCAAGGAAGACCAAAAACCTATTTTCCCTACATTAACATGACCATGACCTAAAATATCATAAAACACGCAACAATTCTTATTCTGTCCAGCACTTGTCATTTAATGCATGTCAGAAAAAGCTATCTACATGTGATATTAAAAAGTCTATTCCTAGGTATATACCTTCTGTATCACTTCTATAAACTATTCGTTTGTTTATCCAATAGACATTTAGGGAGTATCTACTATATGCTACCTGCTGAGACACAACAATGAACAAGGAAGACTCAATATTTGCCTCATTAAACTTCCATTCTAAAAATATAGACAGATATTAAATAAGTAAACAAGCAAATAAGAATAAAATAAAATATAAATAAGTGAAATAAAATAATCACCACTAGTACCAAGAGACAAGAAGGAAATAAAAAGGGGGCGATGATAGAGTAAATGATGATGGAGGGTGGTATGCGTGTGACGGAGTATTTTTTAAAAAGGTTTTCTGAGTTGGTGACCTTTTGCTAACTTTGAAAGTTTGAAGAAAAGCATTTTAGGAATAGAGAATAGAAAATGAAAAGGCCTTCTGGCATGAAAGGGTTTCTAAGAACTGTAGAAGACCCACAACTAGTAGAAGGATAAAAACAGAATAAAGAGATGGTCGAAAACCAAGTAATATAGTCCACAATAATAAAATTGGACTTCCAATTTTCTTTCAATATGTTTTACAATAAAACTTGGAGAATAGCTTAATACAATTTGCAATTTAGAAATATCACTCTAGCTGCTTTGTGAAGAAATTGGAGAGAGACAACATTACAGGAAAAAAATTGTGTGGCTTAAACTAATGATACGCAATAGTTATTTGGAGAAAGGAATAATTTGTTTAGAAAATATTGAGGAGATACAATATTTAGGAGATAAACACGATTTATCAGTGGATCATATGTTGCTATTGTCATACTTCCAAAGGCAGCTGGAATTTGAACTCCACAATGACAATTTTAAAAAATTGTCTTTCTGTGTTCTGTGTCTAAAATGAGGTTCATCTAGCATATTTCAGGTCCTTAATAAAATTGGTCTGAATAAACTATACATACTTGGGTATGCACTGTAACACCCCAAGAAAGGCTGGGAATTGTGCCAAGAAAACTCAAAGCAAGGAATTACGTTTGTGGGAAATTCTTGGGGGAGATAAGCCACTCATAAAGACTGACTTAGGACATTTTTTTCCAAGGTTGCCATTTAGGAGGGGATGTCTATTCCAAATCAGCGCTTACTCTAAGAGCAGTTATTGGGTAAGTTGCTTACGAAAATTTACTTCATCTCATATCTACCTACCTACTCCTCCTAAGCTTCTGCTCCTGTTTTAACAACATCTAGAAAATTCCCATTCTTAATCTGCAGAGACGTAGTTCCTAGAGGACTATGTGGAAATACCCAGTACAGAGGCATTCCCTGTAGGTGACTGAACTGTGAAATCTCAAGAGAACCAATGCTTTGGGGGAAAACAATAACCTGTGTGATACTGAGGTCATGAAATCTTCCTCTATGACAGTTTCTTCATAGCAACAGGAGGGGTTTTAACTAGAATTTTAAGAAATATTCTACCTCTAAAATCCTATGATTCTATTAAGTAAAAGTAGGTTGAGAGTAAAATTCTCAGAAAGGTAAATTAAGAATGATTTGGGTATCAATAGGGGGAAACAGTGATGTAATCACCATTGTGGATAGATATAACACTTAGAAATAATGTGAATTAATGTTACTATGTTTAGGATATTGAGCTCACTTATTCTTCGGGATGGTGAGGAAGAATTATACAGAAGCATCTTCACCATATAAATGGTATATGGAAGCCCAGAGACCTCGAGTGTCATAAATAAACCAGTAGCAGAAAAATATCAAGATGTAGTAATTACATCAATGTTCTGTATGCATTGTTGCCCATAGAAAACTAGGTAAGAAGAAATCAGAGAAGGGTTGATCTCACTATTAGACTATTTTGAAGAACATTTGCTGCTTATTTCTCTTTTAATATACTGTAATATTAAAGTGTATTATATAATACACATATATTTATACTTATATACTTATACGATAAGTATAAATGTATGTGTATTATATAATACACTTATACATTTATTTTATATATAAAATATATTATATATACTTATATATTACAATTATATATTTACATATAATACATAAATATATATTATAATGTTATATTATAATATAAATCTATTTCTTGCTTCTTTGTCTTTTAATCTACTTAGATATGGGGTGTTAGTGCTGTCAACTGAAGAATGATGAGGTTCATACATTTGGAAAGGAGCTTTATTTCTCATAGAGTTGCAGCCTGCAGGGTGGCCAGGCTGGGAAGCATACCCTCTGGCCAGAAAACAGAAACAGATATTTCAAAGGAGTGTCAAAGGGAATATATACTGAGTGAGATGGCCAAATATATATGCATAGTAAGCTATAGGAGGAGTCATGAATATTTATGAAAGGAGAACCATGCACATGCACATTTGCGCTTCATGCTCCTTCATGAGTGGCATATCGTTGGTCTCTTATCAGGAAGGAATGCTGGTTAATTGTTGTGTTGAAACCCCCCAAAAAAGAGGGACAGCTTCAGTGGTTGGTTGATATCAGCAGTGGAGTCTTTCAAAAGAGCTGGTTTCTATTTAGCCCTTAGGTAGGGAAGTCATGGCAGTTAAGTGAGGATGAGGATGTAAGAAGGCATATCTGACCTCCTATCTTGTCATGGCTGAAAACTCAGCTTTTAAGGTTACTCTCAGGTCCCCCTGGCCAAGAGAGGATCCATTCAGTAAGTTGGGGAGCTAAGGGTTTCATTTTTATTTTATTTCTCAGTGCCTTCATTCTAACCACAGCTGAAGCACTTACTATCTATGTAACCCTGAGGAACACATTTACCTCTCTCTGCCTCAATGTGCCTCATGGAAATAATGAGTGCAGTGGAAATAATAACAGTACCTACTTCATAGGTATTGCAATGATTAATGTATATAATGCTCCCCACATTTTTCCCAGACTCACAGTCCTGTTACATTTTTGATGTATTACTATTATTAAATCCTTCAGCTAGTCTCAGAAGCCTCTTTTCTGAAATGCTTGAAATTTTGTATGAATTTTGCATAAATAAGTTCCATAGGAATGCCATATTTCTATGGCTCCCATAATAGTAGACCTCCAGTAAATATTTTAACTCATTACACTGTAATTTTTCAGTTTGTATTTTGTAAAACATAACAGAAACTCTGAGCTCCTTGAGTCATGGAGTATGTCTCATTTATCTGTCTAGTGCCTGAGGTAGTTTCCAGCATGCTATTGTCTTCAATACGTGTTTGTTAGATGGATGGATGGATGGATGGATGGATGGATGGATGGATGGAATGATTACATGGATTTTTAATTGAATAAATAAATCAAAAGGCTTTGAAAAATTTAAATATCATAACATCTAATTGTTTCTATTACTTCATTTAGTCTTTCCTTACTCTGCTATATGATTCTTAATTTTGCTGTATGGTATCCTTTTTTTAAAATACGTATTTCACCCACATTTCTTTCAAGCTAGAGTCTCTTTGCTTTTAAGTTTCTTTTTTGCTTTTCTATTTATTTTCAAAGTTGTTACTACTACTAACGCTAATCCCTTTGAAATAAAACATCCCAAGCCCCACCTTTCCCAGCCTCTTTATAGAGACCATCTGAAGAACTATAATAAGTAACTGAAGATCTTGAAGTTTTCCTGACTTTCTTTCAGGAGCAAAGGGATTCAAAATTTTGGAAGTTTATTTTAATGATTTGTCACTCTCTGAAGACCTATAAATCAAAACAGCCTTCTCTGAGCTTGTTTACAAATGGATCATCCTATGAGTATAGAATAACCAAACTGTCTCCTCAATGCCCTGTTCAACCCTGACTTTAAAATGCTTTAATTATTGAGATCAAGGCAAAGAAGAAACAATTTGTCCATCCACTTCACAGCTAAGACCTGCTATATACTATCATCACAGTTCCCTAAGACATTTCCTTACATGTTGCTTTCTGTTTCTTACCACTCATCTCTGGGCATCTCGCATAGCTATTCCCATCATTATATCTATCCTACTGTCTCAAAATTAGGATGGTTTATGTAAACATTATAACAACATTCCACCTACCAATTACTGTGACAGTCTTGGTATATTCAGGAACTATGGGGAGGAGGTAGAAGCCTCTTCCCCCATTCATGGTGGAGGACTTTGTCCTCTATATGTTGGTATGTATCAGTTTCTGCCCTGATGTAACAGTAAACTAACTACGCACCATGGGTTATAACTACAAAAATCAATTCTCTGGAGGCCAGGGGAAGCCAGGTAAAAACATAAGCCCTGAGGGAATAATTTAAAAGTTGATTTGTGCTTCATCCAAAGAGCATAGAAACACAACTTTTGAGTTGCACAGAAGAAACGACGAATTTCCCAGGATTTGGGTGGAAAATGTTATGATCTACAATATGTGTTCTGTAAAGTATGACATGCATTTTCAATCCTACTGTCCCAGAGGACACAATAAGTTGTGTTGGAACAACTGGCTAACCAGATTTTTAAAAAGAATTATATTTTAGGCCAGGCACGGTGGCTCACGCCTGTAATCCCAGCACTTTGGGAGGCCGAGGCAGGTGGATCACGAGGTCAAGAGATCGAGACCATCCTGGTCAACATGGTGAAACCCCGTCTCTACTAAAAATACAAAAAATTAGCTGGGCATGGTGGTGCGTGCCTGTAATCCCAGCTACTCAGGAGGCTGAGGCAGGAGAATTGCCCGAACCCAGGAGGCGGAGGTTGCAGTGAGCCGAGATTGCGCCATTGCACTCCAGCCTGGGTAACAAGAGCGAAACTCCATCTCCAAAAAAAAAAAAAAAAAAAAAGAATTATATTTTATAATTTATACTTAACATAAATTGCAAGGGAGTAATTTTTTAATTACTAGAAATATAGAGAGACTATTTAAGTTATTTTGGAATAAATACAACTTTTTAAGTATATCCTCCCCCTATGAAAGAAAAACAAATAGGAAAAGAGTTATAGCATATTTGATAATGAAATTTAAAACTTAACAGCAAACACAAATATAGGGAAAAATGTTAGAAATTAAAACTACAGGAATATTCATGTAAGCCTCCTGGCGAACACAAATCAAAAACCTATAGTAAATACACAAAAGATAAACAGAAAGGAATCAAAGCATACTACCAAGGAAAGTGATCAAATCACAAAGGAGAACAACAAAAGAGTAATAAAGGAATAAAGGATCTACAAAACAACCAGAAAACAATGAATAAATTGACAATAGTAAATCTTTACCTACCAACAATTACTTTAAATATAAATATATAAATTTTACCAATCAAAAGACAAAGAGTGGCTGAATTGATTTATAAAAATAAGATCCAACTAAATGCTGCCTACAAGAAACTTACTTCACCTTTAATAACACATGTAGACTAAAAGTGAAGGGATAAAAAACAAAAATATTTCATGAAAATGAAAACCAAAAAAGAGCAGCAGTAGTTACACGTACATCAGACAAAATAGGCTTTACTGTCACAAGAGACAAAGAGGGTCATTAGACAGTGATAAGAAAGTCAGTTCACCAAGATGATGTAACAATTATAAATATGAAAACACCCAACATCAGAGCACCCAAATATATAAAGCAAATATTAACAAATCTAAAGCAAGAGATAGACAGCAATGCAATAATAATAGAGAGTTTTAATATCCTATTTTCAACGATGGATAAATAATCCAGAAAGAATATTATTAAGGAAACATTGTTTTGAACTACTTCAGATTAAATGAATCTAATAGACATACACAGAATATTCTATCCAACAGCAGAACACACATTCTTCTCAAGCTCACACAGAATATTCTCCAGAACAGATTGCATGTTAAGCCACAACCAAGTCTTAACAAATTTCAGAAGATTGAAGTCATAGTAAGTATATTTTCTGACCAATGTGGTATGAACATAACATCACTAATAGGAAGAAAACTGAAAAATTTATGTAGATATATGGAAATAAAACAACAACCAGCTGGTACTTTGACAGATGTTGGTCAAAGGGTACAAACCTTTAGCTGCAAGATGAGTAAGTACTGGAGAGTGAAAGTACAGTAGCTTCAAATTTGTTAAGAAAGTAGACCTCAAGTATTAACACATAATGCACATACACACATATACAAATGGTAATCATGTAATATGATGAATATGCTAATTAGCTTGGTTGTGGTAATCATTTCATAAGTATGCAAATACCCTAAATATATGTAATTTTTATTTGTAAATCATACCTCAATAAAGCCTGAAAAATTGTAGTGTGTGTGTGTGTATATATATATACACACACACACACATTGGAATATTATTCACACTTTAAAAAGCAAGATACAGAAGGACAAGTACTGCATGATCTCACTTATATGTGGAATCTAAAATACTCAAACTGAAAGTAGAATGGTGGTTGCCAGGGGTGGAAAGGAAAGGGAGAAATGAGGAGTTATCACTTAACAGTTACAAAGTTTCAGTTATTCAAAATGAATGAGTTCTGAAGAGTTAATGCACAACATGGTATCTATGTTACAACACAATACTGTATTGGACAACTGAAATGTCCTAAGATAGTAGATCTTAAGGGTTCTCACCACACACACAAAAAGGTAAACCTGTGAGGTAATTGATATGCTAATTATTTTAAATAGGATGATCATTTCAC
This sequence comes from Aotus nancymaae, assembly GCF_030222135.1. Lineage (NCBI taxonomy): Eukaryota > Metazoa > Chordata > Mammalia > Primates > Aotidae > Aotus > Aotus nancymaae. Next base: position 33,111,039 of record NW_026988422.1, on the reverse strand, counting down.
AGTGTACACATATTTCAAACCATCAAGTTGCACACTTAAATACGTACCATTCTTATTTGTCAATTATACCTCAAAAACTGGAAAAGGGGAATGAAGGAGAATAAGCTAAACCATGTGGCCACATGCTGGTTGACCTCCCACTGAAGGTCAATCCTCCTTTCAAATGACTACCATAAATCGCTTTTTTTGGGGGGTTTCTGTATTTCCTCCCTGTCTCAGTCCCTTCAGCCATAATGATGTAAACAACTCTGCCATCTCTTACCCCTGATTATAGCACTGGCCTGCGTGGTACTCTATACCTATAAACTCATAGACGGTATCTCATTTAACAAATCTTTTTCAAATTAGCCTATATGGAGTACGTCATTAACTTTTTTGGAAGTTGGAACTCTAAATGATATAATTTTCTATAAGTATATCCTTCCTTGAGTGTATCAACTTGTTTCATCCTATTGACTCTACATTTACAACTAAGATGCTCCAATGTATTAGATAATATAAATTCCCACCCTCTCTTTTCTGTTTCATGAAGCTGGGGGCTTCCATCCTCTGCTTTCAACCATTTCTGTTGTCTCCTATGCCTACTGTACAGCTGTCATCTTAAAAGTGCCTTTTGATCCCTTTGTGGTTCATAAGAATGATGATTGAGTTTTCACACTCCTGTGTGAGATGTACCTCCCTCAAATCTTATGACATGCACATTACCTGATTCACATGAAGAAAGAAAAAGGAAAAAGAAGAGAGATTAGGATTTTTTTTTTTTTAACAAAGTGGGTTTAGCCACCTTGCATTGCATGTATTAATTTATTGATCTCATTTTTTCCTCTTGTTTTGGTGGGACACATTATCCCATACTTTCAAAAAAAGAATACTTTTGAAGTAAACTTTATACATTTTTGCAGGGCTAAAAATACCTTATTCTATCTACCTAACTGATAGATTTGTTCTATATAGAATTCTATGCTGAAAATCAGTTTGAAGAACTTTTCCACTGTATTCTAGGGATGAGTTTGCTACAAAGTGTACTCATGCCATTTGAATTTCTGCTCATTTGTGATCTATGTGGTTTTATTTTCTCAATAATTTTACAATATTTTCAATCTTTAAGGTGGTAAAATTTCAGAAAAATGTGCCTTGGGATTTTTTTTTTAATCTTGTGCTGGGCATTCAGTAAATTTTTTACATCAAAAAAATTAAGCATTTCTGTTGTAAGAAATTTATTTTGTTTTTCTTTTTAAATTCATCTCTCTGTTTTCTTGTCCTTCTGGAATACATGTCAGTTAAATGGTTTGCCCCCAACTCGATACCTTATGTTCCTTGCTTTTATCTTTCCTTTTCTCCATTTCTTTGACATTTTTTATCCTACTTTCATACAGACTGTACTTTTATGACTTCTTTGACTACTTGTTTTCTTTAAATCCCATATTAATTTGTTTTAATTTTGTTTATTATTCTTTTTTATTTTATTTACTTTCCAAAAATAATTTGTTCTTTATTTTTCAATGCATCATATTCTTATTTAAAGATTACAAATATTTTCTTTCGTTGAAAGATACAGTTAAAATTTTTTTTCACTGAATTACCTCTAATTCCACCAGATTCCTTTTGACTTTTTTTAAAGGCTTACTTTACTTTTCTTTTCTTTTTACATTAAAAATGCAAATTTTTAATTTACATAAGGCAAAAAGATTGATCTCTTAAGCCAGTTTACTACTTGGTAGGCTTCTGGTCAAGGTTCCAGTAGAGAGGTAGCCATTTCATTTGTAATCTCCAAAGGCTTTAACATTGTTTGTTTGTTTCTTTCTTTTTTCTTTTTTTCTTTTTTTTTTAAGACAGAGTCTTGCTCTGTTGCCCAGGCTGGAGTGCAGTGTCACCAGCTTACTTTAACCTCAGCTTACTTTAACCTCTGCCTTTCAGGTTCAAGCGACTCTCCTGCCTCAGTCTCCTGAGTAGTTAGGACTACAGGTGCCCGCCACGACACCTGGCTAATTTTTTGTATTTTTAGTAGAGACAGGGTTTCACCCTGTTAGCCAGGATGGTCTCCGTGATCCTCCTGACCTCGTGATCCTCCTGCTGGTGCCAATATTCTATCTATGACTCATATGCCACTGTTAGCATCTGGGAGCAGAAAGAGAGGATGGATGATTGGACTGTTCCTTTCTCTTAATCTTCATTAGCAGCCCTGAACCTCACCACCCCTGGCCTGGCATCCTGGCATCCCCATCATTGTAGGGATTCAGGAAGCCCTTTCTCTTAATCTTCATTAGCAGCCCTGAACCTCACCGCCCCCTGACCTGGCATCCTGGCATCCCCATCATTGTAGGGATTCAGGAAGCGAATCTTTGGCCTTTTCTTCAGTATTTCTCTCTGTTGGTAATTAGACTTAGCCTTCCCTATACTACCAAATCAGTTATTACTTTTTTGGTCTTACCTTTTCCAAACTTTTGTTGAAATCTCTTGTCTGCATCTAATTCCTGTCCTATTTCTTTGTTCCTATGGGTCTAAACCATTTTTTTCTTGCTGCAATTGTTGTTACTGTTATTGTTGCTGTTATTATAATACTTTGCTCATAGGAGAGAAAAGGAAATCTAATGTATTCTATCATTTTAAATATAATTTGTGTATTTGTTGTTTATCTTAAAAGCTCAGGAGTTTAAAAAAAGAATAGAATGACCCTTTTGCAAAGGGAAATTAATATAAAAATAACTATAAGAAAATACAATAACTATAAGAAAATTTTAATCATCAGAATGTTAATGGTAATCATGTATGAGAGAACTGGAGTAGAAAAATCATTTTAAAGACTTTTCAAAAGTCCCACCCCAACTACTGTTAAAATCAGATTGTCCGCACTTGGCTTCAAAAGGAATATCTTCCTCTTAGAAGGTCATTCTAAATTATTGAAGTTTAAAAGAGTCTGAGGCAAGCCAATGCAATATTTTAGTTGGGTCACCATAAATAATACCAGGTCCCCATAACTGAGGAAAAAAATAGAAATTGGAGTTATAATCAACAGATTCTGACAAGTTCCATACATGGAGAGTAGAGAAGAAGTAAAATACATCACTTATATTCTTCATAAGTTGTGGAACTGAAATAAAAATCCATTAAAAAAGAAAAAAGTAAGTGATATTTTATAAACTATATACAGGATTGCTTAAGGCATATAGAAAATAAATGTTGAATAAAAATAATCAGGGAAGAATTCTTGAACAGTATGAGTCATGAGACATGATCTAAGAAAATTTATCAGAAGAAAAATGCCTTTTCCAGAATACTGAGAATACTTATCTATTTTTCAACTTTGCTAAGAATACCAAAAAAGAAAATGTGCTTATTCCATTTTGTTCTTTTAAAGAACTGAAGACAAGTTCAACTAAAAATTTATAATAGAATTACATCTCCTTAGTCATTTCAATAGTTCAAATGTCAACTCGTTTTAGTTGTTTTAATCTAGCCTGTGTATTTATTGCAAAAAAAAAGTAAGATTGTTTTCAGTAAAAAATAGTATTATAGTACTGTGGTAGAAGAGTATTCAAATTTTCCAAGAGAATCTTTAAAGAAATTACTGTGCACCTCAAAATATGTAAAGTTCTATTTTTTTTTTCCTGTACAAAAACCATCCTTTGGGCAATTCGTTGATTTATACTAACCCCTTTCATTGTAGAAAGTATATATTTCTAAGTCGGTATTTGTTGTATTGTATTATAATTATCTCCTTGCAAATCTGTTTCCTCTACTAGATTACAATATTTATAGGAAAAGACTAGGAAAGGAAGGGGAAAAAAAGGAAGAAAAGAAGGAGGGAACAAGAGTGCAGCTTCCAGTAAATTAGACTTCTGTTTTGAGGAGACATGATCTGGTGAGAAGATATGATCAGGGATATCTTTCTCTTATAACTCCATTCTAAATTACTGAATTGTAGTTTAAGAGCATTTCATGTGAGCAGAAGGAATCTAACGGGTTAAATGAGATATTGAGTAGCAGTGTTAACTTTTTCACTCTAGAAGTAAGAGAGGATAAATCTTACCAAGCATGGAAAGGTTTAAGTTTAGATTGTCTAAATTAGCCTCAAATTATTTGCTGCTAGACAAAATATAAAAGCTGCATTTTTTTGAAGTATTTTTTTTCATTGTTAATAAATTAGGGATCATTGAAGTGATCAACTAAGTCTCTGATTTTGCAATTCTGACAAACTATTCTTTCTGCTTTTCCTCCAACGAGATCTTGCTATTCCACAGACGCCTCATGGCATTCTTTACATCCTTATTCCTCAGCGTATAGATGAGTGGGTTCAGCATTGGGGTGATGGTGGTATAGAACACAGACACAGCTTTATCCAAAGGGAAAGTAGTGGATGGGCGGAGATAAATAAAGATACACGGAACAAAGAAGAAAGTTACTACAGTCAGATGAGATCCACAGGTAGAGAGAGCCTTGCGTCGGCTCTCTGCAGACTGTTTTCGAAGACTAAACAGAATGACTGTGTAGGAGGCCAAAAGAATGAGGAAACATCCCAGGGAGATGAGACCACTATTGGCAACTACTAACATGTTTACCAAGGTTGTATCAGCACAGGCAAGTTTTAGGACTGGGTGGACATCACAAAAGTAATGGTCTATAATCTGAGCATTACAGAAGGGCAGCTGGAAGGTCAGGAGGGTCTGAACAAAGGAATGACCCAGGGCCCCCAACCAGGACAGTGATGCCAGCACGGTACAAGCATTAGCACTCATGATGGCAGTATAACGGAGGGGTTGGCAGATAGCAGCATAACGATCAAAAGCCATGACAGTCAAAACAAAAATCTCAGCACAACCAAAAAAGTGGAAGGTAAACATCTGAGTTATGCAGCCCCAGTAGGAAATAGTCTTTTTCTCAGAAACAAAGTCTGCAATCATCTTGGGTGCTGTGGCTGAGGAATAGGCAATGTCCACAAAAGACAGGTTACTGAGGAAGAAATACATGGGTGTGTGTAGTCGGGGGTCAGAAAAAACCATAAGCAAAATGAGCAAATTTCCCACCATGATCACGATGTAGAAGAGGAGAAATAAGGCAAAGAACATCAATTGCATTCCAGAATCTTGGGAAAGTCCCAGAAATATAAACTCAGTGACATTGTTGGCCACTCTCATGGGGCCCCAGGCAGGACTGGTGGAGTGGCTCTGATTCTCTGCAAAAATAAACACACGTTATAAACCATTGTAAGCATGGTAAAGCCTAACAATAAGAGTCTCATGAAAATAACCTACGTGATGTTAAATACGGTAGAGGAAGTTCTTCGTATTTCTTGAACATAGTTCATGAATATTTTTTCTTGTCATTAACTTTATTTCCACATTATTAACTCACATTTGAATTTCTTTTATAATCAGTCTTATAGTTCCTTTTTTCGTACAAGAACCTAGAGAATCTGAGGCTTTTCAATTGAATTCAACGTTTTTCCGTAATCAGTGCTCTCTTTCCCCCCACCTCCAACTTCTCTTGTCAGAAATTTGCTTTGGGTGAGAACTTCATTTAATTAATTAATAATTAATCTTTTGAAGCTCTAAATAAAAGCATGAAGTCAGAGTATAAGATCTGATGTATAAAATTCCATAATTCTTCAAATATAATATGTACTACTCAGCTATAGAAAAGTAACATTTTATTTAATCAAGAGAGGAAGACTCAGTTACCTATTTCTCAATTAGATTGAAAGTCTCAATTCAATTAAAAATTAAGTCATTTTTAGTGCTTATAAATCAACATTGAGGAAGTTTGAATCATAAGCCTTGACTTGCATGTGAAAATTCCATTTTGTGTGCCAATAAGGAATACATGAGAAGTAAACAACTTGCACAGAGAAATACTATTTTCTATGTTGCTGTAAAGAGTTGAAACATTTAAAAATTACTGAGTTCCTTATCACCCTCAATCCCTTTGCAGGTCCCTATCATTCTCAATCCTTTTGCCTTGAAAAAGACCCAGATAACTCTCTGACCTTGTAATCATAGGTAAAAATTAGGAATGAAATTTTCCATACAGATAATGTTATAAATGATAGTTCTCCATCTCAAAAAAAAAAGTGTCTGAAGCAATTTTATAAACTGTAATTGGAATGCTTATGTTATACAGAGACTGGATAAAAATGATCAGAAAAAAATTATTAAAGGAGATTATTAGACATTGAGATCTAAAGTTTCTTGAAATAAAAATGGCTTTTCTGAAATATGAAAATTACTAGCTATTCTCCATCTTTACTCAGAATACCTCTTTTCCGCATGGGTAGCAGAAAGAGCACTGCCCAGAAGCTGAGTGGTGTAAGTTTAAGTGCCCTTATCAGCCTTATAACTTTGGGTAAATCTATTTATCTTCCCTGAATCCCAGTTTTCTCATCTATAGATGAATGATAAAATTTTTTAGCTCACAAAGCTGTTTCAAATGAGATAATCTATATAACATGTTCTTAATTTATGAGGTATTTTTCTTTTAATTTGAATCTATAAAGTAGAATTTCTCTAGTAAGCACAATTTGTAATTTGATCTATTTAGCTATTATATTAAAGCTATATAATGTAACTACTAGAAAATATTAAAACATATGTAATTTTATTTTTGAGACAATAGCTATATTATCTGCCCATCTCCATGAAAGAAATACCATAAATAGTAGCTAACATTTACTGAGCATTTTACCATGTGCAGAATCATGTGCTAAACTCTTGGCATATGTTACTTCATTCCATCCTCACAACAATATCATAATTTTTATTATCTCCATTTTACAGAGCAGAGCACTAAAGATTAAAAAGGCAAATTGTCCAATATAATTTTCAGCGAAAAGGCTGGTATTTGAATTGTGGTATTCTTATTCCAGAACACGCATAACTTACAAATCCTTAAATAAATGATGGGTAGATAAAAAGATTAGCTAGATAGATGATAGATGATAAGTTTCTCATAAAAAGAACTGAATTTATTATTTTTTATCATTATTATTATTATTATTGAGACAAGGTCTCTCTCTGTTGCCCAGGCTGGAGTAAAATGCCATGATCTCGGCCCACTGCAACCTCCACTTCCTGGGTTTGAGCGATTCTCCTGGCTCAGCCTCCCAAGTTGCTGAGATTACAGACACCTGCCACCACAAAACTGAATTTAAACAATTGTTTTCTTATCATGCAAAGTGCTTCGATTGGAGAATATGTTTCACATTCCTGAAATCTTTGTATTGTCTATGCTCTATACCAGCAAAGCCAAATTGTGCTCAGTCAGCAGTTGGCAAAATCATAAGGGTTGAAAAAATGTTAAGATAAATAAAAAACACTTATGTTATACTTACTATATGCCAAGTTTGATTCTAGGTGCTTTACATATTATAGCTCCTTTAACTCCCATAATGATCTTACAAAGTAGTCTATCACTATTATTCCCACTTCAGAAGTGAAAAAACACAGAAAAAGTAAGATGCCCAAGGTCATAGAGCTCGTGATTGGCAGAGGTGACATTTGAACCTAGGCAATGGGATTTCAAGATTTATTTTCTTAACTACTATGCATACCCTGGGTCTTATGGCATCAAAGCTACCAAATATCTTTCTCATTTGAAAGCCTTAAACCTTCTACAATAATCAAAAGACTCCTTTTCTTCTAATCATGAAAAGTTTTTTTTAAGTATATACACTACTTAGAGACAAAGACTATAGCTACAACTGGTAAGATCATCAAGGCACAGAGTCTGTGCCCAGCTTTTCTCAAATTAAGTTTACAGTGGGGATATAATAACAAGTGATGTGATACTGATCATTAATTCAGTCATTATTTGATTTGGCAAGTGTTGCCAATCAAGTGGAGGAGGTCCGCATGTAAATTATCACAGTTCTTGTGAAAGGGCTCAGGAGGGAGACCCAAGAGAGACAGGATTGCCTTTTCAAAGGCTGTCACTGAGTAGAATTCTGATAGATGAGTTAGAGTTAACCTGATGATGATGAGGATTGCAGGATGTGGGCACAAAAGAGTAGACAGGGCAGGAAGGACTTTCCAGGCCTAGCAAATAAAATATATGAAGGTAAAAGGGTATAAATCATTACACCATCCTCTCTGGGAAGTGCCAACAAGTTTAATATGATTCAGCACAGAATCCACATAGGGAAGTGTCAGGAGATGAGGCTGAAAAGAAGACAAGCCTAGATTACAGAATTATGTATGTTACACTTAAAGGGAGGGGAGCACTATACACTGGGGTCTGTTGGGGGGGAGAGGGGGGGATAGAGGGGGGTTGGGAGTTGGGGAGGGATAACATGGGGAGAAATGCCAGATATAGGTGAAGGGGAGGAAGGCAGCAAATCACACTGCCACATATGTACCTATGCAACAACCTTGCATGTTTTTCACATGTACCCCAAAACCTAAAATGCAATAAAAAAAAAAAGTTAGCAATTAATCTTTAATTAATTGGGGTACCATAAAGATCACAACCACAGGAGGAGAGTAGCTCAATGGAAGGTAGGTGAGAGAAGTCGTGAAAAAGAAGATTCCTGGAGCCCAGCTAGGTTCAAATTTTTGGCTTCACCGCTTGCTAACTGTACGACTTTAGGCAACTTACTTCACTTTCCTTTGCCTCAGTTTTCTCAGGTGTAAAATGTGGATAAGAATAGTACATTTATATAGAGTGTCACACATAGTAAATATATATTACATATAAAACACTTATGTGCATAACATACTTTAAGCAAATATAGCATTATCATTATCCATCTTAGCTACCAGAGAACATGCTGATGAGAAGAGACAGAAGCCCAGATAGGAGTCATCTTAGAACACCAACCTCCTACTATATTAATCTCCTGATTCTCACCTATATGCATGCTCATGCTTGTCCAAATCTTAGACTGTGTATCTACTGCTCACACCTACCCTCTCAAACATATTCTTCGGACTGGAACAGCAACAGAGTACATTCGATATCCTTGCCTAGATGTATTTAAGAGTTCAAGCATGATGCCCAAAGATGTTTGGGCAGCTGCTCTATTCACCATGAGTGGTGACAACTCTATCTATGATCCTCCTCAGGAGTTCATCAAATTGATCAAAATCTAGGACCCAGAATCTTTTTGCTGACTTTGCTAGGAGAAACAGCACAAGACTTAAAGATAGAACAACTCACAGCTCTGCCTCTTCAGACTGTGTAACATTAACATAATTTTTCTGACATCCATTAATCTCCCCTGTGAGATAATGCTACCCATGGTAAGACTCAAATTAGATAATGAAAAAAAGCAATAAACAACTTGCCAAACAAACTCTTCATCATTTTTGTGGTGGAATTTCAGGAACAGTCAGACGCCTGAACTCTATGAACAAGAGCCTCCATGGGATGGATTGTTTCTACTGGTCTACCTGGGTTCTTAGGTTAAGCTTGATCTAAGACAATGCTAAAGAATATGTATTAGTTAAAATAGGATTTGTGAAGCTAAAGAAAAAAAGTTTCCTCCTTTATTTAACTGCATGAGCCTATATAAATTATTTCCAATAGATCAATTTCAAAGAATGCAACTCTTGGTATCTTCTGAGAAAGATATTGTCTTAGTTCCTCTCGTGAGAGATTTACAAAGGGCAGCCATATACTATTCTGGATCTCTTTCCTAACAGCAAGCTCTATGTCATGGGAAACTTTTTCTGTAACCGTGTTCTTGACTTCAATATCATTCGTAGAGACATCATGACATGTGTGCATGCTTTTATATCTCTTGTCACCTGATAAAATTTTATTACTTATTAATCCTATCCTGTTCTCCCAACTGGTCCCAATTGAGGAAACAATTTACCAGTCTTTGTGGAGCTAAAAGATAAGGAAAAATATTGAAAAAAATCTGCAAATGAGTTAGCATAGCACAATGTATGGATTGCTTAAGGTATCATCTATTTGATTTATATTTCATAAGTACCAATATTAATTTATACTTTCACTTAATAAATATTTACTAAACATATCTGTGTCTGGTACTGTACTGTAAATATAAAAAGAGGAATGCAACCCAATTCCCGACATAAAACCATTTATTTTAGAGCAGCAGTTTTAAATGACCTCCCTAAATCGTCTTAGACTGAAGCATAATTTACGTTAAGTCCTATACTTATCTATGTATAAAGGATTTTAGAGATCATTTTATTTTATCCCACTCATTTAACCATTGGGAAACAAATAAGGTACAGAGAGGGAACTAAATTATCTAAGTTTACTGCTGGTGGTAAACCTGGTAAACCTAGGACTAAATTCCAATTGAAATTATATTGATACACACTTTAAATTGTAATATACTATTTCCTAAATTATTTAATTACTAGAACAGATAATGTAAAGTGGGTGAAGAATTTACAGAAGTAAAGAATTTATCTTTGAATATAATTTGAATCAATGAAAATTAACCTTGCCTCTTTCACTAGTGGTTTAAGGTATCACTCTAGATGTAAAGCTTACCCTGGCCGTTTTCTTGAGTGTGGTCCCACCACATGGATTTGAACAATCCAAGATCTTGGATCAGAAAAGCTTCTGAAATAAAAATGTGATCAATACCCAGATATGCACACTAAAAGACTGAGATTTATATAATGATGCTTCTCTTATGTGCATACCACATTTCCTCTTCTATAACCTAAAAAGAGGCCTTGAGTTTGTTTTCTCTTTCTCTCTCTTCTTTCTCTCCCTCTCCCTCAAAAAAGATAGTGATTTATGAGGTTACAGACATGCCATAGCTTCTCATCTTAGTATGCAAAAAATTTCTACATTCCTGGCTGCCAAGGAGAAGAAACTCTCAGCAATCTTTATGCATCATCAAAGCCCTCAGGGAATGATGGACAAGTGGTTGAGTAAGCAGCTGGAGAATATAATTAAACAGAGAAAGTGCAAGTGGATTCTCGGCTAAATAACTTCTTGTAAAACCATACTGAAAGCTGGCCAAAAACAAGGCTTTTAATTAGAGTATTGAAGGTGAAAAGTAGGTCAATAATACCAGCAAAAGCAGCAGCATGTTCAGAGGCACAAAAGTTTGAGGAAACTGCACATAGTTCAGAGGTTCAAACAGTGGAACAAGACTGACCAAAAATTGAAATTAGGATTGATAATTGATCTCGGAACAAGTTTTTCTACTAGAAAAGGCCTAAGGTGTAGAATGGTGCTGTAGTACGAAAAAATCTTACTTATTATCCTACATTTTCTTATCCCCATGCAGACTCTATTCCCCTACAGAATTTCATGATAATATTTCTACCAGAATCTGAGGTAGGATAGAACACGCAAACAAGAAAGTATAGATTTGATTAAATAAGGGGAAGAGACAGGTAGGGCTAGGATGTATATGTTAATTGACTCAATTGAGCCATTTTACTATGTAGACATATTTATTTCAAAACATCCTGTTGTACATGACAAATATATACAAGTTTTACATGACAAATAAATAAATAAGAAACCATGCACAGATGTGGGCAGAGTGAGGGGAGTCAAATGCTCTTAAAGAGATAAAAACTAGAACTGTACTGTATTTATGTTATAGATTTCAGAATTTCCTCTAAGTAATGGAAGCTCACCAGGTATTTTCAAGTATTTATTTACAGAATAATTACAAAAAGCTTTTTGGGAACATAAAGAACTTAAGGACAATAAATTAAATAACTGCCATGATAAATTAAAAAATGGACATGAGTAAGCCATTTCATTAGGAAGAACTAATGAAATCTGAATAAAAGGTACAGTGCAGTTAATAATAATGCATCAATATTGGTTTATTCATTTGACAAATGTACCATAGTAATACAACAATACGGAAAATAGCATGAGGTATAATTATATTCTGTGATATTCAACATTTCTGACTTTTTAGTAATAGCCATTCTGATTGGCACAAGATGGTCTCTCATTGTGGTTTTGGTATGCACTTCTCTGATTAGTGATGATGAGCACGTTTTTCATGTTTGTTGGGAAAATCCATCCCAAATACCTATGGGACCAGGGCAAGAGTACAAATGAAGCCCATGTAACATATGTCTAAAAGCTATACATCAAGTTAACAAATGTAAATTAAAAATCTTCTCATAGCCCTCATAATTACTGGAAGGCCAGTTTCCAATCTAAAATCCTCAGGCGCCTTGAATTTCTGCACTGGCACATGTCAGCATGAACAGAGCAGGCCTTTGACCCTCAGACCTTCAGTCCACCTCTTCTCCAGTTCCAAACCCCGCCATAAGGGGCCTCTCATGTATGAATGTGGACTCTGCTGCCCAAATGTGCAGGCTTTGTCCACACGCTTTACACACAGGGCACCTCAACCACCTCTACAGTCTAGGGGTGCATACACAGTATGGTTCACTCTCAGGAGGACAGAGAAGAGGCTCAGGCAAGCTGTGAAAGTGGGCTCATGGTATCCGGACAGGAAACTCTGGAGGACCAGGCACCTAGATAATATCAATCATGTGCAGTCTCAAGAAACAGAAATTTTATCATTTATTAATAAAAAGAATTTTAATATATATAATTGGTTAAACAAAGAGAGACTTGAAAATGCAAAGGGGAATACAAAAAGCTCTTGCTTTTCTTAAAATAATGCTACCAATTCCAGCTATCAACAGGACATTTAAAATGATTTGCCAAAACTCTAAATTTTGCTATTACAGAGGAATATCAGAAAAAGGGGATGTTGTAGCCGGCTTCTACTAAGAGAAAGGCTGGAGGTTTATGTCCTTGAAACATGCCCGGTAATTCACAGAACCACTCAAATCTTTCTGTTATCTCACACACTACTCTTAGTAGTTTCCTGCACTTCAGGATATTGAAGATACTATCTTCAGAATATCATACTGCTCCTCAGGATATCCATCATATGCAAAGGACTCTGAAAATGCTGAGTAGAGTGATGCAAAAGAGAACATGATGTACCAGATATGCCATTCTCACCCTTACTCATACTATTTAAGAGTCCCCCAAATGGCAGCCTAGTTCCTAGTCTCTGAGGAGTCCTTCTGTAGCAATATATACATACACACATACATACATATGGCTTCTTAAATATAAAGTCATTAACTCCCAACACAAAAATAAAGACATTTTTATAGCCATGAAATGTTGCAAGGATCCTATGTCAGAGATAGATAACCTTAAATGTAAACGTTTAAGTTAACCTTTTTAGGAATCTTACAGCTCTGAAGCTCCTATACAGGTATTATAGAAATTAAGTAACCTGGCCTGGCACAATAGTTCATGCCTGTAATCCCAGCACTTTTGGAAGTCAAGGCAGGAAGATCACCTGTGGTCAGGAGTTCAAGACCAGCCTGGCCAACATTGAGAAACGCCATCTCTACTAAAAATATAAAAATTAGCAGCATGGTGGTGGGCACCTGTAATCCCAGTTACTTTGGTGGCTCAGGCAGGAGGACCGCTTGAACCTGGAAGATGGAGATTGCAGTGAGTCGAGATCACACCAGTGCACTCCAGCCTGGAAGCCAAGAGTGAGACTCCGTAGGAAGGAAGGAAGGGAGGGAGGGAGGGAGGGAGGGAGGGAGAAGGAGGAGGAGATGGAAGGGAGGGAGGAAAGAAAAGGAAAGGAACAAAGTAATCGATCTGTATAATTGGGATAAATACTCTTTCTGAGGAGAAATAAAATATTAACTTAATTATGTAATTATTACCTTTCTTGATTGATTACTTTTTTTCTAAGTGGTTGTGGGCAAGTCACTTAACTCTGAGTTCATTCTCAAAAATGAAGTTAGGTAATGTTATTTGTTCCTCAATACATGTTTGAGACTCAAAGGTAATAACTGTAAACATCCCAACAATGAGTACTTTCAACCACAGTCCAGTTTCTTCCTCCTTTCCTTTAGAGCTTAAAACTCTTAAACATTATGTTCAGTTGAAGATTCAGCTTCTCTACTCGCCCCTACTGTAATTCCATTTAAAGATAAACTCTATGTGAAATTGGATACCTCTTCTTGGGAAGCCTATACAATAAAATACTAACAGTTTCCATCACCCCAGAACTCCTGGACTTCCTTTCTCTCGCAATAAACTTTGTTAAGAGCATATGTTTATTATAGTGATGCTTGACAACATTTCTAAGATTTGGGACACTATGGAACACAGTTCCTAGGTAAATACTAGTACATAGGGTGGTTGTTACTGTTTCCCGGCTTGGTTTGTAACAGAACAAATAAATTCATACCACTTCAGAAGAGGATCTGATGAGACACCAGAAGGAACATCCTAACACTAGGAATCATTAAACCCTGGTGGAATGGAACACAAAAAGAGATATAATTTCTTCTTTCATTTGAATAGAATTAAAAAGTGAAACAAATTGAATAAATAAAGGGAACTTAAAGGCATAAAGCTGATCTTTCAAGGTGTCTTCTAACCCTAGCACTCATTTTCATTTGTGGCCAGTGAATTCTCATAAGTTCCTGAGTTCTCCTCATTATAGTCAAAAGACAAAAGTGGCTTTCTAGAGTGCCACCTATGCTTTAAACCGTAATCAAGAGTGATCCATTATAATCTTTATGCTGTCTTCTCTTTTATACCAAAGCCGCCAATATGGTTTTTACACATGTACAAGATGAGTTAAGAGTGTTCCAAGAAAGAGTATGCTTTTCAAATCACCTCTTCTGCTCATTCTTTAACAAGGCAACAAAATGCCACATGGTTTTAGTCTCAGCTTCTTCATAGCTATCTTCATATCAGCATTTCTGAGTGTGTAGATGAGGGGATTCAACATAGGTGTGATCACTGTGTAAAACACGGAGAATATCTTATCCACAGAGAAGCTGGAGAAAGGTCTCAAATAGATGAATACACATGGCACAAAGATCAGGCTGACCACTGTCAGATGGGAGGCACAGGTAGAGAGGACCTTGTTCTGGCCCTGGCAAAAGTGTGTTCTCAGGGTGATCAGGATGACAGCATAAGAGAATAGTAAGACCAAGAAGCAGACAAGAGACAGCAGACCACTGTTGGCTGTCATCAGCACCTCTACCACATAGGTGTCCATGCAGGCCAACTTGATGACCTGTGGGACATCACAGTAGAAGTTGTCCAGTTCATTGGGGCCACAGAAAGGCAGCTGGATGACTAGTATGACCTGCATGATAGAGTGGATAAAGCCCCCACACCAGCAGGCAAGAACAAGCCGAAGGCACAGCTGGGGGTTCATGACTCTAAGGTAGTGCAAAGGGTTACAGATGGCAACATACCTGTCATAGGCCATAACTGTCAGCAGAAACATCTCACTGCCTCCTAGAAAGTGGAGGAAGTAGATCTGGGCCAGGCATCCTGAAAAAGAGATGGTCTTGCTCTGCTGTAGTAAATCCCCTAACATCTTTGGCACAGTAACCCAGCTCAGGCTTAAGTCAATGAAAGAGAGATGACATAAAAAATAATACATAGGAGATTGGAGCAGGTGAGCATTGGCTTGCACTGTTACCACTATCAAGAGATTTCCCAGGACAATAGCAATGTAAAAAAACAAAAATAGTAAGAAAAGAAATAGCTGTAGCTCCCAAGAAGAGGATAGGCCCAAAAGAACAAATTCTGTCACGTTAGAATCTTGTTCTTTTTTCATCAAACCAAGAATATCAAGTGACCTAGAGAAAAAAGAATTAAATCAGAACAAGAGAGATTTAAGATAGATGTATATAAATTATATATGTATATAATATATAAATAATATAAACATTATTTAATCAAGTTCTATGAGGTAGCATAGGCACTACACTCTTATATTGATAAAACAAGAAACTATTTCTTCCAACTCTTTATTCCTGTAATACTTTTAAATTGCATTCACAATAAACTAGAAGGAAAACAATGTCTGGACATGAGGTGATAAGAGCATGCTAATCTTTCCATTTCTTTTAATATACAGAAAAATATCCTCTAAGGACAAAAGTTCTGGAATGAAGTATCTAGATTCAATGCCTACCTCCACCATTACCAAGATTGCTTTGAGAATCAAATGTAATGCCTATGAGCACCATAAAAAAATAACTAGGTATCTCAAGATGAGGAAATATCTCTTACTCATCTTTGTATCTACAACACAATACTTACCGCATAGCATAAGCTCAGTAATTTATCAAATCAAAGGAAGAATGTTTTGTAAACAAAAAATTGCTATTTTGTACAAAGGTTAGTAGTTATTAATAAATATATTAGGAAACAAATCATTTAGAAAGGATTGAAAAAGAGCTATATTTTTTGTCTTTACTTGCCAGGTCACAGAGATGGGAAAGTTTGTAAAGATGAGGTAAGAAGAAATAGTCTCAATCTTTAAGATTTAGGGAAGCATCAGACTCAGGATGAGTAGGACAATGATTAAAAGATGCTAATCACCAAGAAAAGAAACCAAGGGTCATGACCCATATCATGGAAACACTCACAAAAGCCCATCATGACCATTTCATAAGAAAGAATAATAAGAGAAACCAGAATTGTGTTGCTTCTGGACTTTTCAACAACCATAGGTACCTAAGAATAAAATAAAGGATTTGCTAAGATATTGTTAGATCATTTTCCCCTGCTCTACACTCACACTCATCCCCAGTGTTTGGTGACAGTACCTTGGATTACAAACAGAAAATCAGAGAACACTGATACATTTCTTCCATTGAAATAGTTAAAACGTAGTAGATACCTTTCTGTCTAGAATATTTTTATCTAGAACCAGCTATAGGCAAAATATGAAGACAAGATTTTATTTTGCATCCCAAGTTATGTAACCCATGTTGTACTTGGTTCTGTCAAGTCATTCAGAGAACGTTATTCAATAAAATAATTCATACTAGGGATCAGGTATTTACATAGACAATGCAGAAAAGTACTTAAATTTTAAAAATTAAAATGCTTAGTGACAAAAAAAACTTTCTCTAGGATATTATTCCAAGATAAGCCAGTGAGAGAGAGATTTGGGGCTCAAGTCACCTTTGGATGCCTCTGTCACACCATGTTTGTGACCATCCTCTTCATCTGCCTATATAGCCAGGTTCATAGTGCATCTAAATCTATAATCTTACAATTAATAGAAGGAATCACCTCACTTTCTAGAATCAACTGGAAAATAAAACAAAGCAAGAAATACAATTTAGGGAAAAATTTGCTGTTATATGTACAGCCCTACTTGAGCTCTGCTATATTGAAAATTCTCCAATCTTTTTTGAATGCACCAAAGATTATAAATGTCTACAAGAAAACATCATTTGGATGTTCTTTTCAGTTACCTAAAATGTCTAATTAACAGAGGTCAAGTCTCATTAAAATTATGAATCTAATTTTAAAAATAATCTTAGGAAAACTGGAAAAGCCTGAGAAAGAGTAACCAAAGTTATTTTTTAAAATTAAAGAAAGGTTTCTAGAAACCAGAAAACAATGGAAACACATAATCTAACTCACTGTTATAATTTAGTCTCACAATATGACTGAGAAACAATGTGATTATTTCCTAATGGCATAGTATACCAAGGGTGTCTGGTACACTTGTTATTTCGACCAAACATATGTTAAGAAAGAAAAGATTGTATTAAAACAGACAATATTAAAATTAAATAAGTCAGAAGATTAAATAAGAGAAGAATATGTAAAATATATTATAACCTAAATTACTACAAACCATTTATAAGCCTGAGTTTATGGCCTACTTGTTTAAAGATTTAATATTAGGGAATTTCAGTACTATAAATACTTTGGACAGTTCCTAGGTGATTACTCTGATAAGATTTTTATTAATAATGTTATCAAAATCTTTACAATTACGTAAGACAAAAATAGGCAGCCCTGTATGTTCGTTATTTGAGTTTTAATCCAGGTAAGGGCTGGATTCTGATTATTCTTGGAATTTTTTTAATGACAATAAATTTACAATCTTTAGACAATATAAAATGTAATACTAAACAATATAGAAAGCTTTCCTTTAGGTTTAATAATATTTCCACTTTTGGTAGAGTCATCTCCCAGCTTGTGTGTTTCTGAAATCTGATGACAGTAAGAAACTAGACCTGGACTGTTCTGTGAAGAATGAAAAGAACACTATATCCGTCAACATGAAAAAATGTCTACACCCCAAAACTACCTCCAATCACAAGATAATTTCCCTTGTCAAAGCCCTACAGGGCTTAGAAAGCCACGTTCAAAACTACTCTATCGTCCGATTAGCAGTAAGATCAAGCCCTACCAAGAATTTCACGTTTCATACCCTAAGAATAACCAAAGATTGTAGAAAAAAATCAATAAAAATATTTTTAAGTATACAAAATGAGCCAAAGAAATTGAAAATGCTTAATGCAAAATGGAAGTCTTTATGGAAGGGCCCTGCTTGGAGGGAAGAGGACAAACTAAAGCTCCTTAAATAATCACAGGCTACTTGTGTACAGCTGAGCAGCTAGTTTCTTGTCTTCTAAACAGGGAACCAGAGATGTTTATGAGAAAAATATGAAGCAACGGAGGAAAGTTTTTCTCCTGATACTTGGTCATGTGTGTGTTTTTAAGCGTATGGTATACTATATTTTGCTATTATGTTTGTCTTGCATTTATTTGGTCTGTGTAGAACTAAAAGCATTATTAGGGGAGGAAATTTGACCATCTCAACAACAGAAAATGATTTGCTAGCTGTAGTTTCAATTCCATATTAATTTCTTTTAGAGGTGTTTGATGCATTTTTACATTTTTCCTGAAAATAAAGAAGTAGATACCATTAGTTGAGCATAGTACCTACAGTGGAATTCTCTATTGAGAAAGGAACAATCTTTCTGCTCTAAACCTTCTTTGGCCTTGTTTGAAACATTGCAATCTATATTGCACCTGTGAAAAGTAAAGAAGATTTTAGCAAAAAGAAACTTTAATAATTAAAGAAATGGAAAACAGAATATAGAAGGGACTATAGCAGAATTAGGTAGTCTTAAGGCAATATTGCCATGAAACCCGTGCCTTCAGTTATGTGAATTTGGTCCAATCTTATCCAAATATTGCAACTATCTTCTAAGATACCACTAGCCTTAGAATTCCTTGATGCTATAGGAATGCCATTGTTCTGTGAATGTTTCTAAGAGTAAATTAAAACAACAAAACTCAAATGATCTCTTAAATTTAAAAATAATCAATACCAGGGTATACAGAGAAAAAGAGTGAGGACAACAGTAAACATAAAAATAGCATCAGAGTCAAGACAGAGGAACAGGGAGAGAAGGGGAGCTTTGAATACAATAAACATATCTGAGAAACCTACATCTTTGCTTGTCAGAAGCTATGTGGTTTTAAGGAAGAAAGGTATTATCCTCCCATTCATCCTACCAGCTCTCTCTTCAGTCTCAGGGCATCAAAATGGGCAATACTCAGATGACCATAGCAGCTGTCCCACACATGCCTTAACTGCCTATTTATAAGCCAAGCCCTAGTTGAGGGCTGGCTGCATGAACTGGAAAGATCTCCTGTCCCTAGGACTCTGGCTGTATCTGAGGTTTTTATGGTTCTTACAACATTGCTTAGTTTAATGAGCCCTGGGATTCCCTAGGCTGCTGCTGTTTGAGTTGTATTAAATTTAGTTCTTTCTAGGAAGCTGACCTTGGGACCTGCAGGCTCTGAAGCAGTTAGACCTGTTGCATAACAGATACCACTTATTTTACTTACTTTGGATTGATTAATTGGTAATTTGCCATTGATTTATTTGTATATGCCATCCATTTTTCATGCCTCAGTCGGTATCTGAAGAAGATTCTCACTGGTTTTTATCTCAATCATGCTCCTTGAAATGGCAGAAGCTGAAGGATAAATACCAAGCTATGATATTTATCCCTGGAATAATTCCAAGGGTAGTTTGTTATTTATCCTTTAAGGTAATATATAGTCTTGATACAACACCTGATTTCTTGGATCCTCAAACAGCTTACCGATTGGCATCTATTCATTGACTGTATCCAGAAAACACAGCTGTTGTCATTAGTAATTAAATTTGTTTATAGACTGTGACTGTCAAAGTACAATTTTTAAATATTATAAAGCATTATTCTCAAACAAATAAGTAATGAACACATGTCAAAAACGGTATTTAACTAATTAGTGAGGGATAACAGGATAACAAAGTCAGTTCAAAAAAGAATATGAAAAGTGTGATTTTACATTTCAGAGCACAAATTGAACACTAAAATAAAATCATTAAATTAGACACAATCCAATTAATGTCTTATGACACGGGCTTTCCTATGTAACAAACTTGCACATGTACCCCTGAACTTAAAAGTTAACAAATATCATCAACATGACAAAAAGATTAATATTCTTTCATACAGCTATAAAAAGGGACAATATGACCTTAATCTTTGGGATTACCTTTTCTACCACACTAAAAAGATACAATTTAGCAATTTTCTATAACATCTAGCTATACGTAATTATACAATGTCTGAGATTCCATAAATCATATAGCAAGTTAAACAAAAATCACATTTGCTAGAGAGTCTGATAACCCTTAGCTGGGCTTGCTAAACAATGGTTTTTGTTTTGTTTTGTTATTTTTAATTTCTGTGGGTGCATAGTAGGTGTATATATTTATGGAGTATATTTGGGTACAGGCATACAATACATAATCACATCATGAAAATTGGCTGTTTGTCCCGTCAAGCATTTATCCTTTGTGTTACAAACAACCCAATTATATTCTTTTGGTTATTTTTTAAATGTGCAATTAAATCATTATTGAC
Organism: Aotus nancymaae; assembly: GCF_030222135.1. NCBI lineage: Eukaryota > Metazoa > Chordata > Mammalia > Primates > Aotidae > Aotus > Aotus nancymaae. The sequence goes on along the minus strand of NW_026988422.1, from coordinate 33,090,328 downwards.
TCTATTTACCCTCTTGTGCTGTCAAATACTAGATATTATTTTTTATATTTTTTGTAGACATAACCAACCCCATTTTTCCCCATCCCACATCCACACTATCCTTCTCAGCTTCTGGTAACCATCATTCTACTCTTTATCTGCATGATTCAATCGTTTTGTTTTAGTTCTCACAAATAAGTGAGAACATGGGAAGTTTGTCTGTCCCTGGCTTATTTCATTTAACACAATGATCTCCATTTCATCCATGGTTTTGCAAATGATCTCATTCTTTTTATGGCTCAGTAGTACTCTATTGTATATATATATATGTACCACATTTTCTTTATTCATTCATCTATTGATGGAAAATTAGGTTGTTTCCAAATCTTAACTATTGTGAACAGAGCTACAATAAACATGAGAATGCAGATAACTCTTTGATATGCTGGTATTCTTTCTTTTGGATATATATCTAGCAATGAGGTTTCAAGATCATAAAGTAGCTCTTTAGCTGGATGTGACCCACTTGTCCATTTTTGCTTTGGTAGCCTGTGTTTGTGGAGTATTCTTAAGAAATCTTTGCCCAGACCAATGTCTAAGAGAGTTTCTCCCAATATTTTCTTTTAGTGGTTTGTTTGAGGTCTTAGATATAAGCCTTTAATCCATTTTGATTTGATTTTTGTATATGCCAAGAGATAGGGTCTAGTTTCATTCTTCTGCATATGAATATCCAGTTTTCCTAGCACCATTTATTGAAGAGACTGTTCTTTCCCCAATGTATGTTCTTGGCACTTTTGTAGAAAATGAGTTTACTGTTGATGTATGGATTTGCTTCTGGGTTTTCTATTCTATTCCATTAGTTTATGGGTCTATTTTTTATGCCAGTATCATGCTGTTTTGGTTACCATAGCTCTATAGCATAGTTTGAAATCAGGTAATGTGATTCATCCAGTTTTGGTTTATTTGTTCAGGATATCTCTGGCTATTCTGGATCATTTGCCATTCCATATCAATTTTAGGACATTTTTTATTTCTGTGAAGAATGACATTGGTATTTTGATAGAGATTGAATCTGTAGATTGTTTTTAACATAACCAAGTCATATTAACATTTTAACAATCATTCTTTCAAATTACGAACATGGAATATTTTCCATTTCTTTGTGTCTTCTTTAGTTTCTTTTATCAATGTTTTATAGTTTTCACTGTAGAGATCTTTCACCTTTTTGGTGAATTACTAGGTATTTAATTTTATTTGTAGCTATCATAAATGGGATTACTTTCTTGATTTTTCAGACAGCTCACTATTGACATGTGGAAATGCTGCTGACTTTTATATGTTGATTTTGTATTCTGCAACTGTACTAAAATTATCAGTCGTAATAGTGTTTTTGTGGAGCTTTTAGGTTTTTCCAAACATAAAATCACATAATCTGCAAACAAGGATAATTTGACCTGAACTCTTCCTTTCCAATTTGGATGCCTTTTATTTTCTTTCTTTCTTTTTTTTTTTTTTTTTTTTTTTTTTGAGATAAGTCTTGCTTTGTCACCCAGCCTGGAGTGCAATGGCACAATCTCAGCTCACTGCAATCTCCACCTCCTGGGTTCAGGCAATTCTCCTACCTCAGCCTCCCAAGTAGCTGGAACTACAGGTGCGTGCCATCACACCTGGCTAATTTTTTGTATTTTCAGTAGAGATGGGGTTTCAGCGTGTTAGTCAGGATGGCCTGACCTTGTGATCTGCCCACCTTGGCCTCTCAAAGTACTGGGATTACAGGCATGAGCTACCACGCCCGGCCCCTTTTATTTCTTTTGTCTGATCGCTTTAGCTATGACTTCTAGTACTATAGTAAATAAAGGGGTAAAAATTGGCATTCTTGTTGTGCTCCAGATATTAAAGGCTTTCAGTTCCTCTCCATTCAGCATGATTCTAGCTGTGGGTCTGTCTTATTTGGCTTTCATTATGTTGTAGTTTGTTCCTTCTATTCTCAGTTTTTTGAGAATTTTTATGATGAATGGATGTTGAACTTTATCAAATAATTTTTCAGCAGTAACTGAAATGATCATATGGTTATTCTCCTACATACCATTAATATTATGTATCATATTGATTGATTTGCATATATTGAACCATTCTTGCATTCCTGGGATAAATTCTACTTTGCATGTTGTCATTTATTTGTGGGAGCTAAAAATTAAAACAATTGAACTCGTGGAGATAGAGAGTTGAAGGTTACCAGAAACTGGGAAAGATAGTGACTGGGGGACTGGGCAGGCAGGTGGGGATTGTTAATAGATACAAAAAGTAGAAATAATAAATAGAATCTAGTAGTTAATAGCACAACAGGATTACTATAGTCAATCATAATTTAATTGTACATTTTAAAGTAACTAAAAGAGTGTAATTGAATTGTCTGTAACCCAAAGGATAAAAATGTTTGAGGAGAATGGATATCCCATTTAGCATGATGTGATTATTATTTATTGCATGCCTGTATCAAAGTATTTTATGTACTCCATAAATAGACACACTTACTACATACATACAAAACTCTAAAATAAATTTTTTTAAAAAAATGGAAAAAAACTACAAGGCAATAACTTGACCACAGATGCAAAAATTCTCAACAGAATACTAGCACACTGAATCCACAACACATTAAAAAGACAGTTCACCACAACCAAGTGGATTTTCTTCCAGGAATGCGAGAGTGATTCAGTATACATGAATCAAAAAGTGTGACACATTACACTAATAGAATAAAAAACAAAAACTTTATGATCATTTTAATAAATGCAAAAAAAGGCAGCTGATAAAATTATTGCTTTATGATAAAGATTTAACAAATTTAGGCATAGAAGGAGCATACATCAACATAATAAAGGCCATATATGAGAACCCACAGCTAAAATCATACTGACTTAGGAAAAACTGAAAGTTCTTCTAAGAACTGACAAAAAGACACCACATCTATTTAATAGAGTACTGGAAGTTTTGACCAGAGAATCAGCAAGAGAAAGAAATAAAAGGCATTCAAATTGGAAAAGAAGTCAAATTGTTTCTCATTGCAGATGACACGAGCTTATCTATAGAAAAACATTATCAAGGCAACTCTTAGAAGTGACAAATGAATTCAGTAAGTTTGTAGAATACAAAATCAATATACAAAAACCAGTAGCACTTTTATGTGGTAATAATCAACTGTCTGAAAAGAATTCAATATAACAATCTTATTTACAATAGCTACAAAATAAAAAATAAAATTCTTAGGAATTAATTTAACCAAGGAGGTGAAAGACAGCTACAATAAAACCACAAAACATTTATGAAAAAAACTGAAGACAGAAATAAACAGAAAGATAATCCTGCATTCATGGATTCAAATAATTAACATTGTTAAACTATTCATACTACCCCAAAACAATCTACAGATTTATAAAAATGCCAATGGCATTCTTCACGGAAATAGAAACAACAATCCAAAAATTTGTATGGAACCACAAAAGACCTGGAATAGCCAAAGCAATCTTGACCCAAAAGAGCAAAGTTGGAGGCATCACAGTACCTGACCTCAAAGTATACTATAAAGCCATAGTAACCAAAACAGCATGATGCTGGCATAAAAACAGATACATAAACCAATGGAATAGAATACAGAGCCCAGAAATAAATCCACAGGTGATATACAGTCACCTAATATTTTGACAAAACTGCCAAAAACACACAATAGGGAAAGGATAGTATTTTCAATAAATGATATTGGGAAAATTGAGTATCTGTATGCAGAAGAATGAACTTATACCCTTATACCATATATAAAAAATCATCTAACAACAGTTTAAACACTGAAATATATGACCTAAAGCTGTAAAACTACTAGCTGAGAAAACATAAGGGAAAAACTACACAACAGTGATGTAGGCAAAACCTAAGGCAAGAAAAACAAAAACAGACAAATGAGATTACATCAAAATAAAAAGCTTCTGCTAAAAAGAAACAACAGAACCAAAAAGTGACCTCCAGAATAGGAGAAAATATTTGCAAGCTATACATCTTATAAAGAATTAATATTCAAAATATATAATCAACTCAATAGCAAAAAACACCACCACCGCCAAATAATTCAATTTAAAAGTGGGCAAAAAACCTGACTAGACGTTTCTTAAAATATAACATGCAAATGACCAAAAAGCATATGAAAAAATATTCAGCATCATTCATCAGATAAATGCAAATCAAAATCACAGTGAGTTAGCATCTCAGTCCAGTCAGAATGTTCATGATCGAACAGACAAAAGATGGCAATGGTTGGTGAGAATGCAGAGGAAAGGGAACATTTATACACTGTTGGTGGTAATGTAAATTAGTACAGTCATTATGAAAAACAATATGGAGTTTCCTCAAAAAATTAAAAATATGTATAGCATATGATCCAGCAATCTCACCATTGGTTACACATTTAAAAGAATTGAGTCAATATATTCAAGAGATATCTACAGCCCCATGTTTATTGCAGATATCTGCAACCCCTTTGTTATTTCACAATCATCAAAATATGGAAGCAAACTAAGTGCCCATCAATGGATGAATAAAGAAAATGTGATATATATACACAACAAAATACTATTCAGCCATAAAAAGAATAAAATTCTGCCGTTTGTGACATGGATGATCCTGTAGTACATTATGTTACATGAAATAAACCAGGAGCAGAGAGACAAATGTTGCATGATCTCAGTCATATGTGTAATCTAAAAAGTTGTTCTCATAGAATTAAAGAGTAGCATGGTATTTATAAGAGGTTAGAGTGGTTAGTAGGTGGGGGTTAAGGGGAGGTATTAATCAAAGGATACATAATTAAAATTAATTATATAAATAAATTTCAACAGCAAGGTGACTATAGTTAATGACGACATACTGTATTCTTGAAAAATGTGAAGAAAGTGGATTTTACGTGTTCACATCACAGAAATAACTATGTGAGGTAATAAATTTGTTAATTATTAGATTAACAAGTTAGATTTAACCATTCCACGTTTATATGTACTTAAAAACATCATATTGACTCAATAAAACCATAGAATGTTATCTGTCAATTCTAAAATAAATAAATATTTAAATAACAATGCTACTGTTGGATATTATATTAAAATTTTGTTTAATAAAAAGGCTTCTAGAAAATAAAGCAGAATATTTTTATTACTTTGAAATAATATAAAGAATTAGTTATAAAAAAATGTGATTCAATATTTGGATAATCCTGTCTGACCTGCACATGTACCCCAGAACAGTAAATATTCACAAATATAATTATGAATAAAATAGTCCAGGCATAAAACACATGATGTATGATTTCCTTTGTGTACATTTCAAGAACAGGTAAATTGATAGTATTAGAAGGACAGTAATTACTTTGGAGAGAGAAGCATTCACTAGATGGCTCACAAAGAGGCTTCTGAGATACTCGATAATATCCTATTTCTTCCACCCAGGTGGTGGTTAAATGGTTATGTGTACTTTTAATAATTCAGTGAGATGCATAATTATAATATGTATATTTTTAGGTATAAGATTTTAATAACACACAAAAATAACTTAAGCCAGATACTTTTATTCTCTGCTCAACCCCTCCATTGACCCTTTCCTACAGTGAAAGCCAAAGTATTTATAATCCCCTGCAAGACCCTAAATAATGTGCCATCACCCTGGTATCTCTGCCATCATGTCCTACTACTGTCCCCATTGCTTTCACTGCTATAGCCACACAGCCCTGCTTGCTGTTTCACTAATGTGTTAAGCTTCCTCTGTCTCTAATTTCTACAATTGACTGTTTTGCCTAGAATGCAATTTCTTCAGATAGCCCATAGAGTTTGTTCTCTCATTTTAAGACATTGCCTAAAAGTCACTTTCTCTGTGAAGCTTTCCTATTACTCTATTTAAAATCATTATCTCCCGTTCTAACATTCTCTCCTAGATCTATGCTTCTTTTTTCTCCATATTATTTTCTAATATACTGTGTAATTATCTCATTAATATTATTCATTTTATTTCCACATAATGGTGAAGGCAGGAGTTTTGGAATTGTTTTCTACAATAGGATCTGAAATAGTGTTTAAGCATACAGCAGGCGTTCAGTAACTGTTTGTGGAATAAGTAAATGCCAATTAAATTTCTTGTCCTCTACATAAAATTCAACTTAAGTATCTCTAATAAACTCTGCAGGTACAAATATTTGATAAGCAGAGAATGATTTCTTCTTCTTCAAAATAGATATCATCTTATGGTAAAACTTATCACTGTGGCCATAATGACAATCCCTTTTACTACTTAACTACTTAATTATTCCTCAGGAAGCTTTGACAATACATGAACACAAAAGAAAAAAGAAAGATAAAATCTACTACACTTTCACTATTCTTTAGGGGATAGTAAGAACTGGCTTTTGATTGTGAAAATTCAGAATGAGATCCTCTTTTGAACAAATGCTATTAAATAATTACAAGAGAGACAGAGCTCCACGTCCCAAAAGGCTATGATGCAAGTAAACAGACATATATAACACACTCACTCATGCTTGCATTTTGACCATTAACATATGCCTTAAAGGTGGGAGAAATCTTTTAGGGTTTACTTTTTGCAACCCATGAGAGATTACAAACAGGATCATGCAATTTCTTGGAAGTTGTTCACATGTCTTTTGCTCCGTGGAAAAATATTTTATCTCCTGTCCCTGACCTTCTCAGCATTCATTCAAAGAGCGAGTAGGAAGTATATAACATGTGAGTCACCCAGGTTTTTTTTTTTTTTTTTTTGCAAAAAATAATAGAAAATGTTTTCTTCCTGTCATTGAGAAATGTAAAAGTATATCTCAGAATGAAATGCTGGCAAAGAATGAAGCTGAAAAATATGTTTTTCTTTTTGTTTCCCTAGATTCTGGAGGATATTTTCCATTTATGGTTCATATCCCTTTAAAATATGAATAGCCACATATACAAAAAGTATAGAATTTCAAGTGAAGATGTATACTAATTGATGAATTGCTGGAGGCGGGTATATTTTGGTAATTTTTGTTGCCTGGTGAGTAGAAGAAATATGGCATATTTCTCTTTTCAGTAATATTTTCTTTCTCAAACCCAAATACTGGTTTTTCAGTTCCATTACATTAATAAGACTTGGTATTATACAAATTAGTTATTATTTAAGAAACGAAAATCTTCATCTGGTATGACTTTTTCTTGTTTTTGTTGTTGTTATGTGGGCTAGAAGTTAACCAGAGAGTAATCAGGGAAAAAGTTTCACGTTTCAGATTTGCCTAGATAGGAGAGGCCTCAGAGAACCACCACAGTGAGATGCAAAATGATAACAAAAGTCAAAGGAAGAAAAAGGAACATGTGGAAGAAAGCAGTGAATAAAAAACATGGAAACTTTCATAATATAAACTCGATCTGCCTTTCTTATTTTTCTGCAGCTGACCTGACCATGGTTAACAAATAACAAGCACATTGAACTTGGCCACAGTCACTCAGACCAGCTGTTCTCCCTAAGGTCAATGCCATAATGGGCATAGGTAGTTTATATATTCACCTGGAAGCATATAAAAATATTTAGTCAGAGCAATTTAAGGGCCAAATTATGGCATACTTCCTCACAGCGTATAGGGTATCCAACTGCCTAAAAATAAAAGAATATATTTTTATGCTAAACACTGGTACAGATACATGAAACAGCATAAAAGACCATATATCCTCTAATGACAGAGGTCCTTTTTATTACCACTTTAAAACACCACAAGTAACCTGGAGTAGCTGAAATTGAAAGTAAATATTAATTTGTGCCCTGGCATGACACTACATTGAGAAAGAGTATTTTTAAATATCTTGAGTTTGTATTTTATTTTTATATCACTAACAAATCATAATGAATCAGGTATTCATAGTACTGTTGAAAGAACTTCAAACCCAGATAAATATAGCATCAATAATGCAGGTAAACAGAAGAAAGAGTAAGCTAATTGTATGTAGGTAATTTCTTGGAATCACAAAACTTTGCATTCCTGGTTTCAAGTCTAGTGTTCTTAGCAAGAAAAAGAAATTCTCCACAATTCATATTTTCCCTGCTGTCTATTGTTGTGACTTAATAAAATAAATCTGTTTAGGAGTTGAGTCATGAAAGTCATAGTTTTGTTGTTTAAACAAAAGTCTAATTGTTTACTACTTTGTAATATACATGGTAAAGAATTTTGGTGTTTCCAGAGTGCGACATTTCATGTTTCAGTGACCTCTGTCATCTCCATGTCTTCCAGACTAATGAATGTGACCAGCATAGAAACTATCAACTTTGTTAGCTACTTTATCCTCATGGGTTTTCCCTCAAGTCCAGAAATGCAGCTCCTCTACTTCAGTCTCTTCTCAGTTGCCTATACTCTCACCCTGATGGGAAATGCAGCCATTGTCTGTTCTGTGTGGTGGGACCAGCACCTTCACACTCCCATGTATATCCTCTTGGGAAATTTCTCTCTCCTGGAAATATGTTATGTTACCACAACTGTTCCTAAAATGTTGGCCAACTTCCTCTCCACAAGCAAGTCCATCTCATTCATGAGTTGTTTTGCACAGTTCTACTTCTTCTTCTCTTTTGGGTACGATGAAGGCTTTTTTCTTTGCATCATGGCCTTTGACAGGTATCTTGCCATCTGCCGCCCTCTACATTATCCACGCATCATGACTAAACAAGTATGCACCGGCTTCATCATCTTTGCATGGTCCTGTGGGTTTGTAATCTTCCTAACTCCAGTTATTCTCATTTCACAGCTATCCTACTGTGGCCCAAATATTATCAACCATTTTGTCTGTGATCCTGTCCCACTGATGATGCTGTCCTGTTCTGAAGACATTGTCGCCCAGCTCATTTACTCCACATTCAATTCTATCTTCATGATTGGCACCTTTCTCTTTATCCTTTGTTCCTATGCTCTGGTGATTCTGGCTGTAATGCGGGTGCCCTCAGAGGCTGGCAAACGAAAGGCTTTCTCCACTTGTACTTCTCATTTGGCAGTTGTCACCTTGTTTTATGGCTCTATCATGATGATGTATGTTAGTCCTAGATCAGGACACCCAGTAAAAATGCAAAAAATCATTACCTTGTTTTATTCTGTGATAACACCTCTCTGCAATCCTCTAATATATAGTCTCAGGAACAAAGAGATGAAAGATTCTCTAAAGAAAATCTTCAGGACTGGAAAATGTGTTAATAAAATATAAATAAGATAATTTCCATTTATCAAATATAACTTTAATTAGACCTGAATATTTGTCTACAAATTCATTGTTTTATTTAAGAACTGCTATAATAATGACTCATTAACATCTTAAACACCACTCACCACAATTTGCAATACTGTGGTCTTATTTAAGAAGAATGTTTCAACAATGAATTAGAGTTTGTGTTGAAATGAATAAAATATGTAAAATTCTATGTCTAAGCTAGTCAGAACCTCTATATGTAATTCAACTTTTTAAAAAGAATACAGATACCCTTTTTATATTATTGAGCTAAAGTAATTGATAATACATGCAACAGATAATATAGACTGCTCTCACAATTAACACTGTAATCCAGTAATTGTGCAGTAGGAGATACTGGCTGAAAAAAAGCCAAGGTTTAAGAAGCCCAGCTTGTCAAACTGTAGCAAGTGGTCCTTACATTATGGAAATAAACTAATAACCTTAGTTTGATATTTAGTGTTTTTTCAGAGAATACACAAAACTAGAATTAGGAATTTAAAGCAGACTAGTTACCCGGAATATAATACAGATAAGACCTAAACAAAAAGGTGAGCATTACTCAGGATACAGCTTGCTTTGTTGTAAACCCAGTTTAAACACAGGTTTTGATATCATAATTAGTTTAGCATTAATACTGTGTGACCTATTTGAGTACTGCTGGGCAGTACTAAAATAAAATTCTTAAAATCCATTTTATAAATATTTGACTAACATATTGCTTTGATTTTGATTTTTGTTTTGTTCTATAGCCATTTTTTTAAATACAAATTTCAAAAACATAATGAAAAGGAATCGCAATATGAAATGTAATTTACAGAATTTCAATTTGTAAGCCTTCATAGTGCAGTTAGTTTTTGTGTCATAAAGAACCTGAGTTGAGAATATTTTATGGATTTGAAAGGCAGGATTTATGTGAGTTTTGGGGAAAAGAGTGGCTGTTTTATTATACTTCACATGTGAAATGTAAATTAAATAGCTAAATACTTGCCAGGAAAACTCTTTTATATAGGAAGAAAATATGAACAATTTAGAACTTCATTCAAACTAACTTCAATGGTGGGCTTTCTTTAAAGTGCTGATAAATTTAACATGAGTTTCACCTGTCCATGCCAGTTTTATCTTTCTTAATTACATGAGAAAAAAAGGGATGGAATTTTTTTTTTTAAGCTGGAGAACTTACTTTTATTCTAGGAAGTCAACATTTAATTTAATAAGCCATTGTCCACAATTGATTTAAAATGTTTAATCCTTCAATTGTACATCAATATCCTATGACTCTGAATTTTATTTATCACTCTCCTTCAAGTCTGAAGAAAATGATTAATTTGCTAAGTTCCACAGACAATACGTCCCACTGACATAACACTTAGTATGATGTCCTACTCTCATATTAGAATTAAGGGCAGCCAGTATCAAACTGGCCTGAAACCTGATTGTGTTCCTGGCTCAGAATACCTGTAGCAAATTTGTAAATCTACACCAAGACACAAAATTAAACTAGGATGTGTATATCTTATAAAAAACTTTTCACAGTAAAAATCAACATTAAAATTTTATCAAATTCCAACATTATGGTTTTTTAATCCAATTAAGCTTTCAAAATGCCTGATTAGCTGTGAATTAATTATAAATAACTTCATGTAGTTTGCCCAGTATTTCAAAATGGTTATGGAATATAGCTTTTAAAATGTCAAAGTATGCTATACATGTTGCACTTTTCTGCTAGGCTGGGCTAGTATCTTCCTTGGCAAGAGCTCAAACTATTGAATAAAATACACTTTTAAATCAATATAAGTACTTGATTAATTTCCCTGAAATTATCAACATCGTTACCAAAATCTTCCAGGATTTTGTAAGATTTGATTCCTTAAATACAGTTTTAAAATTAAATTTATGGAGGGGAAAAAAAACCTCATATACTGACTGCAAATTTTACGTCCCTTTTTGGTCCCTCAATGACCAAAGAGAATTTTAAACAAATTATGCTTCATGTTTCCTGGCTTAATAAAAAGCTACAATTTCTATTATCCAAATTAAGAAATATTATACTAATCAAAAACTATTAATTTTGAAATGTCTATGTATGTCTGTCTGTAAGTCCCCTTAGAACCTTTCCAAACATTTACAATCAAGAGATTTTAATCAATTATGTACTAGAATCATATTAGATAAAGAAAAACTTATTTTGCAAAAATCAAATCACTTTCCAATATGCTCGACAGAAACAAGCTATTCGTTTTCATTTCTGTTCCACTGAAGACATTACTGAAATCTGTCCGATGGTTTATTTCCACGTGGTCCACTATGGAATTCTTCGGAATGTTTTAAGATTGGCTGTAGCTAGAGTTCTCACTTTCATTTGGACCCTGCTCTCCTTCACTGTTTGGAGATGGTTTTGGTTTTGGCATCTTACTAAGAATAGTTGCCATCTCTTTTCTTTCATCGAAATTCTTCCACTTTTCATATAGTTTTCAAATAACCCTGATTATTTCCAAAATATTTTCCATATCCACAGAAAGTTCAGAAAACCATTGCCTGCCATCTTTCTGCTGTACAACACGGGCTACATGTAGGCAAGCTAAAGCTATCATGAAAGGAGGGTACAGTAGGCAAAGATCCATTCTGTAGGTATCATTCACTATCCTCCATGCAAGGGGAAGCAACATGTCTTCTTGGCCCACGTCCTGCACATGCTGGAGCAAAGGACTATAAGGATGATACACTATCAAGCAACAATCCATTAGTTCTAACAGATAGAATTCACATTCTAATATATGATTCATCCTATAAGGAAATTCCTTTGGAAAGGCATATTAAAATCTAGTTTTTAATACAGAAGTAGCAGCAGCTGTCAATCTTGTATTTGAAACGACTCCAAATTCCTCTACTTTGGATGCCAAAAACACACATGTAGGAGCCATTAATACAGGATCTATACTTTTCAGAGAATACCTGGCATAGAATCTCTTGAAATATACCATAGCAGTGGCAATAATTTGTTGTCTTAATTTAAGATGTTCACCTAATGCTTGGATAACATTTGTAAAAAATATTTGTAACTTCCAATATTCTTCTGAGAGAAACTTTAAATCCTTTTGGTGCTCCTTCAACAGATCTTGTTTATCCAAAATCCACTGCAAATAGTAGGAGCTCTGCCAAAAGTTCCCTCCCATGGAACACAGCTTGCCTTGATTTTTAAAAAAAAAAGCACCAGCCGGCGGAGCAGCCCACGGAGCGACCATAAACCCAACCCATCCGGTAACCACACTCCTCGATCAAATCCAGGGATAGAAATTCTTAATAAAATATAATGTCAATTATTATAAACATGTACAGTGCCCGTATTTGTAATTGTCTTCAACTTAATCATTATTCAATTTTATCTTACCAATATTAAATACTATCTCATACTGAGCTGGCTGGCACTTGATAGAAAGAATTGAAAACTATTTGATACAGTAAAAAGCATTTCTATGAGATACAGATATGCCTTTATTGTGACAATATCTCTTCCTTTGTTATAATATCTCACCTATGGCTTCATGGTGAGAAATAGATTTCATTTCATACAACCAGCTAATAAAGGAGGAAAGAACCTCAGGCTTGGCTCACAAATGGATTGTCTGAATATATACTTGGCAAGAAAAAATTTGACTAATGCTACAGCTTAATGCCTCTCAAGGATAGCCATAGACTAACAGTGGAGGAAATCCTCATAAACCAATGATTTGGGAGCAATATACCTAGTTGTCCACTTTGAATGTTAGGAGAAATAGCTTGCTATGCAAGATAAGAATATGTGTAGAATAATGATTGTTGTAGGAAGCTTCACTAAATTTCCAGAAACAAACAACTTCCCAAGACTGAATCCTGGAGAAATTAAAACCCTAAAAGACCAATATTAAGTTCCAAAATAGAAGCAGCAATAAATATCTACCAATCAAAAAACCTAGACCAGCAATAAATATCTACCAATCAAAAAACCTAGACCAGTTTCACAGCCAAATTCTACCAGACATACAAAAAAGAGCTAGTACCAATTCCACTGAAACTATTCCCAAAAATGAGGAGAATGAAATCCTCCCTAACTCATTCTATGAAGCCAGCATCTCTTTGATACCAAAACCTGGCAAGTGAAAGTTTAAAGCTACAAGTGCCTACACCAAAAAAGTAGAAAAATTTAAAATTACCTAGTGATGTATCTTAAAAAACTAAAAAAGCAAAAGCAAACAAATCCAAATTATTAGAAGAAAATAAATAATAAAGATCAGAGTCATAATAAATGAAATTGAAGGAAAGCATACAATATAGAAACTCAACACAGTGAAAAGTTTTTTTTTTTTAAAGATAAACAAAATCAAAAAAACTTTACCTAAGAAAAAAAGAGAAAGACCCAATAAATAAAAGTGAGACATAAAACCAATACTGCAGAAATTAAAAGGATCACTTCCAACCATATGCCAATAAACTGGAAAGTCCAGAAAAAACAAATTATTAGATACATGCAACCTGCCAAGTTTGAGCCATGAAGAAATTCAAAACCTGAACAAACCAATAACAAGTAATGAGATCAAAGCCCTAATAAAAAGTCTCACAGCAAAGAAAGCCCATGACATGATGGCTTCTCTGCTGAATTTTACCAAACATCTATAGAAGAATTAATACCAACCCTACTTAAACTATTCCAAAAAATAGAGTAACAAAGAATACATCCAAATTCATTCTGTTAGGCCAGTATTACCCTGATACAAAACCAGAAAGAGACACATCAACAAAAGAAAACTACAGACTGATATCCTTGATGAACACTAATGTAAAAATTCTCAACAAAATACTAGCAAATGAAATCCAAAATCACTTTAAAAAATTAATTCACCATGATCAAGTGAGTTTTATTCCAGAAATGTTAGGATGGTTCAACATATGTAAATCAATGAATGTGATTTATCACATAAACAAAGTTAAAAACAAAAACTATAGGATCATTTCAATCAATGTTGAAAAACACAACCATAGGATAGGAGAAAATATTTGTAAACTACATATCTGACAAGGGATTAATAACCAGAATATATAAGGAGCTCAAACAACTCTATAGGAAAAGTCTGATCATCCAATTTAAAAATGGACAAAAGATGTTTCTCAAAAAAAAAAAGAGACACATATAAATGGCAAACGGCAAGTGAAAAGGTGCTCAACATCATTGATAATCCGAGAAATGCAAACCAGCACTACAAGAGGAATCACCTAACCCCAGTTAAAATGGCTTATATCCAAAAGACAGGCAGTAAGAAATGCTGGCTAGGGTATGGAGAAAGGGGAACCCACTGTTGATGGGAATGTAAATTAGTACAAACACTATGGAGAACAGTTTGGAGGTTTCTCATAAAAACTAAAACTAGAGGGAGAGAGATCCAAGATGGCTGATCACTAGCAGCTCGGGCACGTAGCTCCCAGTGAAAGCGCAGAGAACGAGAGGACGCCACACTTTCAGACAAATATTTGTTGCTCACGGACCAGGAGATTCCCAGCAGAGGAGTCCCACGTGTCGCCAGGGCGACTCTTGTGGCCGGCGCGGCAGTTTTGCTGGTGCCTTAGCACAGCAGTTCTAGGTGCAGAGTCCGGAGATTCCCGGGCAGAAAAGCACCATCAATCTTAACACCGCTGCTTTGGCCAGCGCAGTGGATTGCTCAGATTTCGGAGCTGGGAATCAAAAGTTGGACGTCCGCTCAGAGACCTAGTTAGAAAGTCGGTAATTACAAAGACGACAGAGGGATAAATATATAATGAAGAGAAGAAACTAGCCTAAAAAGGCAGAGAATACTCAAAATCTGAATGCCTCTCCCTCTACAGGGGATCGCAATTTCTCATCAGTAACAGAACAAGGCTTAATGGAGAACGAGTGTGTTCCAATAACAGCAGCAGGTTTCAAAATGTGGGTGATAAGAAACTTCTGTGAATTAAAAGAACTTGTTCTAACCCAATGCAAAGAAACTAAGAACCTTGAAAAAAGGTTTGATGAAATGTTAATGAGAATGGACAATTTAGAGAGGAATATAAGTGAATTGATGGAGCTGAAAAACACAACACGAGAACTTCACGAAGTATGCACAAGTTTAAACAGTCGAATTGATCAAGCAGAAGAAAGGATATCAGAAGTCGAGGACCAGCTCAGTGAAATGAAACGAGAAGACAAGATTGGAGAAAAAAGGATGAAAAGGAATGAGCAAAGTCTCCAGGAAATATGGGACTATGTGAAAAGACCTAATTTACGTTTGATAGGTGTACCTGAATGTGACAAAGAGAATGAATCCAAGTTGGAAAATACTCTTCAGGATATCATTCAGGAAAACTTTCCCAACCTAGCAAGGCAGGGTAATATTCAACTCCAGGTAATACAGAGAACACCACAAAGATATTCTTCAAGAAGACCAACCCCAAGGCACATAATTGCCAGATTTATTAGGGTTGAAATGAAGAAAATACTGAGGGCAGCCAGAGAGAAAGGTCAGGTTACCCATAAAGGGCAACCTATCAGACTTACAGCAGATCTCTCAGTAGAAACCCTACAAGCCAGAAAAGAGTGGGGACCAATATTTAACATCCTTAAAGAAAAGAACTTTCAACCCAGAATTTCATATCCAGCCAAACTAAGCTTTATGAGCGAAGGAAAAATTAAATCTTTTGTGAACAAACAAGTACTTAGAGACTTCACCACCACCAGGCCTGCTTTACAAGAGCTTCTGAAAGAAGCACTATACATATAAAGGAACAACCAATATCAGCCTTTCCAAAAATATATCAAAAAGCAAAGAGCATTAACACAATGAAAAATGTACATCAACTAATGGGCAAAACAGCCAGCTAGCATCAAATGGCAGTTATTAAACTTATATATATTCTAATTGGATAAAAAGCCAAAACCCATCGGTATGCTGCATCCAGACCCATCTCACATGCAACAATACACAAAGACTCAAAACAAAGAGAAGGAGGAAGATTTGCCATCCAAACAGAGAGTAAAAATAAATAAACAAAAAGCAGAAGATGCAATTCTCGCCTCTGATAAAGCAGACTTTAAAGCAACAAAGATCAAAAGAGGCAAAGAAGGACGTTGCATAATGGCAAAAGGATCAATGTAACAAGAAGAGCTAATGATTCTATAGATCAACCAGACAGAAAATTAACAAGGACATCCAGGACTTGAACTCAGACCCGGAACAAGTAAACTTAATAAACATTTATAGAACTCTCCACTTCAAATACACAAAACATACATTACCACCTCACACCTATTCTAAAAGTGATTATATAATTGGAAGTAAACCACTCCTCAGTAATCGCATAGCATTTCATAGGTTTAAATGAAATATTGGTTAGCTGCTTGTTTGTTATTTTCTTCCCTTATTCCTTCCTGTCTACATTATTAAGTATAACTATTGGTATAAAAGTGGTTTTCAATACCCATTACTAAATTGCATTCTAGCCTTGGCAAGAAAGCAATACTCCCATTCTCTCTCTCTCTTTCTCTTCCTTTTTCTTCCTCTTCTTCATTCTTTTTTTTCTTTCTTTCTAAAAAAAAAAAAAAAAAAAAAAAAGCCCTCCTGTTACCTTTTACACAGAGTAGCCCATCAGGTACCTACAAGGGGACTCAAAAAAAAAAAAAAAAAAAAAAAACAGGTCTAGTCAATTATAAGACAGGTCCATTTTGGTGATGATATAGGTTGTCATTAAAAAAGAATCTGTCTATTTTCCCAAGAACTCACAAAGGATTCAAGCTATCTTTACTCAGCTTCAAAATCGCAGTGAATTTTTATGTCCTATGAACAGCCATTTAGTAAGTCCTTATTAACACAGTGCGTCAAAGAGTTATAGTCCCTGACCTCAAAGGGAAATAAAAGCCAAAATGTCATAACAGACGTGAAATGAAAAGACAGCAGTGTCAACATTAAATAGTAACATAGGTAGTGTAAAGTTAACAGTTCATTAAGAAAGGATTAGGTGAGAGGTGGTTTTCAAAGTTGCCAGTTTCAAGAGCTGTAGTAAGAATGGAAAAGGCCTGGCAGGTTGACTTTCTTATATGCGGCTCATGCTAAGACTTCAAAACAGGAGCAAGATGATCAAGAATTAGAGCACTATCCTATAAACATACCTGAACCGACAGTGGGAATAAAGGAGGAAAGACCCTGAGAAAGTCCCGCGAAATTGGTCAAAAGCCTTGAAGCCCATATACATTCCGCTTGAGGGACACCAGCTACCACACTCGCAATTAGAGCATAAACATTTTTCTAGCTGCTTTTTCTCAGTTTCTTCTAAGAAATCTCTGTCAGAGGGCAGAGCCAATTAAGGAAAAAAAAAACTAAAACTAGAACTACTGTATGACCCAGCAATGCCATTACTAGGTATATACACAAATAAAGGAAATCAGGATATTGGAGAGACATCTGCACTCCCATGCATATTGCAGCACTATTCATAATAGCCATGAATTGGAAGCAACCTGTGTGTCTATGAACAGATGAATAAAGAAAGAAAATGTGGTTCATATACACAAAGGAGTAATATTCAGCCATGAAAAAGAATGAGATCCTCTTATTTGCAACAAAATGAATAGAACTGGAGGTCATTATGTTAAATAAAATAAGCCAGAGACAGAAAGACAAATTTTCCATGTTCTCACTTATCTATGGGAGCTAAAACTTAAAATAACTGAACTCATGGAGTTAGAGAATTTGAGCAATGGTTACCAGAGACTGGGAAGAATACTAGGGTTAAAGGGAAGAATGGATAATGTTTATAAAAATACAATTAGATAGAATAAATAAGATCTATATTTGATAGCACGACAGGGTGACTATAGCCAAACATAATTTATAGTACATTTTAAAATAACTAAAAGAGTATAATTGCATGGTTTGTAACACAAAGAAAGGATAAATGCTTGAGGTAATGGATATCCCATTTACCCTGATGTAATTATTATACATTGTATGCCTGTAGCAAAATAATTAAAAATTTTAGAAAAGAAAATATAAAATAACAATCTGATATTATAATTCATGTGATTAATAAAAGAAGAACAAACTAAACCCAAAGTCAGCAGAAGGAAAGAAATAACAAGGATCAGAACAGAAATAAATAAAATAGAGGCTAAAACTACAACAGAAAAGTACTCAATGAAATAGTGGTTTTTCAGAAGCATAAACAAATCAACAAACCTTTAGCCAGATCAAGAAAAAAAGAGAAAGGACTCAAATATTAATACAATCAAAAGTGAAAAGGGAGACATTACAACTGATACCACAGAAATATAAAAGGTCATAAGAAATAAAAGTTTGTAAGAGGGTTCTATGAACAATTGTATACTAACAAATTGAATAAAGTAGAAGAAATAAATTCCAAGATACATACAAGATACCAAGACTGAATCATGAAAAAATAGTAAGTCTGAACAGACCAAAAATGAGTAAGAATATTGAATTATAATAAAGTTTCCCATCAAAGAAAAGCCCAGAATAGCTTTACTGATGTATTCTATCAAACACTTAAATAATTAGCAATCCTCAAACTCCTCCAAAAAATCTAAGAGGAAAGAATACTTCCACACTTTTTTTATATGGCCAACATTACTCTGATAGCAAAACCAGACAAGAATAAGAAAAAGAGAAGAAAAGAAAAATTACAGGTCAATATCCCTGATGAATATAGATGCAAGAATCCTCAATCAAATACTAGCACACTGAATTCAATAGCACATTAAAAAGATAATTTACCATGCTCGAGTGGATTTACCCCAAGGATACAAGGAGGATCAACATACATAAGTCTATAAATGTGATACACAACATTAACAAAATGAAGCCCAAAAATTATATAATCATCTAATTAGATGCAGAAATAGCATTTGAAAAATTCAGCATTGTTTCATGAAAAGATTCTCAACAGAGTTGGTTTAGAAGAAATACACTTCAACACAATAAAGACCATCTCTGACAAGCCTACAGCTCACATTATACTCAATGTACCCTCCAAATCTCAGGTTGAATTGTGATCTTCCATGTCAGCGTGGGTGCCTAGTGGGAGGCGTCCGGGTTATGGGGGTGAATCCCTCATGAGATGGTGATGGTATCCAACCCAACCCTCACAGATGGGTTGGTATCCTACGCATGGTAGAGTTACCATCAGACCTGATGGTTAAAAAGAGTATGGGACAAACCCCCACCCCCACCTTGCTCCCTCTCTTGCCATGTGACACACCTGCTCTCCCTTTGCTTTCTGCAATGAGTGAAAGCTTCCTGGGGCTTCAGAAGCTAAGCAGATGCTGATGCCATGCTTGTACCTCCTGCAGGACCATGAGCCAAATAAACTTCTTTTCTTTATAAATTATTCCATCTCAGGTATTCCTCTATAGCCATGTAAAATGGACTAACACAAAGGTTATTCGTGATTTATGCAACGGCCATTTTAAGGATGTGATGGGGAAAGTCACATTTAAATATATTGGAGGTGAGGAAGACATGAGGGAAAGACGAAGACTCCTTACTGTCTCTTAAGCATGACAGGCACGCCCCTGCCTCATGGCCCCTATACATGCCATTTCCTCTGCCTGGAATGCTCTTTTCCCAGATATTCATATTTCTTTCCCCCACACTCCCTTCAAATCCTTGACTAAATATCACCTTTTCAGAGAGGCCTTTCCTGACTAGCTATTGGAAATTCCACCCAAGGGAATTAAGAGACATTGGTCAAAAGGTACAATCTTTCAGTTAAACAGGATGAATGAGTTTTGGAGATCTACTGTATAGTAGGGCAACTATAGTTAATAATCATATATTATACCATTGTCCCTAAATATCTGCCATATCTGGGGGGCAATTGGTTCCAGGACTCGCCAAGGACACCAAAATCCTGGGATGCTCAAGCCCCCTGACATAAAATGACATTATTTTATATTTGCATGTAACCTATGCACATTCTCCCATATACATTAAATCATCTATAGATCACTTATAATACTAGTAAAATATAAATGTTTTTTGTTTTGTTTTGTTTTGTTTTGTTTTGTTTTGAGACAGAGTCTCACTGTC
This sequence comes from Aotus nancymaae, assembly GCF_030222135.1. Lineage (NCBI taxonomy): Eukaryota > Metazoa > Chordata > Mammalia > Primates > Aotidae > Aotus > Aotus nancymaae. The sequence goes on along the minus strand of NW_026988422.1, from coordinate 33,069,978 downwards.
TCCCAGGCTGGAGTGCAGTGGCACGATCTGGGCTCACTGCAACCTTAACCTACTGAGTTCAAGCAATTTTCCTGCCTCAGCCTCCCAAGTAGCTGAGATGACAGGTGCCCACCACCACACCCAACTACTTTTTGTATTTTTAGTAGAGATGGAGTTTCATCATGTTGGCCAGGATGGTCTTGATCTCTTGACCTTGTGATTCGCTTGCCTCAGCCACCCAAAGTGCTGGGATTACAGGCGTAAGCCACTGCACCTGGCCATAAATGTTTTATAAATAGTTGCTATTGGTATTGGTTTTTATTTTTATTGTATTTTTGTGGGAGTTTTTGTCCTAATATTTTCTGTCCAGTTGGTTGAATGCCTGAATGTGGAACTCGTGGATACATATGCCCAAAAGTATACTTGAAATTGTTAAAAAAAAATTTAAATGTTCTCACAACAGTAAAACAAAAGTATGTGGACATGATAAATATGTTTATTAGTTTGAACTAATCATTTCACCATGTATACATATTCAAAAAACCATCTTGTATGCCATAAATATAGTTTTTTTAATATAAAATAATAAAAAAATTACCTATTATAAAGCAGGCATATTGAATAAGTGCCAAGTTAACCTCACATACTGGATAGTGATTCCATGAAAGTAGTCTTGCTTAATTGGGAAAAGACCCAAGTGACACACTAGCTCCCTATGGAAAACTGTAACTGGTTTAAATGACAGCTTAAACTCCAGGATGTCTCACTAAACAGAGAAATATATCTCTGAAAAGACAGAAGTAAAGCAATGCTAGTTCTGTGAACTGCTTTTTCTTCTCATGTAAATCTATATACTGTTTTTGTCAATTATACCTTAATAAGGATGGGGGGAAAATGCACCCCTGCCAACTGACACACACTCCCTATTGACCTGGCATTTCTAATTTTTCTCCATGTTTACTCATCAGTCCCTAAAATACTATATAGTTTACTAATTTATTTACCACCTGCCTTCTTTGGAATCTAAGTTCCACATAGGAATTTTTGTACATTTTGTTCACTGCTATGTGCAAGAGCATTTAGAGTGGTCACTGGAACATTCACAATCAATTGTTATTATTGAATTAACTAATCAGTTCTTAATAATGAAATAGAAATATAAATAATATAAATGTATCATCAATTTTACACTTAAATACAAATATTACTCTGAATATAAGTATGATGAAAGGAAAAACTTTAAATACTAGTTATATTGTATTCTTGTGGCTATATATGTTTTCTTAAATTTTTCTATAAGTGTATATTTTCTATAATAAAGTGTAGTTATACTTGTAATATTTCAAAAGTATTTGTTAAGATAAATTTATGTAAATAAATTTCATGATTTTTGAAATCATTTCAGAGATGTGGTGGGTGGAAGCCATATTTAAATATAGTGGAGGTGAGCAAGAGATGAGGACTCCCTGCTGTCTCAATCATGCCAGGCATGCTCCTGCCTCATGACACCTATACGTGCCGTCTCCTCTGCCTGGAACCCTCTTTCCCCAGATGTTTATATGTCTTGCCTTCACACTTCCTTAAGTCTTTATCCAAATATCACCTTTATGAGATTTGTGAATTTTTATTCACCTATATCTTTTGTATAGTTATTCATCTATACAAAAAGTACAGCGGACAAATCATAAGTATATTGCCCAGTGAATTATTATCAACTGATACTCCTGTGTAAAGGTACCTAGTTCAGGAAACAATGTTATCAGCATCACAAAATCCCCACCTTTTCAGTGAGGCTTTCCCTGACCAGCTATTGAAAATTCCATCCAGCAGGTATGGAGAGACATTGGTCAAAGGGTACAATGTTTCAGCTAAACAGGATGAGTAAGTTCTGGATATCTACTGTACACCATTAACTTTAAGAGAGATATCAAAAAGGAAAAGAACTCACAAAAATTGCCATGAAGGATACACATGGGAGGGGCAGAAGGAAGGTGGAGGGAGTGCAGAGAGCTGTGGGCTGAGTCTGAGCCTCAAGGTTTTTTCAGCATAAAATGCCACATAGACTGTTGATAAGCAAGCCTGTCCCCCATTCACTAGGCTTAGGCAACTAATTTTATGTATCAAAATTTTATCACTGTCCAACACTGATTTAAGGACTCAACACTCTGACTTGAGAAAACCTAAAATACAAAAAGTTACCTCGAAGGTGGGTGAGACTCTCTAAGAAGCTCAAGTATATGTCTTCAATGTGTTCTCATTGCAAATTACTTAGAATCTGGCACAACATATTGGAAGAGAGTAGTAGAATGGTAAAAATCAAACCTAACTTCAAAATATTGTAAATTATAGGTCTAAGATCATTCTTAATGGGCCAATATGTGCAATGAGGCTCTTCTCTTCCTCCTCCAAGTTACAGACAGGAACACGAAAGACTAAGAGTCATTCACATTACCCCAGGAAGGCAGAGGGAAAGGGCAGTTCAGGTTTCCTGAACTTACTGCTCACAGGGGAGGCCTGGCCCACCACCAAATCTGGATACTTCCAAACTTATTCTTACATGAAAACAGGATCTGGGGACCATTTCATTCCAACTGGTCCCATGGTCAAATCCAGAAGCCCAGTTAGGACCTAGTTTCAATGAATGACTCTGAACTTAGCTAATTAACGGCTTCCTGGCCCAAGAAGGGTTTCTAGTTTTTGTTTGTTTAATTAATTATTTGCTATTGCACTAAAATACTTTGTCTTACCTGGCAATAGGTGAGCTCAGGATTATCTTGGCACATTTGCTTATGTGGTTTGAGCCCTCCCAGAGTGTTACTATCTGAGACTAGCTACCCATTAAAATTTAATATGGCAGAAGACAATGAACTTGCTAGAGATGTCACAGAGCCTTTGTTGCCATGGCAGTGATTGTTGAACCATCACAGAGAAGTATGTAAGAGACAGGAAAGAGAAAACTGCAGGAAAAACTGAAGCATAATCATTTTTTAAAATAGTCTCTAAACTTAAAATGGAGTAATGTGTTTAAACTTGTGGGGAAACTATGAGAAAGGCTGACTTTCCAACATCCTCTTAAAGGGATATGGTTTTATGGAAGAAAGGTTTCTGAGATACAATTCATCTTAAAATAAAAGTAAATGAATTGGGATTAATTTGGAAGTACACTGACTATTATAATACCAAGAAGTTCATATGAAGCCAGATAGCCATTAAAATGGCAGAAATTCAACAAAATGTTTAATAGATGATTGGGTCTGTGAGAAATAGTTTTCAGGTACAATATGAAACCCCAAATATTCCAGGGGCTCCTGCCAAGTGTAAACTTGGAGTGTCTTTGACTTAGAACTGAAAGAACAGCAGGATTGAGGGTGGGTGAAAGAAAGAACCTAGTGATCTAGGTAATGCCACTTTGGATAAATTGCTCCCTGCATTACTGGGTACAGCTTGGGGGAGCAAGTGTGTACTTCAAACCCCAAGGATTCTGTCAGCATGAATGAGGCAATGAGGGTTATCCTGCCCCCTTGTGCTCTGAGCCAACATGCCAGGACTTGAAGAGGAGAGGAAGGAAATGAATTCATCACACACAGTGCTGGACTGAAGAAGCAAAGTGCAGAAACACATCCTCCTCCCTCCTCCCTATAGAAGTCAACATCCCCCTAGATTGCCCATCGCTATCAGCATAGGATGGCAGTGTATTTACTTAATTCACTAAAAGTGAATAGAGCTTAAAGTTTAGCCCTCAGGTGGGATCTTGCTGACATAGGCCCTCATTGGAGTGGTTTGTTGCACTGTGGGCTTCTTGTGTCAAATGTTAATTAATCTTGTTTCTCCTGAGTCTAATGCTCAAATGCATGTCCATTTAACAAGTCTGTTTATTAAGTATAGTGCTTTAGTATTATTTATTTAGATTATTTAAGAAAAAAGCCCCAAAGATAACTCACATTGTTGACCAGAGTAAATTGAAGGCAAACACATTTAATAATCTCTAGAAGCCATATTCTCATTACATATTTTTTACATATTCAGATTACATAATTTTGGCTACTAATCCTAATCTTTTGTAAGAAACATCAGAATTAGAAATGAAAAAGGCCATGATACCACTGAACCCACAGAAATAAAAAATAACCATCAGAAACTACTACACACACCTCTATGCACACAAACTGGAAAACCTATAAGAGATGGATAAATTCCTGGACACACCAATAACATGCTCCAAACTTGCATCAGTAATAAATAGACTACCAATCAAAAAAAAATTTGTAAAATCTCAGGACTAGATGAATTCACAGCTGAATTAAACCAGATATACAAAGACGAGCCAGTACCATTTCTGCTGAAATGATTCCAAAGAATTGAGGAGAGGGACTTCTGCCCAACTCATTCTATGAGGCCAGGATCATCCTGATGCCAAAACCTCATAGAGACACACACACAGAAAAAAAAGAAAACTTCAGGACAATATCATAGATGAGCATTGATATCACACCTTGTGAACAGTATCATGACAAAGACACAAAGATGGTAAAATAAAAATGCAAGGATGGGGCCGGTTATGATGGCTCACGACTATAATCCCAGCACTTTAGGAGGCTGAGGCAGGCAGATTGCAAGGTGAAGAGATCGAGACCATCCTGGCTAATATGGTGAAACCCCGTCTCTACTAAAAATACAAAAATTAGCTGGGCATGGTGGCGTGCACCTATAATCCCAGCTACTTGGTTGAGAGGCTGAGACAGGAGAATCACTTGAACCCTAGAGGCAGAGGTTGCAGTTAGCCAAGATTGTGCCACTGCACTCCAGCCTGGTAACAGAGCAAGACTCCATCCAAAAACAAAACAAAATAAAATAAAATAAAACCACAAGGATGGAAAAGGTGCCTTGTTTAGGGGAAGAGGGGAAAACATTCTGGGGAAAAAAAATGTCTTTTGAACTGGACTTTGAAGGAGGGTTTTCACAGGTGTAGATGGAGATAAATAGAATTCCAAATACGGAAAATGATCACAAAGAACAGAACATAGGAAACTGAAGCTATTCAGAGAATGAAATGCTGACTACCATCTAATTTATCTGTAAAAGAGAGGAGGGAAAGATAACACCAGGAAAGTAATTTGAAATCAATTTGTGGAGAACTTGGGAACTTGAAATTATTGATGGCTTCTGAGCAGATAACAAGATTAAAGCTATGTTTTAGGAGTTCCTAAGTATTATGACTAAGTGATAATAAAGGTCTTAATAAACATTTTCCTCCATAGCCTCTCAAAGTGGAAGTCTGATTTTAGACATAAGATTTCTGTGGTCCTAGGACATACATCCCTGATGTCCTCAACTACTTCACAATACATGGTGTGAGCATTCACTCCCACGTGAGTGTTTAGTTACACTATGGCGGCTCCTAAATGCCATAAAGTAAAAATAGAAGGGACACTAATCAATAAAGATAAATATTTATCTCATATTAATTGGGAAGTCATATGTTCCTCTGAAGTATTTCTGTCAATTAACTTAAATGTTGTTACTTCCTATACTTTCTTCTAATATCTAAAGAACTCTGCAGTGCCATCCTTGTATAAGTTATTTCTAAATGCTATAAATCTTTATTTAACATGCTACAATGCTGGAACCTCAGTATTTTCCTCACTGGGCTCTATATCCTCCAACATATCTATAGTAACACTTGAAATGTTCCTAAACATTATGTCAGAATTTTTGGTGACATTTTGTATCTTACTTCTCCTCAGACTGTGTCTTCCAGAAGTTTTTTGGAATCCATCTAGTGGGCAACCTCTTTGTAAATAATGATGCTTTAGAAAAATTGTCATTACTCTTCACTGATTCTTCAGAGAATGTGTAATCATTAACTTTTTAAAGATTCATTGGCTTGGAAGATAACTTTTCTAATGCTATAGAGGCTACATCCCAGGAGACCATGAGTTTTTTAAATTGCATTTTTAATTTTGGGGCCACAGTAAAACTCTGTCTAGCTGGAGGCAGAATATGGTTTATAAAATAAATCATTTAGAGATTTGGTTCATGTCAAAATGATGATGGCTTCACCTTTTGAGCACTGCCAAGAATCATGACACTCCTGTGTCAATCCCTTTTCATTCCATAATTTCTTAATGCTGGTTTATTAATGATTCTGGTTGGAAGCCTATTATAAAGAGTCACATATTATTAAAAGAAGCACAAACATAGCTGCTAACTAGTCATGCTCTAGACTTCCCAGAGCACTGGTGTAGAGAGTAAATTGGAAGAAAAACTTTTGAAAATTGTGTTTGTGCTCAAAATGTATGCCCTCATGACTTCCAGGACTCATATCCCTCCGTATTTCTGAGAAAACAAAAAGTTTTTTTCAGGTGACACAAATCCCTAATACATTTTTATAAGAATATAGGAGGGAGGCAGATCCAAGATGGCCAAATAGGAACAGCTCTGGAGCACAGTTCCCAGTGAGAACAACACAGAGGGTAAGTTATCACCACATTTCCAAATGAGTTATTGCTGCCCACAGACCAGGAGATTCCCAGGCTGAAAAGCACCAGGAGTTTCCAGCAAGGCTGTTTCTGCTGGCGCAGAAGGTCTCCACACAAAAACTCACACAAATCTGGGTGGCCATTTCAATTAGCACCTGGAATGCCTGGGAGACAGAGCCACCCATTCAACTGAAAAAAGGGGGGCTGAAACAGCGAGTCAGGCGATCTGGCTCAGCAGGTCCCACCACAACAAAGACCAGCAATCTGAAACGCTCTGGATTGTGAGTTCCACAGCAAGTGCAGCTGGACCAGGGATGGTCCAGCTCTGTAGGGGGAAGGGCATCCACCACTACCTAGGCAGTCTGCCATTACAGAGACAGACCACCATTACTGAGGCAGACCGCCACTACTGAGGCAGTTCTAACTATACCTCTATAAACAGAACCAAAAGGAAGTTCAAACAGCAGCAGGCAGAGCCCATGGCAGCTCAGCAATGCCTTTGCTAGCAGACTGTGACTAGGCTACCTCCTAGCTGGGCAGGGCATCTCTGAAAAAAGGAAGCAGCACATCAGGAACTTAGAAATAAAGCCCCAACTTCCCAAGACAGAATGCATGGGAAAAAAGGTGGTTATGAGTTCTGCTGCAGCAGATTTACCAAGCAAATGGAGAGCAAATAAAAAACCAGGAGTTTCGATCCTAGTCTCTGATAAAATAGACTTTAAACCAACAAATATCAAAAGAGACAAAGAAGGGCATTACATAATGGTAAAATGATCAATGCATAAAAAAGAGCTAATGATCCTAAATATATATGCACCCAATACAGGAGCACCCAGATATATAAAGCAAGTTCTTAATGGCCTACAAAGAGTCTTAGACTCCCACACAATAATAGTGGGAGACTTTAACACTCCACTGTAAATATTAGACAGATCAATGAGAGAGAAAATTAACAAGGATATCCAGGACTTGAACTCAGACCTGGAACAAGCAAACCTAATAGACATTTACAGAACTCTCCACTCCAAATCCACAGAATATATATTCTTCTCAGCACCACATCACATCTACTCTAAAATTGACCACATAATTGGAAGTAAATCACTCCTCAGCAAATGCAAAAGAACGGAAATCATAACAGTCTCTCAGACCACAGTGCAATCAAATTAGAACTCAGGATTAAGAAACTCACTCAGAAGCACACAACTTCATGGAAACTGAACAACTAACTGTTGAATATTGACTGGATAAACAATGAAATGAAGGCAGAAATAAAGATGTTCTTCAAAACCAATGAGAATGAAGACACAATGTACCAGAATCTCTGGGACGCATTTAAAGCGTGTCTAGAGGAAAATTTATAGCAATAAATGCCCACATGAGAAGCAAGGAAAGATCTAAAATCCACACCTTATCATCAAAATTGAAAGCGCTAGAGGAGCAAGATCAAAAAAACTCAAAAGCTAGCAGAAGACAAGAAATCACTAAGATCAGAGCAAAACTGAAAGAGATAGAGACACAAAAAACCCTTCAAAAAAAAATCAATAAATCCAGGAGATGGTTTTTTGAAAAGATCAATAAATAGCCTGCTAGCCTGATTAATAAAAGAGAAAAGAGAGGAGAATCAAATAGACGAAACAAAAAACAGTAAAGGGGATATTACCACCGATTCCACAGAAATACAAACTACCATCAGAGATTACTACAAACAACTTTATGCACATAAACAAGTAAACCTGGAAGAAATGGATAAATTCCTAGACACTTGCATCCTCCCAAGCCTAAACCAGGAAGACGTTGAAACCCTGAATAGACCAATAACAAGGGCTGAAGTTGAGGTAGCAATTAATAGCCTACCAACCAAAAAAAAGCCCAGGTCCAGATGGGTTCACAGCCAAATTCTACCAGACATACAAAAAGGAGCTGGTACCACTTCTTCTGAAACTACAATACAAAAAGAGTGAATCCTTCCCAAATCATTTTATGAGACCAACATCATCCTGATACCAAAACCTGGCAGAGACTCAACAAAAAAAGAAAACTTCAGGCCAGTATCCATGATGAACATAGATGCAAAAATCTTCAAGAAAATACTGGCAAACTATTTGCAACAGCATATCGAAAACCTTGTCCATCACAATCAAGTGGACTTTATCCCAGGGATGCAAGGCTGGTTCAACATATGTAAATCTATAAACATAATCCACCACATAAACAGAACTAAAGACAAAACCACATGATTATCTCAATAGATGCAGAGAAGGCCTTCGACAAAATTCAACAGCCCTTTATGCTAAAAACTATCAATAAACTAGGTATGGACAGATGGATTAAAGACTTCAACATAAGACCTAACACCATAAAAATCCTAGAAGAAAACCTAGGCAAAGCCATTCAGGACATAGGCATAGGCAAGGACTTCATGACTAAAACACCAAAAGTATTGGCAATTAAAGCCAAAATAAACAAATGGGATCTAATTAAACTCCAGAACTTCTGTACAGCAAAAGAAACAATCATTAGAGTGAACTGGCAACCAACAGAATGGGAAAAAATTTTTGCAATCTACCCATCTCACAAAGGGCTAATATCCAGAATCTACAAAGAAATAAAACAGATTTACAAGAAAAAAATATATATATATATAAAATTGCACTTTAGGTTCTAGAGTACATGTGCAGAACATGCAGGATTGTTATATATATATATAACTTAAAAAAAAAACAGAATGTAGGAGGAAGGAAGTTTACCTATAACAAAAAAAAGTGTTTAATTTCTGTCATTTAGTAGAAATTTTCAATTTAACAAAAAGCATACAAGGAGAATCAATCTCAAAATTTTATGAAAAAACTTCAAAAAATAAAGTTGAATATCTAGATCTCTGCAAACTTTTGTACATAATGACTAATCAATATGTTATTGATTTTATCAATAATCACTATATCAGTTTATGAAATTAAGGTGAAATATTAATCAAAAACTTAAAGTCTTTGCTTTCTACAGAAAACATTGCAGCATTTTCATATTAGTATTAAAAGTTAATATTAATAAATAACATTAGACAATAACAGCAACAATAGAAATTCAGAGATAATGGCTTTAACGTGATTACTACCCATTTATTTTAAAATATGTGCATTTCTTTTGCATATGTAAATAATGTTAAGTAATATGTTTAGCTGAAATGTAAATGGTCAAAACTTTCTTTACTGAGTCTATTGCACTACAATCTGGGTTTGCAAAAAAGAACTAACACACTTGTGCCTTCTCAAAGTACTAACTTTGAGTCATATGCTATCCAGAAACTATCATAAATCATTTCTGTCCCAAAATAATGAGCTGACAAAAGGAGTTTAACTTTGCCTAGTTCTATTACAATTGCATATTAAGGAGAGATTTAGGAGTTGGCAGAAGTTTGTTTTTTTTCAATCGGTTACCTACTATGCCCAAATCTCATATACTATATAGCCAAGAAAAAGTAAACTACATTCTCTTCCTAATTATTCTTTTGAAAAATGACTTCATGTTCATCGTATCTTCATTCTTAAAATAGAAACACATTTTGTAAAAGAGTCCTGACTGATAATGCGTCTCAACCTTGCTGGTCATTGACCCAATGAATGTCTCTAAGCCCATTTCCAGCTGTGCTTTTGTAAATCAATTTATACTCCAAGGTTTCTCTTATGAGTGGACAATTCAAATCTTCCTCTTCTGACTCTTCACTACAACATATGCACTGACCATAACAGAGAATGGAGCCATTGCTTGTGCCCTGTGGTGTGACTAGCGACTTCACAATCCCATGTTCCTGGGAAATTTCTCCTCTTTAGAGATATGGTATGTCTCTTCTACAGTTCCCAAGATGTTGGTCAACTTCCTTTCAGAGAAAAAACCCACCTCCTTTACTGGATGTTTTATCCACTTCTTTTTCTTTTTCTCTTTGAGTACATCTGAATGCTTGCTTTGACTGTGATGGCCTTTGATCAGTACCTGGCTATCTACCATCCCTTTCACTAACCTAAAATCATGACTGGGCATCTCTGTGCCAAACTGGCCAAAATGTGCTGGGTTTGTGGATTTCTGTGGTTCCTGATCCCCACTGTTATCGCTCAGATGCCCTTCTGTGGTCCAAACATTACTGACTATGTTGTGTGTGACCCAGGGCCAGTATTTGCATTGGCATGTGCCTCTGCCCCCAAAACCCAACTGTTTTGCTACACTGTCAGCTCATTAGTTATTTTAGGTAACTTCCTCTTTATTATTGGATCCTGTGCCCTTGTCATGATACTTGTGTTGGGTATGCCTTCAAGCACTGGGAAACACAAGGCCTTCTCTACCTGTGGGTCTCATTTGGCTGTGGAATCACTGTTCTATTGCTCTCTTATGGTCATGTATGTGAGCCCAGGACTCGGACATTCTATGGGGATGCTGAAAATTAGAACTTTTTTTCTATGCTGTGGTGACTCCACTCTTCAATCCCCTCATCTATAGCCTCCAGCATGAAGAGATAAAGGCAGCCCTGAGGAAAGTTCTGGGGAATTCCCATATAATTTAAGGCATATTAGATTATTTCTCCATGATCAAGTCAGTACAGTCTAACAAAGAGAAATCAGAATTATATAGCTAATGAAATGTAAAAATATGGATCTAGTGATATTGACTATATCAGCCTATGAAATTAAACATCTGTTGGGCCCTTACAAATTAAAATTGCCAAATTATATAGATGTAGACAAATGGAAGCATTTGGTTTCCCTTTGGCACCTAGACTATTAACTGAGTAATATACATATTTGGGTATTTTCTGGATAGTTTTCATCTGATTGATCTGTGATAAAAATTCTTTATGTTCTTTTTGAATTAAATTTATAGTTCTGAGACTGACAAAATTATAGCTATGTTATTTTGTTTGGTAGGTTGTAAATAAAAAAGAAAAATATATTTTCTGATTGTGATTCTTATCATATTTGGCTTTATTATTTTGGTGACATGGTCCTTAATAATAAATGAGCCATTATAAGCAATTGATCAACATTTTAGTAGGACAATAAAATATTCTACCCTAATGACATCCAAATATTACCTCCTTCTGGGCCCCTTAAAGGCAGATTCTAATTCCATGAATAGTAACATCAGTCAAAATATTCTGAAATGCATTATTCTAAATGCCTAATATTTTTACCTAAATAAGGTAGTGCCAAAAACATAATGGGTCAAAATTTATTGGGTTTTAGATAATAGAATATCTCCCCCTAAAAACTGTAGAGGGCAATGATGTACTTGTGGATACACTGCTTAAGTTCAAAAAATAAAATAAAATCAGTGGCAGTTCATTGTCATTTGTTGATAAAAGAATGTGAAAATAACATGAATGAAAAATTTTAAAGGAAAAAAGCATTTAGAATTCAATTGCTCTAATGCAATTTTTTTGTTTATATGTCTGTTTCATGTGATTTAACTTTGAACTTGCTCCCATTTATAGCAAGTTTTTATAATTATCAATTTTAGGAAGCACAGTATTTTATTGAACTAACGTGCCATGAATTGTGAATGTTTATATGGTGAGATGAACATTGTCCTAGATGAAGGGCCTTCCTTCCAAGAAGCTAAGAGCTGACTAGTAAAGGTTTTAAGAAAGGGAATTTTCAAAAGGGATATTAGGAGAAAAATGAATGCCTCTACTACACAAGAATGACTTCTCACAGAATTTGTACCGAGGCATTGTGGGGTAAGGTTACTGAACACTCCAACACCTTCCTTCCTTCTACCACCTATCTTTTTGTTGAACATTACAGTTATCCCATTTTTGTTATAAAATAATATCTCAATAAAATCTTAATAAAGATTTTCCTTGATAATATTTTACAAACCTAAATTAGGACTCATCATCTAATCCAAAACAGACTGTCCCAGAAAATACAGAATATAAGAATATTATCTGTGTACAACAATTTTCCCTTTAGGTTTTTGTCTTAAAACAGTTTCTTGGGAAAGGGATCGTTATTCAGTTCAAAAGGTAAGAATGCATTATGAATTTGGGCCTGGACATCCCAGGTAAAACAATTATTTGCTCCTTTGACATAAGTAAGTATCAAGTTTTTAGTCTTATCAGAACTCTGTCATATCTCTCACTTGTATAGCCTGCTGAGGATGTTTCCTGTTTCTATATCCCTTTCCAGGATATATGACTTTTATGTAACCTGAGATGTGATCAGCAAATGAACTCAAGAAGAACAGGTAGTCAAGGCAGGCAATATTTCCACAACAATTTCAGAACTCCCTACGTTGTGTTACTAAGTTAATTTATTTGTGCAGCCACTAGTTTTTCAATGCCTCTTCTCACAATCCCAGATACCATGACTGGTTCATGACCTTTTCCATCACACTAAATTATTTAGCCAAACACTGCATATATACCATACTTTTCTAAAGCCAAACTGTATCCCAAAGGGAGATAAGGAGAGAGAAAAAGTATTATAGATAGCAGTAAAAATACAGTGTTATGTTTTTGTTAGTACTTAGACTTTCAAAAGAACACAGCAGGTTGATATTTAAAAATAATTGTGTTGCTTAGTAGTTTCCTCGGGGGAAATGAAAATTGTAATACAAAAATAAAATTGAGACAACTTGTGAATGTGAGGTTTAAAAAAAAAAGAAAGTATTTTCTACTTTGAAATACAAGTCACGGTGTTTATTATATACCTTTAAATGCTTGTTAAGCTGAGCAAATTTTGAATGTCCCTCAATTACAACTAATTCCGTCACAAAGCAAAATTTATTTGTACAACCAAACATTATGTACAGTCAAGATTACTAGAATACTTACGACATAAGGTGCAAGTGCGACAATATTATGAGAAAAGAGTGCGTATTAAACAGGTTTACATATCCAACTGCACCACAACAGGGTTTGCTCTCTTGGCAACATCGAAAATAATAATAATAACATTTGAAGCGACCTATTTTGTGTCAGGCAATGCTCCAAGTCTTTTCTAAGTATAATTTTATTTCCTACTTATGCAACCTGAAGAGATTGGGTCGGTACTATTGTATCTCTAATTTATGAAGAGTCAAACAGGCACAAAGGGTACTTAACCTAGTTGGAGATGGTATCTGCTCCCAGGCAGGTTAACAATGGAGCCCACACATTTTACTATTGTCGGGGGAAAGGATCGACACTATAGAATGAAATAGATTACATCAAATCTAAGTCACTAATGGTGTGAGCTTATGCAAATTATTTGATCTTTCTGCCTAGATTTGTTTAGACTGTAAAATAGAACTAATGATCATATTTTTGTCAGGTAGTGGATTTGATGAATAAATGAGGTAACTCAAGATAGGATCTCATACATAGTACTTATGGAATCTATTTCAGTTAATATTATTAATGTCTCATTTGTAGAGCTCTTCAGCATTTCCCAAACACTTTTAGATAGTTGTTCAGTTCATCCTCACAAATTCGATCATATAGTTAAGGGAGATATTTCCATACTCATTTTGCTGATGAGATTCAAAGAAATCAAGTATACTGTCCAAGGTCACACATAGTAAGTGGAGGAATCAGTTCTTCTGACTTCAAGCCTAATAAGAATTCTGCTGTACCATACATCCTACTCTGGAAAATGTGGCTAAGTCCTACATAGCTAACTTCAGAACTGCATGGCCATGCAAGCCAAAGAGCTCGATTTATCCCAGAAAGGAATACTGTAGAGGAGAAACAAGTTCAGTAGAAGAACTAAGGGATTTCTTTTAGTAGTCTTAAGGTAATAGCTACACAAATTATACAAATATTTACATAAAATGTATTCCACATGCAAAATATGTTATTGAGTGAAAACGGCAGATCATGAAACGATATTATTAAATTGTACACAAACGTGGAGTCATGGATTTATGGGTAATTTAGATTCTTTGTTTCCTCTTTTATGCTAATACCTTTATTTCCTAATTTTTCCATGACAAATATGCATTCTTCATCCAATTTACAAAAGATGTGGAGTTAAGAAAAATTAATATTTAAAAAAAGATGTATAATTTAAAGCAATGCTTTTAGACACACCACTTACGCAAGCTTCCCCTCTACTTTATGTGTAAAGAAAGGATAATGCTACTGTCTTTGGTAAGCCTTTAGCATGCCTTTACAGAGCTTCTCAAGTACTTTTCCATGTGGGGTCTCTTTGTGGAGAGGAGTTAATTTGGCACCCTAGTCCTTCTATTTCACTCAGAATCAGCTCTTTCTACAAAGGAGAGAGTGGTTCTTGGTAGGAAACCCTGGCCTTGTGATTTTCATACTAGATGCTTGGAACAACAACAAAAAAAGACAGAGCGAGACAGAATGGAGGAACATGCCATACAATCAATGAATCTTCCCAAACCAGAACTTTATCCAGGCAACTCCCATCTACACTTGCCTATCTCTCCCTGCAAGCACCCTGCTTACTACTAATACAAGAACCAACTTTAATTAAAAGAGAATTTGAATTGTCATGTTTTGGACATGACAATTTATTTGTCTGTGTATATTATAACAACATATTTTAAACCTTTATCTTTTTTGAATTTTTTAGGAGCAATCGAACTGGATACTCATCTCTCTTAAAGAACATAATGATTGTTTCTTTTGCTATGCAGAAGCTCTTAAGTTTAATTACATCCCATCTGTCTATTTTGGCTTTTGTTGCCATTGCTTTTGGTGTTTTAGTCATGAAGTCCTTGCCTATTAGAGTGAACCAGCAACCAACAGAATGGGAAAACAATTTTTGCAAGCTACCCATCTGACAAAGGCCTAATATCCAGAATCTACAAAGAACCAAAACAAAAATACAAGAAAAAAACAAACAAGCCCATCAAAAAGTGGGCAAAAGATACAAAGAGTCACTTTTCAAAAGAAGACATTTACGCAGCCAAAAAACATATGAAAAAATGCTCATCATCACTGGTCATTAGAGAAATGCAAATCAAAACCACATCTAGATACCATTTCATGCCAGTTAGAATGGCGATCATTAAAAAAATCTGGAGACAACAGATGCTGAAGAGGATGCAGAGAAATAAGAACACTTTTACACTGTTGGTGGGAGTATAAATTAGTTTAACCATTGTGAAAGACAGTGTGGCAATTCCTCAAGGATCTAAAAATAGAAATACCATTTGACTCAGCAATCCCATTACTGGGTATATACCCAAAGGATTATAAAGCATTCTATTATAAAGACACATGCACATATATGTTCACTGTGGCACTGTTTACAATAGCAAAGACTTGGAACCAACCTAAATGCCCATCAAAGATAGACTAGATAAAGAAAACGTGAACATCTATACCGTGGAATACTATGCAGCCATAAAAAGGATGAGTTTGTGTTCTTTGCAGGGAATGGATGAATCTGGAAACCAGCATTCTCAGCAAACTGACACAAGAACAAAAAACCAAACACCAAATGTTCTCACTCATAAGTGGGTGTTGAACAATGAGAACACATGGACATAGGAAGGGAAATATCACATACTGGGGTCTGTTGGGGGGTGGGGTGCTAGGGGAGGGATAGCAGGGGGTGGGGAGATTGGGGAGGGATAATATTAGGAGAAATACCTAATGTAGCTGACGGGGGTGGTGGCAGCAAACCACCATGGCATGTGTATACCTATGTAACAATCCTGCACAATCTACACATGTACCTCAGAACTTAAAGAATAAAAATAAAAAAGAACATAAGTCATTTATCTATCAAAACATATCCTATTAATCATCTTAATAAAAGCAGAACCATGTTTAAAAGATAATAACTCAATTGTGTCCAAAGAAGCAAAGAATCTATAGTTGTAATAAATAATTATTTCTTCTTATTATTAAGTAATTCAATTACTCCACATTTTACTGAGATAAGTGTTAGAAACTTGAAATCTATCCAGGGACTCAAATTTGCTACACATAGTAGACTTATATTCAGCTGCCTATAATAGAAACTCAAGTAACAGTAATTTATGCAACATAAAAGTTTAGTTTTCTTCTCTCATGGGTGTTTCTAAAGATAATCAGTCCACTGCAGTCCAGAGGTGAGCAGTGCCAAGATGTCATCAGGGACCTAGGCTTCCCTGCCTTTTTGACAAATCTTTTGTAGTTTATGTTTCCATCCTTAAGCTTACCTTATTATCTGAAGATGTCATCTGAAGTATCAGACAAGAAAGAGGTAAAACCACATTCCATTTATATTTCTAAACCTAAGTGTGTCAAATGATAACCATCATAAACAAGAGAGACTGCAACATCTAATGTATTAAACTGGGCACATTCTCAAATTGAACAAAACTGAGGTTGCATTAGTCAGGAAGACAATAAAATTCGGTATTAAGCATGCAGCTAACAAACTTTGCCATACACGTATTGGGTATAAAATTAAGAAAATGGACATAGTGATAGAAGTTTAGAAGTAGCCCCTTTTCTCAAAAGTCTCACTCTATGAGGTTGATACACCTCTTTTTTTTTAACATAAATAAGGATGGTCATTTATTTAAATAACATTTTAGAAATTGGCATTGGATAAAAAAGAAAGGTTTTCCAAATGTGAGAGATAAGGAATTTAACAATTAGATCACTGGATCCAGCAGTTTCTAAGCCAGAAATATGCAATATATTCATGTAACTTTTCTAATTACACATATCTAAATGACAAATTGATTTTCTTATTTGTATATTGAGTTTACCATCTAATCTAATGTAGACATTATTTGTTACCTATGTTACTGAAACACCTTCTCTTATGATTGTATGTATAATATATATTGATAAGGAAGAGAGATTATATGAGTTACAATTAGGTTTTTCTTTTTTTTTCCACATATAGATTTTTAATAGTATAAAACAAAAGTTAATATGCAGGGTGGCTTGTTAATTATCCATTGTAAAAGTTACAACAGCAACTATCTAAGGCATTTGCCTCATTCCACATGATGTATGATGTTATTGCAGCCCAAAACACTGATATTTCTCTATTATTCCTTTAAATTTCCATTCTTTTTTATTTAAAATGGGACACAAATTACAGTTTTTGTGTTTTACTAGCCAGTATACAGTTAGAACTCATGACTGAGTCTAGAATTCCTACAACACTGTAAGACAGATAAGATCAAGAGTTCTCAACAAGAGTTGGACACGTAAGGTAAAAGTAAAGCCTTTGTAATATGCCAAAATTTACTGAATTGCACACTTAAAATGGATGAATTTTAAGGTATGCAAATTATATATCAATAAAGTTACTTTTGTTTTTTTGTTTTTTTTTTTAACAAAGGAAAGAGGTTTAATTGACTCACAGTTCAGCATGGCTGGGGAGGCCTCACAAACTTAGAATCATAGTGGAAGGCAAAGGAGAAGCAAGGCACCTTCTTCACAGGTTTTCAGGAAGAAGAATGAACACAGGTGGAACTACCAAACACTTATAAAGCCATCAGATCTCGTGAGAATTCACTATCACGAGAACAGCTTGGGGAAAGCCACCCCCATGATTCAATTGCCTCCACCTTGTCTCTCCCTTGACACGTGGAAATTATTGTGATTATAGGGATTACAATTCAAGATGCGATTTTGGTTGGAGACACAGCCAAACCATATCAAGACCACTTTAATTACAGTAACTATTTTAGTAACCTTATCCTCCCCAGTAATCTTGTGCTGCATATACACAAGGGTTGTGGGTTGAGACACCTTAAGCAAATCTTTATACCCAAATGAACAGCAAAAGAGACAGATTTGGCGGATAGAAAGTTTTTGAAAAACAAAAATGTTGATAAGCAAAAAAAAAAAAGAGACATTATAGAAACTCTTGCAAATGTGTATGGAAAAAAATAAATTTAAATTTCTTTCCCCAGTTCGCCACAGAACAAAAGGCTCACACCTGGTGACTGAAAAATAAATGCTTGAAACAAGAGATAAGAGAACTATTTTAATGTCTCCAAAAGCAAACTTATGTCATTGTTATTGAAAGAACAGAACAGAAGCAGGAAAAATATTCAAAAAGGGTTTCAGTCAACTTAAGCAAAATATGAATTAGACTATGGGGACCCTTCTCTCTTTGGGAGATTAAATTACTAGAACCCAGTTCTGGCTTCGATTTTTTGGCTTATTTCCCAGAAGTTTCTCAATGGTTGGTGTCCTCTGGAAAACAAGATCTGACCATTCAGATAAAAATCCATCTTTCCTCTTCTCCCTTCTATGCTGCACTCCCAAGTTAAGTGGGAAGGTCGAGTTCCCGTCAGCAAGACTGTGAGTCCCTGTTCAATTGTACTGCTATAAAGGGAGCACTAGGGTAGGGAGGTAAGATAGAGATTGTGGGCTGCTCTTATTGTGGGAGGAAAAAAACTCTCCTGGAAAATGGAGCTGGAACTTGTTCTTTCAGAGATTAGGGGGATATGATACAAAGTTAGTGAAAAATGAAATCCCCAAACCAAACTGAGAAAAGAGAAATCATGAAATAGAAAAGGTAGCTGGGAGGGGAAAGGGAGAGAATATAATGCAATCTGGGGAGATGTTAAGAGGTTAACAAAGCACTCTCCTCCTTCCCTAGAAATTCCCACCTGACAGAAACAAAGGAGTTACACCTGTGTGTGACAGCGGGCAGCCAGGGGCCGCTGAGGAGGAAAGAATCACAGAAAAAACAGCTTTACTCTTGCTCCAGGATAAGTTGAGAAAAAATCCTTCCTGAGAAGTTTCAACCCTATCTCTGCTGACTTCCTTTTCTCTGCTCAAAGATAAACAGCTGCCAGATAAGCCTTGTGAACAAGGTGGAAGAGCAAGTAAGTAGAAACTGACAGGGCAGAAAGAGAAATGAAGAATCTCTCCCACAGAAAGACCCTGCCCCTCTCCAGGGAAAGCCAGAGGCCTGAAGCCAGGCAGGGATTAGGTGGCATATAAGAGGAATCTGTGTGTTAAGGCTTGCCACAATTTAACTGGTCAAATGAGGAGCTGTCATTTGTGGATAATGTAAGTATGCCTTAGGTAATATCATCAAAGTTGATTTCCTGAAAGCAAGAACCACTGCATAGCTCAGAATTCTATATTCCTAGGATCTCTCCCGCAAGACCATTGTGTCTCCTTGGTCTGAGATCTATACCAGCCTCTGAAATCTCCCTAGATACTAGAATAGAGAGGGAAGCCCAGGAACAACAGGGCATGCTATTTGACACATTCAGGCAGGGCTCAAGAAACATACTTTCAAAAAAGTAAGGAAATAGCCATGGAAATAATAGAGCACCAATTGTACTGAATGACATCCACAATGAGGTGGATGGCTTTGCAAGGCTGAATCATCTAGATGATTCATTCCCAGGTCCTTCTTCTCAGGCCTCCTCTGAACTTTTCACTGAAATCTTTGGCATGTACAGTTCTCATGCTCCAGATCCCTTTAAAGAGACATTATTCAAGGAAAGGCAGCTTCTGTGCTTCCAGAGCCAGCTTTTATCTGCTATTGTGATATTTGACATCCCTATTCTTTCTCCTCTTTTTCTAAAAGCAGTGCCAAGGATGGGAAGACCTCCATTCTCCTCCTCTTTCCTGCATCTCTTAGTGCAGGCCTTGATAAGCTTCATCTTGGTGAGCTGGGTATGGACTGCCCCTGACTGCACCGTAGCAGATAGCTTCCTGTTGCCTAACCTCTCCTCCTACATCCCATTCTGTTCCTTGCCACCAGGACTGCACATTTTTGCATCATGCTCCAATGTTAAAGACCTACTTCAGACCCTGATGGCAGTGCCCCAGGATATAGAAGCATTATGTCTTCAAGGCACAGTTCCCATCCTGCCAGCTGATGCCTTTGGTCACTTCCCCTCCTTACAACTTCTGAAGCTACAGCTGGACATCATCAGGATTACATCTGGGGCATTTCAAGGTTTGGAACAGCTATAGCACCTTTCATTTGAGCATCATGCCCCCTGTTGCCTGAGTCTGTTCCTCTCTCCAGATGTGCTGGAGCCCCTTGGATTCCTCAACAGCCTTTCCTTTCAAGGTTACTGCCTGAAAAATAGCCAAAACATCCAGTTGCCTGTCAGCCTTAGTCATCCAACCGTGAGGCACAACTGTTTGACAGGGCTGCAAGAACTACAAGGGCTTTTCCCAGACCTTGTTCCTGATTCCTCTCCCACAGCCAGCCCCAGACCATGGTCAGATCCCTCCTGGAGGTGCTGAATCTATCTGCCAACCTGCAGCTGAGCCAGGTGGGTGTCAGAGCCTTGCATGGCATCCAGCTCCATTCCCTGAGATCGGATGGCACCCCACTAATTGCATTAGGCCTTTTAGACTCAGGACTGGTCCACCTGGCCTCCTTCTCCCTTGTGGGTACATGTATTAAAATACTGCCTGGGAATGTGACAAGTTACTTTGAGCTTCGTGCACTCAACCTTGAGGGAAACCAAATCCAGAACATTGAGGATGGGGATCTTCCAAACTGCCACTCCCTGGAACTCCTCAGCCTTCATGCCAATGGCCTGTGGTTTCTTTCCACCACATTCCTAAGCACCCTGCCCCAACTTCAGAGGCTCTACCTATCCATGAATAAGCTGGATCCAACCTTGCTCCCAGAAGGGCTGGTAAGCTCAAACCTGAGCGTGCTAGATCTATCCCACAATGTGCTCTGTGTTCTGCCCTACAAGGCCTTCTCCTCTCTTCCTCAACTCTAGGAGCTCTGGCTGAGTAGCAATAACATCTCCAACTTATCCAGTGAGAGCCTGAAGGATCTGAGATGACTGAAGAACTTAGACCTGAGTTGGAACCAAATTAAGGTGCTAAATTCAGGCTGGATTTCCTCTCTTCCTGCCCTCACCTCACTGAACCTCCTGGGTACCCATTTAGAGCATATCTCAGGCAGGCAACTTCACTGTTCCCAGAAGTTTAGCCATCTGCATCTGGGTTCTCCTGAGGTGATGGAGATCTACCATCCCTGGCCTTTAGCACTACTCAACTTAGAGGTATGAGAAAAACAGTACATCCAGTTTAGCGTCCCCAGTGGAGAACCCTTCTTGTTCTTGGAGAACCTTACCTTACAGACTTCCTATGTGTTGCTGGTTCCAAACAACACAATCATACATTTCCCTTCCCTGCATTACCTCACTCTGCAAGGCTGCAGCCCCTCCATTTTCTTAAGCCATCAATCCCAGAGATTCTTCCCACAGCTTCGTCTCCTGGAGCACTTGCACTTCTGGTCTGATCATGAGGGTACAGAAAATGTGTGTCAATTTGGGATTCCCAGACTGTGATTGCTGAAGCTGCGAGACCTGGACTTCTATATGTCAAGGTTAGTGAAGCTGAAGGTGCTACTAAAGAAGCTACCTCAGTTACAGGTGATGGCTTTGAGCATCCTAAACCTTGGGAAACTCTCAGTCTCTACCTTCAGAAACTTGGGATGCCTCTAGCTGCTGCTCCTCAACTCTGAATGGGCCCTGGGGTTGGACAGCAGCCTCCAGGAGCTAATCCCCCAGATGCCTCAATATGTTTATTACTCAGATGTCACTTTCACCTGTCAGTGTGAAAGCTCTTGGGTGGGACCCTGGCCAACACGGGCCCCAAACACTTTTGTGTATGGCTGGAGAAATCCATCTGCATGGCCAATGCCTCGGACAACTCCAAGAGTCCACTGCTCTCCTTCCTTTCTGGTCACTGCCCATATAATGCTGAGTTTCAGGGCTTTCTTGCCAGCTTCAGTCTGGTGCTTCTGCTGACCATCCTTGCATTGCTTCACTGTCCCAAATGGCCGTGGCTTCATCACCCCGGACTATCTTTCACGCCTGGTGGTGGAAATTGTGTGGGTGAGGCCCCAGAAGCCAATCTACTACGATGTTTTTATATCCTACTGCAAACAAGACCAAGCCTGGGTGCTGGAAAAACTGGTTCCTGCCCTGGAGAAGCCTCTCCCAGCTGGTGAGGGCCTAAGACTCTGCCTGCCTGAGAGGGACTTTGGGGTTGGGCAGTTCAAGATGATGCAATGGCTGCCAGCATGGACAGCAGCAGAGCCACTCTCTGTGTGCTCAGCTGCCAGGCTCTGGGCAGTCCCTGGTGCAATTTGGAGTTAAGGCTGGCCACCTACCACTTGGTGGCCAACCCCAGGACTGCTCACTTCCTGCTGCTATTTCTGAAGCCTACTGATCAGCGGCAGCTGCACAGCTACTACCACCTAACTTCAGAAGGAGGACTATTTTGATTTACCACAAGGTGAGGTTGAGTGGGATGCCTTCTGTGAGCCACTTCAGAGAAGGCTAGGGAAAGCCAGATAAGAAGGAGAGGAATAGAGGGTGTGAGAGGTTTAACCAGGCGGAAATCTCTCCCAGGAGGGGCCTCAACACCACCACATCACTGGAGGGAGGGCTCACACAGGTGGTCTTTGGGCAGGGCTTACTCCAAGCGCACTTTCTACACTGAAAATGATAGTTGAAAACAACATATTTGAAAGCACCTGGAAACAACGTGTTCATTCAAAAAACAGTTCTGATACCTGCTAGTCCTCTCACACAAGGCATTCCCTTACAAAATAATGTGCAAAAATGGTTTGTAAAATGCTATGTGCATTTTTCAAAATGAATTCCTTCTGCCTCCATTGAAAGCAATGTGTTCACTTGTTTGATGAAAAGCTACTTTATTACAGAGGAATGAGGCAAGAATCAATGAGCTATTTGTCAGTGTCTAAAGCTAAATTGCAAATTCAGGGTTTAACTCATGAGGTTCTCACAATAGTAGTATTACATGAGTGAGAACAATCGTTGTGATCCTATATTACATATGAGGAATCCAAGGACATAAAGGTTAGATGTGAAGGGCTGAAATTTAGCCTTGCAGAACTACAGAGTTTAAGGGCCAATAGATGAAAACAAGCCCACAAATTAAATAGAGGAGTTGTAGCCAGAAAAGTGGGGATTTTCTGGGAAATCAGAAAGTAAAACAGAGTTGTCACTGAAGCCAAAGGAAAAAATATATATATTGGAACAGCAGTGCTGAATTCTGCTGAGAAGAGGTATATCTTGAAAAACAAAAAGTCTGTAAGACTTAGAGACATGAATGTTGCTGGTGATTTCTGCAATGACCATTGCAGGGGTGTTGTGGGGAGAAAACCATATTTAACTATACTGAACATGAGGAGGGCATGAGGAAGACATTAGGCTTCCTTGCTGTCTCTTAAGCATGCCCGGCATACCCCTGCCTTGTGGCACCTGTGGAACACTCTTTCGCTAGATATTTCTATTTCTTGCCCCAACACTTCCTTCTTGTCCCAAATATCACCTTTTCAGTGAGGCCTTCCCTGACTAGTTATTGAAAATTACACCCAGTGGGGATAGGGAGATACTGGTTAAAGAGCTCAAAGTCTCAGCTAAACAAGATGAATAAGTTCTGGAGATCGATGGTATAGCATGGTGACTGTAATTAATAATAACATATTGTACAGTTGTCTCTTGATATCTAGGGGAGACTAGTTCCAGGACACCCTGGAGGCAACAAAATCAGCAGACGCTCAACTGCCTCATGTAAAATGGCGTAGTATTTGCCTGTAACCTACACACATCCTTCCATGTAGCTTGAGTAAGCTCTACATTACTTATAATAGCTAAGACAATGTAATTGCTATGTAAACAATTACACTGTTTTTATAAATTTGAATTATTGTTATATTGTTATTTTTATTTTTTTCCAAATATTTTCCATCCATGACTGATTGAATCTGCAGATGCGGAACCACAGCTACTAAGGGCCAACAGCATATTTGAAAATTGCTAAGAGAGTTGATCTTAAATGTCCTCACAACAATAAACTGGCAAGCATGTGAGGCAACAGATATGTTAATTTAGATTAGTTTGATTTAATCATTTTGTGATGTGTATATATATCAGAATATCACCTTGTATACCATAAATATATACAGTGTTTTGCAATTAAACCTTAATTAAGCTGAGGGAAAAATGCACCCCTGCTACCTCCCATACACACTTCCTATTGGCCTGACCTTTCCAAGTTTTCTCCATCTTTACTCATCACCACCCCCAGCATACCATATAGTTGACCCCCTGTCTTTCCCATTAGAATATAACTTCCACAAGTCAGGAATTTTTATCCATTTTGTTCACTACTGTATTCATGAGCATTTAGAGTAGTGTCTGGAATGTTAACAATTATTGTTAAAATAATCAATATAAACATGTATATTAAATTTTACATTTAAATGCAATTATGAGTCCAACTATAAATATAAGTGTAGATGGAAGAAAAAAATCTTAAATGGTTTTATCCTTACATTCTTTTTGCCAATATGTTTTCTCACATTTCTCTGCAATAAATTTCTATACTTGTATAATATTGAGAGTAAATATTTCTTAAGAAAAATTAACCTTAAGAGAGAGCTCAAAAAAGGAAAATAATTCACAAATAATTGCTATGAAGGCTATGCATGGAAAGGGCAGAAGGGAGGTGGAGGGAGTGCAGAGAGCTGTGGGCTGAGTCTGAGCCTCAAGCCTTTTTCAGCACAAAACTCCACAGACAGTTGCTAAAAAGGCCTGCCTCCACTTCCACCCTGACCCCTGCTGCTCACTAAGCTTAGGCAATTACCTTAGTATACCAATGTTTTTCACTGCCCAACATATACAGATTTAAGGACTCAAGCCTCTGACTTGAGAAAACCTAAAATATGAAGTTACCTCAAAGGGGGATGAGACTCTAAGGAGTCTCAACTATATACTCCTCAATTCATTCTCATCTCAAATTAGTTACAATCTGATACAACATATTAGGAGACAGGAACAGCAGAATAGTAAAAATCAAACCTCACTTCAAAGATGGTAAATTATTGCTCTCAGATTAGTATTAACTGACACAATATGTGTGATGAGTCTCTTCTCTTCCTCCTCCCAAATTACAAAAGAGGACATGAAAGACTAGGAGTCATACACATTACCCAGGGAAGGCAGAGTGAAAGGGCAGTCTGGGGTCCTGAACTGCACTGCTTGCAGAGGGGGCCTGTCCCACAACCAGCTGGGCTATTTCGATTCTTACCTGACAAAAAGGATCTGGGGGCCTTGCCTCCACTGCAGGTGGGCAATTTTATTCCAACTGGTTTTGGGTGCTAGTTTCCGCCAAATGGTCAAATTCAGAAACCCAATCAGGACCTTGGTCTCCACCTGCAGCTCTTAGGTTAGCTAATTAATGGCTTCTTGGTCCTCAAGGAAGGGTTTGTTGTTTTTGTTTGCTTGTTTGATTGGCTGTTTGCCATTGCATTAAAATTCTTTGTCTTACCCAGCAATTGATGAGTTCAAGGCTATCCTGGCACATTTGGTGATGTGGTTTGAGCCCTCCCAGAGTGTTACTGACTGAGACCAGCTACTAACTAAAGTTTAGTGAAGAGAAGACAGTGAGCTTGCTGGAAATGTCACAGAGGATTGGTTGCCATGGCAGTGATTGTCAGATGAGATCATAGACAAGGGTAAGAGAAAGGAAAGAAAACAATGCAGGAAAAGCTGAAGCATAATATTATAGTAATATATATGTAATATAATATATAAAATAAATATCTAAACTTACAGCAGAGTAATGTGTTGAAACTTGAGGGGAAAACTGCTTTTTGAGAAAGACAGACTTTCCAGCATCTTCTTGGAGAGATGTGGTTTCATGGAAGAATGGTGTCTGAGCTACATTTTGTCTTATTCTAAAAGTAAAAGGAATGGGACTGATTTGGAAGCACACAGACTATTGTAATACCAATATATTTATAAAAGGAAACTAGGTAACCATTAAAATGACAGGAAATCAACAGGTACTTTCTGTAACAGATCATTGAGTTGAATGTGAAATTGTGTTAAGCCTTAAATATTCCAGGGGGTCCTGCAAAGTGTAAACTTAGCGTTTCCTTGAGTTAGAAATGAAAGGAGAGTAGGATTGAGGGAAGAAAGAAGGAATCTAGTTATCTAGTAACATGACGCTAGATGATGTTTGCTCTAAATTGCTTCCAGCATCAGTATGTGGAAGGCGGGCAGAGTGTGTGAACTTCAGAGCCCCTGCAGGGCTTCAGTTGGTTAGAATGAAATGATGAGGGTTATCCTGCCACCTTGTGGCTCTGGGCCAACATGCCAGGGCTTGGAGATGGAAGGGAGGAAATGATGGAATCACAGAGTTGCCTAACTGAAGAAGGAAAGTGCAGAAACACATCCTCTTCTATCGTCCCCGTAGAAGCCAACTTGCCCAGCACTTGATTAGCTAAAAGTGAAGAGGGCTTAAAGTTCAGCCCTTGAGTGTGATTTTGCTGATATAGCCCTCCTAAGACTTTTGTCCTACCAGAGTAGCTTGTTTCATGGTGAACTCCTTGCGATCAAAGAGTAATTAATCTTGTCTCTCCAAAGTCTAAAGTTCAAATCCTTGTTTATTAAATTGGCCTGTTTATCAAGTATAATGCTTTACTAACAAGATTATTTCCGAAATAAGCAAACAAAACAAAAATACATATGTTGTTTGTTTTTTGAGGCAGGGTCTTCCTCTGATACCCAGGTTAGAGTGCAGGGGCACAATCATGGCTCTCTGGAGCATTGACCTTGTGGCTCAAGTGATCCTCCTACCTCAGCTTCCCCAGTAGCTGGGACCACAAGTATACACCACCAAGACCAGCTAGGAGTTTTTTATGTGTTTTGTTTGTTTGTTTGTTGTATTTTGCAGAGATGGGGGTCTCCCTAGGTTGTCCAGGCTGGTCTTGAACTCCTGGGATCAAGTGAACCTCCCGCCTTGGCCCCTTAAAGTGCTGAGATTATGGGCATGAGCCACTATACCTGCCCAATATTTTTGACCAGAGTAAAGAAACCAATAACAGAAGCCATATTCAGATTAGCTATAATTTTCACTAGAACCACCCCAATCTCTTGAAAGATATAACATCAAATTAAGTGTAGCCAAATCTAATTGCTTCACCTCTGATTTTTTTTCTTAACCACTTGGAAAGTGTAATGCTTCCCTCATATTTTGTATATAAAATCTACTGGCACAAAGCCTGGCTAGGGGAAGGCTCAGAAACTTGAATGCTAAATAGGATCCCAGGTAATTTTTGCACACACTGAAGTATTAAAGTCACTATGCTATTCCAGTAACCATGGGTCCCCTCTGGTTGGCCTGTAGGTGTGATCAAGGGGAACAACTTTCAAACCACCCCATCTGAGGAATAAGAGGAGGCTGGGAGATTACTTTCAGCAGGTGATTGGGACAGCTCTCAAATTTGAGATTTGTTAAAGTTCATTTTAATTGTCACATATGAAAGAAGCACATATGAGGAAAGGAAAGCTCCAGGGCCCCATGATAACTCAGTATGCCAGAAGAGAGCACAGAGAGACAATTAAATGAAATCACAAAAATGATAGATGAGCAAGATAACAATATTGAAATAAAGATATAGAAATTTTTTAAAAAGAAACAGTTAAAAATTATGGAGATAAGAATTCTATGACCAAAATGAAATAGGGAGGGTTCAGGAGTAGATTTGATCAAATAGAAGAAGTCATCAGCTAATCCAGACACTAGCCATTTGAAATTATATAGACAAAGGAGCAAAAGAAAAAATAATTTTAAAAAAGAGCAAATGAAGCTACGAACTTACAAGACATCATAAAGTGAAATAATACACTGATCACAAAAGTTCCAGATGGAGGAGAGAAAAATAAGAAGGAAAGTACAGCGCTGGCTAAACACTTGCCAAATCTGTAGAAGGAGAAGGACATACAGATACATGAGGCCAAATGGAACCCAAATAAAACAAATTCAAGAGAAGTCCACAGAAAGACACATTTTAATCAAAGGTCAAAAGTCCAAAAAAAAGTGAATTTTGAAGCAGTAAGACAATGCTGAAAGAGAAAATTCTCAACTAACAATGAAATTTCTGGAAAAACTGTTCTTCAAAACTGAAGAACAAATAACAACTTTCCCAAACAAGCTAAGACAACTTCATCACCACTAGATTTGTCATAAAATAAATGACATTTGAGTTCTTAAATAAAAAAGTAGCAAAACTAAGCATATTAAAACACAAAATTTACTGGAAAAGCTAATTATTTAAACAAATACAACATAGTGCAACATTGTAATGATGGTGTGAAAATTACCTTTTTCTAATATGAAAGTCACAAGACAACATAGTAGAAATTATTACAACTACAGAAGTATAATAGTAGATATACACATATAAAAGAACTAATTGTGACACATAAAAGAAGTGATTGTGGGCCGGGCACGGTGGCTCACGCCTGTAATCCCAGCACTTTGGGAGGCCAAGACGGGTGGATCACGAGGTCAAGAGATCGAGACCATCCTGGTCAAAATGGTGAAACCCCGTCTCTACTAAAAATACAAAAAATTAGCTGGGCACGGTGGTGCGTGCCTGTAATCCCAGCTACTCAGGAGGCTGAGGCAGGAGAATTGTCTGAACCCAGGAGGCGGAGGTTGCGGTGAGCCGAGATCGCGCCATTGCACTCCAGCCTGGGTAACAAGAGCGAAACTCCGTCTCAAAAAAAAAAAAGAAGTGATTGTGACAACAAAGTGGGGGGAAAGTAAAAGTGTAGAGCTTTTTATGTGATTAAAGTTGAGTTGTAAAGATGGCCAAATAGGAACAGCTGGAGCGCACTTCCCAGCAAGAGCGATGCAGAAGGCGAGTGATCTCCACATTTCCAACCGAGGTACCAGGTTCATCTTAATGGGCCTGGTTGGACAGTGGGTGTAGCCCAAGAAGGGCAAACCATTGCCCCACCTGGGAAGTGCAAGGGGCCGGAGGACTCACTCTCCTACCCAAGGGAGGCCATCAGGGACTTTTCTGGACACTCCAGCACTCCAGCTCAGTTACTGCACTTTTTCCGTGGTCTGTACAGCCCACAGACAAGGAGATTCCCACCAGTGCTGACAACACCAGCACCGCGGTTTCCAGCACAAAACTGGGCAGCTGTTTTAGCCAGCTCCTGGAATGCCTGCAAGACAGAACTGCTCATTCCCCTGAAAAAAAGGGGGCTGAAGGCAGGGAGCCAAGTGATCTGGCTTGGTGGGTCCCACCCCCACAAAGACCAGCAAACTGAAACCCACTGGATTGAGATTTTTTGCAGCCAGCACAGCAGTTTGAGCTTGACCTGGGACGGTCAAGCCCGGCACGGGGAGGGGCTCCGCCATTACTGAGGCAGTTCTAACATTGCCTGTGTAAACAAAAGCACAAGGAAGCTTATACAGCAGCTGGGCGGAGCCTCCCTGGCAGCTCAGCAAGGCCTCTGCAGGCAGACTGTGACTAGACTCCCTCCTTGCAGGGCACAGCATCTCTGAAAAAAGGCAGCAGCCTGTCAGGGACTTATAAATAAAGGTCCACCTTCCCAGGACAGAGCACCTGGGGAAAGGAGCAGTTGTGAGTTCCACTTCAGCAGACTTAAACATCCCTGCCCAGCAGCTCTGAAGGGAGGAACGGAGCTCCCAGCACAGCACTTGAGCTCTGATAAGGGACAAATTGCCTCCTCGAGTGGCTCCCTGACCCTTGTATATCCAGAGAGATGATTCATACAGGAGAGCTCTGGCTGACATCTGGCTAGGACCCCTCTGGAACAAGGCTACCAGAGGAAGGAACAGGGAGCAATCCTTGCAGTTTTTTAGCCCCCACAGGTGATTCCCAGGCAAGCAGGGTCTGGAGTGGACCTACAGCAGTCCTGCAGCAGAGGGTAGGACTAACAATCCTGTCTGTTAGAAGGAAAACTAAAAAACAGAAAGAAATAGCTTCAACATAAACAGAAAGGTCATAAACTCAGAGACCCCATCCGAAAGTCACCAACGTCAAAGACCAAAGGTAGATAAATCCACGAAGATGGAAAGAAACCAGTACAAAAAAGGATAAAATCACCAAAAAACAGAATGCCTCTCCTCCTCCAAGGGATCACAACTCCTCACCAGCAAGG
This sequence comes from Aotus nancymaae, assembly GCF_030222135.1. NCBI lineage: Eukaryota > Metazoa > Chordata > Mammalia > Primates > Aotidae > Aotus > Aotus nancymaae. The sequence continues at coordinate 33,039,601 of NW_026988422.1, read as the reverse complement.
GAACAAAACTGGATAGAGAATGACTTTGACGAATTGACAGAAGCAGGCTTCAGAAGATGGGCAATCACAAACGTCTCTGAGCTAAAGGAACATGTTCTAACCCAATGCAAAAAAACTAAGAACCTTGAAAAAAGGTTAGATGAAATGCTAACTAGAATAACCAGCATAGAGTAGAACATAAATGACTTGATGGAGCTGAAAAACACAGCACAAGAACTTCACGAAGCATACACAAGTTTTAATAGCTGAATCGATCAAACAGAAGAAAGGATATCAGAAATTGAAGATCAACTCAATGAAATAAAATCAGAAGGCAAGATTAGAGAAAAAAGAGTGAAAAGAAATGAACAAAGCCTCCAAGAAATATGGAATTATGTGAAAACTCCTAATCTATGTTTGATCAGTGTACCTGAATGTGATGGGGAGAATGAAACCAAACTAGAAAACACTCATCAGGATATTATCCAGGAGAACTTTCTTAACCTAGCAAGGCAGGCCAACATTCAAATCCAGGAAATACAGAGAACACCACAAACATACTTCTCAAGAAGAGCAATCCCAAGGTACATAATCTTCAGATTCACCAGGGTTGAAATGAAGGAAAAAATACTAAGGGCAACCAGAAAAAAAGGTCGGGTTACCCACAAAGGGAAGCCCATCAGACTTACAGCAAATCTCTTGGCAGAAGCCAGAAGAGAATGGGAGCCAATAGTCAACATCCTTAAAGAAAAGAACTTTCAACCCAAAATTTCATATCCAGCCAAACTAAGCTTCATAGGTAAAGGAGAAATAAAATCCTTTATGAACAAGCAACTGCTGAGAGATTTCATCACCATCAGGCCAGCCTTACAAGACTTCCTTAAGAAAGCACTAAACATGGAATGGAACAACCAGTACCAGTCACTCCAAAAATGTACCAAATGGTAAAGACCATCGACACAATGAAGAAACTGTATCAACTAATGGGCAAAACAACCAGCTAGTATCAAAATGGCAGGATCAAATTCACACATAACAATGCTAACCTTAAATTTAAATGGGCTAAATGCCCCAATCAAAAGACACAGACTGGCAAATTGGATAAGAGTCAAGACCCATCAGTGTGCTGTATTCAGTAGACCCATCTCACGTGCAAAGACACACATAGACTCAAAATAAAGGGATGGAGGAAGATTTACCAAGCAAATGGAGAGCAAAAAAGAAAGCAGGGGTTGCAATCCTACTCTGATAAAATGGACTTTAAACCAACAAAGATCAAAAGAGACAAAGAAAAGCATTACATAATGGTAAAGGGATCAATGCAACAAGAAGAGCTAACTATCCTTAATAGATATGCACCCAAAACAGGAGCACCCAGATACATAAAGCCAGTTCTTAAGGACCTACAAAGAGACTTAGACTCCCACACAATAATAGTGGGAGACTTTAACACTCCACTGTCAATATTAGACAGATCAACGAGACAGAAAATTAACAAGGATATCCAGGACTTGAACTCAGATCTGGACAAAGCAGACCTAATAGACATCTACAGAACTCTCCAACCCAAATCCACAGAATATACATTCTTCTCAGCACCACACTTACTCTAAAATTGACCACATAATTGGAAGTAAATCACTCCTCAGCAAATGCAAAAGAACGGAAATCAAAACAACCAGTCTCTCAGACCACAGTGCAATCAAATTAAAACTGAGGATTAAGAAACTCACTCAAAACCACACAACTACATGGAAAATTAGCAATGAATGACTTCTCTTGAATGACTACCGGGTAAATAACAAAATTAAGGCAGAAAAAAAGACGTTCTTCGAAACCAATGAAAACAAAGACACAACATACCAAAATCCTTGGGATACATTTAAAGCAGTTTCTAGAGGGAAATTTCTAGCACTAAATGCCCACATGTGAAGCAAGGAAAAATCTAAACTCGATATCCTATGGTCAAAATTAAAAGAACTAGAGGAGCAAGATCAAACAAACTCAAAAGCTAGCAGAAGACAAGAAAAAACTAAGATCAGAGCAGAAGTGAAGGAGATAGAGACCAAAAAAAACTTTCAAAAAATCAATAAATCCAGGAGATGGCTTTTTGAAAATATCAACAAAATAGATAGACCATGCGCCAGACTAATAAAAAAGAAAAGAGAGAAGAATCAAATAGATGCAATAAAAAACAATAAAGGGGATATCACCACCAATTCCACAGAAATACAAACTACCATCAGAGATTACTATGAACAATTCTATGCACATAAAACAGTAAATCTGGAAGAAATAGATAACTTCCTGGACACTTGCATGCTCCCAAGCCTAAATCAGGAAGAAATTGAAACCCTGAATAGACCTGTAACAAGGTCTGAAGTTGAGACAGCAATTAATAGCCTACCAACCAAGAAAAGCCCAGGACCAGACAGGTTCACAGACAAATTCTACCAGACAAAAAAAGAGGAGCTGGTACCACTCCTTCTGAAACTATTTCAAACAATACAGAAGAGGAAATCCTCTCTAACTCATTTTATGAGACCAACATCATCCTGATATCAAAACCTGGCAGACACACAACTAAAAAAGAAAATTACAGGCTGATATCCATGATGAACATAGATGCAAAAATCTTCAAGAAAATACAGGCAAACCAAATCCAACCACACATCAAAAAGCTTATCCATCATGATCAAGTAGGCTTCATCCCAGGGATGCAAGCCTGGTTCAACATATGCAAATCTATAAAAGTAATACATCATATAAACAGAACCAAACACAAAAACCACATGATTTTCTCAATAGATGCAGAGAAGGCCTTTGACAAAATTCAACAGTCCTTTATGCTAAAAACTTTCGATAAACTAGGTATTGATGGAATATATCCCAAAATAATAAAAGCTATTTACAACAAACCCACAGCCAATATCATACTGAAAGGGCATAAACTGGAAGCATTCCCTTTGAAAACTTGCACTAGACAAGAATGCCATCTCTCACTACTCCTATTCAACATAGTATTGGAAGTTCTAGCCAGAGCAATCAGGCAAGAAAGGAAATAAAGGGTATTCAATTAGGAAAGGAGGAAGTCAAATTGTCTCTATTTGCAGACAACATGATTGTATATTTAGAAGACCCATCATCTCAGCCCAAAATCTCCTTAAGATGATAAGCAACTTCAGCAAAATGTCAGGATACAAAATCAATGTGCAAAAATCAAAAGCATTCCTATACACCAATAACAAACTTAAAGAGAGCCAAATCAAGCACGAACTGCATTCACAATTGCTACAAAGAAAATAAAATACCTAGAACTACAACTAACAAGGGACATGAAAGACCTCTTCAAGGAGAATTACAAACCACTGCTCAAGGAAATAAGAAAGGATGCAAACAGATGGAAAAACATTCCATGCTCATGGTTAGAAAGAATCAATATTGTGCAAATGGCCATATTGCCCAAAGTAATTTATAGATTCAACACTATCCCCATCAACCTACCATTGACCTTCTTCACAGAACTGGAAAAAACCATCTTAAACTTCATATGGAACCAAAAGAGAGCCCGCATAGCCAAGACAATCCTAAGCAAAAAAAAAAAAAAGAAAGCTGGAGGCATCATGCTACCTGACTTCAAACTATACTACAAGGCTACAGTAATCAAAACATCATGATACTGGTACCAAAACAGAGTTATAGACAAATGGAACAGAACAGAGGCCTCGGAGATAACACCACACATCTACAGTCATCTGATCTTTGACAAACCTGACAAAAACAAGCAATGGGGGAAGGATTCCCTGTTTATTAAATGGTGTTGGAAAAACTGGCTAGCCATGTGCAGAAAGCTGAAACTGAACCCCTTCCTTACACCTTATACAAAAATTAACTCTAGATGGATTAAAGATTTAAACATAAGACCTAACACCATAAAAACCCTAGAAGAAAACCTAGGCAAAACCATTCAGGACATAGGCATAGGTAAGGACTTCATGACTAAAACACTAAAACCAATGGTAACAAAAGCCAAAATAGACATATGGGATCAAATTAAATGTAAGAGCTTCTGCACAACAAAAGAAACAATCATTAGAGCGAACTGGCAACCAACAGAATGGGAAAAAATTTTGCAAGCTACCCATCTGACAAAGGGCTAATATCCAGACTCTACAAAGGACTAAAACAAATATACAAGAAAAAAACAAACAACCCAATAAAAAACTGGGCTAAGGATATGAACAGACGCTTTTCAAAAAAAGACATATATGAAGCCAAGAAACATATGAAAAAATGCTCATCATCACTGGTCATTAGAGAAATGCAAATCAAAACCACATTGAGATACCATCTCATGTCAGTTAGAATGGTGATCATTAAAAAATCTGGAGACAACAGATGCTGGAGAGGATGTGGAGAAATAGAAACACTTTTGCACTGTTGGTGGGAGTGTAAATTAATGCAACCATTGTGAAAGACAGTGTAGCAATTCCTCAAGGATCTAGAACTTAAAAAAACATTTGACCCAGCAATCCCATTACTGGCTACATAGCCAAAGGATTATAAATCATTCTATTATAAAGACACATGCATATGTATGTTCACTGTGGCACTGTTTACAACAGCAAAGACTTGGAACCAACCCAAATGCCCATCAAGGATAGACTAGATAAAGAAAATGTGGCACATATACACCATGGAATACTATGCAGCTATAAAAAAGGATTAGTTCATGTTCTTTGCAGGGACATGGATGAATCTGGAAACCATCATTCTCAGCAAATTGACACAAGAACAGAAAACCAAACACTGCATGTTCTCACCCATAAGTGGATGTTGAACAATGAGAACACATGGACACAGGGAGGGGAACATCACACACTGGGGCCTATTGAGGGGTGAGGGGGCTAAGAGAGGGATAGAAGGGGTGAGGGATTGGGGAGGGATAACATTAGGAGAAATACCTAACATAGGTGATGGGGGGATGGATGCAGCAAATCACCATGGCATGTGTATACCTATGTAACAATCCTGCAAGATCTGCACATGTACCTCAGAACTTAAAGTAAAATAAAATATATATATAATATATAAATATTTAAATATAAAAAAGTTGAGTTGTTATTAGCTTAGAATAAACTTTGCCTACATATATATATTTTACATAAGCCCCATGGTAACCACAAAAATAAAATACTACAGAAAATACACAAAAGAAAAAGAGAAGGAAATCAAAACATATCAATACAAAAATATCAAGGAAGCACAAAAGAAAACAGCAAGAGAAGAAAAGAAAGACAAAAGAATTATAACAGAAAATAAAATAAAATTAAGTGCCATAGCAAGTCCTTACTTATTAATACAACTTTATAAATAGTTGTCCCACAGTATCCATGAAGGATGGGTTTCAAGATCCCCTGCAGATGCCAAAATTTATGGATGCTCAAGTCCCTTATATTAAGTGGTGTAGTATTTGCATATAACCCACATACAGCATCCCCTATACTTTAAACCATCTCTAGATTATTTATCATATCTAATAGAATGTAAATGGTATATAAATAGCTGTTACACTGTCTTGTTTGCATTACTTTTATTATTCCATTGTTATCCTTGTTATTTTTATGGGGGGTGTCAATTTTTTTATTCGTGGTTGGTTGACTCCGTGGATGTGGAACCTATGGATACAAATAGCTGACTGTAAATGGATTAAATTCTCCAGTCAAAAGACAAAGAATGTCCAAATGCATTAAAAAATAAAATTAAACTACAGGCTGTCAACAAGAGACTATAGATTGAAGGATGCCCAAAGGCTGAAAGTGAAGGGAGGGAAAAAGATATTACATCCAAATAGTAACCAAAATACAGCAGGAGTAGCTACATTTATACCAGGCCAAATAGATGTTAAGTTAAAAATCTATCACAAGGAATAAAGAACATCATTATATAAAGATAAAAAGGTCAATTATCAGGATTTTAAAACAACTATAAATGTATATGCACCCAAGATTAGAGTATCTAACTATATATAAGGCAAATATTAACAGATTGAAGGGAGAAATAGATAGCAATAAAATAACAGACACATTTCTACACCACTTTCCATAATGGGAATGAATCTCTACCAGAAAATCAGTAGGGAAATAGCAATCTTAAACATCATATAAAACAAAAGGACCTAATAGGCATATACAGAACTAACCAACGACAGCAGAATACACGTTCTTCTCAAGTGACCACATAACATTTTTCAGGATAGGTTATCTATTAGGCCACATAACAACTGTAAATAAATTTAAGAATATAGAAATTACGTAAATAGAGAAAGTACATTTTATATCTATAATGATATAAAACTAAATCAATAACAAAGAAAACAAAAAAGTTCACAAATATGTAGAAATCAATACACTCTTGAACAACCATTATGACAAAAAGGATATCAAGAGGAAAATTAGAATATATCTACATACAAAAAAAGACCAAAAACACAAAATAACAAAACTTATGGATGCAGCCAAAGTGGTACTAAGGAAGCATAGCAACAAATATCTACTGTAAACATTTTTTAAAAGTCCAAAAACAAATGAACCTGACTTTAAACTTCAAGGAAGAAGAAAGGAACAAATTAAGCCCAAATTTACCAAAGGAATGAAATAATAGAGATTAGAACAGAAATTAAATAAATACAGAATAGAAAAACAATAGAAAAAAATCAACGAAATATAAAATAATATTGACAAATCTTAGCTAGACTAACCAAGGAAAAAAAGAGGAGTCAAATAAATAGAAATAAAAGTAGAGACAATACAACTCATGCCTTAAAAACAAAAATAATCAAAGTGATTGCTATAAACAATTATTTAACAACAAATATGAAGGTCTAGCAGCAATTGAAAAAACTGATTAAAAACCTCCTAGCAAAAAGAAGCCCAAGAATAGATGGCATCACTAATAAATGCCACCAAACATTTTTTTTAAATACCAGTTTTTTATATACTCTTCCAAGCTATTGAAGAAAAACCACATTTCCAGACTCATTAAATGAGGCTAGTATTTCTGTGATATCAAAGACAAAAACTTTACAAGACAAGAAAATTACAGATCAATACTCTTGATGAATAAAGATGCAAAAAATTCTCAACAAACTGAAATACAAACAGAATTCAACAGCACATTAAAAGTAACATACCTCATGATCTAGAGGGACTTATCCCTGACATGCAGGGATGGTTCAACATATGCAAATCAATAAATATAGTACACCACATTAACAAAAAGCACATAATCTCCATAGATGCAGAAAAAGCATTTGGAAGTTGGTGGAGCAAAATGGTGGAAAAGAAGTCTCCATCAATTGTCCTCCCACAGGAACACCAAATGCACCAACAATCTACATAAACACAGCACCTTCATAAGAACCAAAAATAAGATGAGCACTCACAGTACCTGGTTTTATCTTCATATCATTGAAAGAGGCACTGAAGAGAGTTAGGAAGAGAGTCATGAAATGTGGATGCCAACTATCTGTCGTCCCCACTGCAGCAGCCACATGGCACAGAGAAATGTTTGTTTGGGAGAGGGAAAGTGCAGCAATCATGAGACTTTGCACTGAATTCAGTGATGCTCTATCACAGTGGAAAGGAAAATCATGCTGAACTCAGCTGACACCCACCCAGGGAGGGAGCATTTAGACAAGCTCTAGCCAGAGGGCAATCACCCATCCCAGCAGATGGAACGTGAGTTCTGGCAAGCCTTGCCACCATGGGCTGGAGTGCTCTAGGATCCTAAATAAATTTGAAAGGCAGTCTAGCCCACAAAGACAGCAAGTCCTGGTGCTGAGCTGGGCTTGGAGCCAATGGACTTGGGAGCATATGACTTACTGAAACAACAGCTGGGGCAGCTAAGAGAGTGCTTGCCCCTAACCTAACCCCAGCAGCACAGCTTGTGGCTCCAAAAGAGACCCTTTCCTTCTGCTTGAGGAAAAGAAAGGAAAGAATAAAGGGGATGTTTGCCTTGCATCTTAGATATCAGCCCATTACAGTAAGAAAGAATATTGGTTAGTCATGAGGCCCCATTCTAGGCCCTAGCTCCCAGATGACATTTCTAGACATGCCCTGGGCTAGAAGGAAACCTGCTGCCTTGAAGGAAAGAACCAGTCCTGGCAAGATCCATCACTATTGACTAAAGAGTCCTTGGGCCCTGAATAAAGAGCAGCAACACCAACGTAGTATGCCATGTGCCTTGGGTGAGACTTGAGACATACTAGCTTCATGTGAGACCTAGCACATTCCCAGCTGTGGTGACTACAGTGAGAGACTCCTTCTGCTTGAGAAAAGCAAAGAGAAAGGTCAAAGGGACTTCATTTTGCACTTTAGGTACCAGCATGGCCAAATGAGGGTAGAGCATCAAGGGGGTTCTTGAGGTTCCCTGTTGTAAATGACTTGTGTCTTGTGGCTTGAGGGCCAGCTCAGCTGCCATATAATAGAAAACCAGGTAGACTTCTAAGGTTTTTGACTCCTGTCCCTGGGTACCAGACATCTCTAGACCTACCTGGGGGCCTGGAGGACTCATTGCATGGAAGGGAAAAACACAAACCTGGCTGGCTTCACCACCCGCTGATTGTAGAGCCCTTGGGCCTTGAGTATATATAGACAGTATCCAGGTAGTAGGCACAGCAGACCTTGGCTGAGACCCAGTGTTGTTCTGCATTTAGGTCTGACCCAGCATGGTCCCAGTAGTGGTGGTCACAGGGGTGCTTCCGCCACTCCACCTCCTGCCTCAGGCAGCTCAGCATAGGGAAAGAGAAAAAGTAAGAGAAGAGAACAAGAATCTGTGCCTGGAAATCTAGAGAATTCTTCTGGATCTTATCCAAGACCACCAAGATAGTACCTCTGTCAGTCTGGAAAGAACACAGCATTACTGGGCTCGGGTGCCTTCTAATGCATGATCATTCATCATAACCAAGTAGGATTTATCCCTGGGATGCAAGGATGGCTCCACATATGCAAATCAATCAGTGTGACACATCATATTAACAGAATAAGGAACAAAAACCATATGACCATTTCAATTGATGCTGAAAAAGCATTTCATAAAATTCAAAATCCTTTCATGATTAAAAAAAAAACCCACAAAAAAACTGGCTGTGGTGGCTGATACTGGTTGTTCCTTTCCACGTTTAGTGCTTAATTCAGGAGCTCTTGTAAGGCAGGTCTTGTGGTGACGAAATCTCTCAGCAATTGCCTGTCTGTAAAGGATTTTATTTCTCCTTCACTTATGAAGCAGAGTTTGGCTAGATATGAAATTCTGGGTTGAAAGTTCTTTTCTTTAAGAATGTTGAATATTGGCTCCACTCCCTTCTAGCTTGTAGGATTTCTGCTGAGAGATCTGCTGTGAGTCTGATGGTCTTTCCTTTGTGGATGACTTGGCCTTTCTCTTTGGCTGCCCTTAGGATTTTTTCCTTCATTTCAACCCTGGTGAATCTGACAATTATGTGCCTTGGCATTGCTCTTCTTGAGGAGTATCTTTGTGGTGTTCTCTGTATTTCCTGGATTTGAATGTTGGCCTGCCTTATTAGGTTGGGAAAGTTCTCCTGGATAATATCCTGAAGATTGTTTTCCAGCTTGGATTCATTCTCCTTGTCACATTCAGGTACACCGATCAAGCATAGATTAGGTCTTTTCACATAATCCTATAGTTCTTGGAGGCTTTGTTCATTTCTTTTCACTCTTTTGTCTCTAATCTTGCCTTCTCATTTTATTTCATTGATCTGATCTTCCATCTCTGATAGCCTTTCTTCTGCTTGATCGATTCAGCTTCTGAAACTTGTGTATGCCTCACAAAGTTCTCATGCTGTGTTCTTCAGCTCTACAAGTCATTTATGTTCTTCTCTAAGCTGGTTATTCTAGTTAGCATTTTGTCTAACCTTTTTTCAAGGTTCTTAATTTATTTGACTGGGTAAGAACATAGTATTTTAACTCAGAGAAGTTTGTCATCACCCACCTTCTGAAGCCTGCTGCTGTCAATTCGTCAAACTCATTCTCTATCTTGTTTTGTTCCCTTGGTGGTGAATGGTGATCATTAAAAATCTGGAGACAACAGATACTGGAGAGGATCTGGAGAAAAAGGAACACTTTTACACTGTAGGTGGGAGTGTAAATTAGTTCAACCATTATGGAAGACAGTGTGGTGATTCCTCAAGGATCTAGAAACAGAAATTCCATTTAACCCAGCAATCCCATTACTGGGTATACACCCAAAGGATTATAAATCGTTCTATTATAAAGACACATGCACATGTATATTCATTGCAGTGCTGTTTACAATAGCAAAGACCTGAAGCCAACCCAAATGCCCATCAATAACAGACTGGACAAAGAAAATGTGGCACATACATGCCATGGAATACTATGCAGCCATAAAAAGTGATGAGTTATTGTCCTTTGTAGAGACATGGATGAATCTAGAAACCATCTTTCTCAGCAAACTGACACAAGAACAGAAAACAAACACCACATGTTTTCACTCATAGGCGGGTGACGAACAATAAGATCACTTGGGCACAGGGAAGGGAACAACACTCACTGGGGTAGGTGGGGAGTGGAGAGGAGGGGAGGAACAGCAGGGACAGGGAGGTTGGGGAGGGATAACACTGGGAGAAATGCCTGATGTAGGCGACAGAGGAAATAGAGACAGCAAACCACCATGGCATGTATGTACCTATGCAACAATCTTGCAGTATGCAGGATGTGCATATGTACTCCAGAGCCCAAAGTACAATTTAAAAAAAAAACTGGCTGTAGAAGGAACATATCTCAACACAGCAAAAGTCGTATACAACAGACCCACAGCTGGTATTATAATGAATGGAGAAAAACTGAAAGCCTTTCTTCTAAGATTGAGAACGTGACAAGGATGCTCACTCTCACCACTGTTATCCAACATAGCACTGAATGTTTCAGCTACAGCAATTAGACATGACAAAGAAATAAAGGACATCCAAATTGAAAAGGGAGAATTCAAATTATTCTTGTTTGAAGATGATCTGATCTTATATTTGGAAAAACCCAAAGAGTCCAGTTTATTAGAACTGATAAATTAAGCAAAGTTGTAGGATAAAAAAAAAAAATCAGCATACAAAAATAAGTAGCATTTCTATATGCCAACAGTGAACAATCTGAAAAATAAAGAAAGAAAGAATTCCCATTTATCATTGCCACAAACAAAATTAAATACTAGGAATTAACTAAAAAAGTAAAAGATCTCTAAAATGAAATCATGTTTTTCTCAGTTAGTCTAATTCATAATATCATTGATATAGAGGGTCAATGTTATGCCCTGCAGAATATCTAACCAGTCAAGGACTTACTGGACTATATTACTGTAGAGGATAAGAAGTTAAACATAACCCCATTGACTGCTCCAAGGAAATAAGAACTCTGATTTTTTTTTCTGACAGGAATGTAATAGAGTATAAGTGCCAGATTAATACCTACATGTCATTAAACTATTGGTGAATTAAATCTAGATATCATGGAGACTACCATCCATATATCCTTTAAGATTTTTAAACATGACAATAATTTGTACCATATTCTTTGATTTTTAAAGAAACTATTTTATTTACTACATTGGCCAGATGAGTATAGGACCACTCCAGAGGTTTCCACATCACCTTTCTTTCTATTATACTTTTTACCCCACAAACCAAGAAATAAATGTAGGTATTGGTCTGATTCCAAGTATGTCTATTCCAATAATAAATCCAGGGACGGGGAAATGATAACCATTTGGTTCACAGACCCACTAGATCTGTGACTTTGACCTGGACCAAGACTTAATTTTTTACCTGGTTCCCCATATTTTCCCACTCCATTAAGAGGTACGTGATGCAGCTCCAGGTTTTGCATAGCAGTGTCAATTCAGACTCTGTGTCCAACAGTTACTAATATCTACAGATATTCCAGGAACATGTTCCTCTGAAAGGCTTTCTGGCCTTATAATCTCCCCACTCTACTTTGTCTACTTTTATGAGCTTTAAATCCCTTTTTCCTTCATCTTGTATAGCAATGTTAACATTTTCATCTCACACACTGAGGAAGATAACCTTTTGATTCCTTGTAGGAGCCATCTCAGAAATTCTTTTACATCATCTCCCGGCATATTTAACAAGGTACTGTGCCTTTTACCCCAGGAGAATACCCCAAAATCTAAACTTTCTCTTATCCATTTTTATTTTTACTCTCTTGATCAAGCACCCTTAGAAGTCACTGTGATGACAGTATCTTGGCTAATGGCAGCATATGTGGGCTGGATTTTACAGCTGCTCTGTTTTCTCCCTTATCATGCCCAGCACATCTCTTGCTGATATGCAATGACAAACCTAGTTTTAGCCTAGTAGCCAGAAGAGGAATTTAAAATTTAAGCAATCTTTGTGGATCTGGCCATATTATCTTATGGAAGAGAGGCCTCTGCATCATCTTCAATCAAGAGGGAGTGCTAGCCTTCAGTAGAGAGAAGTAGGCTACTTCTGCAGGCTCAAAGGTTTTAAAGAAACCTGAATATTAAAGATTTTTGAGAATATCAAATCAGATGTCTCTATCTTATGCATCAGATTTCAATTCTTTCCCAACCAGGCCCCTAACCTGGACATAAAAGGCCTGGCTAGTTTGGAAGGTTTTTGTTTTTTTGTTTTTTGTTTTGTTTCATTTTTTTGATGATGTCTCCCTCTGTCACCCAGGCTGGAGTGCAGCAGGGCAATCTCAGCTCACTGTAACCTCCACCTCCCGGGTTCAAGAGATTCTAGTGCTTCAGCCTCTGGAGTAGCTGGGATTATAGGACATGCCATCATGCTCAGCTAAGTTTTTTGTATTTTTAGTAGACATGGGGTTTCACCATGTCACCCAGTCTGGTCTAAAACTCCTGGCCTCTTGAGATCCGCCCACCTTGACCTCCCAAAGTGCTGGGATTACAGGCATGAGCCACCACACCTCGCCAGAAGTTAATCTTTTCTGGATGTCTACTACTTTAATATTTTAAGTCCAGGGCCTAGTCCTCAGCTTTCTATGAAGTCTCAATTAAAAAGATGAGAGAATCTTTAAATGCTACCTAGGATGCCCTCTATCTTTCACATTTAGCATTTATTTGCCAATTAATCACTCTCAACTTTTCATTTGTCCTTTTCCAGAGGACAGTCAAGTTTAATAATAGTAACCCAATCTGATTGTCCTTATAGTATAAAAGTGCAACAAACACAAGTTAAAGTTTTGACAAAATTGTTACCTTGTGCCAGGAGGTACCTATGTGTTTCCAACTACCAGCGATCCTCATTGCCAGTTGATGGCAGGTCATACAACTCCAAAATCTTCTCCCAGCATCAACTTTCTCAGATCATTGTGTCATGGGCTCCCAGGAAGCAGACTCTGAGATGGAGAATGGCATGTAGAAGGTTATTATTATTCTTGAGATTGACACCTATGGAGGGGAGGGAAGGAAGCAGGATTAGGCAGAAGGGGAAACTGAACTACAATTCATTGCTTTATTAAAAATTTATTATATCAGGAATATATTATATAAACAGGATAAATTATATTATGTTTATATAACAGAATTTATTATATTTATAACTAATAATAAATATTTATTATTATAAATATAATAAATTATATTATCATATAAACATGTATCTGTGATGGAAAAATAAAACACAGTACTAAATGAAATAATGATGAATAAAGTACTATGGTACAATTCACCCTCTTGCTTTCCACTAGGCTACTTCTTATCATTGCATCAGGAGATTTTAAAATATGTTTATTCCAGGAATTTAAGATATTAGGAAATTGAGGCACTACTAATTCCAAAGACTTTTTCTGAAAACACATATCTTATCCTGTCCTTGTACTCTCAAAATTAGTCAGTAGGAGACCCTTTGAAGGAAGCAGATTGCTCCTGTAGGTCCCAGGAGACAGCCAAGAAACTCAGAAGACAAAGGACATAATCTCTTGGGAGCTCTAGGGGCCCACCCACCACCTGACCCTCCTTATGCTACCACAGCCAATGCTGTCTTGAAAGTGCCACCTCCTGGCTGGAGGCCAACCAACATGAAACTAGTGGAATAAACAAAACTACAACTAAGGACCCTCACAGAGTCTAATTCACTCCCCTGCCACCTCCACTGGAGCAGGTGCTGGTATCCACAGCTGAGTGACCTTAAGACGGTTCACAGTGCAGGACTCTGTGCAGACACTCCCCAGTCCCAAGCCAGAGTCCAGTAACTCCACTGGGTGGCTAGATCCAGAAGAGAAAAAACAATCACTACAGTCCTCTCAGGAATCCACATCCCTAGGGGAAGGCGGAGAGCAACACATCAAGGGAGCACCCCATGGGACAAAAGAATCTGAACAGCAGTGCCTGAGCCTCAAATCTTCCCTCTCACATTGTCTACCCAAAAGAGAAGAAACCAGAAAAACAATTCTGGTAATATAACCAAACAAGGTTCTTTGTCACCCCCAAAAGATCACACTAGCTCACCAGCATGGATCCCAAGGAAGAAGAAGTTTCTGAATTGCCAGAAAAAGAATTCAGAAGATTGATTATTAAGCTAATCAAGGAAGCACCAGAGAAAGGTGAAGTCTAACTTAATGAAATTTTTTTTAAGAGATACAAGGAATGAAGGGGAAACTCTTTGGTGAAATAGATAGCATACATAAAAAACAATTGCAACTTCTGGAAATGAAGGACACACTTGGAGAAATGCAAAATACACTGGAAGGTGTCAACGATAGAATCGAACAAGTAGAAGAAAAAACTTCGGAGTTCAAAGACAAGGCTTTTGAAATAACCCAATTCAACAAAGAAAAAAGAATTTAAAAAATGAACAAATGCTCCAAGAAGTTTGGGATTTTGTGAAACAAAAATTTAGGAATAATTAGTATTCCTGAGGAAGAAGAGATATCTAAAAGCTTGGAAAACATATTTGAGGGAATAATCGAGTAAAACATCTCCGACTTTGCTAGAGACCTCGACATCTTAGAAGCTCAAAGAACACCTGGGAAATTCATTGCAAAAAGATCACTGCCTGGGCACATAGTCATCAGGTTATCTAAAGTCAAGATAAAGGAAAGATTCTTAAGAGCTGTGAGGCAAAAGCATGAGGTAACCTACGGAGGAAAACCTGTCAAATTAACAGCAGATTTCTCAGCAGAAACCCTGCAAGATAGAAGGGATTCGGCTTTATCTTTAGCTTCCTTAAACAAAACAATTATCAGCCAAAAATTTTGTATCCAGTGAAACTAAGCTTCATAAATGAAGAAAAGATACAGTCTGCTTCAGACAAACAAATGCTGAGAGAATTTACCACTATGAAGCGAGCACTACAAGAACTGCTAAAAGGAGCTCTAAATCTTAAAATAAATACTCCAACATAGAACCTCCTTAGAGCATAAATCTCACAGAATCTATAAAACAAAAACACAATTAAAAAAGGTATTCAGGCAACAAATAGCATAATGAATAGAATAATACTCACATCTCAATATTAACACTGAATGTAAATAGCCTAAATGCTCCACTTAAAAGATACAGAATGAATAAGAATTCACCAACCAAGTATCTGCTGCCTTCAAGAGGCTTACCTAACACATAAGGACGCACAAAAACATAAGGTAAAGGGATAAAAAAATATATTCCATGCAAATGGACACAAAAAGCAAGCAGGAGTAGCTATTCTTACATCAGACAAGACAAACTTTAAAGCAATAGCAGTTAAGAAAGACAAAGAGATACATTATATAATGATAAAAAGCCTTGTCCAAGAGGAAAATATCACAATTCTAAATATATATGCACCTAACACTGGAGCTCCCAAATTTTTAAAACAATTATCAATTGACCTAAGAAATAAGATAGACAGCAATACAATAATAGTGGGGGATTTCAATACTCCACTGACAGCACTAGACAGGTTATAAAGAAAGAAAGTCAACAAAGAAACAATGGATTTAAACTATACCCTAGAACAAATAGACTTAGCACATATTTACAGAACACTCTACCCAACAACTGCAGAATATACATTTTATTCATCAGCACATAGAACATTCTCCAAAATAGACCACGCAATAGGCCACAAAACAAGTCTCAGTAAACATAAGAAAATTGAAATAATATCAAGTACTCTCTCAGAACACAGTGGAATAAAATTGGAAATCAACTCCAAAGGAACCCACAAAACCATGCAAATACACAGAAATTAAGTAACCTGCTCTTGAATGATCGTTGGGTCAACAATGAAATCAAAATGGAAATTAAAATTTTTTGAAGTGAATAATAGTGACACAACTTATCAAAACCTCTAGGATACAGCAAAGACAGTGATAAGAGGAAAATTCATAGCCTTAAATGCCTACATCAAAAAGTCTAAAAGAGCACAAATAGACAATCTAAGGTCACACCTCAAGGAACTAGAGAAACAAGAACAAGCCAAACCCAAACCCAGAGGAAAAAAAGAAATAACAAAGATTAGAACAGAACTAAATGAAATTGAAGCCAAAAACATACAAAAGATAACTGAAACAAAAATCTGGTTATTTGGAAAGATAAATAAAATTGAAGACCATTAGTGAGATTAACCAAGAAAAGAGAAGATCTGAATAAAGTCAATGAGAAATGAAAGAGGAGATATTACAGCTGATAACCACAGAAGTATAAAAGATCATTCAAGACTACTGTGAACACATTTACATGCATAAACTAGACAACCTAGAGGAGATGAATAAATTCCTGGAAATATACAACCCTCCCAGATTAAATTAGGAAAAATAGAAATCTGAACAGACCAATAACAAGCAGTAAGATTGAAACAGTAATTTCAAACATGTCAATTTTAAAAAGTTCAGTAACAGATTCACAGGTGAATTCTATCAGACATTCAAAGAAGAATTGGTACCAATCTTACTGAAACGATTCAAGAAGATAAAAAGGGAATCCTCCCTAAATCATTCTAAAAGCCAGTATCACCCTAATACCAAAACCAGAAAAGGACATACAGAAAAAAAAAAAAAGAAAAGAAAATACAGACCAATATCCATGATGAACAAAGATACAAAAATCCTCAACAAAATACTACCTAACAGATTTTTTGAAGAATGGATGATTGTAGATGTGCAGTCTTTTTTCTGAGTTTTCTATTCTGTTCCATTGATCTATATGTCTGTTTTTCTACCAGTACCATGCAGTTTTGGTTACTGTAGCCTTGTAGTACAGTTTGAAGTCCAGTAGCGTGATGCCTCCAGCTTCGTTCCTTTGCTTAGGATTGTCTTGGCTGTACAAGCTTTTTGTTGACTCCATACGAATTTTAAAACAGTTTCTTCTAATTCTTCAAAGAATGTCAATGGCACTTTCACCTCCTCGGTTAGGTATATTCTTAAGTTGTATTTATTTATTTATTCATTCATTCATTTATTTGCAGTTGTTATAAAAGGGGTTGAATTCTCTTTTTTTTTTTACATTTTCTAATTATTTAAATATCTTTATTTATATATATATATATATATATATTGCACTTTATGAATTCTTGATTTGATTCTCAGCTTGATCATTGGTGGTGGCAGTGTATAGCCATGCTACTGATTTGTGTACATTGATTTTGTATCCTGAAAGTTTACTGAACTCATTTATCAGATCTAGGAGCTTTTGGATAAGTCTTTAGGGTTTTCTAGATATACAATCATATTATTGGCAAACAGCAAGTGTTTGACTCCTTTTTACTGATTTGGATACTATATTTTTTTTTCTCTTGTCTGATTGCTCTGGCCAGGACTTCCAATACTATGCTAAATAGCAGTGGTGCAAGTGGTCATTCTTGTTTTGTTCCAGTTCTCAGGAAGAATGCTTTCAACTTTTTCTTGTTCAGTGTAATGCTGGCTGTGAGTTTGTCATAGATGACTTTTATTACCTTAAGATATGTCCTTTCCTTGACAATTTTGCTAAGGGTTTTGATCATAAAGGGATGCTGGATTTTGTCAAATGCTTTTTCTATATCTATTGAGGTTATCATATGATTTTTGACTTTAATTCTGTTTATGTGATATATCACATTTATTGACTTGTGCATGTTAAACCATCCCTGCATATCTGGCATAAAAATCTAATTGATCATGGTATATTATCTTTTTGATA
This sequence comes from Aotus nancymaae, assembly GCF_030222135.1. Lineage (NCBI taxonomy): Eukaryota > Metazoa > Chordata > Mammalia > Primates > Aotidae > Aotus > Aotus nancymaae. The sequence continues at coordinate 33,021,439 of NW_026988422.1, read as the reverse complement.
TACTGTTGGAATCAGTTAGCTAGTGTTTTGTTGAGGATTTTGTATCTATGTTCATCATTGATATTGATCTGTAGTTTTATTTTTTTGGTATGTCCTTCCCAGGTTTTGGTATTAGGGTGATAATGGCTTTGTAGAATGATTTAGGGAGAATTCCCTCTTTCTCTATCTTTTTAAATAGTTTCAGTAAGACTGGTACCAATTCTTGTTTGAATGTCTGATGTAATTCAGCTGTGAGTCCATCTGGTCCTAGATTTTATCTTGTTGGAAATTTTTTATTTACTGTTTCAATCTCACCACTTGTTAGTTGCCGGCTCAGAGTTTCTATTTATTCCTAATTTAATCTAGGAGGGCTGCATATTTCCAGGACCTTATCCATCCCCTCTAGCTTTTCTAGTTTGTGCATGTGAGGTGTTCACAGTAGCCTTGAATGATCTTTTGCATTTCTTTGGTATCAGGTGTAGTACCTCCCATTTCATTTCTAATAGAGCTTATTTGAATCTTTCTCCTTTTCTTGGTTAATATCACTAATGTTCTATCAATTTTGCTTATTTTCTCAAAGAACCAGGTTTTTGTTTCAATTACTATTTGTATGTTTTTGGTAATTTCAATTTCATTTAGTTCTGCTCTGATCTTTGTTATTGCTTTTCTTCTGCTTGATTTGGATTTGATTTGTCCCAATATCTCTAGTTTCTTGTGGTGTGACCTTAGATTATCTATTTGTACATTTTCAGACCTTACTATGTACGTATTTAAGGCTATGAACTTTCCTCTTAGCACCACCTTTGCTATATCCAAGAAGTTTTGATTAGTTGTGTCATTTTTGTCTTTCAATTCAAAAAGATTTTAAATTTCCATCTTGATTTCATTGCTGACCCAAAGATTCTTCCGGATCAGACTGTTTAATTTTCGTGTATTTGCATAGTTTTGAAAGTTCCTTTTGAAGTTAATTTCCAGTTTTATCCTACTGTGGTTTGAGAGTGTACTTGATATAATTTCAATTTTCTTAAGTTTATTGAGACTTGCTTTATGGTCTATCACATGATTTATCTTGGAGAATGTTTCATGTGCTGTTGAATAGAATGTATATTCTGCAGTTGTTGGGTAGAATGTTCTTTAAATATCCGTTAAGTCCATTTGTTCTAGGATATACTTTAAGTTCATTGTTACCTTGTAGACTCTCTGTCTTGATGACCTGTCTAGTGCTGTCAGCAGAATGCTGAAGTCCTCCACTATATTGTGTTGCCATCTACATCATTTCTTAGGTCTAGTAATAACTGTTTTAAAAATTAAGGAGCTCCAGTGTTAGGTGTATATATATTTAAGATTGTGATATTTTTCTGTTGAACTGATCCTCTTATATAATATCCCTCTTTATCTTTTTTAAATATTGTCACTTTAAAATCTGTTTTGTCTAGTATAAGAATAGCCACCCCTGCTCATTTTTAACTTCCATTTGCAAGGAATATCTTTTTCTACCCCTTAACTTTAAGTTTATGTGAGCCTTTATACATTCAGTGAGTCTTTTAAACACAGAAGATATTTGGTTGGTGAGTTTTTATCCATTATGCAATTCTTTGTCTTTTAAGTGGAACACTTAGGTCATTTACATTCAACATTAGTACTGAGATGTGAAGTACTGTTTTGTTTATCGTGCTGGTTGTTGCCTGAATACCTTGGTTTTTTTTTTTTTTTTTTTTTTTTTTTTTGTGTGTGTGTGTGTGTGTGTGTGTGTGTGTGTTTTATAGGCCCTGTGAGATTTATGCTTTAAGAATGTTTTATTTTGATATATTTTGAGGGCTTAAGATTTAGAACTCCATTTAGCTTTTCTTATAGTGCTGGCTTAATAGTGGCAACTTGTCTCCATGTTTATTTATCTGAAAAAGATTTTATCTCTATTTCATTTATTAAGCTTAGTTTTGCTGGAGAAAAAAATTTTTGGCTGGCAATTATTTTGTTTGAAGAGGCTAAAGATAGGACCTCAATCCCTTGTGGCCTGTAGGGTTTCTGCTGAGAAATCTGCTGTTAATCTGATAGGTTTTCTTTTATAGCTTACTTGATGGTTTTGTTTCACAGCTCTTAAGATTCTTTCCTTCATCTTGACTTTAGATAACCTGATGGCTATGTGTCTAGGTCACATTTTTGTGATAAATTTCCCAGGAGTTCTTTGAGTTTCTTTTATTTGAATGTCTAGCTCTCTAGTGATGCCACAGAACTTTTTTATTATTTTCTCAAATATGTTTTTCAAACTCTTGGATTTCTCTTTTTCCTTGGGAACACAAATTATTCTTGGGTTTGGCCATTTAACATAATCCAAAATTTCTTGGAGGCTTTGTTCATTTTTTTAATTCTTTCTTCTTTGTCTCTGTATGATTGGGTTATTTTGAAAGCCTTGTCTTCAAACTCTAAAGTTCTTTCTTCTACTTGTTCTAGTCTATTGTTGTAACTTTCCAGTGCATTTTGTATTTCTCTAAGTTTGTCTTTCATTTCCAGAAGTTGTGGCTGTTTTTCTGTATGACATCTATTTATCTATAGAATACTTCATCTATATCCTGTATTTTTAAATTTTCTTTTAAGTTGGTTTTTACCTTTTTCTGGTATCTCCTTGAGTAGCTTAGTAATCAACCTTCTGAATTATTTATCTGGAAATTCAGAGATTTCTTGTTGGTTTGGATGTATTGTTGGAAAGCTAGTATGGTCTTTTGGGGGTGTTACAAAACCTTGTTTTTTCATATTACCAGAATTACTTTTCTGATTCCTTCTCATTTGGGCAGACTATTTCAGTAGAAAAATCTGGAAATCAAGGCTACTGTTCAGATTCTTTTGTCCCACAGGTGATCCCTTGATGTGGTGCTCTCCCCCTTTCCCTAGGGATGAGGCTTCCTGAGTGCCAGACTGCAGTGATTGTTATTGCTTCTCTTGGTCTAGCCACCCAACGTCTAGCTATCAGGCTCCAGGCTGGTACTGGGGAATGTCAGCAAAGAGTTCAGTGACGTGACCCATCATCATATCTTCCAGCTGTAGATACCAGCACCTGCTCTGGTGGAGGTGGCGGGGTGTGAAGTAGACACTGTAAGAGTCCTTGGTTGTAGACATGTTTAGTGTACAGGCTTTCTGAAATGCTGATTATGCTGACAGTGAAGTTATGTTGTGGACATACTCAGGACCTCTAGTTAGCCAGGATGTTGCAGGCAGTGGAATTAGCTGTTTTCTTTTTCCCAGAGCAGGGTTATTCTGTCAAGAGTTGCTATAATGTCCTGAGGTGGTGGCCGCCAGCCAGGAGATGGCGCTTTCAAGAGAGCACCAGGGTTTTTTGCCTGTCTCATGGTATTTGCAGCAGCATCCTGCTTCTTTCAAAAGATCTGTGAATTCTTTTTCTTTTCCTGGTACATTCCTGTGGTGGTTCTTGGAGCAAAAGTCCACAATGTGAGTCTCCACATGCCGTTCTGTCTGTCCAAGTGGGAGCTGAATGTTATCCCTTTCTACTATCTGCCATCTTCTATGAATGATTCTTTTAATGTACTGTCAAATATGGTTTTACTAGTATGCTGTTGAAGATTTTTGCAATTATGTTCATCAGTAATATTGGCCTATAGCTTTATTTTCTTGTAGTTTATTTGTCTGGTTTTGATATTACAGTAGTGCTGACACTGTAAAATGAGATTGGAAATATTCCTTCCTCTTTAATTTTTGCAAGAGTTTGACAATAATTGACATTAGTTCTTTCAATGTTAGAATCAGTTCTTTCAATGTCAGAGAAATTGTTCATTTTTTCTGAAATTACAAATAGTGATATCTGATTTGGGGAGTCATGTACTAATGGAATCCCAACATAAATATTACAAATTTTACATATATGCCTGTGCATGTGTGTGCATAAGGAATTGTGCCAAAGAGGCCAGACAGTCATCAACAAAGTGACAAAGAATCAACAGAAGTTTTTCATAAGCAGATCATTGTGGAAGGAGGTTATAGAAGATCCTCCAAGTACAAAATAGAAGCATTAGCAGGTCCAAAAAGTCTAAATTCACCAGTGGTGTTTCCAAGATGGAAAATTAGAGTATCTTCAGGTTTCCACTTGGAGAAAACACAGGATGTGGAGACAGCAGTAAAAGAACCTGGCTAATGCTACTCAAGAACGTATTGGTTAAAAGTTGCTCCCGGCAGCAACTGGTGAATGAGTAGACTGCTTCCAGTATCACTGCCTTTGTCAGCTTGGATTAGATACATTCTGGTTGCATCCTGCCACTTCACTTCTTAGCTCTGCTAAAATAACCAAAGCTTGGAAAAGAGAGAAAGAACATAAAGCAAGTTACAGAGAGTCTAACAGAATGTGACATCTGAAACCGGTATGACTTCCACCTTTCTGTGAACTATGTCCAAAAATTCAAATGCACATCATTGTCAATGCAGGATACTACCATGGGTCTATGTAAACAGCAAAGAACAAGGATCTAAGACTTTCTTTTGCACGGGCTGTTGCTGAAACTGTTGCCAAAGTAGCTCACTACCCTGAAAGCTCCTTGTGGGCAATGGTCATTTCAAATAAATCTTTGTTCAAAATGAGGACTCGTTTTTCAGTAAAATTTGTTGTACCTGAATAAGCAGGAATTTAAGCCATAGACAGAGCTATTGAACAAATTAATCAAACAATGTTTAAAGTAAAATATATTTAAAGAAAAGAAGCCAAAATCATGTTAATAGAAGTTTTCCATGGTGACTAAAAGGCATAATAATGACTGGAAAAACATAACAAGTGGAAGACATCAGAAGTTTAAATATATTAGAATCCACGTGTCCTATTTGTAAAAAGAAAATAAATCAAGTTAAATTATAGCCATATCTAAACTCTTACTCCCTGTAAGCTTCTGTTTAATCATTTTTAAATGATACAGCTGTCTTCAAAAGAATTTTATGAGTATGATATTAGATAATGCAAGTGGAATCTACTGGCACAGTAATTGGCACATCATAGAAACTAAAAACAATCATTTCAACATAAAAAAAAAAAAAAACCTGGACAGAGTGTTTATATCCATTGGGTCAGAGAAAACATAATTTTTAAAAAGAACATAGAGTTCCTGGGGACAAGATATGAGAGGAAGCTCTGAATGTGATATTAGACCCCAGGTGTTCTTATACTCACAAAGTCTGGAAGCAACTGGGCAGTGCCAGTGGGCATCAGTTCCTGCTCCAGAAGTCTACAGCAGGAGTACAGGAGACCAATTTTTAATACTACTACACTGAGTGATAAAGCTGGCAGGGAGGTAACTCTCAGTGGGTGATTTGGAAGGTACATAGGATATAGGGATTTGTTAGTGGATTTTAACTGACACTTATGAAATACATATGATGGAATGGGAATTCCAAGAGCCTGAAGCACCTGATGACATCCAAAATGGGTCTGTTGTTTTGTTTTGTTTTTTTAATCCATAGCCACTTTGGAGGTGCCAGGTGGGCAGCAAGCCAGTAGGGCCATTACTAGGAACAGTATCATCAATGGATTCAAGAAAGCTCTTTCACCGCTGAGTTTATCACTGGAAGTAAAACACACTAGGGGACTGAGTGATGCACTGTGAATGTCCCTGCTGCTCCTGAGGGATGCCCTCTAGGGACAATCTGTGGCCAAAAATGAATGCATAGTAAAAGAAAGGAATGTTTCCTGACATTCTACTCCTTTCTGTATAACAGCTAAAGAGAATTGTTCGTGAAGCTCAAAGTGTAGCAGGTATCCCCAGGAATCCAAAATGCTGCACACCTAAGAGGTTATAGGTGGGAACCCCATGACTGCTGGCTGCAATTTCCACTGAGTGTATAATGTTGCTACAAAAACAGGAGCACAAAGTTTTCTTTGTATTTATTTATCTAAATATATTTATTACAAAGTAGTATAGAAAATAATATATAAGTGTTTCACAAGGTTTCCCTTCCTCCTTGCAGGCATCTGAAATGTCTATCAAGGAAATACTTGCTTGAAAACACTATCAGAAAAATCTGAGTTGACACCTCTGTTTTGCCTTTTCTTCCAGATAAAAAGGTAACAGAAGCTCCTCAGCTGCGGAAGGAAGGATGCGCGCTCTGGGCTCTCCCCGGCTGCGCCCGGCATGCGGTCGGTGTTCGGGCCCTGAGCTCTTCAACCACCAGCTCACCCAATGGATCCTTGTACTCAGTGGACTTAATGGAAATACGCAGAAGATGGCCGATTAGGAGGAACTCGTGATTGCAGCTCTGAGAGAAAGCGCAGAGGGTGAGTGGACGCCGCATTTCCAGATGGATATTTACTGCCCATAGACCAGGAGATTCACAGGGGGAAGAGCACTACAGGTCGCCAGCGCTGCTGGCTTGAGCGGCGCGGCCGCTAGGCCTGCACCCTGAGGCAGGGAGCAGCGGCTCCTTCTGCAGAGTGAGTGTGACCGAGTCCCCTGTAAGCCAGCAAGGGGAGCTGAAACAGGGAGTCAAGCCAGGAGATTCCCCGGGCAAAAACGCACCACGAATCTCAGAGCCGCCGCTTCAGCTGATGCAACGGCTCACTGGGCAGTGGATTTTTACTGCCCACAGACCAGGAGATTCACAGGCGGAAGAGCCCCATGGGTTGCCAGCGCGGCTGGTTTGACTGGCGCAGCTGCTTGACCTGCGCCCTGAGGCAGGGGCAGTGGCTCCTCCTGTGGAGTGAGTGAGACCGAGTCCCTGGTAAGCCAGCAAGGGGAGCTGAAACAGGGAGTCAAGCCAGGAGATTCCAGGGCAAAGAAAGCACCACAGGAAACACAACTGAACCTGGGTCGGTCCAGCTCTGTGGGGGAGGGGCATCCTCCATTAAGACACACCCTGCAGTTCCCAGGGCAATTTGCCATAACCAAGGTAACCCGCCACTACAGAGACTCCTTCACTACAGGGGCAGGCCAACATAGTGGAAGCAGTTCTAACTACACCCATATAAACAGGACTGCAGGGAAGTTCACAAGGAAGCTGGGCAGAGCCCACAGCAGCTCAGCGAAGCCTCTGCAGGCTGAGTGCAACTAGGCTGCCACCTTGTGGGCAGGGAAAGCAACAACAAGACAGTGGAAAATCATAAAGCCCTAAATCCCTGGGACAGAACACTGGGAGGGAAGAAAAAGGAGGTTTATGAGTTCTGCTGCTGCAGACTTAACATTACCAAAATCAGAAAGACAGCAACTACAAAGTCGATAGGCGGATAAATCCACAAAGATGGGAAGAAACCAGTGCAAAAAGGATGAAAACACCCAAAATCAGAACACTTCTCCTCCTACAAGGGAGCACAACTCCCCACCAGCAAGGGAACAAGACTGGATGGAGAATGAGTGTGATGAAATGACAGAATCAGCTTTCAGAAAGTGGATAATAAGAAACTTTCATGAGCTAAAAGAACATGTTCTAACCCAATGCAAAGAAACTAAGAACCTTGAAAAAAGACTTGACGAAATGCTAATGAGAATGGACAACTTAGAGAGGAATATGAGTGAATTGATGGAGCTGAAAAACACAACACGAGAACTTCGCAAAGCATGCACAAGTTTCAACAGCCGAATTGACCAAGCAGAAGAAAGGATATCAGAGGTAGAAGACCAACTCAGTGAAATAAAATGAGAAGGCAAGATCAGAGAAAATAGGGTAAAAAGGAATGAACAAAGCCAACAAGAAATATGGGACTATGTGAAAAGACCTAATCTACGTTTGATAGGGGTACCTGAATGTGACGAAGAGAATGCATCCAAGCTGGAAAATACTCTCCAGGATATTATCCAGGAAAACTTCCCCAACCTAGCAAGGCAGGCCAATATTCAAGTCCAGGAAATACAGAGAACACCACAAAGATATTCCCCTAGAAGAGCAACACCGAGGCACATAATCGTCAGATTTACCAGGGTTGAAATGAAGGAGAAAATACTAAGGGCAGCCAGAGAGAAAGGTTGGGTTACCCACAAAGGGAAGCCCATCAGACTCACAGCAGATCTCTCAGCAGAAACCCTACAGGCCAGAAGAGAGTGGGGGCCGATATTCAACATCCTTAAAGAAAAGAACTTTCAACCCAGAATTTCATATCCAGCCAAACTAAGCTTCATAAGTGAAGGAAAAATAAAATCCTTTGTGAACAAGCAAGAACTCAGAGATTTCATCACCGCCAGACCAGCTTTACATGAGCTCCTGAAGGAGGCACTACACATAGAAAAGAACAACCAGAACCAGCCACTCCAAAAACACACGAAATGGTAAAGAGCATCAACACAATGAAGAATCTGCATCAACCAATGGGCAAAACAGCCAGCTAGCATCAAAATGACAGGATCAAATTCACACATAACAATATTAACCCTAAATGTAAACGGACTAAATGCCCCAATCAAAAGACACAGACTGGCAAATTGGATAAAAAGCCAAAACCCATCAGTGTGCTGCATCCAGGAAACCCACCTCACATGCAAGGACACACAAAGACTCAAAATAAAGGGATGGAGGAAGATTTACCAAGCAAACGGAGAGCAAAAAAAAGCAGGAGTTGCAATTCTCATCTCTGATAAAATAGACTTTAAAGCAACAAAGATCAAAAGAGACAAAGAAGGACATTACATAATGGTAAAGGGATCAATGCAACAAGAAAAGCTAACGATCCTAAATATATATGCACCTAATACAGGAGCACCCAAATACATAAGGCAAGTTCTTAAAGAATTACAAAGAGACCTAGACTCCCACACAATAATAGTGGGAGACTTCAACACCCCATTGTCAATATTAGATCAACGAGACAGAAAATTAACAAGGATATCCAGGACTTGAACTCGGACCTGGAACAAGCAAACCTAATAGACATTTACAGAACTCTCCACCCCAAATCCACAGAATATACATTCTTCTCAGCACCACATCACACCTACTCTAAAATTGACCACATAATTGGAAGTAAATCACTCCTTAGCAAATGCAAAAGAACGGAAATCATAACAAACAGTCTCTCAGACCACAGTGCAATCAAGTTAGAACTCAGAATTCAGAAACCAACCCAGAACCGCACAGCTTCATGGAAAATGAACAACTTTCTCCTGAATGTAGACTGGATAAACACTGAAATGAAGGCAGAAATAAAGATGTTCTTCGAAACCAACGAGAACGAAGACACCACATACCAGAATCTCTAGGACACATTTAAAGCAGTCTCTAGAGGAAAATATATAGCAATAAGTGCCCACATGAGAAGAAAGGAGAGATCTAAAATTGACACCCTATCGTCAAAATTGAAAGAGCTAGAGGAGCAAGATCAAAAAAACTCAAAACCTAGCAGAAGACAAGAAATAACTAAGATCAAAGCAGAATTGAAGGAGATAGAGACACGAAAAACCCTACAAAAAATCAATAAATCCAGGAGCTGGTTTTTCGAAAAGATCAACAAAATAGACAGACCACTAGCCAGACTAATAAAAAAGAAAAGAGAGAATAACCAAATAGATGCAATAAAAAATGATAAAGGGGATATCACCACAGATTCCACAGAAATTCAAACCATCATCAGAGATTATTACAAGCAACTCTATGCACATAAACTAGAAAACCAGGAAGAAATGGATAAATTCCTGGACAGTTGCCTCCTCCCAAGCCTAAACCAGGAAGAAGTCGAAACCCTGAATAGACCAATAACAAGGTCTGAAGTCAAGGCAGCAATTAAGAGCCTACCACACAAAAAAAGCCCAGGTCCAGATGGGTTCACAGCCAAATTCTACCAGACATACAAAGAGGAACTGGTACCATGCCTACTGAAACTATTCCAAATAATCCAAAAAGAGGGAATCCTTCCCAAATCATTTTATGAGACCAACATCATCCTGATACCAAAACCCGGCAGAGACTCAACAAGAAAAGAAAACTACAGGCCAATATCCATGATGAACGTAGATGCAAAAATCTTCAATAAAATAATGGCAAGCCGATTGCAACAGCACATCAAAAAGCTTATCCACCATGATCAAGTAGGATTCATCCCGGGGATGCAAGGTTGCTTCAATATACGCAAGTCTATAAATGTAATTCACCACTTAAACAGAACCAAAGACAAAAACCACATGATTATCTCAATTGATGCAGAGAAGGCCTTTGACAAAATTCAACAGCCCTTTATGCTAAAAACTCTCAATAAACTAGGTATCGACGGAACGTATCTCAAAATAATAAAAGCTATTTACAACAAACCAACAGCCAATATCATACTGAATGGGCAAAAACTGGAAGCATTCCCTTTGAAATCTGGCACTAGACAAGGATGCCCTCTCTCACCACTCCTATTCAATATAGTACTGGAAGTTCTAGCCAGAGCAATCAGGCAAGAAAAGGAAATAAAGGGTATTCAATTAGGAAAGGAGGAAGTCAAATTGTCTCTATTTGCAGATGACATGATTGTGTATCTAGAAGACCCCATCGTCTCAGCCCAAAATCTCCTGAAACTGATAAGCAACTTCAGCAAAGTCTCAGGATACAAAATCAATGTGCAAAAATCACAAGCATTCCTATACACCAATAACAGACTTAAAGAGAGCCAAATCAAGGACGAACTGCCATTCACAATTGCTACAAAGAGAATAAAATACCTAGGAATACAACTAACAAGGAACGTAAAGGACCTGTTCAAGGAGAACTACAAACCACTGCTCAACAAAATAAGAGAGGACACAAACAGATGGAGAAACATTCCATGTTCATGGTTAGGAAGAATCAATATCATGAAAATGGCCATACTGCCCAAAGTAATTTACAGATTCAATGCTATCCCAATCAAACTACCAATGACCTTCTTCACAGAACTGGAAAAAACCACCTTAAACTTCATATGGAACCAAAAGAGAGCCCGCATAGCCAAGTCAATTCTAAGCAAAAAGAACAAAGCAGGAGGCATCACACTACCGGACATCAAACTATACTACAAGGCTACAGTAATCAAAACAGCATGGTACTGGTACCAAAACAGAGATATAGACCAATGGAACAGAACAGAGGCGTCGGAGGCGACACAACATATCTACAACCACCCGATCTTTGACAAATCTGACAAAAATAAGCAATGGGGAAAGGAATCCCTGTTCAATAAGTGGTGTTGGGAAAACTGGCTAGCCATATACAGAAAGCAGAAACTCGACCCCTTCCTGACACCTTACACTAAAATTGACTCCAGATAGATTAAAGACTTAAACATAAGACCTAACACCATAAAAACCCTAGAAGGAAACCTAGGCAAAACCATTCAGGACATAGGCGTAGGCAAGGACTTTATGACCAAAACACCAAAAGCATTGGCAACAAAAGCCAAAATAGACAAATGGGACCTGATCAAACTCCACAGCTTCTGCACAGTGAAAGAAACAGTAAATAGAGTGAATTGGCAACCAACAGAATGGGAAAAAATTTTGCAGCCTACCCGTCTGACAAAGGGCTGATATCCAGAATTTACAAAGAGCTAAAACAGATTTACAAGAAAAAAACAAACAAGCCCATTCAAAAATGGGTGAAGGATATGAACAGGTACTTTACAAAAGAAGACATACATGAGGCCAACAAGCATATGAAAAAATGCTCATCATCACTGGTCATTAGGGAAATGCAAATCAAAACTACATTGAGATACCATCTCACACCAGTTAGAATGGCGATCATTAAAAAATCTGGAGACAACAGATGCTGGAGAGGATGTGGAGAAATAGGAACACTTTTACACTGTTGGTGGGAGTGTAAATTAGTTCAACCATTGTGGAAGACAGTGTGGCGATTCCTCAAGGACCTAGAAATAGAAATTCCATTTGACCCAGCAATCCCATTACTGGGTATATATCCAAAGGATTATAAATCGTTCTACTGTAAGGACACATGCACACGAATGTTCATTGCAGCACAGTTTACAAAAGCAAAGACCTGGAACCAACCCAAATGCCCATCGATGATAGACTGGACAGGAAAAATGTGGCACATATACACCATGGAATATTATGCAGCCATCAAAAACGATGAGTTCACGTCCTTTGTAGGGACATGGATGAACCTGGAAACCATCATTCTCAGCAAACTGACACAAGAACACAAAATCAAATACCACATGTTCTCACTCATAGGTGGGTGTTGAACAATGAGAACACATGGACACAGGGAGGGGAGCACTATACACTGGGGTCTGTTGGGGGGGAGTGGGGGGGACAGAGGGGGGGTGGGGAGTTGGGGAGGGATAGCATGGGGAGAAATGCCAGATATAGGTGAAGGGGAGGGAGGCAGCAAATCATACTGCCACGTATGCACCTATGCAACAACCTTGCATGATTTTCACATGTACCCCAAAACCTAAAATGCAATAAAAAAAAAAAAGGTAACAGAAGCCAGTGGGATATATATAATTCAGAGAAGAGAAAACATTTGTAAGTAATGGGTCGTTATTTTTATTAAGTATAATTAAGATTTTCTAATTCCTATATTTGCAGTGAAAGAAAAAAAATAATTGTGGTACGATCCACAATGACTCAAGGCAAGAAGAGAATGGCCCTCAGTGTGTAAAACTCTCAACAGTGTGGCAGGAACAGAGATGTTCTCAAAGAGCAAAAGCCTGCTCCTGAATCAGGAAAATCCAGATGGAAGAGCAGCAAGAATAGCTCCAAGTTGTATTTCAGCTAAGTATTTGGAAGAAAATCTGCTCCTTTCTCTCACATTTTCTTTTCTCCTTCTTCAATTTTTAATTAACAACCACTCATCCCAGAGCCATCCTAGAGACACCAGAGGCTTCTTGTCAAAGAATTCTTATTCTTCCCTTAATTTTGAGGTGAATTTAACTGACTCTAACCAAGAATAAAAGGGGGTTTCTCATTCAAATAAAACACCCCTGAAACAGACTTGTCCTTTCAAGATCACAACTCTTTGCCCTATTTACATACAACCATACCCACTGTAGGTGGTTCAAGTGTATAAGTAAAGTTATAGTCTTACAAAAGAATGTGGGGACCCTTTCTGCACGTTTCAGTTAAGTCTCAAGTATAGAAAATTTAGGTTGTCTAGTTCTGGTTTAACCCATTCTACTATCCCTTCCAATTACTGAATTTCCAGTCCAAAGCCTTCTTTATTGAGCCCATAACTTTAGAGATATGTTTTATAGCTTCCCGTTTTAACTCATCAGTCTGTTTGTATGCCGTGGCTGGTCTCTCTGAAAGAACACAAAATTATTTTTATATCTGGGTCTCCTTTCAGCATTCAATGATCACTGTTAGCCTGGAAGATACCTGCCTTGCCGCCTCAGGTGATGTAGCTAATGTAAATTATATAATCTATGAGAAATATGTAAATAATATTTTCCTACGGTATATGACCTCAGTTCCTAACACAGATGTCCTGAGGCAAGTCTTCCAAATTCACAAGTAAAAATTTGATATAAGCAAGTTACATGTGAACAAATTGAATCAGATGCAATGAGAGAAAACAGCTAAAATATTATATTCATAGCTGAAAGCTGTGCAGAATAAAAACTTGGATTTTAGAATCAATATATTAAGAGGAACAGTAGAATTCAAACGGTACATTTAAACATGTGAGAGTGTTTTTCTCTCTAACACTGGAGAGGAGAGGGGAGTAGGATTTAATGAGATAATGAACATTACATAACTGTCACAATAAACGTTTAATACATGGCAGTGGTTGTTGTTATGCTTACCGTCTCAGAAGTCAAATGTTCTTTAAAGAAAGAGTCCAAAAGTAAATTTGTGTCATAAATGGTTCCAAGAATTAGGGCAAAGAGGAATGCGGGATGTGATGTAGCAATTGTCAGCTTTGGTTAGTAACCTTGTTAGTGTCCTTCTTTATTATAAACAGGAATTTAAATCAAAGGAGGGAAAGGTATAATACATACACAATATACACTTTTGCAACCATCTGAGCTGATGAAAAAAAGCAGGATCCCACAATAGCAGAGGCTTATGAGAAAAGGTCTGAACTGAATACACAAACACCTAAGTTTTAGGCCTCTTTCTTCTAACAGCCAAGATAACTTTGGATCCGTCTAACCTCTCTGGTCTCAGTTTCTGTGATATGAGGAAATTGAGCTTGGTAAGACTAGAGATCCCTTCTGACACTAACATGCTACACTGGTGTATGCCTCTCATGTTTTTTAAGTTAAATTTATGGTTTGTTTATTTTTTATTTTTTAATATAATTCATCACCAGTGTAGTAACAAGATGAGAAGGGATCTGAGCTAAGGAAATGGATATTTTTCCATCTGCCTCTTGCTGTCTTTCTATTATAGAGCAAGATCTCATAGAGATCAAGTAAAGGAAGGGTGAAGGCAACTTTTTTCTGTGTCAAATTAGCTGTTGCCCAGCAAACAGACGTTAAATGCCGCTATAAGACGCAAATAGACACATGTTAGCATGAAATCTGTGGCAGTATCCTCAGTACCCTACTTCAGTCCACAGAACTATCCAGGACAGATCTCCTAAAAATATATTATAAGTTATTGACAACATAATGAGATTCTCTTTTTGTACTGACCTAATTCAATTTTAGATTATGTTTAAACTGGTTTTTCTTTTAGAATTTTTCGAAATACTATACAAAATTTCTCTTTGCAATAGGGAGAAATCATATGTAATAATATTTGAATGCGTGTATTACAAAACATTACGTCAAAGCAGAATTAATTTAAATACCTGCCATTTGGACCCTATGTTATGTGATGTCAATGAAACTTATACTCTGAAAAATAGAGATTGATATAGTGGGGGCTGTGGAAGCACATAGTACACGTTGAGTCACATTCTCCCATAACCCTGCTCTCATTGAACTAAGGCAGAGATGGGAGATAAGTTATTGAATTGAGAACTATATGGAACCTTTTCACAGAAGTGCATTAAAAGAGTGTCTTGGAGTCAAAAGAAATAAATATAACCTTTTAAGAGGGAGAAAATGGCTATTGTAGTGGTCCCTATTGTTCATTTCCTTCATAGATTAGAAGAATGAGTATCTTAGAAGCCAATAACATTTCTGGGCCTGTGAGCGAGTTTATCCTCTTGGGCTTCCCCTGCTGCAGGGAAATCCAGATCCTCCTTTTTGTCATCTTCTCCCTCATCTACCTTCTGACCTTCATGGCTAACACATCCATCATCTGTGCTGTGCGGTCAAGCCAGAAACTCCACACACCCATGTACCTCCTCTTGGCTAACTTCTCTTTCCTGGAGATCTGCTATGTTAGTTCTGATGTGCCCAAAATGTTGGCCAATCTCATCTCCCAGATCAAGAGAATCTCCTATGCTGGCTGCCTGCTCCACTTCTACTTCTTCTCCTCCATGTGTGCTGCAGAGGGCTACTTTCTGTCTATAATGTCCTTTGATCAGTTCCTTGCCATCTGTCGACCTTTGCATTATCCCACTATCATGACTCACCAGCTGTGTGCCCGATTAGTGGTCTTCTGCTGGGCAGGTGGTTTTCTATCCATACTGATGCCTGCAGTGCTTATGTCCTGAGTGCCTTTCTGTGGCCCTAACATCATTGACCATTTTTTCTGTGACCTAGGCCCATTGTTGGCACTGTCCTGTGCCCCAGTTCCCGAAACTCCTCTGACTTGTGCTACCATAAGCTCTCTCATCATCTTCATCACCTTCCTCTACATTCTTGGGTCCTATACCCTAGTTTTGCAAGCTGTTCTGCGGGTCCCAGCTGGCTCAGGCAGGAACAAAGCTTTCTCTACATGTGCTTCCCATTTCTTGGTTGTTTCTTTGTTCTATGGCTCAGTCATGGTAATGTATGTGAGTTCAAGCTCCAGGAGCCACCCTCGGACATAGAAATTTGTGACATTGTTTTGCTGCATGGCAACCCCATTCTTTAATCCCCTGATCTACAGCCTCCAGAACAAAGATATGAAAGATGCACTTTAAAAAGTGCTGGGAGTGCCATCAAAAGAAATATCTTAAAACACACAGGAATGATATACATTCTTCTACCATTATTCTCTAAGAAATGCAAAATTTCTCTCATTAAAAAAAAAAGAACCTATTTTCTGGTGATGTCTGAGCATTTGGCTTCTTACTCTTATAAAAGTGTGACTCATTACACACAAAGAGCCCTGATCCTGTCTCAAAAGCAAAAGTATACACAGTCCTAAGGGTCCATTGTAGGTAAGCTCTGTATGCTTTTTATTCATCTATGTATCATTTTCCATTTTGCAGATTTTTTTAAGTCCTAAATCTATATGTAATTCAGTTGGTATGTACAAGGCTAAGACCCATGTTTCTAATTTGTATTCTGGCTTTATCCTAATGTTACTTTATGTATTTTAAATGTGTTTCAAATTTATCAACTATTTTTTTCTTGCCAATTACAGGTTTTTCTATAATGAAAAGCAGTATCTGCTCACTGTACTCACAAAAATTAAATTGCTTTATCTATAATATCAAAGACTGAGAATCTGAAACTGAAACAGGAATATTTTTAAATTTGCATTTTCCTTATTACTAAGTATTGGTAAAGTGTTCATAGTGTGCAGCAAATAAAAACAAGAAGTGGTATAGCTTCTTAAAGGAAATTCCTGTTCTGGCTCTGAAGAGAATACATAGAAGGGCATGCATACATTCATACATGCCAAATTATTAAATTTCTTACTCAAACCTGAGCTTCTATACTTTCTGAGCTTAAAGAAACATTTATTGTTACAGAAAATAACCATGGGAAGCCAAGGAATCGACTCTATCAACCAAAATATAAGCTACCTAAAAGCAGTCACCACTTCTTTACTTAACCTGATCATTGCCAACACTCTGAAATTTTCATATTTTTAACTAACGTACAAAAATTAGGGGGAGGTGTTTGTGATGATGTCTCCAATACGTTGAAGAGAAAGTTCATGTTTGACTAACAACATCCAAACTACATTAGACTTCATATTTAAGTTTTTCTATGAACATATACCTCTTTTGTTATTGTATTTGTTAAATTTTATATCTAATGAACACATGCAAATTATATATTTATGGGATATAATTTGATGTTTTGATAATTGTTTACATTGTGAAATGATTAAATCAAGCTAATAAATAAATTCATCTATACTCATTTTTTGTGGTTAAAACATTTGAAATCCACTATTGTTTTTAAATATACAGTGCATTGTTATTTATTATAGTCACCATTCTATGAAAAAGATCACTAAATCCTATTCCTCCCATCTAACTGAATTATTGTACCCTTTGATCAACATCTCTCCTTCCCTCAGCCACCTCTTCCCTCCAGCCTCAGTTAACCACCATTCCACTCTCTACTTTTAAGCATTCAACTGAATGAGCTATCACCTCATATCTGTTAGAATGGCTATTCTCAAAACAATGGAAGTATTGATGAGGATGAGGAGAAAAGGAAACATTTGTGTACTATCAATTGAAATGTAAATTAATATAACCATCGAAAACTGTACAGAGGTTCCACAAAACACTAAAAATAGAATTACCATATGATTAAGCAATTTCACTTGTGGGTATATATCCAAAGAAATTGAAATCAGTATGTCAAAGAGATATCTGCACTCCCAAATTCATTGCAGCATTATTCACAATAACCAAGACATGGAAGCAACCTGTATATCCATCATCAGAGGAGTAGGTAAACAAAATATAATATATATACACAGTGGAATACTATTTGGCCCTTAAAAATAGAGAAATTCTGCCATTAGTGACAACATGGGTGAACCTGTAGAATATTATGCTAAATGAAAAAAAAAAGAGACACAGACATCTTAAAATCCTCTTCCAAGTTATTTTGACTTTTGGAATATTTTCTATAATAAAACATGTTAAGGGATAAAGCTTCACAGACCACTGTGGAGAATTCAGAGCAATCTGCAATCCCAAAGTGTTAGTTTCTTCTTGTCCTCTGCAGATTGTAGAGGGTATACCTACCTGAGGTAACTCTATTAGAGTATAATTCTGCCAGGGTTCTTACTTGCATCCAATAAAAGCTGACTGTGGCTGATTATGCCAATGAAAAGGATTTATTGATGGAATAGCAGGAATCTCACAGAACCAATGAAAGATGAAGAATTAGAGTTGAGGCTCAAATTGAAATATACATATGCAAACCACCATGCAGAAATGGTAATGAAAAATCAACATGACTGCAGCCATGGCTGTCCATGGGCCACCAAGATGCTACATAAGCACTACTGTCATTCTGTTCCAGGAACTTGTCTTTTCTGCAATAAGTGTGCTACCTTCTTCATTGTCATTTTTTATGCCAACACTTCAACTTTGCTGTTCCTCCTACTTCTGCTTCTTGATTCAAGGCCCGGTATAGCTGTCTCTGGTAGAGCCAAGAGTACATTCCTATGCCTTTAGTTTAAGGGAAGCTGGGAGAGCTAATATCTGGCATTATAAACAACAATTACATAAATAGAAGCTCCAAGCCTGATAATATTGGGTTTACATCAAACATAAAAAAGGGATCAAGATACTGGGCAGCAAACACACACACAAAAAAATATCATCTAAAACAAGCCATTCATTTTGACTATCCCATAATATCTCTGAACTATGTTCCCTCTAAAGATTACACAGAGTAGAAATTAAATTACCCATCTATGCAACAGCAGTGAGAGGGCTGCAGGATGAGTACGCAGTAAAAAAAAAAAAGTCCCTTGGGTAGTTGAGGACTTGTCTGTCTCATCATGAATGCTGTTAGAAGATGCTGTGATGCTTATAAGTTAGTACTACATTATCTGGAATTCTGAGAGAAAAAATTAAACTAAAGGGAAATAAATTATCATCTGGAAAATCTCTGTAATCTGCAGTGAAATTTAATGTTGTGCACTTGCCTTTCATCCTTCTTAGAACTAGTGACGAATGGATATACAAGATTCTTCATGTACTCCTTCACTTTAAGCCAAAAATTCTTAGACTGGGGGAAGGGGGTCCAACGGACCATAATTAACTGAATAACTAAAATCCTCACTTGTATCTAAGTTCTAATTGTGCCTGAAGAAGATGCTCATATATAAAATTGAAATATTTTAAATTAAAATATTTTTGGTTTTAGTCTGTGTACATAAAAGGTTTAGTAATTGGGGCTTGCTTAGCTACACTGAAATGAATTATATTTCATTTTGTCTATTTTTTTAATTATACAAATCACTTATTTTATAGTAAAAAATCACCGTAAAGACAAAAAAAAGTACAAAATAATAAAAATTCTCATATCTCCACACCTCTACACACATACTTGTCTCTTCAGCAATGTGTTGTGTTTGGTGGATTATTTCTAAGCCCTCTTTCTGTACATTTACATGTAAAAGCAAAATCTCTGGGTTTTTAATAGGTGTGTAAATTGGATTATACCTAAGTATTGTTCCACAACTGATTGACCCTCCCACCCACTCTGTACTCTCACTTAGAGACCAACGTCTGAAAGGGAAATTTCAGCTAGGTCTGTGGGTACTTCTGTCAATCTGGGACAAATCAGGAAAATGAAGCTGAACCTACAATTCTTCAGGAAAGACCCTCCCAGGAGATGGTGCATGGATGTGTAAGATCACTAGTTCCACCATGTAGCACTCTCGGTGGGTTCTTTCGCCCACCAAAATCTGGATTTGAATCAGGAAAATCTGTGAAATAAAAGCATGCTTGTTCTCCCCAGGCAAAGAAACTTTATTCTGAAAACTAAAGTCATTCACTATTAGTTTAACCTCAATATTATTTGAGCTCTGTATTGAGTCCTTAGACCTCTTTTTAACCTGTACTGTCCAATACCGTAGCCCTGACCCACATGTGGTTACTGAGCACTTGGAGTGTGACTGGTCCCGATTAAGATGTACTCTAAGTATAAAATCAAATATCAATTTTGAACACGTGGTGGGATGAAAGAATGCAAACATCTCATTAATGGTGTTTATACTAATTGCATGTTGAAATACTATTTTGGGTGAATTGGGTTAAATAAATGTATTATTAAAAATTTCGCCGAGGCAGGTGGATCACGAGATCAAGAAATCGAGACCATTCTGGTCAACATGGTGAAATCTCGTCTCTACTAAAAATACAAAAATTAGCTGGGCATGGTGGCGCATGCCTGTAGTCCCAGCTACTCGGGAAGCTAAGGCAGGAGAATTGCTTGAACCCAGGAGGCGAAGGTTGCGGTGAGCCGAGATCGCGCCATTGCACTCCAGCCCGGGTAACAAGAGCGAAACTCCGTCTCAAAAAAAGAAGAAAAAAAAAATTCACTGCTGCTCTTCAGCACGGTGGAGAGGGCGCGCAACGCGCCCTTCTTCCCCTGAGCTGCGGGTGGCCGACCAGGTGGCGCTGCTGCGCCTGAGCTGGAGCAAGAGCAAGCTCTTTGTGAGGAACGCGGCGCTGACAGTGCTGCCCCTGGACAGGGCGCGCTGCTGGCCGCCGCGCCCGTGGCCTCCGAACCCGCCGTGGCCTTTATGGACCAAGTGCTCGCCTTCTAGGAGCAGGTGGACAAGCTGGGCCGCCTGCAGGTCGATTCGGCCGAGTACGGCTACCTCAAGGCCATCGCGCTCTTCACGCCTGACGCCTGTGGCCTCTCGGGCCCGCCCACGTGGAGAGCCTGCAGGAGAAGGCGCAGGTGGTTCTCACTGAGTACGTGAGGGCGCAGTACCCGGCCCCAAGGCTTCGGGTGCCAGCTGCTGCGGCTCCCCGCCCTACGCACGTTCCCTCCCCACATTCCCTAGTTATATGCTTTTCTTTATCAACTAAAGGTAAAGGGGATTAGGCTACTTTCAGCCGAAACTGCTATTAAAACTATGCAAACCTCTCGGCCTTCCAAGGTTTGTGACTATATTCCGTAATTTTACAATCTTTCCAACCATCCTGACTGATCTCCCACAACTCTACAAAAACAAGAAATTAGAGGGTAGAAATTACCCCTGAGGAACACTTCCAGAGTTTTACAAAGAACTACACAACAAATAAGTGCACAATAGGCCTAGATTGGCAGTGATCTCACAAATTCTATCGCTCTTTGGCTTATACTGAGTATCAACTGCCCTTCTTGTGTCTGCATGTGCTTATGTGTTAGCATTGGCAAAATGTGAGGTGTCAAGCAAGTCAACATAACATAATTGAAGACACTTGTTGGTCCTGAAAGGTATACTTCAAATTAAAAAGAATACAAAGGCAGAGACTTAAAATTGTCCCTTAGGCTTTTGTCCCTGAATTGCTGAGAGTTTGGGTTTTGTGTCTGTGTGTGTTTTTGTTTTGTTTTTTGTTTTTGAGTCAGAGTTTCACTCTTGTTCCCCAGGCTGGAGTTCAGTGGCACGATCTCGGCTCACTGCAACCTCTGCCTCCCGGGTTCAAGCAATTCCCCTGCCTCAGCCTCCCAAGTAGCTGGGATTACAGGCGCCCGCCACCATGCCCAGCTAATTTTGTATTTTTAGTAGAGACAGGTTTTCTCCATGTTGGTCAGGCTGGTCTTAAACTCCCAACCTCAGGTGATCCACCCACCTCAGCCTCCCAGAGTGCTGGGATTACAGGCGTGAGCCACCAGGCCCGACCATATGTGTGTTTTAATCTGGTAATTTGAAGGATCCGTGGTAAACTATTTGTATAGTTGCAATACATTCAACCATTGCTACACTCTCAAAAAGAACAACTTGCTTCAGTGAAGGCAGAATCTGAGGATGTTGAAACATACCAAGCAGTATGTATTGAAAACCAAGAGTAAGCAGAAGCTCAGTTTTAGAGAAAGAGATGAAAATATTTTTAAGTTGAATTGCAAAATAAAGAAATCTATTTAAGGTACAAACATATCTGGAACATAATAGTAATAACTTCCTAAGACTGAAACCATGGGTCCAATAAATTCTTTCAAATTATCTTCCCAACATATAAAAGTAGAATAAAATGGAAAAAAAAAAAAAGCATGATCTCATTGGTCTCATGATTTTTCATCCTCCTAAACATTAATGATGCATTATATTAAATTTGACTCAGATCCTTTAGAAATTTCCTACTGTAACACATACAGAAATTTCTTTAGTGCCTCTTTCATATCTTTATTCCGGAAACTGTAGATCAGTGGATTAAAGAATGGAGTTGCCAAAGCATAGAACAAGGTCACAAATTTCTGTATCCCACGATTGTCGCCAGAACCTGGGCTAACATACATCACCATAAGGGAGCATAGAAGAGAGACACTACAGCAAGGTGAGAGGCACAAGTTGAGAAAGCCTTATGCCTTCCTAAGCCTGAGGGCACCTGTAGCACTGTGCTTAGGGCACAGAAATAAGTCCCTAGGATATACAAGAAGGTAAGAAAGATGATGAGAGAGCTAATGATACCACAAGTCAGAGTAATTCCAGGTATTGGAGCACAAGACAGTGCCAGCAAAGGTGCCAGATCACAGAGAAAATGGTCGATAGTGTTTGGACCACAGAAGGGCACCTGAGATATTAGTGTCAAAGGGGTCAGTAACCAGAGAAAACCACCCACCCAGCAGAAGACCACAAACCGAGCACAAAGGTGATGGGTCATCAAGGTGTGATAGTGCAAAGGTCTACAAATGGCAAGAAACCTATCAAAAGACATTGCTGACAGAAATAAGCACTCCGCAGCACACATGGAGGAGAAGAAGTAGAACTGGAGCAGGCAGCCAGCATAGGAGATGCTCTGTGTCTGGGAGATGAGATTGGCCAACATTATAGGCAGATCAGAACTGACGTAGCAGATCTCCAGGAAGGAGAAATTGGCCAGGAGGATGTACATGGGTGTGTGGAGTTTCTGGCTTGACCACACAGCACAGATGATGGATGTGTTACCCATGAGGGTCAGAAGGTAGATGAGGGAGAAGACCACAGAAAGGAAGATCTGCATCTCCCTGTGGCAGGGGAAGCCCAAGAGGATGAACTCATTCACAAATCCAGAGATATTAGTAGTCTTCAAGGTCCTCATTGGTCTGGCCTGTAGAAGTGACAGAGATAGTAAGAACCATAGAAATTCTACACTGTCTCTCTTCTATCTCTTCTTCTGGAGAATAGATATATGTTTATTTCTTTCAATTTAGGTTTGTGATACTGCTATCTTCCCTTTGGAAAGATGAGCTGTTCTTTCCTTTTTATCTCCATTCCTTCCTACTTTATTCAATAAATAGTTGTTTTGCAATCTATTGTTTTAGAAGATAAAGAACAATTAATAAAATAAAAAGAGTCCTGGCCAGGTGCAGTGGCTCATGCATGTAATCCCAGCACTTTGGGAGGCCAAGGTGGGTGGATCATGAGGTCAGGAGATTGAGATCATCCTGTCTAGCACAGCGAAACCCTGTATCTACTAAAAACACAAAAAAATTAACCAGGCATGGTGGCAAGCAACTGTATTCCCAGCTACTCGGGAGGTTGAGGCAGGAGAATCACTTGAACCCAGAAAGTGGAGGTTGCAGTGAGCCAAGATCACGCCACTGTACTCCAGCCTGGGCAACAAGAGCGAGACTCCATCTCAAAAAAAAAAAAAAAAAAGTCCCTAATCTTATAGAGCTTATGTCAAATACCTTTTGTTCAAAGAAACTTCAAGCAGTATGTTGATGGTTCCAAAAGTTCTATATAGAGGAGGATTTGGAGCATACATTTACCGGAAGAGATCTGAGGAGATTTACCTTGGAACAAAATTTGCATAGCAAAGATATTACTGTTTTTACTTAAATTGTATGCTTGTGATAACTTCCCAAGAAGCTGATACAGATTATGGGATTAGTGTGAGCGTCCCTCTACCTATATCATAATGCTGCCATTGACACAGTAGCAATAGAATGTGACAAAAACAAAATTTTTGTGGTTGTCTGACACATACAGATAATATTCCTTTGGAAAAAATTTGAAAAGGCATTTGAGAAGAAAATGAACCATAACAAAAGACAGAATTTTTCATGGTCAGTGATGGAGGCAGAATATTATTTGTATATAATAATAATATAGAAAGATTTGGATAAAAAAATATATCTAGAGAAGAGTCTAAAAAAGTACAAGTGTACTTGTAAAAAGGTTGTGAGATATAAGGTACAAAGATGTGGTAATCACAGGGCAGAGGACTTGCTGCCAGTCTCACTAGTTCAAGCTTAATTTTCTAGTCAAGGAAAAACAAGATGTACTAGTAGAATAATGAAATAATCAAACCTTTATGAAAATAGCATTTTGCAAGACCATTTGGTACAGGTTAATAAAATTAGCAAAAAAACATTTGGAAATTATTTCAATAGCCCAAGGAAAAAGTGTAAAAAGGTTTGACCTGGGGCAATGTATATATAAACAAAGGGATAGTGGTAATTAAATGCTGCCCGAGAGGCAGAGGAGGAGAACAAGAACAAGAAGAAAAAAAAAGCAAGGTTTCACTTTCCATTAGCCACAGATAGTTCTCTACATGGGACATCTCACAGGCGAGAGCCACTCCCAGCACAGTAGTTGTGCGCTAAGGACCTTTCTGTTCCAAAAGATCAGCCTACTGAAGGGTCATGTTAGGATATCTCTTAGATTCCCCAGTCCTGTTTTCTCTTGACTCTTTTGAATAAGAATGTTATATTTCATGAAATAAATTAGCTACCACTTACAAAGTTTTCTCTCCAAGTCACACACAATGAGTGAAGATTCGCTATGCTGTATCTGTGTGAAAAAGAACAATAAACAAGAGAGTTAGTCCAAATTATTGCCTAAATCTGCACCAAATGGTCTTGCAAAGTGCTGTTTCCATAAAGCTTTGATCATTTCATTCTTCTAGTGTATATTGTTTTTCATTGACTAGCAAATTAAGCCTGAACTAGTTACATGGGCAGCAATGACTCCCATTTTCCTGTCTTCTAAGAATATAATCCTTTTAAAGATGATCTGCAAGACAAAATTACAATTTGACAAAACAAAAAATTCTTAATTCCATGTCAAATAAACCTTACGTAATAAGGAAACTGTTTGAAGGAAACTAGTCATGAAAATGTATGCTCCTTTTTATACCAATATCTAAACAAGGTGGACTTTGAGATATAGAGAAGTTACCGCTCCACCTGCCCATAACTCTATATCCAAAATGTAGCCCAGGAATCAAATCGTCAGCCTCTAAGTAAAGCACCTTTTGGTTGTTTTCTTCACAAAGGCCCCTTTCAAATTTTACTCAGATATACAACATGCCACAGATCTCCCCATTCCTCATTACTTATCCCTTCCAGACTCTGAGGCTCTGTCTCTGGAGACCTCAATTCTGGGAGCAATGGGGACAATTAACGTGCATTCTACAGGCTTGAGTATGTTTCATCTTCAGAGATAATCCTATCTCTGAAGAACAAATATCAAACTTTGTTAATCTCAGAAACCTAGACCCACAGATTTTCATCCATGTTGCCCAATTGGCAGTTTGAAGATCTTGCCCACTAAATCCAGAAGTATCCTACTCCCAGAGATCCAGAGAGCTACCCATCTTTATTTCTTATAAAGTCTTTTTCTCCACATATAGATCAGATGTTAGTCAACCCAGAAGTTAAGACATCAACTGTGTGAGAACGACAGACCCATTTCCTCTCTTTCAAGTGTAGATCACATTTCTAAGTCCCCCTTGGAGTTAGGTGTGGTCATGTGACTGAATTCTACTTCATAGAAAATAATTAAAACTTCTGTGCAACACTTCAGGCCCTACTTATACTAGGACCTTGATGATTTTTGATGCTATTGAGCCCAATGACATTGAAAGACACTTATTGAAGATGAAGAAGTCAAAGAGAAGTCCAGAATTCCAGAATCAGTACTTGAAGAACCTGCCAATCAGGAACACCTATTTGGATTTTAAGTGAGCAATAAATAAATTTCTTTCGGCAGGGCACGATGACTCACTCCTGTAATCCCAGTACTCTGGGAGGCTGAGGTGGGTGGATCACCTGAGGTCAGGAGTTCAAGACCAGCCTGCCAACATGGTGAAACCCCATCTCTACTAAAAAATACAAAAATTAGCTGGGTGTGGTGGCACACTACTATAATCCCAATTACTCGGGAAGCTGAGGCTGGAGAATCACTTGAACCTGGGAGGCAGAGGTTGCAGTAGACCAAGATTGCACCACTGCACTCCAGCTTGGGCGACAGAGCAAGACTCCGTCTCAAAAAAAAATAAAGAAATAAATAAATAAACTTCCTTCATATTTGATCCGCTTTAAAAAAAACTGTTTGGAGAAGAACGCAACCAGTTGAACCCGATATTTTTACATTTTGAAGAATGTATAAAGAAAATAAATTGAGAATGGCTCTATCAACATATAATTCAGTGGCTTATCTTCTTTAAAAGTTTCATTCTAAAATAAGAGGAAGAAATCAGGAAAATAATTTTTGGAGACTGAACAATTACTAGGAAGGAATAGGAAGTGAATGTTAGTGAATACATTTACCACAAGGTCACCATTAGGTTGTATTTGATTTTGAATATGATTTCCTTTAACATATATATTTATGGGATAAAATGTGATGCTTCAAAACATGTATACGTTGCGTAATAATCAAATCAGGATAATTAGCATATTCATCACTCAAATATTTATAATTTTTGCTATGAGAACATTCAAAATCCCCTCTCCTAGCTATTTTAAATATTTAGTACATTATTATTAACTATAGTATCCCTAATATTCAGATGCCAAATAAGTAACAGAGGCCTCAGGGATTATTCTTCTCTTTGGTTCTAAGGTGAATTAAAGTTCTAAAATGTTAGTTTGAGCATGCACAATTAGACATAAGATATGGTTTTAATTGAATACCTACCCAATTGAAATACCAAGCCATTAATCAATTTTAACTCTGACCACATTAATGTAAACAGATTTCTCACCACAATTTTTTAATACTTTGAGACGTTGGCAATGTTTTCAAGGAGAATTGTGAAATTCTCAAAAGATTTCAACAATGCAATTAATTTGAATTCACCTTCTCCTTCAAGTTAATTGGATAGCTTACAACACAGTTGAGAAGGAGCTAAATTATGATATCTAACAATTAAACAGCACAGAATCTCAACTTTAAAATGCCGGATTTTTTTTTAACTTTTATTTGAAGTTCAGGGGTACAAGTGAGGTTTGTTATATAGGTAAATGTGTGTCATGAGAGTTTGTTGTCCAGATTATTTCATCACCCAGGTATTGAGCCTAGTACCCATGAGTTATTTTTCCTAATCCTCTCCCTCCTCCCATTCTTCACCTTCTGAAAGGCCCCAGTGTGTGTTGTTTCCATCTCTGTGTCCATGTGTTCTCATCATTTAGCTCCCACTTATAGGTAAGAACATGTGGTATTTGGGCTCCTGTTCCTTTGTTAGTTTGCTAAGGATGATGGCCTCCAGCTTCACCCATATCCCTGCAAAGGACGTGATCTCATCTTTTTTATGGCTGCATAGTATTCCATGGTATATATGTGCTGCATTTTCTTTATCCAGTCTATCATTGATGAGCATTTAGGTGAATTCCCTGTCTTTGCTATTGTGAATAGTGCCTCAAGGGACATACATGTGAAAATGGCAAATTTTCAAAAATAAAAATCTTATCATGTCACTTGCATGGATTCAGTCTTTAAATATCACTTCTCACCTATGAGGTCAAGCTCATCCTATTTAGCATACTTAAATTCCTGCATTTCTAATTTTATCTCCTTTCAGGACTCCCGCATTCTCTCTACACTCTATCATACATTAGGATGGTTCTATATGCTCCTCCTGTGTAACATCAGTTTTCATAAATTTGAGAGCCCCATACAAGTGTTAGTTACAATTACTTTGCTCTGATTCCAGGGAAAATTAAATTTCTACTTTCTGTGATTCCTTTTCACTTAAAAATAAATAAGACCCATCCTTCTGCTGTCTGCAAGAGATCCATTTCAGGTATATCTTTTCTTTTAAGCATAATTTTTTATTTACTCTTTACAGCAGGACTTAAAAGAAACTTTATCCCACAGGAGGCTGAAGCAGGAGAATTGCCTGAACCCAGGAGGCGGAGGTTGCGGTGAGCCGAGATCGCGCCATTGCACTCCAGCCTGGGTAACAAGAGCGAGACTCCGTCTCAAAAAAAAAAAAAAAAAAAGAAACTTTATCCCATCAAGGTATCTCTCATTCATGTATAAATGTTAAACTGTACACGTAACTTTTCTCAGGCCAACTTTCATCTCCTTATTTCTGAGGCTATAAATCAGAGGGTTTAAAAGTGGCGTCACAGTTGAACAGAACATGGTCACAAATTTCTGTAGCCCAGTTGGATTGGCTGCTCCTGGGCTTACATACATCACCATAACTGAGCCACAGAGTAGGGACACCCCCACCAGGTGGGAGACACATGTGGAGAAGACTTTTTTCTACCTGAACCTTTGGGAACATGAACCACAGCTTGAAGAACCAGAGTATAGGATGCAAGGATGTAGAACAAAGTGATGAGGAGTATCACAGCACTGAAAGTGATACAAGTCAGAGTTGTCTTGAGGACAGGGACACATGATATGGCCAGCATTGCCCCTAGATTACATAAGTAATGATCAATGACATTTCAACCACAAAACGGAACTTGGGAGACAAGAGTAGCAGGTATTACTAGCCAGAGGAAACTCCCCAACCCAGCAGCAGACACAGAGTTTTGCAGAATTTCCTGGTCATTATAGTGGGATAGTGTAGTGGAAGACAGATGGCAACATATCTATCAAATGCCATGAGGGCCAGGAAGAAGAACTCTGTGGCACAAAGTGAAAGGAAGGTGCAGAACTATTAAGATGCAGCCATTACAGGAGATGGTCTTGGTCTTGGAGAGAAAATTGAACATGTTCAGCACATTGGAATTGATGTAGCAGATCTTCAGGAAAGATAAGTTAGCTCATAAGGTATACCTGAGGATATGGAGACTCTGATCCTACCGAACAGCACAGATAATAGCATCATTGCCCCACAAAGTCAAGATGTAGATGATGGAGAACAAAACAGAAAGGAGAATTTCTACTTCTTGGCTACTCAGGAAGCTCAGGAGGATGAATTCATTACTAATATGTGAAATATGAATTTCTCTCTAACCTGTGATATGTACAGACATAATCAGAACTATATATTAAGTCTTCTATTTTAATTGGAAGTAGGAGGTACTGTAAGTAGAAAATAAAGTTGAATGTTAATACTTAGTCAACACAGAGAATGTTTATCAAAATAGTGCAACTGGAAGGCAAACAGAGAAACCTCACTGGTGTTGGGCATTTTATTTTACATATTTCCTCCAGAGCTATTTTTTTTCCTATTTTAGCTTGCAAAATAAAAGAGAGCTGAATCATTATCACATCTTAACTGACCATCTTTATTTAACTTAAGTACAGCTAATAAACTTGAGAAAGGTATTTATGCCCTTGAGGTGGGCTTGAAATATTTCATGACCTACATTACCATTTCAGTCAGAATCACAAGGTCTATAAATTCTCCCTATTTAACTACATTAGTATAGACAATTAGTAGGTCAGTCACAATGCACATCCTTAATTACATCAGTTAATCCATAAATAAATTTCCATTAAAAACTCACACCCCTAGACGATTCTGGTAAGAAAGACAATTCCTGGCATTAGAGAATTACTGTCATGTTGTATGGGTGCCAGAGAAGTGTGAACACAGACAAGTTTGTTTCAGAAGCTTTAAATCAACAATAATATTTATTCATTATTGAAATATGCAGGCTATGTTATTGAATTAGAAGCACAAGTCTATAAAATAAAAGACAGCTAATAAATAACTGGACATTAATTCATCAATTCACAGCCTAATTTGAGAAATGTAGTATGTACATTAGAAGACTTAAATGTAAGACCTAAAACCACAAAAACCCTAGAAGAAAACCTAGGAGGAACTATTCAGGACATAGGCATGAGCAAAGACTTCATGACTAAAACACCAAAAGCAATGGCAACAAAAGCCAAAATAGACAAATTGGATCTAATTAAGCTAAAGAGCTTCTGCACAGCAAAAGAAACTATTATCAGAGTGAAGAGGCAACCTACAGAATGGGGAAAATTATTTTGCAATCTATCTGTCTGACAAAGAGCTTATATCCAGAATCTGCAAAGAACTTAAACAAATTTACAAGAAAAAAACAACCTCATTAAAAAGTGGGCAAAGGATATAAACAGACATTTATCAAAAGAAGACTTTTATGTAGCCAACAAACATATGAAAAAATGTTCATCATCAGTGATCATTAAAGAAATGCAAATCAAAACCACAATGAGATACCATCTCGCACCAGTTAGAATGGCAATCATTTAAAAAGTCAGGAAAACAACAGATGCTAGAGAGGATGTGGAGAAATAGGAACACTTTTACGCTGTTGGTAGGAGTGTAAATTAGCTCAACCGTTGTGAAAGCCAGTGTGGTGATTCCTCAAGGATCTAGAACAAGAAATACTATTTGACCCAGCAATTCCATTACTGGGTATACACCCAAAGAATTATAAATCATTCTACTGTAAAAACACATGCACACAAATGTTTATTGCGGCACTGTTCACAATAGCAAAGACTTGGAATCAACCCAAATGCCCATCAATGATAGACTGGTCATGATTATGGTTTGAAATATGAGGACATGAGATTTGAGAGGAGCCAGGGGTGAAATTATATGATTTGACTGTGTCTCTACCCAGATCTCATCTTGCATTGTAGTTCCGATAATCCCTGTGTATCATAGGAGGTTCCCAGTGGGAGGTAACTTTATCATGGGAATGGTTACCCTCATGCTGTTCTCATGATGGTGAGTGAGTTCTCATCGGATCTGATGGTTTTATAAGGGGCTTTTCCCCCTTTTGCTCTCCACTTCTCCTTGCTGCCACCATGTGAAGAAGGACGTATTTGCTTCCCTTTCTGCCATGATTGTAAGTTTCCCTGAGGCCTCCCCAGCCATGCTGAACTGTGAGTCAATTAAACCTCTTTCCTTTATAAATTACCCAGTCTTGCGTATGTCTTTATTAACAGTGTAAGCATGGACTAATACAAGCATTATGTTAGCTACAGATTTTTATAGATGTTCTTTATGAAGTTATGGAAGTTCCAGCCTATTCCTAGTTGGCTGAGAGTTTTATCATGAATGGGTATTGAAGTTTTTCAAATGTCTTTTCTGCATCTATTGACATGATCATGTAATTTTTCCTTTTTAGCCTACTTATGTGGTAGATTGCATGAATTTGCATTTGTCACACTAGGTTTGCATACCTGAGATAAATCCTACTTGCTCATGGTGTAAAATTCTTTATATATGTTGTTGAATTTAATTTGCTAATTTTTTTACATCCATGTTCAGAAGAGATGTTTGCCTGCGTTTTCTTTTCTCATGATGTCTTCACGTGGTTTCAGTGTTAGGGTAATGCTTTTCCCATAATAAGTTAGATATATTTCCTGTGCTTCTATTCTCTGAAAGAGAGTGCAGAAAATTGGTACAAGCTCTCTCTTAAATTGTTGGTAGAACTCACCAGTCAATTCATCTGGGCCTGGTGTTTTCTGCTTCACAAGGTTATTAATAATTCTGGTTCAATTCTTTAATAGATATAGGCCAATTCAGACTGTCCATTTTTCCCTGTGTATGTTTTGACAGATGGCAAGACCTCATCTCTTAAAAAGAAAGGAGAAATACAAATGGCTAATAAATAAAAGATATATATAATTAGGGACCAAAATATGTAACCTTAAAAATGAGATATAAATGTTTTTCTTCCATGAATATAAAGATAAATTTTTCAAATACTATAAGATGGCATCCTCATCAACATGTATTTTAAGAATATAATTTGCAGCCTGGTACAGTGGCACACGCCTGTAATTCCAACATTTTGGGAGGCCGAAGCTGGCAGATCGCCTGAGGTCAAGAGTTTGAGACCAGCCTGCTCAACATGGCAAAACCCCATCTCTATTTAAAAATACAAAAATTAGCTGTATCTGGTGGCATGCACCTGTAATCCCAGCTACACAGGTGGCTGAGGCAGGAGAATTGCTTGAACCCTGGGGCAGAGGTTGCAGTGAGCTAAGATTGTGCAACTGCACTCCAACCTGGGTGACAGAGCAAAACTCAGTCTCAAATATATATACATATATATATATACTATATATATATGTATATAGCTATATATAGATATACATCTATATATATATCTAGAAATAGGTCTATAGATATACATATATATATATATAGATATATAGATATATGTATTTTTTTTTTTTGGAAAAGAAATTTAGAATTTGAGGCCAGGCATGGTGGCGCACTCCTGTAATCCCAGCACTTTGGGAGGCCAGGGTGGGTGGATCACCTGAGGTCAGGAGTTCAAGACCAGTTTGGACAACATGGGGAAGCCCCATCTCTACTTAAAATACAAAAATTAGCCAGGTATGGTGGCTTGTGCCTGTAGTCCCCGCTGTTTGGGAGGCTGAGGCACAAGCATTGCTTGAACACAGGAGGTGGAGGAGCTTGCAGTGAGTCAAGATCGCATCACTGTACTCCAGCCTGGGTCCATAAAGCGAGACTCAGGAAAGAAGAAAGGGAGGAAGGGAGGAGGGAGGGAATTAGCAATATGTATTGAGGACATTAAATTGTGCATACCTTTGAACTTAGAATTTTAAGTAATCTACTCCAGGGAAACATTCTAAAATTAATTAAACCCCAAAATTTTTGTTGCATTAGTCTAAGATTAAGACATTGAAAATAGCCTAAATACATTAGGGGAATGTTATAAAAGTGACATTCATCATTTTGCAGCTTAAAAATATTTGAGTTTTGTTTTTGTTTTGTTTTGTTTGACACAGAGTATGGCACTGCCTCCTGGGCTGGAGTGCAGTGGCACAATCTCGGCTCACTGTAACCTCTGCCTCCCAGGTTCAAGTGATTCTCCTGCCTCAGCCTCCTGAGTAGGTGGGATTACAAGTACTCACCACCACACCAAAATTTTTTTTAATAGAGACGAGATTTCACCATGTTGGCCAGGCTGGTCTCTAACTCCTGACCTCCTGATTCACCCACCTCAGCCTCTCAAAGTGCTGGACTACAGGCGTGAGCCACTGTACCTGGCCAAAATATTTGAGCTTTAATTACATGAAAAAAATGTTTATGTAAACAGGACATTAAAATGTAAATGTTTTATGATTTTGTATATGTAAAGAAAAATGGTTAGGACAAAAAAAATAAGAAATATGCCAAGTTTTTACCTTATGTTGCTTGGCAAAATTACTGGTAGTTTTTGTTTGACTTCACTTTTCTGAATCTTCTAAACGTTTACATATTTAAACATATGTTGTTTTGATAATCAGAATAAAAAACTCAGTTTTGAAAAACTGCAGTAGTGGTACCTGGCAAGAATTAAATAAAATGAATTACACATAAGAATTTGTCACAGTGCCTGGCATGAGATGAGCTATCAATAAGTATTGTTTTCTCTCCCTGCCATGTCAAGATTCAGGGCAAATAGTTTAATATTTAAGAACTCTGGTTCTTTTCTCAGAAAGAATTGAACTCAGAGAATGAATCTTTCATTTATTTAGAGGTAAGACCTTGAGCAAATTATTTATCTAAGCTTCAATGATCTCACCTATAAAATAAAGATAATATTAATATCTAACTCATTGTAATATTATGGGAATTAGATGAGCTTATTCATAAAAGTTACTCATCTCAATGCCTGAAATATAACAAACTTCAATAAATATTAACTGATAATATTTTTATGGCAAAGTGAAAGGTCAACTACAGGTGTGGATAGACTTCTGGGTCCATATAATGAATTCAAAAATGAGTAAGCAAAATAGATTTCCCTTTAAACAGAGAAAGAGTCTCAGAATTGCATGCCAAATAGGTAAAGTGTTATACAGAAAACAGTATCAGATGTTTGAAATAAACTCATCAAAGGATGGGTCTTTGGGGTAATGTTCAACTAGCTGAGAAATCTCAGCAAAAAGATTCCCCTTTAGGGAAGCTGACTTTGGCACCACAATAATTTCACCAGGGACAGGTGGAGAATCCCAGCTTTCATTCTTATTACTGCTGGGGGTGCAAGGGGGTGGAGTGGGGAGGAAGTTTTGTTTTCTCCACGTTCGATCTTAGGCAAAAGGCTGAGAAGCCGTAAGTCATGTTTTCTCTAACTAAAAAAAAAAAAAAATCCCAAATGCACTCAAAGTGCAAGCACAAGGGACAGAACTCTGAGCTCCAGGGGAAGTGAAGAGCAGGGAAAAGGCTTATACACATTGTTCCCCATTCCAAATCAGTGCCTGAATTCACTCCTTTACCAAAGGCAGATGCTCATATTTCATGAATATGGACATGGAAAAATAAATGTTGACTATAGAAATGTAAGTTTAAGAAAGTACCTTTCTACCTTATCATTTCTAGCTTAAAAAAAATACGCACATATTACTTTCAGATGGTGTCAACTGGAAAGGCAAATGAGAAAGTAAAAGATAATTATATTGCCTTCATTTAATCATTTCTACTACTGTCATGGCTTTTTATCTTTATTTGAAACCACAGCATTCTCCTTTAAATAAAATTTACTAAAGTAAAACCCAAAATGCAAACTAATGCCATTTTTAAATTGTTTCTTTAAAGAAAGAAAACTAAGACTGAGAATATGACTTCTTCCAATGAGAGAAGAATAACAGTATAGGTCTTTTCCAGAAGCTGACAGTTATTCCTCAAACATTGCATTCATTTTGTTTAAAACTTAGCTTCCAATCCCTGCCTAGGTTTATGAAATGGTATCATTCATCTAAAAGCAAAATACAGATTTCAGGATGCCCCGTTGGGAATTTTCTTTCTCTTCAACCCCGGCTGACACAGAAGCTGACTTCATTGGCTTTAAATCCAAGCAACAAATGAAGGAAAGATGATATCCAGCAACCTACATGGTAAGTCAAATGGCATAAAGGGCACTTACTAGCACCAGGAACATTCTAGAAATTGCAAAGGTCACAAAAACTGCCTAGGGAAGGTACCTTCAGAAGAAGGAGTATCTTCAAAAAGAGTATTTTATAGTAATTGTTTTTCTCAGCTTAAAAAAGTAATATATGTGCTCATAGGAATTTTGTGAAACATAGACATGTACATATAAAGAAGAAAATTACAGAACCTCTTATCTGACCTTGTAATACTTGCCCCTATTAATTTTAATTTTTATTTCTTTACAGGAATTTCTGTTCCTTTGTGTTACTTACTTTTTCTACAAAAATGCATATAAAGACTATATAAACTCACTAAGCAAAGAACTCTGTAAAGATTATATAAGAAATTATATAAACCATAGCTACTCAAAGTCAGTATTACCTTATTGCTTATTAAAATTTAGAATTCCAAACCCCATTCATTTCTTTTAATCAGAATCTACATTTTAACAAGTTCCTCAGGAAATTTTTCTGCACTTCTATGATTAACTTCTTTATTGTTAATTTTTTCTACATCTCTAATTTTTATTTAATGGGTACAAATATTTAAAAGCTCTGAGTATTTTGGCCGGGCATATGGCTCACGCCTGTAATCCCAGCACTTTGGGAGGCCAAGGGAGGCAGATCACGAGGTCAAGAGATTGAGACCATCCTGGCCAACATGGTGAAACCCCATCTCTACTAAAAGTACAAAAATTAGCTGGGTGTGGTGGCACATGCCTGTAATCCCAGCTACTCGGGAGGCTGAGCAGAACAATCACTTGAACCAGGGAGTTGGAGGTTGCAGTGAGCCAAGTATGCACCGCTGCACTCCAGCCTGGATGACAGAGCGAGACTCCATCTCAAAAAAATGAGTATTTTTAAGTGTCCCACAAGAAAATTTTTTTACAAGTTTATATTCCCTCCAGTAGTTTTTCTGAGCATTGTTTTATTGCACCTCCACCAACACTGGTGTCATAATTATTCATTTTTGCTAATTTAAAAAGCAAAAGAGAAATTATATGTCTCATATTTAAATTAACAACCTTTATCTAGAAATTTGAAACTTATTGACTTAACTCTCACAATATACACTGAAATTTCATATTCACTTTTTTAAATGCCCCTTAATTTTATTGAAAAGAATATTTCCAATTTTAAAGGCATTTTAGCATGCAGATATATAAATATATGTTCCAAAATATCTATTGCATTCAAAAGCATATGAAAATACAGTACTCAGCAAACTTTTGTTGAATTTTTCAAGTGGTTTAAGCCAGTAATCAGCTATAAAGTAGAATAAAACTTAGAAGACAAGCCTGAAAAGACTGTATCTATTCATGCCTGTTCAATAAATGGTAACAAAGCGACATTTTATATAAAATGAACTAACATTCATGATGGAACAGTAGTTAAAAAGTCAATTTAAAGCAATTTTACTGAGAATATTTTAAGAAATGTTGCTGTTTAATTATACAAGTGCTGAAATTATATAAGATGAGTAATATTAGCCAATTCTTAAATTATCCAATAGCAGAAATCTCAAGACATCATGTCATCTTAGAAGTAACCCTAAGGTGAAAAAAATCTGGAGAGAGACAGAGATAGAAACAGAGACAGAGACAGAATGAATGGTGAAATAAAGTGGCTATAAAGAAAGAATAGGTTTCTCTAAAAATTTTGATGATCTTGTCCCTGGACTAAGAACTAAACAAAAAGTCTTTCAAACTTCAGCTGATAGCATTGTGGTGAGAGGATCTTCCCGCTTGCGAGGTTTATAAGATGTACAAAGGTGAACAAAAAAGGCTGGGCCATCTCCTGCCCTCAGAAGAGAGAGGCACTGGACCCATCATAAGCTAGAATATGAACAGTTCCAAAGGATAATCTCCATACCAGAGAAAGAAGAACAAAAGTGTAAAGACAATTGCCATGAAAATCCAGCAAATCTCAATTGTTTTAAATAGTGTAATTTCCCCCAAACATAGGCAAATTAAATTAAGGGGTGCTGAGAGAATTTGCAGATGTGATTTCAAAACCATTATTGATTTTCTTAAAGAAACCTGGAGAATGGAAGAAAAATTTTTAAAACTGAAATTGAACAAAAGTTTTTTAACACCATGAAGTACAAAAGTTGCTTGTAAAAATTTTTATAAACCATCTATTTAATAATGTATACCAGAATGTTTTCCAGAGATACAATGTCATTTTCTTTTTTTTTTTTTTCTTACAGTCCAGAGGTCTTTTTTGTTTTAACACCTATTATGCCATGAATTCATAGGGAATAGATTCCAGCAGCTCAGGCTCCTTCCCATTGGTTCTCACAAAGTGTGCTTCTCTGGGTGGAGCAGGGTGGCACTTCACTTGAACCCAGGTACCTTTCTCTTTGGCTTCCTTCTTTTTCTGATCATTTTCACATTTCATGAAGCTATCTTGGCTCTTAGAGTGCTTAATGTACTCAATAAGCACATTAATTCTCTTGGCAAGAATCTTGCCCTTAACTTGTTGTTTATAACAATGCCAACAGCATGCTGGGTAACACTGAAGACTCTTCCAGTTCTGCCATGGTAACACTTGTGGGGCATTCCTTTTGTACAGTACCCATTCCCTTGATGTCTGCAATATCACCTTTCTTATAGATTCGCATACACGTGGCCAAAGGAACAACTTCATGTTTTCTAAAAGACCTAGAGAACATATATCCGGTGGCTCTCCTCTTTCCCTTTGTGTTCATCATTTTGGCAAATTACTAGAAGATGGCAGTTCAGCCAAAAAGCTACAATGTCATTTTCAACACCTTTGTAGCATTTATCTATTTTTAGCTCAACTGTCTATCTACAATTGTTGCTAATAATAAATGTTAACCTGGAGCTGAAAAGGCATTTTTTCATGTATTTTAATCAGGCTTACATGAAACATACAAGAAATGTTTATCAAATTTATAGGCAATAAAAATAGAAAAGAAAGCTAATGCTTTGAAAGTCAATGCAAAGCCAAAAAGATCTTAATAGACTGCAATAGTTGGGGCAATTCAATCATTAACCTCCCTCACTTCAAAAACTCAACAACACTAGTATCAGATAGCGCCAATCTGATTTTAAATCAATCTATTTGTCTTGTGGGCAAACTCTAAGGGCTTTAGTAAAATGCAAAACCTCAATAAAAGTCAAAAGCATAAAGTAACTGACCACAAAAACTGGTTTTCACTTAAGTCTGCATAAGTTTCTAAAGCAAAAAAGGCTATAGCACCTCTGTGCTCTGTGTCAATCACACAGTACAAGGGGTATTGTGTTCAGTTTTAGTAACATCACATTTTCAGAAAAACATGATCAACCAAAGGAAGAGTACCAGGATGATGAGCATCTGAAAATTACACCATATTCAATTGAAGAAACCAAGAGTGTTGGTCTAAATAGAAAAGATTCAAAGAGGACATGAGTGCCTTCCTCCAATATTTTTAGTGCTGCTGTATAGACTTATTCTGAGCACAACAAAGCAAAAAGAACAAATCTTGCCCAGTGCTGCCACTTACTGTGTGCATCTGGATTGGTTACTCAGCACTCCTGTGGCTCAATTATTACTTCCATAATTATTGGAAGAGTTAAGAAGGACAATGCATGCTCAAAATCCTAACAGAGTATGCGCATAGGATGGGCATGTAATAAGTGTTAGTTTCCCCTTTCTGCAACAGAAGTGAAACTAAAATAATAAATCAAAATGGGAAAGTATCCAGGGATATAAGAGAGAACAAGAAAGTTTATTGCAACTTCTAAAACTGAAAGTTGCTCTGAAAAAGATGCCCTACCTTCCTTTCTAATGACCTCTTTGTCATAGTTTATTCCAGCAGAAGCTAGATAATCAACTAGCAAGAAGGTAAAAGAGAGGAACTCTTAGATCTAGTGTAAGTGAGGCTGGAGTACCCTTAAAGTCTCTTCCAGCTCCAAGATTCAGTGAGTTCAGATAAAGGAGAAAATAAAATCTTTAAGTTCCCATTCTAATCCATGATTTATCTGAGGCCAATGAATGTGAGCAATACATTATTTCAAAAAATAGAAGGACAAACTTGACAGTATTTCCTCCAGAACACAGGAGAAAATGAGTGAACAAGGCACAATGCTCTGTTCCCTTAAGTCAGTCCCTAGGACATAACACACTGAATCAGCTGTTCCTCATGATTCAACTGAGGAAAAACTCAGTTGAATTTTGTGTTCATCACAAAATTCTACTTGAGTAGAAAACAGGGGCTCAAGGAGGCAGTGGGAGAAAAGGGGATAATGTGTCTAATTGGTGAAAACATTAGAAATAATAAAAGTAATGATAAATTAAGGACCCCAACAAAGAGAAAAACTGCTCAGATCTTGGGTGTTACATTTATGCAGAAGTTTACTGGATTTTTTTCTAAAGAACTGACGTGGTTAAGAAAGGGTGGACAGAGCATTTGAGCTCTGGACTTCTAGACTGGAAAGCATGTAGAAGGAAAAAGACTGGTGAACCAGAGAAGAGAGGTCCGTCTTCCAAACTTTTAGGCTAAACTTTGGCCTAAGTCAAAAGCCTAAAATTGAATAGATTTCTATTTCCCCATATTCAAAAATCCTAGCGAGGTTTTTCCAGGGATGAATAAACCACTAAATCAAGAAATACCAGAGAGTAAAGCTGTTGCATGCGAACCAGACTTCCACAAGGATACCTGTTTTGGAATGATGCTTTTTAGTGCTGCTTTATTGTGGTTATGAGTGCAGCCTGATCTTCACTTCCACAGAAGTCCCACAGGGAACACGGTGAGGAGGGGGCAGTGTGGGAAGAGATCAACCAGGAAGTTTTCCAGATTGAAACCTAGGTGGCTTTAATACAAACCACATTGTAGCCATCAAGAAATGATCCTATCATTTAAAGCTATAATGATATCCCTGCCAGGGAAGATAGCCTATCAGGAAGAAAATGAGAATTCAGGTGTGTCTGGTCAACAACAACAACAAAATGTTTATTAAAATATAAAATGTATTACGTATATTTAAGATATTCAACATGATGTTACAAGATACATATATAAAGTAAAATGATTACTATAGTGGAACAAATTAATATATCCATCATCTCACCAAGTTACAAAGTTGCCTTATAATAACAAAGTCCAAAATCCATTCCCCCACCCCTGTAGCAAGTGTAGCTAAAATCTACTCATTTAGCAAAATCCTGAATACAATACACTAATATGAACAATTGTCTTCATGTTGTACATTAGATCTTGTGACTTGTTCAACCTACATATTTTCTATTTTGTATTTTTTGACCTAAATATTTCCACTTCCTAAAAAAATCGTCTTAAAAGGAAGCTTATCATGAGGGAGTTAGATCTTTGGTGTCTAAAGGGCCTGGAAAGCACTCTCTCCTTCACACATACACACACACACACACAAGCATGCACACATACACACACAAGCACGCACACACACACGTACGTATACACACACGTGCACACATGTACACACACATGTGCACACACACGCACACACACACTTGTACTTAACCTGTCACAAGGCTAAAATTTCACAGGTAAAAAACATTCTTTCGCATTTTGAAACCACTTTAATTTTTAAGATTAACAATGGAGTGCAACATCCAGCATAATACCTGAAGAGTTTATAATAGTTCATATTTCTGTACCATTTTATAATCTGTAAACTACTTCTTTTCCTTATTTTATTTAGTTTTTTTTTTTATTGTACTTTAGGTTATGGGGTACCTGTGCAGATCACATAGGATCGTTGCACATAAATGGCAATGTGGTTTGTTGCCTCCCTCCCCCCGTCACCTATATCTGGCATTTCTCCCCATGTTATCCCTCCCCAACCTCCCCATCCACCCGCTGTGCCTCCCCTGGCCCCCACAACAGACCCCAGTGTGTGCTGCTCCCCTCCTTGTGTCCATGTGTTCTCATTGTTCAACACCCACCTATAAATGAGAACATGGCATGTTTGATTTTCTGTTCTTGTGTCAGTTTGCTGAGAATGAGGGTCTCCAGGTTCATTCATGTGCCTACAAAGGACACAAACTCATCCTTTTTTATGGCTGCATAGTAT
Source organism: Aotus nancymaae (assembly GCF_030222135.1). Lineage (NCBI taxonomy): Eukaryota > Metazoa > Chordata > Mammalia > Primates > Aotidae > Aotus > Aotus nancymaae. The sequence continues at coordinate 32,980,488 of NW_026988422.1, read as the reverse complement.
TTCATGGGACATATGTGCCACATTTTCCTTGTCCAGTCTATCATAGATGGGCATTTGGGTTGGTTCCAGGTCTTTTCTATTGTAAGCAGTGCTGCAGTGAACATACATGTGCATATGTCTTTATAACAGAACCATTTATAATCCTTTGGATATATACCCAGTAATGGGATTGCTGGGTCAAATGGAATTTCTATTTCTAGGTCCTTGAGGAATTGCCACACTGTCTTCCACAGTGGTTGAACTAATTTACACTCCCACCAACAGTGTAAAAGTGTTCCTATTTCTCCATATCCTCTCCAGCATCTGCTGTCTCCAGATTTTTTAATGATCACCATTCTAATTGGCATGAGATGGTATCTCAATGTGGTTTTGATTTGCATTTCTCTAATAACCAGTGACAGCATTTTTTCATATGTTTGTTGGCCTCATGTATGTCTTCTTTTGAAAAGTGTCTGTTCATATCCTTTGCCCACTTTTGGATGGGCTTGTTTGTTTTTTTTCTTGTAAATCTGTTTTAGTTCTTTGTAGATTCTAGATATTAGCCCTTTGCCAGATGGGTAGATTGCAAAATTTTTTTCCCATTCTGTTGGTTGCCGGTTCACTCTAATGATTGTTTCTTTTGCTGTGCAGAAGCTCTGGAGTTTAATTAGGTCCCATTTGTCTATTTTGGCTTTTATTGCCACTGCTTTTGGTGTTTTAGTCATGAAGTCCTTGCCTATGCCTATGTCCTGAATGGTTTTGCCTAGGTTTTCTTCTAGGGTTTTTATGGTGTTAGGTCTTATGTTTAAGTCTTTAATCCATCTGGAGTTAATTTTAGTATAAGGTGTCAGGAAGGGGTTCATTTTCTGCTTTCTGCACATGGTTAGCCAGTTTTCCCACCACCATTTATTAAATAGAGAATCATTTCCCCATTGCTTGTTTTTGTCAGGTTTGTCAAAGATCAGATGGTTGTAGATGTGTGGTGTTACCTCCAAGGCCTCTGTTCTGTTCCATTGGTCTATGTCTCTGTTTTGGTACCAGTACCATTCTGTTTTGATTACTGTAGCCTTGTAGCATAGTTTGAAGTAAGGTAGCATGATGCCTCCAGCTTTGTTCTTTTTGCTTAGGATTGTCTTGGCTATGTGGGTTCTTTTTTGGTTCCACATGAAGTTTAAGGTGGTTTTTTTCCAGTTCTGTAAAGAAGGCCATTGGTAGCTTGATGGGGATAGTGTTGAATCTATAAATTACTTTGGGCAGTATGGCCATTTTCATGCTATTGATTCTTCCTAACCATGAGTATGCAATGTTTCTCCATCTGTTTGTATCCTCTCTTATTTCCTTGAGCAGTGGTTTATAGTTTTCCTTGAAGAGGTCCCTTACATCCTGTTAGCTGTATTCCTAGGTATTTTGTTCTCTTTGTAGCAATTGTGAATGGGAGTTTGCTCATGATTTGGCTCTCTGTTAGTCTGTTATTGGTGTATAGAAATGCTTGTGATTTCTGCACATTGATTTCCTATCCTGAGACTTTGCTGAAGTTGCTTATCAGTTTCAGGAGATTTTGGGCTGAGGTGATGGGGTCTTCTAAATATACAATCATGTCATCTGCAAATAGAGACAATTTGACTTCCTCCTTTCCTAATTGAATACCCTTTTTTTTTGCTTGCCTAATTGCTCTGGCTAGAACTTCCAATACTATATTGAATAGGAGTGGCGAGAGAGGGCATCTTTGCCTAGTGCCAGATTTCAAAGGGAATGCTTCCAGCTTTTGCCCATTCAATATGATATCGGTTGTAGGTTTGTCGTAAATATCTTTAATTATTTTGAGATATGCTCCTTCGATACCTAGTTTATTGAGAGTTTTTAGCATTAAGAGCTGTTGAGGCCGGGCGCGGTGGCTCAAGCCTGTAATCCCAGCACTTTGGGAGGCCGAGGCGGGTGGATCACGAGGTCGAGAGATCGAGACCATCCTGGTCAACATTGTGAAACCCCGTCTCTATTAATACAAAAAAATTAGCTGGGCACGGTGGCGCGTGCCTGTAATCCCAGCTACTCAGGAGGCTGAGGCAGGAGAATTGCCTGAACCCAGGAGGCGGAGGTTGCGGTGAGCCGAGATCGCGCCATTGCACTCCAGCCTGGGTAACAAGAGCGAGACTCCGTCTCAAAAAAAAAAAAAAAAAAAAAAAAAAAGAGCTGTTGAATTTTGTCAAAGACCTTCTCTGTATCTATTGAGATAATCATTTGGTTTTTGTCTTTGGTTCTGTTTATGTGGTGGATTACATTTATAGACTTGCATATGTTGAACCAGCCTTGCATCCCCGGGATGAACCTACTTGATCGTGATGGATAAGCTTCTTGATGTGCTGTTGCAATCGGTTTGCCAGTATTTTATTGAAGATTTTTTCATCTCTGTTCATCATGGATATTGACCTGAAGTTTTCCTTTTTTTGTTGAGACTCTGCCTGGTACCACTTTATAATCTGGTAAATTACTTTTGCATGTACATATTGTTTCATCCAGTTCTCATGTCGGCTTTGCTACGTATGTATTATTACTCACATTTCACAGAGAAAGTAATGTAGACTCAGAGGTTAAGTCCTTTACTAAAGAAATACTGCTCACTAAGTGATAGAGCAAAGATTTAAGCCCAGATCTGTTATGTCTCCAAAGCCCATCCTCAGCCACACTGGTGGATTACAAACCCAATCTGGATCCCAGAAATGTATACATTCCAAAGCCTTCCTCGTATGATTCTTATAATAACAAAGTCTAGAGCCCATGACTCTATCATCCTACAGATAGGGAATAAGTACTGATAATGGCCTAAAAATGATCACTTAATGTAGCTGAGTTGTTGCTTAAAATCACTTTGTCACTATGTGGTTATTTTCATATCTGGCTTCTTAAGTCTCATGTTCTGTCCTATATTTTGCTTGAGTAATATTACTGTTTTGTTCAGTAAATCTGTTAATTTTAATTTTTTTATAAGTGAATTACCCATACCAACACTGACATCTCAGTTTAGCTTTATCCAGCCACCTATCCATATTGTCTATCACGTTCTCCAAAGCTGGCTGCACCAGGCAACCCAATGAGAATGCAGAAAGGAAATTTTGAATTTATATTTTTATTTTAATTACAAGAAAACTTTTTCAAAACTTCACCAATTTTTACCATGTTGATGGATGGTAGTTTATACATGGTTTATAAGTGAATATGAGTAAAAGAGTCATACATAAAAGAGTATACTCAATAACTATATTGTTGGGGTGTCTGATCAAAAAAGAAGTAGAAATCACTGGTCTAGTCTATACCCCCTTCCCCATGACCAGGAAGTTGTGCCTGCTTTCCTGGGGAGGGATTGGGAGGAATAATTCCTTTTGAATATATAATTTGTGCTCTAATCCTCATAGGATGGCAGAAAATGACCTCAGAAGCCAGAAATATCTCCCATACCGTGAGTGACTTCATCCTCTTGGGCTTCTCTTGCCGCTGGGAAATACAGATTTTCCTCTTTTTCACATTCTTTGTGACTTACATTCTGACTCTCCTTGGAAACCTGGCTATCATATGTGCAGTGCGCTGGGACCACCGGCTCCACAGCCCCATGTACATTCTGCTGGCCAACTTCTCCTTCCTGGAGATATGCTATGTCAACTCTGATGTGCCCAACATGCTGGCCAACTTGCTCTCCAAAAACAAAGCCATTTCCTTTGCTCAATGCCTCCTCCAATTGTACTTCTTCTTCTCCCTGGGCACAACTGAATGCTTATTTCTCTCCATCATGGCCTATGACCGGTTCCTGGCAATCTGCCGCCCCCTACACTATCTTACTGTCATGACTACTAAGTTTTGTAGCAGCCTGATCATCTTTTGCTGGGTGTTTGGTTTTATCTGGTTTCTGATCCCAGTTATACGCATCACCCAGCTGCCATTTTGTGGCCCAAACGTGATTGATGACTTTCTATGTGACCTCAGTCCCCTGCTGGCCCTGGCATCAGCATGTGTCCCAATCCCAGGGACTGTTCTCATATGTGGCACCATGAGTTCCCTCCTCATCTTTGCAACCTTTTTCTACATTATTGGCTCCTATACCCTGGTGCTGAGGGCTGTGATGCAGGTACCCTCTGCTGCTGGCCAGAAGAGGGCCCTCTCTACCTGCTCCTCACACCTGACTGTTGTGTTTTTATTTTATGGCTCAGTCATGATGACATATGTGAGCCCAGGGTCAGGACAAGCAGAAAGCATGCAGAAGTTCACAACTTTGTTCTATTCAGTTTTGACCCCTTTGTTCAACCCCATGATCTACAGCCTCCGGAATAAAGAAATGAAGGATGCCTTGAAGAAAGTTCTACGAGGCTCCTAAAATTGATCTGTGATGTTAGTGAGTTATTCCCAAGTAAGTTCAGACTGTGAGCCCCCTGGCAGTGAAGAGCTGAGAAACTGGCCAGTAGATGTGAACTTTTCAAAGGAGACATTTCAAAATCCTAAATGCCATGTTATCAATGAAGCCTTTCCCCAGGCAGAATTAATTGCCTCTTCCACAGCACATTACTTACATTTCTATGTAACATGTACTTCATTCTTTCTTGTTATTATACTTAGCTATTTACAAATGTGTCTTCACATATCTCCCATCCTGATTAGATTTTCAGTTCCTTGAGAGCTGAAACTATGCTTTATTAATTTCTGTAATTCCAGAACCCAAAACAGTACCTAGCACATACATGTCCATAATATCAATTTAAATAAAACAAATGTATTTCTTCATATTTCCTCATTAGTTTCTATCATTTTTCATGGTCAGGACAATATCTAAAAAAGCCATACAAACTCTGTAACAATCTATATTTTATATGTTTTGTACATGAAATGAAAAGAACTTTCATATAAGAAAGTGAGGTCAACCTTGACTGGTAGGACGAGCCATTACCTGATAATCAAATCAATGGAAAAGTCTAACCAGATGAAAGTGAATGTCCAAGAAATCATCTCCTTCCTTCTTTTCATCAATCCCTTTGTCTGATGTAAGTTGCATTATTTTCTCTTCTTCTTCTTACCCATGCTTCCACTCCTGTATATTTTAAAATATATCCCACAATCCTTGCTACTGAAAGTGTAGTCTTTGATCATCAGCTGGGCGTCACTGGAGAGCTTTCTAGAAGGCAGGATCTAAGGACTCTGTCCTAGTTCTATTGAATCAGAATCTGTGTTTTGAGGACATCCCCAGTGGATTTATTTGCACATTAAAGTTTAAGAAGCATTTATCTATAAGAAATTCTCTGAAAGAGTCACAATAATAACCACCACATGTAGGACTTCCTGTTGGCACCTACCTTCATTTGAACAGTAGTTCTCAACCTACTGATTCAGAATTAGGGTTGGAGCCAAAGTACAAGTATTTTGAAAATTTCCCTCAGGAGATTGTAACAAACAGAGGGTTAAGAACCACTGCATTGGAATTTAGAAATTCCTACACTCTACAATAACACAGGATAAGACCATATCTACATTTCTTTTCTTTTCAAAAGCTGCCCTGGTACAAATCAACCACATTAGATCTCAGTAATGTTCCTGGACCAAACTGAGGGTCAGGCTGCTATTTTTCACAGCCGAATAACAAGATGCAGATGAACTGGGGAGGAAGAGAGTTTTTATTTCTGTAACTGGTTACAAGGAGACGGTCTGGAAATTATTGTCAGACCAACTCAAAATTACACAGTTTTTCAGAGCGTATATACCTTCTAAGCTATATGTCTACAGGTAAGTGTGCATTCATCTAAAGACATAAGTGATTAACTTCTTTTAATCTATAACTAAGGTCTGAGTCCTGAAGACCTTCTTCTAGAGCCTCAGCAAGTTTACTTAATCTAAATGGGTCCAGGTGCTGAGATGATTACCCTTTGTCTCCCACTAAATCACTGGGGTTTGGGGAGTTCCTTCAGATGTCCAATAAACTTGTTTGTGGAGGCCTGGAGAGTTTCTTCAGATCCCCAATAAAACTTGTTTAATCCTAAGTAGGTCCTGTTAAGAATTCCTTCATTATTTTGTCAGGCCCAGGAAAGGCCTAGCCAAAACTCTTGATGGGTTTTTGTTACATTCCAGCCCTTGTATAAGGGCACTGGCTTTTTTAGCTCTAATATTTAACTTTATCACTCAGTCAGTACTGAAACAGTTGTGATAGAGGCCTGCATTAGTGAAACCTGTCTTGACACAATAAGACATATTATAACCCAACTATAGTATTCATCACTATGCTAAAAAATGTTGTGTCCAAAATAGGTGTCTTTTTTGAATGTTTTTTACATGCTTGTATTTAGAAGATTACACATAGTAAAAAGAATTGAGAATATAAAGAAAAGTGTGTACAGCAAGTTAGGCAATCATTCATTTAAAATATTTCTGAGAAAAACTATCCCAGCATTGTACTAGCTTTTGGATTAACCCAGATTATCAAAATTTCCTTCCTTCCCTCAGGGAGATCACAACTCCATAATAGAAATAAACTTCTTTAACCTTTCTTGTTCTGTAACAGTTTGATTGAAATATAGTTCATATACCATACACTTCTTTTTAAAGTATACAATTCAGTGTTTCTAGTTCATTCACATAGGTGTGCAACTACTACCACAATAAACTAGAAAAATTTCACCACCCATTCCCCCGCCAAAAAAAAAATTCCAAACCCATTAGCAGTCACTCCCCAGAAACCACTAATCTACTTTCTGTCTCTATGAATTCACCTATTCTGGGTATCCCTCTAATACCAAAACTGAGAAAGAACATAACAAAAAAAGAAAACTGCAAGCCAACATTCCTGATGAACATAGATGCGAAAATCCTTACCAAAATACTAGCTAACTGAATCCAACAGCACATCAAAAAGATATTCCACTACAATCAAGTGGATTTCATACCAGGGATGAAGGGATGATTGAACATATGCAAGTAAATAAATGTGATACACCACATAAAGAGAATTAAAAACAAAAATCTCATGATCATCTCAATAGACTCAGAAAAAGCATTCAGTAAAATCCAGCATCCCCTCATGATCAAAACTCTTAGCAAAATCAGCATACAAGGAACATACCTCAATGTAATAAAAGCTACTTATGACAAACCCACAGCCAACATAATACTGAATGGGGAAAAGTTGAAAGCATTCCCTCTGAGAACTGGAACAAGACGAGGATGCCCACTGTCACCACTTCTGTTCAACATAGTACTGGAAGTCCTAGCTGGAGCAATCAGACAAGAGAAAGAAATAAAGGGCATCCAAATCAGTAAAGAGGAAGTCAAGCACTCTGCTGTTGATATGATTGTATACCTGGAAAACCCTAAAGACCCCTTCAAAAACCTCCTAGAACTGATAAATGAATTCAGCAAAGTTCAGGATACAAAATCAATGTACACAAATCAGTAGCCCTGCTATACCCCAACAGTGACCAAGCTGATAACCAAATCAAGAACTCAATCCCTTTTACAATAGCTGCACACACACACACACACACACACGGGCACACACACGTACATACACAAAATACTTAGGAATATACCTAACCAAGGAGGTAGAAAACAAAGGAGTGTTCCTATATAAGAAAAAGTACAGAACACTACTGAAAGAAATCATAGGCAGCATAAACAAATGGTAACACATCCCATGATCATGAATGGGTAGAATCAATATTGTGAAAATTACCATACTGCCAAAAGCATTCTACAAAGTCAATGCAATTCCCATCAAAATACCACTTTCATTCTTCACAGAACTAGATAAAACAATCATAAAATTCATATGAAACCATAAAAGAGCCTGCATAGCCAAAGTGAGTCTAAGCAAAAAGAACAAATCTGGAGGTATCACATTACGTGATTTCAAACTACACTTTAAGGCCATAGTCACCAAAACAGCATGGTACTGGTATAAAAATAGGCACATAGACCAATGGAACAGAATAGAGAACCCAGAAATAAATCCAAATAGTTACAGCCAACTGATCTTTGACAAAGCAAACAAAAACATAAAAGTGGGGAAAGGACACCCTATTCAACAAATGGTGCTGGGATAATTTGCTAGCCACCCTTAGGAGAATGAAACTGGATCCTCATCTCTCACATTACAAAAAAATCAACTCAAGATGAATCAAGGACTTGAACCTAAGACCAAAAAACCATAAAAATTCTAGAAAATAACATCAGAAAAGTCCTTCTAGACATTGGCTTAGGCAAGGATTTCATGACCAGGAACCCAAAAGCAAATGCAATACAAAGAAAGATAAATACATGGGACTTAATTAAACTAAAGAGCTTTTGCACAGCAAAAGAAACAATCCACAGAGTAAAGAGACAACCCACAGAGTGAAAGAAAATCTGCACAATCTGTACGTTCAACAAAGTACTAATATCCAGAATCTAATACAAACTCAAACAAATCAGCAAGAAAAAACAATCCCATCAAAAAGTGAGCTAAGGCCATGAATAGATAATTTTCAAAAGAAGATACAAATGGCCAACAAACATATAAGAAAATGCTCAACATCATTAATGATCAGGGAAATGCAAATCAAAACCACAATGCAATACCACCTGACTCCTGCAAGAATTGTCATAATCAAAAAATAAAAAAATAACAGATGTTAGCATGGATGTCGTAAAAAGGGAACACTTCTACACTGCTGGTGGGAATGTGAACTAGTACAACCTCACAGAAAACAGTGTGGCAATTCCTTAAAGAACTAAAAGTAGAACTACATTTAATCCAGTAATCCCACTACTGGATATCTATCCAGAGGATCCTTGCATTTGCATGTTTATAGCAGCACAATTAGCAATTGCAAAAATGTGGAACCAGCCAGAATGCCCATCAATCAACGAGTGGATAAAGAAACTGTGAGAGATATATGTGATGGAATACTATTCAGCCATAAAAAAGGAATTAATTAATGGCATTCACAGCAACCTAGATGAGATTAGAGACTATCATACTAAGTGAAGTAACTCAGCAATAGAAAACCAAACATCGTATGTTCTCACTCATAAGTGGGAGCTAAGCTATGCAAAGGCAAAAGAATGATACAATGGATTTTGGGGACTCCTAGGGAAAGAGTGGGAAGGGGGTGAGGGATAAAATACTACAAATTGGGTTCCGTGTATACTGCTCCAGTGATGGGTGCACCAAAATCTCACCAATCATCACTAAAGAACTTACTCATGTAACCAAATCACCACCTGTTCCCCCAAAAACCTATGAAAATAGAAATTTTCTTAATAAAAATAAAGATAGATAGATAGATATTCTCAGATCAATCTCCAAAATGGAAAAGGAATATAAGAAGAACATAAAACAGACAAAGTAATACAGATACCCCTGAACACTATTAAACTGATCAACCTCCTCATCTACTTTTCCAGGTCACTTTCCCCACAGGGCTTGACCCTCCCACTGCAAGACATTTATATCATAATGGTGCTTGCAATGTACTGAATGCTTATGTTCCTCTAAAAGTCATACACTGAAATTCTCACCCCCAAAGTGATGGTATAAGGATGCGGAGTATTTGGGAGGTGACTAAGTCATGTGGACAGCCCCTTCCAGAATGGCATTAGTGCCCTCATAACAGAAACACAAGAAACCCCTTGCCCTTCTACCAAGTAAGCAAGAACACAGCAAGATGGCACCATTTATGAACGAGGAAGCAGGCCCTCCCCAGAGTGAATTTGTTGGCACCTTGATCTTAGACTTTCCAGCCTCGAGAACTGAGAAATCAATTTCTGTTGTTACAAGCTAACCAGTTTGTGTTATTTTCTCATAGAAGCCCAATGGACTAACTACTGTTTGACATTTTCTGGAGGGTAACATTACTCCAACACACGTTGTTGGAGCTCCCACTGTGTGCTCGGATGGTTTGGTTCTATCAACATGTAGAGACATCTGCAAGAAAGTCGGGGAAGTGGGACAGAAAAGTGAAGAAGGCTTCACTGCAGAGTGCCATATTTGCCAGGCTGAAGACTGAAACACTTTGAAATATAAATGGAAACAGGAAAGTGAGCTAAATTCATCAGTGTTTTAGATGAAAACTTTACCATAGTAGGGAGAATGAAGAGATAAAACATCAGTTGTGTTAAATGATCTGCTGCTCTGAAAAGGATGAGGAAATCTCAGCACCTTGCTCCAGTTACATCTGGTCAAAGAGCATTCTGGTTTGACTGACTACAGCTAGGAACATCCTTGGACTTGGAAAATGTCCCTGAATGTAGCTGTCTTCTTAGAGAGAACTAAATGAAGTCTCAGGGAAAAACTTTCTGCTTCACAGCCACCTTATTCTATGTTAGGTTTGTCAGTGCCATTTAGTCAGGCACTGACTAAATCTCAGGAATACCTGATGAGCAAGTTGCATTTATCGCTCAGTATAGCAAAGGATAACATATTTCATGAGGGAACCCTGAAATGTCTCAATATGAAGATGTTAGAAAGAACTTATTATAGGATTTGTGCTATGATTGGGTGATTTCGGGGAGGGTCTAAGGAAGTAGTAATTTGCTCCAACTGGATGTTGTCAGAAAGCAAGGGCAATCCTATGACTAGGGTTTCTGTTTGTTTGTTTGTTTGTTTTTTACTTTAAGTTCTGGAATACATGTGCAGAATGTGCAGGTTTGTTACATAGATACACATGTGCCATGGTGATTTGCTGTGCCTATCAACCCGTCATCTATGTTTTAAGCCCCACATGCATTCGATATTTGTATGATTAGGTATTTTAACAAATCTAATCTATAGAGAAAGCAGAGAAGAAAGAGAATAAAGCTTCTCTTTTTGCTTTTTTCTGAAAGATAACAGTCACTGGTTTTACAGAGAATGTCTGATATTTTATGGATAGCAGTAACTTTGTTTTTGTCTATGCTTAGACAAAATAATGAAGAGGTCTTGTTTTGTCTCATTTTATTACTGTCTCAGAGAGACCTTGACTGAGGTTGTATTCAGTGAGATTATGTCCAACAAGAAAATAGCTATGAGTATCAGACCAGCTTGAAAATCTTAGAGGTTTGCTATAATATCAAATAAGTTATGGATGTCTGGGGCTGTTTTTCTACCTTCGAGCTTTTAAGATTTTTTTCATTGGCCACATGGTAGACACAGTTACAGAGTTACAGACATATTATTGGTTGATTGATTAATCAGTCCATTGATTAACTAATATTTTGTTCCGCCTGTGAGAGGTTTGAAGCAAGACAAAGACACTATTTCAGTTTTCTTAGAAAAAATAAACAGAAATTAAGGAATGCCCCAAGGGAAGTAAGTAACAAGTACAGAACTGTCTCTTGACACTGTTCTCCTTTTAAAAGCAGTAAATGTGTCCTCAAGGATTGGAATATACAAGCTAACTTACTTCCTAGGAGGCTCTACTTACACCCCTCCATCCTTCAGCAAACAAAATCGGAATCCTTATCACAGTTTCCACCCTTTTTCTGCTCTCTAATTATTACCAAAAAGACTACCACTTCTCTCTAAGAAAATAAAAAAGAAACATCTGAGAACCTTCAGTTTGGGACTTTCTTTGCTGATACAGGTAAAAAAAAAAAAAATGATACAGTGTTTAGAAGAATAGAAAAGCCATAGTATAGTTGCAGAATCTAATAGCCTCTACCCACACCTCTCTTTGAATTCACCACAACACACATACAACCAGTATTTCTTAAGCTCTTACTGATCAGGCACTGGTCAAGGTACTCCATCTCATACAGTAATCTTTACAACAGCTCTTAAGGAAGGCATAATTATGCCCATTTTATAGTTAAGGAAACTAAGAGAATGTTAATTTCCTATGACGAGTGAAGAAAACTCTTGACCCTAAATCCAGGACTTTTTCTATCTTGTACAGCTGCCTACCACTTGTCCCAATCTGGAAAATTATCTTATCCTGACTTTTTAAAGTACTTTCGGGAAACAGATTACCCAACATTACAGACGTGGCAGCCCCGTCACTGAACCTGTGCGAAACAAGAGGAGAAACGTGTGTTGTGATGAGACATCTCTGGGCTGGCTGAGGAGTGGGCCAACCAAGCTAGGTGCCCAGACTTCTACTGCATGGAAGTTTGGGGGAACATTAAAACATCAGAGAAATGCCTTCGCATCACACTGCACGTGACACAGTTTGGCTCATTCAGTCATAGTCTATCTTCACCCCACTTTCTGGGGTTGACTAATTTAACAAGTAAACAGATTTTTTAAAGTAGTTTTTGTTGTTAATTAACTTGATCCAAGCAGCCTGAGGACAAAAACCCAACGTTGTGCCCATGTTCACAGTGCCCTCTACAGCCAATGAAGGGTGAGTCTGCTAGTTTTCTTTTTTTTTCTTTTTTTTTTTTTTTTTCCTTTGCTCCAGCTGGGATTTGTGGCAGGTAAACATCATAGCTTCTTCTGCACAGAAGAGATAAGTAACAAAAGGTGAGTAACAATACAGTCTGGTTAAGACTGTTAACTCAAAAAAACATAATGCCATTATGCAAAAATATAACCACCCAAAGTCATTCTGCCTGAGGTGTTTCCAAACCATGATTGGGAAAGGAAACAAAAACATGTAAAGTTTTTTTCTTCTTTTCAAGTTTCCTGCTAAACCTATCTTAACATTAGATCACTAATATCAGGTTCCACCATCTATATAACTAGAATAGGAACCAATTGACTCTGTAGACTCATATTCCCAACTCAGACAATCAAAGACCTGTTTCAACAAGACAAAATTAAACCTGATTCTATGCCTCAGCTCTATCTATCCTTGATGGCTAGGGAACTATTTTAACAGAAGTGAGAAGCAGCTACCTACTAATAATTTGAACGTTTTACTCCTGAAATTGGTAGGCTGCATTACCAAATAGCATGAATCAATGAGTTAGTTCACTAGCTCAAAAAAGAAAAGTGATTCCAAATAGTCCCAAGGGTTCTTTGTTCCACAGTCCCACAATCTGAGTCAGCCTTGCCCACAAAAAAAATTTTCATAGGAAATTTTGTGGATGTGATCCCTTTCTGGGAAATAAGAAAGTTTATTTATTATTCATTTTATGGATATTTATTGAAAGCTTTCTAAGTACAAAGCACTGTGCTAATGCCCAATCACCTCTGATTAAGTAACTTCTCAAATTGATTTCAAGCCCATGACAAAATTCTATTTGAAACTTGATGCTCAGGAAGATTCTGTTGAGTGAACCAAGAATGTTCCCCTGGTAGGGGCATATAGGAAAAGTAAAAGATACAGTAAAGAATGTCTGGTTTAAAAAATAACATGGATAACAAAATTCATCTCAACAGATAATGAACTTCCCAGAGAGGCAATAAATTACATCATGCCTTGAACTATTCTCCTAAGCCATGCTTGGGAACAGTTTTCTTTATCACTTCTGCAATATTCTCTCTTGAAAGCAGAACAGTTTTGCTATAACCACCTACTCTGAATAAAAAGTACTACCAAGAAGAGAATTATCCAGGGTAATACTACCAAAAAAGAAAAAGAAATTGTTAAAACGCAGTCTATGTATCATTCTCAAGACTCTAGTAAATACAGACCTTAATGTTAGAGAAGGATATTGACAGTAAGAACTCTAATATACTGCCAATGGTAATGAAAAATAGTGCAAAAATTATAGAAAACTTTAGCTTAATCTTCTATAGATGAAGATATACACCTCCTATGATCGAGCTAATAGAAATCCATGTACATGTGAACCAGGAGAGATAAACTATATAGCCATAGTAACATTACCCTAACAGTCCCAAACTGGAAGTAAACCAAAATATTTACCTGTTGTAGAATATTTAAATAAGTGATCGTTTGGGTCAGGCGCAGTAGCTCAGGACTGTAATTCCCAACACTGTGGGAGGCTGAGGCAGGAAGATCACTTCAGCTCAGGAGTTCCAGACCAGTCTGAGCAACATGGCAAAACCCTGTCTCCACCAAAGAACAAACAAACCACACACACACACACACACACACACACACCATAAAATTAGCCGGGCGTGGTGGCATGTGCTTGTGGTCGCAGCTATTCAGAAGGTTGAGATGGGAAGATTTCTTGAGTCCAGGTGGCTGCAGTGAGCCAAGAAGGTGCACTGCCCTCTAGCCTGAGTGACAGAGAAAGACCCTATCTCAATCTTTTTAAAAAGTATTGGTTCATTCGTACAACATAACAATATAGAGCAGTAAAAAATTGTCAGAATACAGATATATGCAACAACATGAATTTCACAAACTTATTGTTGAATCGACAAACCATTCAAAAGTATAACATTATTTCATTTATGCAAAGAACAAAAACAAGCAAGACTTAATACTGTACTATTGTTTAGAGGTGCATGCTTAGTTATTAAATTGTAAAGAAAAACAAGGAGGTGATGATCATAAAGAAGAAACAGTGTTATGATAGGTGGGAGGGAGGGACAGAGAGTGACGGGGATGGGGCATGTGAGGAGATTCTAGGACACGATACTCTATTCCTTGATCTCAGTGGTAGTTACAATGATGTTTTGTTTATTATCTTTTATTAAGATATATATTTATGCATTATGCATGTTTCCATACATTTCACAATAAGAAAACTTCTGTGTTTATTCACTGATACTGACTTGTAATGTATTTTATAGACCAACAACTATTGTCGAAGAGGACAATGTTTCAAGATTAGGCAAAAATAGTCAATATTGGCTAGACACAGGTGGCTCAGGACTGTAATCCCCACATTTTGGGTGGCCAAGCATGAGGATCAATTGAGCCCAGAAGCTTGAGACCAGCCTGTGCAATATAGGAAGACTCTTTCTCTACAAATAATTTTTTTCTTTTTTTTTTATTGCATTTTAGGTTTTGGGGTACATGTGAAGAACATGCAAGACTGTTGCATAGGTACACACATGGCAGTGTGATGTGCTGCCTTCCTCCCCATCACCTATATCTGGCATTTCTCCCCATGCTATCTCTCCCCAACTCCCCACCCCCTGCTGTCCCTACCCTATTTCCCCCCGACAGACCCCAGTGTGTAGTGCTCCCCTCCCTGTGTCCATGTGTTCTCATTGTTCAACACCCACCTATGAGTGCCACAAAATGTGGCACATATACACCATGGAATATTATGTAGCCATCAAAAACGATGAGTTCATGTCCTTTGTAGGGACATGGATGAACCTGGAAACCATCATTCTCAGCAAACTGACACAAGAACAGAAAATCAAACACCACATATTCTCACTCATAGGTGGGTGTTGAACAATGAGAACACATGGACACAGGGAGGGTAGCATCACACAAAAATTATCTTGATATGGTGGCACATGCCACATAGTGGTCCCAGCTACCAGGCAGGCTGAGGCAGGATTGCTTCAGCTGGGGAGGTTGATACTGCATCAAGCCATGATTGCACCACTGTACTCTAGCCTGGGCAACAGAGCAAAACCCTGAATCCAATATATAGATAGATATAGATATAGATATAGATGTAGATATATAGACATAGATAGATGGATATTGATATCTATTGATAGATGTGCTTATTGCATTCCCAGAGATGGTTTAAACATAAATCTGAGTTCCTATCTATCCTTTCACTGGCATCCAGTAATTGCTGGTGCTTTTACAGCTCACAGGCACATGAAAATCTTCAATACACCCAGCAACTCCAGCACCTTCACTGGCTTCATCCTCCTGGGCTTCCCTTGCCCCAGGGAGGGGCAGATCCTCCTCTTTGTGCTCTTCTCCGTTGTATACCTCCTGACCCTCATGGGCAACGGTTCCATCATCTGTGCTGTGCACTGGGATCAGAGACTCCACACCCCCATGTACATCCTGCTCGCTAACTTCTCCTTCCTGGAGATCTGGTATGTGACCTCCACAGTCCCCAACATGCTGGCCAACTTCCTCTCTGACACCAAGATCATCTCCTTCTCTGGGTGCTTCCTCCAGTTCTACTTTTTCTTCTCCTTGGGCTCTACAGAATGCTTTTTACTAGGAGCTATGGCATTTGATCGATACCTTGCCATCTGCCAGCCTCTACACTATCCAACCATTATGACCAGACATCTCTGTACCAATCTCGTGGGCAGCTGCTGGGTACTCGGTTTCATCTGGTTCGTGATTCCTATCATCATCATCTCCCAAATGTCCTTCTGTGGATCCAGGATTATTGATCACTTCCTCTGTGACCCAGGCCCTCTGTTAGCCCTCACCTGTACCAGAGCCCCTCTACTAGAGTTGACTAGCTCCACCTTAAGTTCTCTACTTCTATTTATTCCCTTTCTCTTCATCATGGGGTCATATGTTCTGGTCCTGAGAGCTGTGTTGAGGGTTCCTTCAGCATCTGGAAGAAGAAAGGCTTTCTCCACCTGTGGCTCCCACCTGGCTGTGGTTTCACTGTTCTATGGCTCAGTGATGGTCATGTATGTGAGCCCAACATCTGGGCATGAGGCTGGAATGCAGAAGATTGTGACTCTGTTCTATTCTGTGGTTACTCCCCTTATTAATCCTGTCATATACAGTCTAAGAAACAAAGAAATGAAACGTGCAATGAAGAAAATACTGAGAACATAAAATCAAGAGTCTTAGTTTAAAATATTTTCAGAGACAATTTCTTTAAAGAAACTTATATCACTCAGAAAATTGTTTATATTGTTTTTGAACTTTACACACTATAGTGTTTTATTTTCTAGAATTCATAGGGCTGCAAGATATCACAAATATGTATTCTATCTCCTTAATTTTACAAATGATAGACCTGTAAATTGAAAATATTGAGTTGAGTCTGTCGGGGAAATATAATTAAAAACAAATCTCTTACCAACCCAGAAAACTCCACAAAGGTACAAGAGAAAAAAAGCACTTTTATTATTGAATAAGCATTAAACCAGAATGTGATGCGTATCACAGACAATCCACTGAGAGACTGCAAGGACAGAAAGACATCTCACCCTTTTATATAGCAAAGTAAATACAACCCAATACGTGCATGTTCTCAAAATAAACAATAACTAGCCCTAAAGAGGATTTGACAGCACAATATGTCACACATAGTTCATCCTGGAATCACCTGGTAATTGGAGTGGCCATTGGTATTTGCTCATTGACTCTATACAAAGGAAAAATAAATTCTTATCTTTATGACAGAAAATAGTTTTGCAATTTAAAAATGAGATTGTCAAAATTAGGCTTCTACCCTTTCACAGAAACTGGGAGATGGGAGCACTAACTTCCTTGTTCGAGGTCCTTGAGAAAGACATTCCTGGGTCATAAAGCTAGCCAGAGGCTTGTTTAGCTTTTGCAAAGATTTACAGGCCAGGTGCAGTTGTTCACACCTCTAATCCCAGCACTTTGGCAGGCCGAGGCAAGAAGATTGCTTAAGGCCAGGAGTTTGAGAACAGCTTGGGCTCAAACCAGCCAAGGCAACATAGTGAGATCCATCGCTACAAAAAAAATAAATTAATTAATTAACTGGCTGTGGTAGCACACATTTGTAGCCTTAGCTACTGGGAAGGCTGAGGTGGGAAAATTGCTTGAACCCAAAAGTTCAGGGCTGCAACAAGCTATGACCTCACCATTGCAACAAGCCACGACCACACCATTGCACCCCAACCTGAGCAACAGAGTGAGAGCCCATTCCTAAGATAAAGAAAAAAGATTTACATACATCTTTCCAAAAAAAAATTTACAAGTTTTCTAAAGTAAATGCTCTATGCAAAGGGAGAGGAGAAAGTCTCTTCCTTTATTTTCAACAGGGATAATTAAGCCTTTTATTTTTTGTATTTGTATTTGCCCTTCAAGTTACACAAGGTATAACCTTAGGGCAGAATCTAAAGTTTTCCATTTCCCTTTCAGCAACAACAAGTTGACTTTATTTCTTTAATTGAGCTTATATTTCTGTCTTCCAGAACATTCTTTGTGGTAATATTATTATAGACAAAAGATGAATATCTTTGATATATCAATATATTTTCAGATCAATAAGAAAACTACCATTAGCACAACCATAAAAATTCTAGCAGGTAACATCAGAAAAACCCTTCTAGATATTGGCTTAGGCAAAGACTTCATGACCATTAGCACAATAGGAAGAGGGTCAAATATCTGAAAAAAAGCCAACAGAAAAAGCTTTTAAACAAGTAAAAGGACACTCTATTTTATCACAAGGAGAGAAAAGCAAATCAAACTATAATAAATATATGTGTTTTCTCCAAAATTAACAAAGATCAAAACTGAAGTTGGAAAAAATGGCAGTTTTTGCTAACAGAGCATATATTGGTACAACATCTATGGAGGACATTTTGCCAATAATTATCAAAATTTAAAAATCATTTCCTCTGACTCTATAACTCCAAAATCCTCAATGCTTATCTTACTGGTATACTCACACAAGAAAAATGGCACATGTACAAGAATATTGAATACTGCTTCTAATAGCAAAAGATTGGATCAATCTAAATTCCTATTGATAACTCATTAGATAAGTTAGTGTATAATCATACAGTATAATACTATACAACTGTTAAAAATGAGGATCTGTATGTGCCTTTTAATATGAGTATATCCTTAAGCTTATTGTTAAAAAGCAAGGTAGAGAAGAGTTCTCTCTCCCTCTTTTTCATATAAAGAAGAAAGACTATACAGCTATGTATATATTTATGTTCATAAATACGCAATATGTTTCTTGAAGAAGAAACTAGTAACAGGATTGCTTTTAATAGGAGAATTGGGTTTCTGAGAACAGAAAGAAGAGATATTTCCCCTTGACATACCTCTGTATTTTTAAAATGTTCTATGTGCATGTATTGCATTTAAACAACATCTAAAGTTAACATTAAAAAATAAATTTTAAAACTTTCTCACTATAAAATTAGAAACGGAAACATTTCTTCATATCTATTTGATTCTTTAGGAAACTAGGAAGAGGGCTGATTACTGATGGAAAATGAAAAAAAGAAAGCAATTGACAGACTTTTAGTGTCATCTCACTCAAATTATTTGGCTCCGTTCAGAAGAAGCAGGAAATGTCCTCCTTCCCTGAGGACCTGTGAGAGTAAATAAACTGTGAAAAACTAAAGCTGGTCATTTTTTCATCATTGTGTAACATCTTCTTCATGGCCATTTATTTATTTTAAAAATTAGACTCATTCAGTATTCTAGGCCCTGAGCTAGAGGGTGAATCATACATGTGAGTGAACAAAACACAGTTCTTTCCCCGGTGGGGCCTATAAGCCAGTGGCAGACTCAGCAAGCTGTGCTATAAACCAGGCATTATAAATTGCTATGGGAGCAAGTGGAAGAACAGCACAAATAAAAGCCAGGAGTATTAAGGCATGAGGGAGCAGGGCAAGTTCTGAAAACTGCATATAGCCAGCCTCAGGTCACTGTCTATTTAGAAGCACATCACAACACACAGAATGAAAGTATTCTATGTATACATGGAATAAGTAACCATAGAGCATTTACTGTTCATCATAATTTATAATTAGCCACACCTATTGACTTATTAATGGACATCCTTAATCAAGTAAGTATGGCTCAAAGATGCAATATAATTTACAACTCAACAATTAAATAGAGACATATAGACGGATGTAAAGAAAAAGACAGCAAGAAATAAATACGTCATTTGGATATTGAAACATGAAAATTGATATTCAAAGTATATTAAAGTTCAAATATTATACTGAAATCTAAAATATTACATTCAGAACTTGTTCTCCTTTGAGACAGAATCACATTATCTGGAATGTACCTTGTGTATCTGACCGGCTTTTATGAATTCAGTATTTAGCTTTCTTTTTAATTCCAAGGGACACACTGACATTTATTTCTATTCAAGAAAGACTTATTTAATGCAATGGATCTTTTTGTTCACAATAAGAAAAAATAGCTTTCTTTTTTGTCAATGTATATATAATAAATACTCACTGTAATAATTATCAAACAGTAAAACATAAAAAATATTTAGAAATCATCTAAAATCCCAGCACTCTGAGTAATCACCATTAATTTTAGTGAACATCTTTCATGTATTCTTTCATACACACACACACACACACACACACACTCACAAGTGCAACTGGGGGCACTGTATATGCTGATTTTTATAAACTCCTCCATTTTTTTCCTCACTACCCCCTACACCACTACCATCACTTCTTCCTCAATCTACTTTTCACTCTATCACCTTCCATCAATGCTACATAAGCAACGTTAACAATGCAGAATATTATTACATACTATTCTCCATGCTTCTAATTCTATATAAATATTTATTATCATATATCAGGTTTTTTTATTGTTTATCTTACAATATCAAATTATATCACATAGTCTTCTCTATATATTGTTTTTCCATTTAACCTTACAATACGAAAATCCCTCCAAAATAAGATTAGACATACCAGATATTTTTGCTTCATATAGTAGGCCAGAAATAGATAATTAACAAAGCCAGGGTCCTTAGACATGGCAGGAAGAACTGTTCATGACCTTGACTAATCACTCATTCCATAAATAAAATAACTGAAGATAGGTTTCAATTTCATACTGAGTAAGCTGTAATTGAGGAAGTTTAAAACTAGAGTCTTTATGGAGAATATCATTATGATAATGTGATTTATTTTCTTCATTTATACAAATGAGTCAGATGTGAGATTCACACACATCATCATATGGTTTCACAGGACATATAATATATTTATTATTTATATATTGATATGAGCAGTTGGAGCATAGCTCTTAGGATCAATGTATTTGCTCCAGGGATGTACAAAACACTGAGAATGATAATAAGAAAATTTACATAGTGCATGTTGTAACATGTGGCATAGGCATAGGGCAAGGCTGTCAGTGGCCCCACGTGTTGTGTAGTGGATGTTATAATGTGCTGCCCTGATCTTTCCTTCAGGCCTGAGGCATGCATTCCCCCAGCTGCCAGAAGCATAGTATGCTGATGACTAGATCATAGCTAAATCCCTTGCCAGAAGTTGCCCTAAGCCAAAGAGACTTGCCATTGATTTTCCTTCCTCCCCAGGGGCAGCTCACATCCAACAGCTGGTCAATACTGGTGTACAAAGGCCTGACACTTGGTGACAGCTATAAATGACCATCCCAGTTTCAGAGCCCCACATGGCATCAGCTGAGACTTTTGTTGCAGCTTCATCGCAATTCAACTTCTGCCCAATCCTATTTCATCACTCCCTTATAGGTACTGTTCCCAGGAGAACACCACAAGAAACTTTCTGCATACAAATGGTGGAATCTGTTTCCAGGGAACCCTACCTACAACACCATGTCACTTAGAAAGAAAATTTAAAAAAAAAATACATCATGGTGTGTCTCTCTTGGCTGGTCAATTTCCTTAAACATTCAATCTCTATTTTCATCAGTCACAAGGATAGGGTAGTGCAGTAGGTGGCAGATGGCCAAGTGCTGACCACTGTCCCTGACAGAGTGAACTGTGATGAAGCCATGCTAGCAATATTTCAAACTGAAGATTGCATTCATATGTTCATCGCAGAACTATTCACAATAGCAAGGACATGGAATCAACCTAGGTGTCCATTAGCAATGGGTTGGACAAAGAAAATGCAGTACATATACACCGTGGAATATGCAACCCTGAAAAAAATGAAATCATGTCCTTTTCAGCAACATGGATGCAGCTGAAGACCATTGTCCTAAACACAAGAACAGAAAACCAAATACCACATATTCTCACCTACAAGGTAAACATGGGGATCACATGGACATAAAGATGGCAACAGTAGACACTGGAAACTACCAGCAGTGGGGAAGAAAGGAAGGGCTAAAAAACTACCTACTAAGTACTACACTTACTACCTGGGTGACAGGATCAGTTACATCCCAAATCTCAGCATCACATAATAAAACCATGTAACAAACCTGCCTGTATACTTCCTGAATCTAAAATAAAAGTTAAAATTATTATTAATAATAATAATATGCTAAGCTGAATCATAGAGGTTTGTTTACCAATTTGGATCTTATGCTGTCAACAAGAAAAAAAAAATCAAAGCTGCTAAAAGAAGGAAGTGAAATTAAGCCTTTGAGGTAAAACGTCTTCCAAAGTTGGAGACAGAGGGACAGCAAATCAGTTGTACTGAAAGACCTGCATCAGGGAGGAGAAAGGCTTATACCCCAACTTCAGATGCAATGCTGGAGAAAAGCTAAAGCCCTGCTATGGTCTCTCTGGGGCCTGGCAAGTGTGCCCTGAGGAGCAACTGCTTGAGAGTCACAGGCACCAAACCCAAGCAAGAAAGAAAACGGTCTATAAGAAAATCATGGTGGTCCTGAGAGGAGATTGATCCCTGCTGTCACCACACTGCCCTCTATGCCTGAGATCTCATCGCAAATCCAGCCATCTCTTTTCTCTGAAAAATTAGAGGTAATTCTGTCCCCAAAATCCATAACTGACACCACTCACTAGAGGCGTGGTAAACAGCTTGCTGCATCACAGTCATGATACCCTGTGTTACTTTGCTAGCCTTTCCCTTGGATACCTGGTAGGTGCTCTGAGTGAGCTTGAAGACTGATTGCATCTCATATCACCCCTGACAATTTTGACGCTGGAAAAGATATTTTCTCTATTGGAAAACAAAGGCAGAAGGCAACAGGGATCTCCAGAAAGACAGGCCCCTAGAGAAAGGAAAGAATCAGCCCAGAACAGTCTCTTGACACTGTTCCTCTAGCTGGTAAATTGATCCTCAATGAGCACAGGAACGGGGCTCACTCCCTGAAGGCTTTGTTCATAATGCCTCCATTCTCCAGCAAACACCAAGAGATCTTCACCTATTTCCGCTCCTTCATTCCTTGATGGTTATCATAGAAGAGATCACCTCTCCTCTCCAGTCCAGGAAAATCAGAGAAACTTCAGGTTTGTGTTCCCCTCTTGTCCATGAAAGACGATGCAATGGACAAAGTTTCCAGGATTGGTAAGGCATGAGTTGTAATTCAAGTCCTAGGCTCCTTACTCCAAATCCATTGCTTTTCTACTATGCCTTAGCTGCCTACCACTTCTCATAAAACGGAAAGTTGTTCTTATTTTCAAGGGCATTGCAGATATTAAACAGGTGTGATGATCTCCAGTCTAAACCAAGTGAAGCAGATGGATGTGCTGTTGAGATGAGAACAATAATGCTTCCATTCAAAAATGTGCCTTTTTGAACTACCCTTGGGAAAAAAGTAAAGCATCAGAGAAATGTCTTCCTCTCGTGTATTATAGCACAAGAGCTGCCTAACTTAAAGTGGGTCTAACCCAACATTTCTGAGATATAATGAGGGTGAAGCTCTTGTTTTCTTGTTTGTAAAGTTAATTGACTCAGTCCGAGCATCCTGTATACATAAGCACAGCTGCAACACTGCTGTACCCGTATTCACACTTGCTTCTGTAACCAGGGGAATCTGCCTGACACTTTGGACAGCTCCCACTTGCCTTATGTCCTGTAAATACTGCTGCTGCTCTCTGTACAGAGGAGCTAGGTAATAAAAGGTGAGTAACATTACAATCTTGTTAGAAATATCTTTTTTCTGTCACACACTGTTAATCTAGTTAAGCATCGAATGGTGACGGCACACAGAGAATCATTTTCATACCCTTCTTGTTTTTAGAGCAGCTTAGTTAGACTCTCAAAGTTGGAAAACTGCCCTGAGGGGGAACTTGCCTGGATGTTTTGACTTTATGTATAAATGTCAAACTATACAACTGGCTTTTTTTTTTTTTTTTTTTTGAGACAGAGTTTTGCTCTGTCTATGCTGGAATGCAGCAGTGGCACAATCTTGGCTCACTGCAACCTCTGTCTCCTAGGTTTAAGATATTCTCCTGCTTCAGCCTCCCAAGTAGCTTGAATTATAGGCATGCACCACCTCGCCCCACTAATTTTTGTATTTTTAGCAGAGACAGGGTTTTACCATGTTAGTCAGGATGGTCTCAAAATCCCAACCTCAGGTGATCTGCCCGCCTTGGCTCCCCAAACAAAGTGCTGGGATTATAGGCGTGAGCCACCGTGCCCAGCCCCCAACTGGCATTTTCATCTGAGATGAAAATGTAACAACCAACATCTCTATATCCATAAAGTCCTAATATCAGGTATACTTGTGGCATACTTGGAATAGGAGTATTTTATAATGAAAAGGAATTAAAAATCATATAATCCAACTCCCACTTTATATAAATAAAATGAAGCTTATAGAGGTTAAAAGACCACTAGAACCACCAAGCAATTTTATTGCAGTACTGAAGCTAGAATTTCCATCTAGCTCTCTCTCCTAAGTTTACATCCAAAACTGTGGGACCGTAATTATCTTTAGCAGTCAGAGAAGAAGCTCTCTGGGATGGGAGGTGTTCTATCACCCACAACATTCAATTTCTCATGGCTTCCTTTGAATCGAATGCCTCTCAAGTCTAGGATAACACTCTAGTAGCCTAGGGTAATTTGGAGCCTTTCCTATATATTTCATTTCCTCAAATTTCATCTTATCTTCATTTAGAAGTTCAAATGAAGTAATTGGTAAATATCTATTGGTGTATCATCTATCTATATTCTCTATAACAGTGTAGACAATCATTTTTTTAACATGTTTGAGAAACACCTACTATCTTCCTCAGACTGTGCAGGGCACTGGCGATAAAGAGTGAACTTGAAGGTCAAGAGCAAAAAACCGGAGTCCTAAAAGTAATTGGCTGTTTCTAGAAACTGAAAGAAGGCCAGTGTTACATTGAGGAGGAGGGGTGTGCTGAAGTATTGAGGAGGAAGGGTGTACATGTTTTGTGTGTGCATGCATGTGCGTAGGGAGGAGACCGTCAGAGAGGGAAATTTCAATGGTTTTGGAAACAATCTAGCTGAAAGTTGGCCCAGAGGTCTGAGTTAGCTCAGCAGAAGAGGCTGATTCCAGCTGGCGACCTCTAGAAGTCCCCTCTGCTTCTTGTTTTCTATGGTCTTGTTTTGCTTTTTTGCTTTGGAGGGGTTTTTTTGAGGCAGAGTCTCGCTTTGTCGCCAAGGCTGGAGTGAAGTGGTGTGATCTTAGCTCACTGCAATCTCTGCCTCCTGGGTTCAAATGTTTCTTGTGCCTCAGCCTCCCAAGTAACTGGGATATCAGGTCTGTGCCACCAAGCCTGGCTAATTTGTATATTTTTAGTAGAGGCGGAGTTTAACCATGTTGGCCAGACTGGTCTGGAACTCCTGAGCTAAATTGATCTGCCCGCCTCAGCCTCCCAAAGCACTGGGATTACAGGTTCCCCTCTGTTTCTAACAGAGGCATTTGCCTCACCAAGGAGCTTCCATTGTTCCACAGCCAAATGATGTTCCTTGCTCTGTTTTCCCAGCAAATGTGTACAATAGGGGTTAGCAAACTATTGCCAATGTCTAAATCTGGCCTGCTGCCTATTCTTGTATGCCCAGCAAGTTAAGAATTGATTTTACATGTTTAATATGTTTAAAAATTGATAGAAGATAAGATTTTGTGACACATGAAAACTATATGACGTTCACATTTCAGTGGACATAATAGTTTTAATGGAACACAGGCACATACATTCACTTAGTTATTATCTAAGGTTGTATTTGCAGTACAACAGCAGAGCTGAGTAGTTTTGACAGAGTGTACAGCCCACAAGACTAAACTATTTAAGAAAATATTTGCTGACCCTGGTATTAGTATTATAGAGATAGGATCCGTCAGTACGAAAATGTTGGCTAGTGTTGAGTATAGTCCAAATATGCACACCCCTCAAAGGGACCAGAAGAGACCAGGGGATGATGTACACTCTGTTACCCTCTGCTTGCTAGTGTTTTCTCCACTGAATCTTTATTTTATATTTGCAGTGCTTGTGTTAGTGAAGCATGTTTGTGCCCCCTTGGTACAACAGTGTGTGTGTGTGCGTGTGTCTGTGAGAAAGTTTGAGTAAGAGAATCATGAGACGATGTCGGAAGTGTTAAGAAGGCTGAAATCGGGCCGGGCACGGTGGCTCACGCCTGTAATCCCAGCACTTTGGGAGGCCGAGGCAGGTGGATCATGAGGTCAAGAGATCGAGACCATCCTGGTCAACACGGTGAAACCCCGTCTCTACTAAAAATACAAAAAATTAGCTGGGCATAGTGGCGCATGCCTGTAATCCCAGCTACTCAGGAGGCTGAGGCAGGAGAATTGCCTGAAACCAGGAGGCGGAGGTTGCGGTGAGCCAAGATCGCACCATTGCACTCCAGCCCGGGTAACAAGAGCGAAACTCTGTCTCAAAAAAAAAAAAAAAAAAAAAGGCTGAAATCAAAGATCACAGTTTGAAAGTTTTATTTTATTCCAAGAGCATTGGGAAGCTAATTGAATCTATGTGCAAGGAAAGGAACTGGTCTGATTTTCTTTCTTTAAGGAGTCACTCTGGCTGTGGCATGGAAAACAAGTTGCATTTTGCTCAAAGCGATAGGAAGAGATTTTTAAAAAGAAGAAAAAAGAAAAAAAAAAAAAAAACAAGTTACAGATGGGCAAGAGTGAAAACAGGAAGCCAGTTAGAACAGCATCACAGGGTCCGGGGAGAAAAGATGATGATTTGATCTAGGATGTTGGCAGTGGAGATGGGGAGAAGTGAGCAGATATGAGACTTATTTCTGAGACAAAACTATAAGGAATTGTTTATGAATGGGATGTGAGGGTAGAGGAAAAGGAGATACTACACTGAAATGAGTCCCATCAAAAAAACAGTTCATTAACCATTTAATCCGAGAAGTCAAATTATTAGATTGTTGAGTGGATGCTTACTCCTAAAATAAAATGTTAGGAACACTGGCAAAAAAAATCATGGTGAAAAATACCTAAGCATTATTAATAAGAGTGTTCTTACTTGATCACAATAAAGTTATACTCCTCTGAATTAGTACAACTTATATACACTAAATCTTCTTTAGAATCTGTAAAGAACCTTCACACATCATAGTAGAATTCTTTTTTGTGTGTTTTTATTCATTAGTAATTCATTAGTTTTATTCCTTTACATGAGTGGCTCATGTGAAGTTAATATAACTTTTAAAACACCCTATAAAGGCAAAGCTGTGACATAAAAATTACTAAATGCTTAATCTCCTTGATCATGAGTGAAACTGGTGCAGAGTGACTTTATTTTAAAAAGTCATTAGACCTGTCTGCCGTCTGCTTTCAATTTCCTTTATAAAAGATAAATATGCAGTTTTAGAAGTTTATGGGGCCCCTAAACAAATGACTAAATGCAGAGAAGCCGAAAATAAAAAACAAACTTATAGAAAATGGAAGTTTATGGTGCAGGTACCAGAACCTATTCCACCCTACTCCCACCAAGAGCCAAGTACCTTAAATCCTTATTTCATTATATACGTTAAAATAGAGTCTGGCAGAACCTGTGGGGACTCTTTTGTCTCCAAGCATCCCCCATGTCATGGGAATTAGGGAATCCTGAGTTACAAATGACTTAGAGGGTGTTTTAAAACATGGGGCTGGGCACGGTGGCTCACACCTGTAATCCCAGCACTTTGGGAGGCCCAGGTGGGTGGATCACTGTAGGTCAGAAGTTCAAGACCAGCCTGGCCAATATGCCATGAAACCTATCTATAGTAAAAATGTAAAAATTAATCAGGCATGATGATGTGTGCCTGTACTCCCAGCTACTCAGGAGGCTGAGGCACGAAAATCGCTTGAAACCAGTAGGTGAAGGTTGCAGTGAGCCGAGATCGCTCCACTGCACTCCAGCCTGGATGACACAGGAAGACTCCATCTCAATAAATAAATAAATAAATCATTGTGTATTATGTGAAAATTACTCCCTTAGTTTACTCCAACACCAACAAAACTGTATTCTTCCAACATAAACCTCTAAGCACTCACATCTGTGCTTGAGAAGGATGTCAACTTGGAGCCGACATCTTTTGATTTTAGTCTTGTAAGTTTTACAGAATTTAAATATTCTAGTAAGAAATTAGTAGACTCTGCAGGGGAGAAAAAATAATTTCTTCTATCTCTCTAAGTTCTTCAGCTGAGGCCTCATAAATAAGACTGACAAAACACAAATCAACAAGAGAAAAACAAACATTACTTTATGAGCATATGCATCATAAATACACATGTGAGCGCTGGGAGATGAGTAACTCAAAGGTATGGCTAGACGTTAGGCTTACATAGCGTCTTAACTAAAAAATAACACATTTTTAGAGAAGCGATAAGAAAACGAAAAAGGACTTTACAATTCTAGGGTGGGAAATTGTGAGAAAATAAGTATTATGGGCAAACTAATGGAAGATACAGGCTAAAGTTGGTGAAATTGTTACATAGATTCCTCTGGTGCCATCTCCAGGCTGAAAGGGTTTAGAGTTGTCTCTGGTAATTTTACCTATCCTGGTAGAGAAGGGAGGAAGGCCATTCTGAAAGTTATGTCCTGCTTTTATGCAAATAATAGGGGGAAGACAGAGAGCTTCACTTGTACCTGCTTGTTCTCAATTGCCTTCAGCTGAAAATAATCTTATGCCAAAACGGCATATTTGGGGGCAGCGGATTCTGCTACCTTAAACCTTCCTGGGTCCCGGTACAAACTTCAAAAAGCAAAACGTGGACCTAGCATAGAAAGAGGGACACAGACTAATTCTTTAGGTTGCTCATTTATGCACTTATTTAGAAAGGGCTCTAACTGCTTCCAAGGCCTGAGTACGTCATTGTTTAACAAAGGTATTCTAACTCATTTAAAACAAATTAAAGGCATTGTGCAGATATTCAGCCTTCAAAAGCCACTCTGCCTGGAGATGTTCCCAAGTGGTTACTGGCAGATGGACCACAGTTTTAGCCTGATATCGCCTACAAACCCACTATTATTTAGAATCCCATGTCATCCGTTATATCCAAAATTTGTATTATGGGAAGAGAATTAATTATATCTTTAACTATAGTCTAGGCAAATTTATATATATGTTTTCAAGGAAAGCACAGATGTGTTTCAGGATGGCCAGTGGACAATTCTTTCAGCCTGATCTACTGAGGATGGCTAGGACCGCTGTCCTAACACAAAAGAAACTGACAACAGCTCATTTCCTCTAATTGACCTGACTGTGTTACTTATGAAACAAATGAATAATATTATTAAGTTAATAAGTTAACCACTTAAATTAGAATAAGGCCAGTGTCAAAAGTTACATAAAAGAAGCGATCGAAATAGTTTTATGGGCTCATATTGCATGGCTACACAGTTTCACTCAGTCTCTGTCACAAAAAGCTGCAATGATTTCACCTTTTGAAAATGAAATTCCATTTGTGTAAGAGTATAAACACATATTCTATTATATATTTACATACAGGCTTTTAAAGGAGAGTATTGTAAATGTGCCTGAAAATTATATTAGACTTTACACCTAATAAAGTATATATAACAGCTTATCAGTTTTGATCAAAAGTTTTCTTAAGCCTATGGTAAAATGTGAATGTGAGCAAAGAATCAAGATCAGTATGTCAGTTTTAAAGATAAAAGTGAGTATTGACGTATCTGCATTCTATTTTTTAATCTGTATTTTTATTTCAATAGTTCATGTATGCATTTTCTTTCTCAAAATTATGTAAATATAAATCTGATTCCCTATGTATGTTCGCACTGGCATCCAGTAATTGCTGGTGCTTTTACAGCTCACAGGCACATGAAAATCTTCAATACCCCCAGCAACTCCAGCACCTTCACTGGCTTCATCCTCCTGGGCTTCCCTTGCCCCAGGGAGGGGCAGATCCTCCTCTTTGTGCTCTTCTCTGTTGTATACCTCCTGACCCTCATGGGCAACGGTTCCATCATCTGTGCTGTGCACTGGGATCAGAGACTCCACACCCCCATGTACATCCTGCTCACTAACTTCTCCTTCCTGGAGATCTGGTATGTGACCTCCACAGTCCCCAACATGCTGGCCAACTTCCTCTCTGACACCAAGATCATCTCCTTCTCTGGGTGCTTCCTCCAGTTCTACTTTTTCTTCTCCTTGGGCGCTACAGAATGCTTCTTCCTGGCAGTTATGGCATTTGATCGATACCTTGCCATCTGCCAGCCTCTACACTATCCAACCATTATGACCAGACATCTCTGCAACATTCTTGTGGGCAGCTGCTGGGTGCTTGGTTTCTTATGGTTCTTGATTCCTATCAGTATCATTTCTCAAATGACCTTCTGTGGATCCAGGATTATTGATCACTTCCTATGTGACCCAGTTCCTCTTCTAACAC
This sequence comes from Aotus nancymaae, assembly GCF_030222135.1. Classification (NCBI taxonomy): domain Eukaryota; kingdom Metazoa; phylum Chordata; class Mammalia; order Primates; family Aotidae; genus Aotus; species Aotus nancymaae. The sequence continues at coordinate 32,950,282 of NW_026988422.1, read as the reverse complement.
TCACCTGCAAAAAAGCCCCTGTGATAGAGCTTGTCTTCAATATCTTAACTCCTCTGCCTGTCTTTATGCTCTTTCTCTTCATCGTGGGGTCCTATGCTCTGGTCCTGAGAGCTGTGTTGAGGGTCCCTTCAGCAGCTGGGAGAAGAAAGTCTTTCTCCACCCGTGGGTCTCACCTGGCTGTGGTTTCACTATTCTATGGTTCAGTAATAGTCATGTATGGGAGCCCAACATCTACGCATGAAGCTAGAAAGCAGAAGACTGTGACTCTGTTTTATTCTGTTGTTACCCCCGTTCCTTAACCCTATGATATATAGTCTTAGGAACAAAGAGATAAAAAAAGCTCTGAAGAAATTTTGGGGATCATAAAATGTTAATGAAAAAGTCCTTGTGTAACTAATCTTCTCTTTAATTTTGGGGTTTAAAAAAAAACTGGTTTTATATAGTTAATTATCATCTTTTTTTTTTTTATCCTGAGTAGTTGAGTTCTCTCTGCCCCCTTCCTCCTCCTCCTTCTCCTCCTCCCCCGACATATCTCTACAAGTTGTAACCTGGCATGCCTGCTCTCCAAAGCCAGAAATATGACAAATATTCAGATAAGCCGATGGAATTGAAAAGTGCAGGTTTATTGCTTTGCCTATGAGAACTGCAGAGCACACTTCAGAATGTGAGGTGTGCCTCTCTCAGTTTTGCTTGTAGTACAAATTCTGCACCTAGCAACGCACCAAGAACTCAGGAAATGCTTAATAACTTTTTGCAGAATGAATTAATGCATCTTATTTTAATGTATTATGACAAGTTCATTCTTTTTTTTTTTTGAAAGGAAAAAAGAAAAAAAAGGAAGAAAGAAAGAGAGAAAGAAAAAAAGAATGAAGGAGAGGAAGAAAAAGAAAGAGAAAGAGGGAGAGAGAACAGGAGTATTGCTTTATTACCCAGGCTAGAATACAGTCTAAAAATGGAAATTGAAAACCTCTTTTATGACAATAATTGTGCTTAACAATGGAGACAGGAAGGAATAAGGGAAGAAGAAAACAAGCAGCCAACCAATATTTCATTTAAACCTATGAAATGCTATGCGATTACTGAGGAGTGATTTACTTCCAATTATGTAGTCACTTTTGGAATAGGTGTGATGTGGTACTGATAAGAATGTATGTTTTGTGTATTTGAAGTGGAGAGTTCTATAAATGTTTATTAAGTTTACTTGTTCTGGGTCTGAGTTCAAGTCCTGGATATCCTTGTTTCCAGGATATCAATAAGATGAACAATAATTGTTCATCTTATTGGCCAAAGCTAAAACACCTGTGAGCATGTTTCTATTATTTCTTCTTTCAGATCTCAATTATTTGCCCAGTTGTCTAGCATGCCTCAAGGTTTTTTAATTGACTGCTGGGCTTTATATTTTAAAAACTATAAAGATAATGTGTGCAGTCATGAAGGTTAACTTTTCTTCTAGCAAGTAGATGGAATAGAGGCAGATCACACTGATTCTATTTAAGCACTACTTCTATGTGTTTTTAAAATGGTCTGTGCTAGTTTCAGTTATACTCCCAGGTTGTGGTTTTTACTGCAGGAACATAGCCTTTCTGAGACCTCAGGTGCAAATCTGGAGTGTTTAGAAGGCCCCTCCACTTCAGCTGATTCTGGTCTCCTATTTCAGTACTTCTTGAACCCCATCACCTTTGAAACTTCTGCTTTGCTCTTTACACTCTCAGCTTTAGTTTCTGCTAGCTATTTTGAGGTCTCACCATGTACACATACAGCTTAGAAATCCAAAAACGCCTTGAAGAGAAATTGCATCACATTTTTAGCACAGTTTCTGTGGTCCTCCCTCTCCAGGATTTGTTTCTCAAATGCCAGCTGCTTTGGTGACTGAAAACACCAAATTCTCTACCTTCTCAGTTCAGTAAAACTACTGCTTTCTGCTCAAGCTTTATTCCTCCTTTCCCCTCTTCTTTCCCAAATGCCTCCACATCCTCATACTCTCCCAACCATTAAATGGTCAAATATCCTCAGGGAAAAACACATGGTGAATGTGAAACTCACCTCCCTTTTCTTCCTTTTATCTTGGACCGTAGCCCATGAAGTCTTGCCTACGTCAGTTGCTCTGAGTGCCTTCAAATAATTGTTTTATGCATTTTTGTCCAGATTTTACTTTTGATGTAAGTTACTTTTGGTTTAATACAAGTTTTTCAATCATGACCAGAAAGTTTTTTCTATTCTGTCTAGATTCTATACATTCTCACTTCTTCCTTCACTTTCACAAGATGATCATGTAGCATGTGTGTTCAAAAGTCCACAAATTGGAGAGAGAGGTGGATATAGAGGCCAGCATAAACACATATCTGGGATGCAGACCTGCTTTTCTTTTCATTGCAAGCAGGAAAGAATCCCTAAGGACTCTTCCACTGCAAGAAGCAGGGGAAAGGTTACTTATGGTAAATAAAATAAATGATAAAACCAGGACCACAGATTTAGGCCTTTTTTTTAATGGAAGGCACCCAATAATTATAGATAGGTAAAAATAGTTACTCAGAATTTGTATTAGAAGCTTGGGCTAGTTCTCCTTGAAATTTTTCCTAGGCTTGGACTGAAAGGTCATGCCAAGATTGAAGTGTCTTCACTAATCCAAATGCCTATTTTTCAGGTGAAATAAACAGGAATTCAAAATCAGGAAGCAATTTTGCTGAGGATAATGATTTTAAGAATTACAAAAAAAAAAAAGTTTCTATCCACCACCCTTTTAACTAGTCCAAGTTCCCTTTTCTTTGAAAAGTAACCCTGAATTTCTCTTTAGGACTTCTCACTTATTTGCCAGTCATATCACAATAAGGTTGTTTTCTTAATACACATGAAGCTCTGTAAAATAGTAAGAGAACAGAACAGCATCCCAATAAGAAAATGAGCAAAAGGATATAAACGAGTAACATCCAGAAAGATTCTTAAATATGTGGAAAGGGTACTAATTCATAAAAAGATAAAAGAATAACCCTATAAATATATCTCACTTTTTACCTATTAAATTGACAAAGATCAAGAAGTTTGATAACACATTGTATGTCTGAGGACTGTGAAATGGATTCTGTCACACTCACCTGGTGGGCGTATAAGTTTTACAAACTCTATATAGGGTGACAAGGCAACCTCTCTCAAAATTTCAAAGGCACATACCCTTTAAAATAGCACCTCAACTTTTAAGGCGCTTAGACTACAGATATTTTGACACACGTGGGAAATTATGAAAGTACAGGAATATTCACCGCAGCATTGTTGTAATAACAAAATACTAAGAAAAACATCAGTTCCCATTAATAGAAGACTAGCAAAATGAGCTATGGTGCATTATACTCATACCATGGAATACTATGTCTTCAATTTACAAACTATGAAACAGTTCCATATGCAGTGATATATAATATGTCCAAGACATAGTGTTAAGTGGAAAAAGCAAAGTGAATTGTAGTTGCCTTCCATGGAAATGTGTATATCTCCAGAAAGAGCTCCAAGAAACTGATAAAAAGGGTTGCTTCAAGCGAGAAGAATTTGGTGTCTAAGGTACAAGAAAGTAAAGGAGACTTTTTTCATAACCCCTTTTGTGCTTTCAAATTCTTTACTAGGTGCCCATATTATTTATTTAAAAAATAAATAAAACATATTTTGTTAAAATTTTTTATTTCCATAGGTTATTGGGGAACAGGTGGTGTTTCGTTATATGAGTGAGTTCTTTAGTTAAACAAAAAACAATTTTCTAGGGGAACTTTCTGATCATTAGATTTGGAAAACCATTTTTTCCCACAATTATAGATTTCCTTAGGAACCTGTTTATTGATAGAAAAGTTGAAGTGGGGTCTTCAGAGCCCCTTAACATCACTTCACTCAAACAGTTTGGTACTTTAGAAAAAACCTGAGCTATGTCTTCCTCATCTTAGGGCTTGTGCAAATATCCTGTTATAAAACTTTAACTAGTTTTATCACATTTATATTTAAACATCATCTTCCTTATTTTTCAATTATTGATTTTTACTGCCATTGTTCAGTACTTACAATGTACCAAACATTGAGCCAGGAAATGAGTTTGAGCCAAAGGTATGTAAGACACATTTTCTTCTCTCATAGGATTCACAGTCTCGTGATAGAGATACAATTTGCAAGGTTTTCTTTTTGTTAAGTAAAAAAAGTTCAGTGAGAGGTGAAGGCCTAATTATAATTAAGTAATCTATCCCGTGGAAGCTCATAGGAAGCTGCATGTGAGTAAGCATAGAGTTTCTGTGAAAGAGGTTATAAGCACAGCATAGGCATTGTCTTTTCGCAAGTGCACCTCAGGTTACAGAACAGAAGTGCTTCAAGAAATTATCTTACACCATCATATAATCAACCACCCCTAGTGGTTACTACAAAGGTCCCAGAGACAAAGCAAGTTTGACTCTAAAATATAATACAGGCCGCGTGCGGTGGCTCATGCCTGTAATACCAGCACTTTGGGAGGCCAAGGCAGGTGGATCACCTGAAGTCAGGAATTCGCGACTAGCCTGGCCACCATGGTGAAAGCCTGTGTCTAATAAAAATGCAAAAGAATTAGCTGGGCATGGTGGTGCATGCCTGTAATCCCAGCTACTCGCGAGGTTGAGGCCGGAGAATCACTTGAACCTGTAAGACAGAGGTTGCAGTAAGCTGAGATCATGCCATTGTACTCCAGCCTGGGCAACAAGAGCAAAACTCCATCTCAAAATAATAATAATAATAATAATATAAACTGAAGACCAAAGAGAGATATTATTTAAAATGTTAAGTAAATACCGATTTTCATAATGGAAAGTTGAATTGCTTCAATCTACCATCTTGTTGAAAACAAATAAAAATACTAAATTAAAAAAAAAAAACTTAAAAACATTGACAATCTGAAAAGAGACCAGAAAATGCTAAGTCATTTTTTATGAAAGCCTGAGAGGTGAGCACTAAGGCCATTTAGGCTGTAGTTCAAATCCTTATGCTTCAGGACAATGCCTAGCTAAGGAGATGGAAATAGGAACCTGGGGCAGGGTCGGGGAAAGGGGGAAACAGGTCACAGAAAGCTGCTGCCCTAATGGTCTTCATCCTCAGGTAAGGATGAACCAGAGCTAGAGCTGATGCCACTCAGAAGGGAATCAGAAATAAGTCATCCCTGGAAGCTTGTGGCCATGGTTCAGCTCTTGTTTGAATTCATAAATACCATTTTCTTCAATTTCATTATACTGGCTGTAATCTATTTTATTTTATTTTATTTTATTTTAATTTTGGTTCAAAGGTGTTAGACTTTCTTTTGCTGTTGTAGTTTGGGGTTTGGGGTTTTTTTAGACAGTGTCTCCCTCTGTCACCCAGGCTGGAGTAGAGTGGTTTGATCACAGCTCATTGCAGCCTCAACCTCTTGGGCTCAAGCAATCCTCCCACCTTAGCCTCTCAAGTAGCTGGGACCACAGGCACATGCCACCATGCCTGGCTAATTTTTTTTTTTTTTTTTTTGGTAGAAATTGGGTCTCTCTATGTTGCGCAGTCTGTGGGCTTGCTTTTAAAGACTTTGCCATTCTCTTCCCTTTGTTTTATGAATTGACACGCTTCAAAATTTCTAAGTAAAATATTTTAATCCTCCAGCCTAGGCTGTATGTTAGGTCACAAAATAGCCTTAATCATTTTGAAAGATTAAAATCATACCTATCTTTCTCAAATCACAATGGACTAAAACTGTAAATCAACAGCAAAGGAAAACTAAAATCTCCACAAATATGTGGATATTCAACAACACACTCTAAAGCAAGCGATGAGTCACAGAAGAAGTCACAAGGGAAATTATAAAGTATCTTGAGACAAATAAAAATGACAACACAACATACCAAAATTTACAAGATGAAAAGAAAGCAGTGCTAAGAGAGAAATTTATAGCTATAAAGGCTTACATTATAAAAGAAGAAAAATCTCAACTCAACAACCTAACTTTACACCATAAGAAACTACAAAAGGAAGAACAAACTAAATTCAAAGCTAGCAAATGGTAGGAAATAATGAAGACTACGGCAGGGATAAATAAAGTAGAAAATAGAAAACAGTAGAGAAAATGAACAAAACCAAAAGTTTGTTATTCAAAAAGATGAACTAAGTGGACAAGACTTTAGCTAGATTCAGGAAAAAAGAAGACACAACATAAATTAGAAATGAAAGTGAGGACATTACAACTAATTTTCTAGAAATCAGTTTTTAGAACTTTTCCTACGAACAAAAAAAAGTTATCTGGAGTTCCACATAGACATCTCATCACTGCCTTTCAAAACGTTCTTATTGCCTTTGCTCTGGGGCCCAATTTGCCCTAAACTACATGAAAACTATAGATGGAAGAAAAGATGCTATAACAAGGACTCTTGAGGGAGTCATAAACCAGCCCAAGGGAAGACTGAAGACATCACAACAATCTCCAAGATAAAACTTTAATTGCACCCCTGAATCGCAATGACACTCACTTCTTCATCACCTGCACCCTCCTTCTGAAATCTCTTCATGAGGTTCATATGCCACTGCTTTCAGCTATTTTGCCACAAAAGTAATTAATATATAAAACTCGCCTGTTGACCTTTCTCTGCTGGATGAGACAATTGGAAGTTCTGGGTGCCTGGAGGTGATTGAGGTCCTGCATGTAGCCCTTGATGAAAATACCACCCTGTCAGTTGAGGCCCACATCTCAAGGGCTGACCATAGGAGGAGTGTGCTTCTTTCCTGTGGCTACAACTATTGCCCAACAGAATTATCCTATTGCCATAACTGTTTCTTTTGAGCTCTTCAGGAATGCCTTTATAATATTAACATATTTTTGCAAAATTCTGTGAATTTCTAGACGTGATTTCATGCACAGCATCTCCAGTATTATAATAAGTGTTACAATGAACTCTTGACACCTGTGCCCAGCTACCCAGATCTTCCTCAGCTGAACACTTCCTTAAACGTTCTGGCCTAATAATTTGCAAAGGAATGCCTCATTATTCAGAAATTTGATAAATTACATAATTTGGCATTAGAAGACTGCTTGATGTCATGCTTAATAACTCACTTTCTACAATGCCCCTGATTAAATACAACTTATTCCCATTACTTTTATGCACATCCCAGGAAATGTAATGCCCTTTAATACTTTATTTTCTGCCTTTTGAATTATTAACACTGCTGTGTTTTTATATCTTCTTCCTTTATGTCAGACCAAGCTGTATATTTCTAAGTGCCAGAATACACAAGAGGGTCGAAAAAATTAATCTGAACAACTAAAAGGAGCTGCCCACAGCTTCGCTATGAGATAAATGGGAACTGAGTGACTTTTTAATCTAGTCATTTAGGTTCACTTAGATTCACTGGATGGGTGCAAAGCCTCACACCTGTAATCCCAACACTTTGAGGGGCCAAGAGTTCTCCAGGATGAGAACCTTTCTCTACAAAACATTTCACAATTAACCTGGCATGGTGGCATATGTCTATCATCCCAGCTACTCAGAGGGTTGAGGCAGTAGGATCGCTTCAGCTTGGGAGGTCAAGGCTGCAATGAACTATGATCCCACCACTGCCCTCCAGTGTGGGTGAAAGAGTAAGGCCCTGTCTCAAAAATAAATGAATAAATATTAAAAATAAATTTATTGTTTTTCATTTAGGTTTTAAATGATTATGCTAAAAAATTACACTAGTTACTTTGTCATTATATTTATTAGTAGTAGTCTTATGAACACTAATAGCTATAAATGTTGCAGGTCCTCATATATTCCAGGAACTGTACTAGGCACTACAACATGTACTAGGAAACTGTACTTCAACAATATTTTCACAAAAGCTCAGCAAAATAGATGGTATCTTGCCACAGGCACATAGTATGTTGTACAGTATTTGAACCCAAGTCAATCTTACTTTATCATTTATTTTCTTTTAAGTAAAGTATATAACAGGATTACTTTGTTAAGTATTACTGGAGTGAGTCAATCAGTTGTGAACCTAATATAACTGTGGTATGTCACCACATACACTACTACAGTGAGTGTTCTCTTCCTTCCTCACCAAACTATGTGCTTACCTCCTAAAACTATGCTCCCAGTTCTTCCTAAGGAGCAGCTCATTTTTCTTTCTAGTTCATATGTGTGGCTGCTGCATCCCACCACTGTACTATCCAAATTTATGTGGTAACATCCAGCATTTACAATCATCTCCGATATGTACAATTCAGTGTTGAAAAATTGAGAAGGAAAACTGGCCAGGTGTGGTGGTTCATGCCTGTAATCCCAGCACTTTGGGAGGCCTAGGCAGGTGGATCACTTGAGGTCAGGGGTTCGAGACCAGCCTGGCCAACATGGCAAAACCTTATCCCTGCCAGGTGTGGAGGCTCAAGCCTGTAATCCCAGCACTTTGGGAGGCCAAGGCAGGCAGATCACGAGGTCAGGAGATCAAGACCAGCTGGCTAACATGGTGAAACCCTGTCTCTACTAAAAATACAAAAAATTAGTCAGGCATGGTGGCACAAGCCTGTAATCCCAGCTACTCGGGAGGCTGAGGCAGGAGAATCACTTGAACCCGGGAAGCAGAGGTTGCAGTGAGCCAAGATCACGCCACTGCACTCCAGCCTGGGTGACAGAGCAAGACTCTGTCTCAGAAAAAAAAAAAAACTTTATCCCTACTAAATATACAAAAAACTAGCCAGGCATAGTGGCTCATGCCTGTAATTCCAGCTACTCAGAAGGCTGAAGTAGGGGAATTGCTTGAACCCAGGGGACAAAAGTTACAGTGAGCCAAGATTGCACCACTGCACTCCAGCCTGGGTGAAGGAGTGAGATTCTCTCTCTCAATCTCTCTCTCTCTCTGTGTGTGTGTGTGTGTGTGTGTGTGTGTGTGTGTAAACTTTGAGAAAGAAAATCAACATGATTTGGAGATTGACTGCATATAGGAAGTGACAGAATTAAATGGTTCCTTCAGTGTTTCTCAAGTTTCTGGCTTTAGCAAATGCTAAATGGATTGGTGACTGAAGAGTGGAGCCATTTGCCAAGTAGCAAGTACAAAGTGGGAGCCCTTACAAAGAAAAAGATGGAATAAAGACAAATACTGAGCAAAACTGTGACTACATGTTTGAAAATATAAATGACTAGAGAAGCCAATATTTAGAGTAGATGCTCAAAACTGATTTCCACCTTGAGAAAGATGTCAGAAAAAGTAGTTATTTTACTGCTAATTCTTGGTTTAAAAATTAAGTCGGCTAACAGATGCTCTAGTAGAAATAATTAACTATGGGAGGGAAAAAGAAATACAAACAGCCACTTTGCTGACTTTCATAGAGGATAATGGTTCTCAGCTTTCAAAATTACAAAGGGAAGACAGCATTCTTAAAAATAATCCACTGATGGAGAATATCCGAAAAATGTAGATTCTATTGTTATAACCCTAATTTTAAAGAAATTTGGGATCATTAGCATTGTTGATTTGTAGCTTCTGAATAAAAGTTAGGAGTCAGTGGATGGGTTACTGCAAACTACTTGCCAAATAGCCAACACAGGTAGCTTGCATAGCTTTCCTACAAGTTTTTCAGAAAACAAAACAATTTATATAACTGGTATGTTCTGTCATCTCTGTATCCCTGGAATTCACAAACAATTCAGAGACAAGCATTGTGATGGGGTTTGCTCTCCTTGGCCTTCCTGGTTGTCAGTAGATGCAAAGTTTCCTCTTCTCACTGTTCTTTGTGATCTATGTATTTACCATGATAAGAAACGGGACCATTGTCTGTGCTTCGAGATTGGACAAATGGCTCCAAACCCCAATGTATATTCTCCTAGGAAACTTTGCTTTTCTTGAAATCTGGTACGTTACCTCCACTGTATCCAACATGCTAGTCAACTTCCTCTCAGAGACAAAAACAATCTCCTTTATTGGCTGTTTCCTCCAGTTCTATTTTTTTACTTCCCTTGGTACAATAGAAGCATACTTCCTCTGCATCATGGTATATGATCAGTACCTCGCTATCTGCCGCCCCCTGCACTACCCCACCATCATGACCCCACAACTCTGCTACATCTTGATGTCTTTTTGCTGGGTGTTCGGGTTCCTCAGTTACTCCATCTCCACTGTGCAACTCTCTCAATTGCCTTTCTGTGGCCCCAACATCATCAATCACTTTGTGTGTGACATGGACCCACTGATGGGTCTGTCTTGTGCCCCTGCTCCTATCACTAAGATCATCTTCTATACCCTGAGCTCCCCCATTATCATGCTTACTCTTCTGTACATCTGTGGTTCCTACTTGGTTTTGCTGACAGCTGTATTAAAAGTCCCTTCAGCAGCTGGCCAGCAGAAAGCCCTTTCCACCTGTGGATCTCATCTAACAGTGGTGTGTTTATTCTTTGGGGCCCTATTGGCAATGTATGTGAGCCCCACAACTGATAACCCAGCTGTAATTCAGCAGATTATAACTTTGTTCTATTCTGTGGTGACCCCATTCTTAACCCCCCTGATTTACATACAGCTTATGAAACAAGGAGATGAAGGCTGTGTTGAAGAAAGTCTTGAGGATAGAATGAGAATAAAGTCATCTACAAGAGACCAAGCAAACCATTGTCCAGACATAAAAGATTAATTAAGAAATACCTGATTTTCTGATTCTACTTCTCCATTACACACTTTAAAGGCGAAATTTTCTCAGCAAGGTCCCTCTTTGTTTTATTTCTCAACTAACCTGGCAGAGCTAAACCATAGTTGATTCATATTCCATTCCAAATGAAACAACCGTATTTTCAACACAGGTGACTCCAATAGATGATATATGAGGGTATTTTATCTGTCCTATTTCATACTGTATAGTTTTGATTACTAGAAATAGGACTGGAAGATAGAAGAGCAGTTATACTTAAGGTATTTCTTAAGACTGTTCAATATGTTTAAAGTGAAGAAAGAATCAAATTTAAATATCTAATGAATACAGAACCGAAGGATTTAGTAACAGAACAATTTTCTTGCCCCTCCACCCCTTGGCTCTTGATGGTTGAAAGTCTTCCAGACAAGGACAAACTGAAAGTTTAATCCTTATGTAAGCAGCATATGTTTTAACATCACATAAAATAGTAAAATCGTAAAAAAAAAAATAAAATAAAATAGTAAAATCGTGGTCATTCTTTTCTTCAGCAAATATTAATTGAACGCCTATTACGTCCTAAGCACTAGATATATACCATGACCGAAAGAGTCAAAATCACTATCTACCAGGGGTTTACACTCTCATAAGGGAGAGACAGACAATAAAAAAAATAAGCAAAATATATAGCATATCAGAAAGTAATAAGTGCTATGCCAAAAGGGCAGAGGACAGGAAGTGTGGAAGAAAGAAAAGAGCTGTCATCGTTAAACAGGATGATCAGGGAGGCTACACTGAGAAGGCAATATTTAAGCAAATGCTTGAAGCAGATGAGGGAATGAGCCAGGTAGACAGTGAGAGAAGAGCCTTCCAAAGAGAGGGAAGCAAATTATCTTTAAGATCTGGAGACACCATCGTATCCAAGTAACAGCAAGAAGGTTGGTCTGACTGGAGTAAAGAGTTTAAGGCCAGGCTCGGTGGCTCACACCTGTAATCCCAGCACTCTGGGAGACTGAGGTGGGTGGATCACGAGGTCAGGAGTTCAAGACCATCCTGACCAACATGGTGAAAACCCATCTCTACTAAAAATACAAAAATTAGCTGGGTGTGGTGGCGTGTGCCTGTAATCCCAGCTACTCAGGAGGCTGACGCAGGAGAATCGCTTGAACCCAGGAGGCAGAGGTTGCAGTGAGCTGAGATTGCACCACTGCACTCCAGCCTGGGTGACAGAGTGAGACTCCGTCTCAAAAAAAAAAATGCACATGTACCCCAGAACTTAAAGTACAATAAAAAAAAAAATTAATTTTAAAAATAAAAAATAAAACTCAAAACAAAAAAGAGTTTAAAAGGAAGAGTATTAGAGACGAAGTCAGGGAGTGAACAGGGTTCCAAATTCTGTGGGACCTTGTAAAATATAGTAATAACTCTTTTAAAAACATTATAAATTGACAAATTATAATTGTGTATTTATATGGGGTACAAAGTGATACTATGATTATGAACATAATGTAGAATAATTAAATCAGCTAACATATCCATTACCTCAAATATTTTCTGTGGTTAAGCATATTTGAAATTTATGGTGGGGCGCCGTGGCTCATGCCTGTAATCCCAGCACTTTGGAAGGCCGAGACAGGCAGATCACCTGAGCCCAGGAGTTCAAGATCAGCCTGGTCAGCATGGTGAAACCCCCTCCCTACTAAAAATACAAAAATTAGTTGGGCATGGTGGTGCATGCCTGTAATCCCAGCTACTCAGGAAGCTGAGACACAAGAATCACTTGAACACGGGAGACAGAGGATGCAGTGAGCCAAGATTGCATCAGTGTATTCCAGATTGGGTGACAGAGTAAGAGTCCATCTCAAAAAAAGAAAAAAGAATATTTGAAATTTATTATCTTAACAATTTTAAAATATATGATACATTATTTGCTATGTTCACCACCCTGGACCATATATCACCAAGAAAAAAAAAAAACAAAAAAACACTTATTCCTCCTGTCAGAGGCTTTGCATCCTTTGCCCATCGTTGCCTCACCATTATCCACACACCTCTTCCCACAGCCTTCGGTAACCACCATTCTACTGTCCTGCTTCCTTGAGTTTGAAATTTGGGGATTCCACAAATAAGTGAAAACGTGGTATATTTGTCTTTCTGGGCTTGCCCCATTTCACTTAGCATAATGTTCTCCAATTCCATCCATATTGTCACAAATGACAAAATTTCCCTCTTTTGAAGGCTGAATGCTATTCCATTGTGTACATACACCACATTTTCTTTATTTATCTATTGATAGACATTTAGCTTGATTCCATAATTCAACTATTGTGAATTAGGTTGCAAGGAATGTGGGAGGGCAGACATCTCTTTGACATACTGATTTCAAATCTTTTAGGTAAATATCCAGAACTGGGTGTGTGGGGTGGGGGGGTTGATTTTTGTGTATAGAGTGAAATAAGGGTCCAATTTCATTTTTATGCATATGAATATCTGGTTTTCCCAACACCATTATTGAAGAGACTGTCCTTTTCCCAATGTGTGTTCTTGGCCCCTTTGTTGGAAATCAGTTGACCATGCCTAGGTTCACTTGTGAGCTCTCTATTCTTTTCCATTGATTGATGAGTCATTTTTTTACACCAATTTTAATTGGCATGCTGTTTGAATTACTATTACTTTGTAGTATAGTTTGAAATCAGTGTGATGCCTCAGCTTTGTTCTTTCTGTTCATAACTGCCTTAGCTATTTGAGGGATTTTGTGATTCCATATGGATTTTAGGGATGTGTTTTCTACTTCTCTGAACAATGTCACCGGTATTTTAATAGGGATTGCATTGACTCTGGAAATCACATTGGGTAGTCTAGACATTTTAACAATATTAATGCTTTTAATTCATGAACACAGAGTATTTTCTATTTATTTGTATCTTTTTCAATTTATTTTATTCATGTTTTATATGCAATTCTGCATGAGATGAGAACATTTGGAAGGTTTTGAGCAGGGAAGTAACATACTCTTATTTACATTATAAAAGAATTATCCCCCTGTTTTGTTGGCAATATACTAGAGAAAGAAATGGGCATTTTTAAACTCTTATTTCTAATTGTCAAATTTAAAATCTTTGGCTTTTTTATACATTTTTTTTTTTTGAGAGAGGGTCTCATTTTGACACCCAGGCTGGAATGCAGTGATGCAACCACAGCTAACAGCAACCTCAACCTCCCCAGGCTCACATGATCCTCCCACCTCAGCCACCCAAGTAGCTGGGACTACAGGCATGTGCCTCCATGCCTAGCAAATTTTGGTGTTTGTTTATTTGTTTGTTTGTTTGTAGAGATGGGGTTTCACCATGTTGACCAGGCTGTTCTTGAACTCCTGGGCTCAAGTGATTCTCCTGCCTCAACCTCCCTAAGTGCTGGGATTACAGGTGTGCACCACCACTCTCTGCTCATTTCTTTTTAAATGAATTTGTATCTGTAACCTATTTGAGAATATATATTTGGGGAGGGGAAAAGAATCCTCTAGTTGCCCCAGAGGAATAGGAAGTCCTCTAGACCCTAAGAAGTTCTAATTCTGGAATGGTTCTATGACAATAATTAAGAGACAATAGAAAATTGGAAATCTACCTCTGAGGCTCTTTAATGACACTTAATTATAATTATATAATTATAAAAATTTTAAATAAATTTATTTTAAAACATTTATAAAATATTTTCAACTCTATTATCTCATTTATCATATTAGTCCTATGAGTTACACAGGGACGATAAATATGGTTTTAATATTTGAGGAAACCGGAGCACACCAAGCTCTTGCAGCTAAAAAGTGAAAATATTCAAACTAGGACTAATACTTTCTATGTCATAATTTTCTTTGTTTCCTCACCACCTTCTTTTTTTTTTTTTTTTTTTTTTTTTTGAGACAGAGTTTCGCTCTTGTTACCCAGGCTGGAGTGCAATGGCGCGATCTCGGCTCACCGCAACCTCTGCCTCCTGGGTTCAGGCAATTCTCCTGCCTCAGCCTCCTGAGTAGCTGGGATTACAGGCACGCGCCACCATGCCCAGCTAATTTTTTGTATTTTTTTTAGTAGAGACGGGGTTTCACCATGTTGACCAGGATGGTCTCGATCTCTTCACCTCGTGATCCACCCACCTCGGCCTCCCAAAGTGCTGGGATTACAGGCGTGAGCCACCGCGCCCGGCCACCGCCTTCTCTTTAAGTTCAACTCTGCTCCCACCCAAGTGCTTCCTTTTTTAACCCAGGTCACTCCATTTCATACAATGCCTGAATAATCTTCCCCACTATTTTCTGCCTATCCCAGACCTCTTTCAAAAGCTTCTCTAGATGTTTAATCTAGTAATGATTTTCTAAATACCTAAGTCTTAGCCTGACACACAACATCACCTGTAACTCAGTTCCATGGGCCAAAAATCACCTGTAACTCAGTTCCGTGGGCCAATTATCCCTTCAAATACCATTCTTAACCCTGTCTCCCAAACATGTTTAAGTAATTTTCAGTTCTGAAATCTCTCCCAAACTTAGAAGCAGTTGCAAATATCCCTAACCCAGACTTTAATGTTCTATGGTCATCCATAGTGGCTTTCAAGCTTCCGTATGCCTTAGAAACACCTAGAAAGTTTGTTAGACAGACAACTGGGCTCTACATTCCAAGTTTTTGGCTCACTACATCTCAGTAAATACTAAGATCATGTGTTGCTAATAGGTCTCAAGTGATACTAATAGTGCTAGTACAGGGATTACATTTTCAAGAATTCACTCTACACTTACACAGCCTTACCCTTAAGCTCAGTTGTGTTCCCTACTTGAGCTCTTGCTATGTTTATATTAATCTCAGGTTCTCACCTCAATTTGTTTCTTCTTTTTCCCCTTATATCCTTGAAAGAATTCATAACCATTTACAGTGCCAAACTTTCATTTTCACTAATATTGTATCATGTCAGTCAACAGAATTACAAATCTGCCTTTACTGATAACTAAACTTTGTCAAACACGTGTTCAAACTATACTTAAAATTGATAAAGGAGATTCTTTATCTTATGTTCACTTTAACAAAATTAAGCAAATGACATATAGATTAAAAAAATTTTTAGGTGTTCCAGGTTAGGCACCAAGTATGAAGCAAGTCTAGTTCAAATTACATAATAGATATTTGCTTCATATCTTTATATTTGAGCCCAAAACAAGTATGTAATTTCTGTAAAGTCTTGACCTTGTTGGCTCCTGTCTATGTATACTCAAGGTTTAGCTCAGAGTCTGACACACAGTAGGTGCATAGTTAATGTATAACTGACAAATGTTTGTTAATTATATGGAATTTTTTTAAAAAAGGAATGAAGTTTATTTTGGAGAGAAAATCACATACAAATAAATACACACAAACACATACCCTCAGATGCACACATATACACACATATTCTTTCTCTCTCCTCCTCCTCCTGCATTAACCACTCCCACTACACCCACAGGTAGATCAGTTCCTTAGAGGGAGGATATCTCCACAAAGGGGAAAGTGTTTATGGTGTCTCTTAGATAGTTATCCTGACTTCCGTGTCTCACTAGTCAAACCACTGGGGAAAACAGAAACTATAAAAAGATATAGATAGAATTCGATGCATGCTCAGACATACAGGCACAGGAAGTAGGTGGCTGGCAATGAACACCGGGGAACTATGGATCCTATTCAGGAAAGACTTGTAAATTCTCAATAATTGCTGATGTGAAAAACACATTTCATTTCGTTCGGAATACTAAAGGAAGCAAGTTGCTGGAACCACAGATAACATTCTTCAACCATGACTCAACTTTTAGATAGTGCAAATGTGGAGACTCCTGCATCTGGAGTTTGTTTCACATCTTCCTCATGGAGCCAGAAATGCTACTAGGTATGTAAGGAAAGTCTGCCTGCATCAGTACACCACTGCTCCCCTGCGTCCAGTGCTGCCAGATGCTAAGACTGTGTGGTTCTTCTGAAAATCTGTTAATTATTTGTTCCTTTGTTCTTTGAAGGAACATTGGACCCTCACTTCTCTTCTCCCAGCATACTCCTAAAGAATGCCCGGGTGATATATTCACATTAAGGGCTCACTCAGGTATCTCAGAGTTCTCACTATACAACTCAGTTAGGGAAAATAATGCTCAAATGTCTGGCTTATTTTGGGGGGAAACCATTAAATTCCCTTCAGTTAGAATTTATCCTGAGTCTTGTACCTCTTTGTTTATAAATTAGTCAGTGAAGTTTTTATTGACAGACTATTCTTTAGCTGGAGCAATAAAGCAAGCTGTTATTTTTTCAGAGTTGTTGGCAAGTGACAAGTGGCAAGTGAAAACCGAGAAAGAAGTAGAACAGCAGACTCTCTTTCCTTTGGATTTACCTACAGATTAACTTTTTTTTCAGATGCATTAAATAATTAAATTCCAAATGCAATCATTACATGCAAAATATAAAAATCACAAAATAAAATGAATCACAGGTTAACATTTACGTATCTCTAGGACAGGATAACATGATGCCAAGGGACAAAAAGTATTAAGAAAGAAATCAAATGATTTGGCCAGGCGTAGTAGCTCACCCCTGGAATCCCAGTACCCTGGGAGGCCGAGGTGGGTGGATCACCTAAGGTCAGGAGTTTGAGACCAGGCTAGCCAACATGGTGAAACCCCATCTCTACTAAAAATATAAAAAATTAGCCAGGCATGGTGGCACGCGCCTGTAATCCCAGCTACTCAGGAGGCTGAGGCAGGAGAATCACTTGAACCAGGGAGGTGGAGGTTGCAGTGAGCTGAGATCATGCCATTGTACTCCAGCCTGGGTGACAGAGCAAAACTCCGTCTCAAGGAACCAAAACAAAAACAGAAACAAAAAAACAAGAAACCAACTAATTTGACTACACACAAAATGCAAACTTCCATGAAAAGCACCATAAGTAGTCTGGGCAACTGTGAAAGCCCATCTCTACTAAAAGTACAAAAATTAGGCATGGTGGCACGCATCTCTAGTCCCAGCTATTCATGAAGCTAAAATGGGAGGATCATCTGAGCCCAGGAAGTCAAGGCTGCAGTGAACCATGATCATGCCACTGCACTCCAGCCTGGGCGACGGGAGTGAGACTCTATCTCAGGGGAAAAAAAAAATCAACAGAATACAGATTTTTTTTAAAAAGCCCCATAAGTAAAGCTAAAAACTAAATTAAAAAATACCTGTATCATACGACCAAAGAAAAAAAAAACAAAAAAAACATAATAAAAAGATATTACAAATAAGAAAATGTCAAACTACCTCAAAAAATGAAAAGGATATAAGCTAAGAATAAAAGCAAGTTTTAAAAGAAATGCGAATTAAACCAAACAGATATTATAGCAGTAATCATTTAAAACATAAATACTTAAGAGACGAAGAGCCCTCACACTTGTGATTCTAAAAGTGCTCTTTTAGAATTCCCAGCAAGCAGATGGGGCTGTGGAGGAGGATGTGGCTTCCTTGTCAGTTCACACAGAATGTATTGCCCAAGCGCTTTGTTCCTCCTCTTCTCTCCAATTGCCCATTTGTACTCTCAGTTGAGGTGAATAGAAAGACCGAAGAGGTGAATTTAAGCTTACTCTCTGAGCTACTAATAGATATACTTTGGTGGTAGAGGCAATAGAAATGCATGCAGTGAGATTTTTAAATTATCTGTGAAGTTTAGTTATCCATCTTTCTCTGACCCTGTATTCCATAGGTAACTACAATTTCACTTCACCTGAAATAATGCCACCAAGGTCTTGAACGTTATGAAGTCAAATAATGAGCAGGTCGGGGCCAGGCACAGTGGCTCATGCCTGTAATCCTAACATTTTGGAAGGCCAAGGTGGGCAGATCTCATAAGGTCAGTAGTTCAAGACCAGCTGGCCAACATGGTGAAACCCCATTTCTACTAAAAATGCAAAAATTAGCCAGCCATGGTGGCAGGTGCCTATAATCCCAGCTACTCAGGAAGCTGAGATATGAGAATAGCTTGAACCTGGGAGATGGAGGTTGCAGTGAGCCAAGATCATATCACTGCACTCCAGCCTGGCAGATAGAGAGAGACTCTGTTTCAGAACTTATGAGGTGGGAGTCAAGCCTTATGAGGTCTGGTTCCAGATCAATTGTCATCAGTTGGAATTATATTTCTCTTCTCAGTACCAACAATTTCCTGACCTGTGAGTAGGATAAATTAATTCATGTCTTATTCTCTGCCTACTATCTTGAAAAGCCCCGAATATCTAATTTATGTCAAATAAAATTTGTTATTATGTCCCCTGTACTACATAGATTTATTCAAGTTATTCCTAACTAGAATAAATACCTTTCTTCAGACCCACAGCATGCAGTTGGACATGCTGCAAAAGCACACGGCTCAAGGAACCCTCGGTCTACGCACACGACTGTGCAGATGTAGGCTGCAGTCTTGATTGCTTTTATAAAAACTAAGTTCCAAAAGGGTAGGAAATTTATTTTGTACATTCACCATTATATCCCCAGAACTCAACATACTGCTAGCAATATAATAAACGGTGAATAAACGTGTTAAATTCTTGAATAAACAAATAAATAAATATATGAAATGCTACAATTTAAATTTAGCATCCAACCTCTTTTTTTTAATTGCAAGCCCAGTAATTATATTTTCCAGGAATGATCTAACATGAAGTCTGGCAAATATAAACAGTTATAAAAAGTATATTTGAAATTATAGCTGTTCTAAAAATTTTGATGCATTTGATCATGATTATTCATTCATTAAACTGAACTGCTTGGACAAAATTTACATTTTCTTAAAAATCATGTTTATTAGATAAATTGTTGAATTATTCTTAAAATATTGTTAACATGAATATCCAAAGTTACCTCAGCAATAAAACATTTATGCTTTTGGGTTTGCTCCAGGTTTGATCAAGTACTGAAAGGCAGGTCTCTTATTCTCTGTGGATCGTATAAATGATGTAAAGATGGAATTTTGTGAGTAAGTTAACAGTGATGCTAACAATACAGTAAATTATCCTACTTTTAAAGTCATTATATTGCTAAATTTAAAATATTGATAGTGGCTTACCCAACCAAATATTCTGAACTTTAATAAGGATATTTTTGAACATAGAAATAAGCCTACTGGACCAATAGTTTCTAGAAGGTTGTTAGCAAAATATCTAAGTTATTAGTCTTGTCTCAACTTCTGATATACCCAATATCAGAAAGATCTTTCTGGTCTCTGCACATCCTGAGGTGACCCTTTTATTTATTATTTAATTTTGGTAAAAGCAAGATAATGAAGGGACAAATTATAAAGTTTAGGGCTTAATTTCTAGCAAAAATGAAGGCACGTGGTTTTATTACTAAAGAAATTGACTTACCCAACAGCAAAGTGCCTCAAGAGCTGAGCCACGATGTAGAATAGTGCAATTTGGTGAAGAAGGCTGACAAGCAGGGAAAATGGTGGCCTGCAAAAGAAGTCATGGGTAAAAGATATAAGAGCTGCCTTCAGTTATTTAAGACCTCACTATCACCATCATGGGAAAGGAATCAGACTTATTTTGTGTAGTTTCAACCAAGTTGAAGTTTACCTGTTGACTTGGGGTATGCCAGGATCAGTGAATAAAAGTAATAAAGGAGACAAAACTTGCTCACCATAAAGAAGGGCTTTGGGAGAACTAGAGCTCCTCAGAAGAAAAAGCGGCTGGATTATTCATCAAATCCAGATGCCACCAGGGAGAATGTGATCTAGAAGGAACTATATATGTAGGTTTCAAACCATTTTATAGATTCCTAAGGGTTCTGCAGCTCCTCCCTGAGAGTAGCAAAAGGAAGGGAGCTGAAGACGCCCCAAAGTTTTATTCCTATATGCTTTTTATTGGACTTCTACATGTGAAGCTCTAAGAAGGCAATTTAATATAGCAGCTATTTTTACTTCAGATTTATATTCAATTTTGCTTTAAAGTAAAAGGATGTGTCCAAAGTTTATATTTATATGTAGAGTATCTAAGGGGCGATGATTTTACCATTAAACATGATGTATTACTGAGACTCAGGGTTATAGAAACATTTGAAATGAAATGTGATTTGTTCCAAGTCAGTCTCCAAAGAGGCCAGTGTATCTAGGCGATTCTGGCTTTGTACATGTGTTTAAGTGAACCCTTCAAATCTCTTTGAACTTCAGTCACCCTGTCTGTGAAAGAGAAGGGTAAAGAATACATCCTTGCAGCAAAAAGGGTCATTAGGAAGATCAAATGAGATAATGTATATAAAAATGTTTAGTTCATCATCCAGCGTGAGTTAGCAAAATCTCCAAATATTCCTTATTATTCATTCTTTGATTACTTCTGTTTTTCTAACAGCTTTGGGACCCCAGAACAGAACAATGCATTTCGTGACTGAGTTTGTCCTCCTGGGTTTCCATGGTCAAAGGGAGATGCAGAGCTGCTTCTTCTCATTCATCCTTGTTCTCTATCTCCTGACACTGCTAGGGAATGGAGCGATTGTCTGTGTGGTGAAATGGGACAGGCGGCTCCACACACCCATGTACATCCTCTTGGGAAATTTTGCCTTTCTAGAGATCTGGTACGTTTCCTCCACTGTCCCAAACATGCTAGTCAATATCCTCTCTGAGACTAAAACCATCTCCTTCTCTGGCTGCTTCCTGCAATTCTATTTCTTTTGTTCACTGGGTACAACAGAGTGTTTCTTCTTATCACTTATGGCTTATGATCGGTACCTGGCCATCTGTCGCCCATTACACTACCCCTCCATCATGACTGGGAAGTTCTGTGTAATTCTGGTCTGTGTATGCTGGGTAGGCGGATTTCTCTGCTATCCAATCCCCATTGTTCTGATCTCCCAACTTCCCTTCTGTGGGCCCAACATCATTGACCATTTTGTGTGTGACCCAGGCCCATTGTTTGCACTGGCCTGCATCTCTGCTCCTTCCACTGAGCTCATCTGTTACACCTTCAACTCAATGATTATCTTTGGGCCCTTCCTCTCCATCTTGGGGTCTTACACTCTGGTCATCAGAGCTGTGCTTCGTATTCCCTCTGCTGCTGGTCGAACTAAAGCTTTCTCCACATGTGGGTCCCACCTAATGGTGGTGTCTCTATTCTATGGAACCCTTATGGTGATATATGTGAGCCCAACATCAGGGAATTCAGCAGGAATGCAGAAGATCATCACTCTGGTATACTCAGCAATGATTCCACTCTTAAACCCCCTTATCTACAGTTTCCGGAACAAAGACATGAAAAATGCTCTGAAGAGAGTCCTGCGGTTAACAGTTAGCCAAAACTGAGATATCTTTGAAAAAGAAGCCAAATTGGTCACCTCTGATTTTAACTTTTTATAACTATAGAGAGTAGCTTTAGTAGTATGTTCTGGCTCACCCTCAGGTAGACAGACTTATCTTTCACAGTTTCTTAGCAGTTCAAGTTCAGCTTATGAATTATAAATACCAATGTTCAATAAAACATTTTAAACATATGTGGCCTCACTGAGTAGTTATGTGGTGGATGGGTGCATATATACATATATCATTTTTCTGTGATGTATCTTTGCTAGTTTTAACCTTAGCTGACAGAAGAAATCAGTTGTATATGTACCCAAGCCTTTCAAAAAAGTGAGATCTGACTAGGCACAGTGGCTCATGCCTGTAATCCCAGCACTTTGAGAGGCCAAGGCTGGAGGATCACCTAAGATCAGGAGTTCAAGACCAGCCTGGGCAACATGATAAAACCCCATCTCTACTAAAAATACAAAACTAAGCCAGGCATGATGGTGCACACCTATAATCCTAGCTACTGAAAAGGCTGAGGCATGAGAATTTCTCGAACCTGGGAGGTGAAGGTTGCAGTGAGCTGATATCATGCCACTGCCCCACAGCCTGCATGGTAGAGCAAGACTGCATCTCAAAAAAAAAAAAGAGTGAAAACTTTTCAATTCAGAAAAATGTTTTTTTTCTGAAATAGAGTTTCACTCTTGTTGCCCAGGCTGGAGTACAATGGCACAGTCTCAGCTCACTGCAAACTCCACCTCCCAGGTTCAAGTAATCCTCTTGCCTCAGTCTCCCAAGTAGCTGGAATTACAGGTACCCACCACCACATCTGCTTATTTTTGTATTTTTAGTAGAGACAGGGTCATTTTTGTATTTTTAGTACAGACAGGGTTTCACCATGTTGGCCAACCTGATCTCAAACTCCTGACCTCAGTGATCCACCAGCCTTGGCCTCACATAGTGCTGGGATTACAGGCATGAGCCACCATGCCCAGCCAGAAAATAAACATTCTTAAAGAATATTTGTGTGTCAAGAGGCCACCAGAAAAAACCTAGTAATAGACATCTTTCATTGTTTGAGGTTGTCTTTCACACCAAGAAAAGAACATGCTTTAAACCTCTATGCTTCGTACATCTATCCCTTAGAAAGGAAAACCAAACTCTTTGCCATTCAAAGCCTTCACTCTCTAATAGACTGGTCCATTCAGTTTCTTTTCCTAGAGATACACTGTACAAGTCTTCCACTTCATGATGATCAGTCCTCAAACATATTCAGTCCCAACTGGGCATCTTTACTCACAGTACTTCCTCTCTTAATTAGTTGTGGCAACCCCAATATCACTTATAATATGGAACAATGCCCTAAACATATTTTTATTTGTACCCAGCAGTTTCCATGTCAAATTGGCACCACAGGAACACATTTAATCTAGGGCTTTACCTATTCCATAGCATAAAACCACATACTGTTTGAGCACAAACTTAAGGAGACCATGGAGTTTCCTCAGAGTTAATGTAACACATTATTTTTAATAATCCCTATAGGAAATGTTAACAAAAATATCAATTAACCTCCCAGGCAAGATGTATAAAGGTCCCTAGGGACAGCACAGAAAGTTACAGAATCACTGGAACATGAAGGGACACCTGAGAATTCTCCACAGTGGCTCAAATGAGGCATAAATTAAGACCAACACATAGTTTCAACACCCTCAATGAGAAACAAACCATTAGAATCTTAGGGTGCAAGAAAAATGAAATAAGCCACTGTCTCACCCAGGACTTCCATATTAGAGCCAATGAAGGAGAGAGTCCTTGTGGCCCCCTTTCAGGCCCTCTACAAGATGATCTAGGAAAGCTTCCTGGTATGCTGGTATGTAGAAGAGATCTTCTTTGTTGGGCGTTGCTGCTGTTATACACCACAGATGGACTACTTGCCTATACATTTGTTCATTCCACATGCTCCAGAGATTGAGTATCAAAGAATATTGGTTTGTCTTTCAGCTCGAAAACCAAAAGAAAAAAAAGGAAAAAAAAAATCCCTCAGAGTGTTTAGATCACCATGCAATTCACTTTCCAAAATAAATGCACTAGTCATCCACAGGTCTTTCCCTTCTCAGGAAGTGCCTGAGGCACCAGGAATGCTATGAATTTTGTAGAGATTTTGAGCTTAATAGTATGGAACTAGCTTTATCCACTGGGACTAAAACCTAAAGAAAATTGAATTTTTTTTTAAATCTTCTCTCTCAGTTTTCCTCTCTCTGTCCATTCCATTACTTGCTCTGCACCTTCAGAAGTGATATTTAAAAAGAAGAAAGGATAAAAATCAAATCAATGTTTTTGAGGACTAAGATCTCACATAGATTTAGTGATGAATATATTAGAAATTGTTTCTTACAAGTATGTTGGAAATTATCTGTGAAATTTATTTACCATACTTTCCCTATGGCTAATAATTTTTCTGCAAGGTTTTTGTTTGTTTGTTGTTTTCAATGTCAATGAAAGTAGTCTAAGCTTAAAGAAGGAGCTCAGACTTGTGCATTTTGATTTTGGGTCAAAGTCTGTGAATCTGAGTTCAAAATCATGTTTCTTCTCTGTTCCAAGGATAAGTGGCTGCTCTCTGCATCACTGCTTTCCAGTCTTGTTGAGGAGAGGGGTTTCTTGCTTGGAAAGGAGGAGAATATTTAGAGGATCCATATAGGGGAACCATTCTTTCATGGTGTCTTACAAAAATGGCCCTCAATGTAGGTTTAGCTTAGTTCTTCATAATCATCCTAGTTAAAAAAATTAAAAATCACTGATCCCCATCTTGCAGTTTCTTTCTTTTTGGCTTCTTGTCCACCAGACTACAACCTTCTGCAAAACCAGCTCTATGAAAAGGTTTATGTTTCCTTCTAACATAATAGATTCATAGTTCACCTTGTGCATTACTAACTTGTGGGGCCTGCAACAGCTGTATGATCATAAATGTATTTCTTATTTAATATAACCTCACTGAATAGGAGGGGTTTTTTTCTATTTGATTATGTTCAGTATTATGTATATATAGTACTATAAATACTATATATATGCATATACACACACAATATATGTGTATATGTGTATATGTGTATATGTGTATATGCATATATATGTGTATATGCATATATATAGTATTTATAGTACTATATATACACACATATATAAAATACATATACAACTTCTATCAAATACTATATATGTGCTATTTTTGAGAAAAATCTAAGGCAAATCATCTTCTCATCAATCAAAACAGTTAAAGGTATCTTGTTAAAATTTTTCTGAAGAGTCCCCTATGTTAAAGCTATCATTTACTCTTTTCTTGAAGTTCTATTTGATTCTTGAAAATATGTCTTCTTTGGTGATGGTGTTTTAAAGAAAACAAACCAAATTTTGGAAAATGAGTAAATAATTATTTTTGAAATACCAACTTTGATTCTCTTGTATCTTTTTTTGAATATTTGGAGGCTATTTTTTTACATATACTAAAGAAAGATCTTCTAAATAGTGAAGTTTTCAGAAAATTCTAGCAAAAGTAATAAGAGGAGCTTTAGAAGAAAATATCTCAGTAACTGTAGTTTTATTCTCTAAAATATCTTATATGTTATCTTTAATGAAATATTTATTTTTAAATGCATATGGAGCATGATAAATTATAATGTAAAATTAATCACCAGGAAATGAATAATTGTGACGTTTTATTGCTAAAAGCAAATGATTAAATACCAAACTGTAAATAAGCTGTAGTACAATATAAATGTCTCTAACTAGGAAAAAGCAAAATATATAAAGAATTTTATCATCTAAATATCCTGGTTGATTTTCTCTTGGTATCACTAAAAAGAAAAGTTGGAAGAAAATAAATAGTCCTAAAATAAAAATAGCTCCAGAAAGAAAGTATATGAAATAATGTCAAATCGCAAACCACTCAAAGCTGTCAAAAGTCTCAGATTTGAATATATTTAAAATGATGGCATGTGTCTTCATATTTTGAAGTGAAGAGCACTAAGTAATTGCTATATATGAACATCTTTTACTGAAAAACAAATTAGATATAAAATAAACCATTTTTGCCTCTATTTCAAGAATTTTTTTATATCAAAAGAAGATGAAATGTTGATTTTTGTCCATTGCCACAGAAAATTCAAACAGCCTGGAGTTTACAAGAATCAGAGCCAAAGAACTCATTCAAGAAAGATAAATCAGGGTTTGCTTAAGGATTTTTTTAGAATATCCAATATATTCACCTGAAAGAGTCAAACTCCTTATCCCCCCAAAAAAGCTTTAAGATGCCTCATCAGCAAAGTAAATTGTCATTGCCTATCTGTGTTCTCTCCACAGTCTGGGGGAACCATGAATAACTCACAGATATCTACTGTGACACAGTTTGTCTTGTTGGGCTTTCCTGGTCCCTGGAAAATTCAGATCATCTTTTTCTCAATGATTTTGTTGGTCTACATCTTGACTCTGACTGGGAATATGGCCATCATCTGTGCAGTGAGGTGGGACCACCGGCTCCATACACCTATGTACATACTCCTGGCCAACTTCTCCTTCCTAGAGATCTGGTATGTGACGTGCACAGTCCCCAACATGCTGGTAAATTTTTTTTCCAAAACCAATACCATATCCTTCTCTGGATGCTTCACTCAGTTCTACTTCTTCTTTTCCCTGGGCACAACTGAATGCTTCTTCCTCTGTGTCATGGCTTATGATCGGTACCTGGCCATCTGCCACCCTCTTCACTATCCCTCCATCATGACTGGTCAGCTCTGTGCCATTTTGGTATCTCTTTGTTGGCTCATTGGTTTCCTTGGACATTCCATTTCCATTTTCCTCATTTCTCAACTACCTTTCTGTGGTCCCAACATCATTGATCATTTTCTGTGTGATGTAGACCCACTGATGGCATTGTCCTGTGCCCCTACTTACATCATAGAGCATGTGTTCCATTCTGTGAGCTCTCTTTTCATCATCCTCACCATGGTGTACATCCTTGGGTCCTATACCTTAGTACTCAGAACTGTGCTTCGGATTCATTCTTCAGCTGGATGGCAAAAGGCCTTCTCTACCTGTGGATAGCACTTGGTTGTGGTGTCTCTGTTCTATGGAACCATAATGGTGATGTATGTGAGTCCCACATCTGGCAACTCAGTTGCTATGCATAAGGTTATCACACTGATATATTCTGTGGTAACACCTGTCTTAAACCCTCTCATCTACAGCCTTCGCAACAAGGACATGAAATATGCCCTCTATCATGTCTTCTGTGCAATGAGAATTATCCAGAGCTCATGAATAGGTTTTTTTAATAACTCAGTAACTCTCTAGGCAATTGGAAGAATAATCCTCGTCTTTTAACACAAACTGACTTGGTTTTATTCATGGTCATCACAGTCCTTTTGTACAAGCAAAACTTCATGTATCTAATCATATTTTGATGAGCTTCTAGTTTCAGAAATGTGTTCCATGGGAGCAAGTTGGCCCCAACATATGGTAAAAATAACACTTTAAAATCTTAATATCTATTTCCAGAAAGGTTTTTACTTTGGTGTGCAGTATTGTTTGTGAACATAGTTGTCTATCACTTCTTTAAAAAAGACACAATATGCCTGTTGTCCTGGATGTTTGGTGACACATCACTGTATACACTAAGATACACTTAGAGATTGTAAATTCAGTTTCACAATTCTTAATTCATCATCCTTATCAACAGTGTACAAGGGGAGGCTGGAAGTTAGATTTACAGAGAGTTTTAGGATGCAGTCCTGCTAAGTGAAGTGAGGGTCACATCAAAAGAACCACTTAGAGGGCTTGACACTGTCCCCTGAACTTTGAAGGACACCTTGACTGTCCTTGATTTGTACCTGGAAAAAAATGTAAAGACTGTGAAAGAGATGACTCTGAGAAAGAGTAAAAGGAGATGGGCTATAGCAGGAGCTATATTAAACTCCCACCCAGAACAGAACAAATATAGAATACCCACATTTGACCTAGCTAGACTCTATGAGAAGTAACCTTCTTGTGTTGTCTTAAAAGGAACCCTACCCAAAAGTGCCACTTGGAAAAGTAAGGCCATTTCAAAAGTAAGTCTATACAGAGTAGGTCACCCAAATCCAGGGTTAAAAGAAGTCTTATGGAGTCAGCCAGTGAAGCATTGCCCACATCAGAGAACCTGCAGTTTGGAGAGCCCACCTCAAAAAAACAAAACATTTCGTGAAAAAAAATTTAGACTATAAGGCAACAATATCTAAGTCAAGAAAAAGACTTTCTGCCTTTACTTCTTTCACACCCCAAACCTAGAGTAACCAGAGTCAGCAGAGTAATGTAGGAAAAGAGAAATGAAAAGTCAGAGAGAAACAAGCAGATCAAGCCTAAATCAGATCCAGTTTAGAGGAATGAGTTTTAATTTGGATAAAAAAAATAAAATTTTAGTTTTAGACCATACAGTCAGGCTTCAGTTATCTATGGGTCCCATATCCATGGATTCAACCAATCTCAGATTGAAAATATTTTGGGGAAAAAAATGTATCTTTACTGAACATGTACAGATTTTTTTCTTGTCACCATTCCCTAAATAACACAGTATAACAGCTATTTACATTTCATTTGTATATACATAACCTAGAGATGATTTAAAGTATATGGGAGGAGGTTACAGTGAGCTATGATTGTGCCACTGCACTCCAGCCCTAGCAACAGACCCTGTCTCTAAAAAAATAAAAAACAAAATAAAGTATAATGAAGGATGTGCAATAAAATGCAGGTGATATGAAAATACTACACCATTCTACATAAGGAACTTGAGCTTGTGGATTATGGTATCCACAGGAGGTCCTGGAACCAATCCCTCATGTCTACTGACAATCAAATGTACTAGAATTCCTAATGGCCTGGATAAGGAGGTCATATATTAAAAATAAAAGTGCGAGAACTTCGCGAAGCATGCACAAGTTTAAACAGTCAAATTGATCAAGCAGAAGAAAGGATATCAGAAGTCGAGGACCAGCTCAGTGAAATGAAACGAGAAGACAAGAATGGAGAAAAAAGGATGAAAAGGAATGAGCAAAGTCTCCAGGAAATATGGGACTATGTGAAAAGACCTAATTTACGTTTGATAGGTGTACCTGAATGTGACAAAGAGAATGAATCCAAGTTGGAAAATACTCTTCAGGATATCATTCAGGAAAACTTTCCCAACCTGGCAAGGCAGGGTAATATTCAACTCCAGGTAATACAGAGAACACCACAAAGATATTCTTCAAGAAGACCAACCCCAAGGCACATAATTGCCAGATTTATTAGGGTTGAAATGAAGGAGAAAATACTAAGGGCAGCCAGAGAGAAAGGTCAGGTTACCCATAAAGGGGAACCTATCAGACTTACAGCAGATCTCTCAGTAGAAACCCTACAAGTCAGAAAAGAGTGGGGACCAATATTTAACATCCTTAAAGAAAAGAACTTTCAACCCAGAATTTCCTATCCAGCCAAACTAAACTTTATAATCGAAGGAAAAATTAAATCTTTTGCGAACAAACAAGTACTTAGAGACTTCACCACCACCAGGCCTGCTTTACAAAAGCTTCTGAAAGAAGCACTATACATATAAAGGAACAACCAATATCAGCCTTTCCAAAAATATATCAATAAGCAAAGAGCATTAACACAATGAAAAATTTACACTAACTAATGGGCAAAACAGCCAGCTAGCATCAAATGCCAGTATTAAACCTATATATATATTCTAATTGGATAAAAAGTCAAAACCCATCAGTATGCTGCATCCAGACCCATCTCACATGCAACAATACACAAAGACTCAAAACAAAGAGAAGGAGGAAGATTTATCAACCAATCAGAGAGTAAAAATAAACAAATAAACAAAAAGCAGGAGATACAATTCTCGCCTCTGATAAAGTAGACTTTAAAGCAACAAAGAGCAAAAGAGGCAAAGAAGGACATTATATAATGGCAAAAGGATCAATGTAACAAGAAGAGCTAACGATTTTATAGATCAATGAGACAGAAAATTAACAAGGACATTCAGGACTTGAACTTAGACCCGGAACAAGTAAACTTAATAAACATTTACAGAACTCTCCACTTCAAATACACAAAACATACATTACCACCTCACACCTATTCCAAAAGTGACTACATAATTGGAAGTAAATCACTCCTCAGTAATCGCATAGCATTTCATAGGTTTAAATGAAATATTGGTTGGCTGCTTGTTTGTTATTTTCTTCCCTTATTCCTTCCTGTCTACATCAAGTATAATTATTGGTATAAAAGAGGTTTTCAACACCCATTACTAAACTGCATTCTAGCCTGGGCAAGAAAGCAAGACTCCCATTCTCATTCTCTCTTTCTCTTCCTTTTTCTTCCTCTTCTTCATTTTTTTCTTTCTTTCTTTCAAAAAAAAATAAAATAAAATAAAAGTGGTTATAAAAGCTACCAGCCCAAGATAGTATCCATAGGTGGAAATAAATCACACATCAGAAAGTGTTTACAATAGACATGATGGGGAAAAATCAAGCTCCTTTGTATTTATATCCTACCAAGTACAAATCATTCAATAAAATAGTTGCAGCTACAAATGTTTAAATGTTGCTGTAGCCTAAGAGAGGAAGAAAGCTCCTACCTGAAAGACCAAGGGACTCTCCTGGAAAGCCCCCTTGGACAAGTGGAAAACACTATGCTTCAGAGTGGGTAGAAGACCCTAAAAAAATGGGGAAATGGGCAATGTGTGTTGGCTCACATCTGTAATCCCAGCACTTTGGGAGGCCAAGGTGGGCAGATCATGAGATCAGGAGTTCAAGACCAGCCTGGTCAATATGATGAAACCCTGTCTCTACTAAAAATACAAAAATTAGCCAGGCGTGGAGCCACGTGCCTGTAATTCCAGCTACTCGGGAATCTAAGGCAGGAGAATCATTTGAACCCAGGAGTCAGACATTGCAGTGAGCAGAGATCACACCACTGTACTCCAGCCTGGGCAAGAGGCGAGACTCCTTCTCAAAAAAAAAAAAAAAAAAAAAGGAATGCTTTAATGCTTTAGCTGGGGGTGGTGACTCAAACCTGTAATCCCAGCACTTTGGGAGGCTGAGGCAGGCAGATCACAAGGTCAGGAGTTCAAGACCAGCCTGGCCAATATGGTGAAACCCCACCTCTACTAAAATACAAAATTAGCCAGGCATGGTGGTGCATGCCTGTAATCCCAGCTACTTAGGAGGCTGAGGCAGAAGAATCACTTTAACCCGGGAGGCAGAAGTTGCCATGAGCCAAGGTCGCGCCACTGCACTACAGCCTGGTGACAGAGTGAGACTGTCTCAAAAAAAAAAAAAAAAAAAAAGCTAATGGAATTAGAATATCTGCTTTGGATGGTACTAAAGATAAGGTTGAACTAAAGATAAGGTTGAACTAACAATCACAGTTTTGCCTTCAGTCAGCCCTAATATTTCAGTGGCTCAGCTGAACTCATTAGTTGAAAGGGGGCAGCAAATATTTTGTATTACTCTCAATAACTCAAAGCATCCTACTGCTGCAACTTATTAGATGTTGAATATGTAGTGTCACCTGTCAAAAACCTATTCTTTTGTTAATATTCAGCTTGGACATGACTTCCATCCAAAGGCCATTCTCACATCCCCAACCTATACTGCATTTCTCTTCTTGATATATATAGAATACACAAGCTTATATTCCAATTACTGTACCTAAAGACTATGAGGTCCGTTACGTGTCGCTGTCTCTTCCCCTAGACAATTAGGCTTTTTAAGATAAAAACAGTGTCAGCAGAGGATCCAAGATAGCTGAATAGGAACAGCTCCAGAGTGCAGTTCCCAGCAAGAACAACACAGAGGGTGAGTGCTCACCACATTTCCAAACAAGTCTGCACTGAGCACAGACAAGGAGATTCACAGGCCAAAAAGCACCATGAGTTTTCAGCACGGCTGGTACAGCGGGTTGGTGCACAGAAACTCACACAAATCTGGGCAGCCGCCCATTTCAACTGGTGCCTAAAATGCCTGGGAGTGAGACAGAGCCACCCATTCAACTGAAACGGAGGGGGGCTGAGACAGGGAGCCAGGCAATCTGGCTAGGCAGGTACCACCCCCACAAAACAAGCAATCTGAAACACTCTGGATTGAGAGTTTCGCAGCAAGCACAGCTGGACCCAGGACAGTCCAGCTCAGTGAAGGGGATGGGCGTCTGCCACTACTGAGGCAGTCCACCAATACCAAGGCAGCTCACACAGCAACTGGGCAGAGCCTGTGGCAGCTCAGCAACACCTCTGCTGGCAGACTGTGACTAGACTACTCCATGTGGGGCAGGGCATCTCTGAAAAAAGGCAGCAGCATGTCAGGCATGTATAAATAAAGCCAACCTTCCTAGGTCAGAGCACCTGAGAAAAGAGGTGATTATGAGTTCCTCTGCAGCAGATGTAAAGGTACCTGCCAAGCAGCTCTGCACAGAACAATGGAGCTCCCAGCACAGCACTTGAGCCCCTATAAGGGACAGACTGTCTCCTCAAGCACCTCCCCAACCCCCATATACCCAAAGAGACACCACATAAAAGAGAGCTCAGGTCGACATCTGGCGGGTACCCTTCTGGGATGAAGATAACAGAAGAAAAAACCAGCAGCAACTCTTACTGTTCTGCAGCCCCTGTGGGTGATCCCCAGGCAAGCAGGGACTGTAGTGGACCTCCAGTAGTCCTGCAGCAGAGGGGCCTGACTGTTAGAAGGAAAACTAAGAAACAGAAAGAAATAGCTTCAACATCAACAAAAAGGATGTCCACTCAGAGACCCCATCCAAAAGTCACCAACTACAAAGAACACAGGTAGATAAAGCCACTGAGACAGGAGGAAACCAGTGCAAAAAGGATGAAAACACCAAAAACCAGAATGCCTCTCCTCCTCCAAGGGATCACAACTCCTCACAAGCTAGGGATCAAAGATGGATGGAGAATAAATCTGATAAACTGACAGAAACAGGCTTCAGAAGGTGGGTAATAACAAACTTCTCAGAGCTGAAAGAACATGTGCTAACCCAATGCAAAGAAACTAAGAACCTAGAAAAAGGGTTAGCTGAGATGCTAACTAGAACAAACAGCTTAGAGAAGAATATAAACGACTTGATGGAGCTGAAAAACACAGCACAAGAACTTAGCGAAGCATATACAAGTTTCAATAGCCAAATCGACCAAGCAGAAGAAAGGATATCAGAGATTGAAGATCAGATCAATGAAATAAAATGAGAAGGCAAGAATAGAGAAAAAGAGTGAAAATAAATGAACAAAGCCTCCAAGAAATATGGGATTATGTGAAAATACCTAATCTATGTTTGATAGATATACCTGAATGTGACGGAGAGAATGAATCCAAGCTGGAAAATACTCTTCAGGATATTATCCAGAACTTCCCCAACCTAGCAAGGCAGGCCAACATTCAAGTCCAGGAAATACAGAGAACAGCACAAAGATATTTCTCAAGAAGAGCAACCCCAAGGCACATAATCGTCAGGTTCACCAGGGTTGAAATATAGGAAAAAATGCTAAGAGAAGCCAGAGAGAAAGATCGGGTTACACACAAAGGGAAGCCCATCAAACTCACAGTGGATCTCTCAGCAGAAACCCTACAAGACAGAAGAGAGTGGGGACCAATATTCAACATCCTTAAAGAAAAGAACTTTCAACCTAGAATTTCATATCCAGCCAAACTAAGCCTCACAAGCAAAGGAAAAATAAAATCCTTTATGGACAAGCAATTGCTGAGAGATTTTGTCACCACCATGCCTGCCTTACAAGAGCTCCTGAAAGAAGCACTAAAAAAGAAAAGGAACAACAAGTACCAGGCACTCCAAAAACATACCAAATGGTAAAGACCATCAACACAATGAAGAAAATGCATCAACTAATGGGCAAAACATCCAGCCAGCATCAAAATGGCAGTATCAAACTCACACATAACAATATTAACCTTAAATGTAAATGGGCTAAATTCCCCAATCAAAAGACAGAGACTGGCAAATTGGATAAAAAGTCAAGACCCACCGGTGTGCTATATTCAGGAAACCCATCTCATGTGCAAGGACACACATAGGCTCAAAATAAAGGGATGAAGGCAGATTTGTCAAGCAAATGGAGAGCCAAAAAAAGCAGGAGTTGCAATCCTAGTCTCTGCTAAAATTGACTTCAAACCAACAAAGATCAACAGAGACAAAGAAGGGAATCACATAATGGTAAAAGGATCAATGCATCAAGAAGAGCTAATGATCCTAAATATATATGCACCCAATACAGGAGCACCCAGATATATAAAGCAAGTTCTTAATAACCTACAAAGAGACTTAGACTCCCACACAATAATAATGGGAGACTTTAACACTCTACTGTCAATGTTAGACAGATCAACAAGACAGAAAATTAACAAGGATATCCAGGACTTGAACTCAGATCTGGACCAAGTGGACCTAATAGACATCTACAGAACTCTCCACCCCAAATCCACAGAATATACATTCTTCTCAACACCGCATTGCCCTTAGTCTAAAATTGGCCCCATAATTGGAAGTAAATCACTCTTCAGCAAATACAAAAGAATGGAAATCATAATAAACAGTCTCTCAGACCACAGGGCAAATAAATTAGAACTTAGAATTAAGAAACTAACTCAGAACCGCATAACTTCATGGAAACTGAACAACTTGCTCCTGAATGTCAACTTGATAAACAATAAAATGAAGGCAGAAATAAAGATGTTCTTTGAAACCAATGAGAATGAAGACACAATGAACCAGAATCTCCGGGACAGATTTAAAGCAGTGTCTAGAAGGAAATTTACAGCAATAAATGCTCACCAGAGAAGCGAGGAAAGATAAAAAATCAACACCCTATTGTCAGAGTAGAAAGAGCTAGAGGAGCAAGATCAAAAAAAACTCAAAAGCTAGCAGAAGACAAGAAATAACTAAGATCAGAGCAGAACTGAAGGAGATAGAGACACAAAAAAACCCTTCAAAAAAATCAATAAATCCAGGAACTGGTTTTTTTTTAAAGATTAACAAAATAGACTGCAAGCCAGATTAATAAAAAAGAAAAGGGAGAAGAATCAAATAGATGCAATAGAAAATGAAAAAGGGGATACCACCACCTATTCCACAGAAATACAAACTACCATCAGAGATTATTACAAACAATACTATGCACATAAACCAGTAAACCCGGAAGAAATGGACAAATTCCTGGACACTTGTACCCTCCCAAGCCTAAACCAGGAAGAAGTTGAAACCTTGAACAGACCAATAACAAGGGCTGAAGTTGGGGCAGCAATTAATAGCCTACCAAACAAAAAAAGTCCAGGTCCAGACAGGTTCACAGCTGAATTCTACGAGACATACAAAGAGGAGTTTGCACGATTCCTTCTGAAATTATTACAAACAATACAAAAAGAGGAAATGCTTCCCAAATCAATTTATGAGACCAACATTATCCTGATACCAAAACCTGGCAGAGACTCAACAAAAAACGAAAACTTCAGGCCAATATCCATGATGAACAGAGATGCAAAAATCTTCAATAAAATACTGGCAAATCGATTGCAACAGCACATCAAAAAGCTTATCCATCAGGATCAACTAGGCTTCATTCCAAGGATGCAAGGCTGGTTCAACATACGCAAGTCTATAAATGTAATCCACCACATAAACAGAACCAAACACAAAAACCACATGATTATCTCAATAGATGCAGAGAAGGACTTTGACAAAATTCAACAGCCCTTTATGCTAAAAACCCTCAATAAACTAGATATCGAAGGAACATATCTCAAAATAATAAAACCTATTTACGACAAACCTACAGCCAATATCATACTGAATGGGCAAAAACTGGAAGCATTCCCTTTGAAATCTGGCACTAGACAAGGATGCCCTCTCTCACCACTCCTATTAAATATAGGATTGGAAGTTCTAGCCAGAGCAGTTAGGCAAGAAAAAAAATAAAGGTATTCAATTAGGAAAGGAGGAAGTCAAATTGTCTCTATTTCCAGATGACATGATTGTATATTTAGAAGACCCTATCATCTCAGCCCAAAATCTCCTGAAACTGATAAGCAACTTCAGCAAAGTCTCAGGATATAAAATCAATGTGCAGAAATCACAAGCATTCCTATATACCAAAAACAGACAGAGAGCCAAATCATGAGTGAACTCCCATACAGAATTGCTACAAAGTGAATAAAACACCCAGGAAAACAACTAACAAAGGATGTAAAGGACCTCTTCAAGGAGAACTACAAACCACTGCTCAAGGAAATAAGAAACAAACAG
Source organism: Aotus nancymaae (assembly GCF_030222135.1). Lineage (NCBI taxonomy): Eukaryota > Metazoa > Chordata > Mammalia > Primates > Aotidae > Aotus > Aotus nancymaae. The sequence continues at coordinate 32,914,029 of NW_026988422.1, read as the reverse complement.
ATGGGAAAACATTCCATGCTCCTGGTTAGGAAGAATAATAGCATGAAAATGGCCATACTGCCCAAAGTAATTTATAGATTCAACACTATCCCCATCAAGCTACCAATGGCCTTCTTCACAGAACTGGAAAAAAAACCACCTTACACTTCATATGGTACCAAAAAAGAGCCTGCATACCCAAGACAATCCTAAGCAAAAAGAACAAAGCTGGAGGCATCATGCTACCTGATTTCAAACTATTCTACAAGGCTGCAGTAATCAAAACAGCATGGTACTGGTACCAAAACAGAGATATACACCAATGGAACAGAACAGAGGCCTCGGAGGCAACACCACACATCTACAACCATCTGATCTTTGATAAACCTGACTAAAACAAGCAATGGGGAAAAGATTCCCTGTCTAATAAATGGTGTTGGGAAAACTGGCTAGCCGTGTACAGAAAACAGAAACTGGACCCCTTCCTGACACCTTACACTAAAATTAACTCCAGATGGATTAAAGACTTAACCATAAGACCTAACACCATAAAAATCCTAGAAGAAAACCTAGGCAAAACCATTCAGGACATAGTCATAGGCAAGGATTTCATGACTAACACACCAAAAGCATTGGCAACAAAAGCCAAAATAGACAAATGGGATCTAATTAAACTCCAGAGCTTCTGTGCAGCAAAAGAAACAATCATTAGAGTGAACTAGCAACCAACAGAATGGGAAAAAAATTTTGCAATCTACCCATCTGACAAAGGGCTAATATCTACAATCTACAAAGAACTAAAACAGATTCACAAGAAAAAAACAAACCCATCTAAAAGTGGGCAAAGGATATGAACACTTTTCAAAAGAAGACATATATGAGGGCAACAAACACATGAAAAAATGCTCATCATCACTGATTATTAGAGAAATGCAAATCAAAACCACATTGAGATACCACCTCACACCAGTTAGAATGGCAATCAGTAAAAAATCTGGAGATACAGATGCTGGAGAGGATGTGGAGAAATAGGAACACTTTTACACTGTTGGTGGGAGTGTAAACTAGTTCAACCATTGTGGAAGAAAGTGTGGCGCTTCCTCAAGGACCTAGAAATAGAAATTTCATTTGACCCAGCAATCCCATTTCTGGTATATACCCAAAGGATTATAAATCATTCTGTTATAAAGACACAGGCACATGTATGTTCATTGTGGCACTGTTTACAATAGCAAAGACCTGGAACCAACCCAAATGCCCATCGACGATAGACTGGACAAGGAAAATGTGGCACATATACACCATGGAATACTATGCAGCCATAAAAAATGATGAGTTTGTGTCCTTTGTAGGGACATGGATAAATCTGGAAACCATAATCCTCAGCAAACTGACACAAGAACAATAAATCAAATATCGCATGTTCTCACTCATAGGCAGGTGTTAAACAATGAGAACACATGGATACAGGGAGGGGAGCATCACACACTGGGGTCTGTTGTGGAGGGGCCAAGGGAGGGACAGCAGGTGGGTGGGGAGGTTGGGGAGAGATAATACGAGGAGAAATGCCAGATATAAGTGACAGGGGGATGGAGGCAGCAAACCACATTGTCACGTGTGTACCTATGCAACAATCCTGCATGATCTGCACATGTACCTCAGAACCTAAAGTACAATTCAAAAAAAAGAGAAAAAGAATGAAAGGGTAACTCAATATAAGAAAATAATTTGTCAATATACTACATTAATTATACTAAGTCAACAATCAGAAGAGGAAATTAAGAAGCCAAATGCAAGGCTAGGCACAGTGACTCACACCTGTAATCCCAGCACTTTTGGAGGCTGAAGCGGGTGGGTCACTTGAGTTCAGGAGTTCGAGCCAGCCTGGCCAACATAGTGAAACCATGACTCTACTAAAAAATAAAACAAAAATTAGCTTGGTATGGTGGCATGCACTCATAGTGCCAGCTACTTAAGAGGCTGAGGCAGGAGAATTGCTTGAACCCAGGAGGCAGATGTTGCAGTGAGCCAAGATCATGCCACTGCACTCCAGCCTGGGCAAAATAGTGAGATTCCACCTCAAAAAAACAAAAAAAGCCAAATTTATTTATAACAGCATCAAAATAGCTAAATACTTAGAAATTAATTTAATTAAAATGGTATCAGACTTATACACTAAAAACTACAAAACATCATGAAATAGATTTAAGACAAGTCAATGCACAAACATCTCATGTTCATGGATTAGAATACATAACATCATTAAGATGGCAATAATTCTCAAAGTGATTTACAGATTCCATGCAATCTATATCAAAATTCCAATGGCCTTTTTCACAGAAATACAAAAGCCAATACTAAAACTTATAGGGAATCTCAAAAGACCCAAAATAGCCAAAAAAAAATCTTGAAAAAGAACAGAGAGAAAGGACTCATACTTTCTGATTTCGAGACTTACTACAAAGCTATAGGAATCAAGGTAGTGTGGCATTGGTATAAAATAGAAATATAGATCAACAGAATAGAATTAGAAGTTTAGAAATAAACCTGTATATCTGTGGTTAATTAATCTTTAACAAGGGCGCCAGGATCATTCAATGAAGAAAGAGTAGTCTCCTTAACAAATGGTGCAGGGACAACTGGATATCATGTGCAAAAGAATGAAATTGAACTCTTATTTCATGCCATATAAAAAATAACTCAACATTAATCAAACACCTAAATATAAGGGCTAAAGTTATAAAACTCTTAGAAGAAAACATAGATTTAAACCTTTGTATCCTTGAATTAGTCAACGGTTCTTTAGATAAAAAGTGCAAGAAAAAAATGTGAAAATAGATAAGTGAGCCAGGCTCATGCCTCTAATCCTAGCACTTTGGGATGCTGAGGGAGAAGTATCACTTGAAACCAGGAGCCCAAGACCAGCATGAGAAACAATGCAAGACCCTGCCTCTAAAGAAAGCTTAAAAATTAGCTAAGCACATATGCCTGTAGTCCCAGATTCTCAAGAGGGTAAGGTGGGAGGATCCCTCGAGCTCAGGAGTTCCAGGCTTCAGTGAGCTATGATGGTGCTAACTCTAGACTGGTGACAGAGCAAGACCCTGTTGAAATAAATAAATAAATAAATGGGCTTCATCAAAATTTTTAAAATTTTGTGCATCAAAAGACACTATCAACAGAGTGAAAAGGCAACCTATGGAATGGGAATACATGCTTGCAAGTCATATATCTGTTAAGTGTCTAGTGTCCTGAATATATAAAGAATGCTTACAACTCAACACCCAATTTTTAAATAGGCAAAGGACTTACATAGACATTTCTCCACAGAAACTATACAGATGGTCAAAAAGTACATGAATAGATGCTCAATATCATTAGTTATTAGGGAAATGCAAATCAAAACCACAATGAGGTACCACTCCACATCCACTAGAATAGTTATAATTTTTCTTAAAAAACTGAATATAACAAGTGTTGATGAGAATATGAAAAAATTGGAATTCTCTTCTTTGGCTAGAGTCATAGAGAAGAAAAATTGGAATTCTCATATATTCTTGGAGGAAATGTAGAATGATGCAGTCACTTTTGAAAATAGTTTGTCAGTTTCTAAATAAGTTAAAAGTAGAAGTACCATAAGACTCAGCAATTCCACTCCTAAATATATACCCAAAATAATTTAAAACAGATTTCAAATAAAAACCTATACATGAATGTTCATAGCAGTACTATTCACAATAGCCAAAAAAAACCCAAACGTCCATCAACTAATAAATGTATTTTAAAATGTGGTTTATCCAAGTGATTTAATATTATTCAGTCATAAAAAGGAATTAAGTACTGAAACACAATACAACACAGATAAACTTCAAAAGCATTATGCTGACTGGAGAGATCACGGCAGACAGGAAGCAGACTAGATTGCAGCTCCCACTCGGGCAGACAGAGCAGTGTGTGGAGGCTCACATCATGAACTTTTACTTCAGAACAACTTCAGGAATAAATCAGGAAAGCTAAGAGAACCCACAGACCCTCTGAAGGAAGTAGATTGCTCCTGCAGGACCCAGGAAACACCCCAAACACTGTGAGTGCCCAAGCTGTGGAAGTGGGAAAGGGGAATTGTCCACCCCTAAAAACAAATTCTCACTGTGAAACCTGAAGGTCTAGATCACAGGAGAAGATACCGACTGACCTTACCTGGAGCTGAGGCAATTTAGAGAGCCGAGTGAAATAAGGGGTAAAGGAAAACACAGAAAAAGTCCTGTGGGCTCGCTGGGTCCCCTAGCAAGCCATTTCTGCCTTGCCTCATAGGGGTCCTCAGAGAGGGCTGCCAGAGGCACTGGGGAAGGCTCACAGGGAGAAGGAAACCTCCAGATGAACTTCATAACAATTATAACTAATCAAGAAGTCTCCTGGCCAGAACTCGGGGAAGGGCGTGAATCCGGTGTGCAGACTCCACAGCCCTACTTGCTTTCGCAGCTGGAAAACGGGTAGGCTAGGGTAAGTTCTCAATCCTGCACTGCCTGGAAACAGACTTGGTGTTATTGGGGGGAGGGGCATAGTGGGAGTGAGACCAGCCTTTTCAGTTGCATGGGAGCTGGGTGAGGCCTGTGACTGTCGGCTTTCCCCCACTTCCCTGACACCTGCATGACACAGAGAGGCAGCCATAATCCTTTTAGGAACATAACCCCATTGACCTGGTAGCCGCACCCCCAGCCCCTACAGCAACTGCAGCAAGACCCACCTAAGGAGAGTCTAAGCTCAGCTAGGCCTAGCCCTGATCTCACCTAACGGTCCTTCCCTACACACGCTGGTAGCTGAAGACAACGGGCAAATACTCTTGGAAGTTCTAGGGCCCCACCCACCACCTGTTCCTCCCCATACTACCACAGCTGATGCTCTCTTGAAAGCACCACCTCCTGGCAAGAGGCCAATCAGCACAAAAATAGTGCATTAAACAACCAAAGCTAAGGATCCTCAGAGTTCATTTTACCCGCTCCCCCATCCTCCTTCCCCTGACCCCCACCACTTCCACCAGAGCAGGTGCTGGTATCTATGGCTGAGAGACCGAAGGTTGGTTGACATCAAGGACTCTCTGCAGACAACCCCCAGTACCAGCCCAGAGCATGGTAGACATGCTAGGTGGCTAGATTCAGAAGAGAGATAACAATCACTACAGCTCACATCTCAGGAAGCCACATTCCTAGGAAAATAAGGAGAGCACTACATGAAGGAATCACCCATGGGACAAAAGAATCTGAACAACACTCTTGAGCCCTAGACCTTTCCTTGACAGAGCCTACCCAAATGAGAAGGAACCAGAAAACCAATTCAATATGACAAAACAAGGCTCTTTAACACCAGCAAAATATCATACCAGCTCAACATCAATGGATCCAAATCAAGAAGAAATTTGTGATTTACCTGAAAAAAAATTCAGAAGTAGTTATTAAGCTAATCAAGGAGGCACCAAAGAAAGGCAAAGCCCAATTTAAGAAAGTCAAAAAAATGATGCAAGAAATGAAGGGAGAAATTTTCAATGAAATAGATAGCATAAATAAAAAACAATTAAAATTTCAGGAAACAATGGACATGCTTATAGAAATGCAAAATGCTCTGGAGATTTTCAGCAATAGAATTGAATGAGCAGAAGCAAGGACTTCAGGGGTCAAAGACAAGGTTTTTTAATTAACCTAATGCAGCAAAGACAAAGAAAAAAGTAAGAAACTACAAACAAAGTCTCTAAGAAGTCTGGGATTATGTTAAATGACCAAACCTAAGAATAATTGGTGTTCCTGAAGAAGAGAAATCTAAAAGTTTGGAAAACATATTTGGGGGATTAAGTTTTCAATCGGACAAGAGAAAAAAATAAAAAGCATTCAAATCAGTAAAGAGGAAGTCGAACTGTCACTGTTTGCTGATAATATGATTGTTTACCTAGAAAACCCCAAAGACTCCTCCAGAAAGCTCCCAGAACTGATAAAGAACTACCTGAGGCCAGGTAGTGGTCCATGTCTGTAATCCCAACACTTTGGTAGGCTGAAGCAGGAGGATCCCTTGAGCCCAGGAGTTTGAGATCAGCCTTGGCAACATAGTGAGAGTCTGTCTCTACAAAAAAAAAAATATATATGAGCTAGGCATGGTGGCACACACCTGTAGTCTCAGCTACTTGAGAGGCTGAAGTGGGAAGATCAATTGACCCTGCAAAGTAGAGACTGCAGTAAGCCAAGTATTGCACCACTGCATTCCAGCCTGGGCAACAGAACAAGACCCTATCACACAAAAAGAAGTACCCGAAGCCGGGTAATTTATAAAGAAAAGAGGTTTTATTCGACTCATGGTTATGCAGGCTATACAAGCATGGCACCAGCATCTATTCAGCTTCTTGTGAGGAAGCTTTCACTCACAGCAGAAAGTGAAAGGATGGCAGGTGTGTCACACGGTGGTGAGAGAGAACAAGAGAGGAGCTGCCAGGTCCCTTTTAATCACCAGCTCTTTCGTGAACTAATAGAGAACTTATTACTGCAGGGAGGGCACCAAGGCATTTATGAGGGATCCACCCCGAAGAGCAGAACACCTACCACTAGGCCCCACCTCAAACATATTTCAGCATAAGATTTGGAGGGGACAAACCTCCAAACCATATCACTAAGTATAGAAAATACCGATGCAGGGGTTCGATCCAAAGATTTTTATGTAATTTGTCTGACATAACACCTGAATATCAGGAGGTTTTTTTCTTCTTCTTCTTTACTGCATGACTCTAGCCAAAGAAAAGTGTTAAATAGTCCCCTCAGGTGCTTCTAATGACTGGCCTAGACCATTGCTGTTCAGTGTGGCCTGTGAACCAGCAAGGTCAGCATTACCTAAGAGCTTGTCAGAAAATCACTCTCTCAGGTCCCAACCTTCTGAATCAGACTATGCAATTTAACAAGATGTCCAGGTGACTCATATGTACATTAAAATTTGAGAACTCCTAGCACAGATTGTCATTGAATCTTAATTTCACTTACAAGCTGCCCCAGTAAACGTCAATGAAGATTTTCTCCTTGCTTATCATTGTCACCTTTCCTTAGGAGTCATCTTTGAAGAAGTAGATTAAGAGGATCCTAGGAAGAAACCCCAATTTTTCAGGAGAAAAACAAAAGGCCAATTTTTTTTTTTTAATTGAAGCTAAGGCCGGGCGTGGTGGCTCATGCCTGTAATCTCAGCACTTTGGGAGGCCGAGGCGGGTGGATCACAAGGTCAGGAGTTCAAGACCAGACTGGCCAACATGGTGAAACCCCATCTCGACTAAAAAATACAAAAATTAGCTGGGTATGGTGGCTCATGCCTGTAATCCCAGCTACTTGGGAGGCTGAGGTAGGAGAACTGCTTGAACAGGGACCCAGGAGGTGGAGGTTGCAATGAGCTGAGGTCACGCCACTGCACTCCAGCCTGGGCTACAGAGCAAGACTCCATCTCAAAAAAAAAAAAAAATTGAAGGTAATCTATTTCTAATTTGCACTAGTTTCAAATTATCCACTGTTAGAAAGTGAAATGAGTGGAAACAGACAATTTGACTAAATTTGTTGATTAAATGACTTTCGTACATGAACAATTTTGGAATTCCTTGCACATTAATTACACATTATTGGATCATTCAAATCTGCTCCCACCCAACAGCAACCACGAGGTCTTTACAGTGAAAGACTTCAAGAATATTTAGTGAATTTAATTTTTTAGTGACCCACAGAATATACTTTTCTGTTTCTCTGTATTAAAGCACTTCATTTAAGCTACAGAGAAAAGATGTGTTTACCAATATGTCTCAGCTTCAGAATTACAATCATAGGCAAAACTACCATTTATTTCACTGATCTCCACAGAGGATCACTCCTTAATAGAACACAATCTGTTTCTAATAGAAAGCCGCTTGAAATTTGTCTGGTAATTCCCCAGCTCCTCTGTTTCCCTAATTCTAGCCAATATACTAGAATTAATAATACATATATACAAGCTAATATACAAAATTCTGGGTGAGCCCCAAGGGTTGGAAAGAGAATGCTCTCCAGGGAAATTTGGGTAAGCCACTGAGACCACATGGGGAGAGACATAGAGCTTTACAGTAATCCCTGAGAGGAAACATAGATTTGCATGTTGAACATCTCAGCAAATTCTGAGAAAAGCCTCTGGAGTTTCCAGGAATGAAAGGCAACAAACCATATATAATGCCCTCACCTAGAGTTTTCCTCATCAGAGCCAGTGAGGAGGAGATGCTTGAGGCTGAGGTTATGCTCAATTCTCTGGTGCCCACCGCCCTCTCCAAGCTGAGCCAGGAAAGCCATCATTGTGTGTAAGAAACAGAAAAGGATTCATGGTCTGAGCTACAACCACTGCTGTGATATACTACAGAGTCTCTTTGACTTTATAAATCTGATTAGGCACTGCTTCTCTGCAAAGACTCAAAGGAGGCAATATAATAGTATGGGGTAGAAGTTCCATATGTGAATCCAGGACGTATATTCATTGGATAAAAAGTCATGCCCTTCTCTCAGCCTCATTTGTAAAATGAAGTTAGATTATTATACCATTTCTTCTAATTCTATGATTTTGTGGTTATTAACAACCATCTTTCTGAAAACAATCTTACTTGCCAGGAGTAATCAGGTGGTATGTTCCTTCTCTCAGGTTACCTGGGAAGACAGTATACTAAATGAGGGACATTCGAAAGCAGGCTATTAAATCAAGCTATCACACTTAGGGTGGTGGACTGGGGGGTTGATTGGTTTCTTGTACTGGGAAGGAGTACAGTGCATGAAAGAGCTGGTCTCCTAGGATTGTAGCTCAAATAATGATATATCTCAAAAACAAGGGAAACAATATGTTTGTGGCATAAAATAATGAATATTCCATTCTAATTACCTAACTATTCCCAGACAGAATTTTGGAGACTTTGGAGGGTGACATTATATGGAACTTTGTGGAATCAGGTTATTCCATCAATGCAGGAACTCTGAAATTGGTTCCTTGGGTTTTTCTATTAAGCTCCCCACCCTTTGATCATTCCATTACTTATCTATACTTCTCCAAACGCTTCAGGAAAAACAATGTTGCTGCTAATAAAGTACTTACAGAGTAGGGTAGTAGAAAAGATGAAATGTGGTGTGAAGTTGTCAGTGTATAATGGAGAATGTCCTAAACTGTTATTCTCATCAAGCAGGCATGGTCCATTTTTCAGAACAAAGGGCAGGAGGCTCAGATCTCCCAATTCTGGTTCCCAATTTAAATCTGAGCCTGGAATTGTTCTCTGACCTGTGTATAGTAAAGAAAGTGATTTATTTATGTTTCATAAATAACAATGTGGGATCACTTATTGAGCACCTTATTCAAGGAAGATGTTAAACAAATACCTTTTAAATTCACCATTAATTAAAAAGCTGGACAACTTCAGAACTTGGATACTCCAAATTTCCTTTTTTATGCATCTTAAAAACTACCACAGAACTAGTGATGTGGAAGTTCAAATCTTCCACATGTATTCCACATCATGTGCTCCCAAGGATATATTATCCTTCCTTCAAATTCTGTATTCTTTATTGCCTTTCACATTTTTCTCTTACATTCCTGACAAAGTAATGACTGGTGACCTACAATATGCAAGACAAGAGCTCTGAACTTAACAAGAAACTCAATATTGAAACTACCTTTTTGTTTTCAGGGGTTTTTGTTTTTTGTGTTTTTGGTGAGGTGGAGTCTCACTCTCTTGCCCAGGCTGGCATGCAGTGGTGCAATCTAGGCTCACTGCAACCTCTGCCTCTTGAATTCAAGCAATTCTCCTGCCTCAGCCTCCCAAGTAGCTGGGATTACAAGCATGCACCAAACCCAGCTAATTTTTGTATTTTTAGTAGAGTTGGGGTTTCACCATGTAGGCCAAGCTGGTCTCAAACTCCTGGCCTCAGTGATCTGCCCACCTTGGCCTCCCAAATTGCTGGAACTACAGGCATAAGCCACTGTGTCCAGCCAAAACTACCACTATTTTAAGGCTTAATCAGCACATTTTAAGTATTAATCAAGTATGAGATTACTGTTGTTTAAACACATTTGTATATTTTATTTAATTCTTAAATACACAAATTTGTTGCTACTGAAAAGTACATACCTAGTCAAATATTTGAAAATGTCCCTTCCTTCCTTTCAGTAAACAAAATTCTAATAGATACGATTGCACATAAAACCCCATTTGATCTCAGATTCTTTTAGAAAATCTCTTTGCTTTTATCAACCAAAATGCTCACTAAATAAATTAAATTTTTGTATTGAAAATGTCATTTTCTTTATTTCATCTACATGGTATCTGATTACAAAAAGTAAGATAGTTCCTTTTTGTATAGTATGTATAAAAAACATAAAAATAAACACTGCCAAATCATTAGAGATATTTTTAAAATATTACCATAGAGTCATCTCTCTATGCAGCAAACTATTTTGTTGTCAAAGATCTAACCCAATTTCATATCAGTTATCCTCAAAATGTCTCCTTTAACAAGTTAGGCTAAATAAGAGAAAATTGATAAGCTTGTGCTAGAAAACCCATAATCAACATTGGGAAAACAAATCAAAAGCTAAAAAGGTCTTCTCGAGCATCAAAAGAAAAGAAAGGAAATAAATTTGTCTAGTTCTGCCACTAGTATAGAAAATTCTAGCTGCATTGGATTCTAGCAAAATAACACTGAGACTTAGAACCACAATCAATTCAAAATAAGGTAGGATGTATTCCCACCTGGTCTCAGAATATCTTGCGTATTTTCCTGTGTAGCTCAAGTTCTCATCTCGATAAAGGTCTTGAGATGTGTAGAAAGCAAAGAAACTTGGATTACACTCATGTCTTTCTTCTTCGTAGATTTAAGATCCATGAACAGGTCAGCAACACATGCTGTAACAGAGTTTATTCTCCTGGGATTCCCTGGTTCCTGGAAGATACAGATTTTCCTCTTCTCATTGTTTTTGGTGATTTATGTCTTGACCTTACTGGGAAATGGAGCCATCATCTATGCAGTGAGATGCAACCCACAACTACACAACCCCATGTACTTCCTATTGGGAAACTTTGCCTTCCTTGAGATCTGGTATGTTTCCTCCACTGTTCCTAACATGCTAGCCAACATTCTTTCCAAGACCAAGGCCATCTCATTTTCTGGGTGCTTCCTTCAGTTCTATTTCTTCTTTTCACTGGGAACAACTGAATGTCTCTTTCTGGCAGTAATGGCTTATGATCGATACCTGGCCATCTGCCACCCACTGCAGTATCCCGCCATCATGACTGGAAGGTTCTGTAGTAAGCTGGTGTCTTTCTGTTGGCTCATTGGATTCCTTGGATACCCAATTCCCATTTTCTTCATCTCCCAACTCCCCTTCTGTGGTCCTAATATCATTGATCACTTCCTGTGTGACATGGACCCATTGATGGCTCTATCCTGTGCCCCAGCTCCCATAACTGAATGTATTTTCTATACTCAGAGCTCCCTTGTCCTCTTTTTCACTAGTATGTACATTCTTCGATCCTATACCCTATTGATAACAGCTGTTTTTCAGGTCCCTTTTGCAGCTGGTCGGAGAAAAGCCTTCTCTACCTGTGGTTCTCATTTGGTTGTGGTATCTCTTTTCTATGGGACAGTCATGGTAATGTACGTAAGTCCTACACATGGCGTCCCAACTTTATTGCAGAAGATCCTCACACTGGTATATTCCGTAGTGACTCCTCTTTTTAATCCTCTGATCTATAGTCTTCGTAATAAGGACATGAAACTTGCTCTGAGAAATATCCTGTTTGGAATGAGAATTAGTCAAAATTCGTGAGCCAAAGATGTGCCATACTTACAAGTTCTAATGAAGAACAAGAGATGCTATCAGTTCTTTCAGCAGCCTTTTAGTCCTCTGAGTAGTTACCGGTTGTATATTTCACCTGTAAGTGTGCCCAGCTTATATACATTTTCAACACGTACTACTTAAACCTTAATTAACTGGTCTTCGACATCCACTAAAAAGTTTTCAAAGCCTGTCTTTATTAGAATGATAAAATGGAATTGCTATTTGAGATGCCCTCCTGCTGATATGCCCCATGGTTCATCATTGCATGTCTTCTTTCTCATTGCAACAAGACAATAAACCCAACTTTGTTCAACTACAGGTGTGTTCCTAGGAGTCTCTGACTGACGGAAATCAATAGTAGCACCATGCCCAGAAAACAGTAAGGCCTCAAACATGTTTTAAAAATATTTCTATCTCAATGTTTTTACTTACAAAAATAATATAGATTGTGTAACAAATTCCAGCAATATGGAAGAATTTCCATCTTTATTCCCATATTTACCAATTTTCCTCTTTGCTCCTCAGAGTCAATACATCTAAATCCCTCTGGCACTCAACACTTCGTAACACAGCACCACTAAATCTATTTTATTTATTTTCCATTTCTTCGCAACATCAGCCCTCAGCCCTAGTCAAGCCAGTTACTTTATTCAACTCTATCATTTTTTCACTTTTTCTTAGACTGTTCTTTCTTTTCTTTTCTTTTTCTTTTTCTTTTTTTTTTTTTTTTGAGTTGAAATTTTGCTCTTGTTGCCCAGGCTGGAGTGCAATGGCACAATCTCTGCTCACTTGTAACCTCTGCCTCCTGAGTTCAAGTGTTTCTCCTGCCTCAACCTCCCAAGTAGCTGGGATTACAGGCGCCCACCACCACGCCTGGCTAATTTTTGTATTTTCAGTAGAGACTGAGTTTCACCAAGTTGGCCAGACTGGTCTTGAATTCCTGACTTCTGGCGATCCACGAACCTTGGCTTCCCAAAGTGCTGGGATTACAAGCATGAGCCACCGTGCCTGGCTAAGCTGTTATTTCAACCTAGAGAACCTCAGTTCATCTTCTGCTATGCAAAGAATTTAGTTAACACTTAAATTCTTAAGTTCTTAATTTGTAAAATGAGTATAATTCATGCCTTGAAAAACGTCAGAAAATTAAATCTGATCATTTCCTAAAAGAGCCATAGTACAGAAAGAGACACACAGGAGGCTCTGAGCACATGTTGTTCTCTTCTCCTTCCTGTCTTTCAAACCTGACTATTGATACTTTCCTGGTTATCTTTTAGATGTTTTGCAATGTTCATGGAAACCTATATACTTAAAGATGACTTATTTAAAAACCAAATTGGGATGGATATATATTTTATATTTATATATAATTATATATCATATATCTTATATATATTTGTATATTTTATATATGTAGTTTATATAAATATGTAAAAGCTCTTCATATATGTATGTATATATCTTTTATATGTATATATAATATTTTATATATGTATATATAAGATATATGTATGTATCTATATTAGATATATATATAGATGGATAGATACAGATTTGACAACCATAAGGGGATTGATTAGACTGCCAACTTTGAGTCACACTTGTTTTGTCCTGGCTTATCTGCTTACTATACTAGTTGTGTGACCCTGGACAAGTTGCTTAAATACTATGAACTTCATCTGTAAAATGGGGTAATAATAACACGTTAGAGTTGTTGGTTTGTTATGACTTAATACTTATAAAGCACTTAGAACTGTATATGACAAACAGTAAAGTTTAATAAACATCAGCTTAAAAGAAACTATTTAACTCAGTAAAATATCATGGTAGCTTTCAAAATCAGCTCATATAATTTTTCCATTTAACAGATACATTATGTTCCATTATATGAATGTTTCATAATTTATTCATTACTCAATGATATTATATTATATCTAATATTTTATAATTAAAAGAATGCTATAATTAATATCTTTGAATATGGCCTCATAGATCCACACTGATATTCCATAAGTTGAATATATGGAATAATTTATAGAACGTCGGATATGTGCATTTTTAATTTGGCTAAATAGTGGTAACTTAGATGCCCTAAATAATGTGGGACAAATGGTGGTGGGACAAGTAGATATCCATATGCAAAAGAAATAAGTTGGATACCTATCTTACACCATTTACAAAAATTAACTCAAAATGAATCAAAACTCTAAATGCAAAAGCTAAAACTACAAAACCCTTCACAACCTTGAATTAGGCATAAATGCCTTAGATATGACACATAAAGCACAAGCAACTAAGGAAAATTTCGGTAAGTTGGACCTTATCAACATAACAATTTTTGTGCTTCAAAGGATACTATCAAGAAAATGAAATGACAACTGCTACGGCTTGAAGGTTTGCATCCCCTCCCAAACTCATATGTTGAAATCCTAACCCGCAGGGCAATAGTGCTGGGAGGTGGGGCCCTTGAAATTTGATTAAGTCATGAGGGTGGAACCCTCGTGAACGGGATTAGTGCCCTTATAAAATAGGCCAAGGGACCTCATTCGCTCCTTCAACCACGTGAAGACACAGCAAGAAAGCACCATTTATGACCTAAGTAATGGGCCTTCATTAGGCACAAAATCTGTTGGTGCATTGATCTAGCACTTCCCCATCTCCAGAACTGTCAAAAATAAATTTATGTTTATAAATTACCCAGTTTATGGTATTTTCTTATAGCAAACTGAACAAACTAAGACAACAAGTTTTTTAGCCCCTAACATTTAGAGACCAAAAGTAGGTTAGTAGTTTCCAAGAACTAGAAGGAGAGGATGAGAAAGGACTACTGCTAATGGGTACTCAGTTTCTTTAGGGGTGATAAAAATGTTCTGGAAATAGATCGTTGTGGTGATAGTTGGTGGCGATAGTGGTTGATAGGATAGTGGTGATAGTGGTGATAGTTGACAACCTTGTGAATATACTAAAATTACTGAAATACATACTTTGAAAGAGTAAATTTTTCATCAGGGAGATGCAGATCAAAACCATAATAAGATATTACCTCACATATGTTAGCATGGCTATTACCAAAAAGACCAAAGATAACCAATGTTGGCAAGGATGGGAGTAAAGGGAACCCTCAAATACTGTCAGTGGGAATGTAAATTAGCACAGCCAGTGTAGAAAACATTATGGAAATTCTTCAAGAAATTAAAAAGAGAACTACCATGTAAACCAGCAATTCCACTTCTGGTTATGTATCCAAAAGAATTGAAATCAAGGCCAGGTGCAGTGGCTCACATCTGTAATCCCAGCACTTTGGGAGGCTGAGGCAGGCAGATCATAAAGTCAGGAGTTTGAGACCAGCCCGGCCAACATAGTGAAACTCCATCTCTATGAAAAATACAAAAATTAGCCTCATGCGGTGGCATGCGCCTGTAGTCCCAGCTACTCGGGAGGCTGAGGCAGGAGAATCACTTGAACCTAGGAGGCGGAGGTTGTAGTGACCTGAGACCACACCGTTGCACTCCAGCCTGGGTGACAGAGACTCTATCTAAAAAAAAAAAAAAAAAGAAATCAGGATCTCGAAGAGATATCCGCACACCCATGTTCATTTCAGTATTATTCACAATGGCCAAAACACAGAAACAATCCAAATGTTTATTGATGAATGAATGGATATTTTTTTAATGTGGTAAACACACACAATGGAATAGAAATTTTGCCATGTGCAACAACACAAATGAATCTGGAGGACATTATGCTAAGTGAAATAAGCCAGATACAGGACAAATACAACATAAATGATGAATGCAAAATAGTTAAATTCATAGAAGCAGAGACTGGAATGGTACTTGCCTGGATTAATGGGAGGGCAAAACACAGAAATATTACTCAAAGGGTACAAAGTTTCTGTTATACAAAATAAGTCCCTAGAGATCTACTAGACAGCACCATGCTTATAGTTAATGATATTGCTTCATATACTTAAAATTTTGCCAAGAGAGTAGATCTTATGTTAAATGTTCTTATCACAATATAATAATAATGATTAATAATAAGTGGATGGGAAGAAACTTTTGAAGGTGATGGATATGTTTCTGGCCTAGATTGTGGCAATGATTTCACGGATGTATACTTCTCTCCAAAGGCATTAAGTTGTATATATTATATACCTACAAATGTTTGCATGTCAATCATATCTCAATAAAGTGTTTTTTGTTTATCTTTGTTCTCCAAATAAATCTGGAAGAAAAATCTTAGCTCTGCGAATTTTCTACTATAGGACAGAACTTGGTCTTACCTATCTACATGTGCTCTACTGACCTCTAATGGCCATTATGCTTCTATGGTATGCCTAAGCATGCAACAGGAAAAACCTCAACCCATCCAAAAGTAATATGAAAAGGAGTACAGGCCAGGTATGGCAGCTCCTGCCTGTAATTCCAGCACTTTGGGAGCCTGAGGCAGGAGGATTACTTGAACCCAGGAGTTGAGACCAGCCTAAGCAATATATTGAGACCCCATCTCTGCAAAAATAAAAAAATTTAAAAAAAAATACACACACCTGTAGTCCTGGCTATTTGAGAGGCTGAGGTGAGAGGATCACATCAGGCCAGGAGCTTAAGGCCGGCAGTAAACTGTGATCACACCACTGCACTACAATCTGGGCAATAGAGCAAGATCCTGTCTCAAGAAAAGAAAAAAAAAAAAAGAAAGGAGTATATTGGTTAATAGAATTTTCTAGTTAACTGCTGACCAGAAAAAAAAAAAAAAAAAAAAAAATTTGATATTGAGTATCAAAACATTCCAGGCTGGGTGCAGTGGCTTTTACCTGTAATCTGAGAAGGGAGGATCACTTGAGGCCAGGAGTTGGAGACCCCTGTCTTTAAAAAAAATCAGCGAGGCATGGTGGCATGTGCTATCATTCCAGCTACTTGGGAGGCTGAAGTGGGAGGATCCTTAACCCTGGGAGGTTGAGGCTTCAATGAGTTGTGATTATGCCACTGCACTCCAAACATACCATCCCTAAGCAAGCATCTCTCTCTTTTTTTTTTTTTTTTTTTTTTAGGAACTAGAAATCCAGCAGAAGTGTTTTATTAAAAGGCTAGACTAACACAGTTTTAGCCTCAATTATATATTTTTCTATAAAACAGGAAAGTATAAACATCAAATATATGGAAAACTACATTTAAAAATTTAATCTAAACACTTAAGGAGAATTAGGCACTATATTCACTAAACAGAATTTTAATCTCTCTTGCGTTGGCTTTTCATGGGTTTAAATAAGAAAACAATTATTTTCACTTTCTTACTTTGACATAATAACCCCACAAAACAGCCTGGCATAAAAGTACTGACTTGGTGGCAAGTACTGACTTGATGGCAGGAGACCCAGACTTAAGCCTAGGCTTACCACTTACCAGCTGTATGACCTTATTTGTCTTCAAACCCTCATACTGCTATATCCATACAAGAGAAGATGTTCCATAAACACTTATGACTTTAGGAACTGAGTCTCAGAGAACTAGTGAAGTAAAGGTCTCCTCTCTGCCTGCCAACTTACGAGTGGTGCTACAGCAATAGGCAAATAAATAAAAGGAAGGGTATAGTTCTCCCTCCCAATTGTTTAACCATCTAGTACATATCAAAGAGAAAATGACCACACCAGAAAAGGAGTACAAAGAGAAGCAAAACTGGAGAACGTGAAAAGTATAGTGGGCATATTCACTCACTGGGATTCCATATATCCTGGGAAGCATTGCTGTTTCCCTATCCACACTGGTCAACTATGTACTCTCCCATTCAGTGGGACCATGCTCTAAAATCCTAACACCCTGGATCTATTTCTATATTTATCTGCTGAGATTCTGGTGTAACTTCCTCTACAGCCATCCTGCCCTGAGCAAAGATAAACAGGACCATGAAGCCTTTTTTGTTTGTTTGTTTGTTTACCCTCTCTATTGATATAAATATGTAACTGCATGGAAAAATGTGAGAATCTGATTTTTAAAATCTAAAGCAAGCAGGTATAGGAAAATATGTGTTCAGAGAATTATAATCAATAACAGAATAATGTTTATTCATTCAACATTTATTGTATACTATAAATAGACACTAGAGTTAGGCATACATTTTAGAAAGATACATTTTCTATCTAGAAAACACAACAGTATCTTAGAAGATATTTATAATTTACAAATCACTTATACATTACATAATAAAAATGTATACATATGATTTCTTTATCCAGAACACAGTTTCCAATAAACACTTATAAAACTACATATAGACTGAGATTTCATGTCTCTCTTGGTTTTGTAAGCAAGTTTATCTATGGGCTAAAAACTACCCTATCATCCAGTAAAAAGATTACAATTCAACCTTCAACAAGTGTTTTCCAACCTGGACCTTAACTGTGGCCTGGTCAGAAAGTGTTGGTAATAAAGCACTCAAAGTCAAACCTACTGCATTGCTTCTGCAAGAACAGACTAGACTGGGTACCAAGAAAATTTTCTTTAATACTATCCATTTGTCAAAACAAAGGTTACAGGCCAGGCACAGTGGCCTACCCTTATCATCACAGCACTTTGAGAGATCGAGGCAGGAGGATCACTTGAGCCCAAGAGTTTGAGGCCAGCCTGGGCAACACAATGAGACCTCATTTCTACTAAGAATTTTTAAAACTTAGCCAGGCATGGTGGAACATGCCTGTAAACCCAGCTATGTGGGAGGCTGCGGTAGGAAGATTGCTTAAGACAAGGAGTTTGTGGGTGCAGTGAGCTATGATCATTCCACTGAACTCTAACCTGAGTAACAGAGCGAGACCCTGTGCCCTCACCCCCCAAAACAGAGGTTACACAAATATACTATGGTATGCTATAGATATATTTTCCCTCTACTGTAGCTTTAGAATCATTCTAAAATGATTTTTAAATGTCCATTTTGAAATGTAATCCAAGGAGCAAAGAGTCAACATGAAAAGGCTACAAACTCTAATTCCAACCTTACGATATTCTGAAAAAGGGAAAAGTATAGAGATAGTAAAAAAAAAAAAATAGTGGTTTCTAGCAAGGAAGGTCTGGGAGGCATAAGAAAAAAAAATATATTAAAAAATGAAAAAAGAGGCCGGGCGCAGTGGCTCACGCCTGTAATCCCAGCACTTTGGGAGGCTGAGGCAGGTGGATCAGGAGGTGAAGAGATCGAGACCATCCTGGTCAACATGGTGAAATCCCGTCTCTACTAAAAATACAAAAAATTAGCTGGGCATAGTGGCGCATGCCTGTAATCCCAGCTACTCAGGAGGCTGAGGCAGGAGAAATGCCTGAACCCAGGAGGCAGAGGTTGCGGTGAGCCGAGATCACGCCATTGCACTCCAGCCTGGGTAATGAGAGCGAAACTCCATCTCAAAAAAAAAAAAAAAATGAAAAAAGATAGTGGTTTCCAGGGGTGAAGGAGGAGAGGATATAAGGACAGACAGGTAGAACACACAGGATTTTACAGGCAATGAAACTTATTCTGTATGATAGTTTAATAAATACATAACAGTATACATTTGTCAAAACCTATAAAATGGATAACACCAAGAGTGAACCCTAATGTAAACTATGGACTTGGAATGATAATGATGTGTCAATGTAGGTTCATCAGTTATAGGAAGTGTACACTCTGGGATGGGATATTGATAGTGGGGACAGTTGGGCATGAGGCAGGTGAAGAGGTATATAGAAACCCTCTGTACTTTCCATTCAGTATTGCTGTGAACCTGAAAATGCTTTAAAAGACAAAGTCCATTTTTTAAATAATTTTTAAAAATGTAACCCAATAATAATATTGGCCAAAGCTGCACAACTAGATTCACTTTCCTTTGGACAATGACAAAAAGAAGCAGACAAGATAAGTTTTCCACAAGGCTTTTTGCTAATAGGGATGCAGAATGTGGACCAAAATATTGAGGCTCCCATCCCTCAAATGATGTACTTTTACATCTACTCATTTCTCCCATCATTCACCACCCCAGCTTTGGACACATGAACCAGATAATCTTTTCCCCTCTCTGCCAGCATGAACAAAAAGGTTCAGGCTGAACATAATAGTTGGCAAAATCTAGAAGACATTGGTATTATTAACGCTGTCTCTGCAAAGGCAATGCCCAAAGGAACCCTATTCTCCCAGGCCTAATCCAAAGGCAAAGTTGTTTTAACAGATAAGAAAGTTGAAGAAGCAGAGTCACAACAGAACCTGGGGTCCCCGAGTGCCAGCTGAGGGCTCTCTGCAGCAGCTCTGCCTTGGGTGATTAGCAGGAGTTGCAGTCCCCTGAGAGTCAATTAAAGGAGGAAGTCAGGGTGAGGGAGGGAGAAGTGATTCCATCAACTCCCAATTAAAAGTGAGTGGATCCCACAGCACAGAGGGACAGTGACTCAAACTGTTGCATCAGCCAAGTTCCAATACTAACTCCCTGAACGTGAGGAAGGAGCAAAGGGAAGGAGTGAAGGGGGAAGGTGAGGTGTCTCACACTCTGGCAAGCTTCCACTTCCTATCCCAAGCTAATAGATAGATCTCTTCATTAGCCATGAAGAAAATCCCAACACAATATGAAAGGAGTTAGCCAGGGGGCTACTGAAACACAGCCCAGCTACCAATTCAGAATCACTCTTGTCAAGTCACATCCCATGTGACTCATTGTCTTTTGTGTAGAACAATAAAACTTCCATGACTAACCTCTCCTCCATCTCACACTTATACCTGATGACTTTCAAAACACTACTTGATTGATTTCTACATGTTCATAAACATGACTTGATTGATTTCTACAAAATCACTGTGAGTTTTTCCAGGTCTGTATAAATATTTTCATCTAGGAATTGAAAGAAGTTAATAATGAAGTTCAAGAGATTTGCCTAAAATCACACGGGCAGTGTTATTTGTATATTTTTAAGCAATATACTACTATGCTTATATAGATAGAATATCTCTGGAGGAAAACAAGAAAATGGAGTAGTTACTCCAGTAAGGGAAGTAGAGGTCAGGGGTGAAAGGGAGTTTTTTAAGTTATTAAAAACTGGGAAGTAGAGGTCAGGTAAAAGGGAGTTTTGAACAACTTTTTAATTTTACACCATTGTATATATAACTTCCTGAAATAAATGAAAAAGAAAGTTACAATTAGGAAGCAGAAAACTATAATCTAGTTCTCTTTCCCACTGTATGGCACCATCTCCTATGGGGGGGGGGTAAGGAGTAAGAACAGTTTTCTTTTTCCTGTATCTTCCCACGTATGCCCCATTCCATCACCTCCCTATCCACATATACATGCAAAATGTTCTATGAGAACTTTCCTATTTGCCTGCTCTGTGCAAACCTGCCAGGAGCTGGGAGTGTGCTGAGAAAACCAACCAAGTCTTAGGAAAATTTAAAATGTGACTCTGACTTACACAGAGGCTAATCCTAACAAAATAATTTTCATTTTGAAATTAAAAATAGTATCTTTGTCCAAATATCTTCTTAAAATAGATAAATAAACTAACTCTTCAGCATAAAAGATCAAGATTAGAAAGAATGAAAGCAACAAACCTGCCAGTACCAGGCACTGTGGTTCCCTAGTACTCAACAGGCTGATGGGTCACTGACAGACGAGGAGGAACAATCTGTCCTGGATATCACCAAAGAAGATTCTTGGTTTGATGGAGACACAGGTTCCCACAAAAAGAAAAATGAGAGGATGTTATGGGCATATATTACAAATAGTTTAGAGGAGCAAATTTGAAAATGTAAATGAAATGGATAAGTTAGTATAAAAATACAAAATATTAAAACTGATTCAAGAGAAAAATTGAATAATTCAAACCGATAAGTATCAAAGAATTTAAATCAGTAGTTAAGCTTTCTATTTAAAACAAAAGTGTGGTGCTGATGACTTTCCATGTAAATTGTACCAAAAAAAGAGATAAACCAATTTTATATAAATTCTTAAAATAATCACACAGAGGAAACTATTTACTCATTGTATAAGGCAAGTTTACATTTGATACAAAAACCAAACTAGAATACATCAAGAAATAAAAACTAAACTAAACTCACTTGTCCCCTATAGACACAGAAACCTAATTAAATGAATACAGCAATGTATAAGAATATATATGTCCTAGGCCAGGCACAGTGGCTCACACCTGTAACTCCAGCACTTTGGGAGGCTGAGGCAGGTGAATTACTTGAGGTCAGTATTTCAAGACCAGCCTGGGCAACTATGGTGCAAAACCCTATCTCTACTAAAAATACAAAAATTAGTCAGGCATGGAGGTGCATGCCTGTAATCCCAGCTACTTGGGAGGCTGAGGCAGGAAAATCACTTGAACCTGTGAGGTAGAGGTTGCAGTGAGCCAAAATCGTGCCACTGAATTCCAGCCTGGGCAGCAGAGAGAGACCCTATCTCAAAAAAAACGAGAATATATATATATACACACACACATATATGTGTGTATATGTGTGTGTGTGTGTGTGTATGTGTATATATATATATCTTGACCAAGTAAAGTTTGTACCAAGAATGCAAATTTGATTTATTGATTGAAAGTTGAGTACTCTAATTCACCTCATTGACAGGTTAAGGAACAGAAGACAATCATTTGCTATTTCAATAAATACAGTAAAAAAGCATTAGATAGAAAAAGATAAACTAGAAAAATTTAAAATTTTTGATAAAAGCTCATAACAAACTTAGTGTCTAAGAGCAATTATATATAAAACCCCAAAACAAACGTCTTATTTGACAAGAAAATGTTGAAATTATTTTCTTTAAGTACAGAAACAAGACAAGAATGCCTGCTATCAACATTTCTATTAAGCATACTAGAGGTCCTAAGTAGTGCAGGAAAAAAAAAAAAAAAACTAAACAAAAGCTAACGGATTGCAGAAGACATCAAATGGTCCTTATTTGTATACAGAAAACCCAAAGGAATCATCAAATTATTAGAATGAAAAAGTTCTAAAAAGGCCATAGCTGCAAAAAATAAATGAAATACTAATTGTGTTTCTATTCCAAAGCAAAGTTAGAAAATTTAATTCTTAAAAATGATACTATTTATGATGGCAGAAAAAACTATAAAAAGGCTAGGAATAAATTTAATAAAAGTTATAAACAAACTTTCTGGAGAAAGTATACAATTATATCAAAAGACTAAACCAGAAAGAAATAGAAATCCTAAACTTAACAATAAAAAGTAGTAAAAGTGAATCAATAATAAAAATCCTCCCAACAACAATAATCCCAGAACTAGATGAATTCACAGCTCAATTCTGTCTAATGTACACTCCTACTGAAACTGCTCCAAAAAATCAAGAAGGAGAAAATCTTCCCTAACTCATTCTATGGAGTCAGTATCTCAATACTAAAGCCAGGCAAGTATACAACTAAAAAACAAAACTACAGACCAATTATCTCTGCTGAACATAGATACAAAAATCCTCAGCAAAATACTAGCAAACCAAATCCAACAGTACATCAAAAAGATAATACACCATAATCAAGTGGGTTCTATTCCAGAGATGCAAGGATGGTTCAACATACGTAAATCAATAAATGTGATTCATCATATAGACAGACTTAAAAAACAAAAACCCTATGATCATCTCAACAAATGCAGAAAAGAATTTGATAAACTTCAGCATCCTTTCATGATAAAAACCCTCAACACACTAGACATAGAAGAAACACATCTCAAAATAATAAAGGACATTTGTACCAAACCACAGCCAATATTATACTGAATGAGGAAAAGTTGAAAGCAATCTGTAAGGTTTGTTCTTGCTGAGTTTAAAAAGAAGAACTGAGGCCAGCACAAGAAGATCCAATGCAAAGGATTTATTCAGGCTCCCGGGAGAGGTTCTGTGGTCCGAAAGGAGGGGTCGGAGTCGGAGAAGTTGAGCGGACTCCTCTTGAGTCCGGGGGTGGGGGGAGGTTTATAGGGAGTGGAGGCATTTGATTGGTTGTGCTCAAGGTGAGTGGGGCCCGGATGGGACAAAGTGGTAGGTGGGGAGTGGGGCCCGGATGGGACAAAGTGGTAGGCAGGGAGTGGGGCCCAGATGGGACAAAATACTATCGGGTAGGTCCTGGCAGGGCTTTTTTCTGGGCTCCTGGTGAGGGAAGGGGGTGCGTCCGAGCTTCTGGAATGGGGGGAGAGGGGGTGTGCGTCCTTGCTCCCAGTGAGTGGGGCGGGGGGGGGGGGTGTGTCCATGCTCCTGGCAAGGCAACCGGCCTTACACAATCCACCTAAGAAATTAAATAAGACAAGGATGCCAGCTTCCACCACTCCTATTCAATGTAGTATTAGATGTCCTAGCCAGAGCAACCAGGCAAAAGAAAGAAATAAAAGGCATCTGTGTTAGGCTGTTCTTACATTGCTGTAAATACCAGAGACTGGGTAATTTATAAACAAGAGAAGTTTACTTGGCTCTTAGTTCAGCAGAGTATACCAGCATGGCTCCAGCATCTGCTTCTGGTGAAGGCCTCAAAAACTTTACAATCATGGCAGAAGGTAAAGCAGAAGCAAAACATGTTATGTTGTGAGAGTGAGATCAAGAGAGAAGAGGAACTGTCACACTCTTTTAAACAATCAGATTTCATGAGAACTCACTATCTCAAGGAAAGCACCAAGTTACTAATGAGAGATCCGCCCCCATGACCCAAACACGTGCCACCAGGCCCCACCTACAACATTGGGGATTACATTTCAATATGAGATGTGGTTGGAACAAATGTCAAAGTTGTATCTTTCCAACCCTGGTGCCTCAAATCTAATATCCTTCTCACATTGCAAAACATAATTATCCCCTTCCAATAGTGCCCAAAAGTCTTAACTTATTCCAGCATCAAACCCAAAGTTCTAAATCTCACCTGAGACTCATCTCCTTCCACCTATGAGCCTGTAAAATCAAAGCAAGTTATTTAGTTCCAAAATACAGTGGTAGTACAGGCATTGGGTAAACATTGCCATTCCAAAAGGGAGAAATTGGCCAAAAGAAGAGGGTAATAGGTCCCACACAAGTCTGAAACCCAGCAGAACTGTCATCAAAACTTAAAGCTCCAAAATAATCTCCTTTGACTCCACGTCCCATATCCAGGGCACACTGATGCAAAAGGTTGGTCTCCAAACTCTGGCAGCTCTGCCCCTGTGGTTTTGCAAGGTACAGCCCTCATGGCTACTCCCACAGGTTGCAGTTGAGTGTCTGTGACTTTTTCAGAAGCAAGGAACAAGCTGCTGATACATCTATCATTTTGGTATCTGGAGGGGAGTGCCCTGGTAGGGACTCAGTGTAGGGGTTCCAAACCCACATTTACCCTCCTCATCACCCTAGTAGAGGTTTTCCATGAGGGCTCCACCTCTGCAGCAGACTTCTGCCTAGGCACCCAGGTTGTCTCATACATCCTTTGAAATCTAGGGGGAAGCTGCCAAGCCCCCTTCACTCTTGCAGTCCATGCGCCCACAGACTTAACACCACATGGAAGCCACCAAGGCTTATGGCAGCTTACACTGTTCAGAGCAGCAGCATGAGCAGTATTTGGGGACTTTGAGCCAAGGCTGGAGCCGAAGCAGCCAGGAAGTGGAGAGTAATGTCACAAAGCTGCACAGGGTAGCCGTGCTCTGGGACTGGTCCACAAAACCATTCTTTCTTCCTAGGCTTCTACCTATGATAGGCAAGGCTACCTCAGAGATTTCTGAAATGCCTTCAAGGCCATTTTTCCCTCCACTGTTTTGGATATTAGCACTTGACTCCCTTTTATTCATGCTAATCTCTCTAGCAAGTGCTTGCTTTACAACCTGCTTGGATTCCTTCTCTGTCATATGGCCAGGCTGCAAATTTTTCAAACTTTTACACTCTGCTTCCCTTTTAAATATAAGTTTCAACTGTAAGTGATTTTGCTCCCACATCCAATCATAGGCTGTTAAGGGCAGCCAGGTCATGTCTTCAATGATTGCTGCTTAGAAATTTCATTCACTGAGTACCCTAAGTTATCACTCTTAATTTCAAACTTCCACAGATCCCTATGGCATGAACATAATACAGCCAAGTTCTTTGCTAGGGTGTAACATGGATGACCTTTACTCTAGTTCCCAATAAATTCCTCATTTCCATCTGAGACTGATGTAATTTGGCTGTGTCTCCACCAAAATCTCATCTCGAAGTTCCCATAATCCAAATCTCATCTGTAGTTCCCATAATCACCACATATTATGGGAGGGACCAGGTAAATCATGGGGGCAGTTTTCAGCCTTTGCTGAATTCTTATCCTTCCGGCCACCATGTGAAGAAGGATGTGTTTGCTTCTCCTTCTACCATGATTCTAAGTTTCCTGGGGCCTCCCCAGCCATGCTGAACTGTGAGTCAATTAAACCTCTTTTTTTTTTTAACAAATTATCCAGTCTTGGGTACCGGTATTTTGGTCACAACCATTGAACCAGTCTCTGAGAAGTTCCCAACTTTTCCTTATCTTCCTGTCTTCTGAGCCCTCTAAACTCTTCCAACCTCTTCCCATTACCCAGTTGAAAGTTGCTTCCACATTTTCAGGTATCTTTATAGCAATGCCCCACTCCTGATATCAGTTTTCTGTCTTAGGCTATTCTTGCATTGCTATAAAGAAATACCTGAAACTGGGTAATTTATAAAGAAAAGAGGTATAATTGGCTCACAGTTCTGAAGGCTGTACCAGCATGGCTCCAGCATCTGCTTCTGGTGAAGGCCTCAGAAACCTTACAATCATGGCAGAAAGTGAAGCGGGAGCAGTCATATCAAACGGCAAGAGCAGGAGCGGAGAGTGGTGGGGAGGTGCCGCACACTTTCAAACAATCAGAGTTCATGAAAACTCACTATGTTGAGGACAGCACCAAGCCATTCATAAGGGATCCACCCCCATGACACAAGCACCACCTCCCACCAGGCTCCATCTCTAACATTGAAAATTACATTTCGATATGACACTTGGAAGGAACAAACAGTCAAACTATATCAGAATCCAAATTAGAAAACAAGAAGTCAAACTATTGGGTTGATGCAAAAGTAATTGCAGTTTTTGCCATTTGCCACAATTACTTTTGCACCAACCCAATATCTCTGTTCACTGATGATATAATCTTATACCTAAAACACCCTAAATATTCCTTTTAAAAAAACTCTTAGATTTGATAAACAAATACAGCAAAGTTTCAGGGTATAAAATCAATATACAAAAGTCAGTGCCATTTTTATACACCAATAACAATCAAGCTGAGAACCAAACTAAAAAAGTAATCCCATTTACAATAGCTACAAAGAAATAAAATATCTGGGAATATATTTAACCAAGGAGGTGAAAGATCTTTACTACAAAACACTGATGAAATAAACTGTAGATGACACAAACAAGGGGAAAAATATTCCATGAACTAGAAAAAATAATCCTAAAATTCATATGGAACCAAAGAAAAAGAGCTCAAATAGCCAAAGCAACTCTAAGCAAAAAGAACAAAGCAGGAGGCTTTGCACTACCTGACCTCAAATTATATTATAAAGCTATAGTAACCAAAACAGCATGGTACTAGTATAAAAATAGACACATAGATCAATGAAATAGAATAGAGAACCCAGAAATAAAGCCACATATCTACAGTCAACTGATCTTTGACAAAGTTGACAAAAATGTACACGAGAAAAAAGGACACCCTTTTCAATAAATGGTATTGGCAAAATTGGATTGCCATATGCAGAAGAATGAAACTGTATCCCTATCTCTCACTATATACAAAAACCAACTCAAGATGAATTGAAGACTTTAATGTTAAGATCTGAAACTTCTGTAAATGCTAGAAGAAAATCCAGGGAAATCTATTCTGGACATTGATCTAAAGAATTTATAACCAAGACCTCAAAAGCAGAAGCAACAAAAATAAAAATAGACAAATGGGACTTAAATTAAAAAGCTTCTACACAGCAAAAGAAATAGTCAACTGAGTAAACAGATGACCTGTAGAATGGGAGAAAATATTTGTAAACTATGAATCTAACAGGGGACCAATATCCAGAATTTACAAGGAACTCGAGCTACTCAATAACAGAAAACAAAAAATTCCATTAAGGCTGGACGCGGTGGCTCATGCCTGTAATCCCAGCACTTTGGGAGGCCAAGGCAGGTGGATCATGAGGTCAAGAGATCGAGAATATCCTGACCAATATGGTGAAACCTCATCTCTACTAAAAATACAAAAATTAGCCAGGCATTTGGCACACACCTGTAGTCTCAGCTACTCAGGAGGCTGAGGCAGAAGAATCGCTTGAACCCAGGAGGCAGAGGTTGCAGTGAGCCGAGACTGCACCACTGTGCTCCAGCCTGGCAACAGAGCAAGACTCTGTCTCAAAAAAAAAAAAAAAGAAAGGAAGAAAAAAGAAAATACCATTAAAAAATGGGCAAAGGAAATTAGTGGACATTTTTCAAAAGAAGACATATAAATGGCCAACAAGCATATGAAAAAATGCCCAACTTCACAAATTATCAGAGAAATGCAAATTAAAGCCATAAGGGGATATCATCTTATACCAGTCAGAATGGCTATTATCAAAAAATAAAAACCTGCTGGAGAAGATACAGAGAAAAGGGAACTCTTACACACTATTGGTGGGAATGGATGTTAGTACAACCTCTATAGAAAACAGTATGGACATTTCTCCAAGAACTAAAAATAGACCTACCATTCAACCCAGCAATCCCACTACTGGTTATCTACCCAAAGGAAAAGAAATCATGATACCAAAAAGACACCTACAGTCATGTCTCTCATAGCACTATTTATAATAGCAAAGACATAGAATCAACCTAAGTGTCCATCAATGAATGACTAGATAATGTGGGGGGTGTGTGTATGTGTATGTATGTATATATGTATCTATATATACACAGTGGAATACTATTTGGCCATAAAAGAAGTGAAATCATACCTTTTTCAGCAACATGGATGGAACTGGTGACCATTATCCTAAGTGAAACAACTCAGAAAGTAAAATAGAGCATGTTCTCACTTATATGTGGGAGTTAAATAATGTGTACACATGAATACAGAGTGTAGAATAATAGTCAATGGAGACTTGGAAGGGGTGGGAAAGTAATGGGGGGGTAAAGAATGAGAAATTACTTAATGGGTACAATGTACACTATTTGTGTGATGGCTACACTAAAAGCCCAGGCTTCACTGCTAAGCAATACATCCATGTAACGAAACTGCACTTGTACTCCTCACAATTATACAAATGTTAAAAGAAAACTGGGTGGGAAAAAAATGCAGATCATTCCATTGTATTTAGGAAAATCAAAGAATTCGAATACATTTAACAATATCCCACTTCATTTTAGCAATCAAAACTATGCAATGTTTCCATAGTTTGTTAGTTCTGCTAACGAAATACCTGATAGTGGATAATTGATTTTTTTAAAAAAAATCATTTCTGATGGTTCTGCAGGCTGAGAAGCCCAAGATGAAGGTGCCAGCATTCAGCGTCTGGTGTCTTGCTACATCCTCACTTGGCAGAAGGCAGAAGGGCAAAAGGGTATGCACCTACTCTCTCGTGCCATTTTAAAAGGACACGACTGTCATCTCTGACAGCTCTGTCTTTATGATTTAATCACCTCCTGAAGGTCCCACCTCATATCACATGGGTAATTAAGTTTTAACATATGAAATTTGGGGAATACATCTGGACTATAGCAAATGCCAATTAATCATTTTTAATTTTTAAAATAATTTGAAATAATTTCAAATGTGTGGATATTTATCCCTTTCCCATATTCCTCAACTGTTAAACTGTTTACCTTATTTGCTTTATAACCTTTTTTGCTTTATATATTATGGCATTTTATTCATTTTTTTTTCTAAAACATAAAAGGGGCAGGGATGGTGTCCACCCCTAAATTTCCTATTGTAGTTTTCCCCAAAGTAAAAATTTTCTCTACATAATCATGCTACCATTTAAGTCAAAAGCCAATGTCAAAACATGACTGCCCAAGCCACAGATGCCCTTCAAATGTTCCATCATAAGTGACAGTGTCTTTTCCTTTCTGCTACAGGATCCCCACCCTGGAAAATGTGTTGCACTTGGGGGTCCTACCATTTTCTTCTTCTCCAATCTCAAACTGTTCTTCATCATTCCTTGTACTTCTCACCTTCAATATCCTACATGAAATCGAATGATCCCCTACTGGATCTTTCTGATGATTCTTCATGACCAGATTCGGTGATGTTCCCTTGGCAGGAAGAATACAGAAATGGTGCTGTGCCCTTAGTGACTCCCAGGGGTCACATTTGCTATCCCTCCCACCCCGGTGATGTAACCATTAATGACCTGGTCTGGTTGGTATCTGCCAGGCCTATCCAGCTTTAATTTACACTTTTTACTTTATGTTGAATAGTATTTTGTGAAGAGATATTCTAGGGTAATGCCTGTAAGCTGCTCCTCATTACATCTTCACTAACCAGCTTTTTTTGTATTAACTCCTATCTAAACCATCTAATACTATGATGATTGCCTAATGGCAGCTCTAGACATCCTGTAGTTGACATCGACTCAAAGGAGTATTCCTCCTTACTCTTCCATTTACCTATTTTTTTAAATTTACCTTCATGTCAAAAATACTCCTGAATTAGTATATTATCCAATGGGCTTCATTTTGTTACAATCACTTATTTTCATGCTTATGTGCCAGATTTGGCCAGTGGGAGACTTTTAAAGTTCATATTTTTCATAGGAAGTTCTATTCTCAGCTTAGACAATTTCAGATGCCATGCTGATACTGGCAATTTCATTAAGGAATATGATTCCCTCTTATGTTATGCAGAAACCAAGAGTATTACCTATGATCACTCCTACCAGTGAAGCATTTGACCCTCTCAGTAGATATAGCTAATAACCATATATATTTCTTACACATACCACAGACACGTATATATTTGTCAGTGTGTACATATCAAAAACCAGAGGTCTTCACAATGCCTCCAATTCTGACCTACTAGAATTATTTATAGACATTTTTTCTTTTCCATGTTTATACTTCTTTCAACAGTCAGAAACTGGCTGTCATTTACCTTAATATATCTACTTATTTGTACCTTATGTGTTTCAAAATCCAATCTCATAACCACACCACCAATGTTCCCTGCCTCTATCTCACATTCTCCTAATACCTCCATGTACTCATGCTAGCTGGCTGCCAACGTGGCTGCCAATGTGCCTCGATGTGACTACTTCCCACTTCCTATTTGAATCCTTGAGTGCTGGCTAATACACCACAACACACATCTCTGCTCACCTTTTCCCTCCCTGCACTGCCTTCTAGAGTGTTCTAATCCTACTACTAAGGTAACCCAGCAACCAAGGCCAACCTCCATGGCCAAAAGCAGAAGGAATGAAATTAAACAGGAAGAGAGAAAAGGAAGAGCAAGGGAAAGATATACATTTTTACTGCAAACAAAATTCTGGGCTGACCATTTTTTTCTTTCCTATTGGTATCCTAAGATTGTACAGCTCAACGGGCAGTGCCAGGATTCAAAAAATAGATGGGTCTGATTGCAGTTAGTAAATGTAGAAGGAATAATGAAATTAGAATATCACTATTTGGCAACTACTACAGAAACAGTAAAATTACACAGTCACCAAAAAAGAGACAATGAGGAAGACTTACTTACATAAAGAAAATAGGTAAGAAGATTCAATGTTATGAAGATGCTATTCTTCCTAAACTGATCCATAGATTCAATGCAATCCCAATTAAAGTTCCAGGGAATTTTTCACAAAAAGTTACAAGCTGATTTTAAAGTGTAAATGGGACACTTATGAAGAACAACATAAAAGAACTTATGTGATTAGATACTGACTTCTTATAAAACTGTAAGGCAATGTAGTACTAGCAAAAAAATAAACAGAGCAGAACAGATCAGAATAGAGTGCCAGGCATGGTGGCTCATAACTGTAATCCCAACACTGTGGGAGGCCGAGGCAGGAGGATCGCTTGAACAGCTAATTCTTAAAAAATTAGCCAGGCATAGTGGCACACACCTGTAGTCTCAGCAACTTGGGAGGCTGAGGTGAGAGGACTGCTTGAACCTGGAAGGTCAAGGCTGCAGTGAGCCACAATTGTGTTAACTGCACTCTAGCCTGGGCAACAGAGTGAGACTCTGTGTCAAAAAAAAAAAAAAAAAAAAAAACAGAGAACTCAAGAAGAGAGATACATATGGAAAGTTTGGTTAAGACAGACTGGGCTTTAAAGATCAGTGTGGATAGATGGATGGATGGATGGATGGATGGATGGATGAACGGATGGACAGATGGATGGACAGATAGGTAGGGAGAGAAAAAGAGAGAGAGAGAGATGGAAAGTTGGTTTAAGACAGACTGGGCTTTAAAAATCAGTTAAGGAAAGGATTGATTCTTTAATAAAAGGTGCTAGGCTACTTAATTATTCATTATGAAAAAATTATATACCTACATCATAACAAAAATAAAGTCATACTGTAAGAAAAGGACAAAATGATATAACTTCATAAAACAATAGATAGGGAAAATATGGCTTCAGGATAGCTAAGAACCTCTTAAAACAAAAATCATTACCATAAAAGATGGATAAATTCGATGACATTGAAATTAAGAACTTCTGTTCAGCAAAAGACCCAATAGAGTAAAAAGACAAGCTAAAACTGTTAGGTGTCTGAGCACATAAAATGACAAAAGATTAGTACAGGGAATATATAAATCAATTTGACATCCAATATAGAAGTGTGCAAAGAAATGAATAGGCATTTTACCAAGAGAAAATATTAGTGGCTTCTAAATGTACAAAAAGATGCTCAAGCTCATTAATAATAAAAAAAAAAAAATTAAGGCCACAAGGAAATAATACTCGAATCTCCTGTATTTGCAATATCTAAAAGGTAAGATAATACCAAGCACAGAAGAGGATGGAGAGCACTGGGGAGACTCATCCATTGATAGTAGAGATATTCACTGATATAAACTTTAGAAATGTTTAGTGCTTCTCAAAAAAGTTGAACTCTATGACCCAGCAATTCCATTCTATGTCAATACTCTTAAACAGTGGTTCTCAAATTTTAGTGTGCATCAGAGTCACCTGGAGGGTTTACTAAACACAGATTGCTGGACTCTTCCCCCAGAGTTTTGAATTCAGTAAGTCTGAGTAGGGGGCTTGATAATTTGCATTTCAAAGAAGTTCCAAAGGATGCTGATGCTGTTGGTCTGGGAACCATTCTTCAAGAACCATTGCTATAAAAGAAACTTTTGCACTTACATATCAGGACATATACAAGAATATTAATAATTTAGTGCTTTGCTACCAAAAAGGAAAAACCGGAAACCCAAATATCCTTTAACAATAGGATGAATACATTGTGGTATAATCATACAATGAGATATCATAAAGCTGTGAAGACAAATGAGATCATGGGGAGGTACACAAGGGCTTCCAAGGTATCAATGGTGTACTAGTTTCTAAGGCAGGTGGTTATTTTATGGGTATTCCAGTTATTCCTGAAACCATATGTACATATTTTGCATACTTACTTGTTTGCATCCACTGCTTCTCTCTGGTTACCACCTACTGGTCATTTTTCTACTCTCTAGCCCTACACAGAACATGTCAACTCATCTCAGAACTTGAGTAAAAGGGAAACAGTATTTGGGTCCCACATCTCTACTTCCTCAAATGCTTTCACACACCACTTACTACTCCCACCTTCCCTAGTTGCTTTCAGCCATTTCTCAAGGTATTTTTACAGTGCACAAGCTTCTAATCACTCTTCTATGGCTCTAGGCCTCAAAATCAACACTGAAAACTAAATTAAGACTCCATATGTGGGAAAAAACAGACAGTACTTGTAATAAAAACTGTCTACCACAGGTTTCTTGGTACAGTCTACAAAGAGTGTTTTTGCAAACTCTATCAGATTGGTTACTCATACTGACTTCAGCTTATCTACTAAAATTTCTAGTAATTTTCATATATGATGTTGAAGCTATGCCTAAGAAAGTTAGCCTTTTTGGGCCAAAAGAATGGACTGAAAATTTTATCTTAATAGACTCAGTCTTTATGACTTGACAGATAAACTTCTCTTATCAATGGATTTCTATCATCCATTCTCTGAGTCCTCTGCATTCTTTACACATTTAATGAGTCATCAATGATATTCAAGTCACTGATCAAGAATTGAACAGGACTGGACCAAGAACAAAGATCTGAGCCATTTCACTATAAGTCTTCTAAATTCATCTGTATTCATTAATGTATTATAGCCATTCAGTTGGTTACTAATACTCACATTTCTCCATTTTACCACAAGGATATTAAGATAAACTGTTATAAAGCATGTCACTACACTCTAAAGAAACTGAATATCTAACTGTCTCTAGTCCTTCAGCCTAGTAACACTATTAGAACAGTACTGCTCTGCCATCTTGGACCATGGTGAAGACCACCCCTGGGGAATGACAGAATGGGAAAATGGAAGGAAGCTGGTCTCTAGAAACTTTGTGGAGTTTCCATTCCTGCCCTGGGCTGTCTATTGTCAGAATTCTTTTCACTGGGAGAGAAATAAACTACTTTATATAAAGAAAAAAAGGGGGTGGTATTACTCCAATAAATTGAAGTGATCCTAAAACCAAGACTACAAGCTTAGGGAGAATAAAGTAGGCCAAACTACATGGTACTTTTTTTTCCAAACAAATTTAATTCTGTTCCAGCCCCGAAGAAGGGGAAGGACCTAAATTTTACAAATAAAAATAAAAATTGCTCAAAAAAAAAAAGCCATTATAAAATTAAGCCCCCTCCTTTAGCAATAAATACTGAACTGATATATACATACGAGGCTTAAGGAGGAGGCGAGAACAGGAGCCTTGGGGACTCTGTCCCATGGCAAGCTCCCAAGACTTCTACCAATTCCATGTTCTTTTCTTAAAACATAGAGAGCAGTAGAAGAGGCAGGAGAGATATGCCAGAAGAGTATGTGGCTCTGGAGACAGCTGGAACATCATGAGGACAGATAGAGAAGAAATACAAAGTGTAATACAGGCAGGGAAAAGGAAAGTCTTCATTTAAAACATTCCTCCCATCCCTACTGAATCACTGAATGTGGCTGGACCAGCTGCCCAGGGCCTTGTCTCCTCTCCTCCACTCCCTGTTGAGCACAAAAGTCAAAGAAGGTCATTCACACTGTGGTCGCGATGCCACTGTGGCAGCAGCCTGACTGCCAGAGCCCTGAGGCTTCCCATTCACCACTAGCAGGAGGGGCGTCTCCACTCGAACACTGGAAAAGGAATAGTCCTAGAAAAGACAGAAAGAAGTTCATTACAGATCACAAGATGGAAAAAGCTCCAGCATGGGGATACATACACTACTTTCAACTTTCTGGACCATCTCCCCCACTGCATACCCCATTGTATACCCCTTCTACTTCCATCTCACATCAGACAAAACTGAGCTAACAAAGGAGATGAAATTTTCCCAAAGTTTTCAATCTTCAGAAGGAAAACAAAGCATGTAAGGCCATGTAGTGTCACTACAAGAATGAGACACTTCTTTGATTCAAAAAACGCAGGTTCCTGGCATTGCGTAACAAAAGAATGCAACCAATTCTCACAGAATCTTCCCTTTCCCACAGTGTTTCCTGATAATTAACTAGATACACACAGTAGCTGGCCAGAGCCAGTGGGAATCCTGAGAAAATCTCAGTCCAAATGTTTATAAGGTCCTAAATTAATCCACCAAATACAAATTAAAGTTACTTCTCTTTTACATCAAGAGGAAAAAATAGAATATGTAACAGAATGTAGCCATTTTAACAAAAAGGGTATCAGCTCACTTTATCAGTTCCAGTGTATTTTAAGTTATAAAACATGTTAAATAATCTTTATCCAAAAATTATGGCTGTGAGAAGCAGGCTCTTTTACAAGTAAAGTAAATTCAAAAGTTCTCATAAATCATTTTTTAAAAAAAAATCTTCACAGAAATACGGACAAGTGACACAAAAAAATGGCAATTGATAGAAGAACTATAAATTAAAATAATGTTCATGCGATATTTTTCATATAAAATTAGAAAATAACTTTTCAAAGGTTTCCACCCAGAGTTGAGAAAAAAAACTACAGAACAACACTTATTTACATCCACTGTTGGTAGTGACAACTAACTAGTAGAATTTTCCAAAGAACTATTTGGCAGTATGTATCAAAACCCTCAGAATTCTGCATACCCTTTGGACCCAGGATTCTATATTATAAATTAATTAAGGAAATAATCATAGATGTAAGCAAAGACATAAAAATGCTCACTGCAGTACTTTTATAATATAAAAAAATTAGAAATAATCTAGATCTGAGGTCATCAAAGTCTTTCTGTAAAGGGCCAGACAGTAAATATTTTAGGCTTTGTGGGTCATATGGTCTCTGTTACAGAATTTCACCTCTCTCACTATAGTGCAAATACAGCCACAGACAGTAGTAAGCAAATAAGTGTGGCTGTGTTCCAATAAAGCTTTATTTGTGGACACTAAAATCTGAATTTCCTGTAATTTTCACATATCACAAAATATTATGCTTCTGTCAATTTTTTTCATTTAAGAACATAGAAACCATTCTTTTTTTCCTTTTTCCTTATTTGAGGCAGAGACACTCTGTTACTCTGGCTGCCATGCAATGAGACAATGATGACTTACTGTAGGCTCAAACTCCTGAGATACAGTGATTCTCTCACTTCAACCTCCTTAGTAGCTGGGACTACAGACATGTGCTACCATGCCTGGCTACATTTTTAAACATTATTTTTGTAGAGACAGGGTCTCACTATGTTGCCCAGGCTGGTCTTAAACTCCTGGACTCAAGCGATCCTCCCACCTTGGCCTCCCAAAGTGCTGGGATTGTAGGAATGAGCCACCATGCCCAGCCTAGAAACCATTCTAAATAAAATCAAGGAGTAAGCCAGATTTGGTTAATGGGCTTTGCCAATCCCTGATCTAAATGGTTAAACAGTGGTTAAATACATTCATAAGGTTTTCGTAAGAACTGAACGAGGCAAGGCAGGCAATAAAACTCTTAGCACAGTGTCTAGCACTCAATTAAGTGTGAAATAAATGTTAACGGTTACCATCTTCATCACCCTGTGTCTACTCAATGTGGTGAAATATGTAAAAACATAGGAAGTATTCAGAAGTATTTGCATATGATATCCTACCCATGATTTAAAACACAGATAAAAATATATGTGCATATATTTATGAAAAGAAAAAAGACTTCAGGTTTGCACACCAAACTATTAACAGTAGTAACATTTGAGTGATAATATAACAGCTGAGTGATAATATTTCACTCCATTTTTTTATTTTTTTTGCTTACCAGTTTACCTTTTTAGTAAAATATATATATATAAAAAACATATACACACACAAATATATACACACATAGCCTACACACACACTCACATATACATTATTTCTATATCTTATATAAAAAGATAAGCTTGGTTCTACTTTTAGAGCCTATGAGTTGGAAGAAAATCCTAGCCATTGCTCACCTTTCCCTTGTGCTGAATTCGGTGAAGCCGCAGGTTGGGCTCAGGGATGGCTACCGAGTCTCCAATGAGTACTCCCCAGCTCTGCACTATATTGTACACCATCACTGCACAGCAAGGTCCATCTGAATCTACCAGGCCAAATGTACTGCCGGGTAAAGACAGATTAGGAGAGAGGAAAACAAAAAGGTAGGTGGGTAGGAAAGAAGAGCAGAAGCAGTGGTTTAAAAATACTAGCAAAATACTGGGTAATTAAAGTAAAATATAAAATTTAATTTAGTTGGGGACGGGGACAAAAAAAGGAAAACTTAATTTAATTAAATTTTTAAAATAAAATACTAACAAAATAAACAAATGCTTTTTCTCAGTTACTTAGAAAACCTATGAGGTACCATCCTCCACTTTGTACATCTGAGTCCTCATTTTTCTGAAACTCATCAATCTGTCACTTTGCTAAGAACTTAGACAAAGCACACTGAAGCCATTCAACAAATATTAATGATGAACTAGACCAAAATGTTACAGTTGTAACATTATTCCTGATCTATCAATTTAATTATCATACTCTTAACCAAAGCTCTAACCATCACTGTCTGTGTAGTTTAATTCCACAAACTTTCACCAAATATTACGTATGTGCCAAGCATTGTGTTTAGTAGTAAGATACCAATCCAGCTATGAACAAACAACAGTGTAGGAGTCAGACAATGAAGTCATCACTTAACAGTACAGTGTGATGGGTGCTAGCATAGCTCTTCCTTTGTGTTGAATTCAGTGAAGCCACAGATTGGACTGTGAGAACCCAGAGGAGAAATATCTAAATCAAAACTGGAAAGCAGGAAAGATGTCCTTGAGGAGGAGACACTCAAAGTGCATCTTAAAAGGGTGAAAAACCACCTGAGTTACAACAGAAAAATTCATTCTCAGTCAAAATTTTAAAAACCTCTAGGGGGAAAGGAACAGAGATTGGCTTAGAGGGAACATGAGGGAACTTCCTGGAATGGTGATAATGATCTCTATTCAGGTTATACGAATATTTTCCACTTATCAAAAGCCACAAAATGTACACTTAGATTTGTACATTTCATTGTATGTAAATTTTACATAAAAAGAAAAAATTGGGCCAGGCGGAGTGGCTCATGCCTATAATCCAAGCACTTTGGGCGGCAGAGGCAGGTGGATTACCTGAGGTCAGGAGTTCAAGACAAGCCTGGCCAACGTGGTGAAACCCTGTCTCTACTAAAAATACAAAAAAAAAAAAAAATTAGTGGTGTAATTTTTTTTACACCACATGGTGGTGGGCGCTTGTAATCCCAGCTACTTGGGAGGCTGAGGCAGAAGAATCACTTGAACCTGGGAGGTGACGGTTGCAGTGAGCCAAGATCATGCCCAGTTGCACTACAGCTGGGCAACAAGAACAAAACTCCATCTCAAAACCAGAAAGAAAAAGTCGAAACAAATACTGAACTCAGTTAATAACTGCATGCTGAACTATGTAGAGGAAAGTATATTGATCTCTGTAATTTACTCTGATGACAGGATAAACAGACAGGTATGTGATAAGCTAAGTAAAATAAAATGTTAATGGTAGAATATAAGTGGTTGAGAACACAGACATTCAATGTAAAATTATTTCAACTTAGCTGTATGTTTGAAAATTTTTATAACAAAATGTTGGGGGCAGGAGATGTTAGCTATGTCAAGAAGCTAGAGATTATCCAGGCAGAGTAACTGTATGTAAGACACAGAGGCCTGAAAACAGCTGTTCTAAAACCAACAAAATAGTTCCATGGTTGAAACAAAAGGCACAAGTGGGAAAGTGACAGAAGATAATGGAAAAAAAAGCAAGGAGCAAATCATGAAAGACTTTGTATGCTAAGCTAGGTAGTTCAAACTTCATCCCAAAAGCTGGTCAGGTGTGGTGGCTCACGCCTGTAATCCCAACATTTTGAGAGGCCGAGGTGGGTGGATCACAGGGTCAAGAGATCAAGACCATCCTGGCCAACATGGTGAAACCCCATCTCTACTAAAAATACAAAAAATTAGCTAGGCGTGGTGGCACACGCCTGTGGTCCCAGCTACTCGGGAGGCTGAGGCAGAAGTATCGCTTGAACCCAGGAGGCGGAGGTTGCAGTGAGCCGAGATTGCACCAATGCACTCCAGCCTGGCAACAGAGCAAGACTCTGTCTCAAAAAAAAAAAAAAAACTTTAACCCAAAAGCTACATGTAGTACCAATAAGGGATCTTAAATAAGAAGTAACAATGGTCAGATTTACATCTGAGAAACATTTCTCTGACAGCACTGTGGAACACTGGAGTAAACCAGGGAATCAGGAAGACCTATTTAAAGAAGTGATAAGGGCCTGAATTAAGGTGATAGACAGAGAAGTCAAGTCTACAGAAGAAAAAAAGGCAAATCTATAGAACTTGGCAATGGCCTCAATGCAAGAGAATGGAGAAGACTATTCTTCCAAAAGTCTTAATTAAGTGACTGAGAGGTGATATTCATTCACAGGGAATCCAAGGAAGAGAAGCAGGTTTACAGAGAAAGATTTCGGTGAGTAATACTGAAATACTGAGTTAGAGATTTCTTATTAGAACCCAGAGGCAGTTGGCTATTGGGATCCAAAACTTGAAAATGAAGCTTGGGCTGGAGATATATCTGTGAGCATACAGGAGACTTGGGTTTACACGACATCACAAGGCATGATGATCTATAGATAGGATGAAGAAGAACTGTACTCATGCCATCACATGACACACCTAAATTCACAGGAAACACTCTAATCAAGCAAAGCACTCTCCTAATGGATCCAGTCAAAGCCTCAGAATCCTTCTACACAGTATGTCACGCAACCACTGACCAGTGATCAAAGTTGGCAACTAGAGGCCAGCCTGGTATAAAGAGAAAAAAGAAAAAAAAACAAGACAGAGTCCTGGGAACCCAAGATTTAAAAGTTGGGCAGAAAAAGAGAAACCAAGAAGTTGCAAAATATCTGTTTGTTCTGACAGTCGTCCAAAACCTTTCTTTGTTTATATCCCTTTATAATTCTTCTCAGTTCTAGGGTTTGCTCTAGTTAACCAAACTGTTCTCAACCATCTTTTTGCTCTTCAACTCATCAAACTCACAAACCCGTAGAAAATACCATGGAGAAAGCTTGGGCATATAATGGGAATTGTGAATATTTCTGTTTGGTTGGAACAGAAGGGATGTGAAAGACAATAGTGAGACATATTCAATAGTCAGAATGTTTTGGAACCATGCAATGGAAGTCGCTGGATCCAGTGCCTATAAAGACAATGGTGATCCTAGGAAAATAACAATTTCAGTAGAAGAGAGAAGGGGGAAGCCAGTCCACCAGGGATTAGGAAGTAAGTGAAGGATCAAGGAATGGTGGCACTCACTAAACCCTAACTTTTCAAGATCCAAAAATTTTCCAAATAAATATTCTTAATTCATTTCCTCTGCTGCTAGAAGCACCTGCACCCGTGTCCTTTACATTTCTTTTTTCTCACTCCCTTTGACATATATGCATGCTCAATAAATATTTGTTGAATGACATCTAAGACAATCTCCCAACCAGACTTTAAATTATAACTCAAAGCTCAATTTTCAGAACTGCCTAAGTATACCTAAGTACAAACAGGAGTAAGAATTTGTCCTCCTTTATGAACAGATACTTTACAAAAGAAGACATACATGAGGCCAACAAGCATATGAAAAAATGCTCATCATCACTGGCCATTAGAGAAATGCAAATCAAAACTACATTGAGATACCATCTCACACCAGTTAGAATGGCGATCATTAAAAAATCTGGAGAAAACAGATGCTGGAGAGGATGTGGAGAAATAGGAACACTTTTACACTGTTGGTGGGAGTGTAAATTAGTTCAACCATTGTGGAAAACAGTGTGGTGATTCCTCAAGGACCTAGAAATAGAAATTCCATTTGACCCAGCAATCCCATTACTGGGCATATATCCAAAGGATTATAAATCGTTCTACTATAAGGACACATGCACACGAATGTTCATAGCAGCACAGTTTACAATAGCAAAGACCTGGAACCAGCCCAAATGCCCATCGATGATAGACTGGACAGGAAAAATGTGGCACATATACACCATGGAATATTATGCAGCCATTAAAAACGAGGAGTTCACATCCTTTGTAGGGACATGGATGAACCTGGAAACCATCATTCTCAGCAAACTGACACAAGAACACAAAATCAAACACCACATGTTCTCACTCATAGGCGGGTGTTGAACAAGGAGAACACATGGACACAGGGAGGGGAGCACTATACACGGGGGTCTGTTGTGGGGGAGTGGGGGGACAGCAGGGGGGTGGGGAGTTGGGGAGGGATAGCATGGGGAGAAATGCCAGATATGGGTGAAGGGGAGGAAGGCAGCAAATCACACTGCCACGTATGCACCTATACAACAACCTTGCATGTTTTTCACATGTACCCCAAAACCTAAAATGCAATAAAAATAAATAAATAAATAAAATAAAAATAAAAAAAAAAGAATTTGTCCTCCTTTAACTTTTGTGATCATGAAAACACAAAAGGACAGAATTTTAAGGTTTCTGTCTTATAAAAAAAAAAATAGGTCCTGCCAAATTTCAACTATGGATATAGGAATCCACATGACACCAAACTCAGGGCTAAAAAATGGGCAGTGACAGAATCTACAAAAGCCTCTGTGATCAAAAGATTGTTAAATATCACCTAGGCAATATCTGCCCATGGGATAGTCACAGAGGAAATCAGAAGTCACAAATCTGTGACCACTAACAATGTCCTCAACTGTCAGAGAAAGAAGAAATGAGAGCAATTTGTTCAAA
Organism: Aotus nancymaae; assembly: GCF_030222135.1. Classification (NCBI taxonomy): domain Eukaryota; kingdom Metazoa; phylum Chordata; class Mammalia; order Primates; family Aotidae; genus Aotus; species Aotus nancymaae. Next base: position 32,871,785 of record NW_026988422.1, on the reverse strand, counting down.
AGGGTAAAAAGGGGAAAATCCAAGAGAAACTCACAAGGGGACTTTCTCCTCTGTGGTGAGGCTAAATACCACCTTTCCCAGGATGACGGCACCACTGTTCACCCCAGGCTGCAGTGTACTCAGTGGCTTAAGCTCTAGGGTCACTTTCTGCCCAGAGGCTGACTGATAGTGTCCATCACCACAAGGGCCTAGATGGGCTGGGCGCAAGCTTCCCAGCATGCTCTGCAGCTTTTTGGCCTTCACCTTTCCCTGCAAAGAAGGCAAAACAGATAAGAAGCTGGAAACTAATCACCCTCCTTGAGATTCTAATCCTTCCCTCCCACCACTTCTATAGGGTTACTACCTCCTAAACCTAGTTATTCTTATTTTATTGACCCACGGCAAAATATAAAAAAAGTAGAATTCAGCCCTTTAGACATTTTTACCTTACTCTCAAGGAGGCTGGTTAATCTATCCAGGAATTCCAGAAGTTGTTGCTCTCGTTGCCGGGGCTCTGGCCAGGCAGGGTCCAGGGCTACAGCCCGAGAGAAGCCCTCCAGGGCCTCCCCATAATTCTCTTCATATTTATGCAACTGTACAAGAAGTATATCCCAATTACAGGTATATCCAAACAAACTATGCTGAGGGAATAATGGCACCATGGGCTAGGAATCTAGACAAATAAACTGTTTTCCTTCCTGTTATTTTCCTATGCTACCATGAACAGCCTGAAGAGCTGGTAGCACCTTACAGCCTTCTTCCTACCCAAGATGATCACAACCCCAAAGATGGAATCATTTCAAAGAAGCTAATTTCCAAATTCTAAAATAGTTAAGTTGTATATATTGGGTCACTTGACCTTTATATTTACTTAACATTTCAGAAGTCTTCTAAAAGATCTCCCCATTTTCTACATATTCTTCCACCTCCTCAGCCCCTTCTCCTTTCCCTCCAGTGGCTACACCAGATACTGAAGCCAAATCAAGCTAATTCTTTACAGAAATAGCACAGCTTTCCTCTCGCAGTCTGTACCCAATCTTGTCCCTATGTACACTCAGTTATCCTCACAAGCTAAGACCTAGGTGTCTTATTTATTTGACCCTCAGATGACTACACCCCAGAGGTCTTACCGTCGCCCTGTTCAGATGAAGGTCAGGATTGCTAGAAGCTTTCCTGTCAACCTTCTCCTATAATGGGATAAAAAGTTTATCAGTGGATCCTGTCTCAATGTTAATGATTGCCATGCCCAACATGTGCTACACTTCCTCTTCCTAGAAAAATGGAAGTTTCTTCCTTGCCAAAATGTTACCTACACCGCAGAAGCAGTTACTGTATAACAGTGTGGGAATGTTAGTCCCTAAAACCTTATGAATATAAGTGTTTTTGTATGTATGAGACTTTCAAATGTGATTATAATTTATCCATGTAATATTATAAAGACAGAATAAATCTTTATATAAATGAAATACGTGGGCCAGGCACAGTGGCTCAGGCCTGTAATCCCAGCACTTTGAAAAGCTGAGGTGGACAGATCACCTGAGGTCAGGAGCTCAAGACCAGCCTGGCCAATATGGCGAAACCCTGTCTCTACTAAAAATACAAAAATTAGCCGGGAATGGTGGCATGCACCTGTAATTCCAGCTACTCAGGAGGCTGAGGCTGGAGAATTGCCTGAACCCAGAAGGCAGAGGTTGCAGTGAGCCAAGATCGTGCCACTGCACTTCAGCCTGCGTGACAGAGCAAGACTCCATCTCAAAAAAGATAAATAAATAAATAAATGAAATAGGTGAAATCATTTTTATTTTTAAAAATTTAAATAGTGAGGTGCTGGTAATAAATGAAGAAAAGCTAGGCTGGAAATGATGTCCATTTCATGCATTTCCTCTCCCCATAAACCTGGCTCCAGACACATGCAGAATCATGTTTCTACATCCAAGTCCCCTTAAAACACACATAGAAAGCCAAATTCAGGTTCTAACTAAAATATATGGCCAGATAAAGAATTTTTTTAAAAAAGATAAAATAGATGGCCAGATGCCACAAGACAGTGCAGGCAATGTGCTGTGAAGAAACTGCTGGCTATGTTCATGACTATGCTCACTATATTTTTTTAATTCTCCTCATTACTGGTGCATTGTAAAAGCAAAACACCATGAATTAAAATTGTTTAAATAGCTGGTTCAGATATGTTTACAAATGCAGGTCTGGGCAAAAAAATTAAGATTAAAAAGCGACTATTTAGCAGAAGCCAAATATAAAATATTGAAGAAATACATCATACTATTCTTTGAAATGTAAACATCAAATTAAGAAATTAGAGTAAAATATAAGTGCTCTACAAGTTTCCAAGTTGGAAAAGAGCAGTTTAAAGTCAAAGGTAGACTTGTGGGGAGGATGACAGGAGCGGGGAGAAAAAAAAAATTTTAAACGGCAGTCCCTGAATTGCAAACATGAACATACACTGGCTGTGTTCTTTATTCTACCACATGGAGCAGAATAAATAATGATAAGTTAAAAAGCAATTATCTATATCAAGAGAAACAAGAAAGCAGAAGAAGAAAGGTAAATATGAGAGCTAAATAAAAAGTGCTCAAAGGTCAATGTTAACTGAGCAACCAATTCTAATAATGAGTAAAAAGATGCTAAAAGTCTGAGGGAAAGTCTTATGCAAATGTCTATCAACATAAAAATGCCTGAAAACCTAAATTTCTTGAAAACCTAAATAACCTATTTCACTTAATTCCTAGGAAATGACGCAGAACAAGCTACACACTGTTTTCTCTTTTAGCCCACAGAAAATCCAGAGCCATACTGTCTAACAGTTAATTTGGGGATAGCACTTAATTTACACTGAAGTATAGGTTTTCATTTTTCTTTAAAATGAATGTACAAAAATATTAATAAGCATTATTTTAATAGATTTTTTCCCATTAAAAAAAGATGAACACGTTGAGGCAGCTCTGTGATTTGGTTGCACATCGTGTAAGAAACCTAGACAGGTCAAGGAGCTATCCAACACCAATGTACCACAATGCAAGTCGTTCCTAACACTCAAGTTATAAGAAGTCAGTCACCTCTGCAGACATATCTTTGCAAAATCACACACGAGATGCCAGCAAACACTGCCACTGCCCATGATGCTTGCTAAAGGGCCATGGAGAAGACTGAATGATGCTTTTGCTTCTGTTGTTGCCTATTCATCTGCCCTGGTGACCGTAAGTACTTACTGCTTGGGCATAGGCACTGAGGGCTTGTTGGGAGATCTTAGGGTTCTGGCCAGTATTGAAGTAAAGAGAAAGATATGAATTCCCAAGAATATCTGAAAGAGAAACACAGTGATGAATCATCTCAGCCCAAGTTCAAGATACGACTTATTTTGATCATCCTTGAAAGTATATTTGAAAGGTCCCACATGAAACCGAAACCAGGAATGATACAATACTTAGTACACCCAAAATTCCACTAGTATACAGCAACAAACAGGGACCCCAAACTGAAATTTGAACAGACTGTACAAAAGCCCTGCCTTGCTTATGTGAAAATTAGGATCAAAAGATCTAAGAGTTCCTAGAAAAGTAGTTCACCAAAATGTCTCTCATGTGTCTTCAAAGCAAAGATGCCCTGGCTTAAACCTCAGAGTCAGACTCAAAAGATAGACTGCAAATGTTGCTATGATTGAAAACATCTGCTCTAGAAACCTGTTGAAAATTGAGAGCACTCACACCAGGAGCGGCCATCATGGACATCCATCTGAACAGCCAACTTAGCCTGTCGGACACTGTCCATGACATGCTGAGAATGTTCATCTTCAGTGTCAGTCCGCAGCTGGCGAAGCACCATTGACAAGTTTTGCAAAGAGACTTTGTTCCTGCACTGCAAATAGAAAACACATATACTCAAGTTTCCTGATTCTATCTCCTCTTTCTAAATCTATTCTGAACTCAATCTTCTACAATTAATTTTTAATCTTTTTTTTTTTTTGAGACGGAATCTTGCTCTGTCGCCCAGGCTGGAGTGCAGTGGCGCGATCTCAGCTTACTGCAACCTGCACCTCCCAAGTTCAAGCATTCTCCTGCCTCAGCTTCCCAAGTAGCTGGGACTACAGGCATGTACCACCACGCCCAGCTAATTTTTGTATTTTTAGTAGAAACTGAGTTTCACCATGTTGGCCAGGCTGGTCTCGAACTCCCGACCTCAAGTGATCCACCCACCTCAGCCTCCCAAAGTGTTGGGATTACAGGCGTGAGCCACCGCACCTGGCTATAATTTTTTTTTAAGACAGGGTCTCACTCTGTCGCCCAGGATGGAGTACAGTGGCACAATCTTGGCTCACAGTGACCTCCACCTCCTGGGTTCAAGTGATTCTTGTGCCTCAGCCTCCCAAGTAACTGGGATTACAGCCACATGCAACCATACCCAGCTAATTTTTGTATTTTTTGGTAGAGGTAGGGTTTCACCATGTTGGCCAGCCTGGTCTCAAACTCCTAACTTCAAGTGATCTGTCCACCTTGGCTTCCCAAAGTGCTGGGATTACAGGCATGAGCCACCACATCTGGCATATATATGTATGTGTATGTGTGTGTGTATTTATATGTGTACATATATGTGTATATATTTGTGTGTATATACATGTGTGTATATATGTGTACATATGTGTGTATGCGTGTACCTATGAGTATGTGTGTATATATGTGTACATATATGTGTATATGTGTGTACATATGAGTATGTGTGTATATATGTGTACATGTGTACATATATGCGTATGTGTGTATATGTGTGTACATGTATATATAACACATATATGTACACATACATATGTGTGTGTTTGTGTGTGTGTGTATATATATATATATATTTTTTTTTAAAGAGACAAGGTCTCACTATGTTGCCTAGGCTGGTCTCAAACTCTTCAGCTCAAGTGATCCTCCTGCCTCAGCTTCTCAAAGTGCTATGATTACAGGTGTAAGCTACCACACCCAGCCCTAATTTTTTCATCTAAATTCTTGCTGCCATCTGTATCTTCAACCCCCATCTACAAGGATCAGCTTAATTGCTAATTTTTCTTTTTTTTTTTTTTTTTTTGAGACGGAGTTTCGTTCTTGTTACCCAGGCTGGAGTGCAATGGCGCGATCTTGGCTCACCACAACCTCCGCCTCCTGGGTTCAAGCAATTCTCCTGCCTCAGCCTCCCGAGTAGCTGGGACTACAGGCTGCGCCACCATGCCCAGCTAATTTTTGTATTTTTTAGTAGAGACGGGGTTTCACCATGTTGACGAGGATGGTCTCGATCTCTTGACCTCGTGATCCACCCGCCTCAGCCTCCCAAAATGCTGGGATTATAGGCGTGAGCCACAGCGCCCGGCCAGTTGCTAACTTTTCTTCACTTCCTTTCTCCACCTGAACCTGATCCCATCATCATCTTTCTTTCCCAGCTCTCTGCCTCTATTTTCCTCCTCTAGGTCTGCTTTTCCTCTGACCTTTTCTCCCTTCTGATTCTCTTCTCCTAGTACAAACTCAGTTCTACTCTAGTTTTCATGTTCTAGGGAAACTCATAGAACCAAAGAAATTCATCGTTCCCATCTGTGTTTTCCAAAGGAATCGTGGGCAGCTCACATGGGTGAGAGCTCCTTTGAAGCAGGTGTGGGCAGCTGCAACATCCCCTTTTTTCCAGTACACCTCGCCCAGCTGGTTCCAGGCTTCCACCAGCTTGGGCTCCAGCTTCACAGCCTTTGACAGAAGCTCCTCAGCTTTAGGGCTATAGTCAGGAGTCACATTTAGTGCTTTCCCAGTTAGCATTAGAACTTGTGCCTTGCCCTGGACAGAACCTAACAGGAAGAAAAAAAGATAGAGTGGAAAAAAGCAACAGTTAATGCCAGGGCACCTGCTCTCAAAAAATAACTAATTACATGTCAGTTTTAAGAATAAAAAGAGTTGATGAAAATCTTTATCAAGAAACCATTTATTAAAAGCTCACCATAAGCAGAATGCTATGTTAGCTAATTGGGCAACAAAGAAAGCATTATTTTTTTTCTTTTTAATTTTCTGGAGAATCTCCAAGCAAAAAAAGCACTATTCCTAGAGCTTCTGCCATCTGTGTCTCGGGCCCCTATCTACAAGGATCAGTTTGGTTGCTAACTTTCCTAGAGGGCTGGAGAAGACAAAGTATAGACATTAAAAATTAAAACCATGAAAAAGAGCATATGACAGTAGCCCAACAAATGGGCTTTAAAAAGTCAAGAGAAGAAGAATCAAGACAAACAGCTACTGTTAAAACAAAAAAAAGGCCGGGCGCGGTGGCTCACGCCTGTAATCCCAGCACTTTGGGAGGCCGAGGCGGGTGGATCACGAGGTCAAGAGATCGAGACAATCCTGGTCAACATGGTGAAACCCCGTCTCTACTAAAAATGCAAAAAAATTAACTGGGCATGGTGGCGCGTGTCTGTAATCCCAGCTACTCAGGAGGCTGAGGCAGGAGAATTGCCTGAACCCAGGAGGCGGAGGTTGCAGTGAGCCGAGATCGCGCCATTGCACTCCAGCCTGGGTAACAAGAGCGAAACTCTGTCTCAAAAAAAAAAAAGAGAGAAGAAAAGATCCTCCAGGTTAGAAAATGATATAAACAAAGACACAGAGGCAGAACTACATGTGGCCATAATCACAGGAGAATAGACAGTTCAACCTGGATGAAACAGAAAGTTCCTCTATAAGTAATTAGTCATAGATAAGGTTAGAAAACAGAGTAAAGGCCGGGCGCGGTGGCTCACGCCTGTAATCCCAGCACTTTGGGAGGCAGAGGCGGGTGGATCACAAGGTCAAGAGATCGAGACCATCCTGGCCAACATGGTGAAACTCCATCTCTACTAAAAAAAAAAGTACAAAAAATTAACTGGGCGTGGTGAAGCATGCCTGTAGTCCCAGCTACTCGGGAGGCTGAGGCAGGAGAATTGCTTGAAATCGGAAAACGGAAGTTGCAGTGAACTGAGATGGCGCCACTGCACTCCAGCCTGGCGATACAGCGAGACTCTGTCTCAAAAAAAAAAAAAAAAAAAGAAAGAAAACAGAGTAAAACAATGGACACTTAAATGCCAGGTTAAGGGGGTTGGACTTCAGCTAGTCAATAGTATGAATCTTTAAAGATACCAGAGCAAAAAGGCAGATAGGAGGGTAAGGTTAAATGCATGAAGTAATGATTTAGAAAGATAACCATGGCCATGGTCATTATACAAGCGGATTTGAAAGTAAAGGAGGCCAGGTGTGGTGGCTCACGCCTGTAATCCCAGCACTTTGGGAAGCTGAGGCAGACAGATCACCTGAGGTAGGGAGTTTGAGACCAGCCTGACCAACAAGGAGAAACCCCATCTCTACTAAAAATACAAAATGAGCCGGGTGTGGTGGTGCATGCCTGTAATCCCAGCTATTCGGGAGGCTGAGGCAGGAGAATCGCTTGAACCCAGGAGGCAGAGGTTGCAGTGAGCCATGATCATGCCATTGCACTCCAGCCTGGGCAACAAGAGTGAAACTCCATCTCAAAAAAAAAAAAGAGAGAGAGAGAAATTAGAGGCAGAAAGTCAGATTACTGCAATAGTTCAAATAAGTATGCTCTTTCATTTCATGCTATTTGCTATAATCAAATTTTAGGAAAAGTAGCTTAGGGAATGAAAGGTTGCACAGGGGCCCTGAGAAGTAATATTACGTTGTACTACCCTGTAGCAGTAACAGGTAGCATACCAAAGAGTCTACAAAGAGAGAGTAGAGGTTGATCACATTTCAGTGACAGATGGGGGGTTGTACAATCTCTAGGGCTCATACCCACTACTTCTTCCATCTGCTGTAGGGTCTTTTCCATCTCCTTTCGCACATCCTGTTGCTTCCTCCCAGCATCCTCAACACTATGTGTCTCAAAATAGCAGTCTCGAAATGAATAGAGCTGATCCACTAGTTCCTAAAAAGTATGACAATGGAACCATTAAGTGGAGAGAGCACTGGACAGGGAAACTTGAAATCGGCTAGCCATACCAGCTCTTGGTTTAGAAAATACCAATTATCTTATCTCACTTAGGAATGGCACAATAGGCAGGTAGACAGGTTTACCAAAATGCCACAAATCATGAGGAAAAGCAGCCAGTACTCCAGGCCAGCTCTCATGGTCCCCTCTTGTCCCATGCCAGTGTCTGTACTGTGATGACCGTTTTCTCTCCCTGCCCCAGCAGATCTCCTAATATGACTAAGCACTTCACATACCACAGTCACGAGGAGGGAAACATGCAACTTAACATAAACCAAAAATTAATAAGATCATTCTATATGGTTCTGGTCCTTAAAGAATAACACTTTGAAATTTATGCTTAAAGTTGGACTTCTTAACTAAAACCATTTTATCCCTGATTTTTCATATGCTGATATCTGAAAATACAATACAACCTTTGTGAATATGATAAACATGTTAGAGAGTCATTGTTTTACATCACAAACAGACCAATTTGAACTTGGTGATTTTGGTATTTTTGCAGTATTTTGTTCTTTGAAATGCTTATTGTGGTTTTGTTTAATTGATTTTTTTGTCAAGTCATCTTCTGGCTGTCTTGGATTTTTTACAAGTAAATATTCTCTTTCCTCTTAAATGCCTCCGAGTCTTCCTGTCATACCAGGCAAAGCTTTTGCACTACAGGCCAAGCATCCCTAATCCAAAAATCTGAAATCCTTCAAAATCCGAAACCTTTTAAATGCTGACATGACACCACAAGTAGAAAATTCCACACCTGACACACAGTCAAAACGCAGTCAAAACTTTGTTTCAGGCACAAAATTATTTTAAAAACTGTGTCAAATTACCTTCAGCCTATGTGTATAAAGTCTAAATGAAACAATTTTTTTTTCCTTTCTTAAAAGACAGGGTCTTGTTTGGTTGCCCAGGCTGGTCTCAAACTCCTGATTTCATTTTTTTTTTTTTTTTTAGATAGAGTCTCACTCCGTCACCAGGCGTCAGGCTGGAGTGCAGTGGCATGACCTCAGCTCACTGCAACCTCCGCCTCCCGGGTTCAGGCAATTCTCCTGCCTCAGCCTCCCGAGTAGCTGGGACTACAGGCGCGCGTCACCACGCTCAGCTAATTTTTTTGTATTTTTGGTAGAGACGGGGTTTCACCATGTTGGCCAGGATGGTCTTGATCTCTTGACCTCGTGATTCGCCCGCCTTGGCCTCCCAAAGTGCTGGGATTACAGGCGTGAGCCACCGCACCCGGCCTCAAACTCCTGATTTCAAGCAATCCTCCCACCTAAGCCTCCCAAAGTGCTGGTACTACAGGCATTAGCCACCACATTTCATATTTCATAACTCAGGTCTCATTCCTGAGTTATCTCATTATGTATATGCAGATATTCCAAAATTTTTAAAAATCCAAAATCCAAAAAACTTCTAGTCCTAGGCATTTCAGATAAGAGATACTCACCCTATTCTTTCCTGAAACTGGATAGCAGCAGAAATATATAATCGCTTCCCATCAAGTCTAATCAACTCTCTTCACAACACATCCTGAATTCATCCACCTTTCTCTATCTCACTATGACCATTTCTGGATTACATCAGCTTCATTACTTGCCTGAACTGCAAGAGCTTCTTTTTTTTTTCTTCTTTTTTTTATTTATTTATTTATTTATTTTTTTTTTAAAAGATGGGGTTTCACCATGATGGCCGGGCTGGTCTTGAACTCCTGACCTCAGGTGATCCACCCACCTCGGCCTCCCAAAGTGCTAGGATTACAGGCGTGAGCCACCGCGCCCGGCTGCAAGAGCTTCTCAACCAGTCATCTTGTTTCTGTACTCTCCCATTCTCCCACTGTAGTGGGAGTGATCTTATAAAAAATGTACATCATATCACAAACCTTCAAATAGTTTCCCATCGTAGACAGAATAAAATCCAAATCTTTATCATGGCCTAGAAGACTATATGAGCTGACCTACCACCACCCATCCTGACACTAACTTCACTTCTCACCACTCTCTCTCCTACAATACTCAAGCCACAGTGGCCTTCATGCAGTTTCTCAAACCCATCAAGCTCAGCCCACCTGGAAGCCTTCACACATGCTTTTCGTTATGCCTGGACACTTTCTCCAGATCTCTGCATGACTTATTCCTCATCAACATTTACATCTTAGCTCAAATATCAACTCTCAGAAAGGTTTTCCCTAATTACTCAACCTAAATGAATCCCTTCCTTCTCTCCTATACTGTTAAATCACACTCGTTTTTCTTCATACTTACCATTTAAAATTATGTGGCCTATCATTGTCTATTGTCTGCCTCCACCACTGAAATGTAAGCTCCATGATGGAAAGACCTTTAATCTGTTTTGTTTCGAGCTACACTTGAGCACCAGAACAGGGCTTGGGCCATGCTAGACTCTCATTCAATATACTTGATTTAATTAGCTGATTAACTATCCCTGTTCTAACAAATATATATGTGCTATACTTAATTTAAAATCCTACCCAGAATGAAGAGAACAGACTAGCACTCTCTGCAGTAATGCTTTTCACACTTTATTGTATTACATCCAGGACTCAGCCTGCAGAGACTCTGATTTTAACAGTTTAGCAGAACTCAAAATTCTGCATTTTTAACAGGCACCCCAGATGACTGTAATGAAAACTGTCTGTAAAAAATACTTTGAGAAATATCCTTTTATACATTCCTTTTACACCAAAATGTCTATAACAATAAAATAAAAGCTTACCACCATCTCCATGAACAGCAACACCACTATCTAATCCTTTTCCTCTTCTCTCCCTCATTCCATTCCTGCACCTACCCCACACCAAGATAACCTAAGTATCCTCTCCCAAGCTGCTTAGGACATTTACCACAAATGAACCTAGGAAAAGGCAATTCTCATAAAACATAACAACTAATTTCCTTTTGTCCTGCAATCAACAGGGCTGCAAATTAAGAGTTTTAGAGAGGGGCTTATTGATCGTTTTTAGTTGTTAAAACAAATATTCAAGAAATTGGTTTTGTTTTCCCCTGGACCGAACATTTGTAGAAACTTATATTCTCACGGCAAAATCAATACATGTAAGTTGTTAAAATTCAAATAGATACATATAAAAAACAGAAAGTAAAAAACCCCCGAACAACCTCAGTGATAACCACTGATTTGTATACCTTTTCAGACTATTTTCTGTACAGATACAAACATATATACACAAATAATGTTTATAATATAGAACCAGAATTGAGAATCTCTGATTTCAGCCAGTCACAATTAGGGAAAAAAACGAAGTTAATCCAAATCAGTTGGAACACTCTAAAAGTGTTACTATTTTAATGTACTCAAGAAACAAATTTCACCAATATTTAAATTTTTGCGTTTGGGCAAGTTACAAGCCTGTCATAGTTCTAATATTTAAATCACAGGCTGTCTTAGAACGAAGAACTGAGTTCCTGAGGTTTAAGGAAAATCTTGGATCCTTAAAGGCAAACAGCCAAGCAACTAGTTAATGCCACACTACCGAGTCCAAAAGACTAGTCTTACTCAGAAGCACAGTCACCTGTGGACTACGTGGAATCTGGAAACCTCTGCATCGGACCCCAAAGTGGGATTACACATGTTGAAAATCAAAACTGAAGTCCTAAGAAGAGTAACCAGGATACTTGCGGTGCAGGTCATTAGTGTGATTGTTGCCAAATTCAAAGCGGAAAGGTGTTAAATGGCTTTTGTAGGGATCAAAACAACATGTAATAATAGTTCATGCAGATCTGAAATACACACGTATATGCTATTCGCTATGGATGAATCAAGAAAACAACGTCCTCTCTAAAAATATACATGAACAGTTAGGAGCAACAAATCCTCTTCCATACAGGACTGAAATTAACCGCAGTCAGGTCGGCAGCAGGAGGTCCCAGCACGCTAGGAGGCTCCCTGGCTGGCTGCAGCTGCACCTTCGAGGGTTGTTATAGTAACCGCACAGACGCACGCAGCTTCGCCTATGTGCCAGGGAATTCGCGGGCACTACGTAAACTGGACTCCCTGCTTCTTTCGGAGGAACAAAAGCACATACAGATTTTAATCTACGGCCTCACCTGCAATTTCTGCAAGATCGGCTTCACTTCTTCCTCTTCATCAGCCATCATCTCCCAGCTACTCTACGCTTCTCCGCCCCCAACTTTATAACCACAGAGACGCACGCCCTCTCACACCGCGGAACCACAGCGACATCTGACGCTCTGGAGGCTTATCTGCACCTGAAGGGCACTGCTTGAAACCAACTTAACCCATGTCGTAGAGCACAGATATGCTCTACAATCACTTGAGTTCATAAGCTTGTTTCTTTCCCAGATCCTGGAAACAAAATGTTCTCAGCCTAATTACTATATTCTTGTTTCATATTTTCCTACTTACTTATACCAAGATTATAATACTCCATAAAGAAGAGAGGTTAAGAAGTGCATACCTGTGTTTGAAATTTTGAAAGCCATGTACAATGGCTACTTTATTGACTCTTTGCCAAACTTTGCAATAATTTCCTATGTATGAGTAACTTTATCATTTTAATGCACTATCCTAATAAATACTACACTTGGGATTGCTTATAAAACCATCATTTGTACACTAATAATGCCTCCATATTTATAGACAACATCCAGAAGTATACATAAGAAATGATGACTGTCTCTGCAGAGGGAAACAGAAACAGGGGAACTGTAGGTAAGCAAAGAAAATTTTTACTGCCTGCCCTTTTGAATTTTCTTGCCATCTATATGCATCACCTATTCAAATATAAACAATTTTTAAATAAATTATTTGTTTTTACATAGTCTCCGGAAAGAGACACAAGACACTGGCAATACTATTGTTTACAAAGAGAAGTGAGTGGCTGGAGCAAAAATGAGTGACTAGGGGACTGCGGTAGACTTTTCACTCTATGCTTTTGTAACTTTCAAGTTTGTACCTTGTGAATATATCTTTTAAAGTGTCATGTAATATTCCTGACAGTTTCACTTTACTTTCTTAGTTTTAATTACAGCTTCAAGCTGATTCTGTGAACCTAACAAAGAAGCAAAACTTTCAAGGCAGAAATCATGTATGTACATAAAATCATTTCCTCAAATCATTTTCCAACAGTTTGTATTGTAACCTATAAAATCTATGTCATTAGCTATAAAATGAGGGATGTTTTAAAATTTATAATTTGAAATTTTTCATCCTCTTTCTCAGACAATTTAACTTTGGTGCACACTAAGCTAGGCACAGTGGCTCATGCCTGTAATCCCAGCACTTTGGGAGGCCAAGGCAAGCAGACCACTTGAAGTCAGGAGTTCAAGACCAACCTGGTCAATGTGGTGAAACCCAGTCTCTACTAAATACACAAAAATTATCGAGGTGTGGTGGCATGCACCTGTAATCCCAACTACTTAGGAAGCCAAGGCAGGAGAACCACTTGAACCCAGGAGGCAGAGGTTGCAGTGAGTCAAGATGCACCACTGCACTCGTCTGGGTGACGCAGCAAGACTCCGTCTCAAAAAAAGCAGTAATAAATAACTTTGGTGCACACTGAATAATTTTTAAGAGATTTTATACTCTATATTCCTAGTGAAGGAAACTACTTGCTTTTCAATTATGTAAAGCAGAGATATTTAATTGCCTTTCTACAATAACTAAATATAAAATATCTTCAAAGTATTTCAGTATAATTTTTATTACTAAAAAACAATGGGATTTGGCATTTAGGGTAATTCCATTGTTAACACATCCTAAACTAGTAAGAATCAATCATAAAATTTAAGAGTTAGAAAAGGCCATAAGGATAACTTAATTCAATCCTTCATTTTACAGATACAGAGACTAAGTCCAAGAAAGTTTAAACTAAGTAGAAAAAACCATAACCAGAACCCAGATGTTCTGTCTCCCCAGCCAGTATGTTTTCAAGTCTTTCCTGTAACAGGACATAAAGTTACTGAGAATGTCCCAGCAAACACAAGAACAGAAAACCAAACACCACATGTTCTCACTCATAAGTGGGAGTTGAACAATGAGAATACATGGACACAGGGGAGGGGAACATTATACACTGGGGTCCCTCGGTGGGTGGAAGGGTAGAGGTGGGATAGCATTAGGAGAAATACCTAATGTAGATTGACGGGGTGATGGATGCAGCAAATGGCCATGGCATGTGTATAACTATGTAACAATCCTGAACGTTCTGCATATGTACCCCAGAAGTTAAAGTATAATTTAAAGAAAGAAAAAAGAAACACTGGAAGCCTAAATCAAGATCTAATAAACATGGTTACCTGAAGGATGAGAAGAATGGAATAAAGGCATCATGAGAAAGCAAAAAACAAGTTACTGAGAATGTCCTTCAAATTTCTATTATGGCTCTACATTTTAAACAAATGCATAACATAATGTGCATAATAATAGTCAGAAATGCTCACTACTTAATAAAGGAAAACAAGAATTAATCTTTTAAATTATTTTAATACAATCTCTTGAGAGCAGTAACACATTGGTAAACTTTCGGCAGAAGTGCATTCCTAAATAAGTAAACCCAAGGCAACAGTTGACAAAAAGGTAAAGAAAGAAATAGCTTTATTTTAAAATAGCATCCTTTGGTATTTTTGGGGGACTGGTTCTAGGAACCCTCACAGATACCAAAAACCTTGGATTGCTCATGTCGCTTTTATAAAATGGCATCGTATTTGCACATAACCTACAGATTCTCCCAAATACTTTAAATCACCTCTAAATTATTTATAATACCTACAATGTAAATGCTATCCAAATAGTTGTTATACAGTATTGGTTTTTAATTTGTATTTTTTATTGTTAGATTATTATTTTTTATTTTTTTCTTGAATATTTTTGATAGATGGTTGTCTGAATTTGCAGAGGCAGAACGTGTGGATAGAGGGCCAACCATAAACGCCAAAAAAATCAACTTTTTAAAAAATAACTTTAGCAACGTGAGTTATTCTTAAATACAAATGGGGACTGAACATACACGCATCAAACTGTACTCTCATACACTGACATAAGCATACCTCCAAATAAGTTAATATAAAGGTAAATACATAAATATATACAAATAAATACACATACCCAAATAATAAGCCACACGGCACCCACCAAGACCAAAATTTTCATATAAACATACTGGCAAATACAGCAAAATATCACTGGAAATTAATATGCTTACATACATAGACATGTATAAATACCAGAAGTCTAAGTGACATGTAGCATATAACACAGGTACTTAAGGCATAAACACAGCTCAGTCAGAAACAGCCCAGAGAGCAACAGTTATCCATTGAAACAAATGCTGTTGTAACCTTCTCACTAGGGATGAAAATTCAGCAGTTCACAATGGAATAGAGATTAATAAAATGCTCATGCTTTAAATAATAGAAACAAAAAAACCAGACTCTAAACCACTCCCCACTGCTAATGAGTTGGTTATGTTGATAATGTGAAGACAACTTCAGAGACTTAAAAGCACAAGGCAGCTTCAGGAGTCTTATCCAGAAAAGTATTTGCTAAATGAAATCACTGAAGGTGAACGTAGAAATATTCTGTAAAGTTGGCTAAATTACTTTTAACTTTTTTTTTTTTTTTTTTTTTTTTAAGAAACAGGGTCTCATTCTATTATGCTTAAGCTGGAGTGCAGTGGCATGATCTTAGATTACTATAGCCTCAGATTCTTGGGCACAAGTGATCCTCCCAGCTTCAACCCCCTAAGTAGCTGGGATCACAGGTGCTTGAAACCGTAACTGGCTCAAATTCTTTTTACTTTGAAAGCCCTGCTAGAAACTTGCTGGTGCTCTAATTCACGACTTGGAGAGGCAAAACTAAAAAAGCTGTTGCTGGGTTCAGGTGCTGTGGGAGAACCTACAAAAAATGGTTTGAACTGAAAATCTCCATCTCCATCTCGCTGATTTCGAACAGGTGAACTATCCAAAGGAAACTTGGAGTTGTTACCTAGGGGGGAAAAAGGGGAAAAACATAAGCATCTATCTCCTCATAGATCTTCAGGAACAAAACGACAAAAGGTATTCAATAAAAATTTTAACAGAGCTCAACACCTACGAGATGGATAAAATACAGACCTAATATTGGATAAGAAAAAGACAGTAATATTCCCTACTCTATCTTCTGACTATAGCATATACTGTGACTCAATTTCTAATGGTAGCATGATCTATCACTAAAAGTAATTTGACACAATGAAACATGCTTCTAATACAGCTAGAATTTATAGTATCATAATTTTATTCATTTGTTATCTATATAATTTACTTCAGAGGAATCGTCAAATATATATATAAATATACATTTTTTTCTCCAATATTTGTCTTAGAAAAAAACAGACATATAAAATCTTTTGCCCCAGGTTACTTTTTTTAAAAAAAAAATTGCAATAAACATTCTAGAAAAAATATAACTATGAAATACCAGCATATACCATGATCCAATACCAATTAGCACAGGCTTAAGACAAAGCAGATTATAGATCTGATTAAATGAACATTTAACTACTTCCACTGAACCCTTCCTTGGCTTTTACAGGTTTTAAAGGATCAAGCAACTAAAGGTAAATGCTGACTATATATCCTTCAAGCTAACAGTGGTAGCAGGAAATAAAAAAATTAAGTGTGTACAAAAGGAGGAATGGAAAAGAACTGTTGAATATAAAAAAAAAAAAAAAAGACAAATGTGGACAGTGGCAGAAAAAAAATAAGTATATCTATAATGCCCATTTACAGTAACACTCTGACTAAATTACATTATATAAGTAACTGAAAGTTAAGCAGAAACTTAGGTTTTTTCTTTTATCTGATACTGCTCATCACCTCACACCTGTCCCCTCTCTTTTTTTTTTCAGAGACAGCATCTCACTATATTGCCCAGGCTGGTCTTGAACTCCCGGGCTCAAGTGATTCTCCAACCCCAATCTCCCAAAGTGCTAGGCCACACCTGACCACCTCATACCTTTTCTAAAACATCATCTCCTCCCCTACTAAACCTTTTTCCTCAGCCCATAGTAAATATCCAAAAATGAGTATTAGGAAAATCCAGCACAAGAAGCTTTACTTTTTTGTATGCCAAAAACAATTTCCATTAATAGCATTGCAAAAATCTACCGGATTCTGTTGTAAAGAACAGAACTCAGGAAGAATTGAGATTTATTCCGTCTGCAAGGCACCTAACAAGCGGAAAAGAGATGGTGGCATCATGTTAGACTGTGAACTTCCAGAAAGAAGGAATCCTATTTGGATAATCTTTATATCCTCATTGGTTAGGATCATACCTAACAACCTGGTACATGAAACATATTTGCTAAATATTTGATAAATGAAAAAAATCAATAAACAAAAGAACAAAACAACCAAACTGACAATAACTTAAAAACTGTACAATCGGTATTGGCAGGTGAAAAAATTTGAAAGATGGCCTTCTCACAGCATAGCAAATGGTTAAGAGTATAGGCTCTGGGCCAGGCATGGTGGCTTATGCCTGCAATCTCGGCACTTTGGGAGGCCAAGGTGGGCGGATCACCTAATGTCACGAATTCAAGACCAGCCTGACCAACACGGAAAAACCCCGTCTCTACTAAGAATACAAAATTAGCCTGGCATGGTAGCACATGTCTATAATCCCAGCTACTCAGGAGGCTGAGGCAGGAGAATCACTTGAACCCAGGAGGTGGAGGTTGCGGTGAGCCGAGATCAAGCCATTGCACTCCAGCCTGGGCAATAAGAGGGAAACTCCATCTCAAGAAAAAAAAAAAGGAAAGTAAAAGAAATTAGAGGCAAAAAGTCAGATTACTGCAACCGTTCAAATAAGTATGCTATTTCATTTCATGTCATTTGCTATAATCAAATTTTAGGAAACGTAGCTTAGGGAATGAAAGGTTGCACAGGGGCCCTGAGAAGTAATATTACATTGTACTGTCCTATAGCATTCAGTGGAGATTATAAGGGTCTTGAGTAGTGGTAGGCTATGAATTCTTCACCCATGTTTCAACCTGTACATCATCACTTTTATCTATTTTATTTGCTTACATTTAAATTAAAGCTTTAATTTGAGCAGAGTTAATCTCTGCAAAATGAAAGCTTGCAAAAATTGCTACGTTAAATTAAAAGCCACATAGTTATTAGCTGCCATTATTGATTCCTAAGTGCTAGGGTGTAAGTGTTTTATATAAATTCATATAATTTACAAAACTTTATGAGGTATGTATTAGTCCCTCTTTTATACAGATGAGAAGGCACAGAAAGTTAAGTAATTTGGTCAATATCCCTACACTATTTTCAGAGCCTATACTCTCTTTTTCTTTTTTTTTGAGATGGAGTTTAGCTTGGAAGTGGGCAGAGCAGTATAACAAATCATTGATTTAAAGAATGGATACTGGATATCACATGTCCTTTCTTACCTAATGGGAAGCCAAAAACACCAGACTGTGCAATCATGGATGGTTCAAGAGTGGCTTCATGGTTAGCAATAGTGATGTTTCGTAGCCTAAGGCTATCATAGAGGCCTTGCAGCTTTTGATACTGACGATTGCGCTCCATAAGTTTCTCAGAGATGTCACTGAACTTTTTTTTGTATTCTTCTAGCACTTTCTTCATGGAGGTGACCTCCCCTTTCATAGAGGTCAATTCTACATCCTTGCTTTGTATTTGCTGAGTATATATCTTCTCCATCTGTTTCAGATGGCCCTCAGCCTTGCTGAAATTGTATTCTTGATAGAGACGTTCCTGATGTACCTGGTTCCAAAAAAGAAAGGATTTTTAAGGTATTGGGTTCCAAGTTATATACTATAAAATGTTACACAAACACAAAAGGAAAATAAAGATGCTTATACAGGGATGTTATTTTAACATTTAGAACCCAGTTTAAGAAGCAATCAGTATATACAATGAGGGAATTAGAGAAAACAGTAAGTTATGTTACTAAATGCATAGAAAAAAAGTCTGGAAGAATACTCTCAAACCACTAACATTATACCACCAGAAGAACTGAGTTTTTGTCTTAATTTAATACATGACATGGTTTTCAAAGATTTTTAAGAAATATAATCCCATTTTTCAAGTAATCCAGAGCATGAAGAACAGACTCTAAAACAATTATCATTGTCTCCTGGTACGTACACCCTTGTGTAACTCCCTGTCCCCTTGCATGTGGGCAGGACCTGTGACTAGAATACTACAAACAATGTAACAGATTGTCACTTCGTGAGTTTACTACCTAAGACTGTAAGGTCTTACTAGGAGACACTCTCCCTTGCTGGCTTTGACAAAGAAAGCAGCTATGTCAGGAAGGTCCAAGAGGCAAGTAACTAAGAACCAGCAAAAAACTGAGGACCCAATGAATCTAGACAGACCTTACACTTTTCACAAAAATAAACTAAAAATAGTTCACAGACTTAAATATAAAATGCAAAACTATGAAACTCCCAGAAGGTAATAATAGGGGAAAATCTAAGTGATCTTGGATTTGGCAACAACTTTTAAAATACACCAAAGGTATAAACCATCAAAGAGAAAACTGATAAGCAGGACTTCATTAAAGTTAAAAATCTCGGCTCTGTGAAAGGCCCTGTGAGAGAATGAAAAGACAAGCCACAGATCAGGAGAGTATATTTGCAGAAGATAGATCTGATAAAGGACTGCTATCCAAAATATACAAAGAACATTTAAAACTCAACGATAAGAAAACAATTTAAAAACAGACCAAAAACTTCACATACACCTCACCAAAAAAACATACACAAATGGCCGAGCGCGGTGGCTCACACTTGTAATCCCAGCACTTTGGAAGGTCGAGGCAGGCAGATCACCTGAGATCAGGAGTGCAAGACCAGCCTGACCAACATGGTGAAATCCCATCTCCACTAAAAATACAAAATTAGCCGGGCATAGTGGTGCATGACTTTAATCCCAGCTACTCGAGAGGATGAGGCAGAAGAATCACTTGAACGCGGGAAGTGTAGGTTGCAGTGAGTAGAGTTCATGCTGTTGCACTCCAGCCTGGGCAACAAGAATGAAACTCCATCTCAAACAAACAACAACAACAAAAAATATATATAGATATATGCGTGTGTGTGTGTGTGTGTGTGTGTGTGTGTCTGTGTATTTTTATGTGTGTATATATATACACACAAATGGCAAAAAAGCATATGAAAAGATGCTCTACATCACATGTCATCAGAGAAATGCAAACTAAAAAGACGTACCACTATACACCTATTAAAATGGCCAAGATCCAGAGCATGGACAATACCAAATTCTGGCAAGGACGTGGAATTCTCACTCATTGCTGCTGGCAATGTAAATTGGTACAGACACTTTGGAAGACAATTTGGCAGTTGCTTACAAAAGTAAACATACTCTTACCATATAAGCCAGCAAACACACTATTTGGTATTTAACCAAAGGAGTTGAAAAATACAGGAGCATGTAAGAGAAATAACTTACCTAGAAAAATATAATAAAAAGTTACTTGACAGATGACAAACATCCTTAAGAAGTATAACTTTATATGTGGCCGGGCGCAATGGTTCACACCTGTAATCCCAGCACTTTGGGATGCTGAGGTGTACAGATCACGAGGAGGTCAGGAGTTCGAGACTAGCCTGACCAACATGGTGAAAACCCGTCTCTACTAAAAATACAAAAATTAGCTGGGCATGGTGGCACATGCCTGTAATCCCACCTACTCAGGAGGCTGAGGCAGGAGAATTGCCTGAACCCGGGAGGCAGAAGTTGCAGTGAGCCAAGATCGTGCCACTGCACTCCAGCTTAGGCGAGAGAAAGACTCTGTCTCAAAAAAAAAGTGTAAGTATACATGTAAAATATAACCATATATTCGAGGACATGCTTAAAGTTATCCAGAGGGAGGTCTTTCTAAGGAAATGCCAAAAGTAGAAATCATAAAGGGAAAAAGCTAAGGATGTGTATTTGATGAATGCTCATGATAGCATTTTAATAACTTAGAAATAAATTATGATACAATATAACCATTAAAACATGATTATAGAATAGTTTATGGAAAAATATTTAATAAAATATTCATACCAAGTGGGGCACAGGCTACTCAAGAGGCTGAGGTGGGAGAATGGCTTAAACCCAGGAGTTAAGAGGCTAGACTGGGCAACACAAGAAAATCCCATCTCAAAAAAAAAAAGAAAAATTCATACCAGATATAATATATTGTTAACTCTAACAATAAAACAGTATGTATGGTATTATCTTACTTTTGAATAGAAGAGTGTGAGAGAGTGTATAAGTGTGTGTGCATGTGTGTGCAATATCAACAATGGTTATCTCCGAGTGATGGAATTATGAGTGCTTTTTTAATTTTCTTCCTTGTGATTCTCAACAATAAACATTATTGCTTTTGAAAATAAAACAATTCATTAAAAAGAAAGTTTCCCATATACTCATAAAAAAATAAATAGAAAATAATGAAGAAAAGACACTAGAAACTCCCACGAATGCCTTAAATTATACTCTCAAGAGAAACTAGACTAAGCACTAACCTGGTATGTCCAGAAGGCCAGTGCTCGGGAGCTAATGTCCAACACGATCTCTGGTCGCAGTCCTGCCAATACCATAGCTTTATATTCCTCTGACGGACTGAGTTCTGTGCGGACAATATCTAGCTTTCCAGAAAGGGTACTGTTGCAGGCAGGACAGACAGCTGGTGAGCGACTAAACTCACCACTGCCATGCTGATCACAGAAGATGTGAGAACAGGCAGTGACCCATGCATAGCCAGAGAGTTTGATGCGACACTTTCGATAATTACAAAGCAGCATGTCTTCACACAAAGACATAATAGGATAGTGAGGTCTCCAGAAGCTGAAGAGAGTCCTAATAAGTGGTAAATAAAAAGGTCAAGTAAGTTAAATTGCAATGAAAATAAATAACAAGTAAAAAATAAATATAACATGCATGTTTTTATGATAAAATAGAACACATTTTATTAGATTCATTTTATTTATTATAATTGATATATTGATTTGTTGCCCAACAGTATTAATTGTGCTTCTCATTTGTCCTGTTTTCTAAAAATATTTTAAGGATAAAGACACAGGTGGTTACAAATCTTACCAAAGTCAAAAATAATATATATGTGGGTCAGTCCCAGTGGCTCACGCCTGTAATCCCAGTACTCTGGGAAGCTGAGATAGGCAGGTCCCTTCAGGTCCAGCCTGGCCAACATGCTGAAACCCAGTCTCTATTAAAAACACAAAAATTGCCAGGTGCGGTGGCTCACACCTGTAACCCCAGCACTTTGGGAGGCCAAGGCGGGTGGATCACTTTGAGGTCAGGAGTTTGAGACCAGCCCAACCATCATGGTGAAACCCCATCTCTACTAAAAAAAATACAAAAAAATTAGCCTGGCATAGTGGTGCATGCCTGTAGTCCCAGCTACTCACGAGGCTGAGGCAGGAGAATCTCTGGAACCCGGGAGGCGGAGGTTGCAGTGAGCCAAGATCGCACTATTACACTCCAGGCTGGGCCACAGAGCAAGACTTTGTCTCAAAAAAAAAAAAAAAAAAAATTAGCCAGGCGTGGTAGCGTGAGCCTATAGTCGCTACTCAAGAGGCTGAGGCAGGAGAATCGCTTGAACCCAGGAGGCAAGGGTTGTCGTGAGCCAAGATCGTGCCATTGCACTCCAGCCTGGGCGACAGAGACCATCTTAAAAAAAAAAAAAAAAAAAAACCTTCACCTATTAATATAAATACTGCACTATTCAATGCTATGCTTCTATTGAAAACATTTTTTAAGTGCAGCAATATTCTGGACATGCCAAAACAAGCCATAAAATGAGTGACACACCAATTATACACCAAGAGTAAACGTTCACATTTATCAACTGATAAATTCTGTCAAGAATGTTGCTTTGGGCCAGGCGTGGTGGTTCACGCCTGTAATGCCAGCACTTTGGGAGGCTAGAGTGGGCGGATCACCGGAGTTCGTGACCAGCCTGGCCAACAAGGTGAAACCCATCTCTACTAAAAATAACATAAATTAGCCAGGGTGGTGGTGGGCTCCAGAAATCTCAACTACTAGGGAGGCCGAGGAGAATCGCTTGAACCCGGGAGTCAGAGGCTGCAGTGAGCCAAGATTGTGTCACTGCACTCCAGCCTGGGACTCTGCCTTAAAAAAAAAAAAAAAAAAATGGTGCTTTGGGTCCTCCGGGTCAACAGGAACACTCGGACACTCGGACCGGAAACTAGAGACCTGGACACCTTTATCCCAATAGCCTCGCTGAGTGAGTTTCCTCAGATATGTCACCTGGCAGCCACAGTTAAGAAGCCTATTTTACGTCCGGCAGGGTAATGGGCACAGAGGAAGCACAGGAACTGGGAAGCTTTGAAGCTGAGCCCTCTCTCAGGCACGAGAGGTGCAGCTAATTCCGAATCTTCCACCAGATTCGGGAGTAAGTGCCAATCTAATGGCTGTACGAGATGCGTGAGGGCACGTTTTAGAGAAACAGACCCACAGAAATTACACTCTGAAATTTTCGGCCAGCTTTCTGTCGTTAATAGAGAAAATAACAACAATAATAATAACAAATAATACTCAATCTGAGACTGAAAGAAAAACCGCGGAAAAACTCCATTACCTCCACAGCGCCACAAGCGAAGATTCCAGGATTCTCTGCGCGGGAGGGCGTCAGGGAACTACGCCAGAGCACGCAAGCGCGAGGTTGCCCCGAAGCATCCTGGGACCTGCCAGGCAGTGGGGAGTTGCTGAGCACAGCTTGGGCTTCCTAAAAATCACAAGTTCCCAGAAACGGTGTGGCAGCTCTAATTGGACAGTTAGCACCTCCATGTTGACGTAGTCCACCATTTTATTTTTAATCAACTTGGAACAGACATCTTTCCAGCTCTCACACATCCTCCATACATATTTAAGGAAATTATAATTTTCCTTGAGTCTGCATTATGAATATGCACTGCAGAACTTTAAACGATAGTGGGCGTGGCACAGTGACTCACGCTTGTAATTCCAGCACTTCGGGAGGCTGAGGCGGGTGATCACCTGAGGTCAGGAGTTCGACACCAGCGTGGCCAACATGGTGAAACCCCGTCTCTACTAAAATACAAAAATTAGCTGGACGTGGTGGCGGGTGCCTGTCTGTAATCCCAGCTACTCGGGAGGCTGAGGCAGGAGAATCACTTGAACCCGGGAGGCAGAGGTTGCAATGAGCCGAGATCACGCCATTGCACTCCAGCCTGGGTAACTAGAGTGACACTCCATCAGAAAAAAAATAATTAAACGATAGTATTGAGTGACACAACTTTGAGGTGCTCTACCTGTGTGCTCTCCTGGAACAGCTGGCCGTGTTTAAATGATTGCACTGTGCCAGTTCTACTCTAATGCTGTTGCCTTTTTTTTTTTTTTTTTTTTTTTTTTTTTGCTCTTCTGTGCTTACCTATAGCAGCTGCTTTAGGTAGTTATTTTCTGCTTAATCTACATCGATCTGTTAGAATTCACATTAAAAATTTACCTCAATAGGAGAGCTAGAAAGGTCCTCAGGCTAACTATGTCCTTTTTTTTTTTTGGAGATAGGGTCTCACTCTGTCTCCCATGCTGAAGTGCAGTGGCACAATCTTGGCTCACTGCAAACTCGGCCTCCTGGGTTCAAGTGATTCTCCTGCCTCAGCCTCCCAAGTAGCTGGGATGATAGGCACGCACCACCACACCCCACTAATTTTTGTGTTTTAGTAGACACAGGGTCTCGTAATGTTGGCCAAGTTGGTCTCAAACTCTTGACCTCAAGCGATCCACCTGCCTCGGCCTCCCAAAGTGCTGGGATTACAGGCGTGCGCCACCAGGCCAGGCCTAATGCCGTCTCTTTTGTAGCCATCCTTCCAGATATTGTGATCCTATTATGAATTAGTAACAGATGCAATCAGCCACACAATGAACATCTAACCCTGCAAACCCCTTTCTGAGTAGTGACTCCATAATGCCAAACCTTTTTCCTTCAAACAAAAACTGTCCAAACTATGCAACTTCCTGCAAGTTTTGTCAACTGGTTCAGAGTATTTAGGTCCTTGTACATGTCCTAAAATATCTTCTGATAGCTTTAAAGTAGTAACTTAATTCTGGTATAAACCAGTTTCAAAAAACTGGGATCTTCATGTATAAACCATGTACTCCCTAACATCTGTTTTTGGCTGTTTGAGCCTTCTGTGCAATTTCTGGATTTTTTGTGGTTTTTTTGGCAGGGATGGGGGGAACAGAGTCTCCCTCTAATGCCCAGGCTGGAGCGCAGTGGCTTGATCTGTGCTCACACCTCCAGGGTTCAAGCGATTCTCTTGCCTCAGCCTCCCGAGTAGCTGGGATTACAGGCGCACACCACCACACCCGGCTTATTTTTTTATTTTTAGCAGAGACAGGGTTTCACCATGTTGGTCAGGCTGGTCTCGAACTCCTGACCTCGTGATCCGCCTGCCTCAGCCTCCCAAAGTGCTGGCATGAGCCACCGCACCCAGGTAATGTCTGGTTTTAACTATGCCAAATGTAGAAATATTAAAATACAAAAAAAGGTACAACTCATTTAAAGTTCAAAAATGCAAAATATTCTAATTTGACTAGTACCTAACTTTGTGATTCTAGCCAATTCCCTTTGTACTGCAATATGATCACTTCCTGGGAGATGTATCAAAGTTAATACATACATCACATTAATTCATTTTAACAGCCATGTACTGCAAATACGCTACAATTTATTTATCCATTCTTCTAATAGACATGGATTACAGGTTTTTACAATTAAAAACAATACTGCAATAAACATTCTGTACATGTCTCCTTGAGTACACATGCCTAAACTTCCTCTAGAATATAACACCCAGAGCTCACACCTGTAATCCCAGCACTTTGGGAGGACGAGGCTGGCGGATCATGAGGTCAGGAGTTCAAGACCAGCCTGGCCAACATAGTGAAACCCCAAAATTAGCCAGGCATGGTGAGACGTGCCTGTAGTCCCAGTTACTCGGGAGGCTGAGGCAGAAGAATCGCTTGAACCTAGGAGGCAGAGGTTGCAGTGAGCTGAGACCATTCCACTTAACTCCAGCCTGGGCAACAAAGCAAGACTACATTTCAAAAAACAACACCCAGAGACTGGGTTAGTATATAAGCAACTTCAAATCAACTAAATGTTGCCAAACCACTCTCCAAAGTAAAGGCATAAATTTCACTGCCACCAGCAAAGTATATGAGAGCCCAATGCTATAAATTCAGCAACATGCAGACATGTCCAATTGTTTTATTTCATTGGTGTCTATCTGATGACAGTGAAATGGTATCTCAGTGTTTTAATGTACAATTATTTTATTACTCATAAGAGTGAGCATTTTTTCATCTGAATGACTACTCAGGGATTCTCATCTGTGATTTACCCGTTCATATCCTTTGATGATTTTCTTGATTTCTATGGAGTCATTTAACAGTTAAATGGTGGCATGTAAGCATAAGTTTGAATTTTATTGTACACAAATTTACCAACTTTTCCTTTTTGTACTTACGTCTACTCCAATATCATATTCTTGCTTTTCAATAGTTTTAAAGTTTTGCTTTTCATATATAAATCTTTAATGCATTCTTCCTAACATAAAGAGTCTGAATAACTTACAATAAGAGTTGTGAAGGCCAGAGTGACCACAACATTCAAGAAAGCAAACATTCCAACAACTTCACTCTTTGATGGAAGTGGTAGTCTGGTTACATTCCTAGGTTATATTTACGATGCAAAGGATACAATATACATCAAAATATTCAAAATGTTGTAATTCCTTTGCTTTTAAAATGATACTTAATCATTTGTATTGGCTATACAAAACAAGACAACCAACCACAAAGACAAAACTACTCAGAATAACAAAATTATATTCCAGCTCTTTCGGAGGCCAAGGCAGGGGGATCACCTGAGATCAGGAGTTCGAGATCAGCCTGGCCAACATGTTTAAACCCCATCTCTATGAAAAAATACATAATTAGCCAGGCGTGGTGGTGGGCATCTGTAGTCTGAACTACTCATGAGGCTGAGCAGGAGAATAGCCTGAATCTGGGAGGCAGAGGTTGCAGTGTGAGCCAAGATCATGCCACTACACACACTCCAGCCTGGGCAACAGAACCAGACTCAAAAAGATATGAAACACTTTCAATGAGAATCTATATAGAAAAGCAGTCTGAAGATACCGTAATGAAGGAGAAAAGGCATTGAGTTTCAAGTAGTAGGTTGTGCTATATTTTAACACACAGAAGTAACTTCCTCACTGTTTATTTTCATACCTTGTTTTTATAGCCAAAAGTTGAGATTTGCAACAGAAAAGTCTGACAACCTGAAGACCTAACATATTTCTTGTCATTTGTGAAATGGTTTAATTCAGTTGTTTACTGTTTTTAGAGAAACTACTGAACATTCATGAAATGTATATTATTGATGAAGCAATTTCAAGAATCTTAATCTAAAGAATAGGTTTCATATTCTGGTCAATACAAGTGATAACAGTTGCATACCATTTGTGAGATTCTGGTAAAACCACGAGTATCAAATCTCAATACAAAAACAGTTAAGTATATCCGACTTTCATATTTGGATTTTTATTTTGTATCCCTTGCATGTTAAATATACCATCATGGACATAAACACTGCATATAGGACAGTATACTTGAGCCAAAACAATTGAGAATACTTCAGTACAAAGCAGAAATGAGTTTTTAACCATACCTGAATGGTATGTGCAATTTAAGTCAATGATAAATATCAAATAAGATTGTAAAAAACATGTTAACAATAAAAGATTTCCTACTAAATACCAGTAAGCTTTTATGTATCTGTTCCTCACATAAATAGGTTTGTTTTGGCACTCATTCTTATAATAGGCATTGATTCTAGGTTTACAATTAAAAATACTATAGTGAACGTTCTGTACATGTCTCCTTCAGCACACATCCCAAGAATAACACCCAGAGACTAAGTTAGTATATAAGCAAATATTTGTTGGTATTTCTTCTGGGACAGGCCTTAAGTAAAAGGAAGGTATCCTGATTTCATGGAGCTTACAATCTACCAAAGGATCTAAGAATGACAGAAGAAAATGAAAATATCATTTTATTCTTTCCTTTGCCACCTCTTACATTTTTGCAAATTGATTCTATGAAGCCATTTCTGGTGAGAAAAGTCCATCTTTAACTTGAAGAATTATCTACCTTCATACTGCGAAGAAAAGTATGTGTATATATACATATATATATTTAATTTTTAATTTTATTTATTTATTTTTTTGAGATGGAGTATCTCACTTTGTCACCCAGGCTAAAGTGCAGTGGCTCACTGCAACCTCCCCTTCCCAGGTTCAAAAGATTCTCTTGCCTCAGCTTCCTGAGTAGCTGGGACTACAGGTACGCATCACCACGCCCGGCTAATTTTTGTATTTTTAATAGAGACAGGGTTTCACCACATTGGCCAAGCTGGTAGCAAACTTGTGTCTTCAGATGATTCGCCCACCTTGGCCTCCTAAAGTGCTGAGATTACAAGTGTGAGCCACCGCACCCAGCCAAAAAGTGTATTTTTAAAACTGCCCGGACATGTGTGTGAACAACTGCTCTAGAAAACTGAGTAAACCATTTAAAACTTAACCGTGAATGACTTTAGAGTATAATGTTTCAGTAACTCCCAGAATCAACTGACCACAGCTTTCTTTCGTAGTGCTAGATGAGAGCTATCTAATTACTATACGCTTGTGTTCTGAAACTAAGCTGCTTCTTTTTTTAATCACAGGTACATTTTCTTAATCTAGAATCACCACCTGTTTAGTAATTGTTTGACTCCGCAACATTCAGAAGGCACTAACGGACAGCCAGCCCGTCCACATGGTGCCCTGAGTGAAGATAAGACATTTTTTATATATGATGGATCAAAATCCCACTGCCTAAGGCTCCAAGCAGTGAGAGGAACAGCCATCAAAGTTTACCTCCAACCACATTAACTTAAGACACGTTTATAAAAAATAAAGACATCCCAACCTGGGCAACATGGCACAACCCCATCTCTGCCGGGCGCGGTGGCTCATGCCTGTAATCCCAACACTTTGGGAGGCCGAGGAGGGTGGATCACGAGGTCAAGAGATCAACACCATCTTGGTCAACATGGTGAAACCCCGTCTCTACTAAAAATACAAAAAATTAGCTGGGCATGGTGGCGCGTGCCTGTAATCCCAGCTACTAAGGAGGCTGAAGCAGGAGAATTGCCTGAACCCAGGAGGCGGAGGTTGCGGTGAGCCGAGATCACGCCATTGCACTCCAGCCTGGGTAACAAGAGCGAAACTCTTTCTCAAATTAAAAAAAAAAAAAAAAAAAAAAAACCCATCTCTACAAAAAATTAGCCAGGCATAGTAGCCTGTGGTCACACCTACTGGGAGCCTCAGGTGAGAGAATTATCTGAGCCTGGGAAGCTGGGACTGCAGTGAGCCCTGATTATGCCACTGCACTCCAGCCTGGGCAATGGAGTGAGTCCCTGTCTCAAAAAAAAAAAAAAAAAAAAAAATAGGCCAGGCACAGTGGCTTATGCCTGTAATCCCAGCACTTTGGGAGGCTGAGGCGGGCAGATCACCTGATGTCAGGAGTTCAAGACCAGCCTGATCAACATGGCAAAACTCAGTCTCTATATTAAAAAAAAAAAAAAATTTTTTTAAGTAATAATGAAGACATCAAAGGACTCTTATAAGAGAAATCATTACATCTAAGTAAGAACTAGAAAGAATCATTAAATATCAACTGATCTAGCAAGGGAAAATCACAAACTAGATAACAAGTTAGTACCAAAACCAAGATTAATCAACTAAAGAAAATGTTTTTCTAACAATTATATAAAGATACACACGATAGTGCCTATGACTAATTCTAAAACTTAAATTAAGTTTTGAGGGCCCGGGTGAAGGTAATGAGGGGTAGTCTAATTAGCAGAAAGATATATAAGCAATAAAAACAAAGAATTTTCTTTTTTTTTTGAGACAAAGTCTAGCTCTGTCACCTGGGCTGGAGTACAGTGGTACGATCTCAGCTCACTGCAACCTCTGCCTTCCAGCTTCCAGCAATTCTCCTGCCTCAGCCTCCCAAGTAGCTGGGATTACAGGTGCACGCCACCACATCCAGCCAATTTCTGTATTTTGGGTAGAGACGGGGTTTCACCATGTTAGCCAGGCTAATTCCTGACTTCAGGTGATCTGCCCACCTCAGCCTCCCAAAATCCCACCATACCAGGCCAAAACAAAGAATTTTTGTCAATCTATTATGCAGATGTCAGAAATTGCCAGGTAGTACAGTATCTAAAATAAATATACACATGGTTCTGGTGACAAAATAGTTAACACCAATTGAGCATTTATCATATATGCTTTACCCACACCTTAACTAATTTAATCTTCAAAATAACCATCCTGAGTCAAATGCTATTGCCATCTTCTAAAATATAAAACTAAGACACAGATATTAAGAAACTTGCCAATGTTGCATAACTGGTAAAGTGACAGAGCATGGGTTTGAACCCATATATAACCACTATACAATGCTACTTCTCAACATCTTTAATTTACTTTTTTTTTTTTTTGGAGACAGAATCTTGCTCTGTCACCCAGGCTGGAGTGCAGTGTGCGATCTCTGCTCACTGCAACTTCCGCCTCCTGGGTTCAGGGGATTCTCCTGCCTCAGCCTCCCAAGTAGCTGGGACTAAAAGTTGCATGCCACACCATGCCCAGCTTTTTGTATTTTTTTTTAGGAGAGATGGGGTTTTACCATGTTGGCCAGTCTGATCTCGAACTCCTGAGCTCAGATAATCTGTCTGCCTCAGCCTCCCAAAGTGCTAGGATTACAAGCATGAGCCACCATGCCTGGGATCAACTGACTTTTAAAAATGAAATTTACAGCACCTTAGCAGCTAGCTGTGAAATCATAAAACTGAATTTTCAGACTCATGTATGTCAAAGCTTCTCAATCGCAACCTAAGCCTTACCATAAAACGCAGTAATTGTCTACTGTAGATCAAGGATTTACAGCACCAAAGAGGTCCAGAATGGAACAGGGAGACTCAGATCTGGTTTTGGTCTCTTGAAATTTTACTTCTGTAAAAGACAAAAAAAGCTAAAAAATTATTTCAAGTTCTTCTGATATAACATTGAGTTGTTTGTATTTCCTGTATTTCACCCTTATATCTAACTAATTCTCTGCTGAAAATGCAGGCACGGGTAAAGAATATAAGCTTGTCTTACGTTACTTAAAATTACTTTTACTATATTACAATACATGAATACACAATAAAATTAGAAAATAGAAGTTTATGACACAAGATTACTTGTAGAATCCAATTCT
The DNA here is from genome assembly GCF_030222135.1 of Aotus nancymaae. Classification (NCBI taxonomy): domain Eukaryota; kingdom Metazoa; phylum Chordata; class Mammalia; order Primates; family Aotidae; genus Aotus; species Aotus nancymaae. The sequence goes on along the minus strand of NW_026988422.1, from coordinate 32,840,412 downwards.
AGAGAAAATAACCCCTAGTATTTTAGCATATATATCCTTTTAGATTTCTTAAGCAAACATATGCATATAAAAATATTTAAGCAGAAACATATTGCTCCATAACCTGTTTTTCATGTGTCATGAATACCATTCCATTTCAATAAACATAAACCTGTATCATAACTTTTAAGTGACTGTATAGTATTGTATTGTATAGTCTTCACAAAATTGATCGAACCAACTCTGTGTTTCCCTTAATCTATGTATATAGATTAACAGAATAGTGATTAGTTGAAAACTGCCAGGCTAAATTGCTAATAGAACTATACCAGTTATCAGTGCTTTTTCTGTAGTGTTTGAACTTTTAGATTAAGGATTCCTGACTCTAGTTTTAACTCACAAAAGTGATTTTTTGGGGATATAGAGATATCACAAAAGATCAAAGCACAACAAAATATTAGTCTCAAATTGGTAATTTATTAAGATTTAAGAACTACCCGGGATTGGCTGAGCATGGTGGCTCATGGCTGTAATGCCAGCACTCTGGGAGGCCAAAGCAGGCAGATCACCAAGTCAGGAGTTCGAGACCAGCCTGGCCACTATGATGAAGCCCCATGTCTACTAAAAATACAAAAATGAGCCGGGCATGGTGGCAAACGCCTGTAGTCCCAGCTACTCGGGAGGTTGAGGCAGAAGAATCGCTTGAACCCAGCAGGTGAAGGCTGCAGTGAGCCGAGATCACACCACTGCACTCCAGCCTGGGCAACAGAGCGAGATTCCACCTCAAAAAAACAAAAAAACAAAACAAAAAGAATTACATGGGATTACAGGCTAAATCTCAGTAAAAATTTCAACAAGCAGAATTCAATTGTAGGTGTTTGCCCCTAGCTTTAGTCTGCTCAGAGCATGTGTTTAATCAGACTGATCAGCTGAAACACGGACTTAACATGCATTTCATCATGGCAAACTGTAAATGACTGGTGAAGGGCAAACCAGCACTGGCTCCTCATCCCTAAATAGGAAAATCCTCTTAAGGTTAAAACTGGGGATTTTTTCAACTATCAATTCCATCCACTAATAACACTGAGTCCCAAGTCTTGCTAGGTGATTAGAAATTCAAACGAGGCAAAAAATGAAGATTCTGCTCTTACACTTACATCTGGCATCACATGAATCCAGCTTCTATCTAGAAACCAAGTTGAACCACGGGATCTATCAATTACCTAAGATCATCTCTGGAAAATTAAAAAAATAAGTAAATTCACAAACGTTATGATTATATGACAACTCACACCAGCATGTTCTACACACCAAGTCACAAGAAATTTAGAGTAACTTTATTTGCCTCTCCATTCAGTAATATAAATTATTGACTCATCTGTTTAGAGAATGTCATCAAATGCCCAAGCTCAATATTGAATAGGTCAGGATCAGCAGTTCAAGGTTACAGTGAGCTGTGATCATGATACTGTACTCCAGCCTAGGTAACAGAGTAATACTCTGTCTCAAAACAAAAATTAACAAAAAAAAAAAAAAAAGGCCGGGCGCGGTGGCTCAAGCCTGTAATCCCAGCACTTTGGGAGGCCGAGGCAGGTGGATCCCGAGGTCAAGAGATCGAGACCATCCTGGTCAACATGGTGAAACCCCGTCTCTACTAACACAAAAAATTAGCTGGGCATGGTGGCGCGTGCCTGTAATCCCAGCTACTCAGGAGGCTGAGGCAGGAGAATTGCCTGAACCCAGGAGGCGGAGGTTGCGGTGAGCCGAGATCGCGCCATTGCACTCCAGCCTGGGTAACAAGAGCGAAACTCCGTCTCAAAAAAAAAAAAAAAAAAGAGTAGGACCTCTACACTAGCTTAATTTTGTATAAATTTACAAGTTTGGATAAAACTGTACAATAGTCTAACCAACTTCTGAAAGGCTATAAAAGTCAACAGCCTCATAGTAAGAAAAGTTATGCAGCTGGGCGTGGTGGCTCACGCCTGTAATCCTAGCACTTTGGGAGGCTGAGGCGGGTGGATCACCTGAGGTCAGGAGTTTAAGACCAGTCTGGCCATCATGGTGAAACCCCATCTTTAAAAAATAAATAAATAAATAAATAAATAAATAAAAAGAAAACAGTTATGCAAAAGGAAGGAATTAAGAACTTGTAAGATTCAGATAAATGAGGAAATATCCAAAATAGTCAGTTCTTTCAAAGTGTGTTTCAATTTCATTTCAGCCAATGCTGGACTGTATTTAAACTTTACTCTTTGTAATCCTTTGTCAAAATAATCTGAAGAAAATCTTCCCTTTATACAGGAAAACTGAATTAGTATCATTTGGAACCCAAGTCTGCCACAAAATGGCAATGTAAGAAAGAGGCTTCAATTTCCTCTTCCAGCGTTTGAGTGTAATCTGAACTTTCAGGTCAAATACATACTAGTTACACAGTTTATCTTTGCAGCGAACCTTCACACTATTCCCTACTCTTCACCTAATTACTAGCTAGAAAATTTTTTGTGTTACTTGTAATGATCATCTAAAACTTGTTAACTAAAAATACTACAGTTGTACTTGTATCATTATGTTCTTTTTCATGCAGCAACATGGAGATTTAAAAATACATAACCTCAGCCGGGCATGGTGGCTCATGCCTGTAATCCAAGCACTTTGGAGACCAAGGCAGGCGGATCACATGAGGTCGGGAGTTCAAGACCAGCCTGACCAACATGGTGAAACCCCATCTTAAACAAAAACAAAAAAAAATCCATAACCTCAGATCCAATATAGCCAGAAAGACAAGACTCAGAAATTAACATACCACGAAAAAAGTAGTAGAAAGAAAGTAAGGTTAAGAAAAGAAGTAGCATTGGTCAAGGAAGGCTTCATGAAGCAAAAAAAGTGGGTCATGAGTGGACCTTAAAGTTGCATGTCCAATAAGTACCACTTAAGAGTTAAAAATTAAATTTCTCCATTACCATAGTCTCATTACATTACTCAATAGCCATATTGGCAGTACAAACATAAAACATTTCCATCCTAACAGAAGGCTCCATTGGACATCAGTGCCTTTAAGGATGGGTCTAAAATAAGCTGACAGAAATAAAACAGTGGCTATCATTCTTTAGAAATCCTATCTGTCAAGCTGGGTGCGGTGGCTCACGCCTGTAATCCCAGCACTTTGGGAGGCCCAGGTGGGCGGACCATGAGGTCAAGAGATCAAGACCATCCTAGCCAACATTGTGAAACCCCATCTCTACTAAAAACACAGAAATTAGCCGGGCGTGGTGGTGCAGCCTGTAGACCCAGCTACTCAGGAGGCTGAAGCAGAAGAATCACTTAAACCCAGGAGGCAGGGATTTAAGTGATTTACGTAAGCCGAGACTGCACCATTGCACTCCAGCCTGGTGACAGAGCGAGACTCCGTCTCAAAAAAAAAAAAATCCTATTCTCAGAAAAAAAAAAAAAAAAAGAAATGCTATTTGTTAAGCACTATAGAATTTGTATCATTCCAATTTTACGACCCCCTATTTACAAAGAAAATGGAGCCTCAAAAAAATTAAATAAATTTCCTTAAGGTCACCTAACTAGTAAGAGCTAGGATTTAAATTCAATAACATCAAAACTCCATAGTCTTTTTACTTCATCATGGTACTTCCTACTGGAAATAAACAGAGCTAAAGAAGATAGTTTGCTTTAAAATGTAATGCAATGACATACTAGCTCAGTAGGTTGGAAAGAAACTGAAGCTTTTTAAATATCTCAGACGGATATGATCAAAATGTTATTTTACTCCATCCTTGTCCTGTATTTCAACACTGCTTTCACTATGTAAAATGTTTTCAGATCAAGAGGATGCAAGATTAACTAAGAGAATGTAGACAAGAAGCAAGACATGGTGGGAAAGGTTTCTACAGTTTTAACGATGTCAACCTTAAAACTCCTTGATCTCTCCAAACCTAAAATAAATTTTTTTAAAAAAGAAATTAACAACAACAAAAAAAAAACCGCCTGTATGAGGTGACTCTTTGGGTATTTAAAAAAAAAAAAAAAAAAAAAAAAACCTCCTACAGGGTAATTATAGGTTGAAAGGAACAACTTCTCTATTAATCTCAACTCACAAACAAAACGCAAGAGGCCTGGCCTTTTTGTCTTTAACACACAGCACAAAGCCTAGCACATAAAACCTGATGTTAAATATGTGATAACTTTCCCAACGTGTAATGCTCCCTGCAGGATTCTAGTCATGCATGCTTCGACAAGTTCATTCCACCATACAAAGGACATTTCATATTTACTAAGTATTTTGTAAATGCTCCGTAAACAATCAATGATCCCAACATTTTGTTGACTGCGGGCAGTAATCACTTCAAAGTACTGGTGTTCGTAGCCAAAAAGTACATTTTATATGTGTGAACAGATGCTTCATGAAGGCCTAATACAAACTACAAATTGATACTAAATCAGCAGATACTGTGTTAAGATTTAATTACCATGCCATTTGACTCTATTCCAATTTACACAGTGCCACCTAGCATTACAGGATACAATGGTAACTCAAAGAATCTCTAGGCTGAGCTTTTTAGAGAGAAAAGACACACATACATGTAGTGAAGAGAACTTAAGACAGTTTATCTTGATCAAAATTCAAGTACCAGGCTTTACGTCCCATTAGCCTTTAACCCTTTCTATTGAGAATGTCCAAATCCAAGCCCAATTGATTTTCAGGGAGTCTGTAGATGGACCAGTTCTGAACTGGCACACAGAGTGCTGAAGAGCCAGGCCTTTCATCCTCAGTGGATTTCATCTTCAACCTGAAACAAATGAAAACAATATAAAATTTTGTTCATAGGAAGTAAATATTAAACTGATAGCTTGGCATACTTTTCTTTAGAGATAGTTATATAAGGCACTGCTATCAGAACAGACTCTGAGTTTTATTTCCCACTATCAGAATTTCCTTCCTTTTAAAGGCAGAATAGTATTCCACTATAAAAAGGTATCATATTTGCTTTATCCATTCATCTGTTGATGGACCTTTAGGTCAATTCCTTATCTTGGCTTTTGTGAATAATGCTGCAATGAACATGCGAGTGTAGGTATCGCTGACACTAATTTTACTTCCTTTGAATATACCCAGAAATTGGGATTTCTGGATTATATGGTAGTTTTATTTTTAATTTTTTAAGAAATCTCCATATTGTTTTCCATAATAGCTGCACTAATTAAGATTCCCTAAAATAATAAATTTTGAAATAATACAAAACTAGATTTTAATCCTGGCTCTCTTGTGTATTTGCTGTGCCCATGGGTTAAGTCATGCAACTTCTCTAAACCTCAGTTGTCACCTCTGTAAAATGAGAACAAATACTGCTTACCTCTTAAAACTTCTGTGAAGATTAAATGAGGTAATAAATATACTTTACACTGTAGCTGGCATGGAGTTAAATGTTTAATATGTTATTTCTATTACTTGGCCAAGCTCAACCAGCTAATGAGTAGAAAGGCAAGTATTCTGCCTAAAAATTTCACACTTTTCCACAGCCATTAAAAAAAAATCATGTCTTTTGCAGCAACTGGAGCTGCTAGAGGCCATTATCCTAAGCGAATTTACATAGAAACAGAAAACTAAGTATTGCATATTCTCACTTATAAGTGGGAGCTAAATCTTGGATAGGGAGCTAAATATTGGGTTCACAGGGACATAAAGTTGGGAACAATAAACACTAGGTACTCCAAAAGGAGGGAAGGAGGGAGAGGAGCAAGAGCTGAAAAACTTCTATTGGGTACAATGTTTACTACCTAGATGGCAGGATCAATTGAAGCCCAAACCTCAGCATCATGCAATATATCCTGTAACAAACCTGCATATGTACCCCATGAATCTACAATAAATATAAATTTAACAAAAACAAAAATTTATTCTCTCACAATAGCCCAGAAGCCAGAAAGGCCACTCATATAGTACTGATAAGGGCCCTTCCAACTCCAAGATGTTGTGTCTTTCTTTCTTTTTTTTTTTGAGACGGAGTTTTGCTCCCGTTGCCCAGGCTGGAGTGCAATGGCGCGATCTCGGCTCACCGCAACCTCCTCCTCCCAGGTTCAAGCTATTCTCCTGCCTCAGACTCCCCAGGAGCTGGGATTACAGGCGTTCAACACCAAGCCCTGCTAATTTTTTGTCATTTTAGTGGAGACAAGGTTTCACCATGTTAGCCAGGTTGGTCTCAAACTCCTGACCTCATGATTCGCCCGCCTTGGCCCCTCAAAGTGCTAGGATTAACAGGCGTGCCTCGCCATAAAGTTACTTCTTAACAAAAGGAGGCTTCCATTGGAAAGAACCTAATTTTTTCCCAACTCACAAAACTACCACCTAACAAACCAGAACTAAGCCTCTTAAGACTGAAACAGCTTTGGAGAAATTCCCAGTCTCCTTTTTCATTTTGCATATCTATATCCTAAAACATATTTCAGCTTTTCCTGACTTAACATTAAAATGGGTCTACTCCCTCAACATCATAAGTTCAGGGGCATATCCAGCACACATTTTCTAAGAAAACATTGAAAGCATGCCCCTTCTGCCCCTTTGAATACAGATGACTTGGCTGTTCTTGGCCACTGCTGTCACTTCTTCCCAACATTAAACATGTGCTCAAAGAAACAAAAAAATAAAATAAAGAAAGATTAAAAAAAACACGTGCTCATAACAAGATAAACCATCCCCTAGTCAAACCAAAGTGGATAAATATATACCCACATAAAAGCCATCAAGATGATTGTGCTTTCAGTAGAAAATCCTTTACTGCTCAATCAAGACATTTAAAGTATTGATTGGTTTCTAATCACCACTATGTGTACAAAATAAACATAAATAGGAAGCTGTGCAAAAATCTAGATTCTCTTTAAACAAGAATATGCCAAAACCCAGTTGAAATGCCTATATGCCAACTGACTTATTTACAAAGTTATTCATTTAGGGAGAAATATCAAGATCATAAACTATCCAAATACTGATAAAAGCTAAATAAATTATGGCATGTACACAAAGTAGAATACTATGTTACCATTATACCCCAAAAACCTATTGAAATAAAAAATATTTTTAAAAAAAATTTTTTTAAAGAATACTGTTACCATTATAAAGAATGTGGACACTACTCTTGGAATTATTAAGTTGAAAAAGTAAGACATATAGTAGAGTAGATATAGAAAAAGGGAAGGATACTCACACATATTTGCTTACATGCATAAAATATCTTAGTAACACTGTTATGCGAGAGAGGAACTGGATGGCTTAGGGAAGGAGATAAGAAACTGATTTCCTTTGAATTCTGAACCATGTGAATATATTACCTATTCAAAAAATCAATTATAACCGTTTGAGAATTATAAAAATTATGGGAGGCCTACAAATGCCTATTACTACATTCAATTAACTGGTTTATTTGTCTTTCTCATGCTTTCTATCTATAAGGATACCCAACACATACATCATATAAAAACTAACATTTATCAAAAGAAAGGAATGCAGTGAAATTACATTCGAGGTCACTAGACAAAACTTTTTATGAGAAAACAGATATCCAAAATACTATGGAAAATAAGTGCTGCTTACTTCTAAAGGTACCTAACATTTATTACACACCAACTAGGGCCTAGTTTTTATATATTTTATCTGATCTTGGAAAGCTAAGCCTGGGAATGGCTCACTGCTACTCCCAAGGTCACCAGAGCTGTAAACCGTGGCGCTGGAATTTGAATCTAGAGGCTTGCCCTAAACTAAGGTCCCCGGATCTTTTTCCAAAGCTTTTTAGGACACATTCACCACTGTGGCAACATTAAAAATTAGGAGCTCCTCTTAGGGCTTATCTGTCTTCAGAGTTTGCTGCCCAGGTTCACCAAGAAAGCCGAAATGATCTGAGCTAAGGCCAGGAAAAAGACAAGATCCGCTGCAGCTTTCACAAACCTGGTAAGGACCTGGGCCCTCTTAACACACTCTCCGGAGAATTAAAATCGACTGAGCTGGCCGGGCGCGGTGGCTCAAGCCTGTAATCCCAGCACTTTGGGAGGCCGAGGCGGGTGGATCACGAGGTCAAGAGATCGAGACCATCCTGGTCAACATGGTGAAACCCCGTCTCTACTAATACAAAAAATTAGCTGGGCACGGTGGCGCGTGCCTGTAATCCCAGCTACTCAGGAGGCTGAGGCAGGAGAATTGCCTGAACCCAGGAGGCGGAGATTGCGGTGAGCCGAGATCGCGCCATTGCGCTCCAGCCTGGGTAACGAGCGAAACTCCGTCTCAAAAAAAAAAAAAAAAAAAATCGACTGAGCTGAATGCCTTCTCCCGAGATCTGACCTCACGCAGGGAGATACAAATCAAAACAGCATTGGGATGATAACAGTATCTCTCCCTCCCAGCGAAATAAAGCCGGGCGGTTTCCAAGACCACACGCATGAAGCAGAATCTATTGTTCCTGGGTCACCGGGACTCAGAGAAAGAAGGCAAATCCCGGTACTGCAGAGGCCCACGTGGAAACAAGCCAGGCAGAGCATTTCACTGTCTTCTTTCAACCTCCACAGAGCCTAAATTAATCGCCTTGCGACTCACACACACTCCAATGCCGGCTTGAAATAAAGGCCTGCCACTTCGGTATATGGCATAAATGGAAGAGAAATTCAAAACAATTAAAGAGAGCAAAATTAAGTGCACACTCACCAGCCCACCAAAACGGAGAGGGAAAGAAAGTGGAGAGACAGGAAGTGGCCTCAAGAAGTGTCTTCAGAACCTGATTGGCTAATGAGTTCAAGAGGATTCCCTCCTCCTTTACCTTAAAAGGTGCTGAAATGACGTAACCTACTCCACCCTTCTCTCTTTATGGACCAGTGATGCTTCTTGCACAATTTTTAGAGTGAACTTCTTAAACCAAGTTTCCTTTGCAGTTAATGTCCTTACGCAAACACAGGCTAATTTAAGCTATTTATACACATTCCTGTTTGTGTGGGCCTACTGCATTCCATTCCAAAGAATTTTCATCCCTTAAGGGTAATTTCTTATCCTTTGTGACCTCAGCATGGTCACAATTGATGCTAGGCAACAGATTCCATTATAAACAGTCTAGATCCATTCAAGTTAAAATTTACCTTCATTTTTTTTTTCCCCCAAAATCCAAAGCTGGCTTGATAAAATTTACCTTCAGGTAATCTTTGAACTAACAAGCTTAGTAGATAAAAGATAGGTGGTTAAGTATTTCAGGCTTTAAATAAAATTTAGCTGATTTTGAATCCGAAACTTGCCACTTATTTGCACACATCTAAGCCTATATAAAAACTATAAAACTATAAAAAGAGGGAAAAATTATGAAATCTTCCTACTCTGATTGTTGTGAGTTTTAAGTAAAATAATTTATATAATGTACTCAGTACAATGCCTGGTGCATAGTACTCAACAATGTTAGCCGTTATTGTTATTACATATTTCTTGTTAGGTTTATCTTCCCAAGTAGACTATAAACAATTAGAGAGCAAAGTGTACATTTTACACACCTCCAGACCAAAACAATGACCTTCAGTGCTGAGGACATAAGAGATTAAGCAATTGTTTTGACTCCTAACATCCCCCTCCAGTTAAAGTGTATGTTCTTAGTGTGTTAAAAAAAATTTTTTTTTTTTTTGAAACAGGGTATCACTTTGTGTTCCATGCTGGAGTGCAGTGTTCCAATCTCGACTCACTGCAGCCTTGACCTCCCGAGTTCAAGCGATCCTCCTGCCTCAGCACCCCACCAAGTAGCTGGGACTACAGGCGTGCACCATCCCACCCAGCTAATTTGTGTATATTTTGTAGAGAAAAGGTTTCACCATGGTGCCCAAGCTGAAAGATTTCTTTTTAAGCCATAATTAGAGGACTCACTAGCACAATATTCATCATCATTAGTATTAATAGTATTAATAAGTACCATTATAATATATAATAGGGAATGCATATACAAATATATGTTATAGGTACAAATATACATGTAATGTGCAAATATTTGAAGTATAAAGATTCAAGGTATATGAAGAAATGATACAATTCTAACTCACAGTAGTTCTCATTTTTTAATAATTTCATCCTATTCACCCTGCTTCCACCTTACTAGAAATTATTACCTATTCCAATCCACTTTAGAGTTTAACTGCCCCAAATTTCCCAATATTTAGCATCAAATGCCACTTTATTGTTTCATAAGTGATTTATTGTAACTTCCAGAGTCAAAACATTTCTTGAATATTTACTATAAACCAGGAATGCTGCTAAGCACTTTATATTCATTACTTTGTTTAATCTTCACATTACCCCAAGAATGTAGGCACTTTCATTATAACTATTTCACCAAAGAAAAAAGGAAACAGAGTTATAGAGATTAAGGAATTTGTCTATTTAGCAAGCAACAAAGTCAGAATTCAGACCCTGGTTGCTATGGTTTGAATGTCCCCTTCAAAATTCATATTGAAACTTAATCCCTAAAGTGGCCGAGAAACTTAATCTTCATTAGAAGTGGGCCCTTCAAGAGGTGACTGGATCCTGAGGGCTCTGCCCTCATGAATAAATTAATCTATTCATGGCTTAATAGGTTATCATGGGAGGAGAACTAGTGGCTTTAAAGAAAAGGAAAAGAGACTTGAGGATAGCATGATCACCCTCCCGGCCATGCGATGTCCTGCAATGCCTTGGAACACCACAGGGTGTCCCTTCCAGAAAGAAGGAGTTCAGATGCAACCCAGAGACAGCCCCTTAACCTTGGACTTCGTAGCATCCATAACTGAAAAAAATAAATTTATTTAAAAAATAAATTATCCACAGCCTGGCCAACATGGTGGAACCCCATCTCTACTAAAAATACAAAAATTAGCTGGGCATGGTGGTATGAGCTTGTAGTCCTAGCTACTCAGGAGGATGAAGTGGGAAGATGGATCACTTGAACCCGGGAAGCAGAGGTTGCAGTGAACCAGGATTGTGCCACTGTACTCTAGCCTGAGTGACAGAGTGAGACCCTATCTCAAAAACTAAATAAATAAATTACCCAGGCTTGGCACGGTGGCTCATGCCTGTAATCACAGCACTTTGAAAGGCTGAAGTGGGCAGATCTCTTGAGGTGAGGAGTTTAAGACCAGCCTGGCCAACATGGTGAAACCCCATCTTTACTAAAATACAAAAAATTAATCAGTTATGATGGTGCACACCTGTAATCCCGGCTACCCAAGAATCTAAGGCAGGAGAATTGATTGAAACCAGGAGGTGGAGGTTGCAGTGAGCCAAGGTTGTGCCACTGTACTCCAGCCTGGGCGACAGGGTAAGACTTTGTCTCCAAAAATAAATAAATAAACAAATAAATAAGTGACCCAGTTTCAGGTATTCTGTTATAAGCAACAGAAAACAGATTGAGACAACAGCCATCCAACTTGAGAGCCCAAATTCAACCACCACACTGCCCTGCCTCCTATTGTGTGATTTCAGAAACTCTTAGAAAGTACAATATTCTTTTAAAATTCCCATTAAATATCTAACATTCATTTATGACATTCTGTATTCCAGGTTTTAGTACTCATAAAAATCCATTATGAAATTCTTCCCAGCTGGTAACATCAAAATTCTGTGCTCTGTAAAATAATATTGAAATTGTTTAAAAGTAGATAGATTCCTGGGGCCAGGCATGGTAGGTCACATCTGTAATTCCAACACTTGGGAGACAGAGGCGGGAGGATCGCTTGAGCCCAAGAGTTTGAGAGCAGCCTGGGCAGCATAGTAAAACAACTGTCTCTACAAAAAATAAAAATAAAAAACTAGCTGGGCATGGTGGCTCACGCCTGTAATCCCAGCACTTTGGGAGGCCGAGGCGGGTGGATCACTTCAGGAGTTTCAAACCAGCCTGGCCAACGTGGTGAAACCCTGTTTCTACTAAAAATACAAAAATTAGACAGTCAGCCAAGGAGGGAGGGAAGAGGAAGGCCTTAGAAGAAATTAACCCTGTGAAGATCTTTATCTTGGGCTTCTAGCCGCCAGAATTACGATAAAATGAATTTGCTGTTTAAGCGATCCTGTCTGTAGTTTGTAGTTATAGCAGCCCTCGCAATATACTGTGTGATCTCTAATAAATTAAATTTTTCTAAAGCTCAGTTTCCTCACCTATAAAATGGAGATAATAACATATGCCGCATGAGGTGGTTGTGAGAATTAAATGATGTATGTAAAGCTCACAGCACAGTAAGAACTAAATAAATTCTGGCTATTTTATCCTTACGAAGATTAAATGAGGTTATGCATGTAAAGCATTTAGCTCAGCCTCTAGTACACAAGAAAGCTCTAAGTATTACCTTTTTTTTTTTTTTTTTTTTTTAGAGATGGGCTTTCACCATGTTGGCCAGGCTGATCTCAAACTCCTGACCTCAAGTGATTCACCCACCTCGGCCTCCCAAAGTGCTGGTATTACAGGTGTGAGCCACCACGCCCAGCCTTAAGTATTACTTACTCTTAACAAATTTTCATTTCATAAAGCCTTACATTATATTTTTCCTATCTCCCAAGTATTGCCTTTTAGACCTTGTCTAATTTATTTGTGCCATAATTAAGTCAGATGTAACACGCTTTGTACCACTGAAATAGGTTAAGCACTCCTATCCAACAAACATTTATGGAGCACCTATATTTTGTTAGATTTATTTCCAACTACTTGGTATGCTTTGGTGTTATTGTAAAGGCTACCTTATCCAAAAATTTCCTTTATAGTTGTTTGAAGCTCTTTTATAAATATGCAATTTATTTTCATATACTATTTTCTATCAGTCTTGCTAGGCTTTGTATTAAGGTAAAAATTTTATCCTGTAGTTTCTTCTGGCTTTTAAAATATTCATAATCAAATTACATACAAATAATGAGATTTGGGGTTTTTTCTTAATAAATTTTACATCTTTTGATGAACAAAAATTAAAATTTATCTTTTTTTCCTCTTTTTTTTTTTTGAGACGCAGTCTCACTCTGTTGCCCAGGCTGGAGTTTAGTAGTGCGATGTCAGCTCACTGCAATCTCCGTCTCCCGAGTTCAAGCGACTCTCCTGCCTCAGCCTCCTGAGTAGCTGGGACTACAGTACAGGCCCGCGCCACCACGCCCGGCTAATTTTTAAATTTTTTTTATAGAGACGGAGCTATTTTGCTCTGGTTGGTCTATAACGGGGACTATTTTATCCTAACAATATGTTTCTAAACGATATTGGTGTCAAAATCAGGATTACTCAATGATATAATTAATACAGGCTTATTGAATCAGAGGATCTGGGGTGGGGAATCTGCCTAAATTTACAGTCCCCATACTCGGTGATTCTCATGCAGCCAAATATTTGGGCGCCCCTGACCTCGCGTCACCAAGAACCAGACCATTAGCAATCTCGTGGACTTCCTGCCCGCGGGTTCCCTCTGTTCCCAGAGGGGTTTTTGCAGTTTCATGGAACTTTTCCACATTCCACTCCCCACCCCGCATTCTGCCCGGCGTTGATACGCTCCGAAACTCTCGATTTACCGCCGCCACTCGGTTTTTCTTCAAAAAAAGGCGGGGGAGAGTAGTCTGAATTGGGTTATGAGGCCCCCGTTCGGAGTACCTCACCTCAGCCATTGAACTCGCTTCGCTGGCCGTGAGTCTGTTCCAAGCTCCGGCAAAGGAGGCATCCGCCGGGTCCCTCCCCGAAGGGCGGGGCCCACGGCATCTCCTGCCCAGTCTGACCCTCGCGCGGAGACCCGTTCTCTGGGAACTCACCTCCCCGAAGCTCAGGGAGAGCCCTGTTAGGGCCGCCTCTGGCCCTAGTCTCAGACCTTCCCAAGGGACATAGGAATTGAGTGACAGGACGCACTCAGCTCGTGGCCCCACTGATGAGCTTCCCTCCGCCCTACGGGGAAAGGTGATCCTATACAGAACTTATAAGATTCCCATACCCAAAGACATTTCACGGTTATGGTGACTTCCCAGAAGACACAGCGACATGCAAATATTGTAGGTCGTGCCTCGCTTGTCCCTCAGTAGTCTTCCTTTCAGAGCGCACGCGCGCTGGGTGTCCCGCCAACTGACACTGGGCTCGCGATTCCTTGGAGCGGGTTGATGACGTCAGCGTTCGAATTCCATGGCTGCGCGGCGGCAACGGAGAGCAGGCGGCAGCAGGGCGAGAGGTTTGGAGCGTATTCACGCCGGGCGGAATGCGGGGCGGGGAGTCAGAAAAGGAATGATGCCACCTACGGCGTCACCCTTTCCCTTACAGCTCCCCATAACGTGGCTACTAAACCAGTTTGGGTGCTAAATTTTGTAGATTTCGGTTTTTGTACCTTTGGGGATTACATAATTGTGCATAAAGCTTTGCGGACCTGGAACAACTAATGTGCTAATAGTGTTGTTAATACCTAATGTTATCCAATTTACAAAAAGTAATTGTAAGGTACACCATTATTTTATACTCCACAAGAAAGGATAAGCACTGAAAATGGTGTACTATGATTCACTACTTATGTCGTCCATTGTAAGATGCATCCCAGTTCAAGGGAGTAAAATGCAAGTCTTAGACCTATTGAGATAGAGTATTATGTGTATAATGTTCTTAAATGCATAGATCCACCCTATAAATTAGGTACTACTGTGCTTCTCTAGAAATATAATATTGTTGTACAGTATTCTAATATTGAAGCAAGTGAAGTAGGAAGAGATCAAATACTTTTCCAAGTCTCTACAGATAGAAGCAGCAGAGCTAGGCTCTAAGTTAGGCACAAACCCTTGAGCACTTTACTAACCTTTATCCCATACCGCCTCATGTTTGAGGTGGATATTTGGGGGACACTGGAACACAAGTAAACAAAACAGATAGGCAGGCCTCAGTCTATGAATTTACAAGACTCCTGGGGCTCCCTTTTATTTTGTTTTATTTCATTTGGCTAAAATAGCAATTTAGGAAGAATTCCACAGACTGTTATACAAGACTAGTGTTGCGATAGTTATTGCCTCTTTGTAAGCTTAGAAAATCATCTTAACCCGGCGGGGTGTGGTGGCTCATGTCTGTAATCCCAGCACTTGGGGAGGCCAAGGCGGGCAGATCACTTGAGGTCATGAGTTTGAGACCACCAGCCTGGCCAACATGGTGAAACCCTGTCTCTACTAAAAATACAAAAATTAGCCGGGCATGGTGGTGCACACCTGTAATCCCAGCTACATGGGAGGCTGAGGCACAAGAATCACTTGAACCCAGGAGGTGGAGGTTGCAGTGAGCCAAAATCGCAGCACTGCACTCCAGCCTGGATGACAGAGTGAGATTCTGCCTAAAAAAGAAAAAGAAAAAGAAAAGAAAATTATCTTAAACCATTTCTTTAAAATATTTTTTTCAGTCTATTAAATCTACACATATTCAGGTGTACTCGTTCTTCTTTGCCCATTTCCAAATTCTGTAGCATTAAATGGAAGCAAAAGAGTTAATGATGGCAACACAGCTCCAGAAGACTCTTCCCCTGCCAAGAAAACTCACAGATGCCAGAGACAGGGGTCGAAAAAGATGCCTGTGGCTGGAGGAAAAGCTAATAAGGACAGGACAGAAGACAAGCAAGATGGTAGGCCAGGGAGGTCATGGGCCAGCAAGAGGGTCTCTGATAGGGGTGGATGAGGGGATGATACCTTGTTATGTCAGCTCTTATTTCTTCCTTCTTTCAGGATATAATTAATTTATCTATCCCTTGGGCATACCACAAAACTAATCTACTGCCTTGAATCTTCGTTTTCATGTATTTGAGATGGATTGAGGCCTAAGGAAAGACCAGGATTGCTTGGGAGGGCAAAGTTAATCCTGACAAGTTTCTGTTTAACCACAACAGCTGTTTTTGATTCCCATAAAGTAGTACCTATATGTTTTTCCTCAGAATCTGTGAAGGCCTTGCTGTTAAAGGGCAAAGCTCCTGTGGACCCAGAGTGTACAGCCAAAGTGGGTAAGGTAAGAGACTCTAGAACCGATCTTCAGTCCATGGGTGTCTCAGAGAGCATCCTTTGTTACAAGGACTCTTGTCTGGGATATTGTTAGTATTCATTTTAGGAATCCTCTCCAGAATATGATGAGTGATTAGTTTTCTCCAATGGCAAGGGATAGGAGTGGTAGGACTTGGGGTTAATAATCAGGGTGTTTTTTAACATGGTGTGTTAGACCATTTTTGCATTGCTATAAAGAATTACCTGAACAAAAAAAAAAAAGAATTACCTGAGACTGGGTACTTTATAAGAAAACAGATTTAATTGGCTAATGGTTCTGGAGGCTGTACAGGAAGCACAGCAGTATCTGCTCCTCAGGAGGCCTTAGGAAGCTTTTACTCATGGCAGAAGGTGAAGCAGGAATAGGCACTTCACATGGCAAAAGCAGAGGAGAGGGAGACTGGAGGAGGGTCACAGAGAAAGAGAGAGAGTGGAGGAAGTGTCACATGCTTTTAAACTACCAGATCTGGGGTGAACGCACTCATTATCGGGAGGACAGCAGTAAGAGAGTGGTGCTAAACCATTCATGAAAAATCCACTTCCAGATCCAATCACCTCCCACCAGGCCCCACCTCCAATACTGAGGATTACAAGTCATCGTGAGATTTGGAAGGAGACAAATACACAAATTATATCACATGCTTACCTTTTGTGGTTGCCATCAGCCTTCTACACCTATTCTCTTTTTCAACCAGAAAATATCATTGTTAAGGGAAAACTGTTTTCCTGTTCTAATGAGAAACTGTACCCAATGGCATAAGTTACTGATGAATGGGGAAAGAATTCGAAATACAGAAAGGCTACCTCTACAGTAAGTTTTCTTTTTTTTTTTTTTTTTGAGACAGAATCTTACTCTGTTGCCCAGGCTGGAGTGCAGTGGCTCAATTTCAGCTCAGTGCAACCTCCATCTCCTGGGATCAAGTGATTCTCCTGCCTCAGCCTCCCAAGTAGCTCTGACTACAGGCACGTGCCACCATGCCCAGCTAATTTTTTATTTTTAGTAGAGATGGGGTTTTACCATGTTGGCCAGGCTGATCTCAAACTCCTGATCTCAGCTGATCCACCTGCCTCGGCCTCCCAAAGTGCTGTGATTACAGGGGTAAGCCACTGCACCCAGCCAAGTTTTCTTTAACTCAGAATTTTTTTTTTTTTTTTTTTTTTTTTGAGATGGAGTGTCACCCACACTAGAGTGCAGTGGTGTGATCTCAGCTCACTGCAACCTCCACTTCCTGGGTTCAAGCGATTTTCCTGCCTCAGCCTCCTGAGTAGCTGGGATAACAGGCACCCACTACCATGCCCGGCCTGGGCTAATTTTTATATTTTTAGTAGAAACAGGTTTCACTGTGTTGGCCAACCTGGTCTCAAACTCCTGACCTCAAGTGATCCACCCACCTCAGCCTCCCAAAATGCTGGAATTACAGGCATGAGCCACCATGCCCAGCCTAACTCAGTTAGATTCTTTTGTATAGTTAAAAAAAAAGGAAGCATGTTTTCATAATGGTAAGGTTATACCCAGGTTATGGGTAGAACATAGGTTTGCAATTCTTTCCCTGGGAGATGGATGTTAATGTTGCTGTAGAATGACAACTTAAGCCGTAAGAAAATTTAGAGCCTCATTTAGGATCTCAGGGCTGAAACTAATGTTGATTTTTTTTTTCTTTCTCTCTTTCTAGGCTCATGTGTATTGTGAAGGAAATGATGTCTATGATGTCATGCTAAATCAGGTAAGAGGCAGAAGAGGCGGAACCATTGTATTTATGAGACCTTCTTCTTGATAATTATTGATGATAGCATCCCAGCATTCAGATCTTTAAAGTTGTTTGTTTTCTAATTTTTATTTATTTATTTTCTTTTTGAGACCGAGTCCCACTCCATCTCCCAGGCTGGAGTACAGTGGAATAATCTTGGCTCACTGCAACCTCTGCCTCCCAGGTTCAAGCAATTCTCCTGCCTCAGCCTCCCAAGTAGCTGGGATTACAGACGTGCACCACCATGCCTGGCTAAGTTTTTGTATTTTTAGTAGAGACAGGGTTTTGCCATTTTGGCCAGGCTGGTCTCGAATTCATGACCTCAAGTGATCCACCTGCCTCAGCCTCCCAAAGTGCTGGGATTACAGGCGTGAGCCACCACGCCTTGCCTAAAGTCCTATATTAATATTAGCCACTAGTGGTTACATACCTGGGTACTCAGCCCTGGCACACTCTTACCTGATAGCAAAGTCCTCTGTGAGAAATTTTTTTTCTTTTTTTTTTTGCAGATTTCATATCATTTACTGAAACTGTTAACTCTCTGTTCATATTCTTTTGTACTTTTTTTTTTTTTAAGAGGCAGGATCTTGTTCTGTTACCCAGGTTGGAGTGCAGCTGGTGCAGTCAGCCCGCTGTAACCTTGGGCTTCTGGGCTCCAGCAGTCTTCCCACCTCAACCTCCCGAGTAGCTAGGACTATACGTGCATGCCACCAAGCCTGACTAATTTTTAAATTTTTTGATTTTTTGTGGAGATGGGAATCTCACTATATTAGATAGGTGGTCTTGAATCTTTGGCCTCAAATGATCCTCCTGCCTTGGACTTGTGAGGCACTGGGATTACAGGGATGAGCCTCTGGGTCAAAGCTGTTTAGCTGTTTTGCACATTTTCTTTTTTTTTTTTGAGACGGAGTTTCGCTCTTGTTACCCAGGCTGGAGTGCAATGGCACGATCTCGGCTCACCGCAACCTCTGCCTCCTGGGTTCAGGCAATTCTCCTGCCTCAGCCTCCTGAGTAGCTGGGATTACAGGCACGCGCCACCATGCCCAGCTAATTTTTTGTATTTTTAGTAGAGACGGGGCTTCACCATGTTGACCAGGATGGTCTCAATCTCTTGACCTCGTGATCCACCTCCCTCGGCCTCCCAAAGTGCTGGGATTACAGGCGTGAGCCACCGCGCCCGGCCCCTGTTTTGCACATTTTCTAACAGGTTGTTGGTCATTTTCTTACTGGTTTCAAGGAACTTTATGTAATATGGAGAGTAGCCTTTTGTCTGTAACATAAATTGCTTATATTTTCCAGATTTGTCATTTACCTTTTGATTTTCCTTATGGTACACTTTTTGCCAAGGCCCCTTTTTGTTCTAACATTTAATAACCTTTTTTTTTTTCACCAGGGGACTAAGGTCATACAGTGGCTTTAAAATGTGACCAAGTACAGGAGATAGAGGTAGGAAGGGGCAGCATGCTTAACAAAGAAGAATGCCTCCATATCCAGGGCTTGGCCATATAATACCAGCTGCTATGCCTTATCATGGACTTCTCTCTCTCTTCACTCTGAGTGATTTACTTACAAATACCTCTTTTTAGATACTGGCCATATTCTCAGTCAGGTTAGTCAGAGGACAGATGTGGCCATGGTTTTGCGTATCCCTTGTCCCCTCCCAGTATTGCCCTGCTCTCAGCTCATTGTCAAATTTCTGCAGCTGACAAACCGAAGTTGTGAGTAGAATTGTCAAAAAATAAGTCATGTAACAGTTGAACATAACAGTTTTAGACCTTTGGAGCATCAAAATTGTTTTCATTTGGGAAATAACTGTTGGGAGTGAATTGGGAACTGGAAAACACAGATAGCTTAGAAAATATCTCAATAGTGGCCAGGCAGGGGGCTCATGCCTGTAATCCCAGGACTTTGGGAAGCCGAGGTGGGTGGATCATGAGGTCAAGAGATCGAGACCATCCTGGCCAACATGGTGAAACCCTGTCTCTAAAACAAAAATAGAAAAATTAGCTGGGTGTGGTGGCACATGCCTGTAGTACCAGCTACTCGGGAGGCTGAGGCTGAGGCAGGAGAATTGCTTGAACCTAGGAGGCGGAGGTTGCAGTGAGCCGAGATCGTGCCACTGCACTCCAGCCTGGCAACAGAGCAAGACTCCATCTCAAAAAAAAGAAGAAAAGAAAATATCTAAATAGGGAGCTGAGGCAGGAAAAAACAGGAGGAGCCATTCAATGTAGGATATTTGAGGTTGGACAGAGAGTTTTAGGAAGCTTCTAGGCTCCCACTTTAATTCCTAAGAATCCAAAGTTTAATGTATAAGCCCTATTTCTTCTTTATATTTTTAATTTTACAGGAATATAATTTTCTTGCCTGATACAGGAATATAATTTTCTTTCCTTTTCCTTATGGAAATTACTGGCACCTGTCATGAAAGATAAATCATTGGTTTACGTGATTTCCATTTCCAAAACTCTTTTTTTTTTTTTTTTTCACTGCACATAGACCAATCTCCAGTTCAACAACAACAAGTACTATCTGATTCAGCTATTAGAAGATGATGCCAAGAGGAACTTCAGTGTTTGGATGAGATGGGGCCGAGGTAATGATTTTTATTGTGATTTTATGAGTTGGCATTCAGAAAGCCAGAAGCAGCTTAGTGAGTGGCCAAAGGATTCTCTGGGTTTAAATTGGGTCAGTAGAGGCTCTGAAGTCTACAAGAGGCTTAGAATCAAGTTGGGCATCTTGAAATTGGGGAATGGCAGGCATCCTCCATAGGAAGTTCCCACTGGGAAAACTAAGGGCAGCCCATTGAGGCTGAAAATTCTTCCGTAGTAGTGCTCATAGACTATGGCAGTTAGCAAGTAACTTGTATTAACATGATTAGTTCGTCCTTTCCTTTCCCTTCTCCCTTTCCTGCCTGTTAGTCAGATGTTAAGCAGAGAGATCTTGGAGAGCTGGCTTGTTGCTATTAGGGAATATCTTTTTTTTCCCTAGTATAGAAATACTTTTGTTCTTTGTAAAGAAATATCTTATGTGTGGCATTTACTTTGCAGTTGGAAAAATGGGACAGCACAGCCTGGTGGCTTGTTCAGGCAATCTCAACAAGGCCAAGGAAATCTTTCAGAAGAAGTAAGTGTTAAAAAGTGACTACAGAAAAAAATAACCTCCTCTTCTTAAATGTATCTTCTTCAAGAATTTTTTTTTTTTTTTTAGATGGAGTTTTGCTCTTGTTGCCCAGGCTGGAGTGCAATGGCGTGATCTCAGCTCACTGCAATCTCTGCCTTCTGGGTTCAAGCAATTCTCCTGCCTCAGCCTCCCAAGTAGCTGGGATTACAGGCACCAGCCACCATGCCCAGCTAATTTTTGTGTTTTTAGTAGCGATGGGGTTTGGCCATTTTGGCCAGGCTGGTCTCAAACTCCTGACTTCAGGTGATCCACCTGCCCTGGCCTCCCAAAATGCTGGGATTACAGGTGTGAGCCACTGCACCCTGCCTTCTCTAAGAATTTTATAAATGTTTGGCTTATAAAAAAATTTTCATTTTATAGGTGTGATTTGGCCTCAATATTAATGTCTTTTCACCCTGACACTCTGTGGTTGAAACACCAAACTGCATCCTTAGTGATTAAATCAAACTAGAACCTTGAAAGTCACTGAAAACAGAAGAATCTAATATATTTAACACATGACCAACAAACTGAGGAAATTTGGGATAAGTGAAGACTGTCATGGGGTAGAGAATATTCAGCTAGATGCTGGGTGCAGTGGCTCACACCTATAATCCCAGCACTTTGGGAGGCTGAGGTGGGATGATTGCTTGAAGCTAGGAGTTTGAGACCAGTCTGGGCAACAAAGTGACACCCCTGACTCTACAAAAAAAAAAAAAGAGAGAGAGAGAGAGAATGAATATTCAGCTAGAGTTCTTAAAACCTTATGATATAGATGAAGAACTTTTTGGCGAATTTGGGAACATGTTTCTTTCAGGGAAAGGGATTAGATGAATACGTAAAATCTCAACGGCTTTTGTGGTGTTTGGGAAGGACAAGCATTGTTTTTCCCTAATTTTAAAATTCCATTTGTCTCCAGAGCTTTTTTGTCCATTTAATGTCCTCATTTAGAATTAGACTGATTTTGATTTATGGAAAGTTGATGGGTAGAGGAGATTGGTGGTGGAAAATAAATTGTTGGGAGATTTTCTGTCTAAGGAAACAGTTGTAAATGCATTTTCATAGTAGACCTTTATTTGTAAAGTTTTCTTACACATTGGACTCTACAGATTCCTTGACAAAACGAAAAACAATTGGGAAGATCGAGAAAAGTTTGAGAAGGTGCCTGGAAAATATGATATGCTACAGATGGACTATGCCACCAATACTCAGGTAACTCTCACTATACTTTTGGGGGGAAACCTGTTTCTTCTTTATTTTATTTATTCTTTAGAGACAAGATTGTGCTCTCTTGCCCAGGCTGGAGTGCAGTGGCACAATCATGGCCCATTGCAGCCTCAAGATCTCTAGGCTGAAGTGATCCTCCCACCTCAGCCTCCCCAGTATCAGGGACTACAGGCACCTGCCCCTCTGCCCAGATGATTTTTCTTTCTTTTTTTTGGAAAGATGAGGTTTCACTATGTTGCCCAGGCTGGTCTGAAATTCCTGGGCTAAGGCAGTCCTCCTGTCTTGGCCTCCCAAAGTCCTGAGATTACAGGCATGAGCCACCACACCTACTCCTG
Organism: Aotus nancymaae; assembly: GCF_030222135.1. NCBI lineage: Eukaryota > Metazoa > Chordata > Mammalia > Primates > Aotidae > Aotus > Aotus nancymaae. The sequence continues at coordinate 32,817,967 of NW_026988422.1, read as the reverse complement.
TTTCTTCTTAATCAGGGCAAAGCAGAATAGCTTAGATCATTCCTAGACTGGAACAGGCCACAGTATCTTAAGTCCTTTCTACTTCATACCTAGGGGTAGGGTGCTCTCAGTGATCTTTGTAGTCCCTAAGGGACAATAAGAATGAGGATAGAATGTGCCTTTCTAGTCTCTGCTATTTACCACAGTGGTGGGTTTTTTTGTTGTTGTTATTGTTTTTTGAGACAGTTTTGTTCTTTTGCCCAGGTTGGAGTGCAATGGTGCAGTCTCGGCTCACTGCAACATCCAGGTTCAAGTGATTCTCCTGTCTCAGCGTCCCAAGTAGCTGGGACTATAGGTGCCCGCCACTATGTCCAGCTAAATTTTTTTTTTTTTTTAAGTAGGGACGGGATTTCACCATGTTGGCCAGGATGGTCTTGAACTCCTGAGCTTGGGTGTTCGCCTGCCTCAGCCTCCCAAAGTGCTGGGATTACAGGCATGAGCCACCTCGCCCAGCCTTCTAAGGTTGTTATAAAATATTAGGCCCTATTTACAGAAGTTTATTGTTATGGACCAAGAGAGGAGCAATAAAAAAACCAAAGTGATTAAACAATTACATTTAAATTTGTTTTCAATTCTGGATATATACCAGCATTAAAAAAAATTTAATTTAGATAAACTGAGGTATACCAGGATGCTGAAACTGTTCTGAAGCAGTCACATATCCAAAAAAAATGGAGAAGTTTTAGTCTTTTTAAGATGGGAAGATCTGAGACATAATAACTATTTTTACACACTGACATAATGAGGAAGGCCTTTTTTTTTTTAGATTTATTCTGAGTTGTACAGTGTAGGAGGCAGAACTAGCATGGTCAACCCTCCATATCCATGGATTCAGTTAACTGAGGATCAAAAATATTCTAAAAAAGAAATTGCTTCTGTACTGAACCTGGACAGCCTTTTTTCCTTGCTTGTCGTTATTCCCTAGACAGTGCAGTATAAAAATTTTACAAAGCAATTACATTGTATGATATTGGGTGTTATAAGTAATCTAGAGATGATTTCCTAGATTTTCTTTTGTTTGTTTGTTTTTTGCTATAGGATGAAGAGGAAACAAAAAAAGAGGAATCTCTTAAATCTCCCTTGAAGCCAGAGTCACAGCTAGATCTTCGGGTACAGGAGTTAATAAAGTTGATCTGTAATGTTCAAGCCATGGAAGAGATGATGATAGAAATGAAGTATAATACCAAGAAAGCCCCACTTGGTAGGACTTCACATTTTGTTCTGCATTCTCTCCTCATAATTCCTAGTTCCTTTAATGGATATTTTATTACCATTATGATTTAAAGCTTGCTGATAGTACTGAATGAAGAAAATGGGATTTGGTGCGACAGGTTGTATGGAGGGAGAAGGAACTATTTTGAAAGTTGAGGCTGGGTGTGGTGGCTCATGCCTATAATCCCAACACTTTGGGAGGCCAAGGCAGGTGGATTGCTTGAACCCAGAAGTTTGAAACCAGCCTGGGCAACGTGGCAAGATCCCATCTCTACTAAAAATTGAAAAATTAGCCAGGCGTGGTGGTGTGTGCCTGTGGTCCAGCTATTTGGGAGGCTGAGGTGGGAGGATCACCTGAGCCCAGGAAGTTGAGGCTACATTTAGCTGTGTTTGTGCCACTGCACTCAGACTGGGCAACAGGAGTGAGACCCCATCTCAAAAAAAAAACAAAATTTAAAAGGTGAAAGTCCTTTTTAGGCAAGGACGTAAGTACAGTTTACAAGATGGGACCCTGGTTTGGAGTCTGATCTCTGGCTGGGCCTGCAGGGAAGCTGACAGTGGCGCAAATCAAGGCAGGTTACCAGTCTCTTAAGAAGATTGAGGATTGTATTTGGGCTGGCCAGCATGGACGAGCTCTCGTGGAAGCATGCAATGAATTCTACACCAGGATTCCACATGACTTTGGGTAAGGCCTGTGCTGTTACTTCACTTTGATCTTCTACGTATACATATCCCCTATATCAATCAGCAGCAACTATAATCTTTTAAATATTTTATTCCTAAGGAAATGATCGTCTTGAATAGGTACAGAAACAAAATGATACGTGGGCAGCCTATTTAATCAGCTTACAAATATGGGATGCAGTCTCCTGACTTGACCACAGCTATATTCTCTGACAAAGTAGAAGTTACCAACTCAAGAGGGAATGGTTCTAGCTATCCAACCACCAAGTAAAACACCTTCAGGCATATCACCCCCTTTTCCTATTTGAGGTGACAAACCACACAAACACCATTTCTGTGAACTCAAGTGATATTAGATAGACAAAGTAACATTTTACATTGGTTGATTCTGGTTTCTGGTTTTCATCCTATTTCTATTCCTTTTACTGCTTTCTAGAGCCCTGTGACCTAGAAATAACCCTGAGTGGTCAACAGGTCTGCCTATGCTTCTAGATAGAACTATATCCAAACTATTTCTTATTGATATCCATGTAACTTATTTTTAAAATGATTTTATAAAAAAGAATTTCAACTCTAGTCTCAAAAGTCAAAATCCACATAGTTCATCTTTACTGAGTATGTATTTAATATTATTTTATATATTTGGAAGTTAAGATCTTTTTACAGATCTCTTTCTCTCTCAAATGGAAAACCTGTTGAGAGAGGACCTATCTGTCATCTTCTATGTTTAGTCATGAGCCTTTTAGCCATACATCAGAGAGCTCATTATGGGTTATATCTCTGTTCTTAGACTCCGTACTCCTCCACTAATCCGGACACAAAAGGAGCTGTCAGAAAAAATACAATTACTAGAGGTGAGATATGTATGAATTGAGAAGTATTATATCCCTTATCCCAGGTTCCTCCCATGTTGATTCTGTATCTCATCTTCTCAGGCTTTGGGAGACATTGAAATTGCTATTAAGCTGGTAAAAACAGAGCTACAAAGCCCAGAACACCCATTGGACCAACACTATAGAAACCTACATTGTGCCTTGCACCCTCTGGACCATGAAAGTTATGAGTTCAAAGTAAGAAAAATGATCATTTATTTTCAGACTTCTTTTGCCTTAAGACCACCTCCCCTATCCCACTGTTCTCTAACTACTTCTGGTTAAGAGGAAATTGTCAGTTAGGGGAGACTTTTTTATGTACTAGGAATTTGAGAAGGCCAGGTTCTTCCTAGCTGCCTTGTAAGACTTTGGGAGCAGAAAGTTCTGCAAAGTTATATCAGAATCCCCAAATTTTTCAGTTCAGCTCAGTCTCTTGTAGCGTACACATCGGCCTTTTTGTCTTATTTTTCACAGGTGATTTCCCAGTACTTACAATCTACCCATGCTCCCACACACAGTGACTATACCATGACCTTGCTGGATTTGTTTGAAGTGGAGAAGAAGGGTGAGAAAGAAGCCTTCAGAGAGGACCTTCATAACAGGTCTGAGTCTAGCTTTGGCTTTGGAAAGACACTCCTTGCCCAAAAAGTGCCGCTATAAAACTTAAAAGGAGGCAGAGGAAGGTGTTGGCTTTTTATGCTTATGGCCTCTCTGTGCAAAACAACAGAGTACAGTAATATTGACTTTTCCATAGGATGCTTCTATGGCATGGTTCCAGGCTGAGTAACTGGGTGGGAATCTTGAGCCATGGGCTTCGAATTGCCCCACCTGAAGCTCCCATCACAGGTTACATGGTGAGTGAAATTGAACTCTGGGAGGAGCACAGGGGAAAGGGATACAGTAATGTTCTCAGTGGTTTTTTTTCGAGATTAGGATTAGGTGGTTCTCCTCCCCAACAGTTAAGCCAACTCACTGATAACCTTGTCATGTTTTACTGTGTCCTTCTTTCTTTAAATTCCTAAAGATACCTCGCCTTTCCCTCAGAAGGCAGAAATTCACAGGTGCTTCTACCCTCTCTAGGACAGAATTGTGAGGGAAATGGAGAAGGGTCTATATTGTGTTTAAGGGAATGGAAAAACAGGGTTGGTGCTATACACCTTCTCTCTAACACAGTGGCTTAGAAGTTGACCTTGGTATTCATTTATATATTTCAGTTTGGAAAAGGAATCTATTTTGCTGACATGTCTTCCAAGAGTGCCAATTACTGCTTTGCGTCTCGCCTAAATAATACAGGACTGCTGCTCTTATCAGAGGTGAGGCGGGAGTATGTCTGAGCTCTAGTTTATTAATTCCCACTTTTTTCCAGTGAGAAAAGTTTGAACCCAGAACCAAGAGATTTACCTGGGATAACTTGAGAGAGAACCAAGTGCAATTTTTAGTACATTGGATTCCTCTGCTGGAGTAGGGGAAAAAAGTACTGATGGGATTTTCTGTTTGGCTCTGGAGCCATCTAATTCTTAGTAGGATATGGGCATGCAAAGATTTTTTGCTTTGCAGGTAGCTCTAGGTCAGTGTAATGAACTACTAGAGGCCAATCCTAAGGCCGAAGGATTGCTTCAAGGTAAACACAGCACCAAGGGGCTGGGCAAGATGGCTCCCAGTCCTGCCCACTTCGTCACCCTGTAAGTACTCAGAACCAGGAGGGCTAGAAGACTCCTTTTGGCCACATAAGACTACTTTCTCTATTCCAGCTTCTGAACCAGAGACTGATGTTGACATACTTTTCTTCCATTTGGCAGGAATGGAAGTACAGTACCCTTAGGACCAGCAAGTGACACAGGAATTTTGAATCCAGATGGTTATACCCTCAACTACAATGAATATATTGTCTATAACCCCAACCAGGTCCGTATGCGGTACCTTTTAAAGGTTCAGTTTAATTTCCTGCAGCTATGCTGAATGTTGATATTAAATAAACCAGAAATCTGATCTTCAAGCAAGAAAATAAGCAGTGTTGTACTTTTGAATTTTGTGATACTTTATATAATAAAAACTGTACAACTCTACCACTGGCTTCTTTGGGCTTTATTTCTCCAAGTACATATTTCTTCTGATATTAGTAGATCTTCATTTCCAGGACAGAAAGTACTCACTGCTCTGCAAGTTATTCAGTATCTTGTTGTTAGTGGCATCTGTGCATTGAAGGATACTAATGGGTGGAGCTAATGCTTTTACCTGTTTTCAATTCAATTTTTCTGCAAACTGGAATTTGTTGAGTATTATTGCAGGAAGGGTAGAGGCAACAAAGGCTAAGCTGTCTGTCTTTTTCTTTCCCATCCATACACAGTCACTTGCCTTTTTCAGATGTATCAACTGCAGCCTGGGTCTCCAACTACTTAACATCTTAGGATTTACCACATGTCCAAAAATTTGGGAAGCCTTTGGAAGAGTGTCACAAAGCCTCAATACATGTAACTTTTTAGAAACCAGATTTTGATTGTCTATCGAAATTTGAAATGTACATGCCCTTTGACCTAAAACTTCTATGTGTTTGTATAGATATCACTGAGGCACTGGTGTACACAAAATGATCCACAGATAAGGAACTAGTCAAATATATCTACTCATTGAAGTAACATGCTATTAACACTGAAGCAGACGACATAATTTTCCAAAGAATAGGAGGAAATACTTTGCAACGAATTGCATAAGGCAGTATGAAATCAAAACCAGATAAAGATATCACAAAAAAGTAAAACTATAGACCAATATCTTTCTATCTTCTTCCTCAGCCTCCTGAGTAGTTGGGATTACAGGTGTGCACCACCACACCCAGCTAATTTTTTGTATCTTTAGTAGAGATGGGGTTTCACCATGTTGGCCAGTTTGGTCTGGAACTCCTGACCTTGTGATCCAACCACCTTGGCCTCCCAAAGTGTTGGGATTACAGGCGTGAGCCACCATGTCTGGCTATAAAAAGGTATTGAAATATAAGTACAATGAAGTTTCGGTATTAAAATTCAAGAGGCTCCTAAAGAAAAAAATACTCATGCATTTATGCTGATACAAGTAAATAACTGAATACATAAATTGGTAGGAAGGGATAAAATTCCCTTCAGAATTTCAGACTAGGTGTGGTGGCTCACACCTGTCATCCCAACACTGAAAGGCCAAGGTGGGAGGATCGCTTGAGGCCAGAAGTTCAAGATCAGCCTGGACAACATAGTGAGACCTCATCTCTACAAATAAAAAAGCCAGGCATGTGGTGAGGCATGCCTGTAGTCCCAGCTACTTGGAAGCCTGGGGCAGGAGGATCACTTGAACCCAGGAGTATGAGTGCAATAAGCTATGATCAATGTCACTGCACTTCGGCCTGGGTCACAGAACAAGACCCAGTCTCAAAAAAATAAAAAGAATTTCAATAAATGTCAGTCAAAGGGAAATAGAAAATATTAGGGAAAATGGAGGGGAATAGACACTCATGATTAGAAAACAATAATACTATTGCAGCCAAGATCCATGGATGAATGCTAAGATTAGTCAGGAAAATGATACTTGCATAGCCTCAAAAAACCTACCTTAAGATATATAAATTTCTTTCATACCTCTCTTCTAGAGGTTTTCTTTCCTTTCCCTTGAGTATGGGCTGGACTTAGTGACTTGCTTCTAACAGAATATGAAAAAGGTACAGCAAAAATACCTGACAAATATCACTTTAAAAGTGATCAGGGTTAACACCAGTTATAAGTTTTGTCAATACCATATGTACCCAATAAAGACGCAATAAAGTACATCATCTCTTGAATTCTTCCATTAAATCCATAATCTCAGCCTATTCATGAAAAAAAAAAACTGAAGAACACTCTACAATATTCTTCACTCTTGTTGCCCAGGCTAGAGTGCAGTGGTGCGATACTCGGGAGTCTGAGGCAGGAGGATTACTGAGCCCTAGAGGCAGAGGTTTCGGTGAGCTGTTATTGTACCACCACATACCAGCTTGGGCAACAGACTGAGACCCTGCCTCAAAAATAAATAAATAAATAAATTTTTCAGTGTCAAGACTGGCTGGGTGCAGTGGCTCATGCCTGTAATCTCAGCACTTTGGGAGGCCAAGGAGGGCAGATCACGAGGTCAGGAGATCGAGACCATCCTGGCCAACATTGTGAAACTCCATCTCTACTAAGAATACAAAAATTAGCCAGGCATGGTGGTGTGCACCTGTAGTCCCAGCTACTCAGGAGGCTGAGGCAGGAGAATTGCTTGAGATAACGCCACTGCACTCCAGTCTGAGAGACAGAGTGAGACTCCGTCTCAAGAAATATTTTGCCTTTTGCTCTCCTAAAAGCATGGGCCAAGGGCAGGAGGAAGCTCTAGTTGTCTGTCTTCCATGCTCTGAAAATTCTACAAAACCACCCCAGCTAAGGCTGGAATAATAGGGAGGAAGAAAGTTAAGCAAAGACTAAGTTGCTCAATAGATTCTTCCATGTGATCGAATTTTAGGAATATAAGGAGGTTCTTTCATGGCCCAGGCATGGTGGCTCACACCTATAATCCCAGCACTTTGAGAGGCTGAGGTGAGCGGATCACTTGAGGTCAGGAGTTCGAGACCCACCTAGCCAACGTGGTGAAACCCATCTCTACTAAAATACAAAGATTAGGTGGGCATGGTAACAGGTGCCTGTAATCCCAGCTACTCCGGAGGCTGAGGCAGGAGAACTACCTAAACCCAGGAGGCAGAGGTTGCACTGAGCCAAGATCACAACACTGGACTCCAGCCTGGGAGACAGAGCCAGACTTCATCTCAAAAAACAAATAATAAGTTTTTTAATTAAGAAAATCAGACCGGGCGCGGTGGCTCACGCCTGTAATCCCAGCACTTTGGGAGGCCGAGGAGGGTGGATCACGAGGTCAAGAGATCGAGACCATCCTGGTCAACATGGTGAAACCCCATCTCTACTAAAAATACAAAAAATTAGCTGGGCATAGTGGCGCATGCCTGTAATCCCAGCTACTCAGGAGGCTGAGGCAGGAGAATTGCCTGAATCTAGGAGGCGGAGGTTGCGGTGAGCCGAGATTGTGCCATTGCACTCCAGCCTGGGTAACGAGCGAAACTCCGTCTCAAAAAAAAAGAAAATCAGGCCAGGCACAGTGGCTCACACCTGTAATCCCAGCACTTTGGGAGGCTGAGGCAGGCGGATCACCTGAGGTTAGGAGTTTGAGTTTGAGACTAGCCTGACCAACATGGAGAAACCCCATCTCTAAAGAAAAAAAAAAGAAAATCAGAGTTCATGGCTATGACTGTGCCACCTCTCAATTAGTTTTAGTTTTAATCTTTGTGTATTTCAATTTGAGAGAGAAAGACACTTTTGTGATCTCTTCTGAGAATGCCAATTACCATACTGACTAAAGTTTGAAAGTCAAGTCTCAAAAGTTGGGAAAACCAGAAGGTTTGTTCCACTTTCAGTGGCTTGACTCCTCACCTCTCATCTGGGTAGTTCTGAGAAAAGGGCTGTCTCTGAGAGGAATGTAGTGTAATGTTATCCTAACTCTATTACAGTTCTTTCTAAATGCCCTGATGCATGACTGACTTATTCTCCCTCCCTCATTCTTTCCTGATGAACCACTCTGTTCAAACTGAAAGTTGGCCGACATTGCTCTCATTCTTCCTCCTGGCAAGAATGGCATCCTAGGGTCCTAGGGCCCACAAGTAACACAAGAATTCTAAAACCTAGTTTCAAAGAGTACCTACTAAAGATTTCATTCACTTTCTTGTGGTTCTAGTAAGAATTAAAGTTAAATTAGAAGAGACACACATTAGAATATCCATATACTTCCCTCCTGTTCTGAATCCACATGAGAATACAGGCAGGCCTACACTTGAGATGTTTTGACACTTTATTTTTATAATTATTAAGAAATTATTAATTTTATAATAATTAAAAGCTATCGGTGTCTTCGGGCTTTGCATCTCTAGCACAAGGGGTATCATCTTTCCCCTGAGTAGCACATCTTCATTCCCAGGACAGAAAGTACACATTGCCCTGCACGTCTCCCACGGCAAGCTGCAGGGTGGAGTTAGCGCCCAGCCAAGGTTCCAGGCAGCTCACTGATCCTTCGCATTGGAACAGGCCCAGCTACAATGGGAACAAAAATGGGGGAGATGAGGGCTAAAGCCTAGGGCCTCCTTACTAACTTATTTTTTTCTCACATTAATTCTGTTTATTTAGAAATAGGTTGGTCACACATTGCAAGTGACTGAAGAAAACAGAATTTTGATCTTTGACCCTTTCTTACCCTAAGGTTGCTGTCTTGTGACATCCCTTTGGGATAGGTGTGCACACACACAGACACAGACACAGACACACAGACACACATACACACACTTACCAGCTGCATACTGGGTCTCTCCCATATCTTAACATCTCTGTCCTTTGAAGCTGTCACCAGCAACTCAGGTAGCACATGGAGGGCTGTGACAGAGCCCGAGTGAATCTCAAAGAGGAAGGAGGAGAGCAGGATAGTGAGTTTTCAGGGGACCCTCCTCAGGGAACCATCAAAGTGTGCTGTGTCAGACCTACAGCCCTCCTCCCCTAATATTTCTGACTCTTCCTTCAAACTCACCTTTCTACGCTGCCGTGTATTTAAATGTGGTATTGGCTCGCTGTCCATGTTGGCATCAAATTCCCTTCGTGTAGATTGGTCTGTCTCTGGAGTTTGGGTTTCAGGAGTGTTTACTTCTTTCTGCCAGATGTTACCTGTGGTCCATTCTCCTTCTGGGTTGCATTTGGCCAGGTTCCATAGCATCCCATCAGAGCTGGCACACAAAAATGAGGACTCTGCCATTTTAAGGACAGAATTAGAGCCAAGTCTCAGGCCTTGAGGGATCTGCCATCCACCCTGGGCCATCCCCAGGTTCCTCAGGTCCTTCTGTTACCACTCACCAGATTCAGGTTTGGCTTGAGTTATCGATATTAGCATCCTACTAGGATTCTCTAAGTTTATATTAAAATTCAGGCTCTCTTCAAACTCTCCTGATTCTTTTTGCCTCTGTGAAAGGATAGGTAATTTTGTTTAGCCTACCCATACCAGTCAACTTGTACCAGACAAAGCACAGTTTTCTGCTCTGAGCTGGTCAGGATTTTTTTTATTATTTTTTATTTTTATGTAACTATAACTTAGATACAATCAAGTGCACAAATATATATATATACTTGGGCCGGGCATGGTGGCTCACACCTGTAATCCAAGCACTCTGGAGGCCAAGGCGGGTGGATCACCTGAGGTCATGAGTTCAAGAACAGCCTGACCAACACGGTGAAACCCCGTCTTAAAATATATATATATATATAGATAGATAGATAGAGAGAGAGAGAGAGAGAGAGAGAGAGAGAGAGACAGACAGACAGACAGACAGACAGACAGACGGAGTCACACTCTGTTGCCCAGGCTGGAATGCAGTGGCACCATCTCGGCTCACTGCAACCTCCACTTCCTGGGTTCAAGAGATTCTCCTACCTCAGTCTCCCATGTAGCTGGGATTATAGGCTCGTGCCACCACACCCAGCTGATTTTTGTATTTTTGGTAGAGAGGGGATTTCACCATGTTAGACAGTCTGGTCTTGAACTCCTGGCCTCAGGTGATCCACCCACCTCAGCCTCCCAAAGTACTGGGATTACAGGCGTGAGCCACTGCGCCTGGCCGAGTGCACAGATCTTAAACATACAACGTGATGAATTTTTACATTTGCATCTACCCATGCAGTCACCCCCCAGATCAAGATGTAGAGCATTTCCATCACCCCAGAAAACTGCCCTTATGTCCCTGCCCCATCAATGCCAGACCATCACCCCAAAAGCTAACAATATTCTGATGTCTGTCAACCGAAATTAGTCTTACTTGTTCTTGAACTTCATTTGGGTGAAATTATATAGCATGTCCTCCTTTGTAACAGGCTTCCTTTGCCCAGAATAATGTCTATCAGGTATTTCTGTATTATTCCATTAATCAGCATGCAGTATCACATTAATTTTTTTGCCATGTAGCATTCCATTGTATAAATATACCACAAATTATTTATCCCCTTTCTATTTATTAATATTTAGCTATGATGAATAAAGTTGCTATGAAGATTCTTGTACCTGGCTTCGGCGAATATATGTACTCCTTTCTCTTGGGTATATATTTAGGAGTGGAATCATGGGTCATGAATAAGCTTTAGTAGGTAACTTTAGTAGGCAGCAGGTCAGGATTTAATAACCTTCCCAGAAAGAAAAGGCTCCCAGGAACCTGCATGTGAAGTGAACAGCTAGCTTTGGCTCACTCAATTCAAAAAGTGATGAACATCTATTAGGTAACTGCTAATTCTGATGACAAAAACAAGGTGTAGTCCTTGCCCTCAAGATGCTAATATTCACAGGGGCAAGACAAGAGAGACATGGGGGAAAATGCAATCGAGAAAACTTCTAGGTTTATGGTTTTCCATGGCTTTTTAAAACAGTAGAGTCCTTTCTTGTACCAATGACATCTTACATGGGCATCCAATATATAATGTCCTAAATTAGAACTGCTCCAGTTGAAGGAGGATAGGAGGATTTGCAGCCAACTGCCTTTCCCTTCCCCTATCCTCCATGATGGGCCCCAAGGTGTAAAAACACTGGTCCTAGACAAATGTTTGCTTTAGCACACTCAAATAGGACTTACTAAGAAAGAAAGAACTCCAGGGTCCTTGGGCTGCAGGACAAATATGCCATACTCCTTGTGGGTGGACAGTATCATAGGATTTTCTGTATAGCTGCTCCTGGTTTACAAGAGAGGAATAGGCTAAGCTCAGGATTTAAAGAGAGGTAAAGAGAGAAACGCCTCTCTTTAAGACTCCAGTGTTTTCTTTTAAGTTGGACTCAACCTGAGGATAATCACTAACTCAGCATTTTGGATCTTACCAGATTTCAGACGGAGCATCCCCTGGCTTCATGCAAAGTAACTTCAAATCCGCTTTGGCCAAGATTAGAAAGTGACCATCAGGAGCCCAGCCCAGACTTGTCAGCACCCCTAAGTCCTCCTGTAGAATTCGGTTCAGGTGAAGACTAGCTCAAAAAAGTACACGGACAGAGAAAGATCCTACTTTAGTTAACCTCTATCAGGCTCCTCAATCCTACATGAATTCCTCAAGACTGAAGTATAAAGCAAAATGTATCACCTTCCCTGAAAATCCTGTTCCATTTTCTGTTTTTTTCAAAGTTAGTATTCATCAGCGCCAACCTGTTACTTGCTCAAACTAGGAATCGCTAACATTCTTGGCTTTGCCTTCCCTCTCTACCTCCAACTCATCAATAAGGCCTGTGGATGCAACACATGCCTAAATCTGTATGTTCCTTTCTCATCTCCACAGCCCCAGTCAGGCCCACATTATGTCTTTTCTAGGCTATAGCTACAGGTGTAAATATGGTCTCCTTAACTTTAGTATCTCTCTACTACCATCCATCTTCCATACTGCCACCAGAGTTTTCTTTATAAAATCCAGATAATTATTCCACTCAAAATTCTTAGCACTGTGTCCTCTACAGCCTGAGCCCAGTTTATCTTTTCAATCCAATTTCCCTTACTCCCACCAGGATTCCAAGGACCTGGCTATACCCAGAATATACTACACACTATCAATAGCTCCATATCTTCTGTACATGTTCGTTCCTTTTCCTGAAACACTGTTCCCTTTTCTTGCTGGTCCAGAAAACTCCTACTCATTCTGTAAGTGTCCAACGTTAAATACCAACTCCTTTCCACAATTCTCAAATTTTGAAGCCCCAGGAGTGTGTGTGTGTGTGTGTGTGTGCATGCGTGCACTTATCTTCATTATAGCACTAGTCAGTTTGAATAGTGCTGGTGGTTTAATTATATGCCCATTCTTCTACAGTGAGCTTCCTTAGTTAAATAATGAATTTAATCTGTAACTGGTTCATATTGCCTGGCCCAGTGCTTGACATCAAGTAGGCACTGAGAATTATTCATTTACATTGCCAGAAGCAGAAAATAATGTCCTGCTCAGTAACTAACATCCGATTGACCTAGTTCAGAAGTAGTAATTTGGGTAAAATGTCAGGAGTGAGGAGACTACTGTTTCTATCATATTAACCCATCAGCTTGTTTCACCTGAAATTTCCGGATGCCGAACCCTGCTGCAGTTTCACTTGCCACTCGCTGATTTTCTCATCAGCGCTGAGGACAAAAAAGGTGCGTGTCGAGGACCAGATCAGAGCACCAATGTGGCCTGGAGCCTGGTACACATAACGAGTTCAATTTAGTGCTCCTGACGAGCCAGGATGAACCATCTTTTCCCTCCCAGCCAGATATGCAACCTCTAACCCCCAGTAAATACACAGCCAGGGAAGAATTTACACAAAGAACTGAGGGTACACCGACTCACCTGTGCTGTGGCCACAGCCTTAGCTTCCTGCCACAAGATTAGTTTCCCAGCTTGATTTCCAGATACTGCCATGGAACCGTCTGGTGCCCAAGCCACAGCAGTGATGGCTGCAGAACTCCTTGGTATACATGTGTCATCTGGAGAAGAAAGGAAGTGTTTCATTAGAAGCTCAGATATTGCTGGGATAAGAGATATCAGGCTACCCTCGACCTTTTTTTGTACCAGTAACATACCCTGTCTCTTTCCATGTCTCACTCACCTGCTTCCTTAGGAACCTGCCAGAGTCGTACAGAACCATCCTCAGAGGCAGTCAGCAGGAGGCCTGAGGTTTCTGAAACAGCAGCTGCACGGACTGGGCCACTGTGTCCCAGGAGGGTGTGGGTTTGGCACACCTAGGAGGAAGGGATGAGATGGGTTCATGGGAGTGGGCACAACAGAAAGTTATCCCACATATCTTCCCCACCTCCACTGACCCTGGTCCTTGCAGGAACTCACCAAGAGTGGATGCCATAACCGTGCAGCCCCATCCAGCCCAATGGTCACCACCAGAAGCTCTGATCCAGGCTGTCCAGCTGATAATACACAGAGACTCAGTAACAAGAAGGGATGGAGCGGGGAGAAAAGAAGAGGCAGCAGGGAACGGGAGGTGGCTGATGTTTTGTTACCTGCGCGGGGCTCCAGAGCAGCTGCACAGTGGCTAATGGGTCCTGAGTGGGCAGGGATGCTGGTCAGCTCCACGCCTTGATGGTCCCACACTTTCAAGGTGCCATCCCGGCCCACAGACACCACGTGCTCCTCCTGCCCCCAGAACACAAGATCAGAGCAGAGTCATATTGAGCAGGACATGGGAAACAGAACTTCCTCCACAGAGGTGGGTTGAGCATCGGGGCATGGAAAATGTCAATGAGGGAGGAGAACTCAGGAACAGTGAGGTTGGGTGGCTCAGGACTGCCTCAAGGTCATGATACTAAGATGCTGTGTTTTCATGCTCCCCTCTCTCCCTTTACACCAACCCTTAGCTTCAACACCATAATCCAGTCCCGAGTATCTCCTTTTCTTTTTCTACTTTTTTTTTAGCAATAGGGTCTCACTCTTTCACCCTGGAGGCTGAAGTGCAGTAGTTGGATCATAGCTCACTGTAGCCTTGAACTACTAAACTCAAGTGATCTCTCACCTCTGCCTCCTGAATAGCTAGAACTACAGGCATGCACCATGGTGTCCAGCTAATTTTTATCTTATTTTTTATATAAATGGGGTCTCACTGTGCTGCCTAATTTCCAGGCATCTCATTCCTTTTTCCTTTCTTGTTTTTTTTTTTCCTTTTTTTTTTTTTTTTGAAATGAAGTCTTGCTCTGTTGCCTAGGCTGGAGTGTAGTGGCACAATCTTGGCTCACTGCAACCTCTGCCTCCCGGATTCAAGTGATTCTCCTGCCTCAGCCTCCTGAGTAGCTGGGATTACAGGCATGTGCCACCACACCTGGCTTTTTTTTTTTTCTTTTTTTTGTATTTTTAGTAGAGATGGCGTTTCACCGTGTTGGTCAGGCTGGTCTCGAATTCATGACTTCGTGATCTGCCAGCCTTGGCCTCCCAAAGTACTTCATTCTTTATGCTCATTTTGCCTCTGGGATTAGATACTCAATGCACCCAGTCTCCCAAAGCCCCCTTAGACCTCCCAGAGACCCCCAGTGAGCTCTCCACTGCCTTCTTACCACAGCTGCCACGGCGCTCACAGCACTCTGATGACCCAGGAACTGACCAAGCTGCTGTCCCGACTCTGGGTCCCAGAGCCCCACAGAGCCATCACTGGAGCAGGATATCTGCAGAGTCAGAAGTCAGAGCAATGGGATTATCAGCATCCCTCCAGCATTTCTGTATGTTTATCATACAGGGTGGAAGGCAGTAAGCCATGTAATTAAGAGCCTGGGTTCAAATCCTAGATCCACCCTCATTACTTTGTGCTTTGTAATCTGTTTCTCTTTCTGAGCCTTAGGTTTCTCAACTATTTAGTGAGTATAATAATAATGTACCTATCGGATATGGTGGTTGTGGCGCTAAATGCATCTACATAAAGGACTTACACTGACCAGGGTGGCTCATGCCTGTAATCTCATCACTTTGGGAGGCCGTGTCGGGTGGATCACCTGAGGTCAGAATTTTGAGACCAGCCCAGCCAACATGGTGAAACCCCGTCTCTACTAAAAATACAACAAAATTAGCTGGGCAGGGTGGTGGGCGCCTATAATCCCAGCTACTTAGGAGGCTGAGCAGGAGAATTGCTCAAACCTGGGAGGTGGAAGGTGCAGTGAGCCAAGACTGTGCCACTGCACTCCAGCGTGGGCGACAAGAGCAAAACTCTGTCTCAAAAAGAAAAATAAAAAGGACTTAGCATGCTGCCTGGCACACAGTGAGCATATAATAAATAGTAGCTATTGTCCACATTATTAACATAATGTTAGTCAACAAATCCAGATAAAGGTGGACAATCTACAGTGCCAAGGAAAGATCTGGCTACCTCGTAGGATAGACTATGACAAGTCTATTGAATTGATATTTATTTCTTTCTCCTTTCTTTTTGATAACAAAGTGGGGACCCTGCATTGCGAAAGTAGGCTTCACCAACACTGAGGGTGTAATTTGAGACTCATTTTGTGCCAGGGGACAAAAAAATCCCAGCAGTACCATTTACCTACAGGGCCAGGGCATCTCAAAGCCTAGAGAGATAGCACTATGTTCTTGTAACAAGTATGGGCTTTCTTTTTTTTTGTTTGTTTTTTGAGACAGGGTCTCACTCTGTTGCCCAGGCTGGAGTGCAGTGGTGCCATCTTGGCTCACTGCAACCTCCACCTCCCAGGTTCAAGCGATTCTCATGCTTCAGTCTCCTGAGTAGCTGGGATTACAGGTGTGTGCCACCACACTCAGCCAAGTTTTTTTTTTTTGTATTTTTAGTAGAGACGGGGTTTCACCATGTTGGTCAGGCTGGTGTCGAACTCCCAACCTCAGGTGATCCACCTGCCTTGACCTCCCAAAGTGCTGGGATTACAGGCGTGAGCTACCGCGCCCAACCCTGGGCTTTCTTTTAGAAAGTTTGTTGGCTCAGCTTCATCACTGACCTTGGAAATGTTCTGAGTTCAATTTCCTTGTCTGTGACATAGAGATAAAAGGAGTATCTACTTTACAGGGTGTTGTAAAGATTAAATGAAGCAATATATGAAAAGAGCTTAGTTTAATGCCTGGCACATATCAAGTTTGACAAATATTAGCTATTACTGTTATGAATGGGTGCCAGAAAAAGGATGAGATGAGGAGTGTTGTCTTGCTCCAGGAACCCAGCTGGGCTCTGGGCCACCCCTGCCCCTTTACTCACCAGTAGGTTATCTTTGGTCCAGGCACAGCCAGTGACCCAGTCACGGTGACAGGCAGGGAAGGAGCAGATCAAAACAGGGGCTTTGGGTGTCCTCACATCCCAGCAGAGGAGACCCTGGATAGGTCCCAAGGAGAGGGAGAAATCAGGAACAAAGGAAGGATGGGAACCCTGGGGCCATTTCAGGCAAGAAATTTCAAGGAAAGAGCAGGTAGACAGATCTATACTAGATTTGGCAAAACAAAAAGCAGGAGGAAGCAATGGGAAATGTGTTATTAAGAACTAGGAACCGGAAGGGCTATGAGACCCTAAGGTTGTATCCTTCTGTAGCTCACCCGATCCCGGCCCCCGGTGGCCAGGCTGCCTCCATCAGTGCTGAAACTACAGCAGCTCACAGGGCCCTCATGTCCCCGCAGCTCAGTGCCACAAGGAAAGTCTTCTGCCTTGTGTGGCAGCGTTAGCAGCTGCCTTGGCCACAGCCATACTGTGAAATCCTCTGCATTGGAAAAAGAGAGAGAGAACAGCTTCCTGAAGAGGAAGCCGGACAGGCCCTGGCAGGCCAAAGACAGGAACGGCCATGTGGGCTGAGGGTGACACCCGAAGCACAGCTCCAGGGGAGGGATGCAGTGAGTCACAAGACTTCAGAGAGGCCCTAGACAAGGGTCATCAGCAAGTGTGTACACAGGACAGGAACACCCAGCACTCCCAGCTCCTGCTCCACAGCTCAGGCCAGGAACATGGTTCCTTGTCTCTACTCCACTAACTGCACTCCCCACAGCAGCTGCTCCAGACCCCTCCTCTTCTCAAGTGTCCAATGTCACTTCCACCTTACGACCTGTGAGGACCAGGTCTCCCACCTAGAGAGGGCCTAGGCTATTCTACATTTTCACCTCAACATCTCTCTGTCTCTCCTACTAAGAGAAACCTATCCCTTTACACAGCAAGGTCTCCCACCAGGCAGAAACTCAAAGGATTACTAGGAGTTTAGAGGTCCCAGAATGAGGGTGAAGGAACAAGAAGAAACAGTCTAAGTGGATTATGCAAGATAAAGGAATTGAGAGCACTTTGAAAGTTGTAAAACAAAATCACATATGTGTATTTTCATACTAATATGCATACAACTTGGAGAAAGGTATCAGTGTCTTTAAAAGGAACAGTGATTTATTGGCCAGGCGCGATGGCTCATGCCTCTAATCCTAGCACTTTGGGAAACTGAGGTGGGTAGATCACTTGAGGTCAGGAGTTCAAGACCAGCCTGACCAATATGGTGAAACCCTGTCTCTACTAAAAATACAAAATTAGCTGGGCATGGTGGCAGGCACCTGTAATCCCAGCTACTCAGGAGGCTGAGGCAGGAGAATCGCTTGAACCCAGGAGGTGGAGGTTGCAGTGAGCTGAGATCGAGCCACTACACTGCAGCCTGGGCAACAAGAGTAAAGCTCTATCTAAAACTAAACTAAACTAAAGGAAAAGTGATTTGTTAACCCTGCCCACTGTCCAGAAGTACCTGAGGCAGAAGCCAAGAGCTGCTGGGAAGTGGCCAGTCCTAGCACAGGCTTCTGGTGTGTGGACAGGAGCCACAGGGACTGAAGGTAGCATTCCTTGAGTGCCCAGCCTTGCAAGGACCCATCTTCTGCACCACTCACCAATACCTTGGGGCTTAGCCAGGCCAGGGCAGACACTGCCACATCCAGTGCCTGACCCTGAGCGCCCTGCGAACCTAGAGAATGAGAGACAACAAGGGAGTAAGACACTTGGAAAGGGGGTTGGGGGGCAGGCTCTGTACTCTTTCTAAAGTCTCAAAAGCCCACGCATTCCTCCTTCAGTACCTGAAGAGATTTTGTAGATCTTAATGCCATCTGCTCGATACCCAACAGCCACCTGATCACCATCTGGGCTGAGTGCCACGGAGAGGGCAGGAGAGAGAGAAAGGGAACCCAGGTACCCACGGGGCCGACCCAGAGACCCTGACCACACCTGAACCTGGAGACCAAGAAAAGGGATTAAGGATACCATCTCCACCACCTGGTCCTCCTCCCTGCTTTGAGTTACAGCCACTCCCATTAAAGTCCTCCTTTCAGAGACTCTTCTGATGAGCTGTCCCTACACACTGCAGCACCCCTCCCTGTGGCTCCCACCATCCAAGCTCCTCCACAGTCTCCTCGACAAAGGACTCCATCCCCCATCCAGATATTCTTTGTGTTTGCTACTCCTCCTCATAACCCACCACCAGCCCTCTACAACCTGACCTTGCCATCCTCTCCAGCCGTCAGTAACTGACACCCCGCATGCAGGAAAAGCGCAGCAGCAACAAAGCCATGGTGGGCAGGAAAGGCAGCCAGCTGTGCCCCCTCTCGCCAGGCCCACAGCTCCACCATACTGTCCAGCCGGCCCACAGCCACAACTCGCCCAGGCACATTGAAGGCCAAGGTACGGACAGAGGCTCCGGGTGCCCCCAGGTCCTACACAGGGAGGTAGAAATGGAAACGTCAAGACCTGCTCTCAGCACAATCCCAAAGTGACCCAGAATGCTGCTGTCTGTCGTCTGCCACCCTCCAACCTGTCCTCCTGTGCTTCCCCTCAGGGCTATACTGGTCCTTCTTACCTTGGTGACTTTGAGCCCATCCACCTGGAAGAAGCTGATGCTGCCAGCCCAGCTGCCCGTGGCTACTACCTGCCCCTCTGGGTGGAAGGCAACACAGTTCAGGGACTTGGGGTAGGTGTGCTGGAAGGCCAGCTGCCCACGGGCTGTGTCCCACAGCTGAGGGAGAGTGAGGAGGAATCAGGATGCTGAACAGAGATACTTGAACTTCTCAGTCCCAGACTTCCAGGAGCCACCTTGTCCAGTTACCCTGCCCTCAGCAGGGAAGACCTTCTCTGGCCAGGCAGCCAACAGCCTCTGCCACACTGAGAGAACAACCTCACTAGGCTGAGTCATGGCTCAGGGCCACTCTGACCACTGCAGGCCCCAAGTCTTACCTTTAGGCATCCTCCCAGGCACACAGTGGCCAGAAGCCGGCAGTCTGGGCTCAGGCAGCAGCCAGTGATTTGGTACTGGTGAGCCTTGGTCTGCAGCACCCTATCCCAGGAAGATGATGTCAGTCCTCTGGGCTCCTGGCCATCAGTTCCCTCCTCATTTCCTTCTCCTGGGGCTTCCAACAAATGGGGAAGGCCCTCACTCCAAGACAAGCAGGAGGACCCCTTACCGACAACCATGCTGCAGGTCCCAGAGCTCCAGGAGCCCGTCAAAGGCAGTAAGAAAAAGTGTATCATCGGAGAGGAACAAACAAGCAGAGATTCCATCACAGCCACTCACCACAGACTTCTCCTCCTGTGACAGTGAATGAGGAAGTGCAGCTCAGGCCATCCCCTTGACCCTCCAAGTCCTACCACTCCAGGCCCCACCAAAAAAGAAGGCCAAGACACGAAGGGCATGAGTCCTTGGCTCTCTGTGTTCCAAGCGGGCACACGTTCAAGTGGGGGCTTCGTGATCCAAGTGGGGCCACATTTTCTTCCCCATTCCAAACCCCATACCTATTCCCCAAGTTACAGAAGATTTCGATGGGTCTGAGAGAATGGGGTTACATGGGGTAAGGGTGGATATGGCTGGAAAGAGGATAGAGAGAGGCTGTGGCTCTAGGACTCACCTCTCTAGCCTAATCTACAATTAGCTTCCCATAAGCACTCTCTGCTGCCATAATTCCCAGCAATTTACAGGGAATTTGTAAATTCTCCCCCTGTGTCCTTGCTCAGTTCCTTGTTCAAACAAGAATGCCTGCCCTTCTCCATCCTATGTCCTCCTATAACTACACAACTCACTCAGGTCTTAATTATATCACGTGGTTATGTTTTGGTTCCTTTTTTACCTTGTATGTCTTATCTCCCAACAAAACTGACCACTTGGTGGGCAATGACAACGTCCCAAGCCCTGTGTTTCTTGCAATGCTTAGCACAGTGCCTTAAATAGTTGGTGTGCAGCAAATATTTGCTGTGTGATTGATTTTTTGACCAAGCCCTTTGAGCTGATATGCAAGGAGTAAAGTTGCTGAATCAATCAGAGTGATAACAGGTGTGTTTGGCTCGTCTAGGGCTTCAGGGCAGTCTGCATGGATTTTCAGAGAGTAAATTCTGCCCCTCCTTAATTGTCATACCTGCCAAGTTCTCAGGTTCAACAGGTAAACGGTCCCATTGGCAGTGCCCACAGCTGCTCTTTGCCCATTGGTGGAGAAGGCCACGGCAGTGGGGGATGAGGAAACTGCCAGAGACAGGCTGGAGCTAGAGAAAGAGTAGGAAGAAAGGGAGGAAATAAAAGAGAGAAAGCAAACAGGAGCTGATTTCTGTGTTTCTGTGCCTGGATCCCCCTCTCCACAGTGTTTCTGGTCATCCTTATTCTCCAGTTTCAGAAAGAGCTGTAGCTTGCTCTCTGGTGGACTTACTAGGGCCTGGGGTCAAGGTGTTACCTTTGCTGATTTTTCATGGTCTGGGGTTTATTAAGCCATTGTAGAGCGTGTTGGAGGTGCCATCGCTGGGAGAGCAGTGGGGCTTGGCGGTAAAGAGGTGAGTCCGGGGGCTGGTTGGCTGCCTGCTGGGGCAGGAGCTGGGGGTACTGGCTGAGGATTGAAGCCTGCTGCCTCAGGAAGGTGCGAAACACCGCAACGTCAGCCTCGGGGAGATTTTGTTCCTCTTTGGGGACTGAAGAAGCTATAAAAGACAGGCAGAATGTTACTGGGGAGCCAGCTGGACCCCATTAATCCCAGCACCAAATAAAACCATATGGTATGTCTACAATAGCAAGTCTCAAAGTGTGGCCCTCTGGCCCTGTATCAGGAATATCTGTTAAAACTACAAAGCTTTGGGCCCCACACCAAACCTAGGGAACCAGAATGTGGAGACCCAAGGATCTACAATTTGAACAAGTTTCCTAGATAGTTTTATTCTAACTAGATAAAGTTTGAGACTCTCTGGTCCAAGAATTCTAGGTGAAAGGTCTCCTGAGAGTCAGGAGACCAGACCCAGTTCCAAGTGTGCAGCTACCACATGGAGGCTGGCAAGAAACTTCGAAATGTTTCTTGGCATTTTCAGCTCGAAATGGAAATTTGACTCTTTTTTCCATTACACCCACACCCCGCCCCAACCCCAAGCAGGGCCTCCATAAGCATACCCAGGAGTCCCATATCTCAGAGAAGAATCCACCCAGTGACTCATCTTACCATAGAGGGCATGGGCCTCCAAGAGCCGAGAGACCAGACCCAGTTCCAAGTGTGCAGCCACCACATGGAGGTTGGTAAGAAACTTCGAAAGAAGGCCACGGTTCCCGCTCTGGAGCTGGGAAGGTCAGATTGGATTCGTTAGGGATGTGAAGAGGCTGGTGAGAAGGGATAGTTTAGTCTCACAACCTGGATACACAGACAGGATCTGAGCTGAGACAAAGGACTTGAAGAAGGGCAGGCAAACTGAAAGGAAAGAGGTAGAGGGAGTTTGGGAGGGGGTAATGGCAGTGGTGACGGTGGAGATAGTAAGAGGGAGAGGGGTCCCAGAACAGCCAAAGCACTCGCTTTGGAAAAGGTGTCTATGAGATCTAGGAACTAACCAGGTGGTAAGGCAGGTCTCCAAGAGCCTCAGGAGGGCAACTTCGGAAGGTGCCTGAGGCATCAGCATCACACGTCTTCCAGAGCTGAGCTGCATGAACAGATATTGAGAGAGGCCCTGCAGCATTCCCAAAGGCTGCAGGGAAGGTGGCCAGCAGATGGGAGCACCAGTGGGTGGTCCTGGCCTCCAGGCCCAAGCTCCACACTCAGTGCCCAGGCTGACTGGGGCTATAATCACCTGCAATGAGGATGTGTGCCGTGTCCTCTAGCCCTGGCCTCTTCCCATAGCGACGTTTAGCTGCTGTTCTCAGGGGCCCATCAGGGAGATACAACCGGGCACCAGGGCGCTCCAGAGGGCCCTCCCCTAGCAAACTGTCCTCATGTGAGGAAGGGAGAGAGGAGAAGGAAGAGGCCTGTCAGTGAGCATCCTGGCATAGCAGTGGACTCCTAATCCCCCCTCAAAGAGCAGAAACGGGAGCAGCTGGAGTAGTAGCCCATTCACTGTCTAGGAGCTAGGTATTGAAGCTATACAGAGAGCCCTGGCTCAAAGAAGGGAAGGCACAGAGAGGTCAGCAGGAGCTCAACTGGGGCACCTGTACCTGCGCAGACTCTGGACGAGGTAGGCAAATGGGCCCATGGGGTAGGGGTCTCCACTGTTACCAGCAGCCACTGCTTCTTCCCAGCTGTTAGTCCCCTTGGGTAGTGTATGCCATACACTCAGCACTCCATGCAGCTGGTCCACAGTCAAACCTGAAAACTCAAGCTCTCTGAGGCCCTCCCCTAACCACAGAATATCCTCACCCGCCACCACACCCAAGGTCTCCTTGCACTGCCTGCTGAGACCCCAATGGAACCAATGTCATCTGAGCCCTGGGCCCTCAGTATCCCAACCCACCCCAAGCACTGACCACTCCGTGTGACCTCTAGGGTGGTCAAGGCCTGGGGAAGAACATCAGGCCCATGCTCCTGCTCCAGTGTACTCAGGATGTGCTGCAGCAGCAGGGGGACAGTGGCAGGCAGGGACCGGAGTCTCTCAGACACCTAGGATGGCGGGAGGACAGCCTCAGTCAGTGTGGCAGGAGGAGAAGCAGCTTGGGTTGTGGGATAGGGGAGGGACAGCAGGAAGACGGTGGGGAGGAATGAAAAAGTCAAGAACAGAGAGGGAGAGAAATGAGGCGAGGTGTGAGACGAGGATGGGGGGTGGGCGATCACAAGACAGCAAAGGACGTGGGATGGGGATGAGACGCAGCAGCTGAAGAGAGAATGGGAAGTGGTGATTAGGACTTGGAAGGTGAGGAGAACCAACCTGCTCATACAGCGTGAAGAGCCTCAGGTGATCGGTGACCAAGCGCAGGTAGAGTGGCTGGCCTGATTCCCGCTTCACCAGCAGCAGTCGCATCTGACAAGACTCAGGACTCAGCGTGTGAACCAGGAGGCCTGCCTGCAGCCAGCCCTCTACCCCAGCACCAGGCCCTCTGCCAGGCAGCTCCTCCTCTGAGAGTCCCCAGCAGGCAGCAGGTCCACGGCATCACCCCAGGACACAACCATCCCTCTCCCACACTGCTCTGACCAGCCAGCCCTGCCAGAAAACCCCTGTGGCTCAGCCTATCCCACCACAAACCACTTTACTCATCCTCTCACCCCGAGAGGCCCCAGAAAGGCCATTCATTGGGGGAAGAGGGCTGGGTGACATTATCAGGAATCACAATTTTCTTATTAACAACTTCCCATGGACACAGTTTCTGAGAAAACAAAGGAGCATGTCTGTGCGAGGCACTAGCAGCCTCAGCACCCAGGTCCTCATAGACCCCAGATTCACCCCACACAACTATCGGCCCTGGCCTAGAATCCAACCTGGTTGTTAAATGGTGACTCCTCCAGCCGCTTCCCATACAGGGCCAGCTCCTCTCTCACCAGCCGGGCTCGAGCAGAGGACTCCAGAGGCCCCAAGGCCACCACGTGGGCACCCTGGCTCTGCTCAAGGGTCTCCCCTAGGCCCACATCACTAGACACGCTCAACACCAGGTGTACACACTGTGATATTTGGGCAAAGGGGCAGGAGGGGAGAAAGAAAAGGAGAACCACATTGGAGAGGCCCCTCTCCTCCCTGCTGTATCCCTCCTTCTCCCAGCCTGCCTCCCCACACCCATCTCCTTCTTACACTCACCCGGGGAAGCTTCTTTGGGATCCAGTCTGAAATCAGCTGCCCATTCTGGTCCACCAACCTATCAGCCCCATCGACGATCAGGACCAGGGTCTGGCCAGGCTGCAGGGACTCAGCAGACTTGGGCAGCAGCCTCTGCTGCAGCTCCCATACCAGGCTTCTGTATATGGAGAGGAAGTCAGGGTCAGAGGGAGAGAGAGAAACACAGGGGTGGTACCACGGGCATCAACAAGGCCAGGCTCATTGGGGGATACCCACCGGTAGGTGTTGGGGAGGGCACTTGGCTCTTTCAGTTGGCCATGCAGATAGGTACAGAGGCGTCTGAGCAGAGTGAGGGCAAGGCCCTGGTCAGGACGAGCCCCAGAAAAGTGGAAGAAGACTAATGGTGCCACCCTGGCCCCACCAGCAGCCTGCAGGGCTGACACAAGAGATGCCTGCATGGGGCAGGAACAGAAAACATGGTCACATTTTACATGCTTGAGCTCCCTGTGCCTGACCTCAGCCCACACAGCCTTCCCTCCCTCCTGCCCAGGCCCCTTCTGTACCAGGAAGGCCGTCTTGCCCTGTCCTGACTGCCCTGTCACCAGGCTCAGCCTCCCGTGTTGCAGCATCAGCTGCTGCACTGTGTCCTGAAGAAGGCGTGGCCGGGCAGGACTCGGTGGCTTCTGCAGCTGCTGGAAGGTGTCCTGGACCAAGTCATCATCTGGGATGGACACTGGCTGCTCCAGCAGGGCCCCAGGCTGAGGGTATATGGGGCAGTGACTATCCATGGTGCCACGCTCCTCAGGAACCCCAGGCTAAAACTCACAGACTCCCCACCAAGTTACTTCCTACCCAGGACAACCCAGACCACCCCATGTCCCTCTCCATGCCTCTGATCATCAGTGCTTCTGCTGACCTGCAGGTAGAGCTTCTGGATCATATTCCACACATCCTGCAGAACCAACTGCCCAAACTCCTCCAGCCCGCCAACATAGGGCCGGCCAGCTGCCACACCCCCCCACTCACAGGGGTATCTGTGGGCAAATCAAGCACAACCAGGTCAGAGCAGGCCTGGCTCCTCTCACCTCATCTCTGTACAGGTGGTCCCTACCTCCCTCAGCTCACCTGCGGCAGGTAATCCCTTTCTGTCTGTTTAGGTAGCTCTTCAGTTCTGAAATCCGACATGCGGCCTCTTCAGACTCAGCAACAAAGTCAGATTTCCAGGCATCTGGCACAGAGCTGACCACCAAAGACCCCAAAAGTTGGAATAGATTCAGACCCCAGACAGCCTCCTTCCACCAACCACCAGACATAGCTGTGATTTCCCATAGCTCCTCAAGTAGAGATCTTCTGACTCCAACACCAAGGCTGACGTGGGGCTGCAAAGGCATGCTGAGTCCTATTTCTGTCTCATAGCACTCCACTTCTATACTCTGAATACTGGGGAGAGACTAGCCTGTCCGGTCTTCTAGGGAAGGAGCCCCAACCCTGCAGGCAACAGAAAGTACCTGAGAAAGCTGGAATCCCGGAAGTAGATGAGAGCTTGGGCAGAGGGCTGCAGACGCTGGTTCCGGTTCAGGAACTGCATCACCTCCATCTCTGTCACAGAGCGCCCTGAAGGGTACTGCTGGGCCTGCGGGGAGGGCAGAGACAGTGGGTTTAGTCCTAGGCCACCATGACCCTCCCTCCAGACCTGCCAAGGCCCCAGGCCTCTTGTATCTGTGATGTTCCTCTCTCCCTCCCTCTAGATGCAAGCAATAAAATATAGCTAATAGCTAATGTTTTTAAGTTATTTTTATTTTTTTCCTGGAAGAAGGCACTAACAGCTAACATTTATTGAATGCCTGTAATGTATTGAGTATTCTGTTACAGACTTTTGTTTTTGTTGTTTTTTGGAGACAGAGTTTCGCTCTTGTTGCCCAGGTTGGAGTGCAATGGCAAAATCTCAGCTCTCTACAACCTCCACCTCCCGAGTTCAAAGGATTCTCCTGCCTCAGCCTCCCAAGTAGCTACCACGCTCAGTTAATTTTTGTATTTTTAGTAGAGACAGGGTTTCACCATGTTGGCCAGGTTTGTCTTGAACTCCTGACCCCAGGTGATCTACCACCTCAGCCTCCCAAAGTGCTAGGATTACAGGCATGAGCCACCACACCTGGCCCTGTTACAGACTTTCAATTTGCATTTAACCCTCCAATGTAAATGTCATTGCTTCTCTTTAACGTGTAGGGAAATTGAGGCTAGGTCAGATTAAGCTGCATTCCACAAAGGCACACAACTTGTAGATGACAGAAGGGAGATCAGGACCCAGATCTACTTTATGGCAACACCTAAACAGACCTACCCTCTTACATTTACTCTTGGCCAACCCCAGAGGTACTTCTCAAAGGAATTTCCTCATCTAGAGCATGGTCACTTGCAGTATCTTCAGCCTGTATTTCACATCATCTCAAGGACCTGCCTGCCCAGGGTTCCTGACAGAGTGTGGCTTCTCCTGGCCTCTGCCCCAACCTTTGTTTCCTCCCCAGCTCTCCTCCAAACCTGTCTGCCTTACCCAGTGGAAGTGTGGATGATCAGGAAGGTTGTAGCTGGGGGGAACGTATCCATAACGGGAGCCCAGAATCCCCACAAACAGCTGTGCATTCTCCACCTCCCCAAGGCACACTTCCAGTTGTCTGTAGGCATGGTTACAGAGACACGTGGGAGTCACTGGGGTCATGGTATCAGGGAACATAAGCACAAATAGGGAGACAGGGCCCTGGCTCGCAACTGAGAAAAGAGAAGGTAGGCTGCTCTTGTTAGTATCCAAGGGGCAACTCCCACCTTCATCCTCATCCATTGCAGCCCCAACCCTGCCCACCTCAGGTCCACCACTCAAGCCCCTCATCCCTGACCCAGCCCCTCTTCTCTGAATCCCCACACCTGTTCCTACGGGTTTCCTCCTCAGTGATGCCCCAACGGAGGTCAATGCCGTGAAGGCTGATGTGGTGAGGGGCTGCTCGGGCCTGCAGTGCTGGCAGCACAGACCTCAGCAGCAGGTCCCGCTCCCCATGCATGTCTCGGAAAGTGGATGAAATGAAAAGCCGGATGCTGCGCCATCTGGGGATAAGCAGAAGGCTGGGCTCAACCCAGGGATGAGCCCCACCACCCAATCCACAGACATTGCTGTGATCACCCTTTAGTACTGAGCACAAGGCAGGTAAGACAGACAGCAGACAGGTGCCCAGCAGGCCTTCAGAGAATCACCTGCTTGTGGTCTCAACTGTAGGGCCCTGGAATTTAAACCCCACTTGCTATTTCTTGTACACCTCTCCTTCTTCTAGTAATCATAATTATGTTCTTACTGTTTGTTCATGACAACCCTGTGGGGTAAGCACTATCATTATCTCCATTTTACCAATCAGAAACTATACCTTTAAGAAATTAAGCAACTAGGCCAG
This sequence comes from Aotus nancymaae, assembly GCF_030222135.1. Classification (NCBI taxonomy): domain Eukaryota; kingdom Metazoa; phylum Chordata; class Mammalia; order Primates; family Aotidae; genus Aotus; species Aotus nancymaae. The sequence continues at coordinate 32,790,207 of NW_026988422.1, read as the reverse complement.
GTTCAAACTACTATTTGGCAAAGCCACAATGAAAAAGCCAGAACCTGTGCTCCTAACTCCTCTGCCTACGCCCTGGCCATACGGCCATGATGTCTGCCATCCTCTTTGCATTCTGACCTTCTTTGCTCAGTAGAGAAAGGAAGGGCTTGCTCACAATCTAACAACTCCCCGTGGTAGAGAAACCCTTGCCTGAGAAAGAGGAAGTGTACTTTCATGAAGAGAACAAGCAGCACCTCACCAGATAGAATTTCAGTCCCAGTTTCTCCAGGTTTGACTGCAGCCCCTCCCAATTCACAAAGGCCTAGAAACACAGACTGACCCTTGCTGGGAAATAGGAGCCAAGGGGCTCGGAGTGTCCTCTTCCAGTGGCCGGATAGACTGGATCCCTGTCTTTCCTGGGGGTGGTGGAATCTTGAATATTTTGTCCATTTGGCCCACATGTTCCAGAAGATGAGAGGCCCCATGCTCTGCAATGAACCTGACATAAATAATAAGATAAATGTGAGTAGAATAACAGAGATCAAAATCAGGGAGGTCTTCCAAAAAGGTCAGGGGGGAAAAGATATGTCTAGGTTTGGTCACCAGTTAACTGAAGCTTCTTAAGAAGATGACCATAAGCAGTTTATGCAGACTTAAAATAAATGAGGATGCAGAACCATCAGAATGAAGGAAAAGAAAAGAAGCCCAGCTCGCCTCTCCTGCTGTGCACAGTAATCATAAACTTGCTATTGGGCCAGGGGCAATGGGCTAGGATAAGGTGTAAAAATTAAAGTCATCCAGTCTGGGTTTGAGCAGCTCTGTGCCAGCCATAAATGTTCCCTGGAGAAGGAGGAATGTGCCTGAGGCTTCCTAACAGGAGTTAAGGGAAATGGATGGTATCCAAAAGTAAAGGCAGGGGAGAAAACAAGTAAATAAGAAGGCAAAGAATGGAGACAGAAAAAAGCATGAAAAGATTTCTATAATTTAGCTTATATAAATGTAATTTTCTCTGCATCAAGAACTGAACAGAAGCCACTGTGACATGGCCAACTCTTTACAGTGAAATCTGCCATGTCCCTTTTCTTCTTTCCTACTGGATATAATATAATACAAACTTGGCTGAATACCAAGATGGCTGGAGCTGAAGCAGACATATTGGATCATGAGGTAGAAGCTGAGTATTTGAGGATGATGGAGCAATAAGAGAGAAAGTGCCTGGGTCCCTGTGACACTGTTGCTGCTATGCCTGGATGGCTGTAAAAGAGGAATAAACTATCTTACTTTAAAAAAGAAGTGATTGGAATAGAGATAGTCTCCTAAAGACTTTCTAACAAAGTCTCCAAGCCTTCAGTGTCTATTTTGTACTCACTTCAGTATCCCATCAGTACAGCCTGAGAGTGTCACATCATTGGGATTCGAATCTGTTGACCTGGCAAAGGAAGAAGTAGTCACTAACCATCACAAACAGTACCTGGAACACAGTGACTGCCCACTAACATCCCATGATGGAAACTCCACTTCTGCACCTTTAATCAGGTTATGTGCTAGGCTAGGGCTAGGGTGGACTCTCACAGAGGGGTACAAAGTTAGGCTAAAGTATCTTCCTGAAGTGCAACAGAAGTAAGAAGGCAGAGTTGGGGAGGTACCTGGCAAGTGGGGGTGTCCTAGGCTTTGGGAGAGGTAGAGAGGAAATGTAGACCACTAATTTCTGACACTGGGCAGGAAGGATAAGCACTCTTACAGGTATTGTACCCTTCTTAGGAGGATACCAACAAAGAGGCACTTGGAATTCACACGCTGCCAGTAAAGCTGTTTGGCCACATTTATCATTCCATAATCCATGCTTTGGCCAAAGAGGATGACCCTGTCCACCTGTAAGATGAAAGGGAGAAGATGCTCCTAAGGGATGCTGGAGACCCAGGACATTAAGATATGAGCTTTCTGAGGACAGGAGGATTAGGAGAACTCTGACGGGAGTGCCTCTCCTGAGCACACAGAATGAGGGAAGCTCGGGGGACATCAAAGTGGAGGTTGGAGTGGGGCAGTGGTATGCTGTAGCTGGCTCATTCAGGTTCGAGAGAGCTGATTGTTACATTTTCAGGAATTTTATGAGCGGTTGCTAAAAATGGACATTATTAAACATTAAATTGTATACATTTAAAAAATTAAATAAGTTATATTTAAACAAATATGGCCAGACATGTTGGCACACACCAGTAGTCCCAGCTACTTGGGAGGCTGAGGCAGGAGAATCACTTGAGCCCAGGTGTTTTAGTTGCAGTGAGCTATAATCAGGCCATTTCACTCTAGCCTGGGCAACAGAGTGAAACCCTGTCTCAAAATATAAAAAATCAGAAAATAAAACAAATGTAATAAATATTCAAAATGCATAACTTCCTAATAATTTTGCTACATTTTACTATGATCTACTCATCCTTATTTACATCTACTGTACCAGGATTGTGGGAATACCACACAGTGGTGTGCTCCTGAACATCTTTTCCCAACTCTGTGTTCAGTAGCATCATATTGGGAGTTTGAAATCAGCCTCAGTAGGACTGTTTATACCATGGAAATTAGCAGATGGTATTAACCAAGGCTTATTTTTCCAGACAGCTGCTTGTCAGACATTTACCAGCACACCACTGAGTAGGGGGTTGTAGCCAGTAGAGAGCTGATCTGAATATTGTACGTGGTTGGAGAAGTCAGCTTCAAAGGTCCAAAAATGATATATATCAATTATATAATAAAATGACGGAGAGAGAGAGGGTTTCTCAGAGATTGAGCAATACTCACAGGAACTCTTTGGCCAGCCAGAGACAGCAGGTATTTCCCAAAAGTATTCAGGGACCATTCATTCTTTTCCTCAAACTCCTGAAGGAAAGAGACTTCATGTTATGTGGTTGCACAGTAAGTGACAGACACTGCTTGGCAAATCTTCAGAACTATGTATATCTGTGCCTTTACCAAATACCTGGGCTATTCCCAGACCTATGTCCTTTGTGTATTTTTGGATGGTTGGGAGTGAGTGTCTGACCTGGACTTGAGCCTGGAGCTTGATGGCAGTCTTCAGGATGCCTTCTTCTGGCTTAAGCACTGCAGTCTTCAGAGTGTCTCCTCCACACAGCACCACCTCCACCTGCTCCGCCGTTGTGATCATCATCCCAATCAACAGCAGCACATAGTTCAGTGGGGGCTGGTTTGACAAGTATCAGGGGAAATAAAGCTCCCTTGCTTTGGAATTCACCCTTACCCAACCATCCCTGGAGGCCAAACCCTCCCATTGGTTTCGGGGAATGAGAAAAGGCATAAAATCCCAAGTTGGGAGGGGTCAGCTTCGGCAGCCCTCAGGAACAGCTGACTGTGGAAGGAGGAAGAGAGGAGCCAGGATCCCTGCCCAAGTTCAACACTGGGTATAGTAAGGCAAAAGTGAGATCTATTTTGGCAATGGAAACTTAGAGAGTACCAAGTACCAGCCAAGGGTGAAACGTCAGTATTATACATAAACCTGGTTGAAACAATATCCTAGGAATTGTTCCTAGGAACCAAGGACTGATACTTGGAAGCAAATTCATATCATTTACTTCAGTCTGAGTGCTTGCCTGGAAGAACCAGCTCTGGGAACAGGATACCTAACTCAGGATCCCCAGCAGCCTATCAACCCCTTGGAGGATGCTTTTTATTTTCTTACCCCTTTTGGGTTGCTCTTGGGACAGAGCTTGTCTGCATTAGCATCTGTCAGATAGACCAAGATGGTGCGGCCTGGCAGCGGGGGCAGGCTGTGCTTCACAGAGAGGTTCACAGCTGTCTCCAGGGCCTGTCGATACCGGTTCAGCATCTCACCATCATATTTCCACTGTCTATAGGCAAGAAAGACACAGACACATGGGCTCAGGGACTTATCTGCCTGCCCCTTAGAGGTAGATGGGAAGATGAGAACTTGCCACTTAAGTATTGAGTCTTCTCCCTCCCGCCTCAAGCATTACACCCCTTTCCCCAGCCTACTCCATTGCTGGTGTAGAGGACTGGGACAGAGCTTCCCTCTGCCCCCATTTTATAGGACTCTTCTAATCCACACTCATAGTAGGAGACAGGAAGTCACCTGTGGACTCACTAGCTACACTTACCACATGAATCCATTCTTACTTCATGAAGCAAGATTTAACGGCTACATAGTTTTAAATCGTATTTTAAAGAACAAATGCTAACTCCTTACTCTGAAAACTGGCAATTAAAAGAGAATAAGTTGAATACTTATTACACCTTTACCATACAATCTATTTCAGGGTAACTAAATAGATTTGGTTGATAAGGGAGGCTCTTTTAAAAATTCCAATTAATAAATATGGAGGAATGATAAAACCCTTACTCTGCAACCAACAATGAAGCAATTGGTTCACGCAAAGATTACCAATAGATGAGCCATTAACTATTGTGGAGAGATTAGGCTATTATCATCTAAAAATACTGATCAATATTAGCATTACTAAGGAGTGGTCCCACTTAAATAGTATATATATAGGATCACCTACGAAATACTTGCAAAAAAAAAAAAGGCAAATCTAAAGGCTGTTCAAGCCTTTAGAGCTAATGAACATGAAATAGAAAAACAAGATAGATGACACCATGAGGAGGGAGGCAAATCCAGAATATGCGATATTCTGTGGGGCCCCTGAACCTGGTTTTCACAGTAACTCAATAGCATAAGAACAATTAAAAGGTTAAAAGCAACATATGTGACTTAACAACCAAATGCAATGTGTAGACCTTGTTTAGATCTGGATTTGAATAAAACTATAAAATTATATTTTTAAACAATTGGAAAATCTGAATATGGAGTAGATAACAGATGATAATACCAAGAAATTATTTTTAATTTTGTCAGGTATATTAATGACATTATGTAAAAAAAAAAAAAGGCCCTTTTTAAAGAAACACACGTGAAATAAGGAAAGGTGAAATAAAATGTGTCTTATTCTTTGACATTTGTTTTAAAAACATCTTTGGACTGGGGAGGGGAGGGCGGGTGTGGTGGCTCATGCCTGTAATCCCCAGCACTTTGGGAGGCCAAGGTGGGTGGATCATGAGGTTAGCAGTTCAAGACCAGATGGTGAAATCCTGATTCTACTAAAAATACAAAAATTAGCTGGGTGCAGTGGCAGGCGCCTATAATCTCAACTACTTGGGAGGATTACAATGGATTGAAACCAGGAGGTGGAGGTTCAGTGAGCCAAGATAGCACCACTCTGCACTCTAGCTTGTTGCTATAGAGCAAGACTCTGTCTCAAATAAAAAAAAAAAAAAAGAAAAAAGAAAAAGAGATCAGTAAAGAAAATGCGATAAAATCTAGATAATCACTGAATCTGGCAAACAGTTTTATGAAAGTCTACTATATTTTCATTACTTGGGTGCATAAAGCTTTATTTATTTATTTTTTTTTGAGATGGAGTTTTGCTCTTTGGCCTAGGCTGGAGTGGTGTCACGATATCAGCTCACTGCAACCTCTGCCCCTGGGGTTCAAGCAATTCTTCTGCCTCAGCCTTCCAAGTAGCTGGAATTACAGGCGCCCGCCACCACACCTGGCTAATTTTTTGTATTTTTAGTAGAACAGGGTTTCGCCATGTTAGCCAGGCTGGTCTGAAGCTCCTGACCTCAGGTGATCCACCTGCCTCGGCCTCCCAAAGTGCTAGGATTACAAGCATGAGCCATTGCGCCCAGCCTATTTAAAGTTTTTTATACTAACTTTTTAGTCTAGCAAAATCAGTAGTCTTCCCAGCGCTATCCAATAGAATTAAATCAAACTTAAATTATATACATACAATTTTCTAATAGTCACATTTTAAAGAGTAAAAATAAATTAATTTTATTAATGGTGAAATTAATTTTTCTCTTCTTTAAGAGACAGGCTCATGCCTGTAATCCCAGCACTTTGGGAGGCCGAGACAGGTGCATCACTTGAGGTCAGGAGTTTAAGACCAGTCTGGCCAACATGGTGAAACCCTGTCTCTAATAAAAATACAAAAATTAGCTGGGTGTGGTGGCATGTACCTGTAATCCCAGCTACTTGGGAGTCTGAGGCATGAGAATCACTTGAACGGGGAAAGCAGAGGTCCAGTGAGCCAAGATCACAACAGCCTAGGTGACGAAATGAGACTCTGTCTCAAACAAAAAAAGGAGAGAGACAGGGTCCTTGGCTCATGCCTATAATCTCAGCACTCAGGCCGAGGTAGGTGGATCACCTGAGCTTAGGAGTTTGAGACCAGCCTAGGCAACATAGTAAACCCTATCTCTACAAAAAATACAAAAATTAGCTGTGTGCAGTGGTATGTGCCTATAGTCACAGCTACTTGGGAGGCTGAGGCAGGAGAATTCCTTAAGCTGGAGAGGTGGAGGTTGCAGTGAGCTGAGATCGTGCCATTGAATTCCAGCCTGGGTGATGGGAATAAAACCCTGTCTCAAAAAAAAAAAAAAAAGGGACAGGGTCTTGCTCTGTTGCCCAGTCTGTGCAGTAACACGATCATAGCTCACTACAGCCTCAAATTCCTGAGCTCAAGCAATTCTCCCACCTCAGCCTCCCAAGTAGGTGGGATTACAGGTGCAAGCCACTGCACCTGGCTAAAATTAATTTAATATTGCATTTTATTTAACCTAATATATAAAAATATTTTCATGTCAGCCTGTAATTAATACAAAAATTATGAATATTTCACATTTATTTTTTCTGACTGCCTTCAAAATCTAGCATGTCTCAACTCAGACTTCACTAGTATATATCAACTGCTAAATACCCACATGTGGCTAGTGGCTACCACATTAATCAGTACAAGAATACCATTTGGACTGCCGCCTTGGGCTTGATTCTGGGTTTTTTTTTTTGGTTTTTTTTTTGAGATGGAGTCTCACTCTTGTTGCCCAGGCTAGAGTGCAGTGGTGTGATCTCAGCTCACTGCAACATTTGCCTCCCAGGTTTAAGCAATTCTCCTGTCTCAGCCTCCTGAGTAGCTGGGATTACAGGCATCCGCCACTATGCCCAGCGAATTTTTGTATTTTTAGTAGAGAGGAGGTTTCACCATGTTGGCCAAGCTGGTCTCAAACACCTGACCTCGTGATCCACCTGCCTCAACCTCCCAAAGTGTTGGGATTACAGGCATGAGCCACTGAGCCTGGCCAGGCTTGATTTCTTTAATGGCCCTCTGTTCAGCCACTGATTCAGGAGATTCCTGGTCACTGAGCACTCTAAAAGGTTAGGTGAGTCCTGTGGTTGTTCTGAGTAAAAGTAAGTGTAAGGTACTGATAAAATACTTGAAAAGACAGCGGAGACTTCACCAAGCCTACAAAACATTGTACATCTGTCTTTGAGCCTGCTTGATGGTAACTATCTTTGTGTGTATGTCAAAACATACACACATACAACAAAAGCAAAAAAAGATGAATGGGCCAAAAAATACAGAACAAGATAGAAACAGAAAAGCAAACAAGTCACAGAAAAGAAAAAGAAAGAAAACCATGAATCAGAGCGGAAGCAGAGAGGACACCAGGATACACCACCATACATCAGCACAACTAAAAGAAAGGAATCCATGTAAACCAATAAAACAATCACAGATAATAGAGTAGAGGTCCAGGAGTAGACTTTGTTTCATGATCTCTCTTTAGGACAATGTTAAAGACAAGGTGTGCTGTGCAAGGAACCAGGCAATTCTGAGCCATTGCGACGAATGACAAGCAAGTCTTTACAGAAAAACATTTGGGCTTCCCAGATGACTTTCAACCTGTGCCAGGGTAGCCCCTATTGCCCACCCTTGGATCCCAGACAGCACATACACACCTGGCCTTGTGTACTCTCAGCTTCTCCCGCTTGAGCTGCTCATACATCACAGGTATCCTCATTACTGCCCGAAGCTGCTGACGGCTTAGGGAGCAAAGAAACCTCCGCCTGGGACGGTTCTTCTCATTTCTAGTTATTATCTGCTTCATCAGTGTTATATTAGAAGGAAAGGGCAATGCTGTATGATGATAAATAAATTTCTGAGTTAGGCACCTTCTATTCCCTCATCTTTTCCTACCAGTAATGTGGCCTGAGCCCCAACCTTTGGGGCTGGAAAGTGCCTGACCTCTGCCTCCAACCCCCACACATCCTGAGATTGCAAGGCAAGAGGCTGAAAATATTGGTGTTGCTGCTTCATTTATTGTCAGAAACGAGAGGCAAACAGGAGTTGGAAGAAGGGAGAGAATACCTTGATTTCTGAGTTGAGCCTCAAGGGCATCAATGGAATCATGGGCGTTAAGAAATCTGAATGGAAACTGCCGACTGTGGATGACCGACTTCTGCAAAGCAAGGGAGAGGTCATGAGCACAGGAGCCGGGAGTATGGGGGGCTTCAGGGGTCTATTCTATTAGCTTTACGGGAAGGTACAGAAGGACAAAATGGACTTAGACAAGAGATACAGAAAAGGGGTAATAAGGAGAAAGAAAAAATGCATCATTTTAGGGTGTGAGAAGAGGTAAAGCAGATAAAGTAACAGAAGGAGCCCTGTTTCTTTTAAGACTCCCTCCGGGCGGGGTGTGGTAGCTCATGCCTATAATCACAGCACTTTGGGAGACTGAGGCGGGTGGACTGCCTGAGCTCAGGAGTTCAAGACCAGCCTTGCCAACATGGCAAAACCCCATCTCATACTAAAAAAAAAAAAATACTAAAAAAAAAAAAAACACAAAAAAACCCCATCTCTATAAATAAAAAATAAAGACTCCCTCTGAAATCAGTTACGTCACAGAAATGTCTCTTCCTGGTAAGTCACTGAGCTCAGAAAATTAAAATGAAAGCTCTTATACTCTATTGTAACTTCTCAAAGGATTTACTGAACCCCCAAACATATCTGTATTTCCAGACCTACTTACAGCCCACATGGAAAGAGCTTGGTGGCCGTGACCTTCCTCGGCCACCTGAAAAATCCTGGCCTCCAAAACAGCAGTGGCCTCCACATGCACGTCTAGTTGCTGGGCCCCACGGCTACCTGCCCCTCACACATACCGCATGCTGGAGTCTCTGGAGAACAAGCTCATGGTGGCGGGCACTGATTCCAACACGAAGCAGGTTGCACAGGTTCCGAAGCATGGCCATGAAGGGAAGCTTCTCATTTTCTGTGGAATGTGGGGCGTAGAGTGAGAAAAACAAATGAGGAGGCCAGGCACAGTGCCATGCAGCTGTAATCCCAGCTACCAAGGAGGCTGAGACAGGAGGATCACTTGAACCCAGGACCCTGGAGTTGGAGTCTAGCCTGGGCAACATAGCAAGTCTCTGTCTCTTAAAAAAAAAGCAAATTAGGGATGATGAGAGATCAGAAACCAGAGCAAGAAGTTCAGAGACCAAGCATGTAGAAAGTCCAAGACAGAGGAAGTGAGGAACTGACATACAATCTACTCTACTCAAAATGTTTTAAAGGCTTGGAAAGATTAAAAACAGAGTTGGCCTGAAATTTGGAGCAAAATTTACGCAACACTGTTTATGGGATGGCTGTTTCAATAAACAACTTATGTTACCACTTTATCTGTTGGCTCTAGCCCTAAGATTGGGTTCAACTGACAAAATGTAATCTCTAGTCTAGGGCAAAGGTTTCCAAACTTTTTAGATGGCCAAAAGAGAAATTGATTTATGAAGTATATACTAACGTAATGTAGTACATTCATTAGTTAATATTTTAAGGCACAATATACAATTAAAAGAAGGTTCTCCACTTACAATAATGAATGTAAATCCATATTTCAAATAGTCTTCAAAATTTTTAAGTTTTTTAACCAATTTCTTATAAGATTTGATTAGTCATTAATTTTTTTTTTTGCTTAAATACAGTTGAAAAAGATTTACACTGGAGATAGAATTTCACCTCTGTCACTTTCTTACTGTTCACTTGTCCTTGAGTTAATATGATCTTCAAGCCATAGTCCCTTTTCTTTTTTTGAGACGGAGTTATGCTCTGTCACCCAGGCTGGAGTGCAGTGGTACAATCTTGGCTCACTGCAACCTCCGTTTCCTGGATTCAAGCAATTCTCCCACCTCAGTTCCTGAGTAGCTGGGATTACAGGTGCCCACCACAATGTCCAGCTAATTTTTGTATTTTAGTAGAGATGAGATTTCACCATTTGGCCAGGTTAGTCTTGAACTCCTGACCTCCAGTGATCCACCCGCCTCGGCCCCCCAACATGCTGGGATTACAGATGTGAGCCACCACACCCAGCCCATAGTTTCTTAATAATAATATTTTTAAAGTTTATATCAATTTTAGAGGATTAATTCAGGTAATACTGAATAATTCCAATTCCATCTACAATTTAAAGATAAATTGCAGCTGGGCGTGGTGGCTCACACCTGTAATCCAAGCACTTTGGAGGCCAAGGCGGGCGGATCACCTGAGGTCGGGAGTTCAAGACTAGCCTGACCAACATGGTGAAATCCATTTTAAAAAAAAAAAAAGATAAATTGCTATGAGTCAAACTATGTAGAAACCAAAAAAAAAAAAAAAGAGTGAAAGAGTGAAGGGGCACCATCAATGCCCTCAGATTGTGGATGCTCAGAAAACCTCAACTGTTATACATAACACTGTATCATATGGACTGAGCGAGCGACCATGTGGGTTCAATCTGCATGGTAAATATTGGGAAAATTCTTTTCTTTTAGATAAAAATAAACATAAATGGGAGATGTGATTTTCTTTTCCTGGACAGAGGTCCATTCAAACCACTTTAGAGACCAACCATGTCAGTCCCTCACTGTGCCTTGTGCAGCAGCCCACACCATCAGCAGCTTCCATCAGGTAAGTGGTGCTCCCTTTGTAAAGGGGATCTAAGTCTCATTTGAATTACAGCTGGAAGCTTTCAGCCCTCTGGAAGTCTTGGGATTCTCCAGTCATAATTCTTTCTTTTATTTTTGAGATGGAGTCTCACTCTGTCACCGAGGGTAGAGTGCAGTGGCACAATCTTGGCTCACTGCAACCTCCACCTCCCAAGCTCAAGCAATCCTCCTGCCTCAGCTTCACAAACATCTAGGACCATAGACATCTACCAACATGCCCAGCTAATTTTTCTATTTTTGGTAGAGACAAGGTTTCACCATGTTGCCCTGGTTGGTCTCAAACTCCTGAGCTCAAGCGATTCGCCCACCCCAGCCTCCCAAAGTGCTGGGATTACAGGGGTGAGTCACAGTGCCCAGCCTCCAGTCATAATTCTGATTCACAAACTGTTTGGTACCTTTAGCTTGTATATGCACTATAAATGAACTATTGCATCCATTGTCAACTCAAGTTTTTTTCAACTGTTACTATGTATAAAGGTTTTCTAGATCATTTTTGATAAGAAATTAAGTCCAATATCATACTTGTGATATTAGAAAATAAACTGGACATTCATCCTTCAGATTGCAAAATTCACTTATTTCATCCCAAAAAATTGTTAATGAGTTATTAATGAGATCTGTGGTTTCCAAAAAGGGGTCTGTATACCCAATTACATTTTATCTTATCTTTTATAATTATATCCATATATTTTTATATTTTCTTTTATTTATTTATATTTATTTTTGGCTGTGCACAGTGGCTTACATCTGTAATCCCAGCAACTGGAGACCAGTCTTGGCAACAAAGTGAGACTCTGTTTCTAAAAAAAAAAAAAAAAAAAAAAAGGACATATACATATATTCTGGTATATCCATAAATTTTTTTTGTAGTATATGATTAAAAAAGGAAACTCTAGCCACTATGGGATTAGATTGTGGGCATTTGCCTCACCTAGGATAAAAGACATTAAAAGAATAAAGTTACATGTCCTTACATTTTCAGGGACAATGGTTCTCAACCAGAGGGAGGAAGTGGAGATGGTGCATATAGAATTATCTACACATGGCCCGGCGAGGTGGCTCACACCTATAATCCCAGCACTTTGGGAGGCCGAAGCGGGTGGATTACTAACTGGAGGTTAGGAGTTCAAGACTAGTTGGGCCACCATGGTGAAACCCCATCTCTACTAAAAATACAAAATTAGCTAGGCATGGTGGCATGAGGCTGTAATCCCAGCTGCTTGGGAGGCTGAGACAGGAGAATTGCTTGAACCCAGGAGGCAGAGGTTGAGTGAGCTGAGATTGTGCCATTGCACTGTAGCCTGGGCAAAAAGAGTGAAACTCTATCTCAAAAAAAAAAAAAATTATCTACATATTCTGGCTATTGGCTTGCATCCAGGCCCCTTTATTCTACTCCACCCCAAGTGGTTTCAACTGTCGGGGAAGAGCCTGTCAACTGGGGGCAGATGTGTGTGTGTGTGTGTGTGTGTGTGTGTGTGTGTGTGTGTTTAAATTCCCAGGTGATTCTGATACATGCACCACCAGTGACAACCAGAATGTGAGAGGGGTGATAAGCAGCTGAACAATTCAGGCTGCCCTGAGTACAATCTGCTAACAAGCAGTGTACAGAGAAATGAGGTAAAAAAGACAATATGGGTGACTGAAGTTCCCAAATATGTAGTCTACAAACCCAGTCAAAACATCTGAAGTTAGATGTTTTTCAACAGAAAAAAATTGACTTCAAATTTTCAAAGAAAAAAGAAGAAGTAAAAGAAAACAAAATAGTAACAAGGTATATAAATGTGAAAATAGAGCTTTCTATGGCTGGGTGCAGTGGCTCACACCTGTAATCCCAGCACTTTGGGAGGCCAAGGTCGGAGGATTGCTTGAGGCCATGAGTTTGAGACCAGCCTGGGCAACATTAGAAAGACTCTGACTCTAAAATTTAAAAAAAAAAAAAAAAAATAGAAAACAAAAGAAAGAGCCTGCTATGGTTAAAAATAGACCACTCCCAAAAAAAAAAAAAAAAAAAAAAAAAAAAAACAGAGAAAGAGAAAATTGAACATAACTTAGTCTTCCTCAATTTGAATTTTTTTTCTGTATCAGTGTGGGCAAATTACCTAAAACTTCCATGTCCTAAATGAGAGTTTCTGTACAGATTCCAATATGCCATGTGCCAGTCCTACCTTTTTTGGAATGAGTTACACAGATATTGATACAAGTACAATCAGAAAGAAGGCACTTTTGTCATATATTGATAAAAACTTGTGCATCACCTAACCACATCTGGTATAATGACCTATGATGTCAATGTGACTCAAAGCAGGTACCACTGTTTACTTTGGTATGGTCAATGGCAGACCTTATAAATCAAATCATTTTCAGTAATACTACTACCAGGCAAAAGAATAACTTCATCATTCCACAGAAATCTTCTAGTGAGGATCTAAGATGTGGGGGCATAAATAGGGAAGAGAAGGAGGGAATGTGATGGCCAAGGTCACTTTACCAATAAGTTCCTCCCAGACTGAAGCTTTGTTTCCCCACAGGCTCAGCTCCCGATCCCAGGTCTCTGGCCTAGACAGCTTCATTCTCTTCCCAGCTCTGCTAGAATCCCAAGGCCCGGGAAGGCGACTTCGAGAAAAGAGCTGTAGGTTGGAGGGGTATCTGAGATAGGGAAGGAAGAGGTTTATCATTTCAAAGTTGGCAAGAAAGTAACTCAGAAAAGAAAGGTGAGTCATGTTTATAGGGCATGTCTACCCAAATATGCCTAAAAATAACTCAGAAAAGGAAAGATGAGTCATGTTTACAGGTGAATCAGAAAAGGAAAGCCGCAGTTAGGTCTACAGGGCATGTCTCTCTAAAGTCATGTTGCCAGGGTTGAGAACTACTGGGATTGGGGCCACGGATGTTGAAAAGTCAAGGAATTACCTAGATGGAATGTATGCTCAGGGTGGAGCTCCTCACCTGTAACCCAGCAGGGCTTGAACGTGCTGGGCAGGCTCATGGATATGCAGTCGCTGAACGAGCTTCTTCAGGGTGAACCTTGGAGGATTCTTTTTCTCTGGTTCTGCATCACAGGCCTTCTCAAACTGTGGAAAAATCCTCAAGTCTCACAGGGGTCCTTTCATCCATGACCATAGGAACTTTCTTCAATAAAGCAGATTGTAAGACCATCCTATCCCTATGTGGTAATTTCTTTCCTCAAAATAGATTTTGGCCAAGGAGTAGGAATAGAGGGTACAAATCTCTGGCAACAAGGCTCCCATGGTGAGAATAGGATGGCAGCTCTTTGGGGTCACTGTTTCATTCACACAAGTGGTTAACATGGGATGACTGGCTTGTGAGAAACAAGGTGGGGATAGAGCAAACACATAATAGCTTTGTTTTTAGAGGAGGGGAAGGGAAAATCAGCTCCTATTTATTTTATTTATTTATTTTTTTTTGAGTCGGAGTCTCGCTCATTCGCCCAGGCTGGAGTGCAGTGGCACAATCTCAGCTCACCACAACCTCTGCCTCCCAGGTTCAAGTGATTTTCCTGCCTCAGCCTCCCGAGTAGCTGGGATTACAGGCACCGGCCACCATGCCCAGCTAATTTTTGTATTCTTAGTAGAGATGGGGTTTCACTGTGTTGGCCAGAGTGGTCTCGAACTCCTGATCTCATGATCTGCCTACTTTGACCTCCCAAAGTGTTGGGATAACAGGCGTGAGCCACCGGGCCTAGGCAATCAGCTCCTATTTAAATCACTGAGACTCTAATAGATAAATGGAAAAACGAACACAATGCAGGCTAGGAGGAGTTTAAAAACTAGAAGTAGGCTGGGTGTGGTGGTTGACACCTGTAATCCCAGCACTTTGGGAGGCCAAGGCAGGCAGATCATTTGAGGCCAGGAGTTTGAGACCAGACTGACCAACATGGTCAAACCTCGTCTCTACTAAAAATACAAAAAAATTAGCAGGGCAGGGTGGCACATGCCTGTACTCCCAGCAACTCAGGAGGCTGAGGCAGGAGAATCTCTTGAACCCAGGAAGTGGAGGTTGCAGTGAGCCAAGATCGTGCCATTGCACTCCAGCCTGGGTGACAGAGCGAGACTCCATCTCAAAAATAAGTAAGTAAATAAATAAATAAATAAATAAATGTAGGTAGCTTTCAGAATCTTCTATGGTAGAAGAACTAAATTTAGGATACGTTAATAGGATGAAGAGAAAAGACAAGTTGACCAACTGAGAATGTGTTTTTTCTTGTAACACTAATATATTTTCCTAATAATCTGTTTCAATAATGATGATGGTAGTGATAGCTAACACTTATTTACTTGTTAGAAATACTTTAAATATAGTAACTGATTTAATCTTCATAACAATCCAGCAATGTAGGTTCTGCTATTATTCCCATTTAACATATGAGAAAACTGAGGCAAGAGAGATTAAATCATTGGCCCAATGTCTCATAGCCAATAAGGGGTGGTGGGAAGATTCAAATCCAGGTGATCTGAATCCAGATGCTATGCTCTTAACTGCTAAGTAAAATACTGGTATGAAAGTAAAAAGATTTTGTTTGGTTTGTTTTTAAAACTTCCTGTAGGCCGGGCATGGTGGCTCACGCCTGTAATCCAAGCACTTTGGAGGCCAAGACGGGCGGATCACCTCAGGTCGGGAGTTCAAGACCAGCCTGACCAACATGGTGAAACCCCAAGACCAGCCTGACCAACATGGTGAAAACCCGTCTTAAAAAAAAAAAAACAAAAAAAAACTTCCTGTGGAAGGTAAATATTTCATAGTATTTTTAACTCACTTATCCAACTTTACTGACATGTCACCTGGAAGTAAAGTACAATACCGGCTGGGCGTGGTGCCTCATGACTGTAATCCCAGCACTCTGGGAAGCCGAGGCAGGTGGATCATGAGGTCAGGAGTTCTAGACCAGCCTGGCCAACATAGTGATATCCCGTCTCTACTAAAAATACAAAAATTAGCTGGGTGTGGTGGCATGCACCTGTAGTCCCAGATTCTCAGAAGGCTGAGGCAGGAGAATTGCTTGAGCCCGGGTGGCAGAGGTTACAGTGAGCCGAGACCATGCCACTGCAGCACTCCAGCCTGGGCGACAGTGTGTGACTCTGTCTCAAAGAAAAAAAAAAGTACAATACCAAGGAGAGTGAAGTGAAAAAAATAAAACCATATGCCTTTCTGAGGTGCTCTCAGAACCTCACCCACCATCACAGCCAAGAACCCCCAGGCAGAAAGTCTTTTAACACTAATAGAATTTTGTTCCTAAATATTAGTCCAGAAAAGACTGTACATACACATATACAACCCCAGAAGAAGGGACTCACCTTTCTCTGCTCATCTCTAAGAAATATTATGTACCTTGGAAAAGGCCTGCTAGAAAATGGAGGTTCCATCCTCTGTAGGGACAGGAGAAGCAGTTTCAAAAAGGGAAATGGAGGCTGTCCCTGAAGAGATCCAGGCAATAGCCTGAAGGTGTATCTCTACCCAAAGGAAGCCAGCTGGGAAAGAGGCCTGCCCTGCTCCATTCACTCCCGAGCTCTACCCAGCTCCCCTGGATTTCTCTGACTCCCTTTGCTTTTGGTATAGGACTCCCCAGCAACAGCATGCTCCCTGATGGGGAGCATGGGTCGAGGGCTGAGACAGTGACTGACTGGAGAGCGGGCTGGCCGGCGGGGATGTCTCTTGGCCCGGTGCTTCCGAGGGTTGTACTTAGCCAGCTGGTACTCATCAAATTGGGCAAATTTGTCCATCATGGCAGTACGGAGACAGGCGGGCAGGGGCACCAGCTTGTTCTTATCTCCCCCAGCTAGGCTCTGTCAAAAGAGAAAGAAGACCATCAGAAGCGAGACCCAAACCAACCCTCCAAAACAAAACGAGACCACTTCATGGAGATGTATGAAAGCACAGAATAGTGAGCAGGTTCCCAGCCCCAGCTCCAAAATCACAATTTCTGTAGTATTGATTTTCATTTCTTCATTAGAAACATGAGGTCGAGGCAGGGCAGGGTGGCTCACCTTTACACCTGCAATCCCAGCACTTTGGGAGGCCAAGATGAGTGGATCACCTGAGGTCAGGAGTTCGAGACCAGCCTGGCCATCATGGTGAAACCCCATCTCTACTAACAATACAAAAATTAGCCAGGTATGGCGGCACACCTGTAATCCCAGCTACTTGGAAGACTGAGGCAGGAGAATTGCTTGAACCTGGGAGGCGGAGGTTGCAGTGAGGTGAGATCACACCATTGCACTCCAGCTTGGGTAACGAAACTCCGTCTCCAAAAAAAAAAGAAACATGAGGTCCAAAATAAGACCAATTTTTTCTCAAGCTTTGGTCCAGTCCTTCTCAATCATGTTCTCCATGTTGGGCAACCCCGCCTGGTAGAGGGAGAAGCTATCCTGCCTAGGCCCCAACGTTGAGGAAAGCTGAGAAGAGGCCAAACTGCCTGAGAATTTTCTCCAGGGATGCAGTGAGCATAAGAGAAGGAACCAAGTGAAGACTCAAGCTCAGGAAAATGAGCACCATACCTGGTAAAGCTCAGCCACCTGGATCCAGTCAGAAGGCAGCTGGACAATGGCACAGAAATAGCGTCGCAGGTGGGGCCGGCATGCCGGCAAGAAGGCAGCAATGGCCAAGACTTTATTGGCCACATTCCGGACGTTCAGCTGCTGCCTGGCGTACAAAGATGCCTAGGGCACAGGGTGAGAGGACTAGAATCTCAGCCACTCCTCCCATAGCTTTCTGCCCTGAACTTACTTGCTGACTGAGTGTGCCTATATAAAATCTTTCCTGAGACCTCCACATCGTCCACAAAATATGAAGCCCAGGCCTCCTGACTTGGCATTCTAAGTCCTCATACTCTATCCCTTACCCACCTTTCCAGCATGTTTTCTTCTGAGTCTACTAACTACCCTGCAAGCCAACCAGGCCTTTTCCTTCTTTGGAAGACCTTCTGCATCAGTATCTATCAAAAATTTTTCCAGGGTTCAAATCATTGATTAAACCTGCCATTTTCCAAGGCATTACAGAAAACATTTCCCACCCACCCCCTTCTCTGCTTCAGAAATGTTTACTATCTGCTATTCTGGCTATATTTGTATGATATTTAGAAAAGTATTTTGCTTCCCTAACAATGCTATAACCTCCTTGGAAGAATGGGTACTTACTAAACAAACAAAGCCTAGTATACTCTTTCCCCACTCTTCACTGAACCACAGGGACTAGGTCTCGGACTCACCCAAAAATTCTAAGAGAGGCTCCTCCCACCCCCAACAGGAGGCTAGTCACCACTCCCCACACACCATAACCACACTCCTATCTACCAGCTTCATACCCCCATCCCCTCCTTAACACCGTAATACCTTGAGGATAAACTCAGGCTCCAGGGGGGCAAGTTCACTACAGACTTCAAAAATTTCAGCCAAGATGGGGTCAGATGAATTTTTCATGTTTACTTCTGAGACCAGAGTAGAGCAAAGCAAGCTCATTAGAGCCATCTGGGAATTGAGAAAGAGAGGGGAAAAAAGGAGAAGAGAGGTAATAAGGACCAACTTAAGCATCCATGCAGACTTACATAATCAAGGACAGAGACGTAGAGTCCAACTTAGAACTGAGAAAAGGGGATTAGGGCCACAGGCATGGTGGCTCATGCCTGTAATCTCAGCACTCTTGGAGACCAAGGCAGGTGGATCACCTAAGGTCAGGAATTTGAGAGCAGTCCGGCCAACATGGTGAAACCCATCTCTACTGAAAATACAAAAATTAGCCGGGCATGGTGGTGCATGCCTGTAATTCCAGCTACTCGGGAGGCTAAGGCAGGAGAATCGCTTGAATCCAAGAGGCAGAGGTTGCAGTGAGCCAAGATCATGCCATTGCATTCCAACCTGGGCGACAGAGCGAGACTCCTTCTCAAAAAAAAAAAAAAAAAAAAAAAAAAAAAAAAGGTGGGGGGATTAGTAAGTGAGAAATAAGAGCTGGGTTGTATCCCTACCTTCCCCTTCCAACTGGGGAGGGGACCTGGTTCAAGTACTCTAACCCCAGCCTCCCCTTCACACCATTAACTTTTCCCCAACTCTTGAGCTTTCACCTTCTTTTCCTGAAGGACATGGTCAGTAGGCTCCAGATGAGATTCACAGTCTCCAGAGGTAAGCTTCACAGCCAGATCCTCCACCTCCTCTTCTCCCAAGCTCAGACTATAAGATGGCATTTGGGTCTCTGCCACTTTCTTCTCCTCTGGCTTCTTCTCTTCTGAATAAAACCAGTGACCCTGGGGACAGTAGTGGCAGTTACGAATCACAGCATGTATCCACAGCCCCTCAAACCTAGATGGATCTGGAGGCAGCACCAGGACATAGGAAGAGTCTACATCTCCATTCATAGCACCTCTAATCTCCTCTCCCTTCACACACCAGCACTGATGTGTCCTGTCTGACTTAGTGCTCTCACACACCACCTTGCTGTACTCAACCTTTGGAGACTTCACCCACATGCTTCATGATCTGCCCCTTCTTTCATCTCTTCATTGATGTCATATCCTGGGAGCATGGGGCTCTGCACACACCTCTTAGGATATTAGTAAGATGTTTTGAAGGTCAGAAGAAAAAGGGCAAAAAAAAAGAGGAAGAAGAAAAAGGGCAAAGCCCCATATTAATTCCCCAGCAGCAGCCTTGGGCTGCTTAACCTCTCTGAACCTCAGCTTTCTCTCATTCACTACCACCTATCTGATAGGGTCACTGGGCAATTAAATGTAGTGATATATGTAGGTCTGACTCTTTGCAAATTGCAAAGCCCCAAATTAATATAAGATGGCAGTAGTTGTAATCCTGATAACAATCCTATGAAGTATATTTTCATTAAATTCATTTTAAAGGTAAGGAAATTAAAGCTCTAAAGGGTTAAGACGTTGCCCAAGGTTGCATATTTTGTAATCGGCAGAGACAGAAGAGGGTTCAGATTAGTCTTGCCCCTCAACCGGAAACACAAGTATATAGAGAAGCAATGTATGTCTATCTAGTGATTCTGAACTGTACACTAAATGTACGTATGTAGATGTGTAAAAGTGGACATGTGTTTGCACATGCACACACAATTAAGTGGTCTCTGGTATAGACCCTGATAGGGCTGTTGGAAAATTAATTAGCAGAGGTATCTCATGCCTGAGCAACATGGTGAAACCCCATCTCAAAAATACAAAATTGCTAATCGACTAATTGACTCCGCTATAGCAACATTATGCTGGCTCTCATGAGCAGAGGCTTCCTAAGGACAGGGACTGTTTTTCATTGTGGTCTCTTGGGCTTCCATTTTTTTGAGACACAGTCTCGCTCTGTCACCCAGGCTGGAGTGCAGTAGTATGATCCTGCCTCCCAGGTTTAAGCAATTCTCATGCCTCAGCCTCCCAAGTAGCTGGGATTACAAGTGTACACTACCACACCCGGCTAATTCTTGTATTTTTGAGATGGGGTTTCACCATGTTGCCCAGGCTGGTCTCGAACTCTTGGACTCAAGCAATCTGTCTGCCTTGGCCTCCCAAAGTGCTGGGATTATAGGTGTGAGCCACCATGCCTAGCCAGAACAGGAATTGTTTTTGATCTATTGCACAAAATCTCCAAAGTAGATATGCAATAAAAGTAACGATGCTGGTGAAGACGGTCCTGCAGCAAAGGGCACCTTAGGAGAGGCTCTGAGGAGAGAAGATAGCCAGACACAGAGCAGCACAGAGGGAAACCGAGACACTTGAAAGCTAGAGACAAGAAAATTCAACAGACATAGCTGGAGTCAAGATGAGTGCCTGGAGCTATTACCAAAGTTGCTTCCTGGACTGTCTCTGTGGCAGAGACGGGGGCTGTGGGGCAGGCTGAAAGGCCTAGTCCCTTAGAGAAATGCTGAGCCCTACAACTTGGAGGCTCAGAGAGCAGGCAATTGCTGCTGTTCACCCAGTACAGATCAGCTTGCATCATGTAGGATATCTGCAGATTCTGGAGCAAAGTGTTGGCAGGCACAGTGCTCTTTAGACTAGGGAGGGTGGCTAGGCACCGGTTCTCCAAGGAGAGGATGTCTGGGTGGGCAGACACATGTCCATGTGGTTTCTCCATGGTCTTCAGGTCAGGAAGCGTGGCCAGGCACCGGTTCTCCAAGGAGAGGATGTCTGGGTGGGCAGAAACATGTCCATGTGGTTTCTCCATGGTCTTCAAGTCAGGAAGCGTGGCCAGGCACCGGTTCTCCAAGGAGAGGATGTCTAGGTGGGCAGACACATGTCCATGTGGTTTTTCCATGGGATGCAAGTCAGGGAGCATGGCCAGGCAACGGTTCTCCAAGGAGAGGATGTCTGGATGGGGAGACACATGCCCGTGGAGTTTTTCCATGGCTGAAACTCAGCTAGCATATGCCTACAAGGAGAGAAAGACAGGTGATGAGCACCTGGCTGCACTGAGGGTGTATCTGCATGAGAGCGTATCTTCCCCATAGCCCTCCTGTGAATGCCAGTGATTTGCGAGCAGAAAACAATCAATGTTGTTTTTCTCAGAACTGGGTTCATCCAGAGAATATCCTAAGGGAGAGGGGTAGGAAAAAGGTAAGGCAAAGGCTTAAGAGCAGAGAAATTAAGAAAAGACTGGGCACAGTGGCTCATGCCTATAATCCCAACACTTTGTAAGGCTGAGGCACAAGGATTGCTTGAGCCCAGGAGTTCAAGACCAGCCTGGGCAACATGGTGAAACCCCATCTCTACAAAGTTTTAAAAAATAAAAAATGTCGGGCAGAGCGCAGTGGCTCACACCTGTACTCCTAGCACTTTGGAAGGCCAAAGTAGGGGGATCATGAGGTCAAAAGATCAAGACCATACTGGCCAACATGGTGAAACCCCGTCTCTACTAAAAATACAAAAATTAGCTGGGTGTGGTGGCACATGCTTGTAATCCCAGCTACTTGGGAGGCTGATGCAGGAGAATTGCTTGAACCCAGGAGGTGGAGGTTGCAGTGAGCCAAGATCATGCCACTGCATTCCAGCCTGGCAACAAAGCGAGACTCCATCTAAAAAAATACTACTAATAATAAAATAAATAATATTTTTTAAAAAAGAAAAAAAAAGGAATGGCTGGAGAGGAAGGGACATGCCTTCACATAAGAAAGTAAAGGAGACCCCCTCCCCAGGACTATCAGTTTGATCCTTACTTAGTGGAGAGGGTCTCGCAATACAATCTGGACTCTGGATTCTTAGCTCCAGAGAAAAAGATACTTTAATCAAGTTGTCAATATTCACCAAGCTTCCTTGCCTCCTATTCACTCTTCAACCAACTAAATGGGATTCTGCCCCACCAGTTCACAAGTCCTCTTAGGTAACAAAGGAACTTCTTGTTTCTCCTGTAAATAAACACATCTTGGCCCTTATCTATTCCATCCCTCAAGTAGAATATAACATCGTTGATTACTCTCTCATTAAAACTCTCTCTTCCAGGCCAGACACAGTGGCTCACGCCTGCAATCCCAGCACTTTGGGAGGCCGAGGCAGGCAAATCACCTAAGGTCAGGAGTTCGAGACCAGCCTGACTAACATGGAGAAACCCTTTCTCTACTAAAAATACAAAATTAGCCGGGCACTGTGGTACATGCCTGTAATCCCAGCTACTCAGAAGGCTGAGACAGGAGAATCACTTGAACTCAGGAGGCGGAGGTTGCAGTGAGCCAAGATCGCACCATTGCACTCAAGCCTGGGCAACAAGAGCTAAACTCCATCTCAAAAATAAATAAATATCTTTCTTTGTTTCTTATGATATTACTGTCCTGATTTTCTTCTTAAAACCATTCTGGCTATATCTTCCTAGGGATTCTTTGCCATTCCTTAACATCGATGCTCCTTGCAGTTCTATTCTAATCCTTTCACATACTTTCCTGGGGTGGTCTCACCCACTATGTGACTCCAAATAAGATTTCTATGCTGAGGACTCACAGATCTATTCCTGGACCTAGATCTCCCTTCTGAGCTTCATATTTCACTTACTCATTTGCCTATTGGACATCCCCACTGGATGACTCAAAGGTACTCCAAATTCCACAGATCCTAAATGTATCATCCTTCTCCTTCTCCCATCTATGCCCCAAATCCATATCCCTTCCTTTGCCCCCTCTGCCTACTGAAGTTTGAAGTTAGACAGACTTGAGTTTGAATCCTCCTTCACCTTGGGATCTTGGTTGGGAAAGATATTTAAATTCTCCATGTTTCTAGGGTTTTCTCATTTATAAAGTTAAGAAAAATGTTTACCTCACACAGTTGTTATAGAAATAAATGAGAAAAAATATTAAGCACTTTGAGGATTGCTTGGTGCTAAGTGTTCAATTTAGAAGCTACCGTTATTTGTTACTATTATCCAGTAAATACCAAATCCTATTAATTCTACTTCCTCAGTGTCTCTTAAATCTATCCAGTTCTGTGCCGGGCGCAGTGGCTCACGCCTGTAATCCCAACACTTTGGGAGGCCGAGGCGGGTGGATCACGAGGTCAAGAGATCGAGACCATCCTGGTCAACATGGTGAAACCCCGTCTCTATTAAAAATACAAAAATTAGCTGGGCATGGTGGCACGTGCCTGTAATCCCAGCTACTCAGGAGGCTGAGGCAGGAGAATTGCCTAAAACCAGGAGGCGGTGGTTGCGGTGAGCCGAGATCGTGCCATTGCACTCCAGCCTGGGTAACAAGAGCAAAACTCCGTCTCAAAAAAAAAAAAAAAAAAAAAAATCTATCCAGTTCTCTCCATTCCTCCTACAGCCACCTTTGCTGAATTTAGATTTGTCTAAAGGATCTCCCTGCTAGAGCCACACATGGTAGCCTGTAATCCCAGAGACTTGCAGAGGCTAAGGCAGGAGAATCACTTGAGCCCAGTTTTAAACCAGCCGGAGCAACACAGTGAGACTTTTTTTTTCAAAGCATGTTTTTTTATTAGCCCACTTGCTAATTGTTTCTCCTCACTGAAATAAAACTCCTGAAGGTAAGGACTCCTTTGTCTTGCTCCTCTCTGCATCCTCAGCATGACACACAAAACCCGGCTTCTGATTACCTCCCAGTATCATCTCTTACTAACACCCCAATCTAACTCTCAGCACTCTAAGCTTCAATCATACAAATTCTATTTAGCTTATTAACTGCCAAGGTATCTCTTGACTCTGGGCCTTTGCACAGGCAGATCCCTGGAACAGTCTTTTTTTCTTCCACCAACAACACCTCTCCTTTACCAGACCAAATGCTACTTCCCTCTCACTCTATAGGCTTCAGTTTCATCATCAATTCCTCCAAGAAGCCTGTGCTGACACCAAGCCCCTGTCTGGCTTAGGTGGCCTTCTCCTTGTTTTCACAATACTCATACTTCCCCTATCATAGAGCATATCACCTGTTTGTCTTTCTTCCCAATAGACCATTAAGTTCCTGAAGACAGAGACCCTTTTAGCCTTGTTAACCATTGTTCCCACAATTGCTGGTCAGTGGGATTCAGAGGTTTTTGAGAATCTAGTAAAAGCTATGGAGCTTTTTCACAGGAAAAAAAAAAAGAGTATATACTGTTTTGTGCTCAATTTTCAAAGGGTCTATGAAGCCCATTTATGGATCTCCCAGGATCTCCACAAACTGCAAATTAGAAACCTCTGCCTAACAGAATGCTTGAATTATACCACCAGGAACCTATTTTCTGCCAAGTGTGGTGGCTCACACCTGTAATCCTAGCACTTTGGGCGGTTGAGGCAGGAGTATCACTTGAGCTCAGGAGTTCAAGACCAGCCTGGGCAACTTAGTAGACCTCTATTTAAAAAAAAAAAAGAACGAAAGAAAGTATATTCTTATTTATTGGACAAAGGCTAATTTCTCATTCATATGTAAATATTTTAGGAATATATTGCTAAGTCAACCACTTAAACCTAGTGTGAATAAGCTTAGGGACAGGGAAATAGAACACTTACAAGAAGACCTGAATGACTAACAATCCAGGACTAAAAAGGATAACAATACCCCACTGGACGTCAGTGTGACAAACACATCAAAAATGATGGCTTCTGTGTCCTGTACACTTTGCTCATGTCTTTGCTCTATATAAACCCCCAAAGAAAGGAGTGGGGAATCTCAGAATTGACTCAGATTCTTTTAAAGAGATCTCAAACCAAAAATAAGCAGAAAAATAAGGACAGTTTATTTTTTTGCATCCTGGAATTATTAAAAGGAGATTCAACGGAACCACAAATGAAGAGATAAAGTTCTCTTCCCACTTCCCTTCTCTAGAAGTAAACATTGCTAACAGTTTTATACTAACAGTTTCACACTTCCTATGCATATACAAATATGTGCCTTCACCATCACTATTGCTTTTGCTTTACACAAACAGGATCATAGGTTAGACATTATTCTGCACTTAGTATATCTCAGAGACCTTGCCGTGGTAACACATTAAACCTTTTTTTTTTTTTTGAGACGGAGTCTGGCTCTGTTACCCAGGCTGCAGTGCAGTGGCAGATCTCAGCTCACTGCAATCTCCGCCTCCCGAGTTCAAGGGATTCTCCTGCCTTAGCCTCCCGAGTAGCTGGGATTACAGGAGCCCACCACCACGCCCGGCTAATTTTTTTGTATTTTTAGTAGAGAGGAGGGGGTTCACCACGTTGGCCAGGGTGGTCTCAAACTCCTGACCTCAGGTAACCCACCCGCCTCGGCCCCCCACAGTGCTGGAATTACAGGCGTAAGCCACCACGCCCGGCCTCCATCTCACTCTTTCAAGTGGCTGTATGGTAGTCCAGCACATTTAAGCACAGCCTAGGTTCCTATTATTACAAACAGTTCTCATATTAGCGTTTGTTGGTGACAGCCACTGTCCCCTTCCAATAGGCACATAGGGCAGGGAAGTAAGAGGAGCTGATTCTCACGTGATCTCTATTCCTGCCCCTCCCTCTCCCTCAGCCTTCTCCTCTGTCACATTCCCTTTCACGCAGTGTGCACTCCTTCCCCTTCCCGGAGCCGCCGGGAAGAGCCGCGTGGATGCACTCCCAGGTGAATCTCGGGTGGTTCCTAACCGTGCCCGCCAGGCCCTTCCCACCCGCTCTCAGCCTCCGAACCCAGCGCCCTAGACCCAGGACCAGGGCAAGTTCTACCTGCGCTCGGACCCTCCCTTAGACTGGGGCGGGAGACACTGGTGCCTGACCTGGGGCGTCCGATTCCCGCAGCAGGAAGCAGAAACCCCGTTCCCGGTCCTGCGGGAGCGAAGGGTGGCAACCAGGGGAGAAGCCGGATGCGGATCTGGGAAGAGACAGCGCGGGCGGAGACGCACGGGCCGGGGCGGGGCGCAGAAGCAGCTGGGCGGGCTTTGGGCCCAGGGCCGCGAGACGACCTGCCAGGCCGGAGACGCGAATGTTCAGGACCCCTGCAGCCTTTTCTGGGGCCCGAGTTTAATTGTTGTTTCCCTTCCTGATCCTATTTTCTCCTGTCCCTAGGACTTCCCCCTCTACCAAATTCGTCTCCTCTTTGGCTAATTTTCGTCTCCTTTCTCCTATTATCTCTTCAAAACACCTTTTCTTGGAAAAGATTTCAGCATGTTCGCTGCCTATCTGTACACTTCTCTTTTCTAGTATCAAAGACGGTCAGACTCGATTCATCCTAAAGTTCCTTCGAGAATACAGAATTAAAAGGAGACGTAATGTCCAAAGCAACTGCTTGTAGCCAAGTGTAGACATCAGTCAAAGTTCGCTGAACTGAGAGCAAGTCCCTCCCCTCCTGCTGATCAGAAGAGAGATACGCAGATCACACAGAATCTGTCTGGAACCATCCTGAATGACTAATGCTGAACTCTTTCCAGGAAGATGGAACCAGGCTCAGAAAAGAGACAAGTGACCCTTAGGTTAATAATGCTAGCTTCATAAAGAGAGGACCGAACATAGTAGCAGGAGAAATACGCTTTCTGCGTATAAAGCAGATTAGCTGGCTGGGCGCGGTGGTTCACGCCTGTAATCCCAGCACTTTGGGAGGGCGAGGTAGGCACATCACAAGGTCAGTATATCGAGACCATCCTGGCTAACATGGTGAAACCCCGTCTCTACTAAAAATACAAAAAATTAGCTGGGCATGGTGACGCGTGCCTGTAATCGCAGCTACTCAGGAGGCTGAGGCAGGAGAATTGCCTGAACCCAGGAGGCGGAGGTTGCGGTGAGCCGAGATCGCGCCATTGCACTCCAGCCTGGGTAACAAGACTGAAACTCCGTCTCAAATAAAAAAAGAAAAAGAAAGAAAGAAATGTAAAGGAGTCTACAGCCATACCACCCTCAACGTGTCTGATCTTGTCTGATCTCGGAAGCTAAGCAGGGTCAGGCCTGGTTAGTACTTGGATAGGAGATAAGAGCAGTAGTAGAAGGAATATGACTTATAATTAAATACCATGTGTTTAGATATGTAATTGCTTGTGCATAACATTTAAGAAGATACAATGTGATACTCAGATATTTGCATCTCTATATTAAATCACCTTGAATATAACAGCTACAAATGCAGAATGATACAGACATAATGGTGATTCAAATACCATGAACAGAATTATTGATGTGGTATGATTTTCCAAAATAATAAAAAACTTTTGGCAGATTTTCAAACAAAACAAGATATGATCATTTCATGATTTTCATGGCAGTTGCATTCCTCGAAAGTTCAGTGTATATTAAAACTATGCATAAAATGCCTTGTGTTTATATTTAAAATTAAATTATGGCGCGGTGGCTCACGCCTGTAATCCCAACACTTTTCGGGGCCGAGGTGAGTTGATTACCTGAGGTCAGGAGTTTGAGACCAGCCTGACCAACATGGTGAAAATTTGTCTCCTCTAAAAATACAAAAATAAGACGAGCTTGGTGGCGGGCTCCTGTAATCCCAGTTACTCGAGAGGCTGAGGCAGGAGAATCACTTGAACTCACTGAATGTGTCCCCAAAAATTCATGTTGAAACTCGATCTGCAGTGTGATAGTATCAGGAGGTGGAGGTTGCAGTGAGCCAAGATCATACCACTGCACTCCAGCCTGGGAGACAAGAGCAAAACTCCAACTCAAACAAAAAAGTTATATCCTAATTACAATAAGTTTTCAGCAAGTTATTCAAAGTGAAAGATGCAGAAATGTCACTCTTGTGTGGTAGTGTCCTAAACAATTCCTGAATGTTGAGCTATCCTGGGCCCTACCCATTTAAATGTGTAAAATCATCCTAATTATTGTGAAAGCCAAAAAACACCCCCTAGAGGGCAGTACCACCCACATCAAAAACCATCATTAGCGCTCTATTTATAGAAGAAAGAGAGGAGTTTGGTGAGGGAACACACGAGCTAGGAAACCTGAAAGAAAAGGTTATGTGAAGTGACTACAGTGGGAGCACTGAGGAGAAGGAGGTGAGAGGAGAGATTGGAGGAGTCCACATAGGGCCTTTCTTCTGAAGGCCAAGTTTGTAAGGCCTCTTTCCCATAGAATATACCTTAGATAATTATCCCAACCACAAGGCCCAGTAGTCTGTGACTCTCTATGGGAACACCTGCCCCACCAGTGAAAGAATAGCATATGCAAGCCCTTCCATCATATTCCCATAAATATCAGATCTGAGAAGACTGGTGATACAGGAAGGAAGGTAATTGGTGATGGCTTCCTGATTGGCTTTGAGGATCTACGTTTACTTTCTGGTTACCTGAAGCAGCAAAAAGATTCAGGGCCATCAAGGCCTGTACATTGGAACTACCTGGAGATCTTTTAAAAATTCCAAAGTCCAGGCCACACCCCAGAGCAATTAAACTGCAGTCACCCAGAGTAGGACCCAGGCATCCGTAGTTTTTGAAGTTTTCTAGGTTCTATGGTCTGAATGTGTCCCCCAAAATTCATGTTGAAACTCAATCTGCAATGTAATAGTATTAAGAGTCAGGGTGTTTAGGAGTGATTAAGTCATGAGAGGAGATCCCTTACGAATGGAGTTTGCAGGCTTATAAAAGGGCTAGAAGAAACCAGCAATCACTCCTATGTTTGCCCTTCCACCTTCTGCCATGAGAAGATGCTGCAAGAAAGTAGGTTCTCACCAGACACCAAATGCTCGTGTCTTGATCTTAGACTTCCCAGCCTCCAGAATTATGAGAAATAAATTTTTATTATCTGTAAAATTACCCAGTCTCAGGTATTTTGTTATAGCAACACAAATGAATGGAGACATCAGGCAATACTAATGTTCAGAAAAGTTTAGGAACCTCTGCTCGAGGTTCTCACTAATCAAAGTATGGGATTGTGGCTCATGACATCAACATCACTTTGTTAGAAATGTAGACTCTCAGGCTCTACCCCAGACCTACTGAATAAGAATCTTTTAACAATATTTCCCGATTATTCCCACTCACATTAAAGTTGGAGAAACACTGATCCCGACAAGTGGGTTGGAACCTGAGAATCTATGTTTCCGTACACTGGAGTCAGGGCCCAGTGATTTGTGTTTTAACAGCTCTCCAGCTGGGTTTGGTACATGCTTAAATTTAAGAACCCCTGATTAGGCAGGGTGCAGTGGCTCATGCCTATAATCCCAATACTTTGGGAGGCCAAGCAGGCAGATCACTTCAGTTCAAGAATTTGAGACCAGCCTGGGCAACATGGTGAAACCCTGTCCCCACAAAATATACAAAAAAAAAAAAAAAAAAAAAAATAGCTAGGCATGCTAGTGCACACCTGTAGTCCTTGCTACTTATGGAGCTGAGGTGAGAGGATTGCTTGAGCCCAGGAAGTCGACGTGGCAGTGAGCTGTGTTTGTGCCACTGCACTCCAACCTGGATGACAAAGCAAGACCCTGTCTCAAAAAAAAAAAAAAAAGCTCTGATTAAAACTAAGATTGTTGCTCATTCCCCTGGAAAATTTCTGATTTAGTAAGTCTAGGAAGGAAACTGAGAATTTGCATTTCCAGTAATTTCTCAGGTAATCGTGACTTTTATCTCTGATCTGAGGTATACATTTTTAAAACTATTCATCTAGGATGATTACCTAAACAGGAGAGACAGTTACTACCTACCACATGGCTGTTTAATAAATAATGCACCTGTCACACTTGAATTGCATATATAAATTAAATATTTGGCCCAACTCCCAAATAGTCTGTTCTAATCATATGACCACTGAATGATCCCTGAAGGACATTTTCTTTCTTTCTTTTTTTTTTTTTTTAAAGATGGGGTTTCACCATGATGGCCAGGCTGGTCTTGAACTCCTGACCTCAGGTGATCCACCCACCTCAGCCTCCCAAAGTGCTAGGATTACAGGCACGAGCCACTGTGCCTGGCCAGACATTTTCAGCTGTGTTTTGGGGAGCCAGATAAACTATCTCTGACTTGCAACACAGAAAATCTTTCAACTGGCAAGATGTTCACAATGTTCAAATTCAGCTCTTCATGCCCATAGGAAGTGCTAGTCATATGGCCAATATTTGCTTCTTTGAGTCATGCTTTCCTAAGTTAGCCATTCCCTTGAGTTGCAGGAATCTTTCTTCAGACTACTATCATCAGAATAAATCAGGAGTTTTGCCAATCAAATAACTATACCAGGGCTGGGAACTTGTGCCATTTCCCACTGGAATGAATTCACTTAACTCTCACAGAACTGTCTTACTTTCCTTATTTACGAGTTCTTAAAGGACCATTCACTTTCTTCTGCATATACAGTCTATACCACCTGTTGTTGATCAGTAGCATTGAGCTGCAATGGCCAACTGATGAGTGTAGTTTCCAGACTCATTTGTCTCTGGGACAAAGGAGTGCCACCCCCTCAGTCTTCCCTTTTAGGAAGGGTCCTACCACCTGTTAAAACTGTTCATTTCTGGTCAGTTTTCTTACACATTCATTGTCCTCCTCCTCCACTTTGACTCAACAATATCTGCTGATCCCCTGTCAAAGAATAGTGCTAGCACCTGGGTAAAATGTATACAACATGCCTTCTTCTCAAGACTTCATCATCTTCTAGAGACAGACATATGTAGAAGTCACAAAAATCCAAGGCAGATAATGAGAATGGATATTGGACTAAGGAACAAGGTTATATTGGTGAGGGTGAGGATCTTGAGCAAATTCCTGGACTTTGAACTGGTAAGGTCAGGCCTCTGATAAAAAGCTGAGAGGGGAGGGACCAGTGAGAAGTGTAAAGGCCATTGTTTTTACCTGACTTTTTTCTTCTTTGTGAATACTTACCTTTAGATTCACAGTATGTGTTTGTTTGACCTAACCACCACAACTTAAAGCATCACACAAGCTGTGATATGGGACAAGCACACACTTATTAGATAACCACTTGTCACCTCAGACAAGCCCTTCTGGGCCATCTCAAAGCAGATTACAAAAACCTCAGTGTCTTCTGACTCTTCTAAATCAAAACAACCCTGCATTTGGCCTCTGGTCTGTTGACATTTGCCAATATCTTTCTTCATCTTTCTTCAAGGACATTCCTCACTGACTAGTTTCCCTAATCAGGTATGGTAGATTAAAATAGGCCACAAATTCTTTGCTTCCCCTGCCATTGAGAGGCAGATTCTAATTCCTTAGTTCTTGAAACTAGGCTGGCCGGGTGGCTTGCTTGACCAATATAATGGCAGAAGTTGCATTCTGGGACTTCTGAGGCTATATCAAAGGAAACTTGCACTTCCTCCAGGATTCTGGAACACTCCCTTGGGAAGCCCTGAGCTGCCGAGTGAGTTCAACTACCCTAATACTGCCACTTTAAAGAGGCCACATGTAGGTGTCTCAATTAACAGTCTCAACTAAGCTCAGCCTTCTAGCCATCTCCACCAGGGCACCACAGATGTGAAAAAAGTTGTCTTGAGCCCTTCAGATCAGCTCATCTACCAATTGTCTATCATCAAGTAACTTCCGCTAATGACATATGAAACAGAAGAATCATCTAGTGGAATCCTCCCTAAATTCAGTGAAATCAATGACACATAAAATTGTAAGATATGAGTAAATGGTTGTTGTTTTAAGTCACAACGTTTTGGGCAGCAATAGATAACTGGTACATTAAGCCTGCAAAATTTAAGATAGTTTACATTAGGGTACTCTTCTGTAATCATCCCACTTTTTTTTTTTTTTGAGATGGGGTCTAGCTCTGTCACCCAGGCTGGAGTGTAGTGGCAGGATCTCCACTCATTGCAACCTCCGCCTCCTTGGTTCAAGTTATTCTCCTGCCTCAGCCTTCTGAGTAGCTGGGACTACAGGCACATGCCACCAAACCTGGCTAATTTTTATATTTTTAGTAGAGACGGGGTTTTGCCATGTTGGCCAGGCTGGTCTGGAACTCCTGATCTCAGGTGATTTGCCTACCTCTGCCTCCCAAAGCGCTGGGATTACAGGCGTGAGCCACTGCACCTGGCCCTCGCTGCTCTTTAAACTTTTTAATTGCCTAATTCTTAAAACAACATTGATACAAGACTTTTTTTTTTTTTGGAGACAGAGTCTCACTCTGTTGGTCAGGCTGGAGTGCAGTGGTACAATCTCGGCTTACTGTAACCTGTGCCTCCCGGGTTCAAGCGATTCTCATGCCTCAGCCTCCCAAGTAGCTGGGACACCAGAATCTAGGCTTGGCTTACCATTACCCTTGGAAGATTATCAATTTGTACTTTAACTGTCCAACTGTACAATGAGTCACATGAATCTAGGCCATCAGTATACCTAAGGAAATTATATAAAATTACCCTTTTCAGCTGGGCGCAGTGGCTCATGCCTGTAATTCCAGCTCCTTGGGAGGCACAGGCAGGCAGATCACTTGAGGCCAGGAGTTTGCAAGCAGCCTGGGTAACGTGGCAAAACTCCATCTCTACCAAAAGATATAAAAATTAGCTGGGCATGGTGGGGCACACCTGTAGTCTCAGCTACTCAAGAGGCTGAGGTGGGAGGATCACTTGAGCCCAGAAGGCAGAGGTTGCAGTGAGCTGAGGTCATGCCACTGCACTCTAGCTTGGGTGAGCCCAGCTGCATAAAAATTTAATATCGGCTGGATGTGGTGGCTCACACCTGTAATCCAAGCACTTTGGAGGCCAAGGCAGGTGGATCACCTGAGGTTGGGAGTTCAAGAACAGCCTGACCAACATGGTGAAACCCCGTCTTAAAGAAAAAAAGAAAAAAGGAAAAAAAAATTGTATCAACTTCCATGCCCTCTTGGGCCTCTTGTTAGAGCATTTGCACTAAATAACTTCTGCTGTCTAAAATTCAGTCAATAGGTAACTTCAGCACTTGCTTTTTGCATATTAGCAGACACATGTTTGAATAGACTAAGAAGGCCGGGCTCATGCCTGTAATCCCAGCACTTCGGGGAGCCAAGGTAGGTCAATCAGTTGACCTCAGGAGTTTGAGACCAACCTAGGCAATATGGCAAAAACCCATCTCTACAAAAAAAAGAAATACAAAAATTAGTAGGGCATGTTGGCTAAAATAGTGTGTCAGCAGTCTACAAGTTTTGGAAGATAGGGACTGCCTGAGGAGGACAGAGAATAATCACATTAAAACAATTCATGCCAAAAGAATAATCACATTAAACAAAAACAGGACACTTGATCTCAAAAAGGATTTTAGTTCTGCTTTTGGATGGGGTGAAGCAGGGGTGATTGGAAATAAAATTTGGATTTCAAAATATTGAACCTGGAGCCAGGTGTGGTGGCTCACGCCTGTAATCCCAGCTCTTTGGGAGGCTGAGGCAGGTGGATCACCTGAGGTCAGGAGTTTGAGACCAGCCTGGCCAACATGGTGAAACCCTGTCTGTACTAAAAATACAAAATTAGCCAGGTGTGGGGGCACATGTCTGTAATGCCAGCTACTTGGGAGGCTGAGATAGGAGAATCGCTTGAACATGGGAGGCAGAGGTTGCAATGAGCCAAGATTGTGCCACTGCACGCCAGCCTGGGCAACAAGAGTGAAACTCCATGTCAAAAAAAAAAAAAAAATGAACTCAGAACACTTTAATGCCTTGTAGGAAGAATGAAAATAATATAGGCATTGAGATAATCAGGGAAAAACTGGAATACTTGGCCACAATCCAAGATATGGGTGAAGATAGTATATTACATATATATACGCACACACACAAATATATATAAAATTTTTTTGAGATATATTTTGAGATATATAATATATATATTTGATATCACATATATATTTTATATAAGATCGTATTATATTATATATAAAATTATATAAATATATATTATATTTTTATAATATATATTTGAGAAATTTGAGAAATTTGAGAAATTCCATCTCAAGATATGCATATATATTATATATATGTATATACATATGTGTACATATGTATATATATGTGTGTATATATATGCATATCTTGAGATGGAATTTCACTTTTGTTGCCCAGGCTAGAGAGCAGTGGCGTGATCTCAGCTCACTGCAACCTCCGCCTCCCAGGTTCAAGCAATTCTCCTGCCTCAGCCTCCCGAATAGCTGGGATTACAGGATGCTACCATGCCTGGCTAATTTTTTGTCTTTTTAATAGAGACGAGGTTTCACCATATTGTCGAGGCTGGTCTCGAACTCCTGACCTCAGGTGATCTGCCCGCCTCTGACTCCCAAAGTGCTGGGACTACAGGCGTGAGCCACCACGCCTGGCTAGATAGTATATTATGTATTAAAACATGATTGTTTAAACATGCACTCTGCAGTGCAACAGATTTGTGATTATTTTTTATTTTTTTTTTTTATTTTTTGAGACAAGGGTCTCAAAACATGTGCCACCACACCTGGTCCAATGGATCTGTATTTATATTCTCCTCTGCTACTGACCAGCAGGGTGACCTATGCTGTAGAAGAAAATAAGGTTTGTAATCTCATCAGTGCTGAATGGGGCCAGAGAGTTGTCCTTGAGTCTGCAGTAAGATCAGATGATGATAATGTAGCAAAGGGGCCAGGCTAGGTTCTCCATTTGAAAAGTCTCACCTCAGTCTCATTCTTGTAACAATCCCCGGCTCAACACATCCTAATAAGTGAGAAAAACTGTCAGAAGGAAGAACCCACTACCCCTTGCTCTGGTTGAGCTTCTTTGAAATTCAAAGCTATTTGCATCACAGAAATTGGATGTTAGATGTCTCAAGACCATGTCTCTAAATCTCCAGTGGCACTTATACCTGCTCATTGCTCCCACTTGTAGAGTCCATGTATGAGTTTCATGGATAAAGCTTGCCAGTCAAGTGGAGATGGAGTTATATTAGAGAGGGGGCATAATAAAGTCCTTCTACTAGTTTAAATACATGCTCAACATTTACAAATTATTGTGTGAGTTTGGGCAAATTAACTCCTCTAATCTTCCAGTTTTCTCATCTATAAAGTGGGAATAATAATAGCATCCACTTTTTAATGGCTGTATTATCATTCAAATTAGATAATATACATAAAGCGCTTAGCATATCATCTGGCATATAGCTAGCACAAACAATGATAGCTATAATCTAAAACAATCTAGGTTGGGCGAAGTGGCTCACGCCTGTAATCCTAGCACTTTGGGAGGCTGAGACAGGTGGATACCTGAGGTCAGGAGTTCAAGACCAGCTTGAACAACATGTTGAAATCACGTCTCTACTAAAAATATAAAAATTAGCCAGGTGTAGTGGTGGACTCCTGTAATCCCAGCTACTCTGGAGGCTGAGGCAGGAGAATCACTAGAACCCAGGAGGCAGAGATTGCAGTGAGCCAAGATCACACCATTGTGCTCCAGCCTGGGCAACAGAGTAAGACTCTGTCTCAAAAACAAATAAATAAATAAAACAAGCAGTTCTTACTGTCTGTAATGAAACAGTTGGCTTTCATTAGTGACAGTTTGCTTGAAAAGTGTGTATTGGGGCTCAGATTGTCTACCTGGTAATGAGTCAAACTGATACACAGTTGTCTAACTCAGTTGGAATCCAGATGAATCTGCTTCCCTGTCTCAGGAGTACATCAGGCTGGAGTAGCTTGCAACCTTCTGTACAGTACTCATGGTCTCAGGAGCTTGTCACTACAGTACACTGGACTCCTTGTTTGGCACCATTTAGCTCTCTGATCTAACACGATATGTCCCAGGAACTTGATTTATAGATTACCAAGCCACACTTTTCCAAATGTGCCTAGAGGTCCTTAGGACTACCCCAAGCTCTGGGCCTCATGAGCTATAATAACACTGTGGTGTTTACAATACCATTATGGTGCTTATACGGGTTAAGACATTGGAATGCAAACTGGTTGAAGGACTTACTCACGATTACCAAAGCAACAATTGAATTGAAACTTGAATCCAAGTTACTGATTCTAGCTCAGTACACTTCCAAGGCTATATTTTTTTGTCATTTTTCTAATATTATATTTGTCTGTTCTTACATTGCTATAAAGAAATACCTGAGACTGGGTAATTTATAAAGAAAAGAGGTTTAATTGGCTCATGGTTCTGCAGCCTGTACAGGAAGCATGGCAGAATCTGCTTCAAGAGAGGCCCAGGAAGTTTCCAATTATGGAAGAAGGGAAAGAAGGAGTGAGGTGTCTTATATGGCAGGAGCAGGAGCAAGAAAGAGAGTGAGGGAAGGGGTACTACACACTTCTAACCAACAAGATCTCACGAAAACTCACTATCAGAAGATATGAAATGGTGCTAAATCCTTTATGAGAAACCACTCCCATGAGCCATCACCTCCCACCAGGTCCCACCTCCGACACTGGGGATTAAAATTTGACATGAGATATGTGCAGGGACACAGATCTAAAACATATCAAATAGGAAATACAGATTATTATATTCTGAACCAGTTATAGTAATAATACCATAATCATTTCTCTCTCAGAGAATAAGACTATAATCTTACCACTAACGATATATATGTATGTTTATACCTACACATAAGTATCTATCTATCTATAATTTTTTTGGTAGGTGTTTTACCAAGAGCTGTGACAAATTCACATTTTTTCACTTAGGGCCCCTTGATCTCAAGGGCTAGACAGGATTTAGAATGTAGTGTGTGATCCTGAAAGAGTAATTATGACTGTTCTGTCTATAGACCTAACCTGTGATGTTTGGCTTAGCCTGCCTGTTGGTCCTTGTGTACGTGAGACTACTTTAATGAAAAAAAAAAGAAGAAGAAGAAAGAGAGAGAGACTACTTTCATGAAAAGCCTTCCTCTTCATTATTTAGACTGTGTACCACATACCTTTATTTCCTAAAGCCGTGTAACAAAATGTTTGAATCACATGATCTCTGGAACCTCTCCATTCTATAATTCTATTAATCTTTCTATGCAATTTTTTCTTTTATTCATAGGATTCTCACTATGTTGTCCAGGCTGGGCTCAAACTCCTGGGCTCAAGTGATCCTCCCACCTCAGCCTTCCAAGTAGCTGGAATTATGGGCATGTAGCACAGTGCCTGGCAGTGTTTCATTCTTTTGATTGGACATTGTTGCTGCTACAACCCAGAGTATCTGTCTGGGTAAATAATGATTCTTGGTTTCGCAGCTAGTGAAACCAAGAATTTCATATAACTTTTGCCCTTCTATTTTTTTTTTTTTTTTAAGACAGGGTTTCACCATGTTGGTCAGGCTGGTCTTGAACTCCCAACCTCAGGTGATCCGCCCGCCTTGGCCTCCAAAGTGCTTGGATTACAGGCGTGAGCCACCATGCCCGGTCTTTGCCCTTCTATTTTTTTTTAGAAACCTTCCTTGCTATCAGTTTTTCATATATTATTATTATTATTATTATTAATTTGAGACAGTCTCACTCTGTCACCCAGGCTGGAGTGCAGTGGTGCAATCTCAGCTCATTGCAACCTCCATCTCCTGGGTTCAAGCAATTCTCATGCCTCAGCCTCCCAAGTAGCTGGGATTACAGGTATGTGTCACTACCCACAGCTAAAAATTTTCCATATATATTATATTCAACATAGAAAAGATTGGGAGAAGAGACTAAGTCAGTTTTTACTTCAGTAGTCCAGTATTACATGATGAGTCGAGTGAAGAAAAAAAGATAAAGGAGAATAAGCTCAAGATAATTCCAAAGCTTCAGGTCCAGGAAACAGGGAAATGATAGTGCCAATAAAGCACGATGAATCTGAACTTAGGATGGTGGTACATCTAAATGGAGGGACTGAAAAAAATCAGACTGGAACCCAAGTGAATCATCAAGGTTGGAGACAGAGGAGAGGTGAGCTTCCTGACAGGGAGCATAAAGCAAAGGAACAGAAGAACATAAGCAACCCAGCACTAGGCACAGGAGACAAGAGATACAGAGTCCCACACACTTACTTGTACTAAATAAACAACCTGCATGTCCAGTCCTACTTAGTGCCTGAGTCAATCTTGGAAAGATAAGAGAGGTAACAGAAATTTCACCCTCACCAAAAAAGGGGGTTAAGGGAAGAGTGTAGGGGAGCTGTTAGAGAGCATCTAGAACACCTTGGCTTATTATCTGATTCATCAAAGGTAAGAATCCCGGGCCTCTACACAGTCATCAAACTAGCCTTGCCACGTGCCCAGTCTGCATGCATGGTTTCTGTCCCGATTCCTACTTCTCACTTCACTTCCCTTCTGGGGTTGAAATGCTACCCTGATATTACCCTATTCTTAGTCCACCTGGCTGAAGCCCAAGCCTGTTACCTTGCCTACATTCAGTCCCTTCTCACTGATGAATGGACTACTGACTAGGGTCCTCCTTCAAGTCAGAGATCTCCTCTCTCCTTACTCAGGATACTCAGTTTTAAAGACAAATAATGAAAGTCAGAGGTTTCTGCAATGAACCACCCTCATCCACATACCTGTGGATCCTTGGCTCTCAGCTCCGCTTGGGACGAAGCCACACCCCCTTGGACACTTTGATCTGGCTTACGAGAAATAAGAGATGGTCCATCCAGGAGAGTGCGCTATGTCTAAAGCCAGGAGAAGAGAAACTTTAAGGGTAAGAGCCAGTTTTCAAGCCAGTCAGTTCCTGCAGAAAGATGAAAGAGAATGAAGATGGCCACAGATTGTTAGATTTGGTAAGAAATAGGTCACAGTGACAGTGGAGGGAGATGATTTCAATCATGTGGTAGAGATAGAAGGCAGATTACAGGGAATTTTATTTTGAATGCTTCTTATAGTAGAGAAACTCAGATAAGAAAGATTCAATCACTGTGAAACCTTTATTTAAGCCTGTCTTTAGGTACAAATCACAAAAAATGTTCATAGACGTTCATCCAATTATTATAGCTTCTCATCTCCTTCAATTTCCTTCTTCCCTTTCTTCCTTCTTCCTTTTCTTTACTCTTATACGTCCTACTTACCCCTTCTCATTTGCAACTACATTCCTAGTCTAGCTTAAATAGAGACACAGAAAAATCCTTAATAAAATAACAAAATCTAATAATAAATAAATAAAATGCATGTCAAGTACTTCTGGGGCCAGAATGAAGAAGGGTGCAAGGGAGGCTCCATCATCACTCTTAGAAACATGAAAATCTTAATAAACAATGGTAATAGAAAATCAACCTACACAAAAAAACCTGACGCTTTTTTGCTCTCAGCTGTCCAGACTGCAGAAATGAAAATAGCAGACAAGAAGGATACAGGTGAGTGGCAGAGGGCGGGAATACAAAATCATTAAGTGAAAGCCATTATCCTCAGGAAGGCTCCAGAGAAGAGGCTAGGTGGCAAGAGCAGCAGAATTATCTGAAGAGCCTCTGGAATACCAACTTCCCCTTTGCTATGGAGAAACAGGGTACGGCATGCCTTACTTCTTTGTGTTTCGAATGCATTCCCCCTTCTCGAATGGGCAAGACTCCAGGCAGCCTTTAAGATCCAGTTCAAAATATGCCCATCGGATGACACTTTCCCTAACAGAAGCCTTTCTGGGCAGAGTTCCCTGCTCCATCCTCTGGGCTCTCACAAGACTTGTCCATACGTCTAAATCCACTCAAAACTTGTATTTGTTTACATCTATCTGCTGGTCAGGGGCTCTGTGACCTCTGTATCCTTGGTGCCTCCTACAGTGCCTGCCACAAAGTAGGTGATTAATAACTGTGTGAGGGAGAAAGAAGAGAAAGAAAGAAAAAAAAAAAAAGAGGGGCAGTGGGGAGAGCAAGATGGAGGAAGAGAGAAAGAGGATGCATCTGACCACCTTCCCTGGCCAAGAAAAAGGGAAATGAATTTAAAAATAACTCTGGGGGAAAGGGACTGAAAGGGGGAAATGACTTTCCTGAGTCTTGTCTGCTTCTCACTCTTCTCTCTGCCACATTCTCTCACCACTTGAGACCTCACACAACAACGGTCTCGTTTTCACTCCTGATTCCTCAAATTGCCCAAAGGGAAAGAAAGAAGCCAGACCGCGTTCTGACTTCTTCCATCCCATCTCCTCAAATCTCAGATCATCTGTTTTCTGCTGTAGGCCTCTCCCTCCTTGTCCTCTGCCCCCCTCATCTTCTCCACACACCACTCCTGTCCCACGGTCCTGGAGGACCCATCAGGCCTCTCAGCCTGCTGTGCGTTCCATGTCCAAGTGGGAGCTTCTGCCTCAGAAGGAAACCAAGAGGCTCTCAGGGGCGGCCTGTGGTGTCTCAGCTAGGAAACACTAGACCAGGCCTACAAAATTACCTGAGAAAGAATACTGTTAAGAAGGGTTAGGCATCCCAGGGATGGGAGAGGAGAAAGAAGCAAGTTCTGGGGAAAAAAGTGCTGAATGATTTACAGTCCTTCCTCCCACACTCCTCAAACTCTTTCATGGATGGCCATTCCACATTTTTCCCTTGATCCATGGGTCAGAACCATTTACCCAACTGTCCTCTCATGATCTCTACACTTTGGCTACTGAAGCTTCCTAACTCTCTTTCCAACCAGATGCACTTTCCCTCCCAAGAATCCCTCAGCCTTGTGGAGTTGCTCCTGGCTCTCCTTTCCTTACCTGGATATTCAGCTGCCTTCCCTTCCCCATTACGCTTTCCCCAGGAGTTCTGGAACCACCATTTCCTCAATGGAGATCAAACGTACAAAAGCAGTTTACAATGCACAGCATGAGAATAAACTACCGCCAAGAATAAAACGTTCTCTTTCTCTCCCATAATCTCTGTCCTTCTCCCAGACGATTTCTTATGCCTTCCTCCCCCATACATTGTTGCTCCCTCTTCATCCGGCAGGCTTGGTTTGGTGCGGGGTGGGAACCAAAGCTGTGTGCTGCACAGTGGGCAGTGTCAGGATGCAGGCAGGCATCTCAGCCCGGGGCCTTGGCAGAGTTCCCAGGCAAAGCCATCGGCCCAGGCCAGGACAGTAGGCATGGATAAGGTGGGAGAGGGCATAAGTACGGTGACTGTAGCCCCCCAGCACCAGCAGCTCCCCCTGCAGCACAGCACCTGCAGCCCCCACATGGGGGGAAGGTAGAGGTGCCAGGTGAGTCCAGCTATCAGTCCTTAGTT
Organism: Aotus nancymaae; assembly: GCF_030222135.1. NCBI lineage: Eukaryota > Metazoa > Chordata > Mammalia > Primates > Aotidae > Aotus > Aotus nancymaae. The sequence goes on along the minus strand of NW_026988422.1, from coordinate 32,748,991 downwards.
CATAGGCCTCAAAACTCAGCAGGTCCCCAGTCTCACCCAGCCCACCTGCCACATACAACCGTCCACCCAGTGCAGCCATGACATGGCCAGCCCGAGGTACCCCCATGGGGCTCAGAAATGTCCCTGGCTTCTCAAGTTTGGGGTCATAGTGCAGCAGTGAGGCCAGGTATTGGCCAGTCCCACCACAGCCACCGCTCACATACAATCGGCCCTCCAAAATGGCAGCTGCGTGGGCAAAACATGGTGCTGGAAGTGCAGGTGCTGGCCTAAGGGAAAACAGGACAAGATAAAGCAACTAGCATCTTCAACTCTCCTTCTATTCCGAGTCTCCTAATCTCTCCCTTGCCTGCTCACCTCCAGACATCGAGCTCAGGGTTGTAGGTCTCCACAGAGTCCAGGGCAACACCATTTTGTCTTCCACCTAGGGCGTAAAGTTGTCCATCCAGTGCCACCAAGGGGAAAAAGCTTCGAGCCTGGGACAAAGGAGCCATCTCCTCCCAGTCCTCTTGATTGGGCTCCCACCTGGACATAGGCAAGAAGAGTGACTCTGTGTGGTTGGCTAGGCCAGTAATTTCTCTCCCTGCCCACCTTGGGGCCTACTACATCCTGCCCATACTTAGAAGCTCGTACCTGAGAGTTGAAGCCAGGGTGTTGGAGTGACTATAGAAATCTTGTCCCCCACACACATAGAGTTCACTTCCTGCCAGGCTCGCAGCCCCATGCCGGAAGCGTCCTGGGGCAGGCAGGGCAGGCAGCTGCCCCCACTCCACAGTTCGTACAAGTCCGATGCCACAGCGGAAGGCTCGGGCCCACCACACTGCTTGGGATGGTTGTCTTAGGGCCATGTCTGGTCTGAGCCCATCCCCGCCAATCACTACGAGTGCCCGGTCAGGCTCCCTCCGTCTCTCTTGGCCTGGAACATCAGCCTCTACCATCAGCTGGTGCAACAGATCTGGGGTCAGGGGTGGAGGTAGCCCGGCTGCCCGCACCCTCCGTAGCTCCCTGGTGGACATGCGGCCAAAGCGGACGCATTGCAGCAGGGCCTTGGCCTCTGACTCCTGGGTCTCGGGGTTGGCAGCTAGCCAACACCGTGCAGCCACAAAGGCCTCGAACTCCTCCTGCACGTGGAGCTCATCACTATCCAGGAGCTCAGCCAAGCAGGTAGCTGGTAAAGAAGGGAAAGCACGGCACAAGGCTACAGCAGGCAGGTGGGTGAGGAGGTAGTGACGGGCTTTGCTCCAGAGCCTCTCCAACCCAGGGGCTTCCGCCATGGGGAACAGGGCCAGGCAACGGGCGGGGCTGAGGCCCTGTGCCAAGCCTTTCTGACACAAATCCAGGCAGGAAGAGCTCTGGTACTGCAGAGCAGCCTGAGCAGCTCTCAGTAGTCCTGGCCACCTTGCCCGCACAACTCCAGAGTAAGCAAAAGAGACGAGGAGTCGCAGGTCCCGGGTGGAGATGGTCCGCAGAGACACCTCTGTGCCCTTGGATTCCCTCATCCCGCTCAGGAGCATGGCCCCAAAGAACTCACTGCCGCAGGCCAGGGCTGCTCGGTGCACTGTAGGAGGGCAGAAGAGATAGAGGAGGACTCAAAGTGTTGCAAGACCTATAGGCACTACCCCAACTTGGCACCTCCAGCTATGGCCCTTCAAATCACCCACTGCTACAGGCCAAACTGTGGTGTGCATCAGAATACCATGGATAGTTGTTAAAATGTGGGTTTCAGCGCCCCACTCCCAGAGATTCTGATTCTACAGTTCTGGATGGAGACTCCAGAAATTTGTATTTTAACACTTCTCATGTTAGTGGCCTGAAGACACTTTGATAAATATTGCTTTAGTCCTTTTGGTCAGGTCAGTTAGAAAAAAAAATCTGAATGGATCAAGTTGAGAAGCATTTGCTAAGAGGGGCAAAAAATAAATGGAAAAGACCAACATGCAACTTATATAGGTCTCTCTATGTTGTGCACAAAATAAAATTCTTTACAATTTCAAGAACCAAAACTGACAACTATTCTGTTACATTGTGCTGGGAAAGTGGCACCACTTGGGAATGGCTGTAATCCAACTTCATCTGATTACTGTCTCTTCTTGCCTAAGATTTAGTCTTTAATGTTTTCCATTTGTCTCAGCTTTTCTCTGCATAACCCTCTCCTGATCTTGGTATAATTTATAGAATCATGAGATCTGAAACTTGAGACCTTCAAAATAACCTAATTCAATTATTCCCTTTAAAATAAGGGAACTGGCTTGGCGACGTGGCTTATGCCTATAATCCCAGCACTTTGGGAGGCTGAGGTAGGTGGATCACTTGAGGTCAGGAGTTCAAGGCCAGCCTGGCCAACATGGTGAAACTCTGTCTCTACTAAAAACATACAAAAATTAGCTGGACATAGTGGCAGTCACCTGTAATCCCAGCTACTTGGAGGCAGAGGCAGAAGAATCACTTAAACCTGGGAGGCGAAGGTTGCAGTGAGCTAAGAATGCGCCACTGCACTCCAGCCTGGATGACAGAACAAGACTCCACCTCTAAATAAATCAATCAAATAAGGAAACTGAGTTGAGTCCTAGAGAAAGAATGTGATTTATTTTCCATTTCCATCTGGGCAGATCATCTCCATCCACTGTCACTGATGTCAGGCTTCAGTAAGCATGCTTGTGTACCAATGCCTTGGTTATGACAATGAAACTGTCCTATTAACATGTACTGTTACACAATTAAACCTCATACTCCACATCACCTATGGATTATTCTGGCCAAAATATTTAACTTGAATCTATTCAACTCTTTAGATCTAAAGTCAAGTTTATAGGAAGTTGAAAGGCTAAAGGAACAAGTTAGACAAAACCACAAGGGGAAGAAAAATATACAAATCTAGAAAATGGAGCATTTTATAGGATAACCTTCTTTTTTATATAGATAGGGTCTCACTCTGTTGCCCAGCCTGGAGTGCTGTGGTGCAGTTTTGGCTTACAGCAACCTCCGCCCCCCGGGTTCAAGCGATTCTCGTGCCTCAGCCTCCAGAGTAGCTGGACTACAGGCGCACACTACCATGCCTGGCTAATTTTTGTATTTTTAGTAGAGACAGGGTTTCACCATGTTGGCCAGGCTGACCTTGAACTGATCTGCCTGCCTCGGCCTCCCAAAGTGTTGGGATTACAGGCGTGAGCCACCACACCAGGCCCAGGATAACCAATCTTATACGTTATTGTTTTTACCAATCAATATATCACGTAATAAAAAAGGGGAAGGAGGACTGTACTAGATTAAAGGAAGCTTAAGAGACATACAACTGAGAATAGCATAGTCCTTGATTAATTCCTGGGTTGAACAAACTCATTCTAAAAAATGTTTTTTGGACAATTGGGAAAATATAAATGTGGACTAGGTGATATTAAGAAATTACTGTCCAGGCGTGGTGGCTCATGCCGGTAAACCCAGCACTTTGGGAGGCTAAGGCAGGTGGATCACCTGGGGTCAGAAGTTTGAGAGCAGCCAAGCCAACATGATAAGATCCCATCTCTACTAAAAATATGAAAATCAGCTGGATGTGGTGGTTCGTGCCTGTAATCCCAGCTACTCAGGAGGCTGAGGCAGGAGAGTCGCTTGAACCTAGGAGGTGGAGGTTGCAGTGAGTTGAGATCATGCCATTGTACTCCAGCCTGGGCAACAGAGCAAGATTCTGTCTCAAAAAAAAAAATAATAAAATAAATAAATAAATAAATTACTACTAATCTTGTGCATGATAAAGGTATTATGGTTATGATAAAATGTCCTCTTTGCTTTTTTTCCTTTCATACCTAGTCCCGCAGAATTGTCCTCTTTTAAAGAGATGCATACTCAAATACTTATGTGTAAAATTTCATAAATTTCCTTTAAACTTCAGCAAAAAATAAAATAAACAGATGAAATAAATAAACAGTTGTTACGTCTGGGCAATGGGTGTTTTGAGTGTTTATCTTATTCTTTGCTTTGGAAATTGCTTTATAATAAAAAGGTGGGTAGGAATGCTGCTAGAAGTCCTTTTAGGTAGGTCACAGAGGCCCAAGCTGTTTAAGAACTCCATGCTGCCTTGACCAACTGTGGCATGTGTGCCTTTCCCGAAGGGCAGGTGTTGTTCATATGACTTTCCATTGTCTTTTAAGCAGTAGGTAGTGGACTGGTACTTCCCAAGTAGTAAGCATCAATGACAGATTTCAAATATATATTGTCTGAGAACATCTACATTCCTCAAAACAAGCTAAGCCATCTCAGCTTCCATATCACCAATCAACCTGTAGTTCAGAGCCAACCCTGAAAGTGCTCACAATCACTTGTATTCACCTCTTACTCACTACTATTCCCTAGGATTTTAAGTGACAGGTTCCCAACCATTAAGTCGGAATGTTTCCTAGGGAAATAAAAGCAGTGATACAAGTATGCTTAAGTTCAAAAGCCTAGTGAGAATTTTATAATCACGAACATTTAAATCACCCCTCCATCTAGTGCTATCAGAAATGAAAATAAAGACTTTTGGAGTAGTTTTCCTTCTAGGAGTCCCAGAAGCACTTTAGATCCCAGTCACTCCTCTAAAGTAGCTATGTTACTCTGGACAAGTCTTGGATTCTGATTTCTTTTTTTTTTTTTTTTTTTGAGATGGAGTCTCGCACTGTCACCCAGGCTGTAGTGCAGTGGCATGATCTCAGCTACAATCTCCGCCTCCTGGGTTCAAACAATTCTCCTGCCTCAGCCTCCCGAGTAGCTGGGACTATAGGCGTGCGTCACCACACCCGGCTAATTTTTATATATTTTTAGTAGAGACAGGGTTTCACCATGTTGGCCAGGATGGTCTCGATCTCCTGACCTCATGATCTGCCCGCCTTGGCCTCCCAAAGTGCTGGGACTACAGGAATGAGCCACTGTGCCGGCCCGGATTCTGATTTCTTCATCAGTGAAGTGTAAGAGCTGAACTAGATAATCTCTAAACTAATCCTTTGTAACTTTAAACTTTCATGTGTCCACATTCCAACTTCATTTTCCAGGTCCTATGGTGTCTCGGAATAATGGCATAGGAGCATTGCATGGCCTAGTGGAAGCAGACTGGACTAGTAATGTGGACTTGTATCCTGGTTGTCGCAAGTCAACATCTCTGAATTTAATGTTCCTTATTTGCACCTATAGATCATGATATTGACCTCACTAGCTTTCAGTGAAAATTAAAAGAGATGTCATGTGTAAAAGTTTCAGGCACCCATTGCCTCATTAAATGTTAGTAGACTCTGAATAACACTCAACTTATGCAACCCTACTTAGCTTTCCTGGTGATGAGCAGGGTTAACTTCAAAGTGCCATGGCCAGACCAGGCATGGTGGCTTATGCCTGTAATCCCAGCACTTTGGGAGGCCGAGACAGGTGGATCACTTGAGGTCAGGAGTTCTAGATCAGTCTGGTCAACCTGGTAAAACCCCATCTCTACTAAAATATACCAAAAAAATTAGCCAGGTGTGGTGGCAGGCGCCTGTAATCCCAGCTACTCATGAGGCTGAAGCAGGAGAATCACTTGAACCCAGGAGGTGAAGGTTGCAGTGAGCTAAGATCATGCCACTGCACTCCAGCCTGGGTGACATAGTGAGACCCTGTCTCAGAGGGGGAAAGAAAAAAAAATATATATATATTAAGTGCCCTGACCTGGTAACCTCAAACAGTACCAGAACTTGCTCATTAGTTGCAGGGCCCGTGAGTCAGCCATGGTGTCAAGCACACCAAGGTGAAAGGGCACATTGAGTTTTCCACCATGTTCCCCTGGCTTTCCTGTGTCCCGAATGGAAGATGCCAAGAAGGGCCTTTGGTTAATTTCTGTTTGAGTCAATCCACTTTCTGCTTGTTCTACTGCCATGGATTGTACCCTTAGCTCTAGCCAGCTGGCTGGAAATTCCTTGCTACTGGACACAGGAAAAGCCAGACAGAGGGTCAGTTTAAATCTGTCAGCTGGCCTAGAAAACAACTCAACTGCGCATGCTCAGCTCTCAGTGAGGCAGGAGAGTCACCAAAGGCCATCCCAGGGAAATTCTGATAGCAGCAGGGATCGAAACCATCATGGTGGGGATCAAACCACCTGTGGCCTGCACACACCATTCCGGCAGCATATGCACCTGCAGTAATTTAATGCCCCACAGGCCCTTACCCCACAGCTGGCAGCCGCCTGCCTCCAGCTTCAAGTCACATCCGACGCCCTCTCGGTAGAGGAGCTCGATTCCGCGCAGGTTCTCCCTCAGCTCCTCTGCCTGGCTGGGCTTCTTTACATCTTCCTGGGCATTTCCAGCCCTCTCGCATCTCCGCTGGGCAGCAGCCTTCACCCGGGGCGCTCCCAGCGCCTCGGCTGCCGCCAGCACATCCCCCTGCGGGGCGGGGCCCAGCACCCCCTCATAGGCAAAGGTCAGCACGGCCTCCCATCCCCCTGGGGATACCTCGAGGCTGAAGGGGGGCCGCGGACCTCCGCCGCCCAGCAGCCTGTCTCGGAAGAGGCTGCTGACTGCGGCCAGGATCACCCGATGCACCCCGTATACCCGCCCCGCGACTGACACCTCTTCGTCCAGCAACAATCTCTGCTCCCGCAGCCGCTGAGCCTCGGCGAAAAACTGGCTCGGATGCTCCTCGCTGCGCAGCCACTTGGGCTCCGTCTCGTCTTCATCTTCATCCTCTTCCTCTTCTCCCTCTAGGGCCAAGGCTGAAAAGGGAAGGTTCCCCGGGACCAGAGGAAAGGAAGGCAAACTGGGATCCTCGTCGGGGGAGGAAGGCCAGGAAGTGGCTCTCTGGGCGTGCACGGGGAGTCCAAGGCAGTCCTTCTGGACGGGAAGAGAGATACTCTCCAGCTGAGAAGGATAACGTGGGGTGTCCGAGAGGCTCATGACGGGGTTTGCTGGATAGCTGCAGATGAGCAGAGGCAAGACAGTCTAGCGTCAGAGCTGGACCCAGAGAGGCCAAAGGAACCATGTCTCCAGCCGGTCAAAATGTCAGTCTCTCCCCTGCTCCAACACCCTCCTCCTACCCCCAGCCACATCCCAACACTGGAGTATCAGGGATATACAGGGCAACTATGGGATACAAACGGTGCAGCAAAACATGCAAGAAGCCATGTAAAGATCCAGTACCACACTCCTCCTCTATTGCCCCCAACCTTTTAGTCACCCTCAGGAGACACCAGTGTTCCACTTGCCCTCTTACTTGAGCCCCTGCTGTGCTTGGGGCTGTGTGGCAGAGGGAACTTGCCCACATGGCATCCCAGTCAGCCAGTGGCCCCACAGGGCTAATTATAGCTGGTGGTGGCTGGCTAGGCACTTGGCACCTGGTGTCCTAACTCCGACACCCAATCCCCTGGGCTCCCTCCCAGATTGACACCCCCACCCTCCCACCTATAGGTCATACAAGGGTGCTGAGCTAGGCAAATTAGAAAACCAAGGAGAATGAGGGGATCTGATGGAATGAGCCCAAGGCCAGAGGGCTGTGCTCACCAGAGTGGGCTGGAAGGGTCAGGCAAAGAGTCTGGACTGGGCGTTGGCTGTTGACCTTTCTGTGCATGATAAAGCTGTGACCTGGCCGGGCATGGTGGCTCTTCCCGGTAATCCTAGCACTTTGGGAGGCATGGTGTGGGTGGGTCACTTGAGTCCAGGAGTTTGAGACCAGCGTGGACAACATGATGAAACCCCAGATTTTTTATTTCTACCAAAAAATACAAAAATTAGCTGAGCGTGGTGGCTCATGCCTGTAGTCGCAGCACTTTGGGAGGTCAAGGCAGATGGATCGCTTGAGGCCAGGAGTTTGAGACCAGCCTGAGCAACGTGGTGAAACCCCATCTCTACCAAAAAAATACAAAAATTAGCTGGGCATGGTGGGCCACACCTTTAGTCCCAGCTTCTTAGGAGGCTGAGGTGGGACAATCGCTTGAGCCCAGGAAGCAGAGGTTGCAGTGAGCCGAGGTTGCACCACTGCACTCCAGCTTGGGTGACAGAGCAAAACCCTGTCTCAAAAAACAAAAAATCTAGGACTCAAGAGGGAACAGCTGAGACCCAGGAGCGAACATAGCCCAGCCTTATCCATAGAGGACGAAGGAGTGGGGAAAGTGGAGGGGCAGGGATCAGGGCTATGGACCTAGATGTCTCACCCCCATCACAGGGCTTCCTCTCTGTCCAGAGGTGGGATCCAGGGTGAGAGTCTGAAATTCAACCCTGTGTCTTTGGAAAAGTCTCTAACTCTCATCTTGGCACTGGGATAAGAACCAGACAGTGGAAGGTGTGGTTGAGCTGCATGCTGTGGGGACCAGAGTCCTGGACTAGATGGGCTACTGGCAGGCAGGTATTCCGTTTGAGCCAGTCAGTACAGCCACTCCCTCTCCCTCCAGGACAACACCTCTTTTCTCATCCTGAGACCAGGTGCTTGACTAAAGCCCCTAAAAGCCAGGCAATCACTTTGTGCCACAGTTTTGAGTATCATATTGGGGAAAGGATTTGGGGGAAGATGCAGTGATGTACTTCCTCTCCCTTCTCTTGGGGAGGTAGGGTAGGCCCAGGGTGGCTACTTCCTGGCCTATAAAATGTCTGGCCGAGGCTAGATAGGTTGACTCCACAGGCAGACTTAATAAGGGAAGGAGGTATGATTGTCCCTTGTGATTCAGATGAAAGGGCTCATGTGAAGGGTGGGGTAGGGTGGGAAAGTGGGCTGACCCTCACAGCACCCCCTCCTACCTTCAGAGCTGTCTCCATTTCCCCATTTGTTGTCTGGGTACCTCTGGCAACTCTTAGTAGCTAGCATTCCCTGGGTGAGCCTAGCCAGAAGGGGCACTTTCCAAAATGACCGAAAGGCAGTTTGTGGTTGTCCTGGCCAGCAAAAGGGGAGATAGTGTCCAGGCTCTGCACCCTCTTTCCCAGTTCATACATTTCGGATGCCTCTCATAGCCTCCCCGCAGCAAGACAATGTGGCCAGCATCTTGACCCCACACCAGGAGGTGAAGGAACTGCAATCTGGTGAAGTCATACCCCAAGCCAGCCTCTGCTCACCACCTGCCTACAAGGATGAGGACCCTGAACCCTGCTACAAGTTCTGTGTCAACTCCATAGTCCTGGGATGGGCTCCATGCAGCTTGGTAAGACCCAGGTCCCACAGTAAACTCCTAAAGGTAGGATAAAATCTGCATGTGGGCTACCACCACCTTCTATTACAGCTCTGGGACTGCCCTCCAGGTCCATTAGCTATCCTCCTGGCTGCAGATGCACTGCCTAGCGAGGGGCCTTGGTATCTCAGTTATGTATGTGCTGTATCAGCCAGGATATAGCACCACGTTCACCTCGACAGAGGAACCCCACACCAAGCCACACTCCCAAGATGATCTGGAGAATTCTGGGGCCAGGACCAGCAAGGCCCCAATGCACTTCAGCTGGGTCACAGAAGTCATGGTAATGGATTGGAGCTCATGGTTCCCTAAGTCTGGGGATCTAGGCAGGTGAGAACTCTTTGCTCCAGGGAGTTTTTTGGGAGTGCTTCTGAAGAAGGGGGCATCCTCAACCCAGGGCGCCCATGGCTCATTATCCTATTCTTGGCTTCAGTCGTACTGTCTGTCACTGGGTTGTCTATCTCAGCCCTCTCCAGCAAAGGCAACATCAAGGCTGGTGAGTCTGTAGTGACTCCCACTCCTCCCTTCATGTTTCCCCCATCCCTCATATCTGTTAATGAATTGTATGGTTTCTGTGACTATCAAACTTGGTCATTTCCTTACTCCCCCAACCCCTGCCATGCAAACGCTTCCATTTCCCCTTTTGGTACTGGTGGTACCTAGACAGCCCTACTGCTTTGGGATGGGGTTTTATTCCCATGAAGAAATGTGTATCCTCAATCTCATTTCCAGGTTCCATATGATTCAAGATGCTTCAGAAAATAGGACTGACAAGGGTGTGCAGAATGGGAGCTGCCTGGCCTCAAAGTGCCAATATGGTTGGGATTTCAGCGGTTGTCGAGAGCAAGGGTCCTGCCTCTATGGGCTCTTTAGTCACTACAAGGTGAGGGAACCAGAGGAGAAGTATAGAGAGTGAAGCCTTGCCCATTGCCTGGCATAGCATAGATGCTTGATTCATGTGAATGGGGTAAAACCTTCAAAGATGCAGATAAATTCTAAGTCTGGGAAAACTAAGTGAAAACATGGGTAGAACGCATTGTTTTAGGAATGCATTGATTTTTGCTTCCATCTGCTCTTTTCCTCAGGCCATGAGCATGGTGTCTGCAGCAGCTGTGCCAGGATAAACCATACCCAGTCATTGGCTTTTTTGCGGGGAGGGGGAAGGCCATGGCAAGAACCACAAGCCTCTGTGGAGCTATCTGCTCACCTTCCTCATTGCTGTAGGTTTCATCCTTATTCCCCACCCCACCCTCCACACCAGGCTCTATTAATCACCATTCCTTTCATGCCCTTCCCAGCCCTACCTCTGGCTTCTAGGACCTGATCCTAAAGCCTCTTTTCTATCGCTGTTTTCCTAAAAGTGGACGAAAATGTCTCCGAACCTTGCAGTGGTAGGGGTGGTATGTAAGGAGTAAGGAGAAGGGAATAGAGAGAATGGGGAAAGCCATAAAATGATGTCCCTGACTTCTAGACCTGGATCTTATGACACTAGTGTGGAGACTCACTCCTGACCTTTCATCTCCCCTAAAGCCCAGCTGAACATCATTGCCCCCATCATCGCCAACTTCCTGCTCTGCGCCTGTGCCCTCATCAACTTTGGCTGTTTCTACACCTACCTTACCTGGCTGCCTGGTTAATGTGGGCAGGTGTTGAGGTAAGGTCCAGGGCTGGAAAGACCTGAGGAGTTGGGAGGGCATCCTTGGGGTACATGAGTAGGTGGTGCTGAGGTCAGGACAAGGGCCTGCATTTGTTCTCCCCTGCAGGTTGGTGCCCTTCCTTCCACAGGTAAAGTCCCTTGCTCTCCCTCCTGGGCTCTCTGCTCTGCCTGCTCATCATGTTCCTCCTCACGTGGCGGGTTCCTCTTGCTGTTGCTCTATAAGAAATCTGGTGAGTGAGTAGGTGGGTGAGTAAGGAGTCAGGAAGTGAGTTACAACAGGATGCTGACCCCCACAAAAAGCCCAGAACTACTAATAGTAAAATCTGTTTCCTCATCCACCCGACGATTGTTGCGCCACCCCTATCATTCTGCACCACCCCTTCCTCTTCGCAGTTGTGAACTGGGGCTCTTCAGTCCAGGCAGACACCTATCACGTGGCACTGTCTTACTCAGTGAGCCTCACCAATGTGCAAAATCACATTAAGAACTTCCAATAAGGAAGTCTCTAGACCAGAGGTTGAAAATGGTGGCCAAGGAATGGAATCTTCGTCTGGATTTTGATTACACAACATTTACAATTTTTAAAATAAACTGCCAACGCTTCAGATCCAGGCATCTGCTAATCCTGGGCCTCCATCCCACAAGACACAGTTAGCTGGAGCTGAGTAGCTCCTCTCCTGTGGGACAAGGCAGGCGCTCTCCGGTTTTATCACAGTTCCCAGTTGGTCCACTTGATTCTTTAATACTACACAACTGGTTCTTGCAGACTTTTGGCTTTTTGGGAAAGCCCATGGCAAGAACCATGAACCTCTGCAGGGCTATCTGCTCAGACACAGAAGGAAACTAGCTTCCTGAATTCTGGGAGGGGTAGCGGAGAAAAAGGGAGTCTTCTGGTCACCCCTCACCCAACATATCATATCCCCTTCTTTCCTCGTTGCTTCTCCTTTCAGGTCTCATGTTTGAACCAACTGAAGTCCAATGTGCTGGTCCTGGGATATCAGCAAAAATGGCAGAAAGGGCCTATATCTGCTGTGGAGTATTACATAGGTATTCTACTGCAAATGTGAGATAGAGAAGAGTAAGATGGGCATACAAATGGTCAGGAACTAGAAATAAGAGGAAATATAATCATGGTGAAGACCTTGTTTCCCACAGCTGCCCAGCAGTGCCTGTGTCCCCAGGAAAAAGACCCCCACTCCTTCATCTCTTCCTCCTAGATCTCCTTTTCTCTCCTCTCCATAAAGTGATGCCTTTGACTACAACTATGGCTTAGCCTCATAAGGATGCCAGGAGGGTTAAGCCTGGCTGCTCAACACCAAGCTCAAGGTGAGTGAAAAGGGGCCTAAGAGAACGACATGGTGAGAGGTATAGAAATTGGCTCTCAAAGACAATCTGGGAGGCACATGAACTCATCTAGAGTTACCAAGACCTAAGACTGAATAGAATTGGGTACCAGATGTGAGACAAATGAATTTGCTTGAGGTTTAGTTCTCCTGAAATGTTTGGGGTGGGGGAAAGCTTTAAATGTCAGGTGGGAGAAATTTTGGTCAAAAGATAAAACAGAGGGTGAGCTGGAGTGTGGTCAGGAAGGGCTATGGTCTAATTCTAGAGTAGGGTTTCTGGCACTACCCTAATTCTAATAACATTACACATCTTGCCAGTTTACATTTGGGGCATCCTTAGTAGAAAGATAACATTATTTTGTGTTATAACACAAAATATAGCCCCACTTTTTCCAGTAAACCCAGAATATTTGGATGTCATAGGGATGGATACTTAGCAGAAAGGAGACCAATCCTAAAACATGTCCTGTTTTAGGAAAAACAGAGTTGGAGAGTGGGTTAGAGAAGCAGGCACCCAGGAAAATGAAAAGGGAATGTGGTTAGTCAATGTGGAGAGAAGCCACATGACATTTCTCTGGAATAGCAGTAATTCTCTTAGGGGAAGAGAGGTACGATACAAGGAGCAATTGCTCAGCTGCGTAAGGAGTTTGTCTCATTCTTTCCTTCTCTCTTCTCAGGCAGCATCCTTACTCCATCAGCTTCAAACAATGTTCCAATCTAAGCAAGTCCAGAGGACTGTGGACATATACTGGCTCAGTAATGAAGGTAGGGACTCCATGGCTCCCCAGGAAGTCCCAAGTTCTCCAGGTTCCAGGGAGAACAGGAAAGGGAAGATCGGGACATAAAAACCAGAGCAGGACTAGAAAATGAACTTTGCATTTATCAAGTGCCCAATGCTCTGCTCCCACCTCAGAGGACAACTGCAGTATTTAAAGGCCAACGGAAAAGCTAGTGTTGCTGGAGCTGAGCAAACAAGGAATTAAGTAGTGGATGAAAGTGGTAGGTGGGGAAGGGCAGAGTGGATTACAGAGGGCCTCACAGGCCTTTAAAAAAGACTCGGGCTGGGCGCGGTGGCTCACGCCTATAATCCCCCCAGCACTTTGGGAGGCTGAGGCGGGTGGATCACGAGGTCAAGAGATTGAGACCATCCTGGCCAACAAGGTGAAACCCCGTCTCTACTAAAAAATACAAAAATTAGCTGGACATGGTGGTGCACACCTGTAGTCCCAGCTACTCAGAAGGCTGAGGCAGGAGAATTGCTTGAACCCAGGAGGCGGAGGTTGCGGTGAGCCGAGATCACGCCATTGCATTCCAGCCTGGGTAACAAGAGCAAAACTCCATCTCAAAAAAACAATAAAAATTAAAAAAAAAAAAAAAAAAGACTCTGGTTTTTCCTTTGATGTAATAAAACACTGAGGGTCTTGAGCAGAAGAGTTACATGATCTGGTTTCCATGCTAACACTATTCACTCTGGCTGCTATGTGGAGAATTGACTCTAAGTAGCAATGGTGAAAGGAGAAAGACCAGCCACAACAATAATCCTGAAGACAAAGAATTCTCACATTTCTCCTCACTTCCACTACTGATAGAATAGATATCTACAGTGGCAGCAGTGGAAGTGAGGAGAAATGGAATTCTGGATATACTTTGAAGGTGGAGCCAAGAGGCTTTGATGAACTGGAGAAGAAGAAAGAAAACTGCCAAAGATACTTTGGCATGAACTAGAAGGATTGAATTGTCATTAACAGAAATAAGAAAGACAACAGCACTAAATTGGAGAAGTAAGTGCAATTTTGAGTATGTTAAATTTGAGATGCCTATTAAACATCCAAGTAGAGGTGCCAATGGGCAGCTAGGTATTTGGGATGGAAGTCCAGGTTGGAGCTGTAACTGGGAGTCACCCCCATCAAAATGATTTTAATGTATACAACTAGATGAAGTCACTGCAGGTATATGTGTAAAGAGAGCAGTCTGAGGACTAAACTCTGTGGAGATGAGGAGAAACTGGCAAAGGAGACTAAGAAAGGGCAGTCAGGAAACTAGGAGGCAGACGAGAAAATGCATCCTAAAGCCAAGTAAGGAAACTGTTTCAAAGAGGAAGTGCCAAATGCTGCTGATAGCTTCTGAAGATGAAGAATACGCCATTAGACTTAGCTATGTGCAAGTCATTAGTGAATGTGGTAAGAATAGTTTTGGTGGAGATTTTAAAGAGAAATTGAAGACAAGGCTTTTTAAGTTTTGCTGTAAAGTGGAAGAGAAAAATGGGAATCAGTTGGAAGGGCAAATGGGGTCAAGAAGGCATTATTTGTAAAATGAGGAAAACAGTGGCATCTTTGTGTGCTGATGGCAAGATTCAGGAGAGAAGGAAATACTGACTCTCCAGGAAAAGAGGGAGAACTATCCCTTGAGAGAGTCTTGCTGTCACCCAGGCTGCAATGCAGTGGCATGATCTCAGCTCACTACAACCTCCACCTTCTGGGTTCAAGCGATTCTTGTGCCTGAGTAGTTGGGATTACAGACGTGTGACACCACGCACAGCTGATTTTTTGTATTTTTAGTAGAGATGGGGTTTCGCCATGCTGCTCAGACTGGTCTGGAACTCCTGGCCTCAAGTGATCCACCCACCTCGGCCTCCTAAAGTGCTGGGATTACAGGTGTGAAGCACTGCACCCAGCCCTGACTTCTAATCAGTAAAGTATCCTCTAATCCGCGGTGACAATCCAATGTCCTCTGAGAAGCAAAATCAGCTCTGGTTGAAAACCACTGGTTCATGGTAACAGGAAGGAAGGCAGAGGACATGGGTACAGATGCTTGAAGGTGGATAGTTTCAAGGGTAGAAGGCTGTAAATGTATATTGATTGCTTCTATTTTCTTACTGAAATAGGAACCAAGGTCAGAGAATAGGGGGAGATGTTAGAGATTGAGAGGACAGAAGGTCTGAAAGAGTTACTAGAGAAGAGGGCAAGTGAAAGGACTAGAGAAATGAACTATTTATGGGTGGCATAAAGGACCCAGTTTAGTGTCATGGTCATAAATAATTTAAAGATCAGTCAGCATAGCTATTTTTTACTAGCCCTTTTGGCTCCATGGGTCTAAAGTAGGTGATCAGTTGAATATGCCAAAAGCAAAAGAGGGGAAGGGAAATGAGGCGGATTATGGGAATTTAGCTGAAGAAGGAGGGAAATAAAAACACGTGGGGGATAAAATCTGTGAAAGGAAGTATGATCAGTGGACCACAGGTCCTGGTGAAGGGATGAACTGCTGGATTTAGCATACTAACGAAAATGAACTGGAAAGATAGGAGGTGGTGGTAGCAGAGAGTGGGCTATTTGAAACTGAGATGTGGAGGACCTGCAGCTTTAGAACATGACCAAAGAAATAAGTGGTTGAAGTGGTGTTAGAATGACCTACCTGAATACTGAAATCCTCAAGATTTATGACAACAGTGGTGTTTGTGTGGTAGTTTGTTTCAAAGCAGAAGGGTACTAGGGATGAGGGACAATGGTCTGGAAACAGTATGAGAAAAAATGAGGACACATGCATCACCTCCAGGCCCAGTGGTACAATGGGTGCAAGAGGGAAAATACCACCACTACCGAGTAGAGTCCTTGTAAGAAACCAAGCATGAATGTGAAGGGAACATTCAGAGAAGAGGCTGAGATACAGAGAATTTGACATATGACTGGCTCTCAGTTTCAGAGGGCACAGTGGAAGAGCTGCTAGAGTTAGAAAAGGTAGGTAGATGCAAACAAAACAGTGGAATCACTGTTTTGTTTATGTAGGGGAAAGTGCATGTAGGGGAAAGTATATGGAGTAGAGGCAGTTTTACTCTAGAGTTACGAATTAGACCAATCTCTAGGCTGTTTGTTTGTTTTTAAGAGACAAGGTTTTGTTCTGTCAGCCAGGCTGGAGTGCAGTGGCAGAATTGCAGCTCACTGTGATCTCAAACTCCTGGGGTCAAGCTATCTTCCCAACTCAGCCTCCCTCAGAGCTGGGACTACAGTGAGCTGTGACTGAGCCATTGCTCCCAGGGAGCTATAGTGCGCCACCATGCCCAGGTAATTTTAAAATTTTTCGAATAGATGGTGTCTTGCTATGTTGCCTGAGCTGGGCTTAAACTCCTGGGCTCAAGGGATCCTCCTGCCTTGGCCTCTTAAAGCACTGGGATAACAGGTGTGAGCCACTGCACCCAGCCTCCAGGCTATTTGAAGAGAAGTCTTAAGTATCTACTTCAAAGAATTTAAATGAGAAAATGAATGTACAGCTGTTAGCATAGGACCTGATACTGAAATAATAATAGTTATAATACTATTGTTGCCAGGCACAATGGCATGCCTACTCAGGAGGCTGAGGTGATAAGACTGCTTGAGCCCAGTTCAAGACCAGTCTGGGCAACACAGCAAGATTCCGTTTATTAACCAAAAAAAAAAAAGAAAAGAAAAAAAAAAAAGGATACCTCATTCTTGGCTCCACAGCAGCAGCCTCCAACAAGAATTTATCAAGCACCAAATCTATATATTGGTCCTGAACAACACCATCCAACCACCAACATACAAAACCAAAAAAAAAAAAATTTTATTGCTGAGTCATCTTGGGATTCCATAAAGGATCCCAAGCCTTGCTTGGAGTCTATAGCTTTGCTAGGACTCCCACGACATCAGGATAGAGATTGACACACAGGGTTCTTTGGGTTCCAATTAGGGAACTATCTACTCTGATTCTGTTAATCTTATCAGTCCCTCCAGGTCACTTCTACTTCATCTGTCCGATACCTGTGGAAAAACAGAAAAAACAAGGTGGAGAACTAGCCCTTAACATCTTCCATTCTTCTCTGCTCTCATGTTCCTGGACTCTCTTCCCTGCTGATTTTTGTCTACATCCCAATAATCTATCCTCACCAAGAGGTGAATCACTCACCTCTGTGTAACCCCAGAATCACTGAGGGGGGTCCTGTGTCCAGCCTGAAACATCTCCCAGCCAGCCTGGGCTATCATGGCTCCATTGTCAATACAGAATCTGGGATGCAAAAGAGATATGAAAATTGGCATCTAAGGGTGGGAAATCACAAGAACAGGAGAAGTAAAAAAGAAACCAAAGGGAAAGTGTCTTTACCTCTCATCTGTAGCAAAAAGCCGGGCTCCACGTTCCTGGCACATCGTCGCCATCATCTCCTGCAGCCTCACGTTACCTACAAAGAGGCAGGGAACAGGGTTAGCTTAGTTTTAGCTACCTCTTCATGGTCCAGCAGAATACATCATGTGCACCTACTTTTAGAACAACGATGTAGGGGATCAGGGCAAGGATTGGGAAGCATATTCCAAACCTTTCATGATTTAGAGTATCAGGAGGAAGAGGTACAGTGCTAAGAACAGGAAACAGAAACATTGTTCAATAGTACGTACACCCCACTCCTCCTACAATGAGGGCCTCCTGGGAGCCACAATGTGCCATGGCTCGCTCTGTGATCTCTACCAGCATTGCAAACACGGTTTCCTGTCGGACACAGACAAGGAGAAAAGATCAGAGGGGCATCACAGCTGGGTTCTGCTCTACTATATAAAAGCTCCTCCAGCCCCAACTTTCTGTCCCAGCTTTTTAATTCATTACCTGCAGGGAAAAACACAGATCCTCAGGAGTACACTCGCCTGTGGCCAGCATCCGATGGGCTACATCCTACAATTAAAGAGAAAAACAAATGAATCAACAAATCATTTTGTTCTCACTTCAGACATAAAAAATAAATAAATAAATAAATCACAGTTTTGCAATTACATGAGAGCAAAAATTAATATATTTGGAGGATCACCATGTTTTACCACAAATCAAGTTACCAGCACATCCTGTACCACATTCCCTTCATTGGCATCACAGTATAGAATGAGCAGTATCATTTAAGATGCAGTAATTACTTTTTGAATGCTTGTCCTGGCATCTCTCACCCCTTGCCCTGCTTAATTTTTTACCTGTACTCACCACCATCTGACACTTCATTATTTTCCTCTTTCTTTTTATCTCCCCTGCTCCCTAACTTAGAATCAAAACTCCATGTAGGCAGGGATTTTTGTTTTGCTCCATGCTGAATCTCTACTATCTAAAACAGTACTGGCACACAAAGATATTCAATAGGTACCTTCTAAATGAATCTACCCAGCACATGATACGGACCAGCACTGTGCTATATGAATACACTGTGCTACATGAAATACAACAGTAAGCAAAGCAGATATGCTTTATTTAAAAAGCACAAAAGTGCCTGTCTCATCACCTCTCTCATACTCACCTCAATGAAAGACAGGATCCCTGAAAATGAGACGTCCATCCCCTTTACGGTGTATGGCAGCTCAACTAGCTTCTTGCCTCTATGTGGGAATGAGTATACCAGGCACTAAGCCTACAGTCAGCTGGCTTCTCACCCTCCAAAGCCCCTCCCAAATTTTGTTAATGTATACGGGAAAATTCCTGAAGCCCCAGCAGCCGGCCTGCTTTCACCATATACCATATGGCCCCTTACCGCTTTGCCATCTGTTCAATGTTGTATCCTGGACTTGGGTCATTAGAAATCTAGCAGAAGAAAAAAATAAGGAAGAAGTGAATGGAAGAGGATGAAATCAGATATGCAGGAAGCATAAGAAACACATTTACTATTTCCCCCCTCCACCTCCATGGTTTCCCTAAAATTCACCCACATTTAATGTTCTCTGCAGCCCCACTGGCTTACCTTCAGCACTCGAGCAAAACGATCCAGACAGTTACCCACTGCAATATCGATGGTTTCCCCAAAGATACGGTACCGATGTTCTGAGTATGCAATCACCTAAGGGTGATGAGGATGTTCATGAAACCCCAAATCTGTAAACCCCATGACCACCAGAGCTTCCAATAACAAGCGGGAAAAAAGTGTTTCCCAAATGGTGAATGGGTAATGTTTTTACAGCTCTGATTTGAGAAGGAATCTGTATAATCTAAGGATTCCAGGAGCAGATTCCTAAATTACAACACAGTCTAGGTCCAGGCAGAAACAGTCATTTCAAATACATTTTTTTTTTCTGGCTTAAAAGTTCCTAATATATCCCTTAAATGCAATCTTGACAGTAAGGAACAAGCTTTTCTGCTTGGAGGCAGAGAACAAGACCCCTAAATTATCACACATGGGCAGTGATATTTTTGTTTTTTAAGACAGGGTCTCACTTTGTCTCCCAGGCTGGAGTGATGTGATCATAGCTCACTGCAGCCTCGAGCTCCTAGGCTCAAAGGATCCTCCCACCTCAGCCTCCTGGGTACCTGAGCAACCGTGTGTGGCTAATTTTTATATTTTTGTAGAGATGGGGTCTTACTATGTTGCCCAGCCTGGTCTCAAACTCCTGGTCTCAAGTAAACTACCTGCCTTGGCCTCCCAAAGTGCTGGGATTACAGGTGTCAGGCACCATATCAAGCAAGGCACTGGTATTTAGAAACAAGAAGCAAAATTGAAGAACTCAAAAATCTCATATGGAGTCAGACTCCTTTAGTCTGACTAAAGGCCCAGCCAAGTCAGCAATGGCAATCCACTTAAGGTCATTTTTCTTTTATTTTTAGTTTTATTTTTTTTGAATACAGTCTTGCTCCGTCACCCAGGCTGGAGTGCAATGGTGTGATCTCAGCTCACTGCAACCTCCGCCACCCGGGTTCAAGCAATTCTCCTGCCTCAGCCTCCCAAGTAGCTGGGATTATAGGCGCCCGCCACCACACCCACCTAATTTTTTGTATTAAGGCCATTCTTCATATGTGACCAACTTTTAACACAGAGTATCTGTCACCTACCGACACATATGCTGCATACTTATAACACCGAGGGCTTTCTTCCTAGGAACCATGAAGTCCCTTAGCCTTCCCAGTGCTGTTAGGGATTTCCTCCCTTTCTGATACAGATCTTTCTCTGCTGTCAAAAAGATAGTAACAAAAGGGGAAGGAAAAATCCTGCCTTTCTGCTTCTGCTATCCACTCCTCTCCACCTAATCACCCTCCTTGTTTCTTACATCTAAGCAAGCAGCAAAAGAGAAGAGGAAGACAAAACCACTCCTTTTCATCAACTCCCTTTGACTCTATTATACTTTCCACAACCCAAGTCCCTAACCTTGTATGTCATCCTGCAGGCATCAACCAACTACTTGCCCTCTACCTGCTAAAGTTTCCACATCATTTTCATGGGAAACATGCATCTCGTCTTCTAGACACAACCCTTTCATGAGGTGGGGAAAAGGCTGAACTATTTCTAACGATAATCAAGTGTTCGGTTGGAAAGGAATCCAATCCCAACCTTAAAAAGGTCATATAAGGTATCCCAAACAACTTTAGCTTCACCTATAAATTTAAAATACCTTCTGGCCGGGCACAGTGGCTCACACCTGTAATCCCAGCACTTTGGGAGGCTGAGGCAGGTGGACCACCTGAGGTCAGGAGTTGGAGATCAGCCTGGCCAACATGGTGAAACCCTGTCTCGACTAAAAATACAAAAAATTAGCCAGGGGTGGTGGCACATGCCTGTAATCTCAGCTACTTGGGAGGCTGAGGCAGAAGAATTGCTTTAATCTGGAAGGCAGAGGTTGCAGTGAGCCAAGGTCGCGCCAATGCACTCCAGCCTGGACGATAAGGGCAAAACTCCATCTCAAATAAAATAAAATACCTTCTATAATTTCTGAAGTATTTTTAAAGTTATTTATACTTCTTACTTCTTAGAATAACAAGTCTATATAATCATCCCCAGTAACATAAAAACATGTAGTTGCCCTAAAATAATAAATCAGATAGTGGCCCTTAGTTTTAATTGCTAAGATTTATAGACAAAATAAGCTTCAAAATAATACAAGATCATTCTTTCAGATATTCATTATTTTGAAGGCTTAATCCTTACCATTCATTTCTTTCCTGAAGTAGAAATTCCTAATCTTTATAATCAGATATAAAGTCTCATGATAATCAGATAAGTCATCTAATGTTCTGATCAGGCTGCCAAAATCTGCAATGTCACAAATTCTGTTGGGGGTTTTCTGGTTTACAGTATTTTAGGTTCAGATGAGCCCAGCTTTGTTCCTGACGTTCCCATGACTCAGGTAGAACAAGGAAGACACTGGTTTGGTGCCCCAGAAGTTGACAGGGAATGGGTAGAGTACTCTAAATACCTGCGTATTCCCTCCACTAACATACAACACGGTTGGGCTGGTGGCTCCAGTGATGAGGCGGCCCATCTCAATGTGGCCTATACAGTGGTTCACACCCAACAATGGCTTATTCCACAGCTGGGCCACAGTACGAGCCACAACGGCCACAGAAACCAATGGGGCACCCATGCCAGGGCCTAGGAGGATAGAAATGGAAGTTATAATCCTAGAGACTGGAAAAAAAAAACAGGTGGGGCAAGTAAGGGATGTGAGGTGGGGTAGGGGTACTGGTGATGGCAGAGGTAAGGTGTTGGCTATTTTGACCTAGCCAGGTTGCAGGTATATTCCTCCATAGTTGACCACTCTCCCAGCCATACCCTTGGTGTATGCAATGCAATCAATATCCTGGGAGGTTAATCCAGACTCTGTTAGTGCCTCCTGTAGTAGGTCTAGGATAACAGCTCGGTGATGCCTGGCTGTGTCACCTGGAAGGAATCCTAGAAAATGAACATAGGTCAGAGATCACATGGATTTTCTGTAGCAAAGGTAGGTAGGAAGTTAAAGAAAGCAACAGGAGTTTTAGTGATGTAGGAAGAGAACTTTCACTTTCCTTAAGCATCCTATCTTCTAGGTTTTCAGATATATACTCTTTCTGGCTTCTACATAGGCCATTCAACTTTCAGAAATGCTCTCCTTCAGGACTCAATGCAAGTGGTATCTACTTCATACCCTTTGGTGATCTTCTTTCTCTGTGACCCTACAGAACTCTATGGATGATGATGTCATTTATTTAACATAACAATTATAGCATTGCAATTTTCCACGGTTCACTCATCTTTTTTTTTTTTTTTATATATATATATATTTTTTTTCTTTTAAAGACAGGGTTTCACCATGTTGGCCAGGCTGGTCTTGAACTCCTGACCTCAGGTGATCTGCCCGCCTCGCCTCCCAAAGTGTTGAGATTACAGGCATGAGCCACCATGCCCAGCCTGGTTTGTTCATCTTAATCATGAATATCTCAAAGCATTGAGTATTTTATTTATCTTTGTATTCCCAGTGCCCAAGTGTCTAGAGGAGTGAATGCTAAATATACATACATATTTCTAATGAGTAATCTGTCATAATATCACCTGTTCAGGGAGGCTTTTCAGATACATGCAAGTCAGTTGCTCTCTCCTATGCATACAAGTGTTTGAGGGGTGAGTAGGCAAGATATAATAGCTTATTAAAAATATCAATTAAAAGTTGTAATGTGTGGGCCAGGCGTGGTGGCTCACGCCTGTAATCCCAGCACTTTGGGAGGCCGAGGCGGGTGGATCACGAGGTCAAGAGATCGAGACCATCCTGGCCAACACGGTGAAACCCCGTCTCTACTAAAAACACAAAAAATTAGCTGGGCATGGTGACGCGTGCCTGTAATCCCAGCTACCCAGGAGGCTGAGGCAGGAGAATTGCCTGAACCCAGGAGGCGGAGGTTGTGGTGAGCCGAGATCGCGCCATTGCACTTCAGCCTGGGTAACAAGAGCGAAACTCTGTCTCAAAAAAAAAAAAAAAAAAAAAGTTGTAATGTGTTTGGTACTTTCATCTAATCTTCAAGATTTAATGATACAGGTATTATTCCCATTTTAAAAACAAAGATGAGGCCCGGGCAGTGGCTCAGCCTGTAATCCCAACACTTTGGGAGGCTGAGTTGGGAGGATCACCTGAGATCAGGAGTCCCAAACCAGCTTGGCCAACATGGTGAAACCTCATCTCCACTAAAAAAATAACAATTAGCTGGGCGTGGTGGCACACACCTGTAGTCCTAGTTACTCGGGAGGCTGGGGTAGAAGAGTCACCTGAACCCGGAAGGCAGAGATTGCAGTGAGCCCAGATTGTGCCATTGCACTCCAGCCTGGGCGACAGAGCAAGGCTCTGTCTCAAAAAAAAATTAAAATAAAATAAAAAATAAGCCGGGTGCAGTGGCTCACGCCTGTAATCCCAGCACTTTGGGAGGTGAGGCGGGCAGATCACGAGGTCAGGGGTTCAAGACCAGCCTGACCAACATGGTGAAACCCAGTCTCTACTTAAAAATACAAAAATTAGCCGGGCATGGTGATGCACACCTGTAATCCCAGCTACTTCGGAGGCTTAGGCAGGAGAATTGCTTGAACCCGGGAGGCGGAGGTTGTGGTGAGCCGAGAGCGCGCCATTGCACTCTAGCCTGGGCGATACAGTGAGACTCCCTCTCAAAATTAAATTAAATTAAATTAAAATTAAAAATAAAAATAAAGACCAAATGTCCAGAACATAAATATTTAATATGAATATTGCAAAGTCTGGCATGTACGCTGGGAGTCTTTTCCACTCTCTTCTCTCTCCTCATCCTATTTTTTTAAAAGGATTTTTTTTTTTAAAGGAGTGTATATTCAGGGCAACTGGAATCTATACTCCTACTAAGCATTTTTTAAACAGAATATTTCGAATCCATCTCTATTACACTGTTTATCATGCTGTAGAATAAACATCTATTTATATATCTGATTCCACAACAGAATCATAACATCTATTTCTAAACGCTTAGCACATAAAATGCGCTCAATAAAAAGTAAACTAACTTATCAGATCCACGTCCAAGTGCCTGTATCTCTTCTAGTTATCAGCCTTGTGATGTTAATAAAGTCACATAATTTCCCTGAGACTCGGATCAAAAGCTGTAAGAACGGACAATGCACCCAAGGCCCCACTTAACTAGTATTTAGGAAGATGGAAGACTAATTCCGTGCGGGGAAGTGCGCGGAAAACTCTCAAGTCCCCTACTCACCCACCTGTGCCCGGAGGCGTGACATAAGTCCGCCGCGGGTTCGCCAGCACCTTGCCATCCTGCACCACTCCCACGCCAATCTTATTGGCGCTGCCTTCAAAACCGAGCACCGCCGGCATGGCGAAGCCTGGGAGAAAACGCTGACAGGACTCCTAGCAACCTAAGGAGTGGAGGTCCTCCCTAGTCTGCGCTGGGCCGCAGCTTTCCGGAGCGCAGAGGAAGAGGACGAGACTGCAGATAGCACTGGGAGAGACACCGCAGACCTCCCGCGAGCGGAGACCCGCCAAAGCCCCTCCAGGGACCTGTCTTCCTAACTGCCAGGGACGCCGAGCCGCCTCTGTGCTTTACATTCCTATCTGGTTTTCTATTCCTTTCCTATGGTCCAGCCCAGCCTTCTCCATTGTTTTTCACCCTTCTTGCACAGCGTTAGGATCTTAAGCCACATTCACAGAATGTGCCGTGCATCTGGCACAACGATAAACACCCCGAAGGAGGGTTGGGGCCTTAAGTCTCCTGGGGAGAAGGGAGGCTAGGCCAAGCTTCTCCATCACGTGGTGTCAGACAGACCAATCACGCGCATTCTTCGGCCACGTGACGCGTGTCTCGGATCACGTGACCAGGTCCGCTACCCACGTGGGGACTCAGCGTGCACCGTTCTTTGTGCTCGGGTTAGGAGTAGCTGTGCTGCGTTCGGACCAGTGCAGATACGGGGTTGCTCTTTTGCTCGTAAGAGGGGCTTCGCTGGCAGTCTGAACGGCGAGCTTGAATCAGGATCCTTAATTAAGATCCTTAGTTAGCTGGAGGGCAGATCTCGCGAGTAGGGTACAAGCACTATGAAAAGATCTTGTTACGTGGGTGAGGGGCTGAAGGGCCTATGATGCACCGAGGCTGGGAAAAGATTTAGAAATAACATTGTTTGGCCGGGCGCGGTGGCTCACGCCTGTAATCCCAGCACTTTGGGAGGCCGAGGCGGGTGGATCACGAGGTCAAGAGATCGAGACCATCCTGGTCAACATGGTGAAACCCCGTCTCTACTAAAAAAAAATACAAAAAATTAGCTGGGCATGGTGGTGCGTGCCTGTAATCCCAGCTACTCAGGAGGCTGAGGAAGGAGAATTGCTTGAACCCAGGAGGCGGAGGTTGCGGTGAGCCGAGATCGTGCCATTGCACTCCAGCCTGGGTAACAAGAGCGAAACTCCGTCTCTAAATAAATACATAAATAAATAAATAAAATAACATGGTTTGAAAAGTGGGACCTGGTGCGGGGACGCTCTAGGGAAGCGTCTTCTCCCCAGTTTTAGCTGGTTTCATTTCTTTGCGTCTGTAGGCAACGCGGTAAAAATACTTCTTCGGTGGGCGACGCGGTACAGGTGCCTCCGAAGGGCGTTCGTTACGGGAATGCCGAAGCGTGGGAAAAAGGGAGCGGTGGCAGAAGACGGGGAAGAGCTCAAGACGGGTAAGAGAATGAAATGAGCCCCTCTTCCTAGAAGCTGCGGCGGGAATTCCCTTAATAATGGTGACTACGGGCCGCTCATTTTTGCAGGAGTTTGTGAAGAAGTCGCGGTAACATCACACTTTTGTTGGGTCTGTAGTTAACGTCGGATCGAGGTTGGAAACCACCAACTTTTTGTCACTATATATTACTAATTTTATAGAGCCAGAGACCAAGAAGAGTAAGACGGCCGCAAAGAAAAACGACAAAGAGGCAGCAGGAGAGGGCCCAGCCCTGTATGAGGACCCCCCAGATCAGAAAACCTCACCCAGTGGCAAACCTGCCACACTCAAGATCTGCTCTTGGAATGTGGATGGGCTTCGAGCCTGGATTAAGAAGAAAGGATTAGATGTGAGTGGAATTTAAGGAGGGGAAGAGATATATTTTTTTCTTTTTTTAATATCATTTTCTTCTTTGGTAGAGGTATTCTTTAGTATTGAATGATCTTAGGGTTTAGTCACCCCTTTTTTCCGTTTAGCCTTCAGGCTGTTTTGTTTTTCTCCTGCCCGCGAGAGCTTTATGTGGGGCTTCCCCACGTTTTGCCAGTTGTGTTTCCTAAATGTCCGTTTCTTCACTTCCATTGCCATTTTCGTTTAATCATCTCCTCTTCCCAGACTGTTGCAAAAACCTCTTTACTATACTTCCTCTATTTTGTCTTCAGCATGTCCTCCATTCCATTAACTACAGCTTAAAAATCTTAGCTCGCTATCCACTGCCTATGGAAAAAACACAATCTCCTTAGTATAGCGTGTAATACTTTATCTCCCTCTATTAGTTTTTATTTATATAGCTTACAATTGTTTAAATATTGTACTACTTGAACTCCTTAGGCCAAGGGACTGTTTAACCTGTGCATATCTATGACTTAGCACATATTCAATAAATGTTCTGCTGAATTGATGTTTTCCACCTTTTCACTTACAGTGGGTAAAGGAAGAAGCCCCAGATATACTGTGCCTTCAAGAGACCAAATGTTCAGAGAACAAACTACCAGCTGAACTTCAAGAGCTGCCTGGACTCCCTCATCAATACTGGTCAGCTCCCTCGGATAAGGAAGGGTACAGTGGCGTGGGCCTACTTTCCCGCCAGTGCCCACTCAAAGTTTCTTATGGCATAGGTGAGACCCTGTTAATCCCTAATGCCTGAGCTCTTCAAAACCAATTGCTAATTGTCCATCTCTGCCCCATCTCTTGATTGCTTTCTCTTTTCTTATGGTTTTTTATGCTAATTCTGTTTCATCGTTTCTGTAGGTGAGGAGGAGCATGATCAGGAAGGCCGGGTGATTGTGGCTGAATTTGACTCGTTTGTGCTGGTAACAGCATATGTACCTAACGCAGGCCGGGGTCTGGTACGACTGGAGTACCGGCAGCGCTGGGATGAAGCCTTTCGCAAGTTCCTGAAGGGCTTGGCTTCCCGAAAGCCCCTTGTGCTGTGTGGAGACCTCAATGTAGCGCATGAAGAAATTGACCTTCGCAACCCCAAGGGAAACAAAAAGAATGCTGGCTTCACGCCACAAGAGCGCCAAGGCTTTGGGGAATTACTGCAGGCTGTGCCACTGGCTGACAGCTTTAGGCACCTCTACCCCAACACAGCCTATGCCTACACCTTTTGGACTTACATGATGAATGCTCGATCCAAGAATGTTGGTTGGCGCCTTGATTATTTTTTGTTGTCCCACTCTCTGTTACCTTCATTGTGTGACAGCAAGATCCGTTCCAAGGCTCTTGGCAGTGATCACTGTCCTATCACCCTATACCTAGCACTGTGACACCACCCCTAAATCACTTAGAGCCTGGGAAATAAGCCCCCTAAACTACCATTCCTTCTTTAAACACTCTGAAATCTGCATTGTATTTCTCATCTATAAAAATAAGAATCCTCCAGCCAAGCTCCTGTAGCAGACTTAGATTTCTTTTAAGCTTAAGATTTTTTTGAGGGTTTCTTTAAAAAAAAAAAAAAAATTGAACAAAGGCTACTAGTGACTTTGTTTGAATTATCCACATGAAAATAAAAAGCCATAGTTTCATCCTTGCTGTCTTTGTGTCTTACCCCTTTGTGGGGCTCCACATTCCCTTCCTCATATTTTCATACATACAAGTTAACAACTGAAAAAGGGTAGAGTCATGACCTTATTTATTTACAAGCACAGGATAAGTCCCTAACCTCTCCAAAGACAGAGCAACCCTACCCAGCCCAGATAAATACTGCAACTGGGCGGGGGAGGTAAAAAAGGTTGGAAGGAGGAATTAGGGGAAATACAGGAATAGGGGAACGTATCCCACATTAAATAGTTATATATACATCAGTTCCTGTGGTTCTGTACAGAGCAGCGGCTGACCCCACCCCCACAGGACACAATGTGGGGAGAGGAGACTGAGGGTACTGAGGCCGGAGCCAACTCCTGGTGAAGTGCAATAGCAGCAGCAAAGTCCCAATGGTGCACAAGAAGGAGGGGAACCCCCAGGGCTACCCACCCGCACCCTGCCCTGGAATGTGTAAGGGACAGGAATGGCTCTCAGGGAGCACACAGGAAGGACAAGGCTGGAACCGTCTTTATGACCCAGTTTTAAGGGCAACATTTGCCTACTTCACCCTAGACACAGCAACCCTTGGAGGAAAGCAGATGGTCAGCAGTGGTCTTACCTGCCCCTCCAAACCTAAGTGAGGGCCTGGTTCCTTCCTACCTCTCCCCAGGGAAAAGGAAGGCAGCTGCTTAGCTTCCTTATAGAAGCCCAGGGAGCCTTTTACTACTCCAGCTCCCTTTGTAGTGTCACTGTCCCCACCAGGGAGGGGCCAGGCACAGTCTTGTGGGTAATCAGGCTCAGGAGAAGTTCTGGACAGGGTGGCTGACCTTCATACAGGCCCAATAAAGGGCCCGGCCCAAACACAGCAGAGCCAACAGGATGACAAATGCCCAGGCGGCATAGATGCCTCCATATCGCCGTGCATGCTTCCATGTGCCAAACTGATGAAGATACGGAGGGAGAAGAAAAGAAAGATGGGGTTAATGTTGGTCTCCACTACCTCGTATTAGTCCTAAGAATGTAATAACTCAGGCTTCAGTCCTTGTTTCCTATCCACATGTAGCCACCCTCAGGAACCTTCTTAAAGGCAGTTGTTCAGCTCCCTTCCCTTAGGCAATAACATACTCATCCCATTCCACACTTATCTGTCAGTTTTTCTTAATATCTCACAAGAGAGCCAGGTTTGCAAATAGCAACTCTTACATTAAGCACTTCTCCACTGTCCTATCCTAATCCTACAGAGAGAGGTTGGCTGTTTTTCACTTTTAGTAATAATAAAGACTGTTTTATCTGCTACCTTCCATTTTAGCTCATACGTATATCAAAACAAAACTACTCCCCCAAGTTTTTTCCATTTTCTTTAGGGTAGCAATTTCCCAAATCTTAGCCTATGGAGATGAGGCTGAAGAATTAAAGAGGTGGGGCAAGGGTACTCACAGCAAGGCCAGTGGCAGTGACTGCCAAAAGCAAGCCAAGCAAGAAGCAGCAGATACATCTCTTACGTGGATATCTGCGCCCAATAGATGACCTGCGGGGAGGCAAATAGAAATGGATGCTTTCTATGGCCCTGAAGTTTTTACTCCATACATCACTCAATCACCAGCTCAATCCCTAATCACTTACACTTTCCTGCAGTGAGGACAACGTGCCAAGGTGCGGTCTGTGAACTCTGTCCACTATAAAGAAAGGAAATAAAAATAATAGCAGAAGCAAGGTCCCCTTCAATGAGGACCTTGGGGTTGGGATGCAGAACATGTTCCCATAGGACAGACCTTTCCAGGTCATCATCATTACTTGGAGAAATATTCTCGAAAAGTCTCCTAGTCTCCTTTTTCCTCCCCTTTCCAATACCCCTTCCTCACCAGAAAAGTATTCTTGCAATGTCCACAGATAACCCTGACACCCATAGGTTGTGGTTCTGGACTCAGAGGTCCGGGATGCACAGGCCCCAGGTTGATGATTCTCTTGCTGTACAAAAGAAAAAGACTGTGTTTGAAAAGTTTTTAATCCTAAAAATCCCCACACAGTCCCTGTTGCACATCCCCTACTCCCTCCCTCTCTATCAAGTCATTCGATTTCTCTGTACACTTAGATACTCAGTCCCCCAACTGTATACCCTCAAGAATCCTTAAGAAAGAGCACTGCTTAAACTTCAGGTCCCTAATACCCCTCTTGACCTTAGGATAACACACCCAGTCCCCAAGGCTTTCTATTTTCCTAAAGGACATCATTTCATCTCAACATCTTTACTAAGTAAAGGAGATCAATGCATCCCAATATCTTTACTGAGAAATGAGAAAGACAGCTATAACATTCCTGAGGCACATGCTCCATAGCCTTTTCTCCTCCTAATAAACCCTAGGCTCTCTAACCTTTACGTTCTCTATATACGTTTATTCTTTTTTGACTTTCTAGTTCCCCACTTATGCCCTTCTCCACCTTATGCCTCTTACCAGTAGGGCCGGGGGCATGCAATCCGTTGGGATGTCACTTTGCAGATAAGGAGACAGTTACAGGGGCATCGAACATATTTTTTCCCTGGGGGTGCATTCTTGATTGGCTAGAGAATAACAGGGTTATCAGCAAGCAAACCTCTAATCCCAATCCCTTCCACTTCCCTCCAAAAAGACTTTATGAGATCAGAAAGATAAGGTGCTAGCCAGGAAGGAGAAATAAAAGACTATATCATGACATTTGCTATGCGTGACGATGAATAACAGTAAGCATTAGCTTTGGTGAGCGGCTTCTGGGGAAACAGCTGTGTGAGACACCTGGAACTGAAACCTGGGTAACATCAAGAACACTTGGCAAAGAGCCGGAGGGTCATGGTTTAGAACCAAGAGATCAGAAAGAGGATCCAAGAAACAGGGCCCATTTCATAGATTTGTATAACTCACGGTGGCTTCATTGCAGACACCACATTTGACTACATGCTGATGCATCTTGCCTTCCACGTTGATGAGAGATTGGCAGACTCGGCAGGTGATCATAGGGGCACTCCCACTGTCCGGGCTGGTCAAGGGTGAGTAGGGGGGTGGGTCCTCCCCAGGCAACACGGCTGGATGCCCCTCGGGGAACGGGGGAAATGCTGGAGAGGAAGCAAATCAAAAGAAGGGCTGGGGTCACTTGCAGACACTCCGCACTGATGCTCCACAGTGGTAGGGAAGTCTTTCTGATCTTCAACTCTCTGACTAAGCTCGGAGGGCTTCTCATAATCGGCGCTTCTATCAGGTTGCTCAGAAACCCCTTCCGTCCCCATGCTGTAGTCGCGATTTTGGAGGGAAGGAAGCCTCGCCCAGTCACAGGTGCAGCAGTCCCGCACCTGGCGACTGGGTCCCGCCTCCGCCCTCGGTCCCGCCCCCTCCCCGGCTTTCAGAGTTCCCTGGGGAGCACCTCGGACCCGCCCCGGCTTACCCTGGGGCGGGGCATGTTTACCGGCTCCGTACGGTGGTGCGGAGGGGGTCAGGCCTCCCCCGGGCCCAGCCCCACTCCCGCCTGGCCCCACTAAACCGTTGCCGCCCGCGCCACCGTCGATAGGCTCGGACAGCAGCGGGGAACGCTCTCCATCTGCCGCCATGGCTGTCACCGCCGCCTCCCGCTAGAGTCGGCGATCCGGCTCCCTTCGCTTCTGCCGCCGCCGCAGCCACTGCTGCCGCCGCCGCCGCCGCCGCCGCCGCCGCTACCGGGTCCCCAGGGCGCCTGCGCGCCGCGCGCCCAGCTCACTCCGCAACCAGTGGCCTGCCCCGCCCCGTTCCGTCCCGCAGCACGTGATAGGCTATCCCCGCCCCGGTCGTGTTATTATTCGCGTAGACAAACCAATTCCTGGTCCTGTGAAGGCAGCTCTCCTTTTCTATTGGGGAGCGTCGCACAAACGTCAGCTGTCACATGACCTGCCAGATGCTGCTGGGCTTGCAAAACCTGCACGTGACTAGAGGTTCTGCAAGCTATTGGGAGCGACGCCCATCGCGCTACCTCCAGACCAGGAGGTGGGGCTAGGCTGCTGCTGCTCCACTGGTCACGTGTTTTTGGAAGCTACACGGCCTCTGTTGCTCTGCTTCTCATTGGTTCAAAGACACCATTAAAACACTTTTCTCCGGCTTTCGGTTATAGCTGGCTCTATTGGTTGGTGACTTTCCTTCCCTCATCCTGTGATCCTAGCGGCGCAACTGCATTGGTCCGAACTTAGCGCCAGAACTTCAGGGGAGTGGCTTATGCATTTTAAAGGAGGCGAGGCGGGGGCAGTAAGGGAGTGTGGAAGCTTGGGATGTTCTAAGCAGAGAGACGAGGGACGGTAGGGAACAGTAGACAAAGCCATTCTACTCAAAGAAGTACCTTTAAAAAGTCAGAGCCATGATGCACCAGGAGAAATGGATTAAAAAGTTAAGATTATCACTCCAGTCTTTATTGCTGGAGTCACTTTCTGGACCGGACACAACACTGGGTTCTTCTGGAAGCTGTCCTTACAGATCCCGCTCTTACCCCATTGCTGATCAAATTGTTAAACTATCTTTTCATGAGTGTCTCCACTACTAGAAGATTTCATCGTTTTACTTAAAAAAAAAAAAAAAAAAAAATGTCAGTAGAGATGGGGCCTTACTTAGGCTGGACTCAAACTCCTGGGTCTCCCACCTTACTTCCCCAGTAGCTGGGACTACAGGCACAAGCTACCATGCCTTTACTCAATTTTATGACCACCAGCCCTTAGCATATGCACAAGTGTCTGTTGATTGAATTAATCAAATCCAAGGTTATTTCCATCACCTTATTTGACAGATGGGACAGTCTTTAGACCTGTCTCAACTTTGACCCCAGGAAAGGGGCAGTGCCTCCTCCCCTACCTGCAGTCTCATGTGGTCTTTATGGGCACCTGAACCACGCCTGGCCCAAATTGGGACTGCTTTAAATACGGGAAGCAACAAAGAACTGATAAAAACAATAAACTCTGAGGAGGTCCATTATCAGTTTTTGCTAGCAAATTCTACACTGAGAAAGTTCCCCAAATATTTAATAATGAAGGAACTACTGACATCCCAGCACTTGGCTGCTACAGGGGCTCGAGACTTCACCTAGGTCCTGATTTTTCAGACAGGGTTTTCTCAGGCCAACTTCTACTTAGAAGCCAGTGTCCTTCCGCCAGTTAGATAAGAGCCCCTAACAGACACTTAACTAAGAAAACTCCAGATACAAAATAGGGAAGAGGTTGTAGCTCCATAGAGGGAGGCCAGTCTGCTGCTCTCCCTCCTGTTTGTGGCACACAGACGCTTAAGCATTGTCTGGGGTTGGAGTAGGTTTCATTATTTGCACCCTAGGTACACATATATTCCAAAATATTTTTTAAATATATACACTTTGTGAAAGACACTCCTTAAAAAAAACTTACACTCTGAGCAGGGAGATAATGTAAACATTATCTCCCTGCTCAGAGTGTAAGTATAAAATATCATGCCAGGAGTGGTGGATCATGCCTGTAATCCCAGTGTTTTGGGAGGGTGAGGTGGAGGATCGCCTGAGCCCAGGAGTTCAAGGTTACAATGAGCCATGATCTCAGCCTGGGCAACAGAGCAAGATCCTGTTTCAAAAAAAATCAGCACTAGTATTTTATTACATGGAAAATTATCAATACTAGAAATTCATGATACAGCACATGCTTCATAATGAAAGAATTAAACAACGTAACACAAGCTCAGGAAAAGAAGAGGTCAGAGAAAACTTTTAAAACATAAGGAAAAATTAATGTTGTGCATTGATAACTTTGACTAGCTCTGTGTTGAGTAGGTCAATAGGCAGAAAAACACACAAAGTAATCATAATATTTGTAACTTGCTCACAGTTAATAAAGCACTTTCATAGTTGTATTCATTTTATTTCAGAACCCACTGTGATATGGACAGGGAAGCCAAGACTATATCTTTATTTTACAGTGTAGAAACTGAGGCTGTGTAAACTGGAGTCATTTAAGTGACAGAGTGAAATGGAGCACTAAATCTCGGTCTTCTGACTTATGATCAATGTTTTACATTCAAATAATTTGATAGGTAGATTGAAAGGGGCAGAAGCATGGAGGTGGCAGAGAGAAGATGCTTGGGATGGGCCCCCTTTTATGCTAAACACCCGGAACATAGAAGCCGCTTGATAAATGGCTCTCAAGTTAATTAATGAAGTAACTTAAGCCCCATCTTGGGATAAATTTGCTGGGTACTGAACAATATTGTTAGCTGCAGTTGCAAGAAGGGCAGATACTCAGCTGGGGCACTACAGGGTGGCTGGTGTTGGTTGTTTATGGTGGCGTTGGTTCTGATTGTTTCGTACCTGTATTATACAGATAAATCATTTTAATATTATCTCTGGTAAATATTGGGTATCTCAGATATTGCCTGGATTTTACTTATGGGGTGGGGTCTTCCCACTTATATTGAGAAAAATTAGACTATTAAGGTGTATTAGTTTGCTAGGAGTGCCATAACAAAACACTACAGTTAGCATAAACAACAAATATTTATTTTCTCACAGCCCTGGAGTCTGGAAGCCCAAGATCAAGATATTGGCAAGTTTGCTTTCTCCTGAGGCTTCTCTCCTTAGCTTACAGATGGCTACCTCACTGTGGCACTCATGGCCTATTTTCTGCATGCCTTTTTGCTTTCTCTTCCTCTTTCTCTTCTTCTTTTTCTTACTTTTAGAGACAGGGTCTCACTCTGTCGCCCAGGCAGAAGTGCAGTGGTGCAGTCATAGTCTCTGGTAGCCTTGAACTCCTGGGTGCAAACAATCTTGCCACCTCAGCCTACCAAGTGGCTGGGATGACAGGTGTATGCCATCATACCTGGCTAATTTTTAAATTTTTTGTAGAGACAGGGTCTCACTATGTTGCCCAAGCTGGTCGCTGGTCTCTAACTCCTGGGCTCAAGTGATCATCTTGCCTTGGCATCCAAAATGCTGAGGTTACAGGTGAGCACCACCCTGCCTGGCCTCTCTTCTTCTTGTGAGAACAACAGTCTTACTGGATTGTGGCCCCACCACTATGACCTCATTTAACCTTAATTACCTCTTTAAGGTACTTATCTCCAAATATAGTCACAATGGGGGTTGGAGCGTCAACATAAGAATTTGGGGGAACACACTTCAGTCCATAATAAAATATAAAGAAATTGTGAAGATTTCAAAGCAGTTTTTTCTTTAGATTTCCAACCAAGTGATATCTAGTACATTGTATACATAGCAAGAGAATGGAGTGAAAAACATCTGCCTGGCTTCTATGACCCAAAGTGTCCTAATTTGATTTCTTTTTTTTCCCACATACTTCCTCTTTCCTGAAGTGGTAGTTTACCATCTGTGTGAAAACAACACAATCTCTTACTGAATTTCAAAGGCAAAGAAAGTTTCTGGTAATGTGCAGAGTGAGTTAACTAAGATCAGGGGTAGTTTGTTTCAGGGGTTGGATGGGATGGGGTAGGGTGCCTGGATTTAAAGGGTTAATTTATGTTAATTACATTGGTACTTTGCTCCCTTGTGCTTCTTGTACTTATAGGATATGTGTATCTGTATGTGCCAAACAGATTCACACATCCCATGAGTAACTATTTGTGCTTATTTAAGAATGAAGTAAATATATTTTTTTTCAATTTGTGTGCATTGTTATTTTCAAAGTAAGTTCTCAGGAACCAGCTACTTAAAAAATAAAACTGTTAGGTATTTCTTTTGATCTAGAGGTGCTGTGAAAAATAAAGGTGAGCTACTGAACTGAGAAATTTGGAACCGTGGACTGAGTTCAAAACGGTAAGAAAGGAATAGAGTATGGGGATTTGGTTTTAGATGGCCTAAAGAGAATAAACATTAAGTAGACATTTCATATATTTAACCACTATGTATCTGTGTTCACAGTGCAGCAGATAGTTCACACTCACAAAATACCTGAAGATTCACATCTGTACACTTTGGCAGTCAAAAACCTCTGAGAAAACCAGTAAAAGATGTGAAGAGATGTAAAGATGATTTGATTGTTCCCCATATCATGCCCTTCCTGGGCCTCAGTTCTTTGTTCTTTCCTTTAGGGAATTCTTGGCCTCCTTTTCTGGGAGCCAAAGTCTTTGGAATAGAGGGTGGTAGGCCAGTTCTTTACCTCTACTCTGTTCTTCCTGCTACTGAATAAGGCACAGATGGAAGTCTCACTCTTGGAAAAGAGAAATAAAAGTGATCCCTATAACAGAGAGAAAAGGGCCGGGTGTGGTGGGTCTGCCCATAATCCCAGTACTTTGGGAGGCTGAAGTGGGAAGATTACTTGAGCCCAGAAGTTTGAGACCAGCCTGGGCAACATGAAGAGACCCTATCTCTAAAAAAAAAAAATAAAAAAGAGGTGAATGTGGTGGTGCATGCCTGTAGTCCTAGCTACTTGGAAGGCTGAGGAAGGAGGATTGTTTGAGCCTAGGAGATTGAGGCTGCAGTGAGCCGAGGTTGAGCCCTATCTAAAAAAAAAAAAAAAAACCAGGAAAAAACCCTGAAATGTTTCTCCAATTTCAGTAATCAGAGAAAATGGAAGATCAAAGATTATGATGGTAAGGGGAGTCTTCTTTTTGTTTTTGTTTTTGTTTTTTTGAGACAGGGTCTCACTCTGTTGCTCAGGCTGAAGTGCAGTGGCACCATCACGGTTCACTGCAGCCTTGACTTCCTGGGCTCAGGTAATTCTCCTGCCTCAGCCTCCCTAGTAGCTAGGACCACAGATGCCACCACACCTGGCTAATTTTTGTATTTTTTGTAGAGATGGGATTTCACCATGTTGCTCAGACTTGTCTCAAACTCTTGGGCTCAAGTAATTCTCCAGTCTTGGCCTTCCAAAGTGCTGGGATTACAGGTCTGAGGCACTGTGCCTGGCCAGGGGTAAATATTTTTTAAAAGAGCATATTTAGCTTGTGAAATAGAGAGAATGAGAGATCTCAGCTGAGAGAGCAGGAATAAAATAGGTTCCCTACCTAAAGAATCCTGAAAGGCCTATAGAGTCAGCTTCTATAATTGTTGACATTGGGAGTCACTATCCCCACTCCACAAGGCAATACTGAGTGACTTGGAACCTATTCCTGCCACTTTTGTTTTTTAGTTTCCTTGATCTTGAGGGTGGAGGGTAAGTGTGTTACTAAGTATGTTCCTGGACAAGGAGTTCCTCTGAAGATAGAAGTAATGAGAAGATAGAAGAAAGGGTAATAAGGCATTAATGAACTATAATCACCCTAAGATTGATGATTGGTTCCTGTCTACAGGAATGCTACGGGAACTCTTTTACCCTAAAAGTAAATAATAAAGCACAGTTCCAGTTTCATTTATGTGGATACCAGGTGGCAGTGACTAGAAAAGACAAGAGCAGTGCTGTTTAATAAACCTGTCTGTGATACTGGAAATGTTTTTTTATGCTATGCAATATGGTAGCCACTAACCACATGTGGCTATTGAGAAGTTACATTGTAATTAGTATGGTTAGAGAACGGAATTGTCATTTTTATTATATATTTCATTTTTTTCTTTATTTTCCACCTAGATTTCAGAGGATATGTATTTCATCTTAATTAATTTTATTACTTTTAAATAGCCACAATAGCTAGTGCCTTCTGTTTGGAACAGTGTAGGATTCATTGGAATTGATAGGCTAGATATATTTTTATTTTGATCCAATATATGCTTAGGTGAGTCTAGAAACATCAAAAAGAGAAAGAGACAATGGAGATTAATAATAATAGCCAGCATTTAATGTGTACTTATTATAAATCCAGGCACTTACTTAAACGTATGAAAGATATTCTATATAATCCTTGCAAAAATAGTACTATTATTGCTATTTTACAGATGAAAAAACTGAGGCATAGTAGGAATTTTACTTGCCTAGGATCACATAATGAGTAAATTAGGGGTGAAGATGGCATTCATACACAGGTATTTTTATTAGAGCCCATTCATTTACATTACATAGATTCAGGAATGAGGTGGCATGGAGTGACTGGGGCTATGTTTCCCAAACTCTGTGCCGAAGTACAAGCTCACAGGGGTATTGTAGAAAATTTTTAGTTTTCAAAGGAAACACAGCAATTATTGATATTTTTAAAACACTGTGTGATCTATTAACGAGGTAATTCACAGCTGGAACATTAGATTGTGCTACATTCCTTTTGACGATAATATATCTGGCTGGATGTGGTGGCTCACACTTATACTCTCAGCACTGTGGGAGGCTGAGGAGGGCAGATCACTTGAGATCGGGAGTTCGAGGCTAGCTTGGCCAATATGGCAAAACCCAGTTTCTACTAAAAATACAAAACTTAGCCAGGCATTGTGGCAGGCACCTATAATCCCAGCTACTCAGGAGGCTGAGGAAGGAGAATGGCTCAAACCCAGTAGGCAGAGGTTGTAGTGAGCCAAGATTGTGCCATTGCACTGCAGCCTGAGTGACAGAGTGAGACCCTGTCTCAAAAAAAAAAAAAAGGACAACATATCTTTATAAAAGATGGTTTTAGAAGGTTCTGCTGATAAAAATTAAATACTATGTAAAAAAAAAAATACTGTGTAAAAAGCAGCATGGAATGGAAAATGAGGGTGGCAGCATTGGATTCCAACATGTGAGAAGGTGAGTAGTGCCAAACAGATGCACATATCCCATAAGTAACTATTTGTGCTTATTTAAGAATGAAATACATGTTTTTCTATTTGTGTGTATTGTTATTTTCAAAGCACTAGTAAGTTCTCAGGAACCAGCTACTTAAAAAATAAAACTGTTAGGTATTTCTTTTGACCTAGAGGTGCTGTGAAAAATAATTGGTGAGCTACTGAACTGAGAAATTTGGAACTCTGGACTGAGGTGTTGAAAACAGATCAAAACGGTAAAAAGGAATAGAGTATGAGGATTTGGTTTTAGATGGCCAAAAGAGAATAAACATTAAGCAGACATTTCATGTATTTAACCATGTACCTGTGTTCACAGTGCAGCAGATAGTTCACACTCACAAAACACCCGACTCTATACAGTTTGGCAGTCAAAAACCCCTGAGAAAACCAGTAAAAGAGGTGAAGAGATGTAAAGATGATTTGACTGTTCCCCATATGATGCTGGAGAAACACTACAGAAAGTTGATCCTTTGTCCCCCCATTTTTTTTTTTTTAAGATGGAGTTTCACTCTTATTGCCTAGACTGAAGTGCAGTGGCACAATCTCGGCTCACTGCAACCTTCACCTTCCCCCAGGTTCAAGTGATTCTCCTGCTTCAGCCTCCCAAGTAGCTGGCATTACAGGCATACGCCACCATACCGGCTAATTTTTTTATTTTCAGTAGAGACGGGGTATCTCCATGTTCATCAGGCTGGTCTCAAATCCCCGATCTCAGGTGATCTGACCGCCTGGGCCTCCCAAAATGCTGGGATTACAGCCACCACACCCGGCTCCCCCCGTTTGTGTGTGTGTGTGCGTGTGTTTGTGTGTGTGTGTGTGTGTTTGTGTGTGTGTATTGCAGATTATTGCTTTACACTTTAGTCCAAGCACATTAAAATTGATTGATTAGGTTTAAAGTTCCTTGGATACAACCATGTACTAATCTTGTCTTTTGTGTAAACTGGGTTAGATTTAGGGTATTAAAAAACCCTTCAACAATTAAATATCGATAGATATTTCCTTGGACTGGTTTTTATGTATGACTGGTCTTTTTTTTTTTTTTTTTTTTTTTTGAGACGGAGTTTCGCTCTTGTTACCCAGGCTGGAGTGCAATGGCGTGATCTCGGCTCACCGCAACCTCCGCCTCCTGGGTTCAGGCAATTCTCCTGCCTCAGCCTCCTGAGTAGCTGGGATTACAGGCACGCGCCACCATGCCCAGCTAATTTTTTGTATTTTTAGTAGAGACGGGGTTTCACCATGTTGACCAGGATGGTCTCGATCTCTTGACCTCGTGATCCACCCGCCTCGGCCTCCCAAAGTGCTGGGATTACAGGCGTGAGCCACCGCGCCCGGCTGTATGACTGGTCTTATCCATTATATTAAATAATGCTTTCAATGTTTCCAGTCCCGTCATAGTCTCATTGCTAAAGTGAAATTTTACTTTTAGATCATTTTGTTGTTACCTTTACTAACCTATTGCCACATTGTTACTATTACTACCATCTATATTCATCTAATATTCATCTAATATAGATGGCAATAATATAGATGAGTAGTACTAACCTATTGCCACATTGTTACTATTACTACCATCTATATTCATCTAATATTCATCTAATATAGATGGCAATAATAGTAACAATATATCAATAACACTAATGATGACAGAATAAGCCATTTGTTTGGCATTGGGCTCAGTTCTTTACATATATTTTTTTTATTTACATATATTGTTTTTATTCTTGTGTCCCTAGCACTAGAACAGCACTGGTGCATAGTTGATGCTCAGTAAATATTGGTTAAATGAATGAGAAAAACAGGGTTGGAAGATAATGGCTGGCCACGAAAGTGGGAAAAATGGCAAGCAGAAAAGATTAGAATTTAGGCCGGGCACGGTGGCTCAAGCCTGTAATCCTAGCACTTTGGGAGGCCGAGGTGGGTGGATCACCTGAGGTCAGGAGTTCAAGACTAGCCTGGCCATCATGGTGAAACCCCATCTTTTTAAAAAAAATTAATAATAATAAAAAAAGATTAGAGTTTGGAGGAGGGAAGAGGTGGAGGATTCCAATAGCTAAGCAAGGGTCATTGATTTGTGATTTGATGTGAGGTTGGTTAATTTGTAAATCTAGGGAGAAATAGTTGTATTCTACCAAAGACCCAATATGTTATATTATGGTGCCTGTGTATTCTGATACCAGAATTTTCATCTTGGGAGGAGTCCTCTAATTATCTGAATTGATTGGATCAGTATTTCCTAGATCTAGGGATTATCTGCGTCCCTCCTTACCCAACAAATCCATCCTCATCCTTTCTGTCGGTATCTAGGACCCAGGAATTCTTGCCCAAGAACTTTTTCTTCTCCCAGTCTGGGCCTGGATGTGCTCTTCTAAACCAGTAACCTCCAAGTCAGCACTGCTGCCAGGGGCGACCCAGCTTCCCTCATCCAGGGAGCAACTCAGACATAGGCTTGCTTCATTTTTATTCTGGGGTTGGACAATCTAAGGTTTGATTTTTTTTCTTTTCGAATCTCTCACGGTTTGCTATTGACACAGCCAGAATGAGGTTTGCAGGGAGACGGTTGCGAGCTCTCCTCCCTACTTCTAGCCCTATTCCCTCATAGGCCTCCTTGCTGGAAACTCCTGCCCTGCGGACCCGAATGGGTATGGAGATGAAATACAAGGTGCGCCCCGCCACCTCCCTCACCCGCGTACCCCCGCCGGAGGAGAAGGTTTAGGGCTGGGAAGAACTCCGATTAGGTTTACAGCCCAGGCTCAGCAGATTGAATTAGGGTGTGTCACCATGGAGACGTGGCCGGCCCGCGTGCTTGCCTGCCATTGGCTGGGGACTCCAGGGCTGGGCATATAAGCTGGCGCCTAGAACAGTGCGGGAACTGTGTGGACCAGAGAGATCTGTAACTTGCTCAGTCCTGCATAGCGGAGCGGATCCGAGCGGATCGGAGCACGCGGGAGCACACCCTAGCAGGCTCATCAAGAGGGCGTCTGCGGGACAATGGAGAACGGGTGAGGCGGGAACCAGGCCTAGAGGATCCCTGGGGAGGAGCGGGGGCTGTGAGACCCTGGAACCTGGCACGCTGGGCCCAGAGGGAGCCGGGGGAGGGAACGAGTGCCCTGGGGATGCAGAGAGGCCTGGCACGGAGCCTGGTGTCGGGGGCAAGGCGGCAGAGTCCGGCGCCAGCCAGCGCGGGCTGGGACGCAAGCGAGAATCGAGCTGGGGTGGCGCCGCCGGAGCAGGAAGGGGGCAGGTTGGTGCGGTCTAAGCTACTCCGGAAAAGGAGCCGTTGTGCGTCTCCGTGTGTGTGTTAGGGGTATCTGGAGAGTGAATATATACATATATATATATATCCCTCACTCCATACCAGGAAGAGGTCTCACCCTCTGCGCTCTTCATAAATTCCCATGCTAGGGTCTAGGTAAAGCTGCGAGGTACTTTTGGTGCTCAGATTCAGAGTTCCCCCTTTAGAGGAAAAATTGCTCATCTTTTTTGCCAGTTCCACTCCTCCCTTCCGTCTGACTAACTTGGTGGGAACTGAGTCTTAAGTGGAGAAGAAAATCCTTAATCATCAAACTGAGCAACAGTCCTCTGCTCACTTTCCACACCCCACACCTTTGAAAACTCTTCTCTTTGCTTTGGTCCTGGAAATCACAGTCCAAGTGACCTGCATTAGGCATCACAGTTGCTTTTGGATACCCAGGGAGCCAGGGTGTTCTTGAGGAGGCTGAACAATGAGAAATGTGCTATAAGTTGTAGCTAGACATGCCATGTGGTGGCAGCCTCACATATCATTCATTTCCTTTGCACCTTTTGGGGATGCTATTTGATTAACATTTTACCAAATTCATTGCTTCTCTCCATTATCCTGTGGCTCTGTTGACCACCCCGCACCCTATCCTATCCAACTGCTTCCCTGAGGGTAGCCTAGTGTATTGTGCAATCATGTCTGGTTTCCCAGGCTCTGCTTTGGGAGTAAAAAATTTCCTTTGGAAGCTTGGTTACTTATGTTCAGCTCTGTCACACCTCATTTCCACCTCTGAAGCCAATCTTTGGTCTTCCCAGATGAGTGTGGGAGAACTGGATTTGGAACCGGGAGAAAAGTAACGCGGGTTGATTCTTGCTAGTGTAGGGGTTCTGGGTAAATTCTTGAATGGCAAAGATCCTCGGTGGAGAGAAAGGAAACTGGGAGGAGTCAGGGAGGG
Organism: Aotus nancymaae; assembly: GCF_030222135.1. NCBI lineage: Eukaryota > Metazoa > Chordata > Mammalia > Primates > Aotidae > Aotus > Aotus nancymaae. The sequence goes on along the minus strand of NW_026988422.1, from coordinate 32,706,559 downwards.
GGAAGGACAGGAAAAAGACCACAGGAGGTGGAAAGTGGGAGAAAGGTTCAAATACCGTGAGTAGCAGAGCCATAGGTCTTTGGAGGTTGTTAGCAAGTATTCAGTTCATTTTCAGATGGAGCCTATAAGGTAGATGGGGCCAATTACATTCCCTTGCTTATACCTGAGAAAAGAATTTGAAGCACAAATTACATTCCTAAAAAGACAATATTGGGACTAGAATCCAGGTTGAGTTCCACTTCCCTCTAGACCAGCAATTCCTAAACCTGGTTTTTGAATCAAAATTACATGAGCTTCAGAATCTGTGTTTTGTTTTGTTTTGTTTTTTATACAGGGTCTTACTCTGTCACCAGGCTGGAGTGTCAGAATCTGCCTTTCTAACAAGCTTCTGATGACAATTTGTGTAGTCAGTGCTGGTTTAGCCTTTGATAACCCGTGCTGTGGACTCGGTCTGCTTTTTTGTACAGTAGTTTAGTTTCTAGTCTGGCATTACCCTCCTTGTGATCCAGGGAGCTAAGAATGGCACATAGATCTCTACCAGGGGTGTTCTCATTGTGTTTTATTGGTCAAAAAATGTAGCCCTTATGTCTTTGACTGAGGAAGGAATTGGAGGGATGAGGGTTCAAAAGGAAATTTGAATTTATCCTTTCCTTCATGGTAGTTGGTTTTATTACATTTTTAATGTCTTTATTTGATAAGTAGGGTAATAAGGAGGACTTTACTAGGCAGTCACCACCCTCAGGAAGGACTTAATCCAATTTTTTATACTCTCCTTGGGCTTCCTCCTGGCCACACTCTTTTATTCTCCCTAATTTGATTATTCATTATACTTCCCTGTAGTCTCTGGTCCCTTCCTCTCTAAATCTTTATTAAAAGGAGAGGTATTTAACTTGCCAGTGTTCAGTAGATCAACACTGGAGTTGGGTCTGTTAGTAGAAACAGGCTTTATTAACTTTTGTCAGGCTCTGGAATGGAGGGAGTTTCATATCAGACCTGTAGTGGGCATGATTCAGAAAGAAGGGTGGGTGAATAGATGGGTGAACATAGTTTGGCCTCTCCCTCTGTTGCAGTTTCTCTGTCCCTGCTGCCTCAGTATACCTGCCAGCCTTTTTGTACCAAAGGTCATTTGTCTATGATGCCCTTGGAATGAGAGCAGAATTTACCTTGATTTTTCCCCCCCAGATACACATATGAAGATTACAAGAACACCGCAGAATGGCTTCTGTCTCACACTAAGCACCGACCTCAAGTGGCAATAATCTGTGGTTCTGGATTAGGAGGTCTGACTGATAAATTAACTCAGGCCCAGGCCTTTGACTACAGTGAAATCCCCAACTTTCCTCGAAGTACAGGTACTGGCAGGCTAAAGTGGGGAATGGGACTCAGGGATGTTATTGGGATTCTGTGTAACAACCAAGTGGGCCACTGTTTCTACTCCTTGGCCTATCATTTCACTGAAGACAAACGTTGTAAGAGAGGAGAAAAGCCCACCATGAGTCAGAATGACTTTAGGAGATTCCTCTAGCAGACATCCCACAAGAGACAGGGCATGTGTGTGTCAGTGGACTGAGGCTAAGACTTAGAAGAGGGCCAGGTGACAGGCCAAGTAAAGGGCAAGGGTTGTTTATTTGGCTTACTTGATTTCTCAAATAACTAACTTCTCTTGGTTTATTTATTAATTTTTAAGACTTCCATCTTCTTTTCCCTGGAGAGCTAAGAATTTTTTTCAGACTCATCAGCAGGAAAAGACTTTTAATAGCTGTTTTTTGTTTGTTTGTTTGTTTGTTTTTTGAATAGCTATTTTTTAAACCTTTGAAGCAAGACTGGGAGAGCAGAGGGGGAAGGTGTGGAAAATATTAAGAGAGGATGGGCAAAGGGCATACTTCTCTAAGGGAGATAGTAGTGACATTGGCTCCACTGGCCACACCTATCCCCAGTGAGAAAGGCACTGCATTGAGTGATAAGTGGGTTAGCTTTTTAAGTTTATCAACATGTTTATTTTTTATACTCCACTTGGGTTTCCTGTGTCAACTCTTTACTACTGTGGTATTTTTTTTTTTTTTTAAGTTCCTCTATCTTTGAGAATTCCTCAGTTCTTCCTCATAGTTCTGGTCCCTCTCCTATTCCCTAAGGGATAGGCTGGCCATCTATTAGAAGAGATTGCTAGATAAGGGAAGCGGTAAATATGGCTTTTTTTTTTTTTTTTTTTTTTTTTTTTTGAGACGAAGTTTCGCTCTTGTTACCCAGGCTGGAGTGCAATGGTGCGATCTCGGCTCACCGCAACCTCCGCCTCCTGGGTTCAGGCAATTCTCCTGCCTCAGCCTCCTGAGTAGCTGGGATTACAGGCAGGCGCCACCATGCTCAGCTAATTTTTTGTATTTTTAGTAGAGACGGGGTTTCACCATGTTGACCAGGATGGTCTCGATCTGTTGACCTCGTGATCCACCCCGCCTCGGCCTCCCAAAGTGCTGGGATTACAGGCGTGAGCCACCGCGCCCGGTGTAAATATGGCTTTATGACTGTGGGGAGTTATCTTTGCACTCCCATGCTCCCCTACATGGGCATGTGCTCCCACAGGACTGTTCTGTGGGTCATAAGGAAAGAGACTTGCATGTGTTCAAATTCAGCCCCTTTTCTCCTTGTTCAATAGCCTCTTCTACAGGAAGCCAGAGTAAGTATACCATGAGCTCACTTGCTGGACTGAGGAGGCAGGTAATTAAGTTAGGGCAATATATAAGAATGCATGTTTTGAGAACTTGGAAACATTTGAAGAGGTCTATAATTACTGCATTCACTGTATTCACTTTATTTTGAAATAGAGTCTCGCTCTGTTACCCAGGCTTGAGTGCAGTGCTATGATCTTGGCTCACTGCAACCTCCACCTCCGTAGTTCAAGTGATTCTCCCACCTCCGCCTCCCAAGTAGCTGGAATTACAGGCATGTGCCACCACACCTGGCTAATTTTTGCATTTTTAGTAGAGATGGGGTTTCACCATGTTGGCCAGGGCAGTCTCGAACTCCTGACCTCATGATCCACCTGCCTCAGCCTCTCAAAGTGCTGGGATTACAGGCGTGAGCCACTGCACCTGCTGTTTTTTATTTCATTTTTATAGATTTACAGGGGTACAATGCAGTTTTGTTATGTGGGTATACTGCATGGTGGTAAAGTCTGTGCTGTAGTGTAACCATCACCTGAACAATGATCATTGTACTCACCAGGTAATTTATCATCCCCCATCCCCCTCCCACATTCTCACCTTTCCAAGTCCCAAGTGTCTATTATTTCAGTCTGTAGGTCCACGTGTACACATTTGGTTCCTACTTACAAGTGAGAATATGTGGTATTTAACCTTCTATTTCTGAGTATCTACTTTTTGGTCTCTGACAGTATGGCTTATATTATCTTGAAATTTCTTTAAAGAACCCTTCCTCTGTATGCTCATGCTGAATGTCCTTACCCCATATCTCTAATCTCAGGTTGTATTTGTATAATTGTGAGTAATGCCTGGCTCTCCCACCAGACTTAAACTTTCTGAAAGCAGAGATAATAACGAGTCTTTTACTTAATTATTCTCTAACATTTTGAGCAAAGCGAGTAGCTCACAGTAGGTGCTCAGTGGGCATGTGTTGCATGAAAATATAATCCCATTCATTCCTCTTTCTTTTTTGTATACAGTGCCAGGTCATGCTGGCCGACTGGTGTTTGGGTTCCTGAATGGCAGAGCCTGCGTGATGATGCAGGGCAGGTTCCACATGTATGAAGGGTACTCACTCTGGAAGGTAAATTGGGGCATAGGCCTGGCTGGATCTGGAAGTGGAAGAGAACTATCTAGCCTCTTTCATTACCTAGCTATCTGGGCTAGCTGGACTTTTGGTCCCCTCCTTCCTTCTCTTTCATGATGTATATCATGCATGTCTGTGTAGCTGGATGAATGAAATTTTGTAAAATTGTTTCTGATCTTTTGCGTCGAAGGTGACATTCCCAGTGAGGGTTTTCCACCTTCTGGGTGTAGACACCCTGGTGGTCACCAATGCAGCTGGAGGGCTGAACCCCAAGTTTGAGGTTGGAGATATCATGCTGATCTGTGACCACATCAACCTACCTGGTTTCTCTGGTCAGAACCCTCTCAGAGGGCCCAATGATGAAAGGTATGTATCTTACTTTTTATTTATTTATTGTTTTAAGATGAATGGGACTTAAGGACTTATCTAGGAGCTGTGGGAGAATTTTTTAAATTCCATTTATGTGAGATAATTCAACCTGTGTCCTAGGTTTGGAGTTCGTTTCCCTGCCATGTCTGATGCCTACGACCGGACTATGAGGCAGAGGGCTCTCAGTACCTGGAAACAAATGGGGGAGCAACGTGAGCTACAGGAAGGCACCTATGTGATGCTGGCAGGCCCCAGCTTTGAGACTGTGGCAGAATGTCGTCTGCTGCAGAAGCTGGGAGCAGACGCTGTTGGTGAGAAGGGGAATTCGACTAGAGGCTTGAAGAGGGAGGGATTTCACAAAATAGGGATGGGAAGGAGAAGGAGATAACAGGCCTCATTGGATTGAGAGGATCTGATTTCAGGGAAGGATGAATTAAATTGACTTCTTAAGATACAAAGTGGTGAGATCTGGTGTTGTAGCATCAAATCTCCCTACGAAGCACCAAAGGGTTAACAGTTGCAGTGCTAATGAATGACCTATTCATGATTTGATGACCGTTTCTTTTTTTTTTCTTTTTTCTTTTTTTTGAGATGATGTCTCACTCTGTTGCCCAGGCTGGAGTGCAGTGGTGCGATCTCAGCTCACTGCAACCTCCGCCTCCCAGGTTCAAGCAATTCTCGTGCCTCAGCCTCCCTAGTAACTGGTATTACAGCACCACCACACCCGGTTAATTTTTGTATTTTCAGTAGAGATGAGGTTTCACCATGTTGGCTAAGCTGGTCTTGAACTGGTGACCTCAGGTAATCCACCCATCTTAGCCTCCCAAAGTGCCGGCATTATAGTCATGAGCCACTGCACCTGGCCAATTTGATGACTGTTTCTAAGAATTCTAAAAAAATTCACTATAGCCACTTTCTGTACCTCTAGCTGGAAGATGGAACTCTATCATTAGGACTGACTTCAAAATTGTCACAAACATAGAAATGAAGCATTGCATTGGTAATTTTAAGAAATGTGTATTCATTTTAGGCAGTACAGAAGAACAACATACCTCAACATAATTTAGCTGCTTCTTTGGATTTGTTTTTGTTTTAGGTGGCATCTTGCTCTGTTGCCAAGGCTGGAGTGCAGTGGCACCATCTTTAGCTCACTGCAGTTCTGACTGCCTGGGCTCAAGCAATCCTCCTACCTGAGCCTCCTGAGTAGCTGGGACAAGAGGCATACACTACCACACTCGGCTAATTTTAATTATTTTTTGAGCTGAGGTCTTGCTATGCTGCCCAGGCTGGTCTGAAACTCCTGGGCTCAAGGTATCCTCCTGCCTTAGCCTTGAAAAGTACTGGGATTACAGGTGTTAACCACTGTGCCTGGCCATGTTTGGATGTTTTTTGAGATTTTTAATTCTTGTTGAAAGTGAGGCTAAAGGGCAAGGAAAAGAGTTATTTGAGGATCCTGACAGTTGGTTTCCATCTTTCTCACCATCAGGCATGAGTACGGTACCAGAGGTCATCGTTGCACGGCACTGTGGGCTTCGAGTCTTTGGCTTCTCACTCATCACTAACAAGGTCGTCTTGGATTATGAAAGCCTGGAGAAGGCCAACCATGAAGAAGTATTAGAGGCTAGCAAACAAGCTGCACAGAAGTTGGAAAGATTTGTCTCCATTCTTATGGCCAGCATTCCACTCCCTGACAAAGCCAGCTGACCTGCGCCAGAGTGGTCTGGCGTCTCCCACATGAGATCCAAGTAGCTGCTACCTTCTTTGGCCCCCTACTGGAGTCATGTGCCTCTGTCCTTAGGTTGTAGCAGAAAGGAAAAGATTCCTATCTTTTACCTTCCCCACTTTCTTCCACGAGACCCTTCTGGTGCCAGATCCTCTTCTCAAAGCTGAGATCACAGGTGTGAACATAGTAAGACCTTGGCGCTACAAAATAAAGCTGTTCCCATTCCTGGTTTTTCTTACACAAGAACTGGAGCCCATGCCGTACCACATATCTGCGGAGATGGCCAGGATTTGACTTGGGCCTTCGAACTTGGCATCTGCTACTAGCTTTTTGAGATGACACATTTCTGGGGGCTCAATTCTGCCTTATCTAAATCAACAGAGACCAAACAAGGACTAACTCAATACCTCTTGGACTTACTTAATGTCATAATATAGTCAGAATAAAGAGAAAGATGAAATGATTTCATTTTTTGTGCAACTTCGGCTGGGGCTGGGACACAGGCCAAGATTGACAAAAGGACGTGAAATGGCATGTCTTGTGTGATTATCTGCTTCTCAGACAAGTAATTAGGAACTGGGATGAGTTAGTATGTGAGTGCAGCAAAGGATGAAGAAGGGCAAAATGATGGAAGGTGGGATAGAGGTTATGAGATGGTAGGGAAGCGTTAACTTCTGGCACTTGATGGCCACTTCCATCAGGCCAGTCCTGCTTCTCTCCCTTGCCTTCCAATTGTTTCATTTCCTGTCTATTCAATCATATCTGAGTTAGTTGGCTGATTAGTCTCTATTCCTTCATTCCCACTTCCTTACCAAAGCCCTAATTATATTTCCTCTTGTTTGCCTTTTCTCTCCTACTCTTTAACTTCTGCAACCACATTCTCCATTCACTCCATTCTGACAATGCAGTGGCAAACACCTTTCTCTGCTGCCAGCTACTCCATTGTTGACTGCATTCCTGCCAGTCCCAGGCAAACCTGTGAAGCTGATTCATCCTCTGCTTCTCTTTGAGTGTCTCCTTCTCTCCTCCCACTTCCTTTCTGGGCCCTAGTCTTTCTCTTCTGGGCCCTAGTCTTGTGCTTGGTCAGAACCGTCCTGTGATGCTGCATCCAGGCATTCCCCCATATTGGCTCATTACACTGTTATCTTTGCTTTTTCCACTGAACTGAGGTGAATTCTATGGTATGTAAATTCATATTCCTTTTTATGTATATGAAGACATATCTTCATATACATAAATAAGAATTGAGTAAATCTACTTACTAAATCCAAAAGCTTACAATGCACTTAAATATTCCACTCAAGTATCTCTAGGACATATTTTTCAGATGGCACCATTCTGATTCCTGGTCAGTCTAACCAAGAGGCAGATCAGGGGTAGGAAAGCCAAGTACCAAATGCAGCCCTCCTCAAACCAATTACATTTCTGCCTGTCTCTCTAGAGTCTTTCATGCCCTGATCTAGTCACACCAGTTGTGACAATGACTCATCAACGTGCCTAGTACTTTTTGCTTCTTTGCTTTGGCTCATCCTGATGTGAAATCCTCTTCCCCTGCTTCATCCTTCAAGATTAGGCTCAATGTTTTCTATAAAACTTTCCCTAATATTAAGTATCCATCACTGTAACCAAAAGAAAAAAAGAAAAACTTGCCCTAATCAACCCAGTTCTCACTGTTCAGTGTGTACAATCAGTCCCTCCTTTGAGCTCCTATGTACGACTTGTACTCATTTTGTACAACCTTCATACAACAGTGGCTTTGCAAATGAACCTTAATGTTGTAGGGCAAGGCCAGGCACAATGGTTCATCCTCTAATCCTAGTACCTTGGTTGGCCGAAGCAGGAGGATTGCTTAAAGCTCAGAAACATGACAAAACCCCATTTCTATCCAAAAATACAAAAATTAGCCAGATGTGGTGGCATGCACCTGTGGTCCCAGCTACTCAGGAGGCTGAGGTGGGAGGATCGCTTGAGCCTGAGAGACGGAGGCTGCAGTGAACTCAGATCACACCACTGTACTGCAGCCTGGGTAACAGAGTGAAATCCTGTATCAAAAAAAAAAAAAAAAAAAAAAAAGAGCCACTCCAAAATGCTTTTTCTTTGTGCTGGGCACAGTTAAGTAGGTCAGTTACCAAACAAAGGATAATTTGAAAGTTCTCCAAAGCAGCCTGTGCAAAATATCTCTTCCATATTATGCCACTAACAACTAAAATGTTGTCACTACTAGAGGCTCATCCAGCACTGGTCTTTCTCAAAAGGCACATAGGCCTGGGAGGGCGGTGTGGTTTTGAAAGATGCCAGCCAGCTGAATGCAAGTTGATAAGCAAAGATAATAGTGCAGTGAGTCACCAAGGGGGAATGCCTGGATGCAGTATCACAGGGAGGTTCTGGCCAAGCACAAGTGAAGGGAAAGATGGGCCCAGAAAGAAAGTGGGAGGAGAGAGAAAATTTACACACCATAGAATTCACCCATTTAAGGTGTACAATTCAATGGTCTTTAGTATATTCACAAATAGTGCCATTATTTATTACCAGTTAATTTGAGATCATTTCATCGCTTCAAAGGGAAACCTTATCTGCTCCCCTATAGCCCCAAACAACTACAAATCTACCTTCTGTCTCTATAGATTTAACTATTTTGGACTTTCACACAAATGGAACAGGATTTTTGTGACTGGCCTCTTTCACTTAGCATGTTTTCAAGATTCATCCAAGTTGTATCAGTACTTAGTTCTTTTTTTGTGGTCAAATAATGTTCTATTGCGTGGATACACCACATTTTGTTTATCAAGTGTCTGATTACAAAAAGCCAAACAGTATAGCCAAAACTGAATACATCAGTTTAGGATCATAGGAGGACAAGAGCACAAAGGGAAGGGAAATAGATGTGGGAAGGTTTCCCAGAGAAAAGACTTTGAAAAAAAAAACAACTGGTAATGATATCTTTCTTTTTTGAAGGGGCCTGTAAAATAGACTGATTTTACTGAGGCTCATGATAGGTGTCTAAACACATTCAAGTCAGGCTTGTTTTCTTGACCCTATCATGACCATCTTTACCAGCATCAATAAATATTCATTAATCATGTATTATATAGAGAACGTAGTCCTAAAAACCATAATGTAAGTTGGTATAAGATGGAGTGCCTACTATCTAGATGTGAGACAGATGTATGCATAAAAAATAACTAGCCGGGTGCGGTGGCTCATACCTGTAATCCCACCACTTTGGGAGGGTGAGGTGGGAGGATCACGAGGTCAAGAGATTAAGACCATCCTGGCCAACATGGTGAAATTCCATCTCTACTAAAAATACAAAAATTAGCTGGGTGTGTGGTGCGCGCCTGTAGTCCCAGCTACTCGGGAGGCTGAGGCAGGAAAATTGCTCAAACTCAGGAGGTAGAGGTTGCAGTGAGCCGGATAGCGCCACTGCACTCCAGCCTGGTGACAGAGCGAGACTCTGTTTCAAAAAAAAAAAAGAAAGAAAGAAAGAAAAACAAAAAAAAAAGAAATAACTAGGCTGGGCTAAGTTAGTTGAGCCCTTTACACCTGCTACAGACTATTACTAGGCTCTTTATATGTTATATTGTCATTGTTTAGAATCAGCTTTTCTTACTGAACTAAGGAAGAAGTCCTAATTATTTAAAAAAGGAATACAGTAATGTGTGAAAAGTAGCTTATGCTAAGTGTCAATGATGGTATGTGCTACAGGAATTCAGAGAAGAGGACCAGCACCAGAGTTGGGCAGTAGGAAAAGATTGATGAGGCATTATTTAGGTCTTACAGAAATGTCAGGCACGGTGGCTCCTGCCTGTAATCATACATACTAGGCGGGAGATACACTTGAGCACAGGAGTTTGAGGCTGCAGTGGGCTTTATGACTGCATGACTGTACTCTAGCCTAGGTGAGAGAGTAAGACTCCATCTCTGGAAAAAAAAAAAAAGATAGGTGAAGAGGACATGGCAGAAAGCATTACATACAGATGAATCCAGGAATGTTTAATCATTTAACAAATGGAAATAGTTAAAGTGAAGAAATAAATGGGAGCATGGGCAGTAAGGTGGAGAGGAGCTCTGATTCCAGGCTCAAGAGTAGGACCTTAGGGCCGGGCATGGTGGCTCACATCTGTATCCCAGCACTTTGGAAGGCTAAGGTGGGCAGATTGCTTGAGCCCAGGAGTTCAATACCAAGTTTGAGACCAGCCTGGGCAATATGGGAAACCTCATCTCTACAAAAAGTACAAAAATTAGCTGGGTGTGGTGACATGCACCTGTGGTCCCAGCTACTTGGGAGGCTGAGGTGGAAGGATTGCTTGAGTCGGGGAGGCTGAGCCTTCAGTGAGCCATGATGAAGCCACTGCACTCCAGCCTGAACAACAGAGCAAGCCACTGTCTCCAAAAAGGAAAGCAAAGCAAAACAAAACAAAAGAGTATTCTTTTTTTTTCTTGCCATCTTATTCTCTAGGCAAGATGGGCAGCCATTGATAGTTTTTAAACAGGACTGATAGGTGAAAATTGTACTGTAGTATTTTGCTGGCTAGAAACCTGACTAAAGGAGAAGCTTGTTTTGATAGTAGAATCACTTTCACCCAAAATTAACTGTATAGAATAGCATAATTGTTGGTGCTAAGTGTTTAATTTTTATTCAGGTTGAGGTCTTTGTAGTGCTTTAAAGATAAACTAGCCGGGCACAGTGGCTTACGCCTGTAATCCCAGCACTTTGGGAGGTCGAGACAGGAGAACTCCTTGAGTTCAGGAGTTTGAGACCAGCCTGGGCAACGAAGTGAGATTCTGTCTCTTCAAAAAATTTAAAAATTACTATAAGCAATATATAAAGTGAGAAGGGCAAAAAAAGAAAAAAAAATTAAAAATCAGCTGGGCATGATGGTGCACACCTGTAGTCCCAGCTATTGAGGAGGCTGAGGCGGGAGGCTGGTTTGAGCCTGAGAGATCAAGGCTGTAGTAAGCTGTGATCACACCACTGCGCTCCAGCCTGGGTGACAAAGCAAGACTCTGTCTCAAAAAAAAAAAAAAAAAAAAGCTGTTATAAAATAAAACATAAAGGCAAAAGTGCAAACAACTTAGAGATGAAAATACACACTTAAGTCAATAGTTTTCCCTTCTTTTTAATATAAAATTGTGAATAGGTATATAATCACATAGTTCAAAAATTAAGCAACATAAAATGTGTACAGTGAGAACTCTCACCTCCAGCCTGTCCTCATATGCCCTTCTTCCCCAACTTCCCCACCCTGTGGTAACCACAGTTATTAGTTTCTTTTGCATTCTTCCAGGATCTATACAAATGTAAACAAATACAAATTCAAATTCTATTTTTCTTCTCTTATTATAAACAGGAGTTAGTGTGTTATACATATTTTCTGTATCTTGCTATTTTATTTTAACATATCTTGGAGAACTTTTCACATTAGTGTGCTTTCCTGATGACTTACGTCAATGCTGCCAAAGATAGATGTCTGTCACTTTGAGTTTTTTAGAAGCAAAGGAAGAATACGGTCTTGATTTTCATTGCCAATTCTCAGTTCATTCATTGATTACTAATAGGAAGAGACACAAAGAGAGAATGCCACCTGCTGCTCCTTTAAAGCAAGAAGGTGGGAATAAGACAGCTATTCATGCTGTGCTGTGCCTTCTGCCTAATTCGATTTGGCTTAGACTTGTGTTGCCTTTTTTTTTCCTTGTAAACAGGAATGATACTGTTTTGTTTCTAAGGGACGCCTTTGAACAAACACTGGCTATGCTTGGTTTTTCTGTTATCGTAAATTTGGATTTTAATAAAAATAGAAATTTTCCTGTCTTTAATCATTTTGTCTAATTTTTAGTTTTGGCCTCAATTAGATTTGATATTCTTCTGGATTAATCTGAATTTTCTCTCTTGTTTTTAGGTTGAAGAACCCCTACCCCTCTATCGGGCTTTTACTTTTGCTTCCATTCTGAGTTTGTTTGTTCATTCTAGAAAGCTTTTACTTTACCTCCCTTGCCAGTCTCTTTTGTTTTTTCTTGTTTTCTTTCTCTTTTTGCTGTTACTCTTTTAAAAATGCCATTTCACTTGTTAGCTACTTGATTTTGGCCTTGGTTTTCCCTTTTCCTCTTTTATTTTGAACTGTTTCTTTTATATATATATATATATATATATGTATATATATATATATATATATATCACCTCCATTTCTCATCCTAAATATTTTGAACTGTTTCTATCTGAGCTCCTGTTATAACTTACAGTAAAAGGTTAATAGAATATAGTACTACCCTTGTGTAGCTTGGCCTGATCTACTTCTATCAACTGTTCTTTTACCCATCAGAGTTTGTTTAAGGTTCACAACATTAACCTTTATTATCGTCTGCCTGTATAGTCTCCCCCAAAATAACAATACATAGCTACCACCATTGGTACTGTTCCACTAATATCATCAAAGTATAAAAATTATTTAATCGCACTCAAGGGATAAAGTTGGCATTTGGCACAGTAGTTGCTTTTCTTTTTTCTTTTTCTTCTTTTTTTCTTTTTCTTTTTTTTTTTTTTTTTGAGATGGAGTCTTGCTCTGTTGCCAGGCTGGAGTGCAGTGGCGCAGTCTCGGCTCACTGCAACCTCCACCTCCCGGATTCAAGCGATTCTTCTGCCTCAGGCTCCTGAGTAGCTGGGACCACAGGCGTGTGCCACCACGCCCGGCTAATTTTTGTATTTTTAGTAGAGACGGGGTTTCACCATGGCCAGGATGGTCTCGATCACTTGACCTCGTGATCCACCCGCCTCGGCCTCCCAAAGTGCTGGGATTACAGGCGTGAGCCACCGCGCCCGGCGAGTAGTTGTTTTTCATACAACTGATTTGGCAGTGGTAAAGTTCTTACTCCAGACATCATAGATAAGATGGTATGGAGTCGATAAAGTACCTGAAAAGCAAAATTGAGTTATGCCTGAATTTTTTTTTTTTTTTTTTTTTTTTTTTGAGACAGAATCTTGCTCTGTCACCAGGCACCAGGTTGGAGTGCAGTGGCACGATCTCGGCTCGCTGCAACCTCCACTTCCTGGGTTCAAGCAATTCTCCTGCCTCAGCCTCCCAAGTAGCTGGGAGTACAGGTGCATGCCACCATGCCCAGTTAATTTTTGTGTTTTTAGTAGAGACAGGGTTTCACCATGTTGGCCAGGATGGTCTCGATCTCTTGACCTCGTGATTCACCCGCCTTGGCCTCCCAAAGTGCTGGGATTACAGGTGTGAGCCACCATGCATGGCTGCCTGAAATTTTTTAGGTAGCTGATAGTCATTATATTTCCTTGGTTGCTTACTTTGCCAATTCCCCCTTACCCTCACAAATAGGAACTACTAGTATTAAAAGAGACAGAATAATGGTAAGAGTAATTTTGGATATTTTCTGTCAATCTGCCATTCTCTATGGGTGTCCAGTTTCTTAACTATTTGTTATCTACTGACTCTTCACTTCAGGATAGCACTATGGCTGGTCTAGGGGCTTGTTAGCTGGTCTCAAAGGTCTAGGAAACTGATCCCTGCTTCAGTTCCACAATACTGGGTTCAGAAATGTTCTCAGAGATGTCTGAGAGAGATGCCTTAGAGAACCAAACTGTTCTCTAAGACCCATCAATAGTACTGTCATTATATAACCCTTAGACACATGAGATATCTCTGCCCAAGGAGGGGCTCTAGGCAGATTCACATGTTTTTATGAGCCCAGATAGGCTGAACCAAGAGAAACTAGCTTTCTATAGAGTGTTCTAACTCATTTAGGAGTTTTCAGTAATAATGCACACTTCTGGTGAAGATGTTGGAGTCAATATGTACTTCTGTCTGAACTGGAAAATTTGTTCACTTCTGTGACTGAGCTTACTTTATGCTGTGCCCTTTGGATAAATAACCTTGATGTTATTTATTCAAATGACATCATGTTAGGTCTTGCTATCAATCTGTACCTAGTATTGACATTTGCAAATGTAATGGCCATTCAGTTTCTAGATAACCGTAACATTTACTTTACAACTTTGTATTGCATTTATACTTATTCATTTTTTTTTTGCATTTGCCTTGAACTTTGTCCTTTTGATAACCATATGTATTATGCCTCATACAGAAGTGCCAGGATGTGTGTGTGTGTGTGTGTACATATATATCCACAAACATATGTATGCATACATACATATATGCAAAAATCAAAATTGACAATTTATAAACTGTCATCTGCCCATGAAACCTTGAAGAAGGTGAGCTTTTCAGCTTTTCAATTTCCCAGACAGGACATCTATCAAGTATATCTTTCTAGGCTGCTGAACAAGAAGAGATGAACACATGAGGAGGATATGTTTATTTACTTACTCAACAAATGTCCTAGGGGTTAGGGATAGGGAGAAGAACAAGACAATATTTCTGCCTTCATGGTATTTATATTAAATTAGGGGAGTCAGACTACCAATAAAAACAAATGTTTTTAAAAATCTAAAGTAATAATAAGTGTTAAGAAAAAAATTAAGGTGATAGAAGGTAGGTAATAGAGGAAGGAAAGGCAAACTAAAACTACGATGAGATACCACTTCACGCTCACTAAAATGACTATAATAAACATAAACAAGTGTCGATGAGAATGCAGAAAAACAAGAATCCTTTTACATTGTGAAATTTACATTTTCTGGTGGAAATGTATAATGGTGTGGCCAATTGGAAAACAGTTTGTCAGTTTTTCAGAAAGCAAAGCACAAAACTACCATATGACCCAGCAATTCTACTTGCAGCTGTCTAAGAGATGTAGGAACATAACCAGACAAACATGCACAAAGGTCCACAGCAACTTTTAAAATAATAAAGACTGGAAACATCCTAAATGCCCATCAGTTAGTAAATGGATTTAAAAAAATGTATATCTACGCCAGACATGGTGGCTCATGCCTGTAATCCCAGCACTTTGGGAGGCCAGGTTGGGTGGATGACTTGAGGCCAGGAGCTCAAGACCAGCCTGGCCAACATAGCAAAACCCCATCTCTACCAAAAATACAAAAATTAGCCAGGCATGGTGGCACATGCCCTATAATCTGAGCTACTTGGGTGCTGAGGTATGAGAATCACTTGAACCAGGGAGACAGAGGTTGCAGTGAGCTGAGGTAATGCCACTGCACTCCAACCTGGGTGACAGACCGAAACTCCTGTGTCAAAAAGAAAAAAAAGAAAAGAAAAAGAAAAAATCTACTGACATATGCTATGTCATGGATGAGCCTCAAAAACATGCTTAAATAAAAGAATCCAGATACAAATCTGTATGATTCTATATGAAATGTCCAGAAAAATCTATGGAGACAGAAAGTAGATTAATGGTTTTCTGGGGCTTAGGGTTAAGATGGGAATTAATATAAATAGGCATAGAGATCTTATTTAAGTGATAAAAATGTTCCAAAACTGATCTATGTGATTACTGCAACACTGAATAAAATTACTAAAAATCATTGAATTTTGCCCTTGAAATGAGTGAGTTTTATGACATGTAAAATACAGCTCACTAAGGCTGTTTTTGTTGTTGTTTGTTTGTTTGTTTTGAGACAGAGTTTCGCTCTTGTTACCCAGGCTGGAGTGCAGTGGTGCGATCTCGGCTCACCGCAACCTCTGCCTCCTGGGTTCAAGAGATTCTCCTGCCTCAGCTTCCTGAGTAGCTGGGATTACAGGCATGCACCACCATACCCAGCTAATTTTGTATTTTCAGTAGAGACAGGGTTTCTTCATGTTGGTCAGGCTGGTCTTGAACTCCTGACCTCAGGTAATTACCCGCCTTGGCCTCCCAAAGTGCTGGGATTACAGGCATCAGCCACCACACCTGCCAAGGATGTTTTTTAAAAAAAGTGATAAAAGGGTGAGTGATTTCAAATAGGTTGGTTTAGGGAAGGCCTCTCCAAGGAGCTGGCAGTTGAGCAGAAACCTGAGTAAATGAGGGCATGAACAATGCAGTGATTAGAGAAGAGTGTGCAAGCAGAAGGTAAAGCAAACATACAAGTTCTCAGGAAACTTAACAATTTAGCAGTAACAGAAGGCCAGTGCGACTAGAGTAGACTGAACAAGGGGAATGGTGGTGGTAGATAAGGTTGGAGTCGTAGGCAGGTGTTGTAGGTCAGGATAAGTTTAGGTTTTATTTTGCATGAAAGGAGGTCACTGAAATGATTTTTAACCAATTTACTTAAACACACACACACACACACACACACCCACACACACACCCCTCACTGGCTGCTTTGTAGAAAATCAATGATATTGAGCAAAAATAGGGAGATTGGTTAGGAGACCTCGGAGGTAGATTAGGCTAAAAGTTGGTTTAGTCTTGGATCAGTGGTGGCAATGGAGGTGGTAATGATACAGGAGCTAGATGAAATCATTTAGGCAGATAGTGAGGGCAACAGCCCTTGACAAGGTTTCCCTTTTTAACAAAAAGCAGCCCCCTAATCATTTCTTTTCTAACAAAGAACAGTTTCAAAAATGTGCACAGGTGAATGCTGGCCACTGTGCCAATAGAAAAGCACTACCCGGGGGCCAGGCGTGTTCATCATGAAGGCTCCATCTTCCCTTTTCTTTGTCACCAATGCACAGTAAAGAATCAGGCAACACAGCGATGACCAGGTAAAAAATCTATTTGCATAATAAAAGATTAGGGTGGCATGGCCAGCTCCTTCAAATGCTATGCAAATGGCACACCTGGTCAACCAATCTTTCATGCCCTGTGTAAATCAGACACTGCCTCCTCAAGGTCATCTATAAAACCTCCTGCATTTCACTGTGGAAGTGGCAACCCATTTTCCCCAGGACCGTTCCTTGCACAGAGAGCTCTTCTCTTTCTCTTGCCTATTAAACCTTTGCTTTTAACCTCACTCTTTATGTGTCCATGTCCTTGAATTCCTTGGCATGAGGCAGTGAACCTCAGGTATTACCTTAGACAAACAATGCTGCTTCAGTAAGAAGAGGTCAAATTCTGGAGATATTTGAAGGTAGAACAGATAGAACTTGCTGATACATAGAAAATAAGGTATGAGGCCGGGCGCGGTGGCTCACGCCTGTAATCCCAGCACTTTGGGAGGCCGAGGAGGGTGGATCACGAGGTCAAGAGATCGAGACCATCCTGGTCAACATGGTGAAACCCCGTCTCTACTAAAAATACAAAAAATTAGCTGGGCATGGTGGTGCGTGCCTGTAATCCCAGCTACTCAGGAGGCTGAGGCAGGAGAATTGCCTGAACCCAGGAGGCAGAGGTTGCGATGAGCCGAGATTGCACCATTGCACTCCAGTCTGGGTAACAAGAGTGAAACTCCATCTCAAAAAAAAAAAAAAAAAAGAAAAGAAGGTACGAGTGAAAAAGAGGAATTTAGAAAGTTTTATAAGTTTTTAGCCCGATCTACTGGGTGAATGGAGTTGCCATTTACCAAGATACCATTAACAGAGGTGCAGTTTTGGCATGGTAATCAAAAGTTTCTTTGACAGCTGTCACATTTGAAAAGTCTAGACCTCCAGATGGACACATGAATTACACAGTTGGATATATGAGTTCAGAGTCTAAAGGAAGAGATTTAAGCTAGATAAATACATTTGAAAGTCATTAGCACCTAGATGGCATTTAAACCAAATGATCTGGATGGTATCACTTGGGGACAGAAGTGAGGAGAAGGAGAAGGATCTAGCAAATGTGTTTGAGGAAATATTAATGAGGTAGAAGGAAAACCAAGAAGTAGGATTCCTTGGTGGAAAAATGAAGAAAGTGTATTAACACAAGAGAGTGATCAAGGTCACCGCTGACCTTGACAAGTAGTCTTAGTGGGGTAACAGAAGTATCTTTATTAGCACAGACACCAGAAAGAATGAGAGATGAGGAAGTAGAGGCAGCAACCACAAACAACAAAATTTTGCTATAAAGAGGAGTGGTAGCTGGGGGAAAGGATGTGGGTTGAAGGGAAGGCTTCTTTCTTTCTTTCTTTCTTTCTTTCTTTCTTTCTTTCTTTCTTTCTTTCTTTCTTTCTTTCTTTCTATCTTTCTTTCTTTCTTTCTTTTCAATGATGGGAGGCATCTCGAACTGGAAAGAAACCAACTGGGACTTGGGTGTGATTTGAAGAAGACAAGATGGCCTGTACCATAGGCTGGGAGTTAAACGCCACCTTTACTGATTATTGATATAGTACCCTGTGGCTGGCTTATAGTACAGTTACACCTGTGTTGTGTGATAGGGAACGTTACCAATGGAAGGAAAGTAGTCTAAGATAGGAGCTTGGTTTTGACTTGATAGCTGTCCATAAGAGGGCAGCAGAGCTAGGAAATTAAAAACAACAACAACAATAACAACAACAAAGAAAAACTCTGCAAAGTGATGCCTGCGGGTTAAAGACTTTTTAGCAAACTCTTTAAAGATATTAAGGAAAGTTCAGCCCTTCCTCCCCAGAGCCTCAGTGCTAAATTCTCGCTTAGAGACCCCAAAGCCTCCAGAATTTGGGATACGACTGGTAACATGGCAGACTCTGAGCCCTGCGGGGTTTGGAGCAACTACCAAGCTGATTGAGTGTAAAAGAATGGCTAGTACAGAGGGAAGAGGTAGCTGTTATATTGAAGCATTAAAAATCAAACAAACAAAAAGGTAGGCCGGTGCGTCACTCATGCCAATAATCCCGGCACTTTGGGAGGATGAGGTGAGAGGATCCCTTGAGGCCATGAGTTTGAGAACAACCTGGGCAACATAGCAAGAACCTGTTTCTACAGATTTTTTTTAAGCTTATTGCAGTGGCACACACCTGTAGTCTCAACTACTTGGGAGTCTGAGGCAGGAGGATCACTTGAGCCCAGGAGTTCCAGGTTACCGTGAGCAATGATCATGCCACTGCTCTCCAGCTTGGGTGACAAAGTGAGACCCTGTCCCTCTCTAAAGACATCAAGACAAAAACAAAACAATAACAATAAAACAAACTAGTCTGGACCATTGTCATTATGAATAGACTGATTTTTTCAGAGTAATCACTGCCATCCACTATTATTCTATAAGAACCGTTGATTCTGAATTCCAAATTTTACCAAAAAAGTCTAGTATAGGGCTGGATGCGGTGGCTCAAGCCTATAATCCCAACACTTTGGGAGGCCAAGGTGGGTGGATCACGAGGTCAAGAGATCGAGACCATCCTGGTCAACATGGTGAAACCCCGTCTCTACTAAAAATACAAAAATTAGCTGGGCATGGTGGCGCACGCCTGTAGTCCCAGCTACATGGGAG
The DNA here is from genome assembly GCF_030222135.1 of Aotus nancymaae. Classification (NCBI taxonomy): domain Eukaryota; kingdom Metazoa; phylum Chordata; class Mammalia; order Primates; family Aotidae; genus Aotus; species Aotus nancymaae. The sequence goes on along the minus strand of NW_026988422.1, from coordinate 32,687,442 downwards.
ACTGAGGCAGGAGAATTGCTTGAACCCAGGAGGCAGAGGTTGTGGTGAGCCAAGATCGCACCATTGCACTCCAGCCTGGGTAACAAGAGCAAAACTCCGTCTCAAAAAAAAAAAAAGTCTAGTATAGAAGGACTCAATTTATGCTGGGAGAAAGGAAGACATTCATGTGAGATTGGATCTTTAATGTGAATACTCAGAGCAGGTAATATGTACATAGTGCTTTATAGTTCACAAAATATTTTACCTTTTTGGTCCTTTTTAGTTTTGATAATTGTTGAGACCCTTGAGCAAGTATCACTGATATTGTATTTTCATTTTTCTGATTTAAAAAGGCTTTGTGAAAGGTTATCTGACTTTTTCAACATCACACAGCAAAGGAATAGCTAAGCTATTCCTTCAGGCTCAGGAGTTTTGTCTCCATACCTTTGGATCTACAGATAGAGATGGGGAGAGAGAATGTGTAAAAAGGCATCACATTTAGGTTGAATATGAAAAGTCAGAGAGTAGTTAAGTTTGGTGGTAAACGGAAGATGAAAGGAGGTAGTGAGGACCTGTCTATTATCATTTTTTAAGAGATAGAATCTTGCTCTGTTACCCAGGCTCCGTGGAATGCAGCAGTATTATGATCATAGCTCACTGCATTCTTGAACTCCTAGACTTAAGCAATCCTCTTGCCTCAAACTCCTGAGTAGCTGGGACTACAGGCACATACCACCACATCCAGCTAATTAAAAAACAATTTTTTTTTTTTTTGTAGAAACAAAGTCTTGTTGTGTTGCCCAGGCTGGTCTCAAATTCCTGGCCTCAAGTGTTCCTAGCACTCAGCCTCCTAAAGTATTGGAATTACAGACATGAGCCAGCATACCTGGCTTTATATTATTTTTAAACATTATTTATATAGAAGAATCAAATTTATTCCATGCAACTTTGGAGAGTTAACTAGGTCAGGAGATCACACTCAATATTAGAAAAAGAGCTCTACAAAAAAGACATCGTTATGTTACATTCCTGAAATGTTGAAAAAATAGGGGCTAGATGAATATTTGACAAGGCTGTAGAGAGTAATATTTGACCTTATGACCTCTACAATTCTTTTCAAGTCATTTTATCTGAAACATTGGGACTTGTTTGCAAAAACCTGAATAGCAACAATTACAGTTCCCCAACACTCTAGTTCTACAGGAGGAGGGTGGGATATTACACTGTCCTTTCCTGTTGCAATAATTATACGTCTATCCATGCATGTCCACTTCTGCTTGATGCCACTCAAGTGGGACCTGAGGAGGTGGGGTGCTAGGGCAGAAAGGGTAGGGTCTGTGCCCGATCCCAGACACAAGTGGAAGCAATTCACTGCTTCATCTGTCAGGGAAGGGTAACCCCTTCACTTAGCAAACTGAGAAATCTTCAGGCTCAACATCAGTAGGAATTTGCAGCAAGATAGACCTCAGGAAACTGAGGCAATGATCCAGAGAGGGTGGGTGCGGTAGGGTTACACAGGAACTTTAGAGAAAGAATGGTTTGTGGGTGGAAGCCTTGGCCAGAGGTACACTCAGTAATGAAGAAACCATTCGTTCCAGAAGAGCAGTTTAAAGGGGGTGTGTTTTGTGTGGGCAATGGTTTTTGAGGAAAGGGTTTGTGGAGAAGCAGCATGTAGGGCTACTGATAAGCATAGAAGCACTTATTAAGAAATGTGGTTTGTAGGACGATTGCTTTGCTGGGGCCCAGGAGCAGGTGGTTTTGTGCAATGAAAGAGGCCAGAGGGTCAGAAAGAAGAGCCCTAACCGTGGCCTTAAACACACACACACACACACACACACACACACACACATTTTGTGTGTGTGTATATATATATATAAATAAAATAAAGCAAGGAGGAAATACTTATCCTCTCTTTATTATATATATATACATATTTATATATAAGTCAACTTAAGGATAATTTGACTTACATTATATATAAATATGTATATATGATTATACATTATATAATTATATATTGTATAATATATAATTATATAATATCCTTAATTTGACTTATATTATATATACTTATAAAATAAAGCAAGGAGGAACCCCTTATCCTTAATTTGACTTACATTATATATATGTATATAAAATAAAGCAAGGAGGAACCCCTTATCCTTAATTTGACTTACATTATATATATGTATATAAAATAAAGCAAGGAGGAACCCCTTATCCTTAATTTGACTTACATTATATATATATATAAAATAAAGCAAGAAGGAACCCCTCATCCTCTCAGCCAAGATAAGCAAGCGCTATTACTAGTTTGGTGTGCTTACTATGGATTTTTTTTTTTGAGACAGTTTCGCTCTGTCACAAGGCTGGAATGCAGTGATGTGATTTCAGCTCACTGCAACCTTCACCTCCTGAGTTCAAGTGATTCTCCTTCCTCAGCTTCTCGAGTAGCTGGGATTACAGGCATGAGCCACCATGCCCGGCTAATTTTGTATTTTTAGTAGAGACTGGGTTTCACCATGTAAACCAGGATGGTCTTGATTTCTTGATCTTGTGATCTGCCCGCCTTGGCCTCCCAGAGTGTTGGGATTACAGGCATGAGCCATTGCGCCTGGCCTACCATGGATTTTATACATTTTGGGAAATTTTCTAATGTCCATTTGTCCTGGACTTTTTACTTGGAATATATTTAAGTTTATAGAAAAGTAGAAAGGATCATGTAATAAACACTAGTGTACCTCTCACCTAAACCATCAATAGTAAATAATTTGCTACATACATTTTTTCCTCAGGAGCCATTTGAAAGTAAATTGCTGCAGACATCCTATCAGTTCACTTTTGAATATAGTGGCATGCACCTCTAAGAATAAGGACATTCTCTTACATAATAGCATTGCCATGCTTTTACCTATGAAGATCAACATTAATTCATAAGATCTGCATGTGTGTTACTTATCAGTATGTCTTACTATGGATTCTAAATGCTTTTCCTTTTCTTATTTCTCTAGCCATCATCTTTGAAGGCAAAACCTCAACTGCATATCTGGCCAGCCAGGTCAGGGCAAAGTACCTGTATACTGGGTGAGGGGATAAGAAAGACTCTCTCAAAGAGCACGGGAACCTGGGACCCTGTCAGAGGTCATCTCTCAGGGAAGCCTAGGACTCTTCCTTCCTGTTGAGCTAATCTTAACTGCTGACCTCCATGCGTTGCTCAGGGCTCCCTGCCTCCCTTCTTCCCTGTTTCCTTCCTTTCCTTTCCTTTCCTCTCCTTTCCTCTCTCCTTCACCAAACCTTAATGGGACACTCTTCTGTGCTAACTTCTGTGCCAGTGTATTAGTCCATTTTCATACTGCTGATAAAGACATACCCGAGACTGGGAGGAAAAGGAGGTTTAACTTGACTACAGTTCAACGTGGCTGGGGAGGCCTCACAATCACGGCAGAGAGTGAAACGCACTTCTTACTTGGCAGAGGCAAGAGAGAATGAGGAAGATGCAAAAGTGGAAACACCTGATAAAACCATCAGATTTTTGTGAAACTTATTAACTACCACCAGAACCGTATGGGAGAAACCACCCCCATGATTCAAATTATCTCCTACCCAGTCCCTCCTACAACATAGTGATTGGAGTACAATTCAAGATGAGATTCAGGTGGGCCACAGAGCCAAGCTGTATCAGCCAGTATCTGCCATCCCAAGTGAACTTAGTCTGTGATCTCAAAAAAGTTCAGAAAAGGTAGAGTTTCTTTCTTTTTTTTTTTTTTTTTTTTTTTTTTGAGACAGAGTTTCGCTCTTGTTACCCAGGCTGGAGTACAATGGCGCGATCTCGGCTCACCGCAACCTCCGCCTCCTGGGTTCAGGCAATTCTCCTGCCTCAGCCTCCTGAGTAGCTGGGATTACAGGCATGTGCCACCATGCCCAGCTAATTTTTGTATTTTTAGTAGAGACGGGGTTTCACCATGTTGACCAGGATGGTCTCGATTTCTTGACCTCGTGATCCACCCGCCTTGGCCTCCCAAAGTGCTGGGATTACAGGCATGAGCCACCGCACCCAGCCAAGGCAGAGTTTCTACTTGGCAAATCGTTCCTTTCTTTGGCTCTGTGACCCACTCTTTAGGAGCATTGTGCAGATGGGACTGGCTTGTCCACCTGGTGGCCCTGCCAGGGTATATGGGCTTCGCGTGGAAAAAGCCTCTGCTCCTTGGATCACTAATATTATCTTGATCATCATCACTACCTGACCAGAGCACTAGACACAGTTTCATGAAGAGAAAGCAAACCCTTTCATCCTAAAATTTTAACTCAGTTGCTCCCCCCATAAGGTGATTCTTGGTGCAGGGGAAATATCTATTTGCAAATTGAGGGGCACTTGTGTCTACTTTCTTGACTTAGGTGGTTTTTGTTTTGTTTTTCGTTGTGGTCGTTGGCTGTCCTTTCAAGATTGTTTCTAGGCTTCAAATGTAAATATGAGTATCTGTGAACTAATTATATTTTATTTCATTTTATTTTTATTTATTTATTTTTTTGAAACAAAATCTCCCTCTGTTGCCAGGCTGAAGTGCAGTGGCGCAATCTTGGCTCACTGCAACCCCCACCTTCTGTGTTTAAGCAATTCTCCTGTCTTAGTCTCCCGAGTAGCTGGGACTACTGGAGCACAACACAAGGCCCAGCTAATTTTTGTATTTTTAGTAGAGACAGGGTTTCACCATGTTGACCAGTTTGGTCTTGATTTCTTCACCGTGATCTGAACACCTCAGCCTCCCAAAGTGCTGGGATGAGCCACAGCACCTGGCAGCTAATTTTATTTTTTTTATTTATTTAATTTTTTTGAGACAGAGTTTCACTCTTGTTGCCCAGGCTGCAGTGCAATGGCGTGATCTCAGCTCACTCAGCCTCCGCCTCTGGGATTCAAGTGATTCTCCTGCTTCAGCCTTTCAAGTAGCCTGCCACCATGCCTGGCTAATTTTTTTGTATTTTTAGTAGAGGTGGGGTTTCACTATGTTGGCCAGGCTGGTCTCGAACTCTTGACCTCTTGATCTGCCCTCCTTGGCCTCTCCAAGTGCTGGGATTACAGGCATGAGCCACCACGTCTGGCCTGTGAGCTAATTTAAATGTCAGAAATCTTATTGGAAACCACACATTTACTCTGAATTAGGCTACAACATGTTAATTAAAACTAAGTTTGTTTGAACTATTCAATCCATTTGGTCATCTCATTCTTATTACAAACTCTTTTTTTTGGCTAAGTTTTATTTATTTATTCATTTTTATTAATACAAATGGGAAAATAAAGTGGTGAGTCATAGGTATAAATATTAAAGGGCAAAGTTTCTTCAACACTTCACATTATTGGTACCAACTGATAATTAAATCAGGTCAAATCAGCATTTGGTAAATAGTAGTCACCATTTGTAGAATTAAACCGTCCAAACTCCTAATCTATCAACTAAGGCTAAGGACTCACAGACTTCAGCTTTGGGGACCAAAATGCCGGCTTCAGGAAGCATAATGATTTTAGCTTCCATACAATGATGGCATAATCAATCAAGTTGTATCCTGCCTCTTTTCTCTCACCTAAATTTGATTTGTGTTATTATTTATTGTAGATAAATAGTCAGCTTTTGCAAGCTGACTTTAATCCTATCTTGGAATGAGGAGGCCTGTAAAAGAATACAAATCAACAAGCATGCTAATGTATTTTAAGAAGGAGATAGGAGAGTTTGGAAATTTGAAAGGGAAATTCTAAATTTTGAGAATTGCCTTCTATTAAGCCATCATTGTCCAGGAGTAAGACACTAGCTCAGTTCTTAATTTCAAGTCAGAGATGTTTTCCCAAACCTCATCCTGGCCCAAGGAACTGTGACACTGATTACCACTGATGCTTACCAAGCAATCATCTCTTCAAGGTTTGGTCTCCCACTTGAGTCGGGGAGAGAATGTATGGGGCAGGTTTATTTTCACTGCACATCTTTTTCAATATAGATCTTGTTCATAGTTTTAATTGGGGATTGGTTGGTGTGAGTCAGTTGCATGAAACAAAAACTCACTGGGAGCGGTGGTTCACGCCTGTAATCCCAGCACTTTGGGAGGTCAAGGCAGGTGGATCACCTGAGGTCAGGAGTTCAAGATCAACCTCACCAAAATGGTGAAAACCCATCTCTACTAAAAATACGAAAATTAGCTGGGTGTGAGAATAGGATCCAATGTATCTTGGGTAATTGTGTGGCCTCCACCTCCTAAAACCCTTTCTGGGTGGCCATCTGGCCTTTTTGGATACGTTTGTTATCTCCTCTCAGTCTAAGCAAGAGAAATTGTAACTTAAATGCACTTGGAGAACCAAGTTCATGGTCCCCCAGATACATTTGTTAAGTTACAACTATTTCTTAACAAATATTTATAGGGACTATGGGGGCTGGGAATAAAAAAAGGGTCCAATAACATGGGCAGCCCCATCTCTAGTTCTCTACAAAAAATGAAAAAATTAACTGAGTGTAGTGGTGACCATCTGTAGTCCCAGCTACTTGGGAAGGAATTTTAAAAATTTATTTTAAAAAAGGACCCATGATGATTAAAAGTTTAGAAGCTGCCAGTTGAGCTGGTGTATCTTCTGACTTTAAAGGTTTTTGTCATTTGGATTGAATGCAGTTCCCACTAAAACTTATGTGGCCACTATCTCAAGTTGAAATATCACAAAGTGACAACTGTTTGAAGGTCTGGGCTCCCCTTCTTCTGCCTCCTCCTCAGCTCTGAGTATTTCCACTTCTGTCTACTCATGGCAGCATCTGGCCACTGCCCAGTCTCAGACCTGAAAGGGCTCAGGAAGGGGCCAGTGTGTGGGTTGAGGCTGACTTCTCGGCCCAGCACATGGCCACTGAGCACTTCCCTATGTAGAAGGCTCACTCTTCCTCAACACCGCAAGTGTTTTGCAGATCCTCTCTCCAAACAAAAGAGGAAGGCAGAGGTGAACTACTGGTTTTACTGGAAAAGGAGTCCCATCCCAGACCTCAAGGGCAGGTTCTTCAATCTTGGGCAGGAAAGAATTCAGGATAGGTCACTGTACTGGACAGAGTACAGTATAGTTAAAACAGTGCATCAGAAACTACTCTAAGTAGCTGGGACTACAGGTGCACGCCACCACGCCCAGTTAATTTTTGTATTTTTAGTAGAGATGGGGGTTTCACCATGTTGGCCAGGATGGTCTCGATCTCTTGACCTCATGATCCGCCCACCTCGGCCTCCCAAAGTGCTGGGATTACATTCATGAGCCACCATGCCCAGCCCATTTTTATTTTTATTTATTTATTTGCTTATATCTTCACCACCACAAGAAACCTTCCCACCCATCCACCCACGTTTTTTTTTAGGGACATTGTTTCACTCTCGTCGCCGAGGCTGGAGTGCAGTGGCCTGAGCTTGGCTCACTTCAGCCTCAACCTCCTGGACTCAATCCTCTTTGATCCTCCTGGATCCTCCCAGCTCAGTCTCCACGCCCAGCTAACTTTTATTTTTTATTTTTATAGAGACAGGGTTTCACCATGTTGCCCATGGCTGATCTCAAACTCCTGAGATCAAGCAATCCACCTGCCTTGGCCTCCAGAATTACTGGGATTACAGGTGTGAGCCACCTTGCCATCCAAGAAATCCATTTTTAACCTAAGAATGCCTTTTTCCATTAACTCATTTCCTCAACCATAAACATCTTGTGATTAACAGTGCCTAATTTCCTGGGAAAGTAACCCAGCAGGTTTGGCTTCATCTAACCTTTATTCAAGATGAGTCACTCTGATTAGGACACCTCGGAACGCTGGTACAAAAATCCAAAACAAAACAAAACCGCCTGAACTTACTCATTACCCGCTTCCTTACAAAGCCAGCAGACTTCCTTTTTGTAATTTTCTTCCCCTTCAAGTTTCTTTTCCTTTCCCCCTCCTTCTTTTTTCCATTCCTTTCTCCTTTCTACTCCTTGTCTTTTCTTTTTTCTTTCCTTTCCTTCCTCCCTTCCCTCCCTTCCCCTCCCCTCTCCTCCTCTACCTTCCTCTCCCCTGCCCTCCCCTCCTTTCTCTTCCCTTTTCCCTTCCTTTCCCATTTCCCTTCCTTTTCCTTTCCTTTCTTTGCTTTTCCATTATGGAAATTTTATTTCAACAATAATCAACATTTTGCCCACCTTGTTTAATCTCTTCTCCTTATTTTGTTACTTTTATGTATTCGTTTATTGTTGGAGTATTTTAAAGTTAATTATGAGTTTATTTTTAATGGGTCTGTTTCCCCATGGTACAACTTGAGGCTGGGCAGAAGAAACCAAGTTTGATGAGTCCAGCGCCTCCCCCTGCCTCCCTGGCTCTCCATTGCTGCCTCACAGTTGGAATCAGGTACAAAAGCTATTTCACAACCTGATATTTACTCTTATCATAAATACGTTGTTCTAGACACTTTGCTAAGCACTGAGGACAAGAAGAGACATGGCATAGGAAACTCTCAGCTCAGTGTGACAGAAGATAAGTAAAAGGACAATCCTGACAGTTTGGCCTGATTATCTCCACAGGTGGAAGAGTTTTATTTACCATACAGGCTCCTTAAGTTTGCTTTGTAAATCTAGAGGTATATACTGTTCACGAGGCCACAGAATGAACTTCTTTCTAGAAGTTTTCTTAAGAAATCTCAGACTGAGATTTTAAAAGCTGACTTTTTATTTGCTATTATGAGTTTAGAAAAACCAACCTCTTTGCTTCAGAGTTGAATTGCAAAAAAAAAAATAAAGAAAGAAAAACCAAGCTTAAGAATCTCTTTCCACTAGATTTTACCCACAGTACCTATAAATTTGGGTGAATTTCTTTCTTCTCAGGGTTCCCATATTTTCTTAAAGTTCCTTACCTGCCAAGAAGGTAAGAAGCCAAGAGCTAAGAAGTGACCTTCCTCACCTCCTGCAAGGTTGGGACCCTGTAAGCCAGATCCCAGGTGGGTTTTCCTGAGAGAATTTTGTAGGCATTGGCTCATCAAAGCTGATTAAATGAGCACCATTCTCAAAAATGACATTCTGGCCCACACCTTGGTTGTGTAACTGTTTTTCTGTTATATCCTGGTAAAAATGAGAAAAGATTCTTGCTGAACCTATTCAGATAACTATACTATCACAAAAAGTAAGAAGGGTGGTAAGAGTTTCTGAATTCTTGGTTGGAGTATATGGGTCAGTGAGAATCTATCATTTTTAAATGTTTATTTTTGATAAATTTTTTTAATTAAAAAAATTAAAAATGAAAATAATGTAATAGAATATGTTAGGAGAATAGAAAAGACGATTAATATTTTAATTTATAAAAGCAGAATCTACTAACTTATGAATTAGAGAGATTTTTAAGAAGAAAGAAAAAAAGCTTCTTTATATGTTCAGAATAGAAGGTTAAAACAACATCAACATTCAAGTAGAACTTTAAAACAATATTCCGAACAAATAACTGTTTATCAGTTCATTCAGTTATATACAATTAATTCTTATTCTGTTGAAACTTGAGCTAGCTGTCATGAAGGTTTTTTTTCTTTTCTTTTTTTTTTTTTTAACTAAAAAGAGTTTTGGAAATCTGAAGTCAGTTCACAGGTTGATCTAAAAAAATATTTTTTTTTAATCTGGAGACTGGCTCTTTTGCCCAGGCTGGAGTGCAGTGGTGCGATCTTGGCTCACTGCGACCTCTGCCTCACAAGTTCAATCAATTCTCCTGCCTCAGCCTCCCAAGTAGCTGGGATTACAGGCATACACCACCACACCCACTTAATTTTTATACTTTTAGTAGAAACAGGGCCTTTCCATGTTGCCTAGGCTGGTCTCAAACACCTGAGCTCAAGCAATCCTCCTGCCTCAGCCTCCCAAAGTGCTGGGATTACAGGCGTGAGCCACTGCACCTGGCCTGAGGATGATTTTTATTGAGAATGCAACCCAGAATATCAGAGAGCTGGCATCTTTTCTAGCAGACGTATAGGCTGTGAAAAAACAAATAACTTCTTGGTAGGAGTGATTCATAGGTTAGATGTGATTTTGGGGAGCTCCTTTTGTAGACTGTTAGTTCTAGAAGTTTCTGTAGCACCAGAGTGGTTATGGTTTGTTTAACGATTCATGTTATTAGCAAAACTCTTTCAAGATGACAGAAGCTGCCCAAATCACTTGGTTAGAAAGAACAAGACATAATGTGATGACTCCCCCAGAGAGTAATCCATGGACTGAACCCACGGCTATGCAGGGCCTGAACAGGTAGAAATCTAGATCAGAGGAACTACAATGATTAGAGAAGGGGAACAAGGATCGTAAGAATAAAGGAGCAGGCAGAATTAAGAAGGGTTGGGTTCTACGGATTGTGAGCAGGTTTGTATAGTTCATTTTACAAACGTGAATTGTGATTGTGATTCTTTTTTTTTTTTTTTTTTTTTGAGACAAAGTCTCTCTCTGTCGCCCAGGCTGAGGTGCAATGGCATGCTCTTAGCTCACTGCAACCTCTGCCTCCCGGGTTCAAGCAATTCTCCTGCCTCAGCCTCCCAAGTAGCTGGGATTACAGGTGCGTGCCACCATGCCCAGCTAATTTTTTTTTTTTTTTTTTGTATATTTAAGTAGAGACGGGGTTTCACCGTGTTGGTCAGGCTGGTCTCGAACTCCTGACCTCGTGATCCACCCACCTCAGCCTCTCAAAGTGCTGTGATTACAAGTGTAAGCCACCGCGCCCAGCTGTGATGTTAATAATAACTAAAAATACCCATCTCATATATTCAAGATTGTTTTTGGCATCACTGGCAACCAAATTGTTCCCTAGGTCCATGAGGAAATGACTTCAATGGGAACACTTATCAGGATCTAGGTAGGTGCTAAAAAAGAAAAAAAACAATGGGTGGAAGTCAGCAGATCAGGGCCTCATTCCTGTTCTGCCACCTGCTACCTATGTGGCTGCAGGCGAGTCACTTAACGACTTGAGGCCTCAGTTTTATTGTAAAACCAAAGAAGTAGTTTGAGACCGTCTTACTTGGTGGAGAAGTTGTGAGGATCACATGAGGTTACTTATGTGAAAATGAACTAAAATGTAGAGCCATCTGTTTAGGTCCCCAGAAAGCCCAAACAGCACTTTTTTATGAATTAGAAGAAAGGTTCTTCCTCCTGGTAAAGTCAACTCAGTGCTAGTTTGTACAGTTTGTTTAGCAGAGTATAGGTTAGGTTTTCATTTCTATTTACCCCATTTGCTGGCTACCTTTAAGCAAAGCATCATCTTCAGAAATGTTTCTGTAAGAAGAATTATGCTACATAATATTGTAAGAAAGCCTTTACTAGGAAGATGCTTGATAGGTTAGGTCCTTTTATGTTTGGTGGACAGACTGACACCATGATCTGTACACAATTGAGCATTCTGGGATCCTGATGGAAGGCCATGTTTAGACATTGGGTCATGCCAAATAACATGGCATTTTCTGAAAAGATGCCCCCCTCCCACCACAGACTTTGTTTATCTGGTGGGCATGTGAATGACAAAAACCACAGGAAAAAAGATAATGGCTTCTTTGGGACCCACAACAGAGATTAACTCCTTTTTAGAAAAGCAATGTTCATCATTCTTTCCCTTCTGCTGTTCCCTTGTCTTGCATCCCAAGAGAGACCTCATTCCTGGAGAGCTTCCGTCCCACAGCTGAGCTGGATTCTTATATCCAGTCAACTGTCACCAGGCAGTAGCAGTTGCAATTGCAGAATTAAGGAAAAATTCATGTGGGCACAGTGTAGTGAGACCCCCCGACCATTACTGATTCTGTCAAACCACTGGTTCTCAACCACGTCACCAGATCCAACCTTTCATAGCAAATATGTTGTTTCCCTTTTGCTATCCTGAATTACACTTCAGGATAACATAACACATTTATACACATAAACCCAGGGAATCTATTCCTAGTCTGAGTGCTCAAAGTATTGCTCTAACAAATACTTCTTTCACTTCTACATTATCAGTTTTTCCTCTCTACTGTGTCTTTGCTATCAACAAACAAGCTATTCTTTTCCCCATCTTAAAAACAAACAAAACCAAGTTTTAAAAAATCTTCTCGACACTGTCTTCCAGTCTCATGACTTTAGATACATAACCATATGCTGATGTGTCTCAAATTTACAGTTCCAGACTAGACTCTTCTGAACTCCGGATTCCTATATCCACTACGTCCAACTATCACTTGACCATCTCTCAACTTGTTGTTTTTGTGGGTTTTGTTTGTTTGTTTTGAGACAGAGTTTTGCTCTTCTTGCCCAGGCTGGAGTGCAATGGTGAGGTCTTAGTTCACTGCAACCTCCAACTCCTGGGTTCAAGAGATTCTCCTATCTCAGGCTCCCAAGTAGCTGGGATTATAGGTGCCCACCATGCCTGGCTAATTTTTGTATTTTTAGTAGAGGCGGGGTTTCACCATGTTGGCCAGACTGGTCTTGAACTCATGACCTCAAGTGATCTGCCTGCCTTGGCCTGCCAAAATGCTGGGATTATAGGCATGAGCCACCAGTTCAGGCCAACTTGTAGTTTTAATAGACAAGTTGAACTTAATATCAACATGGAGTTGAATTGGGTGGAGGAAAAGATACACACCAAAATGTAAGTAACAGTAGGATGAGGGTCTTGTGTGTATATTTGTGTTTCTCTATGTAAAACTTCTATAATGAACATTAACACTTTGAAAAACTTTTTATTTTGAAATAATTATAGATTCACAGGAAGTTGCAAGATAGTACAGAGATTTACCATGTGCCCATCAGCAGTTTTCCCCAGTGATTATATCTTACTTAAAGAGTACAACAATATCAAAACCAGGAAATAAATATTAGTGTGATGTGTGTATGTGTGTGTGTGTGTGTGTGTGTGTACTTACAAGTCATTTTATTATGTGTTTATTCCTGTAAGCACCATTGCAATCAAGATACAGAACTATTCCATCACCACAAAGATCTACCTGGTGATACCTCTCTGTAGTCACACAAATATCCCTATCCCAATGATCCTTGCCCCTGCAACTATGAATCTGTTCTCCATGTTATGTAAATGGAATCATACAGTACATGGCTACTTGATGATATATTTTTTTTACTTAGCATAATGCCCTCAAGATGCATCTAATTTATCATGTGTATCAATAGTTCATTTCTTTTCACTGCTGAGTTGTATTCCATGGTACATGGCACCATGGTTTGCTTAATGCATCACCCATGGAAGAACATTGGAATGGTTTCCAGGTTTTGAATATTATGAATAATATTGAAGAGAACAGCTCCCAATATATCAACGTGGATTCAAGATCTCTCAAAGTGATCGAGTGGTCAGTAAAAAGGAAAGAGAGACAAGAAAACATTTTTCCTTAAAGCTGGGCCTAGGGGAGACACCACATAATGCTGCTCCGTGGATGTCTGACATCCCCTGAAAATCTTAGTTTTTGTATTAGTCTCTTTCAGAGTGAGTTTACACAAAGTTTCACTGATGATTATACAAAAAGAATACATTTGCAAAAACTGGTGCACAAAAATCACAACGTGGTATTATAAAAGCAGAACAATGTAAAGATAATTTTCTGTGTGTCAGCATAGAAATCATACACCTTAGCAAGAATAAAGGTTAAACATAAACTTATGATTATCAGCAAGAACATATTGGGCTCACAGCTGCAGGGGAAACAGGATTTGACACAGGACAACCAGCCTGACCACAAAGCTGCAAGAGGAGAGGGGCCTCCGAGCAGGCCTGGAGGAGCAGTGGGAGAAGAAAGACTTTTACATCCTTATCTTAACCACAGAGGTTTTTCCTCATGACAGATGCCCCCTCATGCATCCGTTTATAGGCTCTCCATAAGGGTCGCATTCCAGAGCCATAATCAATATGCCTTTCCTAGGAAAGGAATCTGGGTAATAAGCCTCTCAATTACACGGCCGTTTATAAGCTCTCTGCAGCGAGAAGCCTAGTACGTGCTGTCATCTCTCTCTGGCAGTCAAACTATGTGGTTATTCCCTCTCACAGAGTTCCTGCTTTAAGAACAGCTCAGCAGAGCCAAACTTACAAGTTACATCTCAGCAGAGCCAAAGTTACAAGTTAAATCTCAGCAGAGCCAAAGTTACAAGTGACATCTCAGCTTTTCATGTTACTCTTCATTTTCTCAAATGTAATCGATACAGTAAGTAACAAGCATCACAAAGCAAATAACTCATTTCGGGGAAACCACATTCTAAGATAATTTACAGGTTAAAAATCGACAACAATTTCTTCTTGTTATTTCAGATAGTTGGGGTTTTGCCAATTCTTCCAGAAGCTTGGGGTAGCTCAGTCACCACAGAGGGGTCCACAGTATTCCCAGCAGAATAAAACTGCTATTTTACTTCTACACAGGTTTTTATATAAACATACGTTTTCATTCCTCTGGGTTAAATCCCAAGGAGTGCAATTGCTGGGTTATATGGTAAGCATACAGAGTTAGAAGGAATAAGTTACAGTGTTCAGTAGCACAGCAGGATGACATTGTTATCAATAATTTATTGTATATTTCAAAATAGAAGATTTGGAAAGTTCTCAACACAAAGACATGATAAATGCTTGAGGTAATGGATATCCCAATTACTTTGATCTGATCATTGAACATTGTATGAATGTATCAAAACCCCATAAATATGAACGACTATTACATATCAATAAATAAAGGAATCTGACAAACTATTTTCCAGAGTGGCCATCACATTTTATATTTCCACAATCAACGTATGCAAGACCCGGTTTCTCTGCATCCTTGCCAGCAGTTGGCATTTTTGCTATTTTTTCTGGCCATTCTGATAGATACACAGTGATATCTCGTCCCTCCAGCTCTCTGAAGTTCTCTGCACTTCTGTCCTCTCTGGTACTGTGCTCTGTGAACTCTAGTTGCTTTGGCTTCCTTGGACCCCCAATTTTATCTCCTCAGCTCAGGAAGACTGGCAGACTCTCCCCGGGTCTCCCTCTCTGTGCCACAGCCTGAAAACTCTTTCTAGGAGATAAGCTGGGAGACCTGTAAGGTTCAGTTTTAAACTCAATCTTTTCTACCTCTATCTCTTTACGCCTATCTGTCTGTCTATCTACCTATCTATCATTTAGCCACCATCTGTCTATTTATCTGTAACACATTTTGCTTAACTACAAGTCAGGGGTTTTATATCAGGACTACTATTACTTATCGATAGCTTTTGGGACATTAACTTACATAAGCCACTTCTTTATTTGTGAAATGAAGGGTCATCCTATATCAGCCTTCTCATAATGCCTTCTCTGAGACTCCAGGATACTGGTTGACTCTTCTAGGAGAAACAGTGAGCAGTGTTGGTAGCTACAGTCCTTAGCATGTGCTATTTCTAAACAGCAAAGTGATATGGATTGAGTAGCTAATGAGCATGTGTTGGTAATTGCTATGTAAGAGCAATAACAACAACAACTAATACATTTAGCCTTTTACATGCAGTACATTATATAATATTTACAACAGCCCTGTGAAGTGCTATTATCCAAATTTATTCATTTATTATTAAAAAAAATTTTTTAGTATTATAAACCATTTTATGTCCAAGAACTATTCAAATTTAGAAGATGAGAAAACTGTAGTCTGGAAAAAGAAAAGATACTGAAAATAAAAACCTGCCCAGTCTAAAGGTTATACTTATACAGACTTAGGTTCTTTCTATTTAATTAAAAGTTAATTTCAAACGGTCTCTAATGGTAACAAAACACTCCAGTTATAAAGAAGCACGTGATGTGTGGTTGTTGAATACATTACCCCTGTTGACCCTAGACTGCTACTGGGCTCAGCAGAGAATTCTTGATTTTCTTTACACATTGCAAATAGACCTCACCAGAATAAATGGGCAGAATCGACACCAAAGAGGGATAGCACGAGCAAATTGTGAGGACGATATGCAATAAGTGCCTTGCACAAAGGAAGTGCTCAATACTGGTAGTTGCTGTTATTGTTATTATTGCAAATTATAAACATCAGCACTGCAAAAAGTCAGCCCAGTCGACTTTGTAGATCACAGAAGTGGCTATTAGACCACCATTTGAAAACTCCTGCCTGAAGGACTGAGGAAAAGATCTTCTTTTATTTTTATTTTTTTTTATACCACAGTTTAGGAAAACATCTTAAAAGATCTTGTTTATGTCTACAGAGGATTTTTATTAGTGCCTTAAGAGTCTCCAAGGTGATTTAAAAAATAATATCTCATAATGTCAATTTCAGCTAAAGAATGAACCTTAGGATCAACATTGTAGCCCTCTTGGTTTTACTCACCCGGGCTACAGGGACTGATAATGACAGTGCTGCTTTGCATAGTCTCCTATCTAGGGCTAAGAGATCAGATTTGCAAAATCTGAATATTCTTATGGGAATGTGGTTATTGGCTGGGGGATGGAAAATTGGGAGTGGAGAGTGGACAACTGGATAAAAGTATAGGTAAAGACGTGAAAACTCATGATTGACTCAAATACTCTAAATCCTGTCATGATACACTTGTAAAGTGTGAAAAGCAAACTAATCGTATTGGAGAGATGGCCAAATGAAGGCCAAAGATCTTGACTTTGCAGAAATTTTAGGAAAGAATTAAAGGAAGACTGGCAAATATAAGAAAAGACTAGACTTGAAATTCATGTACAAGGTCAGGCTGCATAAACCACATGGTAGTGGGTGTAACTCAGGAGTGGAACAATTGTTCCAGGAAACAAGACAGTCTGCAGTTTCCCAGGCTGGAGACATTTCCTGTCTTGGGTCCATCTCAGTGCCCAAATAGCCTCACTTCAAAGTGTTTGTGGGAGCAGAAAGAAGAATTGGCTGAGTGTGTTTGTTCAGTGCTAGGCAGAGGAAGTGAAAGGGGGAGTGGGTTCAGGAAGTAAGTGTGTGTTTAAGAGCACGTGGACCACCAGGAAATAACCATTTTTCTTCAGACTAGCAGCCAGGGCACTGCTCACAAAGAAGGAAACCCTGGGAGGGAAGAACTTGGGGAACGAGAGGACACAATCTTTGAAGCTGCTTAGGTATGTAGGTAAGTCACAAAGGTGTTGAGTACTTCAAGGAACACCATGTAAGTTCTCTCTTTTAAAATAAATCAATTTTTTGAAATATTTTCAACCTTACAAAAAATTATGATAATAATTCAGGGAACTCATAAATATTCTTTATCCAGATACACTATTTTTTTTAAATTTCCCTTATTTATTTATTTATTTAGAAATAGATTCTCACTTCAACTGCCCAGGCTGGAGTGTAGCAGCCAGATCATGGATCTCTGCAGCCTCAACCTCCTAGCTTCAAACCATTGTCTCACCTCAGCCTGCCGGGTAGCTGGGACTACAGATGCACCCCACCATGCTGGGCTAATTTTTTTTATATTTTTTGTAAAGACAGGGTTTCACCATGTTGCCCAGGCTGGTCTCAAACTCCAGGACTCAAGTGATCCATCCACCTTCTCGACTTCCCAAAGTACTGGAATTACAGGGGGTGAGCCACCTCACCCAGCCTCCCCTATTTATTATTTTATCATTTTCTTTCTCTCTCTGTAAACACACACATGTATACACATACATATATCTATATTCTGAACCTACATTCAGAATCTATATTGAAAGTATTTTGTATACATTGTGCTCCTCTGCTCCTTAATACTTCATTGTGCATCTTCTAAGAAGAAGGATATTTTCTTAATCAGGGTACAGTTTTACATTCAGTATATCAAACACATATATACAGTAGTTCCCCCTACCCAAAGTTGCAGTTACCCATGGTCAACTGTGGTCTGAAATATTAAATGGAAATTTCCAGAAATAAACAATTAATCATTTAAAGTTGCATGCTGTTCTGAGTAATGCGATGAAATCTCTCGCTGTCCCCTCTGACCTGCCTGGGATATGAATCATCCCTTTGTCCAGTGTATCCATGCTGTAGATACACCCACCCATTACCTACTCAGTAGCTGTTATCAGATGCACTGTCTCGGTATCTCAGTGCTTGTGTTCAAGTAGCCCTTATTTTTACCTAATAATAGCCCCAAAGTGCAAGAGTGATGATCCTGGCAATTCAGATATGTCAAAAAGAACCTGTAAAATGCTTCCTTTAAGTGAAAGGGTGAAAGTTTCTCAACTTAATAAGGAAAGGGGAGAATAAAAAAACATGTTGCAGTTGCTAAGACCTACAGCAAAAAAGAATCTTTTATCTGTAAAATTTTGAACAGTATATTGTTATAATTGTCCTATTTTATTAGTTGTTGTTAATATCACACTGTGTCAAACTTATAAATTAAACTTATGTAAGTATGTATGTATAGGAAGAAAACAGTGCATATAGGGCTTTAGGCATTCCCTGGGGTCTTGGAACACATTTCCTGTGGATATGGGGGACTGCTGTAATACTCTTATCTACTACAGACACTATAATGTTATCAATTGCTCAATAATGTTCTTCATAGCAATTTTTTTTTTTCTGGCAGAGAATGTCTCTCTTTGATAAGGGGGTGAGACTGGCCTAGCAGGACAAAGATGCATGCTCAACTCCCCTTAGGATCTTTATTTATTTATTTATTTAGACAGAGTCTCACTCTGTCACCCAGGTTAGAGTGCAGTGGCACCATCTTGGCTCCCTCTCCCTCTCCCAGGTTCAAGCAGTTCTCGTGTTTCAGCCTCCCGAATGGCTGGGACTACAGGTGTGTGCCACCATGCCGGCTGATTTTTGAATTTTTAGTAGAGATGGGGTTTCACCATGTTTGCCAGGCTGGTCTCGAACTCCTAACCTCAGGTGATCTACCTGCCTTGGTCTCTCAAAGTGCTGGGATTACAGGCATGAGCCACCACACCTGGCATCCTTAGGATCTTTATGAGTAGGGGAACCTCCAGCAGTTAACTGTTTGATTTTCTTTGGTTTTATTCTTATTCTATTTCTTCCTCCAGAGTACAAACCTAATCAGCAAGACTACCCAGGTGTTAAGGGATCTTTAGTAGTAGAAGGAACCTGGCTTGACAAGGTATAACTTTAGCAGGGGCCTAAGATATAAAATCGGATGTCTTCCTTCCAGTCTCAGCTTATGAGTGTGAGTGGACGGTGGTGCTTTTTCTATTCCTTTTTATCTTTTGTGGGGAAGGTGGGTAGCAAGAAGAGTAACAGATACTTGAATGAGCAAAAGTAAATTTGAGATAAAAATAAAGAGATGGTCTTCTGTGGTAAATGTGGCCCTATATTGAGAATAAGGCTTTCTACAAGAATTTCCCTAAAGGAAAGTGTGACACTGTACGTGCTTGTCTTCTCAATCATTCTCTTGTTGTTTGGAACTAATTTCTGTTTAAGAATCAGTTGATGTCAGGGGCTTGGTGGCTCACACCTGTAATCCCAGCACTTTGGCCAAAATGGGCTGACTGATTGACCCCAGGAGTTTGAGACCAGCCTGGGAAACTTAGCAAGATCTGTCTCAAAAAAAAAAAAAAAAAAAAAAAAAAAAATAGCTGGGCGTGGTAGTACGTGCCTGTGATCCCAGCTACATGGGAGGCTTAGGCAGGAGGATCACCTGACCCTGGGAGGTTGAGGCTTCAGTGAGCTATGATGGTGCCACCGTACTCCAGCCTGGGTGACAAAGCAAGACCTTGTCTCAGAAGAAAAGAAAAAAAAGAATCAATTGATGGCAACTTTCCTCACTGATTTCCCGTATGTAAACTACCTCAGAACTGCTTCCCCTGGTCATCTTCCTACGCTTCAAGAGAAGGAACATGAGGAAACGTCCACATTTTATTACACAGCAACAGGAAGTGTGGTGGGGAGAGACAAGAGAATAGGAAAGGAAAGAGAAATCACTGACTTGAAGAGGATAGAGTAATGTGGAGAAGAGAGAGGGGACCCCAAATACAGTGCTGTAGGGCTTAGGGAGACTACAGTCCCTTCTAGGGCCAATTTTGATCTCAAAGTCACGTTCTTCCATTTTCTGCTTCCTCTCCAGGCAAAATGAAGTTGAATCTGGTGCAGATCTTTTTCATGTTGCTGCTGCTGCTGCTGCTGGGCCTGGGGTTGGGCCTGGGGCTGGGGCTTCATATGGCTGCAGCAGTCTTGGAGGAGAGCAATCAACCACTCAATGAATTTTGGTCCAGTGACTCACAAGACAAAACTGAGGCTGCTGAGGCAGGAGAGGGCACCCAAACCATAGAAACTCTCATGCTTAGCAACAAGGAAGTGGTGCAACCTGGCTGGCCAGAAGACCCCATCCTCAATGAAGATGAGGTCCAGAGCCGAGTCTCTCCTTCAGAACAACAAAGACTATCTTAGGGTTGACCAGACAGATAGAGAATGCAATGATATGATGGCACACAAGATAAAGGAGCACAATCAGAGTTGCATAACCCAGCATGCATTCATCCATGAGGATCCAGACACAGTCAAAGCTGTCTGTAACAGTCCTGTCATTGCCTGTGAGCTCAAGGGGGGAAAATGTCACAAAAGCTCCCAACCTTTTGATTTGACATTCTGCAAGTTGTCCAGACCAGATCAGGTCACCCCTAACTGCAACTACCTAACTTCTGTTATAAAAAAGCACATTATTATAACCTGTAATGACAAGAAGCTCCAGTCACCAATTGGACAATGAAGCAACTCATCATCTTTTTTCTCTTCCCCTTCTCTTCCTCTTCCTTTTTTACTTTCTCTTTCTCATGTTGTTCTCCCGATCTTAGGTATCAGGCAGATTAATTCTTCTTCGCCCTGTGGGTCACCCAACTTGCACTTTGTTCCTAGGATTAGAGATGGCAGAATAGAGTGATGATGCCTAGTTTCTCTAAGCTCTCCATCTCTCCTTTCCTATTCCTTACCCTGGGGAAAAAAAAAAAAAAAAAGTGAAGAGCTGCTGTAGTCCTGGCCATCAATTTGTTCCCTGTTCTGAGATTGTCTCTGGATGTGGACTGGAAGCGTTTACTGCATCCTTTACCCACATTCTTCCCTGCTACCCACCCTGAGCCTCTATAGTAATCACAAGACTTGGGCTTTGCACAACTGCACTTCTCTTGTGGATGCTGTCAAAGTGGTCACTTTTTTTTTTTTTTTTTTTAATCTGACCCTGTAGACTATCTCAGGAAAGCAATTTACAAAATACTCTACAGGCCCCTAGTGGGTTAACAGGAAAATGTAGCTTCCATGGCTGACAACAGGGTGACAAGGCATTGTGGGGACCTCACCTCCCAGGGACAGAAAATTAACACACTGCAGCTCAAATTCTGCCTCATTCACAAGACTTTCACCAAGTCTTCCAATTCCAGTGTAGCTTCCTCTCTACACTTCCAGGATCTATGTTGAACCCACATGACAGATCCCCAGTCCTTTATCTACAGCACCCAAATCCCTAAATCTCTGAAAACTGAACATTTTTTTTTTTCAAAGTGGCTCCAAAACTCATTTAGATATGACACCTAACCGGAATGAAAAAGGTAGCAGTGGGAGAAGAAAGACTTTTACATCCTTATCTCCACAGAGGTTTCTAAATCCTAAGAGAATTTACAGGTTAAAAATCAATAACAATTTCTTCTTGTTATTTCAGATAGCTCAGGTTTTGCCAATTCTTCCAGAAGCTTGGGGTTGCTCAGTCACTACCAAGGGGTTCACAGTGTTCCCAGCAATACTCTTTTTGCATGTGAGGTCCATGTTGACCCCGTTCCTGAAACCCAGCTCCTTTCTTAGCTGTCTCTCTTATTTATACCTGCCCCCTTCTGCTACACACACCCCAACTCAGATAAAGCCTTCAGGAGTAGATTTGAAAGTTAAAAAGTAAATGAGGATTTATATTTTGGGGTTGAGAAAACTTTTTATTTTACCCAGATTAATTCTCTTTTCTTAAAATGTAATTGGCCACACCATCTTCAGTTCACTGGCACTTCATCCTGTACAGTCCCCAACCTTACACTTTCCTTCCGGCTTGTGATTTTTTTATATCTGCACACTCT
Source organism: Aotus nancymaae (assembly GCF_030222135.1). Lineage (NCBI taxonomy): Eukaryota > Metazoa > Chordata > Mammalia > Primates > Aotidae > Aotus > Aotus nancymaae. Next base: position 32,665,501 of record NW_026988422.1, on the reverse strand, counting down.
GTCCCTCTGTTTTGTCCCCTCTTCTTTAGAGCAAAATGAATTCCTTTCCTTGATTTCTGCTATATTTAAGGCATATATTTATTATGTAACTCCCTGTGACATGTCAGTTATTTAGGATAGTAATATCTTTACCTCATCATTCAGGTTTCTATAAATCTGGCGGGGGGGGGAAGAAGAAAAATATCTGAAATCAATAAAAGAGAACTTAAGTGTGTGGGGACATAGTGAGGGCAAGAGAGTTGATGGCTGAGCTTGGAATAAGAAGAAGAAGCTATAGTTAAGGGGAAAATGTAAGTATAGTCCATTTCTGGATTACTTTTATTATTTCTCAAAATGCTTCTAAAATTTGTTAGTGAGAATTCTGAAGTGATTAAGTGGTACCAATTTCTATGGTTTGGATTTTGGATCAAGGACTAGAAAGAGTATGATGTAGAATTAGACATATATATTTTGTTCTACCTCTGCCATTACTGTGTAACCTTTAGTAAATTATTTCACTCCCCTGACAGCAGTTTATCATAAAATGGGAATAATAATGTCTTTAAAAAATTGATGATATACTGAAATAAAACTATCTGTCTTAGTCTATTCTGGCTGCTATAACAAAATAAACTGTGAAATTTATAAACAACAGAAATTCATTGCTCACAGTTCTGCAGGCTAAGTTCAATTTCAAGGTGCCAGCAGATTTGGTGTCTGTTGAACGCTTACTCTCTGCTTCAAAGATGGTGCCATCTAGCTGAATCTTCACGTGGGGAAGGGGCAAACAGTTTCCTTCAAGATTCTTTTGTCAGGGCACTGATGCATTCATGATGGAAAGCCCTCATGAACTACTTGTCTCCTGAATGCCCCACCTCTTAGGAGGTTCCGACATACAAATTTTGGGGCAACACCAATGTTAAGACTTCAGCACTACTAAACAATGGCTATAAAGTATTCAATAGATGATAATTATTACTATAATGAGATTTTTTTGGACTCCATTTTAACGCTAAGATCTTTGAATTCTTGATGAGGAAGAGAAATAAAATAAAAAGTAGAACCGGGGTGCCGTGGTTCACGCCCATAATCCCAGCACTTTGAGAGGCCAAGGCGGGTGGATCACGAGGTCAGGAGATCATGGCCAATATGGTGAAACCCTGTTTCTATTAAAAATACAAAAAAGTAGTCAGGTGTGGTGGTGGGTGCCTATAGTCCCAGCTACTGGGAAGACTGAGGTAGAAGAATTGCTTGAATCTGGGAGGCGGAGGTCGCAGTGAGCCGAAATCATGCCACATCCCAACTTGGGTGACAGAGCAAGACTCCCTCTCCTCTCCTCTCAAAAAAAAAAAAAAAAAAGTAGAAAGCCTGGTGACTGACTTCTCAATTTTCATTCTCTGCTTATTGATCTAAACCAATCAGGACAATCCCTCACAAGACTCAGTAATTGATTTAGGCAATGACATGTAGAAAACACTTGAAAAGAACTGTTGCTGAAAAAGTTTCCTTCTAACTAAGGGAAATTTAGGGCTATGAAAAGTCCATTTTTATGTAGCTAGACACAAACAAGGACTCATGTTGTCTTGATTACAGCTAACAGCCATTTCATGACTATGAAGGAAATTCACTTAATACTGATATTAATCTTCCTCTTTGGGTGAATTTCTGAGGATTTTCTACATAAATAATTATGTGTCATCTGTAAAATTATTATTTTCTAAATTTTATGGATTTTTTAAAAAATGCTATAATATACTGGCTAGATCTACAACACAATGCTGAATAGAGGTCATGAAAGTGTACATCTTTACCTCGATTTCAATCTTAAAAGAGCATTAGTTATAGGGTTTTTGTAGATGCCTTTTTATTTGAGAAAATTCCCTTCCATTCCCAGCTTGATAATCGTAGAATAAATGGGTGTTCATTTTGACAAGTGGGTTTTTTTTTTCAATTTTTGAAAATCGTGGTCAAATACACATAATATTTATCATCTTAACCATCTTTTTTTTTTTTTTTGAGATGGAATTTCACGCTTGTTGCCCAGGCTGGAGTGCAATGGCATGACCTTGGCTCGCTGCAATCTCTGCCTCCTGGGTTCAAGCAATTCTCCTGCCTCAGCCTCCTCAGTAGCTGGGATTATAGGAGCCTGCCACCACAACCGGCTTTTTTTTTTTTTTTTTTTTTTTTTTTTTAATTTTTAGTAGAGACAGAGTTTCGCCATCTTGGCCAGGCTGATCTTGAACTCCTGACCTCAGGCGATCTGCCTGCCTCAGCCTCCCAAAGTGCTGGGATTACAGGCATAAACCACCATACCTGGTTAGTATTAAATACATTTATAATGTGTAACTATCACCACCATCTATCTACATAACTCTTTTTATCTTGCAAAACTAAAATTCTATACCCATTAAATAGTAACTCCCCATTTCTCCCTTCCCCCAGCTCCTGGCAACCACTATTTTGCTTTCTTTAACAAAGGACTTTTTCTTCGTCTTTTGAAACGGTCATATGATTTTTCACTTTTATTCTGTTAATGAAGTGGATTATATTGATTGATTTTTATATGTTAAACCAACCTTGCATTCTTGAATGAGTTCTTTTTTCTTTTAAGAGGCAGGGTCTCGCTCTATTGCCCAGACTGGAGTGCAACAGCATAATCATGGCTGACTGTAACCTTGAACTCCTGGGCTCAAGTGATCCTCCTACCTCAGCCTCCCAAGTAGTTAGGATTATAGATGTGTACCACTAAGCCTGGCTAATTCTTATTTTTAAAATTTTTTGTAGAGATGGGTCCTTGCTATGTGACCTATAAGCTGATCTCAAACTCCTGAGCTCACGTGATCCTCCCCCATAGGCTCCCCAAAGTGTTGGGATTACAGGCATGAGCCACCACTGTCTGGTCCCTTGGGTGAACTATATTTGGTTATGTTGTATTATCCCAATGGTATTTGTAGATTTTATTTACTAATATTTTATTAAGGAATTTTGCGTCCGTGTTCATGAGGGCTATTTGCATATAATTTTCTTTTTTGTTTTTCATACAAACTGTAAGAAATGGCATTAAATAATTTTCTTTTTTAAAAATGTGTTTGTCAGGTTTTGCTATTGGTTTATTCTGGCTTTATAAAATGCGTTGAGAAGTATTCCTTTCTCTATTTTATGGAAGATTTTGTGTTGAATTTCTTTTATTTATTCCTTAAATGTTTGAAAAAATTCACCAATAGTGCTATCTGGATCTAACTTTTTCCTGTTGGTAAGTTATAAATTATGAATGTATGTAGTAGATATACACCTATTCAGATTTTCTGTTTACATCTGTGTCTATTTTAGTAATTGATATCTTTTAAAACATTTGTATATTTCTTATTTCTTTCTCTTTTTTTTTGAGATGGAGTTTTGCTCTTGTTGCCCAGGCTAGAGTACAATGATGTGATCTTGGCTCACCACAGCCTCTGCCTCCCAGGTTCAAGCAATTCTTCTGCCTCAGCCTCCCTAGTAGCTGGGATTACAGGTGCCTGTCACCATGCCCAGCTAATGTTTTGTATTTTTAGTAAAGATGGGGTTTCAATTTGTTGGCTAGGCTGGTCTTGAACTCCTAACCTCAGGTGATCCACCCGCCTCAGCATCCCAAAGTGCTGGGATTACAGGTGTGAGCCACTGTGCCCAACTTATGTCTTCTTATTTCTTACATTTATTGAAGAAGTTGTGCAAATGTTGTTCCCTGGAAAGTAATATGCCTTCCCCTCCATACTTTTTTTCTCTGTGGCTGTTTTATGTGGTTTTCTTTCCATGTGGTTTTTAGCCTTTTTTGAAACTATGGCTTAATATATTTCTACAGTTTAGAAATATTTCAGCCTTTTTTCAGCCAACTTTTCATAGACTGCTTCTTTCCTGTTCACGGTCCTCTTTTCTCTGAGACCTCAATTCCATGTATGTTGGATATGCTCCATATGCCTCTTACACTTTTTTTCTCAGTATTTTTTATGCTTAAAAAAAAAAAAATCCGTGGTTGTTTAATCCTAATCAATTTTTCAGATCTCTCTCTTCTTCTTTTTTTAAGTTATGTCTATCTGTTTTTAAAACCACGCATTGGGCTTGTCATTTCAGTTACAGTTTTTAGTTCTGGCATTCCATCTGTTTCTTTGGCATTGTTTCTTATTGCCTGCCAAAATTCTCAGTCTTGTTATATCAGCTATTTTGTTGCTGCATAACAAATTACCACAAATTTATTGGCTTAAAACAACACATATTTATTATCCCACAGTTCGTTGGGTCTGAATTTTGGGTGCAGCTCAACTGGGTTCTCAGCCCAGTATCTAACAGCTGAATGGCATTCTTTTTCTTTTTTTCTTTTTTTTTTTTTTTTGAGACGGAGTTTCGCTCTTGTTACCCAGGCTGGAGTGCAATGGCGCGATCTCGGCTCATCGCAACCTCCGCCTCCTGGGTTCAAGCAATTCTCCTGCCTCAGCCTCTCGAGTAGCTGGGACTACAGGCGTGCGCCACCATGCCCAGCTAATTTTTTTTTTTGTATTTTTAGTAGAGACGAGGTTTCACCATGTTGACCGGGATGGTCTCGATCTCTTGACCTCGTGATCCACCCGCTTCGGCCTCCCAAAGTGCTGGGATTACAGGCGTGAGCCACCGCGCCCGGCCTGAATTGCATTCTTATCTGGAGACTGTGGAGAAGAATTTGCTTCCAGGCTCATGCAGCTTGTTGGCAAAATTCAGTCTTTTTGGTTATGAGGCTGAAGTCCCTGTCTTTGGCTGTTGACCAGGGGTACTCTCAGCACCCTGAGGCCATCAGCTGTTCCCTGCCATGCTTTCCCCTCCATCTTTAAAGCCAGCAATGGAGAATCTCCCCCCACCAAATCCCTCCCACACTTCAAATTACTTTTTTTCAGCTGCCAGTCCACCTAATTAGGTCAGGCCCACGAAAGATAATATCCCTTTCTTAAATTCAACTGTTCTGTAAATCATAATGTAATCACAAAGTAACTATCACATATTCACAAGTCTTGCGGCACTCAAGGGGAGGAGATGATGCGGGCACATGTAACAGGACTGGGCATTTTGTAGGTCATCTTGTAGGAGCAGGACTAGACTACATTGGTCTTTCATGTATTTCAACATAGTCATTTAAAAATTCTTACCTAATAATTGTTTTCTGGATTATGTGGATATCATCTGACTTATCTTCTTGTATCTTTGATTATTTTTCATTGTATGTTGAGTATGGCATATACAAAATTGTAAAGATATTTGAGACCCTGAAAGATGTTAAGATGTTATTTTCCCTCATGAAGTATCCCCACCCCGAACCACCCAAGATGGAGTCTGGGTCTGTCGTCCAGGCTGGAGTGCAGTGGCACGATCTCGGCTCACTACAACCTCTGCCTCGTGTGTTTAAGCGATTCTCCTCTCGAGTAGCTGGTATTACAGACTGGCTAAGTTTTGTGTTTTTAATAGAGACGGAGTTTCGCCATGTTGCCCAGGCTGATTTCGAACTCCCAAAGTATTGGGATTACTGCTCCTGGCCTCTCTATATATTTTTCTTTTGCTTTCTTCAGGAAGGAGAGCTTAGACCATTATCGATCCTATTTGAATTTATTCATCAGAATTTTACATGCTACAGGGCTGGGATTTATTCTCTGCGATGGTAGCTCTTTTTTTTTTTTTTTTTTTTTTTTTGGCTCCTTACTCCTGAGATAGAGCTCTTGGCATTCTAATTAAAAGCCTGGGACACTATCAGATATCTCCTCATTCTTGTGTCTTAAACTTTAGTTTTTGTTTCCTCAGCCCTGTGGTTCTTATTAAAGCTCTTGTCAGCTTCTCATATGCCACTTTTGAAATTGGCATTGACTTGAAGTGGGGGAAAGTGACCCCAAATACCAAGCTTAGCCTCTCCACTCCTGAATGGTAGTTACACAATTCATTACTACCTTGGCACGGTCTCATGCCTTCAGAGAGATTAAAAAATCTTTGTGTTCAACTCTTCATTATTTTAGCAAGGGGTTGGTATGAAACAACCTATTCCACCAGGCCAGAAGCTACAACAGTAGAATTTCAAACTAGTGGTGACCTATTGGACTATACTTTAAAAATCAATAAGAGTTGGATTTTTACCTCACATCATATACTAAAAAATATCTCATACAAATTAAATATTCAAAACATAAAGATTTTTAAAAACATTATAAAACACATGCAGAAAACATAGGAAAATGTATATAATATTAAGGGATATTACAAACCATTGTTCATAATTTAATTATATAAATTTTAAGACTTCTAGGTGACAGAAATATCACAAATTTGTAAAAGAAGCATCTGAATAAGATAAATATTTGCAGCATCTACTAGAATAATTCAATTTTGTTGTGTAATCGCTCCTAAATAATGCAAAAGACATGAATAGGAAACTCACAAAAGAAAATAAATTGCTAGTAAACATGTGATGTTTAACCTCATTAATAACAAGACAAATAGAATTTTCTATCTACTAGAATGGAATATGATATATCTGATAACGTTAGAGGGATTTAGAGATATGTTAGACTACGTTTTGATACCAGTTTTTGGAAAAAAATTGTCAATATACATCAAGTTTTAAAATGCAAATCTACTGATTCCAGAACAATTTTAAACATATTGAAATTGAAGTATAACACAGTTAGAAAAGTACACAGAACGTAAATGTACATTTTGGTGACTATGTGCACCACCACATCTGGCACATTTTTTTAAAAGATTTTTTTTTTTTTTTTTTTGAGACAGAATTTCGCACTGTTGCCCAGGCTGGGGTGCAGTGGCACAACCTTGGCTCACTGCAACCTCCACCTCCCAGGTTCCAGCAATTCTCCTGCATTAGCCTCCCGAGTAGTTGGGACTACAGGAGCGTGCCACCATGCCGGCTAATTTTTTTGTATTTTTTAGTAGAGATGGGGTTTCACCATATTGGCCAAGCTGGTCTCGAACTCCTAACCTCGGGATCTGCCCACCTCAGCCTCCCAAAGTGCTGGGATTACAGGCGTGAGCCACCGTGCCCAGCTTTTAAAAGATGCTTTTTTTTTTTTTTTTTTGAGACGGAGTTTCGCTCTTGTTACCCAGGCTGGGGTGCAATGGCGCGATCTCGGCTCACCACAACCTCCGCCTCCTGGGTTCAGGCAATTCTCCTGCCTCAGCCTCCCGAGTAGCTGGGATTACAGGCACGCTCCACCGTGCCCAGCTAATTTTTGTATTTTTAGTAGAGACGGGGTTTCACCGTGTTGACCAGGATGGTCTTGATCTCTTGACCTCGTGATCCACCCGCCTCGGCCTCCCAAAGTGCTGGGATTACAGGCGTGAGCCACCGCGCCCGGCCCTAAAAGATGCTTTTATAGACAGGATCTCACAATGTTGCTCAGACTGGTCTCAAACTCCTGGCCTCAAGGGATCCACCTGCCTCAGCCTGCTGAATTTCTGGGATTACAGGTGCAAACCACCAAACCTGATTGCACTGGAAACATTCAATATCCTCTTTCTAGCTATTTGAAACTGTATAGTGTATTATTATTAACTATAGCCATCCTACCATCGTATAGAACACTAGAGCTTATTCCTCTTAATCTAGCTGTAATTTTCTTGAGATATAAAAGTCCCAGGGAAGCAGCAGTGACCTATCCCCTGAGACAGTGGTGATGGATGATGCCGGAAGCAGCAGCTCCTGTGGGAACAGGCTCAAGATAGCCTTTGACAGGACAGTTATGGACATGACCCCTGGACAAGGGGCACAGCAGAAAGAATTCAAAGGACCTGTGAGGATGCATGAAGTTAGCACCCCCAGGAAACTCATAAGTTACCCAAGGATGTTAAAGAAAAAGTATGATCCTATCTGGGGACATGGACATTTGAAGTCTTCAAGTGTGTGTGTGTGTGTGTGTGTGTGTGTGTGTGTGTGTGTGTGTGTGTTTAAATGAAGGTACAGCCTTATTTTGTACTTAAAAGCTGTTGAAGCCCGGGCAGCTTTCATAATTTGTGTTCTTATTGGTTGAAATAAGAAGAAAATCAATTCCTGCCCCCACTTAGATGATGAGGACAATGAGGTCAATGTGTGATGGACTGCACATATCAGAATGTTTCATATCTCTTACGTTTTCTTTTAACTGGTCAACTCTGTCCTTTGATCATGCCCACGCTATGCCCCAGGGGTTCCCCTGAGTCTGCCAGTAAGGTCCATGATCATCATTGTACCCTTCTTGACCCTCAGCCAAAAACAGAAGGCCCAAGGCAGGCCTATGATCATGGGGATTTTTCTCTACACTAAGCACTGAGCAGTGATTGAAGACGTGCTGATGTTATCAGGCTATTGCAGAACAGAAGGTGCAAAACAGAAGGGCTGATGTGTTTTCCCGAGCACTGAAACACTTTTTTCAGAAAGCCTATTCAGAAGTTTATTTTGGTTTTAGCAATTGGAATTCCATTGGTTAATATTTTAAAATGTAAGACACATAGTTCTTCCTTAGGCTTTTAAATTTAATTTCCAAATTTTATTATTCAGTTCACAAATTCAGTAGATATCTGACTGCATTTCATGTATCTCACAAAGCTTTCTTGTGACCTGTGTTCGTAAATCATAATGGATACTGAGGACACCAAGCACTAGGAATCTCGGTTTGGGTCTTAGCTTGGGGCTTAAGAGAGGCAAAGGGATGATTAAAGGGCCTCATTTATGCCTGCAAGAGTTTCAGGACTAAGAAGAAACGTATCTACTATTATACTATGTAGATACATATGCAATGTATCTACATAGTAGATATACATATCTATAATGTTTATACTATGTAGATATATATACAATGTATCTACAATGTAGTAAATGTATCTACATAGTATACTATGTAAATATACATACACAGTTACTATGTATCTACTTTTATACCAGTACCATGTTGTTTTGTAGTATAATTTAAAGTCAGGTCATGTGATGACTCCAGATTTGTTCTTTTTGCTTAGGATTGCTTTAACTATTCAGGCTCTTTTTTGATTCCATGTGAATTTTGGAATTTTTTTTTTTTTTTTGAGTCGGAGTTTTGCTCTTGTTACCCAGGCTGGAGTGCAATAGCGTGATCTCAGCTCACCGCAACCTCCGCCTCCTGGGTTCAAGCAATTCTCCTGCCTCAGCCTCCTGAGTAGCTGGGACTACAGGCACACGCCACCATGCTCAGCTAATTTTTTTTGTATTTTTAGTAGAGACGGGGTTTCACCATGTTGACCAGGATGGTCTCGATCTCTTGACCTCGTGAACCACCCGCTTTGGCCTCCCAAAGTGCTGGGATTATAGGCGTGAGCCACTGTGCCCGGCCTGGAATTTTTTTTTTTAATTCTGTGAAGAATGATGTTGCTATTTTGATAGGAATTGTATTGAATCTATAGATTGCTTTGGGGACTGTGGTCATTTTACAATATTGATTCATTAATCCATGAGCATGGGATGTATTTCCATTTGTTTGTGTCATCTACAATTTCTTTCAACAGTATTTTGTAGTTCTTCTTATAGAGGTCTTTAATCTCCTTCGTTAAGTATATCCCTAGGCATTTTATTTTTTGTAGCAATTGTAAAAGGATTGAATTCTTGATTTGATTCTCAGCTTGGTCATTGTTGGTGTATAACAGTGCAACTAATTTGTGTGTATTGATTTTGTTACCTGAGAAGTTACTGAATTCATTCGTCAGTTCTAGGAGTCTTTTGGAGAAGTTTTTAAGGGTTTTCTAGGTATAAGATCATATCAAGATATAAGATCATATCATTGGAAATAGAGATAGTTCAACCTCCTCTTTTCCAAGTTGAATGTCCTTTATCTTTCTCTTGCCTGATTGCTCTGGCTGAGACTTCCAGTACTATGTTGAATAGAATTGGTGAAAGTGAATATTCTTGACTTGTTCCAGCTCTTAGGTGAAATGCTTTCAATTTTTCTCTGTTCAGTATGATGTTGGCTGTCATTCATCGCTTTTATTATTTTGAGGTGTGTTTCTTCTTTTTTTTTTTTTTAAGATAGGGTTTCACCATGATGGCCAGGCTGGTCTTGTACTCCTGACCTTAGGTGATCCACCCACCTCGGCCTCCCAAAGTGCTAGGATTACAGGCGTGAGCCACCGCACCCAGCCAAGGTGTGTTTCTTCTATGCCTCATTTGTGGAAGTCTACTGTGTACTTCCATAAGCTCAACTTTTTAGATTTTTAGGTTCCTGGGCTCAAGGATCCTCCTACCTAAGCCTCCTGAGTAGCAGGGACTGATTCAGGGACACACTATCATGTCCAGCCTGGATATTTATTTTATTCTGAGTTAAAATTCGTATTAGTGTTGACTTCATGAATGTTTATTCTATTCTGAGTTTACATTCAACACTATTTTAAAAATATATTTATTTACACTTAATCCCCAATGTGATGGTATTTTAAAATTTATTTTCACGCTAAAATTGTTCCAGCTTTGGTCATTAAGAGCTCCTTCAGGTCCTTATCCTTTTAAAAATATTTCTGTATTTTCTAGCATTACAAGATACTACATGCTCATCTCACATTTTTCCTTCCCCAGTCCTGAGATTAATTTCTGTCAGGAAAAAATCTGGCCAGGCATGGTGGCTCATGCCTGTAATCCCAGCACTTTGGAGATGCTGAGGAGGGCAGATCACTTGAGCTCAGGAGTTTGAGACTAGCCTGGGCAACACGGTGAGACCCTCACCTCTAAAGAAACAGAAAAAAATAATTTCTCAATTAAGTTTATAGAAAAGCTTAAGATAGTTAGGCCATGCAGCTTACTGTTACTTGCAAGTAAACGAATTTGACAAGGACAAGCAAAGGAAAGTTTTGCCCCATTTCCAGCCAAAACCAGAGGGATGATAGATAGGAGAATAGAAGGAGAATATGAGAGCAAAACCGTTAGTCATACATCTCTCAATTTCTTCTGGTGAGGCTTAGTCTTGGAGAATGAAAGTTTCATTAGATAAACTGGAGATGATATTGAGTAAAGAGCCCTTAGGTTACACCCTCTTCAGAGTAAATGATGAGGCACAACACGGACAGTCAGAGTGGATGCTCAGGCTTCTTGAAATACTTCCAGCCTCCATGTAGCCTAGATGATGAGTGGAGAGACAGAGGACCTCTCCAAGAAAACCCTTCACAGCTGAGGCTGAATTGGACTTCCAGATGCAGTCATGTCACCTATGAATCTACAGTCAAGGAGAGCCAGGGTGAGGCTGAGTCAGCCAGGGAATGCTACTGGGCCCTAAACAAGCTGATAAACTCCAGATAACACAAACCACATCAGGCACACTGCAGACAGAGGCTACAGCTCTGCAGACAAAGGGAAGGAAAGGCAGAACACCAGAGGGCCATGAATGTCTACTGCTACAATGTAGAGACATACACATTTCCCTCCCCATATACTTGCTTTCCATATAAGAAGGGAATTTGGGGAGGGAGGAGCTTTTGAGAGTTTGGACACATTAATTAATCTCAGTGATAAACTGTTTTCTAAGAGGCTGTTTAATGTATTGAATGTGTTTTATGATGAACTAGAAATCAAAGTAATATTTTAATAACAATAGTAAGGATATTGAATTAAAATATAGCAGAATATTTTTAATCATTTTTGAGTAAATAAAAGATGTTCTTATTTAAAAAGACAAGCACAGACATAAAGAAAATTACTGAAAGACTTGATTACACACACATAAAGTGAATTGCATACCATATACATGAGTGCACAGAAAATTTCACCATGAACAAATAACAAAATAAAAATCTCTAAAGTCACCAAATACAAGATTCAAAGACCAACAGCTTAAAAAAATACTTTCTAAACATATGCAGTGTGAACGAGCTTCTCAAACTCAGATGTAAATAAAGTATTAATTTCTCCTCTAAATCTAACATATCTGTACCAAAACCCCAACTACTGAAGGTGGCAGTGAAATTTATCTCAGTTATTATTCTAGGTGTCTTCCACCTTACAAAATTGGAGAAACCCAGGAATCTGAAGCTGTCCTAGTACAAAAAATTCAGTACCTTTACATGTGAGTGTTGATTGATTGGCATCATCAAAGTTTCTCTTTCTGTTATAAATGGCCTTACTATTGAGCAGAGTTTTTCCTATGCCTTTCAGGTACCTAAGAATTTAATCCTAATACTATTAACTTCCACTTGAACCATCAAGGCCCAAAGATATGACAACTTCTTGTGTTATAGAAAGAATACCACCACCAGTAAGAGAAATATCCATTTTAGACTGTGCCAACCCTTCCCCTCCACCTTTTTTAAAAAATCCTAATCAGCAGAAAAATGTGAAAAGTCGAGACTGGCCTAGCCTCCCAGCCTACATCTTTCTCCCATGCTGGATACTTCCTGCCCTCAAACATCAGACTCCAAGTTCTTCAGTTTTGAGACTCAGAAGGGCTCTTGCTCCTCAGCTTGCAGATGACCTATTGTGAAACCTTGTGATTGTGTGCATTAATACTTAATAAACTCCCCTTTATATATCTATCTATCCTATTAGTTCAGTCCCTCTACAGAACCCTGACTAATACAGCTCCCTGCAGCATTCAGCAGTGGAATGTTGATCACATATTGATCACTATTCCCTCTAAAAGGACCAGAGGGAATAGTGACTATTCCTATTAGCCATACTAGAAAAAGTAAAAAATGATAGGGCATTAGAGCACTCAGGAAGCTCTGTCCTCAGTAGTGGTTGATAATTAGCCCCAGACTAAGCACTTCTTCAGAGCTGCCTAACAAATCATAAAATCAAGATCCAAAAGGATCAAAGTGGTTCCAAACAGCTTAACTGTATCCTTGAACAACACTCAAGAAGATTTATAGGAATATACAAATATTCCTTCGAGGTAAGCCAACAATGTAGAAATCAAAACATCTGAAATCCAAAGATTACCAAGCATGTAAAAGAGCAGGAAAACACAAACCTTCATGAGGAGAACAATCAGTCAATGGAAACTGAACTGTTTACAGTTACAGAAGAGGTATAAATTTCAGAATTAACAGAGAAATAGTTACCACAACTGAATTCTACATGGGAAAAAGGATAAGTTGAGTTTTAGATGATAAAAATACAAACCAAATCAAACTTTTAGAGATAAAAACTACAATGTGTGAAATAAAAAAAATACACTGGTTGCCATTAATGGCAGATTAGAAATTGTGAAAGAAAAAATAGTGTACAGTAAATTCAAGTGGCTCTGGAGACTCCAAAGGGGAGAACTGGAGAAATTAAAATTTTTTAAAGATATAATGGCCAAAAGCTTTCAAAATTTGTTGAAAAATATACACTCACAGATACAAAAATCTTAGCACGCTCAAAGCACAAAACATGAAGGAAATATACCAAGGTATATCAATGCTCGAAGTGGGCGGGGAGAAAACAGTGATAGGGAAAACCTTAGAAGTGATCTCATAACAAAAGACATGTTATGGTCAGTGCCAGGCACAGTGGCTCACACCAGTAATCCCAGCACTTTGGGAGGCCAAGGCAGGTGGATCACTTGAGGTCAGGAGTTTGAGACCAGGCTGGCCAACATGGTGAAACCTCGTCTATACTAAAAATATAAAAATTAGCAGGGCATGGTGGTGCATGCCTGCAGCCCCAGCTACTCAGATGGCTGAGGTGGATGAATGGCTTGAAACCAGGAGGTGGAGGTTGCAGTGAGCCAAGACTGGGTCACTGCACTCCAGTCTGGGCAAGAGAGTGAGACTCTGTCTCAAAAAAAAAAAAAAAAAATGTGTTATGACCAGAGAAACAAAGGTAAACTTGACATTAGATTTTTCATCTGAAATAATATAAGAAAGACTACAATGCAAAAGCATCATTAAAGTTCTGAAAGTAGGAAAAATGAAATTTCTGCAAATTCTATACTTTGCAAAATATCTTTCAAAGACTCAAGGAAAATAAACACAAAACATAAAGAATTTATCACCAGCAAATCCACATTGCAAGATATATTTTAAAAAGTTATACAGGTAGGAAGAAAATGGAGATCTACATCTATATAAAGGAAGAAAGAATGTTATAAATGGTAGCTATGTATGATTTTTCTCATTACTGCTGGGTGCAGTGGCTCACACCTGTAATCCCAGGACTTTAGGAGGCTGAGGTGGTGGATCACCGGAGGTCAGGAGTTTAAGACCAGCCTGGCCAACATGGTGAAACCCCATCTCTACTAAAACCACAGACATTAGCCAGGCATGGTGGTGAGCATCTGTAATCCCAGCTACTCGGGAGGCTGACGCAGGAGAATCTCTTGAACCTGGGAGGCGGAGATTGCAGTGAGCCAAGATTGCACCACTGCACTCCAGCCTGGATGACAGAGCAAGACTCTGTCTCAAAGAAAAAAAGTAATTATTATATATGGTATAATGTGGTTTACACCATATGTAAAAGTAAAATGCATGACAATATAAGCACAAAATCTGAGAGGAGATAGAAGTATATTATTGTAAGGTTCTTATGCTATAGAAGTAGTATATGAGTTGGTGGCCAGTAGTAGTGGTTCAGGCCTGTAATCCCAGCACTTTGGGAGGCCAAGGTGGTTGGATCACCTGAGGTCAGGAGTTTGAGACCAGCCTGGCCAATACGGCGAAACCCCATCTCTACTAAAAAAACAAAAAATTAGCTGAGCATGATGGCTGGTGCCTGTAATCCCAGCTACCTGGGAGGCTGAGGCAGCAGAATCACTTAAACCTGGGAAGCGGAGGTTGCAGTGAGCTGAGATTACACCACTGCACTCTCGTCTGGGTGACAATAGCAAAACTCTATCTCGTAAGAAAAATAATAATAATAAAAAAATAATAATATCCGTTGAAAGTAGGCTGTGGTAAATTAAAGATGTGTACTATAAATCCTAATGCAACCATTGAAGTAACAAAACAAAGAGTTGTAGCTAAAAAACCAACCAAGGAAATAAAATGGAACATAAAAAATACTTAATATATCCAAATGAAGGCCAAAAATACATCAAAAAACAGAACAAAGTATAGATGGGATAAATATAAAAACAGCAAGACATTAAACTCAGACTAACCACATCAATAATCTCATTAAATGTAAATGGTCTAAACACACCAATTAAAAGCCAGATGTAGACTGGATTTAAAAAAAGAAGACTCAACTATACACTATCTATAATAAATGTATATTATATGAAAACGCAGAGAAATTAACTCTAAAAGGATGTGAAAACATACACCGTGCTAATGCTAGTCAAAAGAAAGCTGGAGTGGTTATATCAATACTAGACTATATAGATTTCAGAAGGAAGAATATTACCCAGGCTCAAGAGTCATTTCCAAATGATAAAGGGATCCATTAGTCAAGAGGACAGAACAATTCTAAACACTTAAGCCACGGAAAACATGGCTTCAAATTATGTGAAGCAAACATGGAAAGAACTGAAGGGGGAAATGGACAAATCCATAATCATAGCCTGAGTTTTCAATATCTATTCTCAATAACTGGTAAATCAGGAAGGCAGAAAATCAGCAAGAGTATTGAAGACTTGAACAACTTGATCAATCAACCTCCCATAACTGACACTTAAAGAATGCACAGTGACAGCAGAGCACACACTTTTTTCAAGTGCACATGGAACATTCACCAGGATATACCATATTTTCTGCCAAAGCGTAGGTCAAACAAAAAACCAAAAGGGAAGTTAGGAAATATTTTGATCTGAATGAAAACAATAAGAGCATAACAAAACTTGTGGGATGCTGTTCAAGCAATATTGAGGAGAAAACTAACAGGCACTATACATCTATGTTAGAGGCAAAGCATGTCTATGATAAAAGACTATTACCCAGAAAACGCAACAATAAAAATGCAAATAGTGCAATTTTAAAATAGGCAAATTATTTAACAGACATTTCAAAAAAAGAATATGTATGAATGGCAAACACATAAAAAAGATGCTCAAAATCACTAGTTTTTAGGGAAATGCAACTTAAAATCCCAATGTGATACCAATAGACACCTATCAGAATGGCTAAAATGAAAATGACTGACTTTACTAAGTATTGGTAAAAATGTTGAGGAACTGGATTTCTCCTAGATTACTAGTAGAACTGTAAATGGTAAACCAAATTTGGAAACAGTCTGCCAATTTTTACAAAAAAGGTAAACAACATCCACAACGAGGTCCAGCCATTCCCTCCTAGGTATTTCCTCAAAAGAAAATAAAATTTTCTGCAGGCACTTTCTCACTTAGAGATAAAAAAAATAAAAAATAAAAGTAAATAAATAAAATAAAATTTACATCTATATAAAGACTTTTACATGGACACAGACAGTAGGTTTATTTATAATTGCCAAAACCTGGAAACAGCCCAGATTTTTACTGTTTATTCATTTATTCAGGTAGATGAATAAATAAATAGTGATATATCCATTTAATGAAATATCACTCAGCAATAAAAAAGGAATGAATTATTGATACACAACAACATAAATGAATCTCAAAATGATTAAGTGGAGTGAAAGAAGCCAGACAAAAAATAGTATGTAGCATATTAGTCAATTTCTATAAAATGGGAGTTAACCTATAATGAAAAGAAAGTAAATTGGCCAGGAGCGGTGGGTGGCTCATGCTTGTAATCTCAGCACTTTGGGAGGCCAAGGTGGGCGGATCACCTGAGGTCAGGAGTTCGAGACCAGCCTGACCAACATGGAGAAACCCTGTCTCTACTAGATATACAAAAAAAAAAAAAAATTAGCAGGGCATGGTGGCACATGCCTGTAATCCCACCTACTCAGGAGGGTGAGTCATGAGAATCACTTGAACCTGGGAGGCAGAGGCTGCAATGAGCCAAGATCACGCCATCACACTCCAGCCTGGGCAACAAGAGTGAAACTCCATCTCAAAAAAAAAAAAAAAAAAAGTAAACCAGTGGCTGCTTGGGGTGGGGACAGGAGGACTAACTCAAGGACATAAGGAAATTTTGTGGGTTTTAGATATGTTGACTATCTTGATTGCAGCTATGATCTAATGGGTATAGATATATGTGCTTTTGATATTAGACTATGTAAATATGTGCAGTTTATTGTATGTCAATTATACCTCAATAAAGCTTTTTTAAATATCAACATATGGAGCCATATAACAAATCTTGGGTGGCGATTTGCTGATCATTTGTCAAACCCTTAGAATTTTCAGCTTGAAAGTCTTTGCCAGGGAGAGAAGACAAAGTCTTGGCCCCACAGAAGTTGGGGAGATGGAAAAGGGATCACCATACAACTTGTGAGTTGGAAAGATTTGAGGGCTGCTCAAGGAAAAAAAAAAAAATATATATATATATATATATATACACACACACACATATATATACACACACACACACACACACACACACATATATATACACACACACACATATATATATGACCATGATGTGGCAGTAGCACACAAGCTTTAGTTGGGTGGTGCTTGGATGAGTTTGCACTTGAGTGAAGTCCCGCCCAGCAGGAGATTTTCCAGCGCTGGGGCACAGAGGGGACATTATTCAGAAGAGGGAAAGGAGAATCAGAGAGGGCAATTATGTGTCTAGATGATGTCGCTCAGCAAAACAAAGTAGGCCCCCATGTTCCACAAGCCCTGCAGTAGCGTGTGGAATGTTCTCACAGGGGCTGAAACCAAGACTCATTTAATATTGGCCTTTAAATGAAAGTCTGATAATTGGCCTGGCTCCAGGAATCTGTCCAGCTTGTCACTTTATACCCAAACAGTGAGTGTGAATGCAAGACACAGAAAAGAATACATAAAGTTGAATGGTGCAAAGCCTAAAAGGAAAATAAAATAGGAAAGTCATGGCAGTGTGCAAAAGGGAGCTGTGTTTTGAGGGCACAATCTAGTCAAGAGAAGAGAGCATGGAAGTTGGATGAGGAAGGGATATAAAAGGATAAAAGGGAAAGGTAAAAATAGCTGGATGTGGTTGTGCGTGCCTGTGACCCGAGCTACCTGAAAGACTGGAGTGGCAGGGTTACCTGAGCTTGGGGTCGAGCCTGCAGTGAGCTGTGTTTATGTCACTTCGCTCCAGCCTGGGTGGTAAAGTGAGACCCTGTCTCAAAAAAATAAAAAAGAAGAAGGTGAAAAGTACAAGGAAGGGGGAAGTGATCACACTTTGTGTGGGCAGGGTCAAGGGTTTATCTTCCCAACCCTGCCTAGTATCTCATATTCCTCCTCTAACAGGCATCTGTTTCCTGTACCCAGGAGAGATCTCCAAAAGCACATTTAATATGACAGGTCAGACAGCTCAGCCCACATTTCCATAGAGAACATGGGGTTCCTGGAACAGCCTGAGCTGGGGAGGATGCGGAGAATACACGCATAGCAGCCTAGTCCAGAGCTCTCACATTCCCAGGCTCGGCCAGCTCTTGTGGCCATGTCCTCTGACCCTATGTGCGACAAGCCTCAAGGCCTGTTCAATCCTCCAATGAGGATGTGACCTCAAAGACCAACCAAGTTGACTGAGGCAAGCCTCTTACCTAAAGAAGGTTTAAGAGGAGAGAGGAGTGTCAACAAGGAGGCAAAGCAGCCAGATGTGCAGAGGCCTGGAAACTAGAATGGGGCTTAGCTCACATTGCTCTCGGGAAAGACAGCAAATGTACCAATTTGCTTTCCTGAGGGGAGTGCATGAGAATGTCCCCTTCCTGTACCTATGCCCCAACTACTTTGTATGTTTAATCTTATTTTTGTGGATTGGGTAGGTAAATATGATAGCCCATCATTTAAATTTATATTACATTTACATCTTTTTCTTATTAAACTGATGACCTCTTTATATATTAAAGATATAGATCCTTTTGACATATTGAATTCTTTTCAATTATCTGCTTAGCAGAGTGTCCTTATCTAATCATAATTAAAATAATCATAATGGTTTACCATTTAATCCTGAAAACAATCCTGTGAAGTAGAATTTCTTTAGGAGCGTTCTACCCTTATTTTTCTGTATGGTTATAAGCAAGTTTGCTTTTTTCCATCAAATAAAGATGAGTAGCTAAAAGTGTGGCCTGCAGAATCAGACTGTCCTCATTGCTCCTGGGGGACCACCTATTATACATGTGACCTTGTACATTGCTCTAATCTCAATCTGCCTTTCAAGATTTATCTGCCATTATTTTGCTATACAAACCTGCCCTAGTCAATCAGTGTGACTCTCTCTTTTTTGAATATACCCTATGCCATTTCTCCCATTTAGCTTCTTTCTTGAATGGCTGTACTTTTCTTCCTCTTGAAATCCTTCAAAGCCCAGTTCAGATCTCATTCTTTGTTTTAAACATTTCATCACTGCTTAAGTCTACTAAATCCATTTCCAACTTCTCTGAACTTCTTATCTTTCCCTTATTATACTTCTTATTTGATGTTATTATGTATGAACTTTTTAAAAATTAGATTTGAATTTAAAATGTCTATGTGAGAAACTAGAGCAAAAACCTAGCACCAAGAATACATAAGCTTTAATTGGGTTGATGGATTATTGATAGATTATTAAGAATTAAGTATATGTGTTCATGTATGTACTCGAGGGTGCCTTGACCAAAGACATGATGCATTTTGAAGGGAGAAAGTATGAGGGATTTATAGAGAATTTATTTTGTTTCCTAAACTTCTATATCCTATACCATTGACATCAGTCATGAGGTAGTAATAGGGAAACAGAAAGACCAGGAGGAGAAAAATAAATAGAAAGAAGAGCAGGGCAGAGATTTCCAGTCTTTCTGAAACATGTATTTCAAGTGGGCAGCATTCACAGTTGCCTGGGTTTTATTTCAAACTGCTAAGAGGTGCCCGTTAGTCACTCATGCCTGTAGTCTCAGTGCTTTGGGAGGTCAAGGTGGGAGGATCACTTGAGGTCAGAAGTTCAAGACCAGCCTAGGCAACAGAGTGAGAATCCATCTCTACAACAACAACAACAAAAAGCCAGTTGTGGTGGCACATGCCTATAGTCCCAGCTGCTCGGGAGGCTGAGGAGAGCGGATTTCTTGAGCCCAAAAGTTTAAGACTGCAGTGAGTTACAATCACACCACTGCACTCCATCCTGGGCAACAGAATGAGACTCTGATTTGGTAAATCTGCTATATATATATATGTATATAAAATATATAAACATATTTAGATACAGGTAGTTAGATATAGATACACACACGTACCCAAACTACAAGTGTCTAAAATGTCACAATTCATTTGAATTTAGTGTTGATCCCTATTAAATGAAATTACTCTGAGGATAGATCCTATTGTTGCATCTCAGTTATACTTTTATCTGCAAGATTTTATTTTTAATTAGAAAAGAGGAGGTTGGGGAAGGAAGGGAAGGAAAAGCACTGAAAAGGAAAGAAAAGACAGCAAAACCTAGGAAGATTGATAGGAAAAGGAACCGGAATTCTGAACATAGATGTAGAAACCTAAAGAAAACTTCAAGGTTTTGCCCAGAAAATGATGTTACCAAGACCCAACAAATCACATGCTAGGGACCACCTACCTGTTCCTGTTCAGTTTCTATTCAGATGCTGAGGGCTCAGTTTACCTGGTAACACCCAAAATTCTATGAAGACAATGACCACAGAATTACCATAGAGAACTAGAAAACGAAACTCAGCTGAAAAATAGCCACCTAAGATGGAAGAAGCCATGAGATGGGTAAGCTTTGCCTACTCACAAGGTTGCAAAGTGCCCTTCACTTATGATTATCCCCCACCCCCCTCCTAAATCTGATCAATCAGATAGAACTTGATGGTTACAAAAGACAAAGCTAAAAAACTAGTATAAGTGCTCCTTCTTCTTTGATATGACCTTGAACTATATCCAAATAAGCAATGAACAGCTGAAGTCTCTCAACTGAAAAGACCAGGACAGAGAGTGCTCTCTAAAGCTTGTGACCCACCCATGCCTGCTCTAGGTCACTGGATGAGTCTCTGGCTCTCACTTCCAGGATTGAAATGCCATAGCTCAGAATTAGTGATGACATAATCTGGCCTCTACTTTCCAATTGCCCCTTATTTCTTACTACTTCACAATACAAATTCTCCCCTCCAACGTTGGCTGTAATATAGCCATTTTCTATACTACCTAAGAAATAGAATTACAGACTAATAGACTTGGAAAGAACTTGAAAGATTATCTAATTCAAGATCCTCACTTTACCAATGAGAAAACTAATGAATAGAGAAGAAGAGGACTTCATGAAATCCCCGGAATTAGGAGCCTCTCTTTCTCTTCCTCCTCCTAGCTGTAAGGATACTATGCCCATAGCTGAATGTGGGGAAACTAAGCAGTAAGTTCCATTGTAAGAACTAAAAAGAGAAAGGAGTTAGTAGTCTGGCTCAAAGTCCTCTCTGTTCCTTCTGGAGATGCAAAGAGGAGATCACTGAGCTCTGAGAGTCTCAATCCCCTGGGAAATCCTTATCCATGCCACTTTAAAGTCTTGAAGGGAAAGAGTTTCAGACCAATCAGGCTCCTTGCTTTATTTTAAGCCACAAAAATAGCTGCTGAACAGGAACAAATGCAGCTTGAGTTGTATATGCCATCTTTTAAAAAGACCCTAAGAGGTGGCCCCAGTTGCTTCTCCAGCTAGGAGCAGGGCTAGGATTAGGCTGAGGTTAATGAGACACTCATTCCAAGACGAAAATTTAAGAAAGTGCCACAAAACTCAATAATCAAGATAAATAACATTTTAATGCAACATTTTTAGAAAATAAATTTTGATTGATTGATTGATTTTGAGACAGAGTCTTGCTCTGTTGTCCAGGCTGGAGTGCAGTGGCATAACCTTAGCTCACTACAACCTCCACCTCCTGGGTTCAAGCAATCCTCCTGCGTCAGCCTCCCAAATAGCTTGGATTACAGGCATGCACCACACATCTGACTAATTTTTGCATTTTCGGTAGAGACAACGTTTCACCATGTTGGCTAGGCTGGTCTTGAACTCCTGATCTCAAGTGATCCATCCGCCTCAACCTCCCAAAGTGCTGGGATGACAGTTGTGAGCCACCACACCTGGCCAGAAAATAAATGTAATGCAAAAAAAATACCTGATGAACAAATGCTAAAATTTTAAATACCAGGATCTGACCCTGCACTAGTAAAACTCACATAACTCATCTTACCCTAATCCTAGCCTTGTCAGATTGGATCTTCAAATTTTTGTGATAGATACTCTGCGCATCCAAGATTTTTGCATTAATTTTGATTTTTCAAAAATACTGAAATCAAGGCCAGGTGTGGTGGCTCATGCATGTAATCCCAGCATTTTGGGAGGCTGAGGCAGGTGGATCACCTGACATTAAGAGTTCAAGACTAGCCTGACCAACATGAAGAAACTCCATCTCTACTAAAAATACAAAATTAGTCAAGCATGGTGGTGCATGCCTGTAATTCCAGCTACTTGGGAGGCTGAGGCAGAGAATCACTTGAACCCGGGAGACAGAGGTTGCGGTGAGCCGAGATTATGCCATTGTACTCCAGCCTGAGCAATAAGAGTGAAACTCCATCTCAAAAAAAGAAAAAATGAAATCAATTATATTTACCTAGGTTACAAGGTTTTTGGTTTTTTGGTACCCTCTTAAATTTTACACCTCAAGTGAGTGTCTCACTTACTTTGTCTTAATCCCAGTTCTGTCTCTCATGAAATGACCAGAGACAAGAGACAAATTGAAACACATGTAGAATTTATGGTTTAATTCAGTAAAGATTCTTTTATTGAAGCAGAATAAAACAACCCCAACTCAGCAATACAGGAAGGATAAATTCCTTACCAGTGCCTTCCCCTTCCACTCAGAGCGTTGCCCCATGTCCACATTCAGGTCTGCCTCAGGGACAGCCAGCTCCAATGCCATTGAGAAAAGAGAGCTCAGACTCCGGCACTGATCTTGAGTTATTTAACATAGCCCTGGAAACTATCTGGCCCCAACTCATCACAAGTGATAAGAACAAACCCCTCTGTGGGGAAATAGCGGTACCTACAGGCAGGGTATCTTGTGCCTTCAATGAGCTGACAGACTGTCATTTTGAACTTTGTCTCACTCTGAAAGCAGAAAGTGGCCGAAAGGTTTTGACAAGCTACCTTCTTGGGAGAAGTGCAAAGACCATTGATTTTTCGAGGCCTCTCATGGATGAAGACATGCTCTTTTTTACAAGTGTGGTCAGGCTCCCTGATGATTCTTTGTATGATCATGTGGTTGCAGTACCTTGCCGGAACAGGAACACCTTCCTGAGGGTAGTCCACATGCAAGTGTTCTAAGGTTGATATCACTACTTCATTATTCACCTGATTTTCCCAGAACAGAAGCACCAAGAAAATGATCACCATTATTACCATCAGAGGTGAGAGTGCCTTCACATCTTTGGCTTTAACTGCTGTTGAGTAAGACAAGAAGAAAGAAGCAAAGGACAGTCAGATTCCTTCTGCTCCAACTTCTGGCTGCTCCCCCATTTTTTGAATATTTTATTTCCTTCTCTCTGCTAAATAAAATCATGCTGACCTTGCAAGATCCAGCTGGAGGCATAGTTCCCCAAGAAAGCCCTTTCTGACTGTTTCAGCTCTCAGAGTTTGATACTGAGCTGTTCTCTAAATTATTCCTGTGGTGTTTGTTTTGTTTCTACAAGTTCTTTGACAGCAGATACCACATCTCTTATTTCTCAGATCCTTCAAAGTGCTCAACATTGAGCTGGACATATAGAAGGTGGTCAAGGTTATTCAAATTCCTGAATAACCTTCTTTCCCATAATTTTCTCAACCCTAACTCCAACCAACTGCACATGAATTTAGTACTTTCTACTCATCTGTTCTTGCCAATTCCTTCCAAGTCCCTCCCTCTGTCAGTCCTGCTTGACTCGGTGCTAGCTCCTCTCACCTGTCATTTCTCTGGCGGCTCTCACAGGTAACATAGCCTTTTGATGATGAATTTGAGAAAATCGCTTGTGTCTTGCTGTTCCCTGAAGATAACTGATAGAGAGCCAGTTGAATGTGGGGAGGGCCAAAGTAGAAAGAGCAGAGAGGAGGGACCTGCAGAGGGTGTGCTTAGGCACCACTGTGAAGGAAGAGGTTACCTTCAGCAGGAAAGTCAGGTAAGGCAGGTCCTGAATGTGTCCTCATTAAACAAGTGTGGACTTTTCAGAAAATTTAGTGAAGTCCAGTGTGTACCAACCACAGTACTGTCTCTGTTCTAAATTTTCAGTCAGTCCTTATGACAAATACATGAAAGTTTTCATTTCATTGACAAATAAATGAGTTGCAGAAAGGTTAAGGTGGAGATGGGAAGTGAGAAGGAAAGCAAGACTCCCACCCTGTCAGTGCCAAACACTTGAATTCCAGTGTTAGCAAGTTTCATTCCCACGTGGTGTCCAGGACACCACAAAACAATTCCCTGGTAATAACATTAATCTTGATAAAGCCCTGGTCTTCTGAGGAGCATGGAAATAGTTCCCAAACTGCTGAACATTGGAATCAACTGGAGATTAAAAAAAAATTGTGAAGCCGGGCGCGGTGGCTCAAGCCTGTAATCCCAGCACTTTGGGAGGCCGAGACAGGTGGATCACGAGGTCAAGAGATCGAGACCATCCTGGTCAACATGGTGAAACCCCGTGTCTACTAAAAAAAAATACAAAAAATTAGCTGGGCATGGTGGTGCGTGCCTGTAATCCCAGCTACTCAGGAGGCTGAGGCAGGAGAATTGCCTGAACCCAGGAGGCGGAGGTTGCGGTGAGTCGAGATTGCGCCATTGCACTCCAGCCTGGGTAACAAGAGCGAAACTCCGTCTCAAAAAAAAAAAAAAAAAAAAAAAAAAAAAAAAAATTGTGGCTTCCACCTTGATACATTCTGCTTTAATTGATATTGTGGGTGACCTGGGTTGGGGATTCTTAAAGGATTCCCAAGTGATTCTAATATACAGCAAAATTTGGAAACCACTGAACCATGGTACACATGGGAAACCTACATGGGAGATTAGTGAATAGGGCTTAGTAAAAAGACAGTGGTTCAAGGTATTGAGACAAGAGAATTCTTTTTGTTGCTCTCATCTCCCAGTGAGTTGATACAGGAATTGGCAAATGGACTGAGTTTTACTACTTCATGCTCTGAAGTCATTTCTCTTCTGGACCAACAGCTACAAAATCTCCTCTGTGCATATCTGTGTCTTTCTAATTGGTAATAAGAAAATGATTGTGGGGTAAAAAATTATTTAGGAAAAACAGAATCCTGGAGAAGCCTTCAAAGAATGCATCCCTTTCTATACAACAACGAAAGCAGAATTTCAAATTGTGCAAATGAGCAAAAATATCCATTCTGGGTGTCCTTTCAGAATTCAGACTATCCTGTTTTGGATATGTGTTGCCCAATGCCACGAAGTTATAAGTGCATGCTTAATTTTTGACACGATTTTCAATTAACAAAATTTGATTTTGTACATCTTGCAGTAACATTTCCAATGTATAAAGAGAAGTATATCTATGAACTGTAACATGCTCATTATTTCCTGCCAGAACTTCCAAGTAGCTGAAGTACTAATGCTTTACTAAGTGTACAGGCAGAGAAGCAATCCCTGTTACAAAGATTTTCCCCAAAGGAGGCAACTAAACCTATCCCTAGAGTATTACACTGCAAAAGGAGTTGAGACTGAGTCCAAATGTTAACTAGTGTGGCAGCTTGGAAGAAAATATTTGCAATACCTAAAACCACCTAAGAATTAGCATCTACATATAAGGAACTCCTTCATGTAAGTCCTAAAAAGACAGGAAACCCCAGGGGGAAAAAAATTCTTAGAGAAAAGCCAATTTCAGAAGATGAAGCCAAAATGGGTAATGAGCAATGCTCCACTTCATTAGTAATCAAAGAAATGGAAGGTAAAATAACAAAGAGAGAGTTTATAACCATCAGATTGAAAAAAAATTATTGCCAAGAATTAAAAAAACAGATAATATCAAGTGCTGGTAAAAACATTGCTGGGCATAAAGACTGCTATGGCAATACTAGAAAGTAACCTGGAAATGTTTGGTAAAATTAAGAATTTGACCTGAGACCTTGTAATCCCACTCCTGGGTGTAGACTCCAGCCAAACATCACAGTATTGCTTCTATATCAAATTAAGACTAATTCAGAATGGGTGCAGTAGCTAATGGCTGTAATCCCAGCACTTTGGGAGGCTGAAGCAGGCAGATCTCTTGAGGCCAGGAGTTTGAGACCAGCCTGGGCAGCATGGTGAAACCCTGTCTCTATAAAATAAACACAAAAATCAGTGGGGTGTGCTGGTGCATGCCTGTAGTCCCAGCTACTCAGGAGGCTGAAGTGGGAGGATCACTTGAACCCAGGAGGTAGAGGCTGCAGTGAACCAAGATCATGCCACTGCACTCCAGCCTGGGTGATGGAGTGAGAGTCCATTCCACAAAAACAATTAAAACTAAGTTTAAGTCTTTTGGTTACTATATGTTCAGATGAAGTAGACAGACTAGGGCCTGTACTTTTCCAGAACAAGCTGCTCCTGATCTTGAGCAGGACATGTTCTGATGAAGCCATCAGTCTCAGCCCTGCAGTTGTAGCCCTGTGCTATGCACATGGGAGGTCCTGTTCCCCCTTGGGGGGTAAACAAGTCATTTCTTGCTTTATGACTTTCCTCCTGTGTCTGAAATGATTGCCACCAGGCAATAGCCCAAGGAAGACCAGGCTAAGGGACCGTTTCCCAAGCATGTTGTTCTAACAACTTCTGGGTAGGCCTGTGCCTTCAGTTTTCCACTTCTGAGAATACTTTGATCATAGCTTATCTGGCTTCTCCTGTGCATCCCCAGGCTCAGCCCTCAACATTTCCCTTTGAATTCTCCTCGGGGAACAACAATTAGCCAGCCTTCCCCTATGGCACCTCCTAGACATTCACATCTTTCATCGCGCTCCCAGGCTTGAAATAACATGAATAATTGTACCCTGACCCCAAATAATCACGAAGGCTCTAAAGAACCCAGATGTATTACAAACAGAAACTCCCTTTTCAGAAGCACCTGACTGGAGCAGAATGAGCAGTGAGCTGAGAGTCATGAAAGCTGGATTCCTGGCTTGACACCGGTCCTGCCACTAACTAGCTCGGTGACCCTGAGCTCCATCCCATGGGCCTCACTGGCTTCCTTTGAAAGTAGTCAGGAGTTGGCAGAATTGGTGGGATGGAGGAGGTGAAAACAACTCACGGTTGTGAAAAAGCACCTCAGACTGTACCGTTCTCTGAAGCAGGGCTCTATGCTTGTGTATTGGAAAGCTGAAACATGGCTCCCAGGGACTTACTGTCAACCCTACCTCACCACAGTCATCTTTTCAAAACACAAATCCAGTTACGTGCCTGTGATATCCACTTTCTCCATCTAAAATGTGTCAATGGCTTTTCATTAGTCTTAAGAAAACGACCACAGCCCTCACCTCTGCCTACCAGGCCTTGCATAGACAGCCCCACCACAAACCACTCTCTCTCCGTCTTCATATTCCTGCCACACACTACTCTTTTTAGTTCCCTCAATTCCTCAGGCTTCATTCCAACTCAAAGTTTTTGTTTGTTTGTTTTTGTTGCTGTCATTTGTTGTTGTTCCGAGATAGAGTCTCGCTCTATTGCCCAGGCTGGAGTGCAGTGGCATGATCCCAGTTCACTGCAACCTCCGCCTCCTCAGATCAAGCGATCCTCCCACCCCTCAGCCTCCCAGGTAGCTGGGATTACAAGTGTGCACCACCATGCCCAGATAATCTTCGTATTTTTACAAGACATGAGGTTTCACCATGTTGACCAGGCTGGGCTCAAAGTCTTGACCACAAGTGATCCACCCACCGTGGCCTCCCAAAGTGCTGGGATTACAGGCATGAGCCACCAGACCCAGCCCAACTCAAGGTTTTTTCTTTTCTCTTTTTCCTTGCTTCCTTCCTTCCTTTCTCTCTTTCTTTTTCTTCCTTCTTCTTCTTCTTCTTTTTTTTTTTAACATATCTGGTTCTCTCACTATGGAGTGTTTCTTTCTCCACTCACTCTCCCCGTTCTGCCCGGGTGAACCTATACATCCTTCCTTCCTTCCTTTCCTTAGACAGGTCTTCCCAGAAAATCCAGAGTAAGTGAAGTGAGGTCTGCTTTGTTTGCATAAAACCATGTAATTTCCCTTGTGGTCCTTATCACTAACATAATAAATTTATTGTATTTCATAGCTTTAAAAAATCGTCTGACTGTTCAATGAGGGCAGAGACAACATCTGTCTGGTTTCCTGTAGAAATCTCTGTTCTAAGCACAGTGCCCGGAATACAATAAATGTTCAACAACTACTTGCTCAATAAATATTGAGTTCCTGAAATAATGTATTATGATGGCCTAAAAGAGCTATGTTTTGCTCTTTATAATATCAGAGAGCTTTTCTTTTTTTTTTTTTTTTTGAGACAGAGTCTTGCTCTCTCACCAGGCTGGAGTGCAGTGGCGCAATCTCGGCTCACTGCAACCTCCGCCTCCTGGATTCAAGCGATTCTTCCGCCTCAGCCTCTCAAATAGCTGGGACCACAGGCACATGCCACCATGCCCGGCTATTTTTTGTATTTTTAGTAGAGACGGGGTTTCACCATGTTGGCCAGGATGGTCTCGACCTCTTGACCTCGTGATCCGCCCGCTTCAGCCTCCCAAAGTGCTGGGATTACAGGCGTGAGCCACCGCGCCCGGCCCAGAGAGCTTTTCTTTATAAAACTCATGCATCTTTTTTGAAGTTACTTTAGTGGAACCAAATAGCTTCCTATGGACATAAGATCAGAAAGATCAATAAAAGGAAAGAAAAGTGTTAATTCTTCCTTACTATTCAAGGCCTTAAATCTAATATTGTACTCTGAACCTCTTTTCAGCTGTTAAAGACCCGGTCAGGGCCGGGCGTGGTGCTCACGCCTGTAATTCCAGCACTTTGGGAGGCCGAGGCGGGTGCATCACAAGGTCAAGAGATCGAGACCATCCTGGCCAACATGGTGAAACCCCGTCTCTACTAAAAATACAAAAATTAGCTGGGTGTGGTGGCGTGCACCTGTAGTCTCAGCTACTCGGGAGGCTGAGGCAGGAGAATTGCTTGAACCTGGGAAGCAGAGGTTGCAGTGAGCCGAGATCGGGTCACTGCACTCTAGCCTGGTGCCTGGCGACAGAGCGAGACTCTGTCTCAAAAAAAAAAAAAACAAGACCCGGTCAGGAGTTTGGCCAGTGGCTGCCAGCTCTGCTTTGCTTTGCTTCTGTATCCATGAGATGCCGTCTGCCTTCATAAGCAGTTCAGCCTTGTTGCAGGAGCACCGCTTCCCTGAACAACAACACAACTCTCTTTCATAGTTCCATCCCCACCCTATGCACACAGAGAATCAGCAAAAAGTAGTGAGGCCCCTGGAAATTGACAATTTCATCTAAAAACTCTCTGAGACCCTAAATGGAAGACCCACACATTACCTGCTTTATCCACAGGGGGCAGATTCCAGTTTGACTTCACAAAAGTGTGAAGGGTGCCTAAAGCAGAAACCCTTGCCCTATTCACACATATTTTGTGACCTGTCCCTGTCCCATACATTCCTCCTTCTATCCTCCAAGCACAACAGCAATGTTTTCTTAGGACTCACACTTATCTTAGATGAATCTTGGGACTCATCACTTATAGTGACGGACCCCTCATCACAAAACCCTGGTGAAGTGAGGTTGGTGAGGTCGTGTTGGGTTATCCACGCCCTTCCCCAGCCTTGGTTTTCCTCTTCCTCTCTTGCCTCCCTATTTGTGGGCTTTTGGTCCTCATCTTAAGTCAGTTATCTGATAGATTCTTATGGAATGGCTCTGCTATGTGCAACCCTGCTGTGTGACCAAAAACACCATCGGGTTCACTGTTTGCTTAAAGTCCTAAGAGCCTGATGCAACCCCATACTCAAGCAGCTCTGCCTACAGGAAGTTTGCACCAAGAGTCATTGGCACTCATTCCCAGTTGACAGCTCTCAAAAGCCTACTTTGTGCCTTTTTATGTCCAGTTGGAAGAACTAGTTAGTGCTTCTTCAGGGCATTTATAGAGCCATGCTTGGCCGGAAGGAGAGCTGCTGCAGAATAGCATCCAGGCGTGCCCCTCCTTCCACGCCTTTCCCTGAGGGTGGTAGTTCCCACACAGCAAGAGCCCTCTGATGTCAAGCCCCCAGTGCTTCCACACTCCTTATCTTCCCCAGTGTCCCAGGATCAGTTCTCTCTTAAAAGCCTGTATAACTTTTCTGTTTAAAACAATTCACACAATTCATTAACCAAATATTCATAATGTATCTATTAGGTGTTAAGAACTGTTCCAGCCTCTGAGACTTCAGCTGTAAACAAGACCCTGGTCTAAAGGAGCTTCCTTTCTACTGGTGGGGGAGGGAGAATTAACCACAGCAGCAGCAGCAGTAAAATTCAGGTGGTGGTGTGTGCAATGAAGAATCAAAGTAGAGAAGGAGGGAGTAGAGAGCAAAGTGGGTGGCTGCAATTTCATATGGAGTGGACCGAGAAATCACCTCTGGTAGGTGGAATCTGAGCAGAGATCTTATGGAAGTGAAGCACTGACTCTTGCAAATATGGGAGAGATAAGACTCAAGGCAGAGGGAAGAGCAAATACAATGGCACCGTAGTGAGTATTTCTGAGGGCAGCAGAGGCTAATGTAGTTGGAATGGAGCGAGAAAAGGGAGACAATAGCAGGAGATAAGGTTAGGGAACTAAAGAGAGTCCAAGAAGTGGCAAAATCACGTAGGGACTTTTCTAAGCCATGGCAAGGGGTTTCGATCTTATGCTGAGATAAATTATGCTGATTGAAATAGAGATCGTAAGGAACATGGCAGTGCTGCAGCCAGGCAGGCATAGGGCAGCAGGCATGGCCGAGGAAAACAGCCTAGATGACTCAGCAGGATTGGGGCGCAAGTGCACGGTCCCATGTCTTATAAAATTATAGCCATGTGGACACAACATAGAGAAGCTCCCCACTTGGCTCTCAGCCACTATTGTGTTTGTAGTGTGTAAATGTAACACTGACCCTGTGAAGGGGCTGCTGACTGAAGCCATGTCTCATTTACCTTCTGTCTTTTGAGTGTTCCTCCAGGTCCCTGCCCCATGTCCACCCACGCCCCTCATCCCTCAGCTGGGACTGGAACCTAACCCTTAGCATGGCAGAGATGCACAGAGGGTTGTAAGCAGAGAAACGACGAGCTCCTAGGATTTGGCAGGATCATTCTGACTACTTTGTGGAAAATAGATTTAAGGGCACAAGGACAAAACAGAGAGACCTGCTAAAGGGCTGCTGCAATAGGGCAGGTGAGAAGTGGTGACAGCGTTGACTACAGCAGTGGAGGTGGAGGTGGTGAGAAGTGTTTGAATTCTGGAAACAGTCTGATGATAGAGCCAACATCATTATTTAAAGGATTGAACATGAGTTGTAAGAGAGAGGAATAAAGGATAATTCCAAGATTATTTATTTCGTAGTTCTTCTAAATATCTGAAGAGGTATCAGAAGTTAAATACTCAACAGTGTCGCTAGGAGTGAGGTGAAAAATACCTGTGATTTCTAGCTCTTGTTCATCAGATGAGTCAGGACACATCTGGCTGAACTGTAGGATGTAAACACTCACTATCCCACTGGTAATGGGAGAATGGAGATGAAGAGGGTGTTCTGAGGGTCTAGCCATTGTGTAGAAAGTGAAAGCCCTCCTCCCCACAACACACACAGCCACATACCTTTCTCAAACAAGCGGGATGAACCACTAGGTTGTCTTTTTCCTCTTTGAGTTTCCTGCTTGTAACGTAGTCCATTTCTGTGGCTTGGGAAAGTAAGGAGGATTGCAGAGCTAAAATAATTTGGCACACAATTGTACCCAAAAGAAAACATAACTAGGGAGGATCAAGTACTGGCTGGAAGGGGGTGATTCTGAGAAACGCAGAG
The DNA here is from genome assembly GCF_030222135.1 of Aotus nancymaae. Lineage (NCBI taxonomy): Eukaryota > Metazoa > Chordata > Mammalia > Primates > Aotidae > Aotus > Aotus nancymaae. The sequence continues at coordinate 32,633,581 of NW_026988422.1, read as the reverse complement.
TAGGACACAGGCAGCCTAGATTTAGTTAACACAAGTAACCATGCAGGGCGTGATCTCCAGCTGTGGCTTGTAGAGCAAGCTGGTAGCATCTGTAGCTCCCGGGGCAATTCCAATTACATCTTGGGAGCGTTTGAAAAATCACCATTCCCAGGCTGGGCAAAGTGGTCACACCTGTAATCCCAGCACTTTGGGAGACTGAAGCGGGTGGATCACCTGAAATCAGGAGTTTGAGACCAGCCTGGCCAGCATGGTGACACCCTGTCTCTACTAAAAATACGGAAATTAGCCAGGCATGTGGTGCATGCCTATAATCCCTGCTACATGTGAGGCTGAGGCAGGAGAATCGCTTGAACCCAGGAGGCCAAGGTTCCAGTGAGTTGAGATTGTGCCACTGCACTCCAGCCTGGGCAACAAGAGCAAAACTCAAGGAAGGAAGGGAGGAAGGAAGGGGGGTACAGGGAGGGAGAGTGGGGTGGGGGAGGAGGCAGGAGAGAGAGAGGGAGAGAGAGAGAGAGTGTGTGCATCATTCCCAGGATCCCATCCTCAGAGGTTACAGTGTAATTGTTCTGGGATTACACCCAGCAGTGAATGGTTAAAAAGTTTCCCAAGTGAGTCTAATATGCAGATACGATTGCAAATCCCTGGTGAGAAGTTCATTCCCAAGAGGCTACACCACCTGAGAGTTTCCCACCCCTATGCACACACAGAAGGGCTCAGTGAGCTCAGGCTTGAAACGAGGGAGCCTAGCCTTTATTATGTGACAAGACCTTCACCACATCTGCTATCCTCTGCGCTTGCAATAGAGGAAAAGTGAGGGTTATGTGAAATATTAAGATATGCCTGTCCTGAATAACAATTCCTGGATAATAACTAAGAACTGCAAAAAAGAAAAGCTGGTTGATTTAAAATAATGATTATGTAAAAGAAATACTACATTTGTGATAGCACCTGGTATTTATCCTCCTAATGTAATACCATGACAAAGCATTTTTGCCTAAAGATGAAATACATATCTTTGAAATAATGGAGCATTAGATGGTATTCACATACTAATAGTAACTTCTTACGGTGCTTACTTTGTGCGATGGTGTTTAACATGAATAAAGCTGTGGTCGTATTGGGGTGTGCACTGACAGAAAATCTGATTTTATGGGGGCCGGCTGACTGGGAGAAAGAAGAAAAACTGGGCTCGTCCGGGATTTGAACCCGGGACCTCTCGCACCCTAAGCGAGAATCATACCCCTAGACCAACGAGCCACCCGCAAGGGACATTTGGGTTACCAAACTTCGATAGGAAAGTTTTAGCCACGTCTACAGTTGGTCACTGTCTTCTTTTATAATTATGGGCAGGGGTGACACCTAGTGGATAAAGTGAATCACTGCAGACTTTCTCACCCAAATTCCGGAAGGCGGCGCCTTGAGACTGTAGATTTCTTTTAGGCGTCAGCGGGAATCATTTAGCTGCATGTTTTCACTTCTGAGTGAGCCAAAGCTGCTGCAGGACAGAGGACGGGCAAATCAGGGACCGTCCCGAGTTATCCAGTGGCCGGAAGGCATCTCGTTTGTACAGGTACCGACCGCCGTGCCCGCGGCCCGCCTGGCGAAAGCTCCGCCTCAGGGCGCCTTCGGTGGAGGGACCCCGAGGCAGAAGAGGGCCCCGACTGCCGGATCACCCGCCTGTGCCTGGCACACGACTGGCGCTCCGAACCGTTAGACCTGACGAGGTTGCCCTCCCTCTCTCTGGACGCCTTGCAAAACACGTATTATAACTCTTTCCACCAATCTCAAATATTGCAGCTCAAAAGAGGAAGGAGAGGTAAACAAACCAGAAAGAAAAAAATCCAATAAAACTATAAATGTAGTGTCATGAAGTTGGCGGGTGAGGAGAGCAAAAGAGGGAAGGGTAGAAAATATGCTTCAGCATGTTAGCCAGCAGGTAGCGTGGCCGAGCGGTCTAAGGCGCTGGATTAAGGCTCCAGTCTCTTCGGGGGCGTGGGTTCGAATCCCACCGCTGCCATATGTGGCTTGTTCTTTTTTTCTTCTCTTTTTTTGAACCATCCGTGTATCGCGAAGACTGTACTGGCGCTACCACGTTAACACAGTCTCTTCACCTTTCTCTAGCACCCAATCTCTTCTCTCCAGTTGGTAAAGAAAGTAGCTGGGTGCTATTCTGGAGCGTATCGTATTTCTGAGTCTTTCATAATGTGAAGTACTTCATACAGTAAAACCCTCTCAAGATCATAAAGATGTTTTTGAATCAATGGTTTCCAGAAGAAGGGAAAGTGCTAGGACATTAATATCATTAACACGTAGCCTTCACTTTGCCTTGAAGTGGATAAGCGTATGTTGAGCGCTTTGCAAAGGCAAAAATAAACGAGATTAATTTGCACTGTTGTTGAGGAGTACAGAAAGATGAATAAAATAATGCCTGCCCACAAGGGAAACTCATAGTCTAAACTGGAAAAATGAATGCCACAATGACCAAAAATGGTCTTGAAACATTGTAAGTAGAGAAGAAGTAGGAAGATGAGTTAGAAGGCCATTGTGGGATTTGTAAGAGACGAAGGTGAGTTTAGACTAGGGTGATAATGAGTGCTTTAGGAAATAGATGAAGATAGAACAGTGGATTGGATGTGAGGTATGGAGAAACTGGATAAATGATGGATCTGTTCCCAAGATATGGGTGGTGGTTGGAGAGCAACTGGGAGAGGAGTGGCAGGAAATCAAGGCTACTACATGAGACAAGTAAATTTTGAGATGCCTGTAACTCGTTCACACACTGGGGCGAGCAGGCAACTATATCTACAAACCTAGGTCAAGGCTTATGAATAGGGATCATCAGTATAGAATGCTATGTTAAGCCTCATGATTTGCTGAGTATAGAGATATAAACAAAACAAAACAAAAAGGGTGAGGGGAGAGCAAGATAACACTCAAATATTGAGAGGTCAGGATAGGAGGAGCCATCAAGAGACTGAAAGGTAGGCTCCTGAGATGAGAAGTGAAGTAGGATGAAGCCTGAAAAGATCTTTAGATCTGGAAACATCAAAGTCATTGGTGACCTTGACAAAAGCCATTTGTTTCAGTGGCGTGGAGGAGAAAAAAGGCCTGATCATAATTGGTTGAGGACAGAGCATGGGGGAGGAAGTTGAGATAATGCAGATCTTTTAAGAACATTGTTTTATCCATACAGAAGAAAGAGAATTGGTATGATAGCTGGGAAGAATGGTTAAGAAGGATTTTTTTTTTAAGGATTGGTGATACTGCAGCTATTTGGTGTTTGTATGCAGATGGGAATGATTGGCACACTAGGGGAAATAGCTGCTGTGTGTGTAGTTAGGGGCTTGGGGGTGGAGGTGAGGAGGTACTGTTGATTTCAGAAACCAGGTCCTTACCTAAAGGAGAGGAAATGGAAAATTAATCTGATGTGAAACTAAAGGTGTTGCCCTTAAATATGAGAAGTGAAAGATGGGCCTTGAAACAGGACAGAAGACAGAGAATATGAGTGTTGATATGGGTTAGTCAGTCCATCTGCTGCCAGGAAGGGATATAGTTCACTTCTAAAGGAATCGTTTTATTTTGTAGTAGTTATTCACACAATAAAGAAAGTTGCTAAGGGTCCACAAAACATTTTTTTTTTAAACTTAACATTTCAAAATTTGTCTTTGGAGATACACTTTCCCCCATCACTTTATTGCTCCACTGGAGTTAACAGAATTCATTGCCTACCTCACAGAAAAAATAAAACAAAAAAACCGGAAAGGGTGAAAAAAAAGAAAGAAAGGAAAAGAAGAAGAAAAGGCGGTATTATGTAATAATATATAACCCCTTTTTAAAAGATACACATCATACAGTTACACAGCAGCTCCTTGTGTTTACCAAGGGCTAAAGTTTCCAAGCAACTTCACATCCACGTTTATTTGGCTGAACAGGATTGCTAGAGGTAGGCAGGGAGAGGAAGATGTGTTACAGTTTGTCAGAGAGAATAAAAAAGATAACCTAGAACTTTCTCTGCTTTATTGTTTCACATCCCTGGGAAGTCTTTGGCTGCAATTTTTCAATGCATAGTGTAGAGAGAGAGCAAAATGCAGTGGGAAAGTTTTCAACCAGACATATCTTGTTGAAGTGCAGAAAAGAGGGCTCGTCCGGGATTTGAACCCGGGACCTCTCGCACCCTAAGCGAGAATCATACCCCTAGACCAACGAGCCGTGGCGCAAAGCTCTCTTAGTTTTGCCTTAAGGCTCATTGAAGTCGTTAGGCATTTTTCTGACGAACTAGGTCCTTCCTTGCCTTTTATCGGCAGGAATGCATGCTATTTGCGCAGCAGAAGTAAACCACAAACCGCAAGTCATTGAGATTGGCAGCTTCTAGTAGCATATATGAATCCGCCTAGCCCAGCTGCCTAAGCGGCGCCGTAGACAAGCAGATGTGCCAAGAGAAAGCCACGTTGGTGCCGCGTTGTCCGGCCCCCGCTTACCTTCTGATGTGAAATTCTGTGGGCAGGGGGAAAAAAAGTGCAGGCCCCAGCGAGATTTGAACTCGCGACCCCTGGTTTACAAGACCAGTGCTCTAACCCCTGAGCTATGGAGCCCTCGCCTGGTCACCCTATCTCTACCTTTCGCCTTATAGATTTGTATTGTGCCTCTTTGAATCAATTCCAGGACATTCCCCTACAACATGAGATCATTTTTGTGTACTGTAAACCTCTCGAAAAGATTCTGCTTTGAGCAGAGTCACTACCAGGCTGTCTTCCCGTTCCTCGCCCTGATACTCTGTTGAGACGTTGCCTACTGTGCCTCTGGGGTGCATGGAAATAGTGCAGATACAAGAATTTCAGATCTTTGGGTACAAGGGAGACCCTCCCCCTACACCTCCCTGAAGGCGTCTATGGAGGGTTTCTGATGGACAAGGAAATTGTAGTGCACTCCTTCCACTTAATATGGTGGTAAAATCCAGGGACGGAGGTGAGAAGAGATTTTCCACGGTTTTTTCCTTTCTGAATCTAGAGCCCCAAACCTCTAAACTTGCCTTTCTGGAGTTAGTCCCTCTCTCTCAAAGGTCCAGGGGTAGAAGCAAACAGGGAAAATGGGTGTTAAGGAAGAAGAGTTTAATCCTTCCCTAAAGACATACACAGATTTTCACATAGTTGGTATGAAAATAATACAACTTTTTAGAAAAGATTGTTTTTAATTTTTATAAGCCTTGTTTATATAAGCTGGTGAACAGAAACTAAACATTTCTTTAACTAAGAAAGACCTAGTACCCATTTAAATAAGCTGTAGATGAGAACACTGAGAAAAAAGCACTGATTCATGCAACCCCAAGAAGTGAACCGACTCTACTTAGGAAGATTTAGACCCTCTGACCACAGGTCTGCTCTTACACTCACAATTTTTTAGTGCTTTCATGTCCAAGATCACAAAATTTGTAAGAAATCTGTAAGGTTATTATGATTCATTGTCTCCTTTAATTTTCATTATTTAAATGTAAAATATGATGCTGTTGACCTTACACATTTTCAAGGAAGAAAATTACTCTATTTAGATAGGCAAAGTAAGGTGTTTGTGGCAGATATTCTTGGATTAGGGATGAGTCAGGAAGAGGCCTCACAATGTTGTCCTAAGGTGAGATGAATACTATCTTCTGTAGCCTGACAAGGGCTGCTCCTTCCAAAACTCCTGGATGTTTAACCCTCAGTCTCCTGCTCCAAAGGAGCTACAACCCTTTGTTTTAAATGACTGAATTAAGAATTGAGTCTCTATACTCTATTTGCCTACACAAGACAGTTCATTGGAGAAAACCTCTAACGTGATCTCTTTGTGCCTAAAGACACCCTCGTAGCTTAAGGAAATGGCAGGTTGCCTACCTTTTGTTTTTTAATATTGGGGGACACAAGTAGGTTTACCTTTTTTCTAGAGCAGAAAAAACAAATTAAAATACACTTTTCGTCATAGATGACGTGTGATTGTTGGCAAGTATAGACATAGAGTATTTAGTACAGTGGTTAGAAAGAACCTAAATCAGTTATTTACCTCTGCCAGGTCTCAAAGTCTCTGTTTTGGAAACAGGTGTTTATTATTATCATCATAGTTAGTATTCTCTGCATTATTATTATTTTCAGGGAGACTGACCATAGGCAACATTACTAAGCATTGCAAACTGTCTCTCAAACGGCCTTCTTCCTCTTTGCTGTTTCCCCTCCTCTCTTTGCTTGTCTTTCTCTGATGGTATTCTTGCCTCCTCACCTCCTCTTAGAATCTGTCCCCTCATCCTCACCCTGTCACAATTTGGCAAGCTCACTTCTATTCCCTACATGAATTGATTTCTTCTCTTCTAACCACAGACTGTTAAACATTTAAGAATAATTTAAAATATTCAAAGAAGTATGCCAAGGAGAGAAGCCAGGGGGACAACCATGGATCTGATGTTTTTCGTTTCTCCTAGACAGAGGCTGGCTTTGCGGAGAGGGTTCACTCCTTTATCAGTACAAATAAATCTTTGACCAATTGACCCCATCCACATTCAGCCTACCTCCTACCATCAAAGGTTGTTCCAGGACCTTATGTTATATTCGCATTCTTCCAGCCCCTTAGTCCACAATTCATTTGAGTTGGCCTGTCTGACCCTAGGAAATTCCAAGAGCCCCTTCTGCTAGTTTATTAAACTTAGAGAGCAATATCAAACGTGATTGTGCTCCACTGTGTTCCGGCCCATCCTGAGCACTTCTCCTGCGGAGCAGCTTGACCCCTAGTTGTAATCTTAGCAATATTTTTAATTGCTTTTTTTTTTTTTTTTTTTTTTGAGACAGAGTCTGGCTCTGTACAGTGGCATGATCTCGGCTCACTGCAACCTCTGACTCCCCGGTTCAAGCGATTCTCTTGCCTCAGCCTCCCGAATAGCTGGGATTAGAGGCATACCCCCATGCTCAGCTAATAATTTTTTGTATCTTTAGTAGAGACGGGGTTTCACCATGTCGGCCATGATGGTCTCGATCTCCTAACCTCGTGATCTGCCCACCTTGGCCTCCCAAAGTGTAGGGATTACATGCGTGAGCCACTCAGTGGGCCCAGCCTCCCCTCAACTTTTCATTTGGAAAAACTTTAATTCTAATGTGAAATAAATGAACACCTGCTAAGTGAGACCAAGCAAAGGTTATTATTTTTCTCTAGAGGATAGTTTTTCTTTAGTGCTTACTCACCTTCTTATATGGGCTTTGGTAGGGGTCCTGTGGCAGCACCCACCGGTCTGAGTCAGAGTGGGTGTGTTTGGTCCTTGCAGGCCTCACCAGATTAATTCCTGTCTATCTTGCTGTGAATGACACAACTCCCACAGTAGCAGATTTTCACAAACAACTTAGGAAGCCCGTAGGCATCAAAGATACTAGCTTCAGAAATGTCCCTGACAGGTGCAGTCTCTACTATGTTTTGAATGATGAACTTCTTAATAGCCTTGCCTTTGGGTGGGCATCGGGCATAGTTCATGCAGCGAATAGGCCATGGTCCTTTTTGGCATGACCATTGTTACTTCTTTTTTTTGTCATCTTGGAAGTGAGGACCTGAAGGAGCATCACTTGTGACTTGGCAGAGACTCAAAGGCAGGCAGAGGAGTGAGAAAACTTTATAGTGGACAAAGGGAAGGCTTCAAGTGTGCCCTGACTAGAGGCTGTGGCATGGGGAAGCGGTGGGCAGACCAACTAGAAGTGGGGCATCCCATGTGATTGGTTAGGGATGTATATTTGGCCTTCTGTGGTTGATCCTAACATAGAAACAGAAACAAGTAATTATTCATAAATTCCCAGCCATTTGGGTCTGGATTTTACAGAGATTATTTGGCTTCCTGGGCTGGATACTTAGAGATAGTGGTCTGACTTCCTAGTAGTTTGGCTTATAGATAATTGTCTGGCTTCCTGGGCTGGTCACTGTGGGTTGACTTCCTGCACTGGCTGTTGTAGGTTACTACTGGTCAGAGTTCTAGTTTTATGTATGTTCTGGCCCCTGTCTGTTTGTATAGTTATACCCTAGGCAAAAGTTTAAGAAACAGTACAATAAAACCTATACACTCTTTACCTAGAACACCAATTATTAGTAACATTTGCTTCCTCCTTACCTCCCCGTCCCCCGTTCACATATACTATCCAAGAGCAGAATATTAGTACCATATCCCACCTAAGAAAATTTATAGTTCCTTATATTCTAATAAACATACAGTCCACATTCAAATTTCCCCAGTTACCCCGTTCCTATTAAAATAATTTAAGTTCTAACAATGTTTCTCACTGCATTTAGTTGTAACATCTCTCTGGTCTCCTTTAATCTAGAAAATTCCCCTCCTCTTAGACTTTCTTTTCTCATGGCAATTGTCTTATAGGAAGTCTCACATTCTGAATGTGATTATTTCCTCATATAAGATTCAGTTTAATATTTACTTATTTCCTCATGATTAGATTTAGCTTAAATATTTTTGTCAAGAACGCTACTACTAATTTTCTGGGATAGCTTTTCTAGGGTCTAGGTAGGACTGAATTTCTAGTAACCCAAGCAGAAAGAATGAAGTCTAATGAGTGTTACTTATTTACATGAGAGTGCACTATTTCAAGAGCTTCTGTTCAGAAAAGAAGACTTTAATGCCATCCTTTGGGAGAGACTTTGTAATTTTCAGCTTCATTGGCTATAGAGTATTTTTAAAGGTCAGGAATTTATATCCCAGAAAAGTAGGCACAGTTACCAGGACCCAACCAATTATTCACTATAACAACATCCAGGAACACCTATGGACAGGCATACTGGTTTCTGAGATACATAGGTTGTATATCTCAGATATCAAGGAATGTGGCTTTGTAAAGCTTTAAACACACACACACACACACACACACACGTACTTGCCTTGATTTGTACTTTCTCAAAGTTATTTTCTTCAGATTTCCACAGACATCTTAACCTTCTGGAAACTGAGGCTACACTCACTCTGGTGATTATCAGTTACTACTTGTATTGCTATACAACTATAGCGTGTGTGTCTCCGTGCGTTTGTTCATTCTTCTAGGTTTTTATTGTGTGTATTGTAAAAGGTGGAGAAGATATTCTCTTTTATTCAAATTCAAGTTCCCCATGAGCAAGGATAATAACCTTGTTTGTCTTCAGCCCCTCCCCAAACCTAATCAAATGGTGAGCACAGATTTATTTGGTGGATGTGAAGTGAGCAAGATTCTATTTCTAAGCCCCAAAAGGCCTCCTGGCAGATGCATCCCACTGGCCTGCCTCAAATGTTTAAACCCATTATAAACACTCCTATGTGTTCATTGATAAGCTGACCATGTTTTGAGCACCTGGAACATTATAAAATTAAAGTCAGGGACTAGGAAAAGCAGTAAAGGGAAATCAAAGAAGAAATTAAGTTGCACATCAGACATGATCTTTTTAAACCCAAAGCACCAAGACTATTACAATATTTGTGTGGATGGAGTAGGGGAAGGAGGACAATGATACTAGCTCCAATAGAGATCCATCCCCCTATTGGCCTAAGAACCCCTGTATGTGCTATAAAATCTTGCTTAAACTTAAATGCTACATTTAAATTAAATAATATTTGTGATGACAGCATCAGATAGTCAATGCTTTCAGCATTTATTGAACCCCGCTTACATACTTAGCTCTGATATGGTTTCATATGGTTATCACATTGACCATCATAGTAATGCAAAGTACTGTGATGTACTTACAAGTTTTCTAAAGTAAATGCTCAAAGAAATAGGGGGGATGGCTCTTTATCAGAGCTACAGAAGAAGAACGAACAGAAGTAAAATAAAGAATGCCTCATATCCTTCCCTTTTCCATTCCTGTTGATCATACCATAGTTCAAAGTTTGCATTTCTTTTCACCTGAAGCTTGCAGAAGTGATTGATTCCATTGAATTGCTCCATAAAGTCCCTCTTGTCCCATCTCTCCAATGAAGTTCGACGAAAAGCGTAAAGACAAATACAAACTAGAAATAAGAGGCTTAAATCTCCCTGCTGAATACAAAGAAAAAAATGTAATTTTCCCTTTTTTCTTTGAGCACTTACTTTAGAAAATGTCTAAGTACATCACAGTACTTTGCATTACTGTCATGGTCAATGTGATAACCATATGAAACCATATCAGAGCTAAGTATGTAAGTGGGGTTCAATAAATGCCGAAAGCATTGACTATCTGATGCAGTCATCACAAATATTATTTAATTTAAACATAGCATTAAATTTTAAGCAAGATTTTATAGCACATAGAGGGGTCCTCAGGCCAATAGAGAGATGGCTGTCTATTGGAGCTAGGAATAGAGCTTTACATTGCAATGTAGTACATGTCTTCTGCTGCAGACTGATCCAGAAAGATTCTGGTGAAAACATTCAGATGATCTAAATAAGCATAGAACATTTGATACAGAAGTTGGTACATAGAGTATTTCTAAAAATTTAACACATACTTTTGGGGAGCTTGTTAAGATTCTGATTCAGTAGGCCTGAGATTCTGCATTTCTAATCTGCTACCAGAAGATGCTGATGCTGTTGGCCCCCAGTCACACTTTGCATATTAAGGCCTTAAAGTAAATCTCTTGCTTCTCTCTAAATTTTCATCATCTGGACTATTAACAAGATATGAATAGCAGGAAATTCAAGGTTAAACTCGCCGACAATATCGTAGAATGCTGGAGCCTAGAATACCAGTATTCTGTGCTGAAGACTGAAGGAATAGACATGGGCCACCAGACGAATTCATTGCATGTATTTGTATCAGGCATCTTTCTGAAAGAGTGGTTATCCATTTGCTTTAGATGCTGGGCAGTTAAGTATGCAGTATTCCACTAAGAAAGCTGAGACACTTGGCTTATGGGTCTCAGGGCGCTTCCCGTTTGAGCTGTGCAATCCAACTTGTGATCCACTTCTTGAAAGGAAGAGACCAAGGCTCCTCCCTCCCCTGAAGGATCCAGTGAGCACACGACAGGAAACAGGTGCTCAAGTAACTTTTGAGATTGAATAGGAGAAGCCATGCCCACTTGTTAGTATAGGAACTTTGGCCAGGAACAGGAGAGTGTGGTACTTTCTATCTTGAAAAGAAAGTGCTCGGACACCTGTCAGTTTGAGGAATTTGAACCTGCAACATTCCAGGAGCAAAGAGAGCTCTGCTGTGATGACTAGGTTCTTTCCTGTTGACTGGTTCCTTTTATTGCCTGATCTGGCACTAAAAAAGATCAAGATGGGCTCAGGTTACTTCCATCACATGAGAATCTTCATATTTCAAAAATAAAAAAAGTCAACATATAGAGAAACTATGGGTTATTTAAATAAGTATTATGATTATTGTCTTTTACTTGTTTTTTTTTTTTTTTTTTTTTTTTTTTTGAGATAGAGTCTGTCGCCCAGGCTGGAGTGCAATGGCACGATCTTGGCTCACTGCAACCTCCACCTCCCAGGTTCAAGCAATTCTCTTGCCTCAGCCTCCTGAGTAGCTAGGATTACAGGCAGTGCCACTATGCCTGGCTAATTTTTGTATTTTTAGTAGAGATGGGGTTTCACTGTGTTGTCTAGGCTGTTCTCAAAATCTTGACGGCAAGACCATCTGCCTGCCTCAGTGTCCCAAAATGCTGGGATTACAGACGTGACCCACCACGCCTGGTCAAATGAGTATTGTCTTTGTACATTTTGTGTTGCTGTAATAGAATACCTGAGGCTGAGTAATTTAGAAAGAAAGAGGTTTATTTTGCTCACAGTTCTGAAGGCTGGAAATTAAGAGAAGCATGTTACCAGCATCAGTCAGGCTTCTGGAGAGGGCCACTATACTAGGTCAAAACATGGCAGAGGTCAAAGGGGAAGCAGACATGTGCAAAGAGAAACAAAACAAAACCAAGGGGCATCTTGGCTGTATAACAACCCACTCTCCCAGGGAACTAATCCATGCCCAAAGGAAGTAATCCAGTCTCACCAGAACCAGGACTCACACACTACAGAGAGAAGGGGACCAAGGCTTTCATAAGGAATTTGCTACTGTGATCCAAACACCTCCCACCATGCCCCATCTCCCAACACTGCCACATTGGAAATCAAATTGCGCCATCAGTTTTACTGGGTACAAATTAACCATATCGAAACCATAGCAGGTCTGTTCATCAAACTAGCACTTAAACACAAAGAGACATAAATGTGCCTGTATGTTGTGGTCCGTGAGATCGGCACGTCTGCCGGGGGTCTCTTGACCAGCAAGAGGGTCCCAATACCTGGAAGAGAGAGTGCGCGGAAGAAAAGAATGACAGAAAGAATGAAATCTGGAGGGCTGAATCAGGCCAGGCCCAAGACAGCAGTTTAGTCTCGTGCACAAGAGTTTATATATGTTTTTACATACAGTGACTGACGTAGGTCCCATTACAAAAGTTTTATCAGGAGGGAACAGAAAATTACAAAGTAAGCAGGGGAGGGGGTAGCATACAGGTTTATCTAAAGGTCACTGAACACAAAACAAACAAAAGATTCTTATCCTATAAAGATTCTTATCCCCTTATCAATAACTACAGTTACAGTGAGTAACATCAAGGCAAGCGATAATCTGAGGGGTAGCAATTTTCTAGTAACATGTGAACGATCACAGGATTTAGTGAATGCAGGTAAACAGAGTCATAAAACCAGCCCAGAACGGGAACTTCAAGGGAGACAGTAGTCTCGTAAATAGTCACGCAGGCCTCACCCAGACATGCCATTAGCTCAGTGGATCAAGAATAGGCTTCTGCAAACTCAGGCCTCTTTCACTTCCTTCTTTTTTCCTCAGCTCGACTGCCCTCAGCGTGGGGAGAATATTTCCGGGCTCTAACTCCGTGATGGCGGAGACACAGCGGGGTCTCTACGCTGGCGGAGTGATCCGCATACCTGTAAAATCTCCTCTGGAGATCTCATCAAAAGTTTCAATATGAGGCCCATTCATGGGCCCTAAGTCTCTTATTTGCTCAATACTAGGCATAATAATTCAACAGGTATTTAAAATATGTGTTCTCTTCCCTCCCGTTCACCCTCCACAGCTCTTTCAAGTCACAAAGAGCCCCAGGCTCTTTTTTTTCTTTCAAGCTGATGCTTCCCAAATCTACACATTGATATGGTAGCACAGGATTCCTAGGATTCTCTCCAGCTTAAGAACTTCAGTCTTTCTACTTCTGACCCTGGCAAAGACTTGCATGTACTGATGGAGGCAGTAAGCTCACATTCCTTTTTTTTCTAAGGTTTCCTCCAAAGCGTCAAAACACAATGTGAAATTTCTTAGAAGTCATACATTCAGCCAAAGGGGCTGGCGACGGGTATTTTAATCTCTCCATCTTAAGTGATGCGTAGGAGGCCGTATCTTTGACCATCTGGCTGGATTCAAAACCTACGAGAGGCTGCCCGTTGGCCTTGGGTGCTCATCTCCTCCTTCTAGGGAGAAAGACCCAGTCAGGGCCAACGGTGGGTACCCAGTGAGTGTAGACTGCCTGTGAGTTGGAGGTTAGGGAGGCGGGTGCTGGCGCCAGAGGGCGACGAGGCGCGGAGAGGGGGTGTAACACGAGGTGAGTTTGGGAGGCACTGCGGGGAGCCGTGACTAGAGTGGGTAGGGGCGCGGGAGGAGAGCCGTCTCCGACCTCCGAACGTCCGGGCCCTTTCCTCTGCCGCCACCGCTTCCCTGCCTGGGTTCTACGTTTATCCGGTGTTCCCTGAGCCCTATTTTAAAACTGCTTTCTAAGAACTTCCTTTCGGCTCGCCCCCCCCCCCCCCAGCTCCTGGCCTCGGTTACCATGAACTCGCAGGATTTCTCTCCCGCGAAGGCCCGGGGAAGAACGCTTTGTTCCTCTCTATTCACTGTTGGGGTCCGTGAGATCGGCACGTCTGCCAGGGATCTCTTGACCAGCAAGAGGGTCCTAATACCTGGAAGAGAGAGTGCGCGGAAGAAAAGAGAGATAGAGAAAGAAATGGGTCTGGAGGTCTGAAACAAGCTGTGCTCAGATCAGCGATTTATTCTTTGTGCACAGTTGCTTATATACGTTTTTTCATACAGTGTCTGACGTAGGTCCCATTACAAAAGTTTTATCAGGAGGGAACAGAAAATTACAAAGTAAGTATGAGAGGGGGTAGCATACAGGTTAAGCTAAAGATCACTAAACCCAAAACAAACAAAAGATTCTAATCCTATTAAGATTCTTATCCTCTTATCAATGGCTACAGTTACAGTAAATAACATCAAGGCGAGCAATAATTTGAGGGGTAGCATTTTTCTAGTAACATGTGAGCGATCACGGGATTTAGTGAATGCAGGTAGACAGAGTCATAAAACCAGCCCAGAATGGGAACTTCAAGAGACAATAGTCTCATAGATAATCACGCAGGCCTCACCCAGACATGCCATTAGCTCAGTGGATCAAGAATAGGCTTCTGCAAACTCAGGCCTCTATCACTTCCTTCTTTTTTCCTCAGCTCGACTGCCCTCAGCGTGGGGAGAATATGTCCGGGCTCTAACTCCGTCATGGCGGAGACACGGAGGGGTCTCTACGCTGGTGGAGCGATCTCCATAATTCACCTTCAACCCGACCCTGTGGGCCACCAGGGCTTGGGGAGAGACCTCAGAGTCCTAGGGCCAGGAGAGGCGACAGAGGGTTGTGGGTTTTTTTGGTGATCGATATGGGGGACAGAAGGAGCACTTAAAATTAGGTACCTTTAATTAGACTCTTAGGAGAATTTCTGGATCCACAGACCAAGAAAACGGCCAAGTGGAAACAGCAAAGAATATAAATAATATATAGTCCAGGGCTCTGCGCCGAGTGGGGTTGTTGGCAGATCAGTGATTCCCACTTTGGGTGCGGGAGAGAGACCCCAAGTATCACCTCTGAAACTGTTTTCTAGCTTCTCTGCTCCTTTAGAAAGAAACAGTACAACACTCGACTGACTATCTCAATAGATGCAGAAAAGGCTTTTTGTAAAATTCAACATTCCTTCATGTTAAAAACTCTCAATAATGTAGGTTTTGAAGGAACATACCTCAAAATAATAAAAGCTGTGTATGACAAACCCACAGCCAACATACTGAATGGACAAAAGCTGGGAGCATTCCCCTTGAAAACCGGCATAAGGCGGGGCGCAGCGGCTCACGCCTGTAATCCCAGCACTTTGGGAGGCCGAGGCGGGTGGATTATGAGGTCAGGAGTTCAAGACCACCCTGGCCAAGATGGTGAAGCCCCGTCTGTACTAAAAATTCAAAAATTTGCCGGGCGTGGTGGCGGGCGCCTGTAATCCCAGCTACTCGGAGGCTGAGGCAGAGAATTGCTTGAACCCGGGAGGCAGAGGTTGCAGTGAGCCAAGATCGCACCACTGCACTCCAGCCTGGGCGACAGAGCAAGACTCCGTCTCGAAAAAGAAAAAGAAAAAAAGAGTAAAAAGAAGAAGCTGATAAGCAACTTTAGCAAAGCCTCAGGATACAAAATCAATGTACAAAAACTGCTAGTATTCCTATACACCAACAACAGGCAAATAGAGAGCCAAATTAAGAATGAACTCCCATTCACAATTGCTTCAAAGAGAATAAAATACCCAGGAATACAGCTAACAAGGGAAGTGAAGGACTTCTTGAAGGAGAGCTACAAACGGCTCAAGGAAATCAGAAAGGACAGAAACAAAGAGAGAAAAACAGTCCATGCTCATGGATAGGAAGAATCAACATCATGAAAATAGCCATACTGCCGAGAGAGATAGAGAGAGAGAGAAGGAGAAGGAGGAGGAAGAGGAGGAGGAGGAGGAAGAAAGGAAGGAGGGAAGGAATTAAGGAAAGAAGGAGGGAAGGAGGGAGGGACGAAGGGAGGGAAGGAAAAGAAACAAGAAAGAAAGAAATTAGAAAGAGGCCGGGCGCGGTGGCTCACGCCCGTAATCCCAGCACTTTGGGAAGCCAAGGCAGGCGGATCACGAGGTCAAGAGATCGAGATGGTCCAGGCCAACATGATAAAACCCCGTCTCTACTAAAAAGTACAAAAAATTAGCTGGGCGTGGTGGCGCGCGCCTGTAGTCCCAGCTACTACGGAGGCTGAGGCAGGAGAATTGCTCAATTCCGGGAGGCGGAGGTTACAGTGAGCCGAGATCGCGCCACTGCACTCCAGCCTAGCGCCTGGTGACAGAGTGAGACTCTGTCTCAAAAAAAAAAAAAAAAGAAGAAGACGAAAGAAAGAAAGAGAACAGAATGAGCAGCTCCCGGGCTACAGGGAAGCCTGGGAATCACCCTTTCTGTGCTGGGGATGCCCTTGGAATGTGACCTCCCTCTGGAGGTCCCTTCGGTCCCTATAAAAGGGAGACGGTTTCGGTGCTACTGCATGGACGTCAGTCTACCTGAGCGTGCAGAGCGGCCTTAATTACTGACCACGAAGCCCGGCAATTACACCCAACCTCGCCATGCTCAAACTGCAGGAGGAAGCGACCAAGGAGTTTCCTTTGAACGCGCTGACAGGCGTAAGCAGGTCTCTGAAGGAGAAGGCGCCTAATAAGTGACCTGAGCTTTGATCCCATGACACTCCAAGCACTATTTGTACCCATACAACAACGATCCAAAGCAAGGAGTTCTTATTCTTCAGTCTTCTCGAATAACTTGCAAATCACCAGTGAGATTTTTAAAGTTTCCGTGTTTTTATTGCCTAGGTTAAATAAAAGATAAAGGTCTTCCGAAGACATTCACGCTAATAATCGTTGATTACCTGCTAGCCCACTTCCCAGGGCGAGTGAGAATGCAGTAATTCGTCCTCTCCTCGGGTTTGCTCAGATTCCTAAGGATGGATAAAAATGCCATCAGGAGCTCTGCTTCCGCGAAGAAAAGCCAGAATTTTGCACTTGTACGCTGGTGCAAAATGCTGAGAGAATGAAGAATGTAGTTACAAACCTTTGTGCTCGGGGTGGTAGTGTGGCCGAGCGGTCTAAGGCGCTGGATTTAGGCTCCAGTCTCTTCGGGGACGTGGGTTCGAATCCCACCACTGCCAGTGGTATGTTTTAGCAGAGCAAGGATTCTGAAGTACTAACAGATTGTAACCACTAAGGGCTTTAAATCCTCTTTCTCCCAGCGTACGCAGCATCAGTTCCTCCGTGAATTCTGTGTTCGTGATTCAAATCGCCTCGGCTTCCAGCTGAAAGTTCTTTCGGTTAAGCAGGGTCTCCTGTGGTTTCCTATGCATACTTGCTCGTTGTACTGACTTTCTGGATGCCGGCTTTTGCACCATTTGGGTTCCGGCAATCAGGAAAGCTTTCAGTTCTCTTCTAAAATACACGCTCATATTGAGTCTTTGTCGTTTAAGCATAAAGTGGTCAGCAAGTTCTGCCAGAAACTGTCCCAATGGTCCTATCAGCCCGCAGCCGGCGCTGCTTTAGGAGTTGCAGCTCTGTGCTTGCGAGATATCCTGCCCAGACCCTATTTTGGTTCTAATCACGTTACTTTTTTAATTGAACACGGTGAATGGATGAATGAATGAATGAACGAATGCAGAAGGCAAAAACTCAGCGGCCGGGCGGGGTGGCTGAAGCCTGTAATCCCAGCACTTTCAGAGGCCAAGGAGGGCGGATAACGAGGTCAGGATATCAAGACCATCCTGGCCAACATGGTGAAACCCCCATCTCTGCCAAAAAAAAAAAATTAGCCGGGCGTGGTGGTGAGCACCTGTAATCCCAGCTACTTTGGAGGCTGAGCAGGGGAATCGCTTGAACCCAGGAGGCAGAGGTTGCAGTGAGCCAGGATCACCACTGCACTCCAGCCTGGTGACAGAGCAAGACTCCGTCTAATAAATAAATAAATAAATAAATAGATAAATAAATAATCGCAGCAAGGTTCATGCTCTCATTCAGGCATCATTACCTCATGTGGAATGGGGAGAAGACGAGTTAGCAGTTATTTTGATTTTGACTTTGCAGATGGGTTTGTGATTCAAAAACACTTCAAAACAGATTCTTGACTGACTCCATTCATTGGGCCTAGGGGGCATTTGTGAATGTTGTGGGTTTAGCCACCCTCCTGCCCCTTCCCAGTGAATAGGTGAAGGTGGTGGCAACTGTTCAGGTTTCTGAACTACCTAGCTACAATGCCGGGGTAGAAACTAACCCACTGTGGAAAACAGGAGGGGATACACTCAGGGCCTATTTAGTGGTATCGTCTCAGAATCGTTGTCCCACTGCGTTTTTCAGCCACCACAGCCCATCACCTACAGAAATACTCATGGATTTGGCCAGGCAGCTTCCTCGAGGAGAGATTTCACTGCCATGTCATGAGGAATGAATGAAAGAAATTGAGGAGAGAACTGCGACTCGGGCAAGAACCAAGTGTCGTGCCACTTTTAAAAGACAGGGTCTCACTCTGTCGCCCAGCCTGGAGTGCAGTGGTGAGATCACTACTCATTGCAGCCTCGACCTCCCGGGCTCAAGCGATCCTCCCACCTGTCTCCCAAGGAGGTAGGATCACAGTGCTACACTATCACTCCCACGCCCAGCTGTTTGTTTGTGTAGAGCCGAGGATATCGGAGGGGAGAAGGGAGGAGGAGCTGATAGTGGTCTCCCTATGTCTCACAGGCTGATCTCCAACTCCTGAGCTCCCAGACTCAGCCCCATGCCACTTCCTGACTCTACCCTCTACCCCCCACCCCCTGAGACAGAGTCTCAGTCTGTCACCCAGGCTGGAGTGCAGTGGCATGATCTTGGCTCACTGCAACCTCTGCCTACTGGGTTGGGGCAATTCTCCTGCCTCAGCCTCCCAAGTAGCTGGAATTACAGGTGTGTGTCACCATACCTGGCTAATTTTTGTATTTTTCATAGAGACAGGGTTTCACTATATTGGCCAGGCTGGCCTTGAAATCCTGACCTCAGGTGATCCACCCACCTCGGCCTCCCAGAGTGCTGGGATTACAGGTGTGAGCCCCTGCGTCAGGTCTGCCCTCCTTTCTATATCTTCCTGACTCCTCATTCAAAATCTTTTTCCATGCACTTCCAAACATCTTCCATTTCACGTTGATGACTCCTCCAGATCAGTTTCCTTCCTTTTCACCCACCTATCACCAAGAAATATCTTGGGCCCCCAAGATCTTCACAACAGAAGACTTTTGTTTTGCTTTGTTCGAAATCGAGAGACAAGGCATGTTTTTCTCTCAGTGCCTAGTTGGGGGAAATATCTCTGTATCTGTGGATAAATTGGACCTTCCTGGCACTTTTATATAAAATTCCCTGTTTGCATAATTTCCATATCATTGTCCTTCCTTTTTCCACAAGGCAATTGTTCTGTCTTCCAATTCTGTTTTATGAAAATAAATCAAATGTAAAAGCTGCTGGAAACCCCACCACCACCACCACTGCCACAACACTCTAAGCCTTCAGAGAGACATGACTGTGATCTGAGTCACATATGGTTACAACTTCTGTTCTCAAATTATAGATTCACTTTCTTATTTCACTTGTTCTGTGTATACCATGACTAGAGAGAATTAAACAACATCAGGAACAAAAACCTACAGCCTTCTTAGTTAATGACCCTTGTTATAGATGAATTTCCTTTGAATTGTCTGGCTTTGTTTGTTTAGACCAGATAACAGAAAACCCATGATTATTATGCCCTTTGCAAAAAATGTTAAATGTACCCTTGCCAAAAAGAAATACTGCCTATAACCAATCAAATGGCTGTAACTATGTGCCAACCTTGTATGAATAATGTTGTTTGAAAAATGAATAATGTAATCCTGCTAAAAACTCCTCTGTCTCTGCCTATATAAATGAAACCTCAACTTTCCTACTTCGGAATGCTGACTCTATTGCTTTGGAGTTGGTGTTTCTGGATGGCCCATCCTCACACTTTAGGTTTTAGTAAACTCTCTTTAAATTAGATTCTGACCCTTTTGATTATTTCAGGCTTACAGTTTGTCTTCCCTTCTTCCTGAAATTGAGTCACGTGCTTTATCTTGAGACTGAGTTAATTTTTGTTTTTCTGTTCATCTCCCTCTAGTGACTCCCAGAAACCTGATCTATCTAGCTTGATGTTCTCAGCTGCCTAGAGGCCATCATCTCCATTCAAATGAAGTGAACTGAAACTTCCTCCATTCCTTCTCCCACTCCTCAGTCAGGCCAGCATTTTCCACATTCCAGCATTCTCTGCATCCACCAAGGACACTAGCATTCCCCAGACTTTCAAGAGCACCACCTTGGAGTGTTTTTGTTTGTATTGTTTTACTGTTTTCACTTAGTTTCACTTTGCCTTAGTGTCCGTGAATTCCCTCTCCTGTTGATAGAAGAATGCTAACTTGCTTCTATCTCCATCACTCATGCCACTCACCATCCCTGCTTTTTTCTGCCTCCATCACCTCTGCCACCACCAAAATGATCCTGAACCCCTATCCTTCCTTCTGTCCCCTCCTCTTGTTCTTCTTGATAGTCCCAGCCACTCCTCCAGCTCTACTCTAACCCCCGTCCCACATCCTCTACCTATACTCCTCTCCCGCACTCTAACTGGTGCTTTCCCCAACACACACACGTACCTGAAAGCTCCCTTACTCACTGAAGCATGCATCAATATCTCTGTCAAATTCTGGCTCGAAATTCAACTTCAAGAAGCTCTCTTCAGTTAGTCCCTCCTCACCATTCTGATCACTCCATTTCATTGTCCTGAATGTGCTCCTATATTGTTTTGTAAATGTTTATGGCAGTGTCAATATATCAACACAGCATTATCTATTTTGTTACTTCAACTAAACTGTGAATTACTTAGTCACCAAGTTTTTAAAAAGTAATAGATTTTACATCTGAGAGCAGTTTTAAGTTTACAGCAAAATCGAGTAGAAAGTACAGTGAGTTCTTACATTCTGCCCTCTGTCCCCACAGCCTCCCTCATCAAGGATATCCTGCACCAATATGGTACATTTGTTACAACAAACATTGATATACCATTACTAAACAAAGTCTGTAGTTTAAATCAAGATTCACTCTTGGTGCTGTACATTCTATGAGTTTGAACAAATGCATCATAATCATGACATGTATACACTATTATAACACCATACAGAGTAGTTTCACTGCCCTAAAAATCTTCTGTGCTCTACATGTTCATTCCTCTCACCTAACCCCTGGAAACCACTGATGCTTTTACTGTCTACAATGTTTTGTCTTTTCCAGAATGTCATATAATTGAAATCATACAGTATATGGGCATTTCAGATTGACTTCTTTCACTTAGTAATATGCATTTAAATTTACTTCCATGTCTTGTATGTCTTGATAACATATTTATTCAAAATGCTGATAACATTTCATTGTCTGGATATACCACAGTTTATCTATTCACCTGTTGAAGGATATCTTTATTGCTTCCAGGTTTTGGCAATTATACATAAAGCTGCTATAAACATTAATGTGAAGGGTACTGTGTGGACATACGTTTTCAACTCATTTGGGTAAGCACCTAAGAGTGTGATTGCTGGATTGTATGAGAAACATGTATTTGGTTTTGTAAGAAACTACAAAAATTGTCTACCATAATGGCACCAGGTATTTTAAAACTTCATTTTATAAAGTAAAAAACTATTTTTTTAATGTAATGTATACAAGTGGCACATTTGAAAAATACGTAAAAGTCTAAAGAGTATCAATCACCTACAGATAAACAGATTTTGGCATGTATCCTTTTTCATTTTTGAATAATACATTTCTAAAAGTAGAAATAGAATACTTGATTAAATACAATATCTTTTTAGAGTTTTTGATATAATGCCCAACTGTCCTCCAGAAAGCAAAGACATTCTACAAGAATGTTGTTGTCAGTATTAGATATTAATGAATAGTTTCTAATTTGATTTCTTATTAAGGAAGGAGTATTTTATGGAAAATGCTGACCTTTTGCTTGTTTGTTTAGATCCTTTTGAGGGGCAGTCCTTTCTGAAGTATTTCTCCTTAAAGCCTGAATTGTCTAGTATGAATTATTCACAATACTGAAAAAGTGTAGGGATGGGGGTGAGGTTGAGGGATGTTGCCCATTATTCACTCAATGTAAACTACTTTTACAGATTAGGTGATGCATTCAAATCTAAAAAGAACATCATTAATTCACACCTCAT
The DNA here is from genome assembly GCF_030222135.1 of Aotus nancymaae. Lineage (NCBI taxonomy): Eukaryota > Metazoa > Chordata > Mammalia > Primates > Aotidae > Aotus > Aotus nancymaae. Next base: position 32,611,491 of record NW_026988422.1, on the reverse strand, counting down.
AAGTAAATGGAATCACATCTACTGCAAGATCACAGAGGACTCATAAAATTAAGGTTCATGGTCAGCAAAATGTTCTTTTGTTGCCTGAAAATATAATTCAGATTAGTGCTTCACAGTCTTTGGGTTAGGAGGATACACTAATAAAACCTTGTGCTGTTTGAGTAGACTGAAGCACAAAAATATACCACTACTCCTTCGAGGCGGAATCGAACCACCGACCTAAGGATAACGGTAGCTGCAAATCTCTACAGTCCTCCGCTCTACCAGCTGAGCTATCGAAGGGGCTGTATAATAAGCGTCAGCGTAGATTTTTGTGCATTGATTAGCGGCTAACTTCTTTGTATTTGGTCTCAAATTAGAGTTCAAGAAGTTTCCAGAGAGCCAGGTCTATGGGACTGTGTCCCGAGAACAGCCTTGAGGCAGCAGAAAGTGATTTCTGAGTCCGAGGTAGTGAGAATGGAAACAGCAGAAGCCACCGGCTTGGGGTGAATCTGCGTAGCTTCTGAACTAGGCTGTCCTCAGAATAATCTGCGATCCAGTTTTCGCCACAGGAGCGCAGGAACGGACTGCCAAGCAGACTACAAGTGGAGAAGTGCGCAGGATTCCAGGGGTCATGGCTATTAGCAGGCTAATTAGATATCTTCCACAAACACGGAGGTATGGGCCAACTCTAGCATTTTTCTCCCAGAGACGTGAGCAATCTAGTTTCTTCCTTGCTTACTGAAAGGTACAAACACCTATTTTCCTGGTATCGTTCATAGGACCCCGACGCTGGACTTTTTCATCTCAAATCCAGGATCTAGAAATATGGTAAGGTACTTCCTTTCTTCACTAGTCTGTTTCAACATTGGAAAAGGTAAAATGCTCCTTACCTGTGGAAGGTAAAAGCTCCTGTTGCCTGGGGAAAGAGAAAATCTCCTCTGCCTAAGGCCCCAGTGAGATTTGAACTCACGACCCCTGGTTTACAAGACCAGTGCTCTAACCCCTGAGCTATGGAGCCAACACAGGAGGTATATTTAACAATGAATCAATTATGCAGATAAAATCGTAGGTAACTGGTATTTATGTTTAAATAAATTTTAAGAGATAAAAGGAATTTTTGAAGGGCATGCCTCTTATGTATAAGAAAGAAACATTTTCTTGACCAGGTCCGGACTAGAGTGCAAGTCACTGTAAGGGTAAAATGGGGAATAACAACAGTATTTAATAAAAAGTAATGATTATTTATTTCAACTTTTAAATTCTGGATTATTTGCTTCTTTGGAGATAGTTGCATTATTATCTTTTAAAGATGGCTCTGTTGGATTAAGATACTTAAAGGTATACGTTTCGATAGACAAATGGCTTATGTTCTTTAAAAGAAATGAATTTTCAGTTTGCTTATTCATCAAAAACAAACAAATCATAAAAGACATGAGCATTTAATATATGTTGTTATCTTAACAACGCATGCTCGACGGTACATGCTCCCCAGCTTCAGGCCTGACAAGTCCCGAAGCTCGAGTAACGCCAGGGTCAGGGTGCATTTCATTATAGAAGAGAATGCGGGCCGGGCGCGGTGGCTCACGCCTGTAATCCCAGCACTTTAGGAGGCCGAGGCGGGGTGGATCACGGGGTCAAGAGATCGAGACCATCCTGGTCAACATGGTGAAACCCCGTCTCTACTAATACAAAAAATTAGCTGGGCATGGTGGCGCGTGCCTGTAATCCCAGCTACTCAGGAGGCTGAGGCAGGAGAATTGCCTGAACCCAGGAGGCGGAGGTTGCGGTGAGCCGAGATCGCGCCATTGCACTCCAGCCTGGGTAACAAGAGCGAAACTCCGTCTCAAAAAAAAAAAAAAAAGAAGAAGAAGAGAATGCAAGACTGATCAGAGCCATTCTCCCTAACCTGCTTGGATTCTTAGTCCAGGTCTCTCAGTCTGAGATTGGGGCTGTTTTTAAAAGGGTGGCAGCTGTCTTCAAGCACAGGACGGTAGTACCCCTCGGACCTTCAGAGTTTGGAGGTGGAGACAATGAGGGCCCCAAGACTTCCAGATCTCCCCCAGACTGTCAGCGGAGTCAGGCTCGGTCACAGATTTATCTGTTACCTGAAGCAGAGGCGGCTAGAAGGGGTCCATCCCTTTCCTTGGTCCTTTAATGCTCGTCTTCCTACCAACTCGGAGTCCGTCGGTAGCTCCTTCTCTTTGGGTCTCCGGGCTTTTCTAAGCCCCAACTTGAAGTCCAGAAAGAATAGAAGTGGCATTGTCGCGTGGGAAAGTTGGAGAGGAAGAGTTTCTCCTCTCTTCTATCCTTTGGTGTCAACCTCTTAGGAGGCTCAGTCATTCACTGGACAGCTCTTGACCGGGTGTCTCCCACCAGCTGGGAGCGAGCTCGGCTCAGGGTAAGCAACGAGGTCAAGGCAGACACTGCTCCGCCCTGGGTAGGTTAGGGCGAGAGCCCGGGAGCTTCGTTTCCCAAGCAGAAGAGGCTGCAGAGTAAGGACAGCCCCCTCCCCTTCCACCCACCCACCATCTTTTGAGTGCTGGAGAAGTGGGCTTCTGTAGAAGAGAGTGTGGGCAAAGAGCAACTTTTCCCTGACGGCACCTCCTGGACACCCTTGAAAGATGCCTTAAATCTAAACCTATAGTACATAGATAATCAAGTAAACCTGAAAGGAAATGGCAAAATCACACACGTGGAGTGTTGGGTGCTGTAGGCCAGAGGTCTGAGGTTTAGAATTCAGCCTCTTTGGGAGCGTTGGTTCGACCTTTTCCCCTGCCACTCCCACAGGTGGCATTCATCTCTTGGTGAGTGAAATCGGTCGTTCTTGTTTTTCCTGGGTCCTCCAACCACAGGCCACCTGAGACGGTTCTGGGCCCTTTGAGTACCCAGACATTTTCGGTCCATTGACCGACTCACAGCTCGGCCCGGATCCTGAAATGAATGTTTCTACCTAAGAAACGCTGGGGCTCTGGTCCTTTTGAACCCGCACATTGACTTTCCTGGGATCTGGAGAAAATCACTGGACTGGAAAAGAATCAAAACTGTTCAAGTGTGCTACAACTAAAAAATAAATGAATAATGTGAGAGAAAAGCGTTTGCCCAATTGTGGCTCGTTGGTCTAGTGGTATGATTCTCGCTTTGGGTGCGAGAGGTCCCGGGTTCAAATCCCGGACGAGCCCTTTCATCTTTCTCTCTTTAAAGCCAGTAGTTAACAAATAATGCAATCACCGCCAAGGTTAGGTCCATCTAGCTTCAAAGCCTCTTGTCGACCTGTTGGGGATGAGATTGTTAAGCGAATTTGCCGTTTTTGCTGAAAGAGTCAAAGACAACGAAGATACTACCAAGGCCCAAGGTCTTCATCACAGACCGGCTCTGACTGGCTTTTTTGTCAGGAGAGTGTTCGGGTAGTTCTTACCCAGTATTTTGTGTGGAACAAACTAGTGCACTTCTCACTAGGTAACTTCGTATGGAAAAGATTGCTACCTGAAGACGTGTTGGGGTCACAGTGTCCCAAGAGAACCCGGTTTCTGAGTCCCTGACTGCGCAGTGACCTAGCCGCGGATGGCGTCTAGCCCCTGCCCTGGCGTTGGCGCCTGCTCCGCAGCGCGCCCTTGAGCTCTTGGTTGTTGTCGTGAGACTGCCTATCCCACAGTTGCACGTGCTGTTGCATCGTTCTAATGCAATGTCGCAGCCCTGGGAACCTGAGGAAGACACAGACATCCATTTTGTTCAATGAAGAGCAATTGAATTATTTCCGGGTGCTATTTTCGAAAACACAATATAACATACGAATAGTTGTTTTTGCCACTTCCGGCAAGAATCCATCAGATCCTTTAGTGCTCTTTGATTCACCGGAAAAATCAACAGGCAGTACTGTTTGCTGTCTACCTATAACCTTTGAGTGTGGTTCGATTCCGGAGTGTAGAAGTTGCCCTCACTATAAACTACTGGGATGACGGTTGCTTCAAACTTGTCTTTCTAAACTGTTTGTTCAGAAGGGAATCTTCAGGCAGGGTGCAGTGGCTCATGCCTGTAATCTCAGCACTTTGGGAGGCTAAGGTGGGTGGATCACCTGAGGTCTGCAGTTGGAGACCAGCCTTACCAACGTGGTGAAACCCCATCACTACTAAAAAAACAAAAATTTAGCCAGATGTGGTGGTGTGCACCTGTACTCCCAGCTACTAGGGAGGCTGAGGCAGGAGAATTGCTTGAACCGGGAGGTGGAGTCTGCAGTGAGCCGAGATTGTACTACTGTACCTCAGGCTGGGCAACAAGAGCGAAACTCCGTCTCTATGAAAAATAAATAAATAAATAAATAAATAAATAGAAAGAAATCTTTGACAGGATTTCTGTCTAGCGCAATTATATTTGTCCTTTCTGAGGTTTCTCTTGGAAGAGTTATGTGTTTCGAGGAAAATAAAGGCTTTTGTGATTGGTGATTAGAGGAAAGGAGGAGAAAAGGAAGAATCTGCCAACATGCCCTGTCTTCTAGGTTGGTTGGCGGGTGGGAAAAGAGAGACGTCTAGCTTGGGACTTTGTCTTTGCTGAACGACTACCAGTGTATATATATGCCCAGTAGGAAGTTGGATATAAAGTCTGTGATACATCATATAAACATAATTAAAAATAAAAGTTATGTGATCATCTCAATAGATGCAGAAAAAGCATTTGATGAAATCCTTTATGATCAAAACCATCAGCAAAATCAGCATAGAAAGGGGCATATCTCAAGGTAACAAAAGACATCTATGACAAACCCATGACCAACATCATACTGAACCAGGAAAAGTTAAAAGCATTCCTCCTGAAACAAGGCAAGGATGCCCATTTTCACAACTTCTATTCGACATAGTACTGTAAGTCCTAGCCAGAGCAATCAGACAAGAGAAAAAAATAAAGGGCATCCAAGTTGGAAAAGAGGAAGTCAAACTGTCACCGTTTGCTGATCATATGATTGAATACCTAGAAAACCCTAAAGACTCATCCAAAAAGTTCCTGGATGTGATCAATGAATTCAGCAAAGTTTCAAGACACAAAATCAACATACACAATCAGTAGCACTTCTACACACCAACAACAACCAAGCTGTGAATCAAATCAAGAACTCAATCCCTTTTATAACAGCTTCAAAAATAAAAAATAAAATACTTAGGAACATACTTAACCATAGAGGTGAAAGATCTCTACAAGGAAAATTACAAAACACTGCTGAAAGAAATCATAGATGACACAAACAAATGGAAACACATCCCATGCTCATAGACAGATAGAATCAATATTGTGAAAGTGACCATACTGCCTGCCAAAAGCAATCTACAGATTCAATGCAATTCCCATCAAAATACCATCATCATTCTTCACAAAACTAGAAAAAAAAATCATAAAATTCACATAAATCCAAAAAAGACCCTGCATAGCCCCCAAGCAAGGCTAAGTGAAAAGAACAAATCTGGAGGCATCACATTACCCATCTTCAAACTCTGCTGCAATGCTATAGTTACCAAAACAGCATGGTACTGGTAAGACAAACAAACAACAACAACAACAAAAACCATGTAGACCAATGTAACAGAATAGAGAACCCAGAAAAAAAAACCAATTACTTACAGTCAACTAATCTTTGACAAAGCATACAAAAACATAAAATGGTGAAAGGACATCCTATTCAACAAATGGTGCTGGGATAATTGGAAAGCCATATGTAGAGAAATTAATTTGAATCCTCATCTCTCACCTTATACAAAAATCAACACGGGATGGGTGAAAGACTTAAATCAAAGACCTGAAACCATAAAAATTCTAGAAGATAGCATCAGAAAAGCTCTCCTAGGCCGGGTGCGGTGGCTCACGCCTGTAATCCCAGCACTTTGGGAGGCCGAGGAGGGTGGATCACGAGGTCAAGAGATCGAGACCATCCTGGTCAACATGGTGAAACCCTGCCTCTACTAAAAATACAAAAATTAGCTGGGCATGGTGGCGCGTACCTGTAGTCCCAGCTACTCGGGAGGCTGAGGCAGAAGAACTGCCTGAACCCAGGAGGCGGAGGTTGCGGTGAGCTGAGATCGCGCCATTGCACTCCAGCCTGGGTAACAAGAGCGAAAACTCCGTCTCAAAAAAAAGAAAAGAAAAGAAAAGAAAAACTCTCCTAAACATTGACTTAGGCAAAGAATTCATTACCAAGAACCCAAAAGCAAATGCAACAAAAATAAAAATAAATTGAGTGAGACTTAATTAAACTAAAAAGCTTCTGCACAGCAAAAGAAATAATCGGCTAAGTAAACAGACAACCCACAGAGTGGGAGAAAATATTCACAAACTATGCATCCAACAAAGGATTCAAATATCCAGAATCTACAAGGAACTCAAACAAATCAACAAGAAAAAGGCAAACAATCCTTTGAAAAAGTGGGCAAAGGACATGAATAGATATTTCTCTTTTTTTTCTACTTTTCTTTTTTTCCATGGCAAGCGCCCTTCCACAGATACAAGAATAGACATTTCTCAAAAGAAGATATACAAGTGGCTAACAAACATGAAAAAATGCTCAACATCACTAGTTATCAGAGAAATGCAAATTAAAACCACAATGAGATACCACTTTACTCCTTATTTAATTATGGCAAGAATGGCCATAATTAAAAAATCAAAAAATAATAGATGCTGCCATGGATATGGTGAAAAGGGAACACTTGTACACTGCTGGTGAGTATGTAAACTAGTACAACCAGTATGGAAGACAGTATGGAGAGTCCTTAAAGAACTGAAAGTAAAACTACCATTCAATCCTCCAATCCCACGACTGGATATCTACCCAAAGGAATAGAAGGCATTATATGAAAAAGACACTTGCACAAAAAGCAGCACAATTTGCAATTGCAAAATTACGAAACCAGCATAAATGTCCATCAACTAACAAGTGGATAAAGAAAATGTGCTATATTGGCTTGACATGGTGGTTTCATGCCTGTAATCCCAGCACTTTGGGAGACCCAGGCGGGTGGATCACTTGAGGCCAGGAGTTCAAAACCAGCCTGGCCAACATGGTGAAACCCCATCTCTACTAACTGGCTGTGGTGGTGCCCACCTGTAATCTCAGCTACTCGGGAGGCTGAGGCAGGAGAATCACTCGAATCCGGGAGGCAGAGGTTGCAGTGAGCCGAGAACGCGGCACTACATTCCAGGCTGGGTGACAGAGTGAAACTCCATCTCAAAAAATAAAAAATAAAAAATAAAAATAAAGTGGGGCCGGGCATGGTGGCTCAAGCCTGTAATCCCAGCATTTTGGGAGGCCGAGGTGGGTGGATCACTAGAGGTCAGGAGTTCAAGACCAGCCTGGCCAATATGGTGAAACCCCATCTTATAAAAAAAAGAAAGAAAGAAAGAAAAAATAAAATAAAGTGGTACGTATACACTATGGAATACTACTCAGCCATAAAAAGGAACAAAATAATGGTACTGGATGGAGTTGGAGATCATTATTGTAAGTGAAGTAACTCAAGAATGGAAAACCAGGCCGGGCGCAGTGGCTCACGCCTGTAATCCCAGCACTTTGGGAGGCCGAGGTGGGTGGATCACGAGGTCAAGAGATCGAGATCATCCTGGTCAACATGGTGAAACCCCGTCTCTACTAAAAATACAAAAAAATTAGCTGGACATGGTGGCGCGTGCCTGTAATCCCAGCTACTCAGGAGGCTGAGGCAGGAGAATTGCCTGAACCCAGGAGGCGGAGGTTGCGGTGAGCCGAGATCGCGCCATTGCACTCCAGCCTGGGTAACAAGAGCAAAACTCTGTCTCAAAAAAAAAAAAAAAAAAAAAAGAATGGAAAACCAAATATTGTATGTTCTCACTTATAAGTGGGAGCTGAGCTATGAGGATGCAAAGGCATAAGGAGGATAGAATGGACTTTGGGAAAGGGTGGGAGGGTGGTAAGGGATAAAAGACTCCATATTGGGTACAGTATACACTGCTCGGGTGATGGGTGCACCAAAATCACCACTAAAGAACTTCTCCATGTAACCAAAAACCACCTCTTCCCCCAAAACTATTGAAATAAAATAAATAAATCAAAAAGAACACACTATTTCAAATAAGATGACAAGACCAGTTGTGCCAAACTCTACAAAGTATAAAGAGTAAAATACACTTGCTGAGCTTAGCATCATTGTCATTATTGACAAAGTCATTAAGAGCTTTATTTATTTATTTATTTATTTATTTGAGATGAAGTCTCATTCCTGTCGCCCAGGCTGAAGTGCAGTGGCATGGTTTTGGCTCACTGCAACCTCTGTCTCCTGGGTTCCGGTGATTCTCATGCCTCAGCCTCCCGAGTAGCTGGGATTACAGGCTCCCAACACCAGGTTAATTTTTTTGTACTTTTAGTAGAGACGGGGTTTTGCCATGTGGATCAGGCTGGTCTGAAACTCCTGACCTCAGGTGATCCACCCACCTCGGCCTCCCAAAGTGCTAGGATTACAGGTGTGAGCCACTTTACCCGGCCTATTTATTTAATTTTTGAGACAAGGTCTCACCCTCTGGACCAGACTGGAATGCAGTGACATGATCATGGCTCACTGCAGCCTCTAACTCCTAGGCTCAAGGAATCCTCACCTGTTGGCTTCCCAACGTGCTGGGATTATAGGTATGAGCCACTGCACCTGGCTTTATTAAGAGTTTTATATGTGAAGCGGTGCAAACAGAAGCATTTTATGCTTTTTCTAAATTAAGTATATTCTGTCTTAACTGTATATTTAAAAAGAAAATACAAATTTCACGTCAATGAAGGTAAGATCTTAGAAAGGAAAGCTTAGAAATAAACATCAATAAACAGATTTTTTTTTTTATTTAATCACAAACTTACTTACTTTTTTTTTTTTTTTTTTAAAGACAGGGTTTCACCATGTTGGCCAGACTGGTCTTGAACTCCTGACTTCAGGTGATCCGCCCACCTCGGCCTCCCAAAGTTCTGAGATCACAGTCGTGAGCCACCACGCATGGCCTAATCACAAACTTTCATGCACACACAAGTTTTATCACTGTTATACTCATGTACACACTCATATGCACACTCAATGTACACATACCATCATACCAAAATTTCAGGCAAATTTATTTCATATAAGAGTTTGAATAAAGACACTTGTCAAGGTACTTTTATTTTTTTTTTAATTTTTACTTTTTTATTAAAAACAGTTTTCTTTTTTCTTTTTTTTTTTTTTTTTGAGACGGGGTTTCACTATGTTTGCCAGGCTGGTCTCAAACTCCTGACCTCAAGTGATCCACCAGCCTCGGCCTCCCAAAGTGCTGGGATTACAGGCATGAGCCACTGCGCCCGGCCTGTCAAGGTACTTTTATAGAAATTCTAGATAGTACATGTGGCTTTCCTGTTAACTCTATGATTACCAACTTGATTAGTCAATGTACTATTAAACCAATATATTTTTTATACTAGGGGAATGGCTAATTTCACCAGATTCATTTTAATCTGGGCAAAGTAAAACATTTACCTTTTTATTTTATTTTATTTTATTTCTTTTTTTTTTTTATAAAGACAGGGTTTCACCATGTTGGTCAGGCTGGTCTTGAACTCCCGACCTCAGGTGATCCACCCGCCTTGGCCTCCAAAGTGCTTGTATTACAGGCGTGAGCCACCACGCCCGGCCTATTTTGTTTTTTTGAGACAGAGTCTTGCTCTCTTACCCAAGCTGGAGTGCAGTGGCACAATCTCGGCTCACTGCAACCTCAGCCTCCTGGGTTCAAGTGATTCTCCTGCCTCAGCCTCCTGAGTAGCTGGGACTACAGGCACACACTACCATGCTCAGCTAATTTTTGTATTTTTAGTAGAGACAGGGTTTCGCCATGTTGGCCAGGCTGGTCTCGAACTCCTGACCTCAAGTGATCCCATCCCCCTCAGCCTACCAAAGTGCTGGGGTTATATAGGCGTGAGCCACAGGACCCGGCCAACATTTACTTTTTTATTAATCTTTGTTCCCCTATGTCCAGAGTATAATAATTAGCTCATTAATAAATTTGCGGTCACATTTACCTTCTCAAAAGTAAATAGAAATTTGTTTTCTCAGATACACTACAAAGTATTCAAACTTTTTAAAATTTTGCTCCCTGGTATAGTTTTTATTGTGATATTTCTCTCCATAATCATGTTCAATTATCTTATGCTTTGTTAGTAAAATGTCATCTTGTTAGAGTCACTTTAAAATTTTAAAATGGTCTTATTACATTTTAGCCCACAGTCCCATATGTGTAGATAGATCGATAGACAGATAGATGATAGATTGATCGATAGATAGATGATAGATAGATCGATGTGTGTATGCATATATTTATATATTCATATGTATTATGTCTACCCCAAAAGTCTATGAATTCCTTGATGGCAGAGGCCAATATTTGTACCTCTACATATCAACTTACTTCCCAGAATATGATATTCAATTAATTTTATTGAATTAAATTGAGCGCAAAGTTATTTTTCACAATGAAACAAATGTTGAAAATGGATGGTTTAACATGTTTTATTGCCATAGCAGGGAGGGGGGTATTACTTCAAGAAATGCTATAAATTGTTACACGAATTCCTTTCGTTGGCCAGTGGTTGGGATGGACTTCAGATTTTATGTTTCATAAATCCAGGTAATTTTTAAGGCAATACTTCATCTCCTCTCTGGGAAACACTTGTAGATCGCTCCAGAAGACTTCTTTTCCTCCATTGAATCAATGATCATTCTTTCCATTCCTTTGGTACTCAGAAATCTTTTGGAATAAAATTATCTAGTGTGTTTGCATGCGTCATGAGTAGAACTAGATTAAAAACATTTCTATTTTCCATCCCCACTGAAGCTTATGGCTAAGTCTTTTGATGCTAGTACTCAGTTTGCCAGTTTTGCAGCACTATTTTGCTTTTAGTATGCTGTCTATACCTTGACATTTTTGTGTTTTGCACAATTTCCCTATGTACACAAACACACTCCAATTTGACAATTCCTGTTTAATGAATGATAGTCTCTGTGACAATTTTTCTAACAAGAAAATACACTAGGAAGAGTAAACCAATTTTTTTTTTTTTTTTTTGAGACAAAGTCTTGCTCTGTTGCTGGGCTAGAGTACAGTGGCATGATCTTGGCTCACTGCAACCTCTGCCTCCCAGGTTCAAGCGATTCTCCTTCCTCAGCCTCCCGAGTAGCTGGGACTACAGGTTCATGCCACCACGCCAGGCGAATTTTTTGTATTTTTAGTAGAGACAGGATTTCACTGTATTAGCCAGGATGGTCCCAATCTCCTGAACTCATGATCTGCCTGCCTCAGCCTCCCAAAGTGCTGGGATTACAGGCGTGAGCCACTGCACCCCGCTGTAAACCAATTTTTATAAGATCTCCAATGTCCTTTTGTGAACCCTTAAATCATTATTTGTCTCAATTCTCCCCTTTAAAGTTCAAGCTGCTTGAGGTTAGAAACAATTTATTCTTGTTCATCTTAGCATATATTCATATATCACAGTGTTCAACAAAGATGCTTCACAGACCTTCGTTGAATGAATGAATGAATAAATAAACAAATATTTGTTTTCAAGATTTCCAAAGGCACCACGGAAAAAAATCCCCATTCCCTTTTCAAATGTTCAATGCAGTAGATAAAATTTACTACAAAGTTTGGTTCTTGGTAAACAAAACAATATGTAGCATTCTGTTTTTGTGGTTGTTTTGTTTTGTTTTGAGATGGAGTTTTGTACCTTTCACCCAGGCTCAGCTCACTGCAACCTCTGCCCCCTGGGTTCAGCGATTCTCCTGCCTCAGCCTCCTGAGTAGCTGGGATTACAGGCACCTGCCACCACACCCGGCTAATATTTGTATTTTTAGTAGAGACAGGGTTTCACCATGTTGGCCAGGCTGGTCTACAAACTCTTGACCTCAGGTGATCCATCCATCTCGGCCTCCCAAAGTGCTAGGATTACAAGCCTGAGCCACCGCACCCAGCCCATGTGGCATTCTTAACTCTTTAGTATTAAAGTTCCTTATGCCAATATTGATTTTACTAAAAACAAAAGAAGATTTAACACAACTGATATAAGAATGTAAAAAGATGAACAAATGAAAGAAACATCATCCAGTGACAAAACGGGTGGAGAGGTCTTTATCATTGTAATAAAGAACACACTAGAAAAATACAGTAAATGCCATTATTCATGAAGTCTCTCATTGATCTGCTTTTCCAAGGGAACCTGGAATTACCATAGAGAAGTAATTAAAGCTGGGCGCGGTGGCTCACGCCTGTAATCCCAGCACTTTGGGAGGCTGAGGTGGGCGGATCACCTGAGGTCAGGAGTTCGAGACCAGCCTGACCAATATGGTGAAACCCCATCTTTAAAAAAAATAAAATAAAATAAAATAAGTAATTAAGTCCCTTTATTAATTTTGCTTAACCTCTTTTTCATCTAGTAGTAAATGTAGTTTTTTTCTAAAAAGTACATAAAAATATACAGATAATCTATTTTTATTTCTTTTTATGTCTATAAGAAAGTTTTTCTTAAAATTCTTGATTTGCCTAAGCAGTTGGAAGGCTCTATTTAGACTTTTAATCAGTTTTTAACTTTTGAGGTGAGGGTACACATGGATTTAAATGCTGACTTAAAGCTGTGGTTCCTCTTCCCAGACAAATGCATATATGTTCAAGCACATAAAATGTAGATACCTAAGCAGGCTTATAAATTTTCTGAAACCTATTCTTAGATTCTCTATGTGACTATGGACCCTTAGGTTAAGACTCACAGGTTGGAAGGTCTTAGGAAGTGGTGATGATATTGATCATGATGTATCAATAATAATGATATGTATTATTATTATTAGGTATAATCTAGAATCAAGAAATTTAGCCTGAAGGAGAAGAAGGGTGGACTTGATGACCTTGGAATTCATTAGTAGTTCCAGAATTCAGTCTTTTGGTGATGTCCATGATGATGATGGAAAGGAGCATGATAATGAGAATGTTTGGACTTTAAAATACTATTTTAAAAAATGACAACAAGGCCGAGCATGGATCCCAGCACTTTGGGAGGCTGAGGTGGGGGAAGTCACTTGAGGCCAGGAGTTTAAGACGACCAACCTGGCCCTTGTGGCAAAACTCTGTCTCTACTAAAAATACAAAAATTAGGGCCAGGCATGGTGGTTCACGCCTGTAAATCCAAGCACTTTGGAGGCCAAGGCAGGTGGATCACCTGAGGTCGGGAGTTCAAGACCAGCCTGATTAACATGGTGAAACCCCGTCTTGAAAAAAAAAAAAGTACAAAAATTAGCCAGGTGTAGTGGTGGGCACCTGTAATCCCAGCTACTTGGGAGGCTGAGGCAGGAGAATCACTTGAACCCAGCAGGTGGAGGTTGCAGTGAGCCGAGATCACACCACTGCACTTCAGCCTGGGTGACAGAATGAGACTCTTTCTCAAAAAAAAAAAAAAAAGATTAGTTACTGAGTCTCTTCACTTTCACCTTACTGTTTTCTCAATGAGACACTTATCAAGTAAAAGAGTCCCTAAAAAGTCTGCCACTACCTTCCTAAACATGTCCTTCAAAGCTTCCTTGACTTGCTCATTACGTAAGGCATAGATGAATGGATTCAGCAGTGGTGTCACAAATGTCGTTACTACTGTCACTGCCCAGTTAGTGTCCACTGAGCCACTCTGTGATGGCCGCACATAGAGAAAAATGGCACTTCCATAGAAGAGGGTCACCACTATCAAGTGGGAGCTACAGGTAGAGAAGGCCTTCTGACGTCCTGAAGCAGTGGGGATGCTCAGGACAGCCAGGACAATGTGGCCATAGGATACAGCAGTAATGAGCAAGGAGGATACAATGACAAGGGAGGCGAGGACAAAGTCAGTCTCCTCCAGCTTCTTGGTGTTGGCGCATGCCAGGCGAAGCAGTGGGCCACTGTCACAGAAGAAGTGCTGCACCACAGCACCCTGCTTACAGAAAGGAAGCAAGGCCACAGCCACTGTGGGACCAAGCACAGGGACGAAGCCCCCCACCCAGCAGGCCAAGGCCGCACGGAAGCACACAGCCCCACTCATGAGTAAGGGGTAGCGCAGAGGATGACAGATGGCTAAGTAGCGATCCACAGACATGACAGCCAACAGTAGGAACTCGGAGGCCCCGAGAAAGAAGTAGAAATAGAATTGGGTGATACATGCAGCAAAGGAAATAGTGTGTTGCCTTGAGAGGAAATTGCTCAGCATCTTTGGAATGATGACAGAAGTCAGCAGAATCTCTAGGCAGGACAGGTTACCCAGAAAGAAGTACATGGGGGTCTGTAGTCGAGTATCAGCTCTTACCACCCCCACAATCAACACATTGCCTGTCAGAATCAGGAGATAGACAAGAAGGAACACAGAAAATAATACTACTCTCGCGCTGTTGAGATTTGGGAACCCTGCCAGGACGAACTCTGTTGCATCACTACTCTGGTTCCCATCAGGAGTCATTATCTTTTCCACCTGTGCAAGAACAAAAACACAATCCTGGTGAGAGCAGGTCCTCTCCTTACAATCCTAAAACATACTTTATCATAGTATGGCACACATATCCCCAGTTTCTTTAATTGCAGGTCCTGTTGTGATCTGAAGCACTTAAGGTCATTATCTGATTAATTTTAGTGCTGGAGAAGATTTTCTATAAAGGATAACAAAATGTAGGTGTGAAAATGCCAGGAGCATCTCTTCCATCTTCACAACTCCTGTTCTCAGATCTTAAATAATGAGATCTCATTATTGTAATAGCAATATCACTGAGCATCTGAGCTGGGCAAAAATATCTGAAAAACAACTGTGAGGAATACGATTGCCATTCAACTCGGATCAGAACTTGAGTCAGACTGCCTAGTTTTAAATGCCTGCATCTCCACTTACTGGCTGAGTAGCCTTGGCAAGTTTACTTACCCTCTCCTGCTCCTCAGTCACGAAATGCTGTAAGGAGCAAATGATACAATAACGCAAAGAATTTAAGTGTTTCGTGCCAGGCACAGTGGTTCACACCTGTAATCCCAGCACTTTGGGAGGCTGAGGTGGGCGGATCACAAGGTCAAGAGACTGAGACCAGCCTGGTCAACACGGTGAAACCCTGTCTCTACTAAAAATACAAGTTAGCGAGGCATAGTGGCCGGTGCCTGTAATCCCAGCTACTCAGGAGGCTGAGGCAGGAGAACCGCTGAACCCAGTTCAGGTGGAGGTGGAGGTTGCAATAAGCCAAGATCGTGCTTCTGAACTCTAGCCTGGGTGACAGAGTGAGACTCTGTTTTTAAAAAAAGAGTTTTCTAGCACTTAAAAATTATGTGGCAGAAGAAAGCCCCTGGCTATAAGTTAGGACATCAGTATCTAGGCTTGGCTTGCCATTACCCTTGGTAGATTATCAATTTGCACTTTAACTGTCCAACTGTACAATGAGTCGCAGGAATCTAGGCCATCGGTATACCTAAGGAAATTACATAAAATTACCCTTTTCTGCAGAGCGCAGTGGTTCACGCCTGTAATCCCAGGTCTTTGGGTGGCTGAGTGGCGGGGCGGATCACTTGAGGTCAGGAGTTCGAGACCAGCCTGGCCAATATGGCGAAACTCTGTCTCTACTAAAAATACAAAAATTAGCTGGGTGTGGTGGCGCGCGGCTGTAGTCCCAGCTACTCAGAAGACTGAGGCAGGACAATCACCTGAACCCGGGAGGCAGAGGTTGCAGTGAGCCGAGATCGCACCACTGCACTCCACTGCACTTGCACAGAGACTCTGTCTCAAAAAAAAAAAAAAAAAAAAAAAAAAATTACCAGCCGGGCACGGTGGCTCATGCCTGTAATCCCAGCACTTTGGGAGGCTGAGGCAGGCAGATCACGAGGTCAGGGGTTCGAGACCAGCCTGACCAGCATGGTGAAACCCAATCTCTACTTAAAAATACAAAAATTAGCCAGGCGTGGTGGTGCACACCTATAATCCCAGTTAGTTGGGAGGCTGAGGCAGGAGGATTGCTTGAACCCGGGAGGCAGAGGTTGCATGAGCCAAGAGTGTGCCATTGTACTCCAGCCTGGGCGACAGAGTAAGATTCCGCCTCAAAAAAAAAAAAGAAAAAAAAAAAAAAAAAAAAAAAAAACCTTTTCATGAAGAATCTTTCCAACAACCAGAGGGTCTAAATCAGCTCAGATTGCTACAAAGAATTTGCATTTTTAAAGCAAGTTGTGCTGTGTGAAAAAAAAAGAATAGGAATAAACTATATTGATACATTGAATCAGTCAGTCAGTTTTCCATAACTGCTTACTTAATGTCAACTTCTAGTTAAGTATTTTGGGGAATTAGACTGATAAAAGCCCACATTTATCCTGTTGAACTACCAATCCAAGGCCATTTCACAAACTCGGGCTCTATTAGATAATTTGTCAGAGCCAAAACTGTGAATTTCTGACTATTAATAAAATAAAAAATGTTCTTATTTTTTTATTCAAGTCCTCCCAGTTCTGAGGACCACCACCAGTCAGAAAAATCAAGTCAATTATATTCAGAAAGCTTATTTAAAAATGCCTCAGATATCAGGAGAATCTTTATTTCCTTTTGACAGAGCAGGAGCACTGTAATCTCAAACACCATCACTTTAAGTTCCAGCTCCTTTTCTAACCTCATGCATTTCAAAGAAATCACTTCTCTTCTAACTACAAGCAGCCAGAAAGAGCAGACAGTAAAAAAAAAGAAGACAACTAGGGCACAGAGGGAGGTGGGAGGAAATTCTTTTGGGTAACCACCAAACTTCATCTTCATACAATGGGCCCCAGTAAAACAGTTAATAAGCACATTCCTTTCCCTTCAGGTGCACTAAGATAGGGAAGCTAAATGCAGGCTCAGGGATATGCCTGCAGCTGCAGAAAGATGTGTGGGAACAGACACACAACTCTCCTTCTTCGGTAAGCATAACAAAGAGATAGAGAAGCAGTTTAAGCCTCTGATAAACTCTCCCACCTGGAATCCTTAAAAACCCTTAGTCTGATGCTGAGCACAGTGGCTCACATCCCAGCACTTTGGGAGGCTGAGGCGGGTGGATCACCTGAGGTTAGGAGTTCAAGACCAGCCTGGCACATGGTGAAACCCCGTCTCTACTAAAACTAAAAAAAAAAAAAAAAAAAAAAAAATTAGCCAGGCGTGGTGGTGAATGTCTGTAATCCCAGCTACACCGGAGATTGAGGCAGGAGAATTGTTTGAATCTAGGGGAGGCAGAGGTTGCAGTCAGCCAAGATATGCCATTGCACTCCAGCCTGGGCGACAAGCGTGAGACTCTATTATTCTCTAGCATACCCCAACAGTCTTTGTTCTCAGCAAGCATTGGGCTCTTTACTTGCAATTTCTCTCCTGTGGATCTGGCAGGTCCAGACAGGAAAATGTCTGGACCTTTTGTCTAGGTTAAAGCAGTACTGTGGTCTTCCTCCCTGAGAATTCATTCAGTGCCTCCGCTCCCTCCAGCTTCCATAAAATTGCCTGTTGTCAGTAAAGCTTTTCAACTTTTGCTTCATATTTATTACGTACCAAATGCTGCTGTTCTTGGAGATTCAGAGATAGAAGACATTGTCACTACCCTCACTGCCCACTAAGAATGACAGAAAAATTAAGACGTGTGACAGGTGGAATGTTGCAGGGAAGTATAAGGTACCAAGGGGAAACAGAAAAGGAACCAAACTGAAACTTAGAGAGACAGGCAGTATTCTGGAGAAAGGCAATGTCTGAAATGAATACTAGAAAATTAATATGCATTTGATAGAGAAAAGGAAGCATCTTCAACGAAAAAGAGCAGCATTTAAACGTAGTACCTTTGGGCCACAGCACAGAACATACATTTCTTTACAGGAAATGTAAAGAGATGAGACTGGTCACCTCAAAGGGGACTCTGTCTGGCACTCTGTTCCTCCCTGTGAAAATCCACCATTGAGCTGAATCTATGCTATATCTTAAGTGACAGGAAGATGAATTCTCAACTCTGAATATGGAAGGAATTCCTCCTACCTCCTCCTGAATGTTCCTGTTGTCTCCATGAGGGCAGAGGTCACCCTGAAAAAAAATTTTTCCCCTTTTTATGATTCACAGTCCTGCTCCATCTGGGCGTCCTTCCCACACCGTGTACCCTAAAGCTGACCCTAGGCTCACATCCTTGGAGTTGGGGAGGATAGGCAAAGCATTTGGGAAAACAAGGAGAAATTGGATAATCTCTTTCTTCTCTTGGGCTTTCCTCTCTGGTTTATTTCCTCAGATGTTGTCTTTCTGCCAGGTGAACAAGGTGGCTTTCTAATCCTAAGGAGGATGCGTCATGCTGCCCTTCTTATGGCCATGCGTAAGTCAGCCATCAGGACCCACCCTTCCCTCCCTGTAGAAAGAATGTCTTCTGCAATGTGACTGTCTTAGATTTCAACAGGCATAATTCCAGTGAAAGACAATTATCTCCATTATCTCCCAAATGAAAGACAATTATCTCACAAGAAATGTTACTGCAAAAACAACACCAGGCTAGAAGGCTAGGGGCACATATGGAGGGACTACACCATTTACCTCCTATCTTTGAAAAGACTTAGCACACTAAGGTAGTTTGTTTCATCTCTAGGTGTGGGAAAACGTTCCACTTAAAGCCATGTCTTTACTTTTTTGCTAATGGGACTTTTGTACAAAGTATCAGTTTTCTTCTTTTAGATCCTACCTTCCCTGGCTCCCAGTGTTAGCCTGAGGGCAGGGAGGGAGAAGGCTGAAGTCACTGGTTTCCAACTAATCTCTCTACTGAAGGGTGGGGGATCCTTTGTGCACAACTTTAGTTTCTAATGGAGATGTCTTTAGATGAGGACTAATCTGGACATCAGGAGCCCAGCAAGCAGCAGGGCTTTTTGGAGAGAGGTTAAACAGGTGGTAAGAAAGTAAGACGATAGAGAAAGAAAGAAAGAAAAATTCCTAAAAGACACAGGAGATTTGCTATTCAGACTCTGTTTAAAAAACTAAAAACAAAAACAAAACAAAACAAAATTTAAATAGAGTCTAATTTCCTAGACTCTGTTTAAAAAACAAACAAACAATAACAACCAAAAAAAAAACCCAGCTGACCCTTCGTTCAAGAAAGGGTGATTACGAATATTTCTGCATTTGTCTGTTAACTACATCAAGCCAGGTCACTGCAAAAGTTTAGGAGCATTAACAATGAGAATGAAGGAGAGGGTGGACCTTGAGTTTGACCGACCATGGAAGGCTATGACCATCATCTACCTTTCTTCTGCATGACACCCAGGGGAAGTGTTTATATCCCGAGTAACACAGACATTGTGTTTTCTCCCTGATGACTTAAAATGGATTGGGAATCCCTCCCCTGGCTTCAGGGTTAGTAAATGATGGGAGCCCCATGGGCTTGATAAGGGACATTTCCCTATTTCATCTCTAGTGAATTCTACTGCTTCTCTCAGCCTTGCACCTTATCTCCTAGTGATAATATATATGTTCCACATACCCAAACATTCAGAATTCTGGGCCATTGTTCAAGTTTTTTCCATTTGTGTCCATTCTAATGCCCCTGACTAAAATCTTGACTTTTTCTACTCATGTCCTAAGACTCAGTTTAGTCTAGTGCATATCCGGTCTTCTGAGACAGCTTCCCCTACCCGCCATCCTCAGTCCTACTACCCTACCCACTCTCCCCATGTAATCCATTGTATTATAATGTTGCTTTTCTGTCTGTATCCCCTGCTAGACTCTAAATTCCTACAGCAAGAATATTTTCTTTCTGTATTTCTAGCACCAATCACAGTGCCTGGCACATATGAGGGGCTTGGTAAATGGCATGTGAACTAGGCTGCTCTGAACCCCAGACTTGAGGAGCAGCTGCCCTTGTCAGATGAGCACCAATTAAGTTCTGAACTGAGAGGAAGAGTGCACAGGGCTCCTGGGATTTAGTTTAGCTGAATTACATCCTTTCTAGACATACTCTTTCTAGAAAAAAGAAAATATCTAAATGGAAGCATGGATGAGGCATGAGAAGTGTCATCACTAGATTCTAAAGGAGTGAGAGCAAACACTGGGAGAAACTGGCTGCGCTAAGCCAAACAACAACAAAAAACTAAACTAGAAACTGCAACTCCTGTTTGTTGAGCTGAGCGAAGAAGGGGTCTGAAAAAGAGACCCATGACATCTAAGAACTAGTAAAGCACACTTAAGTCACACATGTTTTTAAACCTTAATCAAATCTTAAGGACTAAAGAAACTACAGAAATAGATGAGATTAAAGACAGGCAACTTGTTTATAACAAGCAAACAAACAAACACAGTTTGGGTGCAATGGCTCAGGTCTGTAATCCCAGCACTTTGGGAAGCCCAGGTGGGCAGATCACTTGAGGCCAGTAGTTTGACACCAACCTGGCCAACACGGCAAAACCTCCTCTCTACTAAAAATATAAAAATTAGCTGGGCACGGTGGTGCACACCTGTGGTCCCAGATACTGGGGAGACTGAGGTGGGAGGATGGCTTGAGCCTGCAAAGTGGAGGTTGCAGTGAGCCAGGGTAGTGCTACTACAATCCGGCCTGGGCAACAGAACAAGACTCTGTGTCAAAAACAAAAAACAACAACAAAAAACTATTTGCCCAGTTGATACCAGCTTTTGTATTTAGCTTATAGTACTTTCTTTTTCTTTCTTTCGTTTTTTTTTTTTTTTTTTTTTTTTTTTGAGACAGAGTTTCGCTTTTGTTACCCAGGCTGGAGTGCAGTGGTGCAATCTCGGCTCACTGCAACCTCCGCCTCCTGGGTTCAGGCAATTCTCCCTCAGCCTCCTGAGTAGCTGGGATTACATTTTTTTTTTTTTTGAGATGGCATTTTGCTCTGTCGCCCAGGCTAGGGTGTAGTGGCATGATCTCGGTTCACGGCAATCTCTGCCTCCCAGGTTCAAGTGATTCTCCTGCCTCAGCTTCCTGAGTTGCTGGGATTATAGGTGTCTGCCACCACACCCAGCTACTTTTGTAGTTTTAGTAGAGACAGGGTTTCAGCATGTTGACCAGGCTGGTCCCAACTACTGGCCTCAAGTGATCCACCTGCCTCAGCCTCCCAAAGGGCTGGGATTACAGGCATCAGTCACCGCAACCTGCTGCTTAAAATACTTTCAAACTGAATTGGTCTTACGAATTTCCTAGCTTTTTAACGTGAAAGTAAACCATGTTAGAAGAAAAAATTGTATTTATTTTTAAAGCATATTCACATGGTTCAAAACTAAAAATGTATAAATTTAACAGTTCTAGCCCCCACATTCCTTTTCACCCCATCCTGCCCCCCTAATTAACCATTTTCATTATTTCATTGGTCTCCTTTCAGTGTTTTTTTTGTATAAACAAGGAAATGACAAAATGTTTATTTATTTACTTGAGACTTTCTTACACTGTTCTGCACCTTGTTTCTTGTTTTTCCCTGGAAAACTCTCCCTGTCAGAACATAAAGAACAAGAGAAAATGTATAAACCAAGAAGACTAACAGAATGACACATCTATTGGATAAATGAGTTGCAACATTCTTGAACTACATGTCTGCTTTTTTTTTTTTTTTTTTTTGAGACGGAGTTTCGCTCTTGTTACCCAGGCTGGAGTGCAATGGCGCGATCTCGGCTCACCGCAATTTCCCCCTCCTGGGTTCAGGCAATTCTCCTGCCTCAGCCTCCTGAGTAGCTGGGATTACAGGCACGCGCCACCGTGCCCAGCTAATTTTTTGTATTTTTAGTAGAGACGGGGTTTCACCATGTTGACCAGGATGGTCTCGATCTCTTGACCTCGTGATCCACCGGCCTCAGCCTCCCAAAGTGCTGGGATTACAGGCGTGAGCCACCGCGCCCGGCTATGTCTGCTTTAATTATTGTTCGATATCTCTTTTGGTTCAATTTTCCTTACTAGTAAAAATCCTATTGTAGTAGAAATTGTAACAAAAAATCTAATTAACACTTTGTAAATAAAAATGAGCTACAGCAAAATGATATGATATCTGGAATTTTCTTCAAAATAAAGTGAGGGATATAGATAAAACTTTCTTGGCCATGAACTGGTACTTCATGGAGCTATATGTCCATTATAAATGTGATTCATTATACTATTCTATTTTCAATATGTTTGAAATTTTTCATAATAAAAAGCCTCAGAAATATGTAGTGAAAATCAAATATCTATTTCAAGACAATGGTAAATTTTTAGAAACGATTTTCCCGTGAAAAATTAATAAAGGTGAGAAATACTTCCCTGAGTATGAAAACTCTAGTTCCACAAAATTAACCAGCCAGCCACTGAAGAATGTCAAATACCATTTGGGCTACTTAGAGCCAGAAAATGTAAAACTGTAATGAAATACCAACTCAAAGAGGAACTTAACCTTCTCAGCAACAACCTGCCTTCTGGTTCAGAAGGAATAGAGGCGATATAGCAACACACACATAGACACAGAATCACAGTCCAGAATGAGGAGTTTCTTGTTATTGTTTGTTTGTTTATTTTTGTTTATTTTTGAGGCAGAATCTCCCTCTGTCACCCAAGCTGGAGTGCAGTGGCATGATCTCGGCTCATTGCAGCCTCCGCCTCCCAGGTTCAAGAGCTTTTCCTGACTCAACCTACTGAGTAGCTGGGATTACAGGCGTGCGCCATCATGACCAGTTAATTTTTGAATTTTTAGTAGAAATGGGGTTTCTCCATGTTAGCTAGGCTGTCTTTGCTCACCAATGGCACGACTATGTGTAGAAAATCTGAAAGAATTGACCACAAAAACCCTCTAGTAACTAATAAGTGATTATAACAGGGTTTCAGGATAAAACGTTAATAAACAAAAGTCAACTGCTTTCCTATATGCCAGCAATGAACAACTGGACCTTGAAATTTAAAACATCATGCAGTTTGCATTAGCACCAAAAAACAAAATACTTGAGTATAATTCTAACAAAATATGTACGAGATTTACATTAGAAAAACTATAAAATGCTGATGAAAGAAGTAGAAAAGATATAAATAAACGAAGAAATATTTTATGTTCATGAACAGGAAGACTCAATATTGTTGCAATGTCAGTTCTTCCCAACTTGATCTACACAGTCAACATAATCCCAACAAAAAGTTTAGCAAATTGTTTTCTGCTATCAAAATCAACAAACTGATTCTAAAGTTCATATGGAAAGGCAAAAGCCCAGAATATTTCACCCAGTCCTGAGGAACAAAGTCAGAGGACTGACACTACCTGACTTCAAGACTGATCATAAAGCTGCAGTGATCAAGACAGTATGGTATCGGCAAAAAAAATACACAAACAGATCAGTGAAACAGAACAGAGAACTCAGAAACAGACCATACAAATAGAGTGAACCGATCTTTGACCAAGTAGGCATCTTTGCTCATGATTCAATGGGGAAAGGATAGTTTTTCTAATAAACGGTGCTGAAACAAATGAACATACACATGCCAAAAAATAAACATGGACTGTCTTTCCATTTATGTAGTTTTTCACTACTTCTCCAATAATATTTTGTACTTTTGGCCTTGATATTTCGTACATTTTAAGAGATGTGTTTCTAGGCATTTAATTGTTTAATGCTATTATAGAGATAACCTTTTTAAAAGTGAACATTCTCATTAGTTGATTATGACATATAGAAATATAGCTGATCTTTGCATGTTGACATTTGATGCTGCAAATTTACCAAAATAATTGATTTCTAATAAGATAACTGTACAGTTCTTTAAGTTCTCTTTTTATACAGTTACTTCTTCATTTTTATTTCTTCTAACAAAAGCCTTCAGGATAATGTTTAATGGGAATGAGGGCCAGGCGCTGTGGCTCTTGCCTGTAATCCCAGCACTCTGGGAGGCTGAGGCAGGTGGATCACTTGAGGTTAGGAGTTCGAGACCAGCTTGGCCAACATGGTGAAAACCCGCTACTACTAGAAATACAAAAATTAGCCGGGTGTGGTGGTGGGCGCCTGTAATTCCAGCTATGTGGGAGCTGAGGCAGGAAAATCTCTTGAACCCGGGAGGTGGAGGTTGCAGTGAGCAGAGATTGCGCCACTGCACTCCAGCCAGAATCGGGGGGGTGGGGAGGACACAGTGAGAATCCATCTAAAAAACAAAAAGAAAAAACTTCCCCTCTCCAGAAAAACCAACAACAAAAAAATAGGAATGAGGTGTCAGTCAGGCACCTGAAGCTTGTTTCAATCTCAAACAGAAATCTAGGACCATTTCACCATTAAACATGCTGTGTGATATGCTGTATTAGTTCATTCTCATGTAGCTAATAAAGACATACCAGAGACTGATAATTTATAAAGAAAAGAGGTTTAATTGACTCACAGTTCAGCATAGCTGGGGAAGCCTCAGGAAACTTGCAATTATAGTGGAAGGGGAAGCAAATACGTCCTTTCTTTATAGGGAAGCAGGACAGAGAAGTGTCCAGCAAAAGGGGTAAAAGCCCCTTATAAAACCATCAGATCTCGTGAGAACTCACTCACTATCAGGAGAACAGCAGCATAAGGGAAACCACCCCCATGATTCAATCACAACCCACCAGGTCCCTTCCATAACACATGGGGATTATGGGAACTATAATTCAAGATGCGATTTGGGTGTGGACACAGGTAAACCATATCATATGGACATACAGTGAGCAATGAGACTTTTTTGGTAGATACATTTCACCAAACTAAGTAAATTGCCTTATTTTCCTAGTCTGTGAATACATTTTATTACAAAAGACATTGAAATTACTAAATGTATCGTCTGTATCAACATGTTAAGGTAGTCTTATTATTTTTCTCCATTGGTCTGTTAGGAGAGTGAATTACATTGAAGTTTCTAACGTTAAATAGATCCTACTTTCATCCAATAGCTCCAATTTTGTCAGATACATAATTTTTTTTGTATGTGGTTCTATATGGGTTGCAAATTTTTGTTTAGAATTTTTATATTAATGTTAGTAAATGAGATTGACTTATAATAATTCTTTCTTTTAGTGTCCTTGTCTGCTTTTATTATAAAATTCATACTGGCTTTATTTGAGTTATTTACATATATGTGGTGATTTTCTCATTATGACCACTCTGGTTTACTACCTCTCCCAGATTTTAGCTAACTCTTCTCATTTTTGTTTTCTATCCAATGTCATCAAGCAGATGTTTTTGCATATTTTTTCAACTTTCAGATTTCCTTGGTGATAGAGTTGATGTGAATATCCAGTTTTACAATTCTCAGAAGCTTCTTCATTTGCTTTTTATCATAGAAACCACTGGGCTGTTACATGGAGGATGTCACCTCTGGTTTCCACCTTAGAAGAAATTGTGAGGCTTTTCTGTGTTCCAATAAAGTGGTCTCTAGTCGTTATTCCAGGATGTAATGATTTATTCAGTGCTCTCATCTTTCTTGAGCTGGTGTTAAAATACCTCATGGCCATAAATAATCAGATTCCAGGTGCCTACTCTGTGCAGGGTGCTGTGAAAGACACTGATGATACCAAAATGAATAAGACATTGTCCCAGATTTCAAAGAGCTCACTCCTGTCACTCCTGATAGAGATATTAATGCATAATATCAGTACAGAGTGATAGGCAGGAAGATGTAGTAATGAGAGAGTATCAGAGACAAAGAGAAGGAGAACCAGATTAAGACATGGGGAGTTAGGAAAAGGTTCTGGTAAAAGATGATCCTGCCTTGAGTAACAGAGAATGAGAAGATTGACAAAAGAGGAGGCAGAGAGATCGAAGCAGAGTAAGCCTGGTTATCACCTTGTGTTTGTAAGCCCAGGAAACATGGTACATTTTGGCTGAGTAAAAGAGTCTGGGTGGGAGTGGAGAAAATGAAATTGATTAAGCTGGTTACTTCAGAGGTGCCATTTCTGGCTTTCCAACATTTGCAGTAAAATATTAAAGCTGGAGGGAGATAAATCTCACCTGTAAAAAGAATGCATCTACTGGGACAGTGTTGACCTCCCACTGATCGTGGGTCATGCTGTAAGACAGAGGCAGGAACTCACTTGCCCTTTTTGTGACTCAAATTCATTATTATCCTTATTATCTGAAAGACTGTGAGGCTGCAACATGGGAAAACAAGGAGCTATGTCTAGTAAGAAACTGCTTGCATTTTAGGCTTTCATCCTAGGCATGGCTTTTCAGACACTGTTCTTCTGCCTTGTTTAAAAAAAAAAAAGGAGTGTCTTTGGATCCTGAGAAGGCTGAGTCACCACATTATTTATTTCGGCTACCAGCCTCTATGACTCCACCCTCTCTTCTTTTAGAGAATGTTTATCTTTAAAGTGCTTAATAATTTTGACTTGAGGAGGCACTGATATTAAACAAGGAGACTGCCTCAGAATGTCACAAGGTATTTCAGTTTGTTTATAATGTGGGACCGGCAGGCAAAGGGTGGACCTGAAAGGATTACGCCTCTCGGCTTCCATCTGAAAAAGACTCTGACATTTACCCACTGTCCTTTTACCCAATAAGGTTTGGAATATGTTGCAATTCGAGGTCAGGTCTTATGTTTCTTGCAGAAAGTCCAATGGCCCAGCTTTGGCAGCACGAATAGGGGGATTGGCGGGGTCACAAAGCAGAAGCAAGTCGTGGGGAGCTAGGTGATTGGGAAAGACTTGAGGGTGTTTTGCCTGGGAGAGTGTGGTTACTACTTGGAGGCTGCAGGGCTTTTAACCATGCACAGGTGCGGCCAGGCAGCATCGAGTGCAAAAGCATCAGGCACTTCCTTCGAGCCGGAATTGAACCAGCGACCTAAGGATGTCCACAAATGTCTGTACAGTCTACAGTCCTCCGCTCTACCAGCTGAGCTATCGAAGGGTGCGTGCTGCCAAAGCTGGGTCATTGGACTTTCTGCAAACAGAGGAAGCCACATCCCTGAATGCTTGAGGTCCAATATGTGTTGGGGTAGCCGGAATCCACCTTGGAAGAGAACCCTGCGCCGGTCGCCACTGCGCCCCTTTCCAGGCGGAGCAAATCCTCTGAGGGAGGATGCCTGGAATCTCTCGGGCGCCAATAGCCACCATCCACCAGGAGGAGCGCTCATCTGTGACAGCCTTCCTTTCCCTAAGCAGCCCCCTTTCTACAGGTGACAATGACAGCCCCTAGTGGCTTGAGAGAAATGGAGGTGAGTCAGCGAGGGCACAGGGATTGGCAAGGTGGTTGGGTGGGTCTAGTGGGGGAGAGGACGCTGGAGGAAGAAAAGAGGAGAACCCTAATGGGTGCTGGATAGGCAGCTGACAACCCCAGCCCAACCTCAGGGTCTGGTGCAGGTCCCTAATAGGCACAATCTGGCCTCTCTCCTCCCTCCCCAACCACACGCACAAGGCCCTCCTCCCCAGCTGCCCCGCCCTTCTCATAGTAGTCTATGCTCACATTTTGGCGTATTGAGGTGCACTGGGAAGTGAGATGAGGAAATCTCTCCCAGGCTTGCAGATGCACATGTGAGATATCCTCTTCTGCAAACAGACCAAGAATTCCAATCAGAAGCTGTTGATTTCTGAAGTGGAGCAAAGTTCTGTGAGTTTCCTTGAAAAACAAGAAGCCAGGTAGAGGACAGAATTGTGAGTTTTGGATTCCTTATCCTGACCCCACATCTTTAACAAAAGTTTCAGATCCCATCTGTTGTGTGCCCACCACTCCAAGACCACGGAGACACCCACCCTGCAGCAGAACACCTAGAGGAGGCACAGGAAGCCACACCCAAGGGACCTAGCCTCCACTGAGTTTATGTCCACTTCCTGTCTTATGGCAAGTGGGTGTGTGTCTCCGAGGGTGAGGGGCAGATCCTCGCAGACCTCCTGCTACTCTCTGCCATGGCACAGCTGGGAAGAGTGGGCACCAAGGCTCACCCTCACTTGTGACTGCCACCAAACCCATTTGTTGGCTCACCTCTGGTTTTTCCCCAAAGCACTAAACAAAGATTCCAAGGGATCCGGTGACTCCATGCCCCATCAGGAATATATCCAGTGAAGGCCTGAGGTACTACCTTTGATCCCTCCTTGTTAGCTCGTCTCTGCCTTTGGTGTCATTGGAGGCTGGGGTCTCTCTGTGGCTCCGGAGCCATAGAATCGTCCTGGAGCACTGGCGACACCAAAGAAGAAGGAAAGGTTGACACAGTTGAGGGTGACCTGGAGGAGAATAGGCAGTGGGGGAGACCAGGAGCTGCTTTCCACATGAAAAATGCATGTGCAGTATCCAGTTTGAAAGGCACAATTAAACAGCTCTTGAGGACCCAGCAGGTAGCGGATGGGGGTGAGCCAGTCCCAAGCAGGCTTCAGAAGGCCATGTCTTCCCGGGCCCTTCAGTTTGGAGTGCTCTGTATGATAGGTTGCTTCTTTACATCAAACATCTGGAAGCTTTTTCCAAGATCCTGCAATGAGACCAGCAGATGCTCATTGGCTTTCTTCTCTGCCATATACCCACCAAACCCACTCCAACTCCTCAGAGGTGAAGCTTCACTTGGTTGATAAAGTCCAGTCCATTTCTGACTCCATTCTCACTGACTGGGCCTCAGCACATTTTTCATGGGATTAGGAGAAGGAAACTGTGACTCTAGGTCCCAGAGCAAAAGCTCCAAACTGCTCAGACTCACCAGGCAGTGGCCTGTCTAAGGAAGCAAATTCATGTTCCTCTGTATAATGACAGCTGTCACTTAAGCTCTATTTCTGCTTTCTGCCATGGACCTCATAGCCCCTAACTCCCCAGGATCACTGAAGCTGTTTTGAAGTCCACTTCTTTTGTACTCCCTTTCCCTTGCCCTCTCAAGTAGCAGAGCACTTGGTGCAGGTGTTTTTGCAGACTTTGAACTGAGCATTAGACATCCTTACCTTTTCAGCAGTAGACAAACTTGGCTGTAGCAACATATAAAGTTGTGAGGGCTCAGGAAAAGTGAAGCTTGAGGGATTTGGGACAGGGTGATGGGTGGGCAGTTTGTAAATACAAGTGGACAGGCAAAGGATGATGGGCACACAAATGCGGGTTTGCTGGGTCACAAGGCAAGGGGTAATGTTTTGCACTGAGGACTGAGTCCTGAGTCCCTGTTCAGGAAGAATGAGTAGGCTCCCAGGGGTGTGATCAGGAAAGGCAGGATTTTGCTGGGTTTTCCCTGGGAAAGTGTAGTTATGAATTGAAGACTGCAAGATCTTCAGGCAGCCTTGTGTGCAAAAGCAGAGCTGGAATCGAACCAGCGACCTAAGGATGTCCACAGACAACTGTGTAGTCCACAGTCCTCCGCTCTACCAGCTGAACTATCAAAGGGAACACACTGCTGAGGCTGGGTCACTGGGCTTTCTGCAAATGGAGGAAACCAAGTTCCTGAAATGCTGAAGATCCAATACTCGTTAATTGGAACCCGACTTGAAAGAGAACCCTGCACGGGTCTCCACCATGCTCCTTTCCCAGTGGAGCAAATCCTCTGGGCGAGGGTGCCTGGCGTCTCTCAGGCACTGATAGCCACAATCCACCAGGAGGAGCTCTCACCTGTGGCTTTCTTTTCCCTGTGCATCGCTTTTTCTACATGTGAGGATGACAGTCCTTAACGGCCAGAGGGAAAATGAGGTAAGACGGCGAGGGCAGAGGGGTTGGTGAGATTAAAGGGTGGGTCCAGTGGAGGAGGGGTCACTGAAGGAGGAAAGGGTACCGCATGGGCGCGATGTAAGCAGCTTCCAACCCCAGCCCAGTGTCAGGGTCTGGTGGAAGACCCTAAAGGGGCACTGCCCCATCAGCCTGGCCTCTACTTCCCACCACCCCAAACACACTCCTCTCGATGTGGTCAGGCCTTCTACCCGCAGTATCCTATGCTCACTTTTTGGCATATTGAGGCATAATAGGAAGACAGGGAGGGAACACAGGAAGATAAGTGGAAGCTGGACATGGTGGCTCCCGCTGCAATCCCAGCACTTGAGCAGGGCCGAGGCAGGACAGGCGCCTGAGCCCAGGAATTCAAGATCAGCCTGGGCAAATAGGGAGAACCAGTCTCTACAAAATAAAACTCTATAAAGTTATCCGGGTGTGGTGGCCTGAACCTGTGAGCCTAGCCACTCAGGAGGCTGAGGTGGGAGGATCATTTGAGCCCAGGAGTTCAAGGCTGCAGTGAGCTGTGATTTTGCCACTGCACTCCAGCCTGGGTGACAGAAACCATATTAAAAAAAAAAAAAAAGATAGGTGGGGAGAGACCAGGGTCAGGGGCTCAAAGATCACCATGTGATACTCACTACCTCTAACCCCAAGGGCCAGCCTAAAAGCTTCGATCCACCTCTCTGCAAACTGACTAAGAATTCTTTGCCAGAGGCTGCTGCTTTCTGAAGTAGGGGCTCCTGGAAAGGGAAAGGGGTCAATAGAGGACACAAGGTGAGCTTTGGACCCCTTACCTAGGCCCCAAATTGTTGCCAAAGTTTCAGATCCTATATGGTGTGTGTCCACTATCCCAAGATCACTCGTCACCCATACAAACAGTGAAACAGGTGCCGGTGGTACAGCAAGCCGAACCCAAAGGATCCACCTTTTGCTGAGTTTATAGGGGAAAAGTCAGGGTCAGGGATCACCCACACTTGCTGATGACCGAACACCACTCAATGGCTCACCTCTGCTTTTTCCTTCAAAGCACCAAGCCTAGGTTCCAAAAAACTTGGTACCATCAAATCTCATCATGGACATATCCAGTATAGACCAAAGGTTCTACTTTGGTCTCAGTTTGCTGATCTCTGCAGTAACGTCATTCGAAGCTGGGATCTCTCTGTGGCTGCCCTGGTGAGTCCACAGTTTTCCACCCCTTTCCATTAGCAGTGGGAAGCTGGAAAGGCTGACACAGCAGAGAAGAGAAGTGGAGGTGGAGAATAGGTTGTAGGCGGAGAACAGGAGCTGCTTTCTAGGAGAGGAAGACAAGTGTAGTCTCCAGTTTGAGACACAGAGTGAAAAAGCAGTTATGCCCATTGGATAGGTGAGAATGGCCACCAGGTTCCTAGAAGCCCTCTGAGAACCAAATTTCCATCACTGTTTTGCTTGGAGTGCTCTCTATGATAACTTTCATCTGTACATCAAATGTCCGGAGATTTTTTTCCCAGAGCATAGGATGAGACCAGGGACATGCATTGTGGCATTGTGGTTCCTCTCTGGCCCATACTTTGATGAACCCACTTCATCTTCCCAGAGGTGAAGCCTCACTTGGTTGGTGAAAGTCAAGCCCATTTCCTGCTTCATACTCTCAGATTGTGCCTAGCAATCTTCCTCTTGTAGAAGCTGCAACCTTCCAACTGTGCCTCCAGAGCCCCCAGAAAAAAGTCAGCCTGCTGCTCAGTTGCAACAAGCCAGTTCTAAGGAGGTGAACTTATGTGCCTTTGCAGGGTGGCACCTGCCACCCACGCTTCAATTCTGCTCCCTGCCATGGCCCAACAGCCCCCAACTCTCCCAGGTCACTGAAATTCCTTCCAAGTCTGCCCTTTCATGCTCTCTTTCCCTCTCCCGCACCCTCACAACTAGCAAGACACTTGGTGTAGGTGTTTTTGCAGACTTTGAACTGAGTGGAAGATATCTTTCTTCTTCCAGCAGGAGCCCAAAGGTTGCTGTAGCAACATTAAAGGATGTGAAGGCTCAGGAAATGTGAAGTTTGGTGTATGTGGGAAGGGGGCATACTCTTGTTCTCAACCTGAAGGAAAACATTATGGAGCCAGTGGAAGCTCTGTTCATTAAGAAAATCTCAGGGTGGCAGCTCTTTCCCACAAACAGACAAAACAAAATAAAAATGAACATTTTCTGTCTGTATACATCTATATATTACAAGCTAGAGATAACGAGAGAAATAGAGTCAGAGAAATAGGGCGAGAGAGAGAGAGACAGAGAGAGAGAGACAGAGCATATACAGCATGTTTTCTTTCTGAGGATGTCACAGTTGCCTCTGACCCTTTTCTCTTCCAGTAGGCTTGACCTTCTGGGACTTGATGGTGGACCCACCAGTTTGATAAATTGAGATATCTATCAGCGGTGAGCACAATGTTGCTGGGTGGCCCTTAGGACCCAGAGCAGTCTGTGAATAAAAGTGAAAGAGCTCTGGAAGGTGGGGGTGCAAAGGGTGTGGCGTGGAGGGGCTGACTGGGTCACAAAGCAGAAGCAAGGGGCACTTTGTGCTGAAGAATGCAGGTCCCTGGACTATGGGGAGAGTGAGTGGGCTTGTGGGTGTGTTTACTGGCCACAGTACAGGTGTGGAAAGCCAGGTGATCAGGACAGGTTTCTCTGGGTTTTGACTGGGAGAGTGTGGGTGGATACTAGTTGGAGACTGCAGGGCCTTTGACCAGGTACCAGGTGGCATTGCGTGCAAAAGTATGTGGCGTTTCCTTCGAGCCGGAATCGAACCAGCGACCTAAGGATGTCCACAGACAACTATTGAATCTACAGTCCTCCGCTCTACCAGCTGAGCTATCGAAGGGCGCACGCTCTGAGAGCTGGGTCATTGAACTTTCTGCAAATGGAAGAAGCCAAGTCCCTGGAACGCTGGAGGTCCCACACACTTTGAGTTGATTGGAATCCGCCCTAGAAGAGAACCCTGCGCCGGTCGCCACCGCGCCCCTTTTGGGGCGGAGCAAATCCTCTGCGTGTGGTTTCCTCGTGTCCCGGGGCGCTGATAGCCAAGATCCAGGACGGGAGGCTCTCAAATGGGGCCTTCCTCCACCTGTGCATCTCCCTGCTTACAAGTGAGGATGACAG
Source organism: Aotus nancymaae (assembly GCF_030222135.1). Taxonomy (NCBI): domain Eukaryota; kingdom Metazoa; phylum Chordata; class Mammalia; order Primates; family Aotidae; genus Aotus; species Aotus nancymaae. The sequence goes on along the minus strand of NW_026988422.1, from coordinate 32,578,793 downwards.
CCCTCAGTGAAAGAAAATAAGAGGGTGAGAGGGCTCGGGCAGAGGGCTGGGCGAGGAGGGTGGGTGGATCCTGTGGGACAGAGCTTGCTGGAGGAGGAAACAAGAACCCGGGAAGATTCTGGGTGGGCGGCCACTATCCGCAAACCAGCTTCAGGGTCTGCTGGAAGTCTTTGCATAAAACTCTGGCCTTCCTACTCCCTTCCCCGCCAACACACACATGCCCTTCCTCTCGACGTGCCCCCACCTTTTTCCCCACAGTATCCTATGCTCACTTTTTGGCGCATTAAAGTGTGCGGGAAGTGAGAGTGAGAACAAATGGGACTAGGTGAGAAGATCGCGCCCAGGGCTTGCAGATGCACTGTGATGCCCTTCCTCCCTAGTGCTCCCCTGAGGCTTGGCTCCCCTCCTCTGCAAACCGACCAAAAAAATTTTTTTTTTTTTTTGCCCCCAGAGGCTGCCTCTTTCTGAAGTAGGGCAAGTATATTAGTCCGTTTTCACGCTGCTGATATAGACATACCCAAGACTGGGATGAAAAAGAGGTTTAACTGGACTCATATAAACTCTCAGCAAACTAGAAATAGAAGGGTCTTTTCTTAATCTGATAAAGGGCACCTATGAAAAACTTTCAGCTAACAATATACTTAATGATGAAAGACTGAATGTCTTCCCTGTAAGATTAGGACAAGCAAGGACCTCTGCTTTTATTACTATCATCAGCACTGTATGGAGATTCTTGAACACTGGGTAATGCAAAAAAATTAAAATGGAATTCATCCATGTTTAAATGAAGAAGTAAAACGGTTTTATTCCGATAAAACATGAAAGTCTATGAAAAAAAAATCCTATACAATCTACAGAAAGCTTCTATAATTGCTATGGTTTGAATATTTGCATCCTCTCCAAAATTCATGGTGAAACGCAGTCCCCAATGCAACAAGTAGTGAGAGGTGAGGCCTTTAGGAGGGATTAAGTTATTAGGATTTCTAGTAAATGGTATTAAGACCTTATAAAAGGGATGGAGGGAACTAGCTAGGTTCCTTTTGCCTTCCCATCCCTTCCACCATGTGAGAACACAGTGTTCATCCCCTTAGGAAAACACATCCTTCAAGGCACCATCTTGGAAGTAGAGACCAAGCCCTCCCCAGACACGGACACTGCCAACACCCTAATTTTAGACTTCAGAACTATAAGAGATAAATTGCTATTATTTATAAATTACCCAGTCTCGGGTATTTTGTTACAGTAGCACAAAGGGACTAAGACAAAAATTAAAAATGAATTTAGTGGAGTTGCAAGATACAAGATAAATATTAAAAATTAAATTGTGTGGGCCGGGCGCCGTGGCTCACGCCTGTAATCCCAGCATTTTGGGAGGCCGAGGCAGGCGGATCACGAGGTTAAGAGATCGAGACCATCCTGACCAACATGGTGAAACCACGTCTCTATTAAAAATACAAAAAATTAGCTGGGCATCGTGGCGCGCGCCTGCAGTCCCAGCTACTGGGGAGGCTGAGGCAGGAAAATTGCTTGAACCTGAGAGGCAGAGGTTGCAGTGAGCTGAGATCGCACCACTGCACTCCAGCCTGGCGCCTGGTGACAGAGCGAGACTCTGTCTCAAAAAAAAAAAAAAAAAATTAATTGTGTACATATGTGTGGGTGTGTATAAATATTTTTTCTTTTCTTTTTTTTCTTTTTGAGATGGATTCTCATTTTGTTTCCTGAGTTGGAGTGTAGTGGTGTAGTCTTAACTCCTGCCTCAGCCTCCCGAGTAGCTAGGAATACAGGCACTCACTACCACACCTGGATAATTTATTTTGATTTTATTTATTTATTTTTTGAGATGGAGTTTTGCTTTTGTTGCCCAGGCTGGAGTGCAATGGTGCAATTTCAACTCACTGCAACTTCTGCCTCCCAGGTTCAAGGAATTCTCTTGCCTTAGCCTCCCAGGTAGCTGGGATTACAGGTATGTGCCACCATGCCCAGGTAATTTTTTGTATTATTAGTAGAGACGGGGTTTTACCATGTTGGCCAAGCTGGTCTCGAACTCCTGACCTCCGGTGATCCACACACCTCAGCCTCCCAAAGTGCTGGGATTACAGGCGTGAGCCACCTCACCCAGCCTCACTTGGATAATTTTTTAAAAACATTTTTTGTAGAAATGGAGCTTTGCTATGTTGGCCAGGCTTGGCATATATTATTTTATAAATTGTCTATACATATGTATAATTGTATGTACTAGCAATGAACTATCAGAAATTGACATTTTAAAAAGCAAGACACCCTCCCAATATTAAGTGGGGACCCCAAAGAGATATTCCCCTAAGGTAAGGCCAAACAAGAAGTAGACCTATATCTGTTCTCCTACTGCTAGTAATTGTTGTTAATTCAGCAGAAATAAGTTGAGCTTAGCAAAGGAAAACAGAAAATGTGATGAGTTTTTCTGAGAAACTGTGACCACAGGTCAGTATTCTGATTTGCAGCTTGCGTTTACATATCTTGGAGGTCCAGAGAATGCCGGGCCACGAACGTTGTTTCGGGTCCTCTTGGGCTGATACAGCACCAAGTGCCTGGGAGAAAAAAAGTTATATATATATATATATATATATATATATATATATTTTTTTTTTTTTTTTTTTTTTTTTTTTTTTTGAGACAGTTTTGCTCTTGTTACCCAGGTTGGAGTGCAATGGTGCAATCTCGGCTCACTGCAACCTCCGTCTCCTGGGTTCAAACAATTCTCCTGCCTCAGCCTCCCGAGTAGCTGGGACTACAGGCGTGCGCCACCATGCCCAGCTAATTTTTTAATTTTTTTAGACGGAGTTTCGCTCTTGTTACCCAGGCTGGAGTGCAATGGCACGATCTCGGCTCACTGCAACCTCCGCCTCCTGGGTTCAGGCAATTCTCCTGCCTCAGCCTCCTGAGTAGCTGGGATTACAGGCACGCACCACCATGCCCAGCTAATTTTTTGTATTTTTAGTAGAGACGGGGTTTCACCATGTTGACCAGGATGGTCTCGATCTCTTGACCTCGTGATCCACCCGCCTCGGCCTCCCAAAGTGTTGGGATTACAGGCGTGAGCCACCGCACCCGGCTGATTTTTGTATTTTTAGTAGAGATGGGGTTTCACCATGTTGACCAGGATGGTCTCGATCTCTTGACCTCGTGATCCACCCGTCTCGGCCTCCCAAAGTGCTGGGATTATAGGTGTGAGCCACCGCACCCGGCTAGTAATATATATATTTTTAAAGGAAGATAACCTTCATCTTGTCCTCAAAAACTCACTGCATGTAATTTTGCAAAGACATCAAGCAGTACACATTCAAAGATGACCAATTTTATAATAAAACAAAAGAACATGAATTGACAAAACAACATGGCATAAAATTCATATATTAGGAGTATCAGTAATATATATTAAAATGACTATAATTACTGTGCTTAAGGAAATAAAAGACAAGCTGGAAAATATCTGCAAAAAATAGGAAATAAAAAATATTTGGCCTAGCAGTTTTGAAAAACAACTAGAACTTCTAGAATGGGAAATTACATTTTAACCTAAATAAATGACTTAATGGGGATATCTAACAGCTAATTAAGCAGAGATGTAGAGAGAATTACTCATTAGTGTTTTTTGTTTTTTTTTTTTTTTTTGAGATTGGGTTTTGCTCTGTCACCCAGGCTGCAGTGCAGTGGCATTATCTTGGCTCACTGCAATCTCTGCCTCCTGGGTTCAAGCAATTCTCCTGCCTAAGCCTCCCAAGTAGCTGGGATTACAGGCGGTTAATTTCTGTATTTTTAGTAGATACGGGGGTTTCACCATGTTGGCTAGGCTAGTCTTGAACTCATGACCTCATGATCCACTCGCCTCAGCCTCCCAAGGTGCTGGGATTACAGGCATGAACCACCACGCCCGGCCACTGATTGGTAGTACAGGTAAGAAAATATTATCCAGAATGCAATATAGAGAAAAAGACAAAAAAATATGGAAGAGAGGTTAAAAGAAATGGAAGACAAGATATGAAGCTCTAATAGATGTTTAATCTCAGTTCCAGAAAGAGAGAAAAAAAATAGAGTAAAAACAATATAAGAGGCTGGCTGGTCTGAGTGCAGTGGTGTTTACAACTAATTGATCACAACCAGTTACAGATCTCTTTGTTCCTTCCAGTTCCACTGCTTCACTTGACTAGCCTAAAAACAAACAAACAAACAATATAGGAGAAGATAACGGCTACTATTAGCTAAAATGTATCCCCCCTAAATTCGTATGTTGAAGCCTTGATCCCTAGTACCTCACAATGTAACTGTATTTGGAGATAGGGCGTTTAAATAGGTGATTACGGTAAAATGAGGCCTTCAGGATGGGTCCTAATCCAACCTGACTAGTGAGTGTCCTTATAAGGGGAGTAAATTTGGACACAAAGAGAGGCCCTGGGGTGTGGACAACAGAGGGACAACCATGTGCGGAGGGCAGCCACCTCTAAGTGAAGGAGAGAGGACTCAGAAGGAACAAAACCTGCCAACACCTTGATCTTGGATTTTTGACCTCCAGCACTATAAGAAAATGAATTTCAGTTAAGTCAGCTAGTCTGTAGTATTTTATTATGGCAGCCCTAGCAAACTAATACAATGACTGAGAATTTTCCAGAACTAAAGAAAAACAGCAGTATGTGGATTTAAGAAAACTCATACTCAAAAACTTGACACTGATACCATATTTGGAAAAACATGGGTTTTCCCTATGGTATCATGTACTCCTGTTTTGTTTCTAAATGTCAAGCTTCGATGGGTGAGGCATCTGATTGGTGGAGCCTAGGTCCCATGCCTATGCCCAGCCGCAAGCTGGGAAAGCAAGTGTTCTAGGACAGACTTACTTATAATATGTGAAATAGCCACATGTAAGGAGAATTTTTAAAATATGTTGGAAACACACTAATATAACAAACGCCTATAACAGGGCTATTCAAAGTTTATATTCTAGTCTCAGCTGTTTTCTCTGTATTCTTTTGCTTCAAGAGTGCATAACCCGTAGAACTCCTAACTTAATGGATGAGTTATGCAATTTGATCAATTCATCTATCAATTCACGGAACTCTAGACACAAGAGTATTTTGTCTATCACACAATTCACATCAACTGCTCCATCTTCATCTTACCTAAATCCTAGCATCACCCCTCTGCCTCTCCAGATACCCTGAAGAGGTAGGCTTCCTTTTTTCTGCAAGTATTATCTTGCTTCTTCAAGACACCTTTGAGGGTCCCCTCTCTTTCCTTTTGATTGTGCTTCATATTTACGTTCAGCAGAATCTCCCTTAGCAGTATCGCTCTCATTCATCCCTTCCTTTCCAGTCCCATAACGATTACCCTTTTGCAGCTTTACGTTGGAGCGTCTGCACCATGCCAATCCATCACTGGTGTTTCTGACTCTGGTTGCTCTTCCCTTCAATTCATTCCGCAAACTGATCAATGTTTGGTTAATTTCTATTTTCTTCTCACCTACTGCCCCAGCCAGCGTTCCTTTGAATGCCTCAGTCTTTCTCTCGGACTTTGCCCGTAATTTTATTCTACCAGGGATTCTACCAGTAATTTTATTCTACCTGTAATTTTATTCTACCAGGATATTCTACCACCCTGCTCCCATTTTTGTCTGCCTTAACCTCCCTTCGTAATGCAGCTCAGGCCAATGCTGTCTTCAAGACCCCTCCGGATGGCTCACTTTGTAAGTGTGCGGACCTTGGCATGGCCACTGCTCCTTTACACCTGGCACAGCTACTTTACATTGTTTTCCTTCATGAAAACTAAAGTTCTTTTGTTCCACAAGACTGTGACAGTGACTTCAGGATAAAGATCATATCTGGATCCCTAGTTATTAGTGCAGAGCCTAGCACAAAATTGGAATGCAGTATTTGTTGAATGAAGGAATGAATTAAACTGAGAATTAATGAATGCCTGCTCTGGCGCTGAGACTCGTAGCCGTGAGAAAGGTCTCTGCGTCCAAGGAACTTGGAAGAGGCAGGCAGCTGCTGGTACGAAGTCCTGAGTCAAGCAGGAAACAAAATGCGGATGTCAGCAATTTCAAGTGAGGCCTGTGGTGGGCTCCTTCCTCTGCTGGTTTTCCATTCTTAATTTTCAGTCTGAAGTAGGGGAGTGGAGAATCTTTCTGTGTGTTAGACTGTGTCGCGTTGGGCAAACTTCTCCAGTCTTAGAATAGTACTGGTCGCTGTCACTGGCCTTCACTTTGCACCATCCCCAGCAAAAACACTGAGTCTGCGAGCTGAATTCTAGTGGTTGGGAAATGGATTGAAACATCAAGGTTTTGCTTAGTTTCTATACTCAGACATTAGCAGAGGCCCTGCAAATCTTTTTCTTTTCTACGAAAGGAAGGAAAGAAACTTCCGCGAGGCCCTATAGCTCAGGGGTTAGAGCACTGGTCTTGTAAACCAGGGGTCGCGAGTTCAAATCTCGCTGGGGCCTTATAAGTTTGCTTTCTTGAATCAGGTTTTTCTTTAAAAAATTCCCCTGCTCGTCATTCTGAACTAAGCCTGAGGAAATGTGGCAAATTATAGCTTCTTGCCTCAGTCCAGAGCTTCCAAACACCGTTTCCTTTAGGTTCCAGTAGTAACGCTGCTCTGCCGCCTGGAATGCGGCGGAATCCATTACACCAGCGGTGGGAATCGTCGTCAGCTTCTGCGACGCCCTGGCTTGCGGACTGGTGGCGAGAGCCCGGCTGGCTGCCGGAATCAGTGCCCCGAGCGGGAAATGGGGGCGGCCAGGCGAGAAAATAGCCCCTTAAGCTATTCTTAAGCCCCGGGTCTGGGGATATTTGGAGTGGAGATCAACGTTCCCCTTCTGAAACGGGAAAAGCCAGCGGTGGCTGCTCGGGTTAGGCGTCCGGAAGATAGATGCCCGCTGTGCGGCAAGGTTTCATGTGCCAGTGGGGTTTTGGGAAATTAAGGGCCCGACTTCAGGGGCGAGACTTGGGTCACTAAATTTGATTCTGACGCAGAGAAATGTGGCCTTCATTTTGAATGAGCTAAAATTATTTTCTCCAAAAGCGAATTCTCACAGAAACATTGGGTTCGCTCACACGTCCTCTATTTCAGGGGTTCCCGACCCTCGTGCCGCGGACCCGTACCGGTCCACTGCCTGTTAGGAACCGGGCCGCACAGCAGGAGGCGAGCTGGGGTGCGACCAGTACCGGTAGCCTGAGCTCCGCCTCCTGCCAGATCAGCTGTGACCTTAGCATCTCACGGGAGCGAACCCTATTGTGAACTGCGCATGCCAGGGATCGAAACTGCACGCTTTTAAAGAGAATCTAAGTGATGCCTGATGATCTGAGGTGGAATAGTTCATCCCGAGACCATCCCCCAACTCCTCCCCGCCCCAACCACTGTGGGTGGAAAACTGTCTTCCACGAAACCAGTCCCTGGCGCCAAAAAAGTGGGGACCACTGCTCCATTCCACACCCTCTCCCTCCCGGGTCTGTGGAGGTGTAAGCGGAAGAGCGGAGATTGGGAGGGGAGGGCAGGAAGTGAGGACACCAGGGAGCCGGGGCCTGAGCCTGGAGGCCCGCCCTCTCCGGCGCTCACAGTTGCGCAGTCAGAATTGTGTGCGTCCCACTGCCTCAGCTCCCAGTTCTCCGAAGCCCAGGTGCCGGTCCCCACGTTACACACACACACACATCCATGCCCGCGAGGCCCCTGGGTCCCCGCCTAGTGAGGCCAACAACCCTCGGGCGCCCAGAGGATGTGCAGCCTCGGGATGCCCAGGTTCCGGGCGCGACTGCTCTGCTTGGGAGCCCCTCAGTGGAGCAGGGGAATCCAGCTTTAGAAAGGTTGTTCTCAGAACCTCAGACTCAGGATGTTCTTACAAGCTGGCTTTGCGACGCTGCAGTAATCACTTTCCAGATATTAAGAGATATTTTTCTTGCCCGTGTTTGGTTACGGATGTCTTGAATAGGGATTTTTAGAAAGCATTTCTACGGGCTTCCTTCGATAGCTCAGCTGGTAGAGCGGAGGACTGTAGGACTTACTGTGTTGTCATCCTTAGGTCGCTGGTTCGATTCCGGCTCGAAGGAGAGGCTGCTATTTTGGGGTTTACAGTTGCTCTCTGTTTGCTCAATAAATCTCTGTATGCTGACATGATGAAATCTCTTTCTATCCCTTACCGTTGTCCGAAGGAAATAGCCACGAGTTGAGCTGCATTAGTCATGTCTTGAAAAGTCGGATACTTTTCTGTGAAACAGTAAACCCGAATGGTCCAACCGTTGCGGGGGAGGCACTATTATCTTACTGAAGTGTGTTATATTTTGGCTTCCGGATTACACATAGCGCGCGCCTGTCCTCAGGCTCAGTACCCTACAGCCTTGCAACTGAGCTCCGCTCTGGCCCTCGATCTCCATCTCAGTCCCCTCCAGGTTCCCTCCAGGTTCCCTCCAGGCTCTAGCGGGGCTTAAATCTCTACCCCGGTCTCGGTGAGACTCAAGCATGTGACCTAAAGTCTAAAAAGCTGCCTCTTCTCACCCTATCCTGCGTCTGTGTCGAGGAGAATAAGCGAGGGTAAGGCCAGAGCCACACGTGAAACTCGGTAAAGGTGGAAGGAATAACTAAATAAGGCAAAAGGAAAATGTCACAACAAGAAAAAAAAAAAACCCCTTCGGAACAAGAAGCAGCCAGTTGCTGGCGGAAAAGAGAAATTCAACACCATAAGAAGCGACAATGCGTCACAGTGGCTCGTTGGTCTAGGGGTATGATTCTCGCTTTGGGTGCGAGAGGTCCCGGGTTCAACTCCCGGACGAGCCCGACGTGATACAATTTTGGCAAGTACCGAAAAAAGTTTCGGTTAGAGTTGAAACACAAACTGTCTCGCTTTGGGCTGTCCTGCCAAAGAAAGCAGCACTAAATACGTGGCAGATGGGCTGCCGATCAGTGTCAAAACCAAGTTTCACGGGTTCCTGGACGCTCAGCCAGGGGGTCGTCTCCGAAGGGCCGCCTGGCTCTTGGAAATAGAAGCCAGTTTCCCGCCATCTGCTGTCCGTGGAAGCTGTGCCCTCGCGGCTGCTGCCCTCTGGGTTCCAGCTGAGGAAGGGGCACGTGGGTCTTAGGTTCGTTTTTTGCCCGGGCTGCCCCTCTGCGGCTTTGGGGCGGGGGCTTCTGCGGCTCCAGGTCCAAAGGCGGATCCAGGAGGGAGGGGCCTCCTCGGAGAAGCGGGGCGCGGTCCCAACTACGCAGAGGCTCGCAGGCCGACCCTCCTCTCACGCCACACCCATCTGCGTCCGTGTCCACACATTCACCCTACGGACGCACGCCAACCCCACCCAAATGCAACGCAGATTTCCAAAGAACATCTTCGCGTTTTCTTACCAGCTTCCCAACATCGAACTAGGGAGGAAGAAGCGGTTGAGAAACAAAACTTCTTTCCACTGTGCTGCCCGTTTCTGCCGACTTGTTCTGAGGCCAAGGTGGGTTCACCCTCTTGCTCTTCCTCCTCTTTGGTAGCTTCATCAGGGGCGTTTGGCCGGGGAGTCCCTTCCTGGTAGAGGCAGTTTGGGTCTCCCCCGGGACGCATTTGCGGGACTGGGCTGGGAGAGGGAGGAATGGGGAGGGAGGTGAAAGACCAGTATTTGTATGAATTAACGACTTTACATTCCCACTCCAATTTTTACTTTGCGCAGCTGGGCAGAGATGCCCCTTCTATTGGTTAGTAGGCTCGGAGGGGGACCTAAGGGAGGCCCTGGGAGGCCTGCACTTGCCACAACTAAGGAAGCTTTGCTTCTTATTCAGGTTAATCACCCGATTTTTGAAGCAGGCTTTAGTTTTTGCAAGCGTAACTAACATTTGGGGATTGTTGTTTTCTCTCCTCTGCCTCCCCACTCTTAACCCACCCTCAGCCAGTGATGTGCAATTCTTAGAGACACTTGCTAACAGCCTCTTCTCTAAGCCTTCCTACTGGAAGGTTGGGATCCTCCTTTTTCTCGTTCTGAGACAGCACATCAAGTGCTAACAGCAGCACATGGGTAAAGCGCAACATCTTTATTAAGGAAGGACAGTAAAAACAATTTCCTCACCACTCAGGGGGCTAGGGAAATCTCAAATGAGCCAAGACCCTCCCTCGTGACAGTAAGAATCTTAGAATCAAGTCATAATGTAATCACTAGAAACCCAAGTGACATAATTATCTGCAGCACAGGACCACCTTCCAAGAAGCAGCCTCATGTCTTCAATGAGTTATTAACCACAGAGCCACTAACTAGTTTTGCAAGAGGATAGGTTTATTACATACACTTCAATTCAAGCAATTCTTTTACTGATGACAAGTGGAGTAAAATATGTTTTGAATTTATGGTAATGTAGGTTTCCTTTAAACAGCAACTTTTAGTGGCACCCTGAAAGTTAGCTTTGATTTTCTAGAAAGTACTAGTATGGAATATAAAAGTTGTGTGGGCCTGGCGCAGTGGCTCACGCCTGTAATCCTAGCACTTTGGGAGGCCAAGGCAGGTGGATCAGGAGGTCAGGAGTTTGAGACCAGCCTGGCCAAGATGGTGAAACCCTGTCTTTACTGAAAATACAAAATTTAGATGGGCACTGTAGCCTGGGTGACAGAGCAAAACTCCTAAAAAAAAAAAGTTGTATGGTGCATGTAAAGGTTCTAGTCCCACAAATGCTATGACTTCCTTGAGCAATACATGTCTCTTTCTTTGTTCCTCAGTTGCCTCTTCTTTAATATGAGGGTTGGACAGACAGTTTCAGAGGTCCCTCCCACTCTTGTTCTATGACTACATGGAGTGGTGCGATGTTAGTAACAGGACACAAGGCACTCCAGTAATGTGGAGATGAACTATAGTTTGGCACAGAGGATGGAAAAAAACCATTCCAGGAAAAGAGGAATGGCTTTAGCTATTGTTCAAACCAGATAATCAGGTTATAAGCAGGCAAGTGTAAGAGGTTTGTCAAGTTGTTGTTGGAAGCATTTGCCACTATGACTCAAATTGAAGTAGATGGATGAAAAAGTGGACCAATGCAGGCCAATGAAACGCTTCTTTAGGAGTTTTTATTTAATCTGTATTTAAGCAGATTCTCTGTAATTCTCTGTAAACAGTTATTCTCAGAAGAATCCCCTGAAATACTTGGGAAAGAAGGAATGGGGACAAAGAGGGAATGGGCACAAAGCCTGGAGTTGGCTAAAAAGTAAACGTTTAATTTTTGCCTTTGATGGAAATACAGGCATGTCAGCAGGACTTTGTCCCCATTCTCTTTCAATCAGTAGTGTTGTCGCTTCCTGGAGCCATGATTCTGCTTTTCACGTGGGCTTTTCCTTCTTTACCTGTGACTTATGTTATTGAATAAGTTTCGTGCTTATAGACATAAAATCTTAAAGTAATGAAGAAATTTAGAAATTATTTAGTCCATTCCTCCCAACATCTAATTTTATAATTAATCCTAAGACAGAATGAAACGTATATACTCTTTATGAAGAAGGAAAGTGCTCCAACACTAGAGTTCTCGGAAAGAGTACCCAAGCATCGCATGTCTGTGTGTAGGGACATTATTGGCTTGAGGGAGAGAGACAAAAAAATCTCCAGAAAAGGGGATGACTTTCAAGTTAAGTGGTCTGAAATTTTTTTTTTTTTTGAGATGGAGTCTCACTCTGTCACCCAGGTTAGAGTGCAGTGATGTGATCTTGGCTCACTGCAACCTCCACCTCCTGGGTTCAAGCTAGTCTCCTGCCTCAGCCTCCCAAGTAGTCGGGACTACAGGTGCCTGCCGCCACGCCCAGCTAATTTTTGTATTTTTAGTACAGATGGGGTTTCACCGTTTTGGCCAGGCTGGTCTCGAACTCTCGACTTTGTGTTCTGCCCTCCTTTGCCTCCCAAAGTGCTGGGATTACAGGTATGAGCCACCATGCCTGGCCTGAACATTTTTAAAATAGATTTTTTTTTTTTTTTGGCAATTGGCAATTCCTTCATACCGATTAAAATTATTGACAAAGATGCAATATTCCTTAATCATAGAATATTTTAAAACACAAATGACTGTGTGCATAGATGCATTCTAATGAAATAGTAATTTTTCCCCCAAACCCTACTTTTTGTTTCAATAAAACTTCCTTGTGCCAAGTTTAAAAGGAAAAAAACCGACTTTTTGCATTGTGGGCAGATTGTGAATCCTCCAAAAGTTGTCCGGTGAAGGCCCAGAGGCACAGAAGGGACTTGACTATATTCAGAGGCTGCTGGTTGCCCCACCCCAGAACTACTGCAGAACTCTAAAATCAGAGGCTACTATGTTTGTGTGAGTTGGTGCTTTAATTGGTGCTTCAAGCCATGGGTGCATTGGATTGCATATTGCAGGCGCATTGGATTGCATATTGCAGGCGCACTGGATTGCATATTGCAGGCGCATTGGATGGCATATTGCAGGCGCATTGGATTGCATATTGCAGGCGCATTGGATTGCATATTGCAGGCGCATTGGATTGCATATTGCAGGCGCACTGGATTGCATATTGCAGGCGCATTGGATGGCATATTGCAGGCGCATTGGATGGCATATTGCAGGCGCATTGGATGGCATATTGCAGGAGCATTGGATGGCATATTGCAGGCGCATTGGATTGTATATTGCAGGCGCATTGGATTGTATGTTGCAGCAGTCCTTTTCTGGTAAATCACTCAAAAGCGGGTGTTTTTGTTGACCAAGCTATCTTAGACTGTAGGAGTTGGCTGCTGCATCCATCCAGGACTGCTGAGGCAGTTGGGTGTTGCAGTGAGCCTGTCAGCTCTCCTCCCTAACAAATGAGTGGTTGATAACTTTTCAGAGCTCAACTCTTCAAAGTCTGTTTAAAAAGTGATGTGTGATTAATTTAAAATAGTTACCACTCACAGATGCTATGTTTGCTCACAGAAGGAAACTGAGCATTTGAGTACTCTGTCAGATGCCAGGAGGAGACCCACTCTGGGCCCCACTTCCCATTGCTTTTCTTTGTTCTGGAAACACTTCGGACTTTGGCATTTGGCAAAACAAACTTTAATGTTTACAGTACTGGTCAGAGACATGCTTGCTCCTTCCCAGAAGACTCCAGTACCCCTGAGGCACCGGGGACTGAGGGAAAGCAGTTTAAGGCCATTCGCTTAGTCCTCTTCTCACTGCTAACCTTTTTCTTTTTAGCTTAACATTTGCTTGGGGCTGCAGAGAGAAAGAAAGAGGACAAGGAAAAAAGTGAAGCTCAGGCAGGATGGTGCCCCAGCAAAGCTGAAAAACAAGTGAAGTTCATCCTTCCCTAGGTTCCCCATGCTGCTCACTTTTCTTTCTCCTCAAATCCTCAGTGCCTTTCAGTTACCAAAATCTGTTCTTAAGGATGAGCTCTAAAGCACATGCCTAAAGATGTGTAAATTACAGACAGCTGTTGAAAGAGTTTACCCTCCTAAGGATTTTTTCATTGGAGTGAGGACCAATACCTAAAGAATGAAGGCACATCAGTGGGATTCCATAAAAAGTAGCACTTTGCTGGGAACCTGGGAAGCTCTCTGTTCTGCCTGGGAATCATGATGGTCTTATTTTGTAACTATTACCAAACCCGATTATGTCTGTAAGCCTTTAAGAGAAGCCAGGAGACTTCGCATGGGCGAGGTCTCCAAAGTGAGATCAGATGGTGCATCCTAGAAACAAGGGATCACAAAAACAGTTTGAGTGTGGGGTGTGGTGATGTGTGCTTGTGATCTCAGCTACTCAGGAGGCTGAGGCAGGAGGATCGCTTGAGTCCAGGAGTTCCAGATGAGCCCTGGCAACATATTGAAACCTCAAAGAACAAGTTTGGGATGAACTGTTAGGCACTGTTTTAAATTCTGAGAATAGAGAGTCAGTGAGATCAATTAACAAAGGAGTGATGGTTAATGGCCAGTTTCTCTGGTCACAGCAAGGTGAAGTAAAAGTAGATCCATCCCAGCCATGTTATGAGAACTAGATCAGCTCATACTCTTCTCTGAGCACTCTTGAAGTTCCCACAGGATGTAGAAGTACTTGCAGATTAGCCCCTTTAGCCTACACAATGAAGCTGCCTTTTTACTCCTTTTCTGCTCCAGCTCCCTATGTGAGGTCTGTCCCTGCCATACAGAAGGACCAGTGCTGCTGAGAACGTCTAAAGATGCCCATGTCCTCTTCCTTTTTGGGAGAGCAGATGGTCTGGCCTCATGCTGTAGCTCTTGTGTCCAGACTTGCCTCATCCCAAGAGGACCCTCATGTGGGGGAAAGTTCTTTACTCTGCCCCGCCCCTACATCATCCCCTGTCAACCTTGTGGTCTGTTTCTTTACACTGACTTCCTATGTGTTTTCAGAATCTTACAGAGATTTCAGGAAACAACCTTTTTATTTATTCCAGTTTTTATTGAAGTATCCTCTCTTAGGGCCCAGGAAGCTGCATAAGAAGGGGATGTGAATGGCACACACTGAACCCCTTTCCTAATGCTGCTCTCTGGCCTTCATATCTTTCTCCAGCCCTTCATCTTGTTTTTCCATTAGGATGAATCCTTTCCCAGGGGCATCATAGACTCTTATGCAAATAGGCTTCCCTCAGGTGGACTCACCAGCTTTTCAAACACACACTTTGACAAACCTGAAACCGAGTCAATGCGGTCACCTTGGGACCCCTACTCCATGCTTGTCTCATTGGGGATATGTACTGGGTACAGAGAATCTGCAAGAAAGAAGTGAGCATCCCCTCTGGGGATTGGATGGGATGGAGGAGGGTCATTTGGGACTCAGAGGTGGTGTTGCTCAAGCTGAGTCTGGAAAGACGGGTCAGTTTTCTCCTTGCATATGAAGGGTTCAAAGTCTGACTCCACCATTCATCTGTTATTTGATCTGGGAGTTTCCTCATGAGCAGAACATATTTACATAATGCCTGGCTCATACAGTCCTGGTGCTAGTTAAAGGTAGTTATGTATGTGAGAGCTTCACAAAATGAAAGATCGCACTGAATATTATAATTATTGCGATTTCAAGTGCATTTGTTTTATGGGCAGTCAGGCTGTCTTTTCTCGACAGCTTCTCAAGAGCAACAAGACTGAATACTTGGAGGTAGGCGGATGACAACAGAGGATTGAGGATTTTTAAAAAGGTAACACCGTCCTAGATCCAACACCACAGTGGGCGAACGCTGGGGGTCTGTGAAACAGTAGGTATCCTGCTGTCATCTGATATTGGGAACTGTAAGATTTATAAAGTGATCCTGGTGACCTTTGGCCCACTGTTTTTAAGCAAGCAATGGATCTACAACCCTGCTGTGATGGTGGAGATAAGCAATTTTGTAATTACATTACAAGGATCAGAGGATTGAATGTTCAGGGTTAGTCTCTTGTGGACAGGTAAAGATGGAAGAAGCAGCCCAGGAAACATGGCAAGCCTACTTCTGGGGGTTTGAAGCTCAGCGGTTGAGTGGATACACCTCAGCCACAGACAGTGTACTAATAACTGTCACTAGACCTTCTCTAGAAGTGCTTTCCTGGCTCTATGAAATTGATAGAATAACCTGCTTAGCATCCTTTCATGAAACCAAATAATGTGATATGATAAATGACCAATAGAAAGCACAGTGGGAAAGTATCCTACTGGAAGACCATATCTTACTCTGTGACATCTTCCAAAGCAGTTCTTGGAGTTGGCCCAAGAAGATCGGAGATGCTTTTTTTTTTTTTTCTGAGACAGAGTCCTGCTCCGTCACCAGGCTGGAGTGCAGTGGTGTGATCTTGATTCACTGCAACCTCCACCTCCTGGGTTCAAGTGATTCTCCTGCCTCAGCTTCCTGAGTAGCTGGGACTACAGGCATGTACCAGCCCAGCTAATTTTTGTATTTTTAGCAGAGACGGGGTTTCACCATGTTGGCCAGGATGGTCTTGATCTCTTGACCTTGTGATCCACCCACCTCGGCCTCCGTAAGTACCTGTAAGTACTGGGATTTACAGGTGTCTGCCACTGCACCTGGCCAGAGATGCTATATTATTAATCCAGACTATTACGTGTGAATAGTGAAACCTCAGTCCTACCATGGACAAGAGTAAGCACCACAGACAGCAGAAAAAGGCAACTTTTAAACAGAAGGCCATGTTTCTCAAACTTTTCCCTCCAGACAACTCTCTAGTCCATTCAGGTTGGTTAATATCTAACCCAATCATGCCCAGGGAAAAGGTGAATGACCCTTCTCGTTTGTTCAAGGGCAGTGTCCTGGGTTTTCATGTCCCTGCTAGGATTGGGAATCCTTAGCTTTATTCTCTCCACCCCCTTATTACGAACACTATATAATCAGAACCTGGAGAGGCCTCCAGGTTCACACAGCTGGAACCCATCTCAAGGAACAAACAGCTGGAACCCATCTCCCATTGAAGGGAAACTGCCAGATTTTCGTAAGATTCTTCCTCCTGGGTAATCAATTGTTCTATTTGTTTTATATATTATTTCTAGTCATCCATCCATTTCAGTGAAACCATTTTCCTCCCTTTAAAGCCTCTGGGCTCAAGCTCATGAATTAAAAAGAAAATGGATCAGATTCTAAAGTTTAAAACGAAAACGGTTTCCTTTGGGATGGCCCATATGTGGATAACGGGAAATTAGTGAGACAGGGAGCAAGTGGAAGTTTAGGAGGGATTTCTAAGTTGTGATAAAATCCCCAAAGGTTTGGGGGAACCATTTGCCAAAGGGGATCTGGAGTCCGCCCCCATCCTCTGTCCTTCACCCCTGCTACAGGCATTATATGTGGCTTAACAAGGAAAGAAACAGAAAGTGTGTTTTTAGCACTGTTTCCTTCTAACTTTCCTGCTAATTTCTTTTTTCAGAAAAGTTTTGGATGTTTTTTTTTTTTTTTTTTTGAGACAGAGTCTTGCTCTGTCACCCAGCTGGAGTGCAGTGGCACCATCTTGGCTCACTGCAATCTCCGCCTCCTGGGTTGAAGCGATTGCTCTGCTTCAGCCTCCTGAGTAGCTGGGATTACAGGCATGTGCCACCACGCCCAGCTAATATTTTGTATTTTAGTAGAGATGGGTTTTCACCATGTTGGCCAGGATGGTCTTGATCTCCTGACCTCGTGATTCACCTGCCTTGACCTCCCAAAGTGCTGGTATTACAGGCCTGAGGCACTGTGCCCGGCCTGGATGCTCTTTGAAAACAAAGTGGAACACGTCCCAAGATCAAAAGAAGGCTCACTGGCAGGTTGAAGGGAAGAAAGAAGGAAAAGTGATAAAAGGGTGAATATGTCTTTGGTGTTAGGCTCTCACTTTGGGAGATTTTTCCCTGGGATATATAAAAGCGTGAAGCCACATTTATTAAAATGATAACCATAGTTACTCATCATAAACTATCAAGTTAACTCGCTGGTGTGTAAAATTTGATGAATCTCTTAAATACTGAACCTTGCCTGTGGGGAGAGAGAGAATATTAATTCTTGTGAAAACTAGCAGATTAGTTTGAGACAAGATAAAGTTACTCTAAAGAACAGTTGGTGCCAGGCACAATGGCTCATGCCTGTAATCTCAGACTTCGTTTGACTTTAGGATGTGTTTCCACTTTGGGAGGCTGAGGCAGGCAGATGACCTGAGGTCAGGAGTTCGAGACCAGCCTGGCCAATATGGTGAAACCCCATCTCTACCACAAATACAAAAATTAGCAGAGTGTGGTGGTGGGCACCTGTAATCCCAGCTACTTGGGAGGCTGAAGCAGGAGAATTGCCTTAACCTGGGAGGCAGAGGTTGTAGTGAGCCGAGATTGCACCACTGCACTCCAGCCTGGGCCACAGAACAAGAAAACTCTGTCTCTCAAAAACAAAACAAAACAAAAACCAGCTGGGACTAATTCCACTGACAAAAAGCTGAGCTGACCGACAGTTACATGTTTGGGTATAGAAGGATATATCTAGAAGGATATGTCTAGAGGACTCTGCACCCTTGGCTTAGGCAGGTTCACGTTTACACCACAAATAATCTGTCTCTTACTGTTTTTCTCCCAGTTCCATTTTACCTTGCTTTTGAGAATTTAGAATTGAATATATTGAGAAAGTTTCGAGTGAGGGAGCAGATGTTAGATATTGGTGGTTTTGGTGTACGCTTGCTGGGATTTGATTCCTGGATGTCTTAGGGAATCAAGATTACAGTAAGCCCGAGCAAAACTTAGTTGACTTGCTGAAAAATGAATGTGCATATTCTGCAAATCAGAAGTAAAGATACTCTTTTACCTCTGTAGACTGGAACGTGAGAGCTTTCATACTCAAAAAGCAAGTGGCTTTTTAGGAGGCAAAGCCCCTGTGATATCCAGTGCCTTATTTAGAGGTGTTATGTGAGCTTGGCTTATACATTGAGCCTTATGGGATGATGCATCTTAGTGAGATTGGGCTACAGGTCACCCTGTCATCTACTTGTTCCAGTTGGTGCCTTGTGCCCCCAACTAAACTTATACAAAATTTGTCTCTGTAACTGAGAGTCACTGGACCTTTGCTATTGACACTAGCAAAGCCTCTATTATTCTTTTTTTTTTCTTTTTTTTTTTTTTTTTGAGATGGAGTTTCGCTCTTGTTACCCAGGCTGGAGTGCAATGGCACGATCTCAGCTCACCGCAACCTCCGCCTCCTGGGTTTAGGCAATTCTCCTGCCTCAGCCTCCTGAGTAGCTGGGATTACAGGCATGCGCCACCATGCCCAGCTAATTTTTTGTATTTTTAGTAGAGACGGGGTTTCACCATGTTGACCAGGATGGTCTTGATCTTTTGACCTTGTGATCCACCCACCTCAGCCTCCCAAAGTGCTGGGATTACAGGCGTGAGCCACCGCGCCCAGCACCTCTATTATTCTTAATAAGAACCATGAAACTTCAGATCTTTAAAGCTAGCAACTCTCTTATTTTCTTGATGAACAAACCTAGGCCTGGAGAGAAAAAATGAAGTCAATTATTTAAAAAATATTATTGAGGATTTATTATGAAGCAAGCATGTTGACTCAAGGTGAATAATATGAGTTCTGTAGAATATACACCAGTAAGAAACACTAACAAGTGAATAACCTGTTGTTTGCCCAGCATCACATGGGTAGTGGCATGTTTGGAAATGGCACCGTGAAACCTGACAACAGGTCAGTCTTTATTTTGTGATATCCTTACGGGTAGGTCCTGAGCTTTGTGGCTTTTGCTTTAGCACTTATATCTAGTAAGGTGTTCTTGGTCTTAATATCTAGCGCAGAGTTTGGATGGAGATTCTAAACAGGCTCACCGGCTCATACTCCCTTCTGTGAACAGCAATATCCCCACAACTTGTACAGCATTGGCACCTCCTGCAAGTACCGTCTGCCCTAGAGAAGACATTAGTAACATTCCTATCCACCACTGCCACCTAATGACTCTTTTAGGTACTGGCAGCCCTGGTTCTGCTTCCTGATTTTTGAATTCTGGGATTCTGGCACCAGACAGAAGGATGTTGAGTATGTAAGGGAGACCTTTAACATTAGAAGTCAGTATTTGTTTATTACAGAGCAAGAGGCTTAGTTGATTACCAGTTAATAAAACTTTGATATGATCTTCCAAAAAACTAGAAACAGGAAACACACGCCGGAGACTGAAAAGCATGATGTAAATGTGAAGAACGTGGCAAATGGGTGGCATGGCAGCCCAGTAGCTGTATTTGGAGCAGCTGCATGAATGAATACTTGTTACACCTTTAGGGTTGGCTCTCCATTCTGCAATCATGTACAACTTTCTTGATAAACTCCCAAGAACACACTTTGACCATGGAATTTCAGACTTTTAGAGGTAGCAGCTCTCTCAAGTACAGACAAATGTCAGTGCAGACAACTTTGATACACTGCTGAAGAATACCAAATTATATGCTAAGGAATTTTTTCATTCCACAATACTAAAGTAAATAGCAGCTGGAAATGTTTTCATTAAGTTTATAGATTATCATTTGTAATGGAATCAATACCAAATGCAAATTAGAAAGAGAGCCCACTTTGCTCACCCAGTCACATGCCTTCCCATGTAACCACAGAACACTGGAGTCCCGTGTCTTTCTAGATCCATGGTCATGCTCTCAGAAGAAGCTAGCCACACCACAGGCCTAGTGCTAGAACTTTTTAAGCTCAGATTCCCTTCTGTGAACAGCAATATTTCCACAACTTGTATAACACTGGCACTTCCTGCTAAGGCTACAGAACTATTTGATATGAAGATGTTCATTGACTTACACACAAGAGAAGCACAAAATAAAAAGTTAACAATCAATTTAATGTCTATGAAATGTACCATTTATTTTTACATTAGGGGTCATAAGAATTGTATTACATTCTTAAATGTAATTTAATGTAATTATGTAATTAAATGTAATTTCCTCCCTTTATGAGAAATTCTCAGTATGTGTGATGACTACCAAGAAATCATAGCCAATCACAAATACAGTGAGTTACTCATAAACAATTTAAAAAGCAAAATTCTAAAAATCAGGTAAAATTTTATACTGAAAAGTTATTTTTATTGTCAAATGTATAGGGACATTCACATATATTAGATATAATGTGGATAAGATCTGTAATGGTTTTTAAAGGCTCTGAATGGTCTTTAAAATTTTGTCCAGCTGGGTACAGCAGCTCATGCCTGTAATCCCAGCATGGAAGGCCGAGGCCGGTAGATCATGAGGTCAGGAGTTCGAAACCAGCCTGACCAACATGGTGAAACCCCGTCTCTACCCAAAATACAAAAATTAGCCAGGTGTGGTGGTGCGTGCCTGTAATCCCAGCTACTCAGGAGGCTGAGGCAGGAGAATTGCCTGAACCCAGGAGGCAGAGGTTGCAGTGAGCCTAGATCGCATCACTGTTCTCCAGCCTGGGCTACAGAGACTCTATCTCAAAAAAAAAAAAAAAAAAAAAAAAAAATCGTCCAAAGAATTATAAATATATGCAGATGCAGTTGAAAAAAATGCAGATGTAGTTGCAAAAAAAACCCACAAATATACATATATATATATATATATAGTCAGAAACTACTTGTCACAAATACCAAGTACCTTTCAATTCTGTAATCTTGAAATTTCATAAGCAATAGAATTTTATTTTTATTTTTTTGAGACGGAGTTTCACTCTTGTTACCCAGGCTGGAGTGCAATGGCGCGATCTCGGCTCACCGCAACCTCTGCCTCCTGGGTTCAGGCAATTCTCCTGCCTCAGCCTCCTGAGTAGCTGGGATTACAGGCATGCACCACCATGCCCAGCTAATTTTTTTTTGTATTTTTAGTAGAGACGGGGTTTCACCATGTTGACCAGGATGGTCTCGATCTCTTGACCTCATGATCCACCTGCCTTGGTCTCCCAAAGTGCTGGGATTAGAATATTTAAAGTTCATAAGAAATTTGCTTTCTATTTTGTTATAATTCATATTTGTTTAGTTCTATTTTCAATGATCAGTCATTGAGTTAAAATTATGCTCCAGGAAGAAGCATCGTATTTACCTAAAGGTGTGTTTGATGCACCATTCCTGGGATGTGTGCATTCTACAGTTTGAGACTGACAGCTCTTGAGAGGTGATGACAGGAATCCTCTTTTTCTCTTTCTTCTTTTGAAAAGATGTTAAGAAATCATTAGAGCAAATTGTAAGGCCTTTGAGTTGATGAAAAAGTCTAAGGCATTTTTTTATTACGTGGTGGCACCATTTGCCTGTTGTGTAACAGCGTATGTACAAATGTAGGAGAAACTAGAAAATATTCTCTATTATAATCTCAATTGCTTCCAATGTGAGAAGCTCCTAAGAATAAGCATGAATTCCTCTTTCTTCTCTGTAAGAGTTGATTCCAGGCTGGGCACAGTGGCTGACATCTGTAATCCCAGCACTTTGGGAGTCCAAGGCAGGCGGATCACAAGGTCAGGAGTTCAAGACCAGCCTGGCCAACATGGTGAAACCCTGCCTCTACTTAAAAAATAAAAAATAAATTAGCTGGGCATGGTGGTGTGTGCCTGTAATCCCAGCTACTTGGGAGGCTGAGGCAGGAGAATTGCTTGAACTTGGGAGGTGGAGGTTGCAGTAAGCCGAGATAGCACCACTGCACTACAGCCTGGGTGATAGAGCAAGACCCGTCTCAAAAAAAAAGAGTTGATCCAGACCCATCTTCCAAACATTGTGTGTCTTCTATACTCCTCCCTCTTCTTTCTAAATAGTACATAAGAAATTTACCTTTGGCCATGAACCACCTACTTCTTGGGGAAATAGATATGCTTCCTTTCACCTCAGGATAAAACTGCTTTCAACTGCTTTCTTTACATTAGCTGACTAATTAATGAGAATCCTGTTGTAAGCAATTCTGTGGTTGACCCTTCCCTGGGCTCAGGGTTCCCTAAAACGGGGGTCCCCAAATTCCGATCTGTGGCCTGTCTGCCTGAGCTCCGCCTCCTGTCAGATCAACAGGCAGCATTCAATTCTCATAGGAGCTGGAAGCCTATTGTGAACTGCACATGTGAGGGATCTAGATTGTGCATTCTTTAAGAGAATCTAATGCCTGATCATGTGAGCTAGAACAATTTCATCCTGAAACCATCTCCCACCCTTCCATGGAAATACTATCTTCCATGAAAATGGTCCCTATTGCCAAAAATGTTGGGGGACCACTCCCTTAAAATCCTCTTAGCTCTTACCTCCTGTGTTACTATCTCATCTCAGTACATTGAAGCCCCCATCCTTTCCCTATGGATGCCTCATTTCCTGTTAGGGAGGTATTTGGTGTGTCTTAACGGTCATTGTGTCTCAGGACCTAGCACAGTCCCTGGTACCAGTAGGGACTTATGTAAGGTTTGTTATTCAATTAATTAATAAATGAATTAAAGAGAGAGTGGATATTGTAATGTCACGACTGATAGAGAAATACTCCGTGATTCTAAGGGATAGCAAAGAAAGAATGGTCGGAGCTAGAGGTCGTGCTCAGGACACTATTAAATTTCCAGAGGAATGGATTGACAAGAGGTGTGAGGTTAATGAGGAAGGGAAAAGAAAAGATATAATTTGGTGGCGGAAAAGATCTGATTCATGATGCCATGTCAGAGAGCAAAGCTCCTGTCCCTTTAGCCTAATTTGGCAATGCTGCTCTTGCCCCTACCACGTCTCCTTTTGCCCTTGGCAGGAGCCTGTGTTGGAAGAGATGGTGATGGGCCTGCATCTTTTGTTGTTGGTCTTCATTCTGGGTCTGGGTCTGACCCCACCGACTCTGGCGCAAAATGACATCAGGTACATCAAGTTCCTGGACCAGCACTATGATCCCAAAACAAAGAACGGGAATGACAAATACTGTGAAAAAATGATGAGGTTAAGGAACATGATCTCACCCTGCAAAGAAATCAACACCTTTATTCATGGCAACAAGGCCAGCATCAAGGCCATCTGTGGAAATCAGAATGGAGAGCCTCACAACGGAAACCAAAGAATAAGCAAGTCTGCTTTCCAGGTCACCATTTGCAGGCATATAGGAGGGTCCCCCCGGCCTCCATGCCGGTACCGAGCCACAGCGGGGTTCAGAAACCTTGTTGTTGCCTGTGAAAATGGCTTACCTGTCCACTTAGATGAGTCCATTTTCCGTCCGTGACCAGCGAGCCACTGGTCCAGTGCTGGCTCTGCACCCCAGAACAGTGGTGGCAACATTCATTGCCAAGGGCCCAAAGAGCCACCTTGACCTTTTGTTTTCCATTTGACAACATGTTTAATAAATAAAAATGTCTCTGAAATCAATAAGAATCAGAGTCTTCTCACTGATTCTGGGCATATTGATCTTTCCCCCATTTTCTCTTCTTGGTTGCTCCCTGCGAGGACTGCATAGAATAGAAATGCCTTTTTCTTTTATTTTTCTTTTTTTTTTTTTGAGATAGAGTCTCACTCTGTCGCCAGGCTGGAGTGCAATGGCACAATCTCAGCTCACTGCAACCTCCACCTCCTGGGTTCAAGTGATTCTCCTGCCTCAGCCTCTTGAGTGGCTGGGATTACAGGTATGCACTGCCACACCTGGTTAATTTTTGTATTTTTACTAGAGACAAGGTTTCACTATGTTGGCCAGGCTGGTCTTGAACTCCTGACTTGAGGTGATCCACCCACCTTGACTTCTCAAAGTGCTGGGATTACAAGCTTGGGCCACCATGCCTGGCCACCTTTTTCCTTATTAGTCAGTTTTTTACAAGTCATTAGGGAGGTAGACTTTACCTCTTTGTGAGGAAAAGAATGGTAAATTGATCTACAGAGAGAGATGAAAAAAATCCAGGGCTCATAGCCACTAAGCAGAATTTTCAAGAGAGGCAAATTGTTTTTTTCTGTCAAATAGTAAACTAATATTACTTCTACAAATATGAGACCTTGGGGAGGAGTTTCTAAGGACCAAGTACCTACATAGCAACAGATTATTACACTTTCTCTCTCTCTCTCTCTCTCTCTCTCTCTCTCACTCACACACACACACACACACACATACACACACACGTAATCCAGCATGAATACCAAAATTCATTCAGGGTAGCAAGAGATAATTTCGATGTTTGAATGGAATGCTTCAGGGATATTCTCCTGTCATGGTGATTTTATATAAATTTCAAAAACCAATTACATTATTTTCTCTGTAATGTTTTACTTTATCAACTAATGTCAGGCAAGTGTGATGTTTTGGGGAAGTTATGAAAAGATTCCGGCTGGGCACGTTGGCTCACGCCTGTAATCCTAGCACTTTGGGAGGCCAAGGCGGGCAGATTGCCTGAGGTCAGGAGTTCGAGACCAGCCTGGCCAACATGGTGAAACCCTGTCTCTACTAAAAATACAAAAATTAGCCGGTGTGATGGCAAGCACCTGTAATCCCAGCTACTCAGGAGGCTGAGGCAGGAGAATTGCTTGAACCTGGGAGGTAGAGGATTCAGTGAGCCAAGATCACGCCATTGCACTTCAGCCTGGGGGACAAGAGCAAGACTTCGTATCAAAAAAAAAAAAAAAAAAAAGAGATGGAGACTATCATGGCCAACATAATGAAACCCCATCTCTACTAAAAATACAAAAATTAGCTGGACGTGGTGGTGTGTGCCTGTAGTCTCAGCTACTCAGGAGGCTGAGGCAGGAGAATCACTTGAACCTGGGAGGCAGAGGTTGCAGTGAGCCAAGATCATGCCATTGCACTCCAGCCTGGTGACAGAGGGAGACTTCATCTAAAAAAAAAACGAGTCCAAGTTTACCCCTTATTCTCCTTCAAGATTTATTTTTAGGTAAACATAACTTAACACTCTCATTGTAAAATACACTCTTCAATCAGTGGTTAGCTTCCTGTTACCTAATTTCTGTCAATAAGTGCCTGGATATTTTATTTAGAAAGTGGTTGCCAATAAATTAGTTATAAATCACCAGTTTCACTGCCTTGTGAACACGTAATTATTGTGATGTCATTATTCCCTGTGGTGGCCTCTCCTGCTCCCAATATTGCCCTGAAATGGGCCAAAAGCCCTGGCTCCCCAGTACTCAGGTTATAGAGCACGGTCCAGGTACCACCTCAGAGAGCCCAGCCTCACTGCAGGTATTTACATTTAGGAATGGGTTTGAGAAGTAGGTTGCTGGTGTGTGCTCAGCACAGGGATCTCTCCTCTTTGGGTTAGTCTATTTCAAAATGGAAAACACCATCATTTCCTAAGAAAATAGAAAAAGGTATTCCAAACCTCTCTTACTAGAAAATTTGCCATATTACAAAATCTCAAAAGCCTCTCAGAAAATGAGAAAGTCACAGTTTTTTAATTTTTATTTTTATTATTTTTTTTTTAGAGCCACCCCACGCGGGGCTCTCGCTCAGCCCGGGGTAGCGAAAGTCACAGTTTTTGGCAAACTATGTGGGCCCTTTTCTTGAATTCTCCAAAACAGTACTAGCTCCTTGAGGTGAGACAAAGTTACCCAAGATCATTGCCCCCACTCAAGGCCTTCACAGCGCAAGTCAAAGGCATGGACCATTATTGTACTGATCACACCATAAGCTGTGAAAACTCACATCTTCTCCAAACATCTGCCTGGAGCATTGTCACTGCATAGTCTGCTCTGGTGTTAAGGGAAATGGCTGCTTCATAGGAAATCACATGGCAGAGGGATGGGGGTGTTTCCTGACCTGCTGATGGTCCTGGCAGCTGGGTAAGCATTCCTAGTCCCTTTTCGTCTGGGCCTCTTGTTCTATCACAACCACAAGCTGTTTAAAATAAAATATCAAGTCACAGGCAGGTCATTATATCGTAAGTAAATCATTTGAAGAATTGAAGTCTTGGTCAGTTGTGATTGTTGGCTTTGCAAGGAAAGAGAAGGAGAACTCCAAAATGCCAAGTCCTTTGAAGGATAGTGACATGCAAGGAAGAAAATTCTATGCAATTTGGAGAGGAAAAAAATTCTCTAGGGATCTTGTGGCTATTTTATAGTTTAAAAACAGACTTCCAATTTATTGGGAATACAGTTAGCTCTATGAAATAAAAAGGGGTCAATAATATATGCAACTCAGTGTAGCCATTCATTATTTTATCCAGATTGAGAAAAGCAGAGGGAATCAAGAAAAATGGAAATAGTAATAAATTAATACAGTAATTGCCAACATTTGCTGAGCATTTTCCATGTGCTAGGCCTTTTTATAGGCACTTTACATTGACTTTCCCATTTGTTCTTCATAACATCCCTAAGAGGTAGGTATTATATGTCATTTTACTTATGAGGAAATATGCTGAGAGAGGTGAAGCAATTTTCTCATGGTCACAGCCTCAGTGTTTTAGACCACAATGTCAAATGATGTTCTTATTGTGAGTCAGGGTGGTGCAGTGGAGAAAGCGTTTGGGGAAAATCCTGATCCAAAAGTATGTGTTGGGATGATGTGGAGATGATTCAATTTTCTCTTGTAGCTAGAGCTTTGCCATGCACCCCTTGGTGTCTACATTGGTCTGCTGTTGTCAAATATTTTTCTATGTCTTGTTTACTTGGTTAGTGTAGAAAAGCTGATGTCCTGGGTTTGCTCTTGCATGAATAGGTAAGGTTTTCTCTGTAGCCAGTTATCTTGCTAAACCATATTCTTGGTCACAAAAAATCAGGATAAGAGAAAGTAGATAAAACCATATAAACTGGAGGTGCCAATGGGAAAATAACCCAAAGTATATTGATCTGCTGAAGCTATAATCCAAGTACTAAGTATACCTTCAGAAGTTGTATGCATTGTTCTTGAGGCAAAGAGGAAATCAGTCAAACATCTGCCCTTCCTCCCACAACCTCTTTACTTCTCTCTCTTCCTAACACCATATCTCACATCTACAGCTGTAGGCACACTAATATGACATAGAGCTTTATATCTCTCTGTGCAAAGGCAAAAGGTGGTTGTGGATATAGGAGGTGACATTTAAAAGAACAATAGCCATGTTTGATACTGCTTTCATTATCAGCAATCAAAAGATAGGCTGTCAGTAGAACAAGTAAAGTACAGGTCCCTTGGAAGCCATTTCAATCGTTCACACAATGCAATCCACCATTATGAAGCAGAATTTGAAATCAAAAGACAATAGTACCCATATACTTCAAACTAGGAGTTCAGCTGGGCCCAGGCCTTGGACTGCACATGTAGAGTTGGGCTGCCTGACTCTCAAAACATTGCCCTTGCTAATTTGGGTTGCTCACTTCCTGTTGAATCAGGGATGATTTTTCTGTGCTTTAGTGAATCAACTCAGCTTCACACTGCAAGAGTCCAGCAGATTCACAATTCATGTCAGTTCCAGGAGTGACAGCCAGATGGCAGCATCTGGCTAGTCAGTTGGTGAGTAATTTCGCCTCTAATCTTGATTATATTCTGCTGCTGAGAAGTAGCAGTTCTGAACATAAATGTCTTTGACATCCTGCATATTTGGGGCATGGGATGAGTGAGCCAGTAAAGGATAGTCTACACGAGGTGTAGACTAAGATAGGCATGGATTCCTTTCTTTAATCTGTCAGTGAATCTGACAATGAATTTTCTGAAACTATATAACAATATTGTTTTTGTTGCTGCTCTGAATTTTTTTAATGCTATAAAATATAGGCTTATTTTTCATTGCCAAGAGATGACAACACAGTGAGGCTGCAACCAGAGAAGACAGACAGCTGCTGACAACTACTGACAAGACAGGAGGAACATCAAGAATAGGTGCAAGACAAAGCAGTGTATCTCCGGGCCTGGAGCATTTATGTTACACATAGAGACAGCAAGGAGAAGATACAATCCAAGTTTTCTTTGGAGGATACTATGCTGTTTAAGTTTATTTTTTAAATATTTCTTAGCTTTTCTTATTAGTCAATTTCATAAGCCTGGGAAACACCTTTACTCTATCAATTTAATTGCATTTGTTCATTAGCTCACTCATTTCATTTATTAGTTCATTCAAACAGTAGCTATTATCAACTGTCTTCTAAGTACTGTATCTGGGTACTCTGCTTTTTTTTTATTTTAAATAGAATTAAAAGGAATTCCAAAAGAACCTGATTTTACATTAGAATTAGAATAACACATTTTAGATTAATGTATTACATATATTACTCTAGAATTATACTAATAGATTTTAAATCACATTAGAATAGACACATGATAAAAAAAGAAAAATAATAAAATTAGCAAAAAAGAATAAGAATAGTCATATGAGAGGAAAGGCAAAGCCTAAATGTTCCTCTATCCTCTTCCTCCACCTAGACTCCCAGATGTAAGGTATTAAAAGTAGTTTATAAACTTTCTTTGACATATCCTGAGTCTATTCAAACTGTCGGGAATTGGAGCCTCCCAGCAACCAAACACTCCCCAAAGATCATACACCTGCAGAATTCCCCCAAGAGACACACAACTACAGTTTCATGTAGGTTCACCTTTTCTCTCTTTTTATACTCTGACTGTACAAGCCTGGCAGCCACCCAGTCAGTCCCTGCCCTGTGTCATGATACTGCCTACAGCAACTTCTCTCTGTAAAAGAGAAAGGTCTTGCTTTCAGAAGGGATCATGTTTGCAAACTCTTGGGAAAGCAGGGATAGGAAAGGTAGCAGAGATGAGTGGGAAGATGGTCCATACAAGAAGGAGGAAAGAGGAGACCGTGGAGTCAAGATGTCAGCTTGCTATTCTCAACACCTCTTTCCAGTGCCCAGTTCTTACCTTATTTCTCCTGCCTTTGCTTTCTTTTTTAGGCACCTCTAAGGCACTGATGGCTCTGCAGAGGATCCATTCGTTGCTTCTGCTTTTGCTGCTGACCCTGGTGGGGCTGGGGCTGGTCCAGCCCTCCTATGGCCAGGATCGCATGTACCAGCGATTCCTTCGGCAACACGTGCACCCTGAGGAGACAGGTGGCAATGATGGCTACTGCAACTTGATGATGCAAAGGCGGAAGATGACTTCGAATCATTGCAAGCGCTTCAACACCTTCATCCATGAAGATATCTGGAACATTCGTAGTATCTGCAGCACCACCAATATCCAATGCAAGAATGGCAGGATGAACTGCCATGAGGGTGTAGTGAAGGTCACAGATTGCAGGGAGACAGGAAGTTCCAGGGTACCCAACTGCAGATATCGAGCCACGGCCAGCACTAGACGTGTTGTCATTGCCTGTGAGGGTAACCCAGGGGTGCCTGTGCACTTTGACAGTTAGATGCCACCCTGTAGGGATTATCGCCAGTGGTTGGCCTTACACTTATTCCTTGAATAGCTGTTAGTAATGCATTTGAGCTGGCCCAGGCTCTGCCTCCACAGCTCATTTCTTATTCTCTATATAAGTCAGTCTATTAAATACATTGCATCAAAGAGAAATGGAGACATAAACCTATAATGAATGAGGCTGGGCTTTTCTGTAATAAATTTCCTTTTATAATACTGATTAGTATAAAAAACTTCCTTTTATAATACTGGTCAGCTTAGCTCTCTTATATCCTATCCTCTGGAATTTAGTTATTGTGTGTATTTAGTATTTCAAACATTTCAAAATGCTTTCATCTATGTTATCACATTTTAATACCACAGCACTTAAAATGATATCATTACATATAGAAGCTCGAAGTTAAGGGATTTGCTGAAGACTATAAAGTTAATGGAATAATTGAGACAAAAATTCAGTTTAGCTGGACACCTATCCAGGGCTTTTTCTGTTAGGGACAAGCTGCCCCAGAAAATCCCCTTAGCTGACCGCCCCCCCTCCCCAGGTTGGTCTGCAGCGGCATTCCTAAACTCTTATCTAGGCACCGCAGCAAGGCTACCAGGCAGGCTACAATGAGCAAAGCCTGCTTACAGCCATCTGGGCAGCACGGGGAAGGTCATAAGAAACAAACTTTTATTACACATACTTGTAAATTCCTGTTTTACACATATCTGTAAAATCCTGGGTTTTTTTTAACTGCTGCCATAAAAGTCACAGGGTGATGTATTTTGTAAGTCTGTCACAAGCTGATAAACTATCTTCGTGCTTGTTACAAGCTGATAGATTATCTCGGTCCAAAAACTCCCTTAAGCCCCTCTCATCCCATATAAACCCCTCGTTTTGTAAGCTTGGGGCTGCCTCCTCTGATTGTTGCCCCGCAGGTCAGTAAACTTGCTTGTCTGACTTTGGGTCTACTTGTCCTTTCTCTTGGCTGACCTTACATTTTCTACTTCATCACAAGGAATGTTTGGAAAGTGTCTGCTTTTTGTTATCCTTAAAACTCACCTGTCGGGAGAAGCATTAAAAATTTAGAAATGTATGCCAGCAAAATGTGAACTCTGTATTTTTTGGCATTGCTGTTATGTTTGGGTGTAATAAGATTAAGAAGGTGATATTGGGAATTTTCCCAACCTTTGAATCACACTAGTAAGTTAAGGTATTAAAAAATGTACTAGATCATTAAGACTCATGTGCTCTTACTGACTGAAAGATTGTTTATGTTTTCCTTGTAATAAAGGACTTAAACTGCAGGTACCTGAGAAGACTGTGCTATGGTATTATTTCCTTTTCTCCGATTTTTAAATTCTCTAGTTTATAAACATGCGTGTACCTTAATAACCTCATAAACTCTGGTCAAAGACTAATGCCCATCATATCCATGACCACAACACAGAAGATTTGTCTTATTTTCTCCAGAGAGAATGATTCCTTTCAAAGACAATTCTCACAGCCCTTCCTTCTCCCTTTGAATGTTTAGAAGGAAATTAGGGAGCAAAGATATATGAAGATGCTAGCTGCTTAAGAATGGAAGAGTGTGTGTGTGTGTGTGTGTGTGTGCATGTGTAAAGACAAAACTGAAAACATTTGAATTACAGCAGATACAGAAAAAAATCTTATCTGAACTTCTCTCACCTGACTATAGCAGAGCCTCCCAGAAATGCCCCCACCATTAGCTCCCTCCAAAGGAGTCCTCATGTAACTGTAATATGTCTTTTGCCTGATGTGCATAGCATGTCATTATGTCAAGAGACCAGGTTGCAGCAGAGGAAGAGGTTTAATTGCAGGGCTGTCAAACCAAAAGATGGAAGGACACCTCAAATCCATTTCCCCAAAGAGTTTGAGGCTAAAGATTTTAAGGGTTTTGGAGTGGGTGGAAGTGATGAGATCACTGATTGGTTGAAGAATGCAGAGTGAAGTCATGGGACAAGGAGATGAAAAAATAGTATTTTCATGCTGATTCAGTTAATCTGTGGGCCTCTTTTTTGTTTTGTTTTGAGACAGAGTCTCACCCTGTCACCCAGGCTGGAGTGCAGTGGCACAATCTTGGCTGGCTGCACACTCTGCCTCCCAGGTTCAAACAATTCTCCTGCCTCAGGCTCCCTAGTAGCTAGGACTACAGGTGCACCACCATGCCCAGCTAATTTTTTGTTTTTTGTAGAGACAGGGTTTCACCATGTTGGTCAGGCTGGTCTTGAACTCCTGACCTCAGGTGATCCGCCCGCCTTGGCCTCCCAAAGTGCTGGGATTACAGGCATGAGCCACCGTGCCCCACCAATCTGTGGGGCTGTTTAAACTGAGTGGTGTCAGCTGTTCTGCTGGAATTCAGAATCTGCATAAAGCCTTATGATTCAAATGTCAGAGATCTGCTCTATGGGAACAATGAGAATGCAAATGGTCAGTATCTAGTGTTCGTGACTTTTGGTTACAAGGAAGTGGGTCGAAGTGTAGCTTGATTAATGCTTACTTATAATTGTATTTCTGTCCAGGATTCTTGTTAACCCTGTGAGGATGGCTTCACCCAGACAGGAGATATTCCAAGAAAATTGTGTAAAGCTTTATCCAAAGCTTCCATTTGTCTTTCTCAAAAGTCATTTGTTTTCCTATAGAAGCCATTTCTCCCTCCTTTTTGCCTATGAGTTGGTAAGTTAACTTTTATCTCTAGCTCTTCATCAAGCCTCTTCATCTGAATGGTTCCACAGGTTATGAATACAACTTGTTTACTTTCCTCCTATTAACCTGTCTATAGTTAATTCACAAGCTCCCACCCACTGAACCAAAGTTGGTAGAGGGAAAGTTTTCCCTCCTAATAGCATGTCTGTGTAGGTATATTTAGAGTGAGAAAGAAGGATGAGAAGAGAATTCTGTCCTTGTCACCATCCAGGTAGTCATGGGAGTTGGTACCTGTGGTATGATATAAAATAAATTTGAGCTTTGTTCCTGGTACCTGCCACAGAGCTCCTAAAACCCTTGAAATTTCCTAAGTGATAGTGTAACCAAATTAAGGGTCAGTTGCTCATTGCTCAAAAGCAAGACTTTCGAGACAAGAGTTAGTGGAAGGAAAAGCAGGTTTATTCAAGAGCCAGCAACCTGAGGAGATGGCGGACTAGTGCCTCAAAGACTATTTCAAATTTTTTAGGCTAGCTAAAGGGATTTTAAGAAGGAGGCATGGAAACTATGAGCAGGAGTGGTGCAGGGTGCAGGTTTGCATGTCTTATTCTGATGGCCATCTTCAGTAATGGATCACCTGGAGGTCTGGCTGGCATCACTATGACTGCAACCAGGTTATGGATTAACCCTCCCCCCAGCCCCAGTGATTTTTCTGAGAATGTAGGATTCTAGAATCTCAAATTCATGCCTGGTTTATTTCAAGATTAGCTCCTGGCTTTCTTAAGCAAGGATATGGCTAGATATTGAATAAAGCAAAGAATAAGGCTATTCATTTTTGAAGCAGGCTTATTATTCTGGTTACAAACTCTCCACTGCCAATTCCTATTTCTTTCTTTTTTTTTTAAATGGAGTCTCACTGTGTCACCCAGGCTGGAGTACAGTGGCGTGATCTCAGCTCACTGCAACCTCTGCCTCCTGGGTTCAAGTGATTCTCCTGCCTCAGCCTCCTGAGTAGCTGGGACTACAGGCATGTGCCACCACACCTGGCTAATTTTTATATTTTTTTAGTAGAGATGGGTTTTCACCATAGTGGCCAGGCTGATCTTGAACTCCTGACCTTGTGATCCTCCTGCCTCGGCCTCCCAAAGTGCTGGGTTTACAGGTGTGAGCCACTACGCCCGGCCTCCTATTTCGTGTCTATGGGAGACATGGTTAGCTATTGTTGGTCCAGTCCTTGTTTTTACCAGGATTTTAGCAGCACTTTATCCCTGGATGGAAAGGGTGAAGGGCTTTTTTGTAAGACACAAAAAAAACTGGAAAAAGCAAAAAGAACAAACTGGTGCAGATTAATGATGTATGTCTTAGTTGTTGTAGATACTGTTTAATTCTTGATTCATTTATTAAGTCCAAGAGTTGGGTCCCTGGCCAAGAAGTTCAGAAGGGTCTCCCATACACAATTTCAACAAGGCTCAATTTAAGCCCACTTCAGGGTGTTACCCTAATCCGAGCAGGGCAATAGGTAAAACCCTGTACAATAGAGTTTTGCCAGGGTGTTTTTTTTTTCTTTTTTTTTTTTTTTAGCATGTGGACCATGTTTTCAGTCTTTCCTGTTGATTGTGGCCTCCAAGAAGAGCATAATTTCCATTTGATCTGTAATACTTCCCTTATCCTTTGTGTGGTCTCAGAAATAAAAGAAGGATTATTGTTGCTTGGTATAGAGCAAGGAAGTCCAAAAATCGAGGAATGATATCTTTTAACAGAGGTTCAGCTACTTCTGCAGCTTTCTCAGACTCACTCGGGTAGGCTTCAACCTCTTGCTCGGGTAAGCTTCAACCCGCCTAGAAAATGTGTCTACAAACACTAGTAGGCATTTATAATATCCAGTGTTTTGGGCATCTCGGTGAAATAAACTTGTCTGTCCTCCAACAGTCATATTCCCTTGTATTGTACTTTTAATTGTAACATAGCCAAGGCTTGTACATAGAGTCCTGATGGAGTCTGAAAAGGACATTTGAGCATTTTTGCTGGGTTCTTCAAGTTCTAGCAGAAAGTGGTTAATTGATCAGATACACATGTGTTTAATATGCCTGACCTAATCAGGTGAGCTTGGTTGTTTCCTATCCTTCTACCATGATTATTCTTGGTATTCTGTCAATATTGAACTTACAGAGGAGGTCTGTGGTCGTGTTCTTTCCTTAAATTCCTCCAAACTGTTTGACCTCTTGAGAGCAAGAGTGAGAACCAGAGCAAGGGAGAGAGATTGAGAATGAGAGGGAAAGAGAGAGAGAGAGACAGAGAGAGACAGAGAGACAGAGAGGCAGTATTAGAGCTGGTCTTGGAGGTTAGAGAATTATGAGGGTACAAGTGCGTACAAGTGCCTGAATGCAGCTTTACTGGTACTTTAGAAATTCACCCAAAGCATAACAAAAACAAACTAGTGCATTGTTTTTTTTTTTAAGTTGAAATATTTATATTCAATTTCTGGTTAAAATACTTAAGACAGAGTTGAATTATAACATCATTAATAGTAAAAGAAAACATTTAACACTACTATCAAGATAATCACAATGGGTTTAGTTAGGATAAGGCTGAGCTGCGAACACAGCTCGGTAGTTTAAAAGCAAAATATTTTATTTTCCTGTCACTTGAGAGTTCCTCTCTAAGCAGTGCAAGTTATTCAGGAATCCGGATTTCTTTCATTGTGCTACTCTGCCATCCCCTAGGAGAAGAGTGTTCAGCTTTTCTGTGTCACGCACCCCTTCAGCATTCTGATGAAGCCAAACAGTAATTGAGAACAATAACAACTGAGAAAAAGAGAACAATAATACTTGTTCTCTGAAAAATGTCACTAAATGCACAAAATAAAATACATGGGATTTCAAAGGAAATCAAATATCAAGCATTTAAAATGTATGATATAGTATTGTATGTGTCTATTAATACATTAAGTACTAAGACCTACATTTAAGTCTAATTACTCCTATAATTTTGAGGCAGTCATCAATATGAAGTAATATTTTGAGATATTGGCAGCAAATACAAGTGGATATAAAAAGTCTATGATTTCTATATTTTTTCTACATTCATTGGTAAAGGAATTGCTAAATTTCCTTATGGGCGAATGAAAAGATGTAATTTTCTGCACTGCACTACTGCATGGATCTTATGAATTCTACTCATGGAGCCTTTCGAACCTCGTGGATTATGGGTTAGAACACCCATAGACATGTTCATTCTCTGCACAAAGAAACCTAAGTCACTATTATGGTTTTGTGAAACAGTAGTACACAAAAATTTGAGAATTAAATAGGGGTTAACAAAATGAAATACCAAGGAATTAATAGAAAGCAGTCAAAATCAAAGACAATGTTTAAAGAACAAATATGATTAACAAGTGATTTGAAATTTATACTCAAAGAGGAGTATCTCCTTAAGAACTCAAATCAGAAGTCACTACACAAGGAATTCCTAATGTAGAAACTAGTAGACAGTTCTAGGAAGTAGACTCATTAAACAGTTTCCAGAAATACCAGCTAGCTTACCTTTCTGGGCTGCATTGGTAGTGGCTAATTTCTGCAAATATAATAGAATACTGTTCCCCTCAGTAGTTTAGATTTCTTCCTAATTGGTTTTATATCCAAAAACTTTAGGACTTTGGGCTTAGCTCATAGGAGAGTTCATGGATGTATCCTTGGAGTCCATAATAGATTTTTTTCTACATTGAAAGTGGAATATCTG
Organism: Aotus nancymaae; assembly: GCF_030222135.1. Taxonomy (NCBI): domain Eukaryota; kingdom Metazoa; phylum Chordata; class Mammalia; order Primates; family Aotidae; genus Aotus; species Aotus nancymaae. The sequence continues at coordinate 32,542,778 of NW_026988422.1, read as the reverse complement.
GCCAGGTGCAGTGGCTTACTCCTGTAATCCAATACTTTGGGAGGCTGAGATGGGTGGATCACTTGAGACAAGCCTGGGCAAAACATCATCTCTACAAAAAGTTAAAAAATTAACTGGGTATGGTGGCATGCACTTGTGGTCCCAGCTACTCGGGAGGCTGAGGTGAGAGAATTGCTTAAGCCCAGGAGGTAGAGATTCCAGTGAGCCAAGATTGTGCCACTGCACTGCATTCCAGCCTGGGTGACAGAGGAAGACCCTGGATATTGTTTCAAAAAAAAAAGAAAAGAAAGAAAAAGAAAGAAAGAAAGAGAGAGAGAAAGAAAGAAGAAAGAAAGACAAAAGAAGAAAAAGAAAGAAAGAAGAAAAAGAAAGAAAGAAAGAAGGAAAGAAAGAAAGGAATATAACTTATTTGAGAAACACTGGATTAACTAGTTGACATAACTGAGGTAGTACCACTATGTAATGTTAACAGCAGTAGAGATCAGCATAATGCTATATTGCTTAAAAACTATTTTCACATAGATCTCTTTCTTAGCTTGCTTCTTCACACACTGGCTTCTCTCTCCCACCTCTCCCTATATTCATTGAGTCATTGTTTGAATTTAAGTCTTTAATAAGTAGTGCACACTTGTTGAAAAGAGCTCTGGATGTGACATGACAAACAACTGATTTTCCCACAGAATTGCCTCTCAAATCATCCAAATTCAGATGCCCAGAATTGTTTCTTTTTTGCCCTCCCCTGTTACCCAAAGACCTAGAGAGTAGGAGGATGCACAGAACCTGCTCTAAGACTATCCGCCTTCCATCCAGTCTATCAGCACATGATTCCCTATTGTTTAAGGACTGCTTGAGAGCTGCACTTTGAAGACAAGTTCTGGCTGTAAACATTCTGACATTCCAACAATGAAGTGGCCCAGTGAGAAAATCAACCAAGATGGCGTGGCTAGGAGCAACCCTAGAGGGTGTTGATAGAAAACACATGCAAGTATCTTACTTTATTCACAAACTGCCCCTTTGACTAGTGTTAATGAACCACTATTTGTCATATTTGTCAATTCTGGGGTAGTTGTTATGAAACATATGGTGAAAAATCTGGGCTGTGGTGTAGAAAGGTCACCTTTTGGATGCTCACACAGGCTGGTGGTCTTGTCTGGTTTGAGCTGAGTTCAGGACTAAATCTTGAGTTCCTGAAAAATAACTTAGTCAACGCCTTGTGATCCGTACTTCACAGTCAGACATTATGTATAGGAACATTGTGGAAACTATGGCTAGGCTACTTGACATCTTAATGGTAAGCACTACAGCATCAGCAAACAGCTAAGGGTTGTAGTTATAGGCTGAGTAGAAAAACTTCAGATGCTGGTGACCTAATTCTTCATAGCTATCAGGCTACAGGTTTCACTAGATATTCTTTCTCTCAGTGAAGGTCCCACAGTTCACAATGTTAAAAGTGGTTTTCCTCAGTGACATTCCCATATAATGTAACCTAGTCATCCAAGGACTTCCTAGAAGTTTGTCAGAAATTAAATGCAGGAGCCAGGTCTCTTGTCTCCTGATAGAACCAGATAACCCCTTTCTGGGGACACCTAGGATCTTGCAGTTCTTTTGTGCATTGGAGTCCGTCTTTGATGTTTGTAGCCTTTGCTCAAAGCCACTGTCTGAGTGAACTCAAGTGTTCCAGATGAGGTGATACAGGAACAGGTTCACATAATAAGGCTGTTCCCCATCACCACCGCCGCTGCCAATCAGCTGGAGCGCTGCATCTCCCCCTGCTATTCCTTTCTCCACTGCTACAGATTTCCTGGGCTCTGAAAAAAGGAGGAGGACGCAGACTCTGCTCTTCAGATCCACACACTGATCCCCACTACAACCAGTGACCTGAACTCAGAGTCTGAGTAGGGTAAGAAGGGGTCTGCTGAGGATGCTCAGGGGATGACCAGGAGCACTGGAAGGAAGCTGATTGAACTTTTAAATAGCAAATAATGGAGAAGGATCCAAATTATGGAAAACAAAGTCCTGAATTCTTCTCAGCCTCAGTCCCACTGATACAGGCTTTTCCCTACCTCTCCCTTCCTTCATCCCCAGTCTTTTCAAGTACAATACATTAAAACCGCTTGCATCCTGCTCTTCTCTCCTCTGTAGGTCTTTATGACCAGGACAGGGTTCCACAGATAGGAAGTACTGACCCTTTGTTCTGTGTCTGATGTGAGCATTTGACATTGTGAGAAGTGCTCTCACATACATGCATCTCATTAGACTCTCTCAGGCCTGTAGGGAGCCATTATTAGTTTCATCTGAGGACATCAGTGCCCAGAGTTGTAAATCAGGTTAGAGATTCAGTAAGGACAGGAACATTTCTCATGGGGAGGACAGAGCACTGGTTTAAAGGGCAGGCTCTTTAAAAAAAAAAACCCACACTCCATGCTCTCACCAGAAAAGCCACTATGGGGGCTCTTTTAGCCTTGGTACTTGATTGATTACAGGAATGTTTCAAATCTAGAATTCTGGCTGGGTGTGGTGGCTCACACCTGTAATCCCAGCACTTTGGGAAGCCGAGGTGGGTAGATCACTTGATGCCAAGAGTTTGAGACTAGCCTAGCCAAACTTGGCCAGGTGAAACCCTGTCTCTACTAAAAAAAAAACCAAAAATTATAGACTTGTGGCACATATACACCATGGAATACTATGCAGCCATAAAAAAGGATGAGTTTATGTCCTTTGTAGGGATATGGATGAATCTGAAAACCATCATTCTCAGAAAACTGACACAAGAACAGAAAACCAAATACTGCATGTTCTCACTCAAAGGCAGGTGTTGAACAATGAGAACACATGGGCACAGAGAGGGGAACATCACACACTGGAGTTTGTTGCGGGGTGGGGGCTAGAGGAGGGACAGCAGGAGGTGGGGATGTTGGGGAGAGAGAACACTGGGAGAAATGCCTGATGTAGGTGATGAGGGGATGGAGGCAGCAAACCACCATAGCATGTCTGTACCTATGCAAGAATCCTGCAAGATCTGCACATGTACCCCAGAACTTAAAGTACAATTTTTTAAAAATGAAAAAACAAAAACAAAAATTAGCTGGGAGTGGTGACACACAATGTAATCTCAGCTATGTGGGAGGCTGAGACTGAGAATCTGTTGAACCCTGGAGTCAGAGGTTGCAGTGAGCTGAGATTGTGCCACTGCACTCTAACCTGGGTGACACAGTGAGGCTCTGTTTCAAAAACAAATAAACAAACAAACAGAAACCTCAAAACTGGAGTTCTTTTATGATGACATTTTCAATGAGCAGCTCTTACAAACCAAGTGATAATTAGGGGACTGGCCCCTGAGAAAGGATATGGGTAGTTAGTAATGAACCTATGTTCCACGCAGGCTTTGGGGGAAGTGTTATAAGGAAGTCAAGATTGGAGAAGCGTCGTTTTGCAGAGTCAGTGTAATTGCAGGCTGAGCTGTCATTTCAGGGAATTGAAGCCTTCCTGCCTAGGAACCACTGCCCAAGTAGTTACTCATCTTCTACATTTCCCTAAAGTGTGACCACCCTTTCCACTTCAAGGACATAAACCTTAAAAGACCATTCTCCTTTGGACACATGGTCTCCTGAGAGTTGATCTGGTAAAAAGGAGCCAGCTGAGGGGTGATTGGCTCCCCAGGCTGGGTGAAAGAGAGAGAAGACAGGAGATGGTTAGAATTCTCAAAATGAAATTCATTTATTTTTTCTAACCTGTGTTTGGCTTACACAGGCTGAAACATGGATTTAGTTCTTAGAAACTCTATCCTCTAATGAGAATTATCATCTTCTCATTGGGGAACTAAATAGTAAAACTGCATCCAAGTGAGGAAGGAATTTTAAGGTGGAGCTCAGCTCTCTGGCATTGTCTGGATAATGCTTTCCTTTCTTTTCTCTGTGGACACACAGGTGGCCCTGGGGACTGAGATGGCATCGTCTCCAAAGATCTGGGGCACACTTTTGGCCCTGCTTTGCATCCTATGCACACTGCTTGTACACAGCAAGGATGTTTCTTGGAGAGAATTCATGAAACTGCACCACTTAAGTCCAAGTCGAGAATTCAGAGAGTACAAATGTGATGCCCTCATGAGAGAAAACGAAGCTCTGAAAGGCAAGAGCTCTCACATGTTTATCTATGTCTCATGGTATAAAATCGAGCATATGTGCATTAGTGACATCTGGATGGATCGCTTCCGAAATGCATATGTATGGGTCCAGAATCCTCTCAAAGTACTCAAGTGTCACCAGGAAAATTCCAAAAGTAACTACACAGAGAGCAGGAGCTTCAACTACATTGAATTCCATTGTGGCATGGATGGGTATGTTGATAGCATAGAAGACTTAAAGATGGTGGAACCTGTCAGCAACTAGAAAGTCTATGCACAACCTCAGGTATTGGTAGAGTATGCAGTGCTTCCTTAGTGGTGGCCCCTGACTCCATCAATAGCCCCTACCACTCCCCACTTGCATTTATTTGTTAATGTTTTCCAAATGCTTAAGAGTTATGAATCACATGATTTCTTGATACCGTAACTTTGCCTGTGTTGTTTCTCTGCCTGGAATACACTTTTGTCTTCATTTACTTAATTTACTCCTATACTTTTGTCAACATTCAGCTCATATGGCTTCTGTTCTTGACTAACCCAAGACTAACCCAATACTGGCTCTTTTGAAACATACCCAAGCTGAACAATCTTCCCTTTGCTAAATAAAATTATGATTCCAATGTGTGTGGCATTCATATATGTTATGTCCACAGAGTAAGTACTGTGTGATTGGTATGGATGTGTGTGATCTAGACTATGCATGTGATTGATGCTGTGAAAGGGATTTAAGGTGTATTTTATGGGTGTATGTCTAATGTATGTAATATGTTTGTTTATATGACGAGGATGTAAATGACTGTGTGCTTAGTTCAAGACAAGTTGTGATGTGGGCATTGATTGCAGCATGAATTTGAAGTAATTGAAAGAGTCAGAATCCAGTTTTAAAGAGTTGATTTAAGCAAAAGGCTGGTAATGGGCATTCTGTGACACACAGACTCCAGAGAAATGGGGTCAGTGCTCCAAAGCTGAAAGTTAAGTTCTTGTTTATATAGGAAAAAGACAAAAGAATTTAACAGGATTACAGGGGAATTGCTTGAACCCAGAAGCGGAGGTTGCAGTGAGCTGAAATTGCACCATTGCACTCTAGTCTGGTGACAGAGCGAGACTCTGTCTCAAAAAAAAAAAATGTCTTGAGTTTGTTGAGTTCACAAGCAGGTTGAGTTCTTGAGAAATTTTGTTTGCTAATTGCAGAAGTAAGATGCAAAGTAAGAAATGTTTACTTCATACAATTTTGCCTAGAGCAGTATGGGTAGGGAAAATGCTAAACATTGAAGTACCTTGTGTTCTTCAGACTCCTGCAATGTGAAATGACTCTGGCCTTGAAACAATTAAAGACCAAAGTGTCAACATTATTTATTAAGTGACTGCACACTTTCCTAGAACTCTGGCCTCAATGAGTAGCTAGGGTATCTAGATTGGTCATCATGTTCCAAAGGCAGTTCCTCAGCTTTGCAATTTTTGAGTGCACCTGGGGACGAGCAGACACTTGGGGATGATGATCTCTACCAACCAAATTCAGAAGACACTAGTATTAAACCAGCAGCTCTGCATGTAGGATCAATATGCACATGAGAAGAAACTACCGATTGTTTCTCTCAGTTGACAAATGCTCTTCAAAATGTATGTAGGGGAGGAAAAGTATTTTCCTTCAACCCTTTTGGTTCCTGGCTGGGGCCACTGTAACAAAAGTCAGATTAACAAGAGAAAAATGGAAGTTTAGTAACAAGTGCATCTCATGTATACATGGGAGAAACTCAGAAAGCAACTCAAAGAGGTGGCCAAAACTTGGGCTTAAATGCCTTCAGCTAAAGCAAAGGAAGAAGCATGTGGGTGAGTGACTTACAGAGAGATGACCAGGAAAAGTATAGTAAACAAGGGAAAGGTTCCTCATGCAGATTTAAGTCAGTACCTTCTCCACTGATAAGGGTTTCCTGTAATTTAGAGTCACCTTTCTCTTTCTGGTACAGAGAGAGAGAGAGAGAGAGAGAGAGAGAGAGACATCCTTAAAAATGAAGGTTTCCCTTATAAATGCAAATTTCTCTTACAAAAGGGAATGTGACTCTATTTTCAGAGCTTGTCTTGTGTATACTGTTTCTCAAAATAAGCAGTTCAAAACAATGTTTATACTACAGAAGCATATTTTGGGGTGGCATATTCTAGTCTCCTAGGTTCTCACAAATACCTCATTTAAGTAACTCTTTAAAGCTTGCTTTTATTAAAGAGTTAGCAGATGGTTATTCAAAACAGTATAGGAGGAAAGTAGATTTAAGTGCAATTAGTGTAATAACTTTGTGTTGTTTCTCTGGCTTTCCTGGTATCCACTCCTTATTTGAATAGCTGCATATTGACTCCTCTTAGGTATCTACCCTTCCTCTTTTGTGTGCAGTATTGGTGAGGCTGTTCACTAAGGTCTGCAGTCCTGTCTACTGAACCAAGCGAAGGATATGAGATCTAAGCTAGCATAACTGAACTGTCATAGGAAACAAAAATATGTCACCCAAAATATGTCTCCAGATTCAAAGTCCTGTCAATTAGCATTTTTGCTGCTCTGCATCCTTACCAGCTTTGATGATGTCAGTTTTCACTGCATTTTAGTCATTCAAGTAGGTGTGTACTATTATCTCATTGTTTTAATTTTTAATTTTCTAATGACAGGTTGAAGGGATTTACAGCCCACCAATATGGCAAAACTGGCTTTGCAGGATTATGAAGTGTTGCAAGCCAGGCTCTAGGCAGAATTACACATTAATCATAGTATGCTGGAACACTTCAAGCCACTGCCCTGTAGCTGCTAACTTCCCAAGTAGCATGCTGATCATCTGCTCCCCAATTGTTCCTATAGGTAGAATCTCTGATACTAGAATCATGAAACCTTTTTGCTTTAAGAATTGCTTAAGGAGGCCAGGCACAGTGGCTCACGCCTATAATCCCAGCACTTAGGGAGGCAGAGGTGGGAAGACCACGAGGTCAGGAGGAGACCAGCCTGGCCAACACAGTGGTGAAACCCCATCTCTCCTAAAAATACAAAAATTAGCCAGGCATGGTGGTCTGTACCTGTAGTCCCAGCTACTCGGGAGACTGAGGCAGGAGAATCACTTGAACCCAGTAGGCGGAGGTTGTGGTGAGCCGAGATCGCACCATTGCATTCCAGCCTGGGTGACAGAGGGAGACTTCATCTCAAAAAAAAAAAAAAAAAATTGCTGAAGGTGTTTCTCTGATTCTGAACTCCAGTGCAACAGCTAATGCGAACTGGTCTGAAGACTCCTACCAAGGAACTGGCTTGGCACAAGAACGCTGAGTTTCTTCATTTCCCTGTCCCATGACTTCACCCCCTCACTTATTGATGAATCAGAAATCTTCACACTTTAGCCCTTGTCCAGACTTCTCAAAAACCCTATCCCCAAACCTTTGCGGGAGGTAAATTTTAGGTTACCGCCCATCTACTCATTTGGCTGCCCCATGAATATTAAATTCTTCTCTGTTTCAATCCCTGTTGTCTTAGTATATCCATTTGCTGTGCATCAAGTAACAAACCTGTTATGATTATAGTGGCATGAAAATTATTTTAAACTGAACATGTCTGAACAGACAGAAGCTGCAGAAAGAAATACCATCTAAACTTAACCGAGTCCTCCTAAAAATTCAGCTGCCAATGATCCCCTTCCACGATATTTCTTGTTTGAAAGCAGACAGCCCCTTAGCACTGGGAAGTATAAATTTAGCTGCCATAAACCTCCATACAGGGACTCTTCCAGCCAGGATAATCAATTTAACTATTTCTACTAGCATCAAAAAGCTTACTAGAACCTTACATATTTTCCTTTTGAAGCCCCACCAAAAATCTTTTATTTTATTTTATTTTATTTTGAGACAGAGTTTCGCTCTTGTTGCCCAGGCTGGAGTGCAGTGGCACAATCTTGTCTCACTGCAACCTCCACCTTCTGGGTTCAAGTGATTCTCCTACCTCAGCCTCCCGAGTAGTTGGGATAACACCCTGCTAAATTTTGTATTTTTAGTAGAGATGGGGTTTTACCATGTTGGCCAGGTTGGTCTCAAACTCCTGACCTCAGGTGATCTGCCCACTTCGGCTTCCTAAAGGGCTGGGATTACAGGTATGAGCCACCGCGCCTGGCCAAAAACACTTTTTTTAAAGTTGGTATATAAACTTTACCTCTGGTTATTCAGCAGGTTACTCATTATGTAATACTCCTGTGTGCATGTGTAAATAAACTTTGAATTTTCTCCTGTTAATCTTTTTCTATTTTACAAGCTCCTTTACCACCACCTTTAAAACCTAAAATGAGAGGAAAAGTTTTTCTCCAAACAATGAGATGCTGAGCATCTCTTCATTGCTCATCTGCCATCTGTATATCTTCTTTGGTGAAGTGTTGGGGTGCAGAGAATCATACTACAAACTATGATGCATTGGTATTCTGAGGACTTTTGAATTAAAGAAAACTAGAAGTTCTTAGAAGCTGCCTCAGAACCAAATATTTTCTAATCTCTCATTCCTCCCCTTCAAATGCAGAGAGGAGCGCTCTCTGGGAGTTCCCTTGTCTGGGTGAGGAAAACTTCTTCCCAGAAAAGCAACTGTCTTAAGACCCCCCTTTCTAGGAATACTCATCAGATAAACAGGAAATATGAGCCACCAGAAAAGAGACTAAAAGTCCACACCACACTCAGACTTTCATCTGTTCTTCCAAGAACAGCTCTAAAGGAGTACCTAAGAGACTATCTGTTTAATAAGACAATCTTTGTTCATAGTGCAGTTCTACCCTTCACTTTCCCATAACCTATCACCTTTCCATTCAGCTTCCAAAGAGACTCATTTACAAACTATTGTCTACTCTTTGGGGCCAATTCCCTAAAAAAAATTTAAAACTCCTCAAAATTGCCTACATTTTCCCCATGTCCCTCTCCCCTATGAAGAAGGCATATGAATTTCAACCATTCAGTCTTTCTTTGAGTCTCATAATTTGTGTGGTTCCCATGATTATGCATAATAATAAATTTGTATGTCTTTTTCTCCTGTTAATCTGTCTATTGTCAGTTCATTTCAGAAGATCTGAACCTTCAGAGGGAGAAGAAAAATTGTCTGCCCCATACCAATTCAGATGTTTTGACTATTTTTCAACTAGGTTGTTGGTTTTCTTACAGTTGAGGTTTTTTGAGTTCTTTGTATATTTTGGATAATGTTCCTTTATCAGGTATATCTTTTGCAAATATCTTCTCTCAGTCTCTGGCTTGTCTTTTTATTCTCTTAATATTATCTGTTGCAGAGTAGAAGTTTTTAATTTTACTGAAGTTCCACTTATCAATATTTTTCTTTCATGGTTTGTGCTTTTGGTATTATATCTAAAAAATCATTGCTAAACTCAAGGTTGCCTAGATTTTCTCCTGTGTTATTTTCTAGAATTTTTATAGTTTCACATTTTGCATTAGGTCTATGGTCCATTTTGAATTAATATTTGTGAAAGGTGGAAAGTCTAGGTCTATGAAAATGTATGAAGTCTAGATCTATGGAAACTTTTTTTTTTTTTTTTTTTTTTTGCATGTGGACATGCAGTTCTACTACTATTTGTTGAAAAGACTACCTTTTCTCAATTAAAAATTGATCCTTTGTCAAAGGTTCACTATATTTGTGTGGGTCTATCTCTGGGCTTTCTACTCAGTTCTGTTGACCTATTTGTCTATTTTTCACCAATACCACACTGTCTTAATTACTGTAGTTTTATAGTAAGTTTTGAAGTTGGGTCATGTCAGTCTTCTGACTTTGCTCTTCTTTTTTAGCATTTTGTTGACTATTCCAGATCTTTTACCTTTATATAAACTTCAGACTCAGTTTGTCACTACCACAAAATAATGTGCTGGAATATTGATTGGGATTGTGCTGAATCTATAGATCAAGTTGAAAGGAACTGACATCTTAGCATATTGAGTCTTCCTACTCATGTACATGGAATATCTATGCTTCTTCAATTTCTTTCATTAGAGTTTTAAATGTTTCATCATACCAATTTTACATAATGTATTAGATTTATACCTGAGTATTTCACTTTCTTTGGTGCAATATAAAATGATATTGTGTTTTAAATATCAAATTGCAATTGTTCATTGCTGGTATATAAGAACGGAACTGATTTTTGTATATTAATCTTGTACCCTGCAACCTTGCTATAAACAGACATCATGTTTATTTTGAAGACATTTGGAACCATAAAAGCATGGAACAAGAGTGTTATACTATTATATCTTGCTCAAGAAAGAGTAATCTGGAAGTTATGTGTAGAATGGATTGGAAGGAGAAAAAAACAAGAAAAGGAGTCCATGGGGGAGGCTTTTATGTGAGCCCTCCATGAGACAATGAGTTTCTGAATAAGGGTATTGCAGTACCAGTGAAAAGGTAAGAACAGATTTAACAGGCAAATACCTTAAATCTGTCTTTCACCTTCAGTCTTACAGGTCTTTTCATACACAGTTACCTCTTTGGGAGGCCTTAACACTCTCTTTATCTAACTTCTAATTATTCCTCAAAATTAAGTTCAGGTATTGTGCCTTCCAGTGACCCTTCCCCTCTACTATCTTCCCATAGTCTCCTGTAGTGTCCTCTATCACACTGTAAGTGCTATTTATATTAATATAATCTACATGTCTATATACTTACCTGCCTATCTCTAGTCTCTTTCATTAAATCATAACCTCCTGAATTTTTGTAGCCCAGTACCTGGCCCAATAAGTATATGCATAAATGAATCATTTATTCACATCTGTTGTAAGAACTCACAACATTACCAAGTATGTGGCAGGTATTGTATCAGACTTATGTGATATATTTTCTCTTATGAAACAGAAATCATAAAGCTTCAAAAAAAAAAAAAAAAAAAACTGAAGCCTCAGATAAAGCAGGAAGCACTCAACCCATATCAGGAAGTGATCAGTTCCTCAAAACTGTGAGTTTTCAGTCATGTTGTTTCTTTAAATGGGCTTACCCTTCCTGTATACACATGATAATGACACTGTTTTAAAGAACAGGTATGAAAGTCTAAGAGTTTAATCCAAACTCTGCACAAGAAGTTAATCTGCCAAGTCTTAGGATTCTCTTTCTGAAAGCTCAGAATATTTCTTCCCCTTCCCTACACACACAGTGTTGGAAGGGTTAGAGAAGAAAGGCAGACAGCAGCCTCTGAGCTTCGGACTAATCACAGCCCTGTTCTCGGCAGGAGCCCCAACACTGAGACCAGGTAAGAAAGGAGGCCTCAGGGCTGGAGTGAGCAGAGCAATAAAGATGGCTTGGAGGTAGTGGTCAGATAGAGGGTAAATATTTCAGGAGGGAAAAGGGAATAAACTGTTTCTGGTATGAGAGCCATCAAATGCATGAGTACAGATGAAAGAAAATGGGATATGCCAATCAAAGGAGAAGGTCATATTTCTCTTTCCTGGGCTTCAGGTTTTTGATAGAATTATGAGACTCTGAAAAAGAAGATGGTTTTTAAAAGGGAGCTATAAAATCTTAAAAGACAAAAGAAAAATCTAAATAGTCATGATTAAAAATTTTACTCTACTTTTTTTTCTACTATAATTATCTTCTCTCTTTCTACACAGAAAAGATGGTGCTACACTTTCGTCTTCTTTTATTGGTGCTGGTTCTATGGGGACAAGTGTGTCCACTTCATGCTATACCTAAGCATCTCACCAAGGCTCATTGGTTTGAAATTCAGCATATACGGCCAAGTCCTCTCCAATGCAACAGGGCAATGAGTGGCATCAACAATTATACCCAGCACTGTAAGCCTCAAAATACCTTTCTGCATGACTCTTTCCAGAATGTGACTGCTGTCTGTGATTTGCTCAGCATCACCTGCAAAAATGGTTGGCACAACTGCCACCAGAGCTTAAAGCCTGTCAACATGACTGACTGCAGACTCACTTCAGGAAAGTATCCCCAGTGCCGCTATAGTGCTGCCGCCCAATACAAACTCTTCATTGTTGCCTGTGACCCCCCTCAGAAAAGTGATCCTCCCTACAAGTTGGTTCCTGTACACTTAGATAGTATTGTCTAGGGCATCCATTGCTTTTCCTTTCATTTGACATAACTTCTGTTACAATTGCATCCACTTTTTCTTTTCTTTTGTTGATTTCCTTGTTCCCGCAGAAGAAAGAAAAAAGGTGTTGGGAGAACGAGAGTGCCTAGGATACCAGACCAGAGTTGAGATAAAAAGAAATAAGATTATTTTGTGCTTTGTAGTTCTGTACATTTTAGATGAGCGAAGAAAGATCAGATTTCTAACCCTGCAACTGTTGCCAAGCTTTATTGCCCTGTGTTCACAGCAATAAAACCACTTCCTGCTGCATTCTAAAGAGTGTTTGTGTTTGAGATCCCCTTTCAAAGCATTGTCTACTGGTATTCAAAGGAATACTGTTTTTCGTCACTAGAAAACTTTTGAGGCCTCCCTGGGGCCTCTACCATTTCCTTCCCCACAAGAAAGAAGAATGTTTGGGATTTTGTAGCATTTCTTCAATTCAGAATATATGGCATATACTGCTCGTGACTTTATATATATATATTGGAAACCATTGTCTGTGATAATGATAGTTGATGATACTTTCACACATAGATTCAAACACTGGCAACTGAAGGATCCTATATCTTTTCTATTTGTTTCTATTTTTAATCAGATAATGTTTTAAATGTAAGATAATAGTAGCAGTAGCAGTAGTAGGGATAATAATCCACTGTCCTAGTCTTAGAGTCAATCCTCCCATTATCTATTGGAATGGACAAATAGAAAGCATTGATCAAGAAAAAAGCAGTAGGCCTTGGTGGCTCACACCTGAAATCCTAGCACTATGGGAGGCTGAGGTGGGCAGCTCACCTGAGGTCAGGAGTTCAAGACCAGCCTGGCCAACATGGTGAAACCCCATCTTTATTAAAGATACGAAAAAATTAGCCAGGCATGGTGGCAGTGCCTGTAGCTGGCACAGAATGGATTGGAAGGAGAAAAAAAAGGCTGAGGGAGGAGAATTGCTTGAACCCAGAGGCAGAGGTTGCAGTGAGTCAAGATTATGCCACTGCACTCCAGCCTGGGCAACAGAGCGAGACTCCAGTCTCCAAAAAAAAAAAAGAGAGAAAGAGAAATGCACTAGGAAGCTGGACATGGTGGCTCACACCTGTAATCCCAGCACATTGGGAGGCCGAGGCAGGTGATGACTTGAGGCCAGGAGTTTGAGACCAGCCTGGCCAATGTGGTAAAACCCCATCTCTACTAAAAAATACAAAAAATTAGCTGCAGGTAGTGGAAGGAGCCTGTAATCCCAGCTGATCAGGAGCCTGAGGCAAGAGAATTGCTTGAACCTGGGAGGCGGAGGCTGCAGTGAGCTGAGATTGCACCACTGCATTCCAGCCTGGGCGACAAAGTGAAACTCTGTCCCAAAAAAAAAAAAAAAAAAAAAAAAAAAAGAAAAGAAAAAGAAAGAAAAAGCACTAGAAAACTAAAAACATTCTAGTCCTATGTCAATACTGAAATATCACAGAAATATTGGGGTTTCGGAACAGAACCTGAACTAAGTCACCTTCACAGAGGGAACTTCAGTTTCCTTGTCATCCTCTAGAGTTATTGGGCTAGTGGCCAGGTGTAAATCCTAAATGCAAGTGCATTGTAGAGTGATGAGTCTTTAAGTAGCTGCCAAAGACAATGAAGTTTGGAAGGGCTACATATTGAAGTGTATCAATTACCTGTGCTGCAGAATGATTCTTTCCAAACCAGACTATTAGTTTAATAGATGTGCTAACTCAGCTCACCTTCCTTTATGCCACACATTTATGTCATATCTTAGGAATGAAGAATGGAATATAAGGTTTCAGGAGCCTGGACTCCAGGGTGATGACTGATCAAGGGCCCTCCCATTGAGAAGAGATTAGCAGGCCAGGATAATATGACACCTAGGAAGGTGGGTATCCTTTAGAGGGAATCCTACATTAGGATTTGAGTGCTCTAACTCAAAGAAGCTTTGAATTGTATTCAGCTTTAAGCTGTGCTGCATTTAAATTTTATTGTCTCAGGGTGTTCAAGTAAAGGGCGGTGGGATGGCGGGGAGGATCTGTGCTCATGTTTGGTATGAACAAGTATAGGAAAGTATACTTTCTGAAAGGAAAGGGGTTGAATGAATTTATATACCATATGAACGTTACCTGGAAATTGTTAGATTCTTAAAGGTAACCTAGTAAAACCAAACAATCCAATTGCTTATGCTATTGTTATTTATTTATTTAAAAAAAATTTTTTTTTGACAAAGAGTCTCATTGCCAGGGTGGAGTGCAATGGCACAATCTCGGCTCACTGCAATCTCTGTCTCCCGGGTTCAAGAGATTCTCCTGCCTCAGCCTCTTGAGTAGCTGGGATTACAGGCACCCACCACCACACTTAGCTAATTTTTGTATTTTTAGTAGAGGTGGGGTTTCACCATTTTGGTCAGGCTGGTCTCAAACTCCTGACCTCAGGTGATTCACCCCACTAGGCCTCCCAAAGTGCTGGGATTACAGGCATGAGCCACCATGCCTGGCAAGTTTTTATTTTTTTAGGGGGAGAATAAGAATGAGGAAGAAGAAGAGGGGAAAGAACAGGAGGAAGGAAAGGGGAGAGAGGGTGAGGTAAGAGAAGGAAGGGGAAGAAGAAGAAGAAGTGACAAAGAACTATGTGGCGCAATCTCGGTCACATTTTTATTTACAATAACAAAGTAAATACTTTTGTGGATGAATCCTTTATAGGACAAAATGTGTTGACTTGTGGTCTTCTAGACTATTCAATGGATCTTGTCCTTTGGCTGCGTCTGAGGCAGGTGGCTAGAATTCAGTAGGAGGGAAGACACTTGGCAGGCTGAGAATTTTGAACTGGGGCCTCAGGAAAGTAATGAAATCAGGACTAAAAAACATATATATTTGGCCCTCCCCTGTCTTCTATTAATATTCCTTTTTGTGCACTGTTTCAGTCTTGTTCTGTAATATACTCATTTCTTCTGCTTTTCTTTTTCACACAGTAAGTAGACAGTCATCTATTTTCATCGTACTTTCTAATTTTCTCTTAAATATTATTTATTTTTTGAGGGATTCTGACTGATCATATAGATCAGACATGACCAACCGAACGGAGCCACATTGCAAAAAGTAGCTTCCAGGAGCCTTTCTTGTAGACCATGCAGAAGAGCACGTTAGAGAGAACTGCCCTTAGGACTGCCTCGCCTGTTCCTTAGGCACCCCCTTGCATCTTGAAATACCCTTTTCAACATTTTCTAAGTATCCCATGAGTGGCTGCAGTCAGCCCAGGCTGGCAGTGCCTGGACTGAGATCCACATGGGCTCCATTCTGTTTCTCTCCTTTGGGACTTTCTCCTACCCTCAACCCTTCCTCCCAGCACAGGAAGCCCTGAGGAGCTTCAGGACTCATGTCTGTAGTGTTGTCTTGGGGCCAGGACTGATTCCAGGAGAGTTAGCCCCAGTTAGAGATCTCATGGTTCCCAGAGAAGATGGGCTAGATAGACAATTTGATACTTTTTTTTTTTTTTTTTTTTTTTTTTTTGAGACAGAGTCTCGCTGTCGTCAGGCTGGAGTGCAGTGGCGCGATCTCGGCTCACTGCAACCTCCACCTCCCAGGTTCAAGCAATTCTCTTGCCTCAGCATCCCGAGTAGCTGGCACTACAGGCGCGCGCCACCATGCCCAGCTAATTTTTATATTTTAGTAGAGACGGGGTTTCCCCATGTTTGCCAGGATGGTCTCAATCTCTTGACCTTGTGATCCGCCTGCCTTGGCCTCCCAAAGTGCTGGGATTACAGGCGTGAGCCACCGTGCCCAGCCAATACTTTTTTTTTTAAACCACACAGTGTGGAAACATAATTTGAATAACAATGTATTCTTAAGGAATAGAGGAAAGTTTATTTTAAGACTGGAGGATGTGGGACCAGTAAAAACATTAAAACCACTTTTACAGCTTTACTTAGTGAGTTAGGTATACTACTAAATGTAGTATAGAAAGACAAGGACAAACCTAGTCATGTTGGTTAAAATTAATATTTTAATTAATTCCATCTGAAAAGAAATAACACAATCTAAAACTGATTTTATTGATTTTTTGATACTGTAAATACTTCTTCAAGTCATCTTTTTAATTTGTAAAGTTATTTTTGAAAATGCCATCTTATCTAGACAGTGCTAATACACACAAGAAAGCCTTTGTCCACATTTGAGGCAAGATTGCAAAAAAAAACCCACAAAAACCAGGCGTGGGGATGGCAATGGCAGAGCCAAAAAGCCTCACAAGGAGAAGAAGCAGAAGCTCGTGGGGATGGGGAACCTTCGGGAGCTCTTCATACTTGACAGATTTTGTCAAGTTTTTCCCTTGCTCTCTCTCATGAGCTCACTTCATTTTTAATGAGATTAATTACTTTTCAAAAATTAAACAATGTAGGTAAATATAATGCACTAGTGGCATGCAAAAGAAATAAATATTAAGTGTTTCGTTTACTTAATATTTTAAAATAAATAAAATTTTAAAAACACTGGGGTCAGCTTGGGTGCAGTGGCACACCCCTGTAATCCCAGCACTTTGGGAGGCCGAGGCAAGCAGATCACCTGAGGTTGGGAGTTCAAGACGAGCCTGACCAACATGGAGAAACCCCGTCTCTACTAAAAATACAAAATTAGCCAGGTGTGGTGGTGCACGCCTGTAATCCCAGCTACTCGGGAGGCTGAGGCAAGAGAATCACTTGTATCTGGGAGGCAGAGGTTGTGGTGAGCTGAGATTGAGCCACGCACTCCAGTCTGGGCAACAAGAGCAAAAACTCCATCTCCAAAAAAAAAAAAAAAAAAAAAACAGATTCACCTGCTGGAGTTCATCTCCTAGAAAGGGTAAGCACTCCTTTATTTATGGGGTAACAATGGCCTCTCCACAGGTCAGAGATGTCTTATGTGTCCCCAGGTGGCTGTGGTGCTTCTCTTCTTGATTGTGCCTGGTCCTCTTGAGGACCTAGTGTGGTTTCTTCTCCCTCTGCCCTCCTATTTAGGTCACTGTGCCCCCCTAGAGTTTCCCTGGCTATGCAGGGCTACACCTGGACGCTTCATCTTCACTTCCTGCTTTATGCCCCAAATGAGGGGCCCCAGGAGTCCTATGGCAGGGAAGGTGAGAGGAGCCAGAAGCCAGAGCTGGTGAATGTGCAGATATGGAGGAAGCAAAACTTCAAGTGAGTGTTTGTAAAAACTTCACTGAATGTTCTCATTAAGATTAGCAGGAGGAAAACTGGGAAGCTTTGGGGCTAAGAACAAGGGTGAGATAAAGTTAAGAAAAAAAATTGATTAAGGGAGACATATTTAGAAACTTGAAGTTTCCTCTTTTTTTGTCCTCCATTCTCACTTCTAGTAAGGAGTGAGATCCTCATTGCCACAGAAGTGTGGGAATGGACCTTCTCGCCTGTAGGTTTTCTTCCTTATGCAGAGCCCCCAGGGCTGAGGATTCACTCTACATTGGAAAATCACAGCCTCTACCAACAACTATAAATGTAGTATACGAAGACAAGGACAGAACTAGACATGTTGGCCGAAAATAGGGCCTTTCTCTAGTTCTGTGACCTTATCTAGAGCCAGATACAACTGTAAACAGGGGATCAAATGTAATGATTAAGTGTTGACAGGTGCCAAAGGTAGTCTTTCAGTGGCTGTCAGGAAGGATTGCCCAGAATGGAGTGGATTCACAGGCTAAGTACACTGGGAGCCAATCAGCAAGATCCAGGAGAGAGCTACCGCTCCACAGCACTTAGTGAAGGAGGGGAGCTTTCTTCCTGAGTTACAACAATGACTAGGAAGTTAGGAAACCTGGGGTCTTGTCCCAGTTATGCCACTAACTAGCAACAGGCCATGTACAAGTCACTTGAAAGGCAAGAGTTACATTTAGTCAGGGATGGCAAATGTGTGACACATACACCCTTCCCCCTCTCATGCCTTCAATAGAGGCTATTACTCAACCCCACATCACTGACCAGAATTTTTTTCTACAGTGTTTTGGGTAGGCACTTCCTTTTTTTTTTTTTTTTTTTTTGATAGAGTTTTGCTCTTGTTGCCCAGGGTGGAGTGAAGCAGCAACATCTCAGCTCACTGCAACCTCTGCCTCTCGGGTTCAAGTGATTCTCCTGCCTCAGCCTCCCTAGTAGTTGAAATTACAGGTGCCTGCCACCACGCCCTGCTAATTTTTGTATTTTTAGTAGAAACGGGGTTTCACCATGCTGGCCAGGCTGGTCTCAAACTCCTGACCTCAGGTGATCCACCCGTCTCACCTAAAGTGCTAGGATTATATGTGTGAGCCACGCCGCCTGACCGGCACTTCCAATTAGAGTTGGTACGCAAACTGAAATCTACTTGCTATCCCTCAATTCCATGCTCTCCAAAGTCACTTCCAGCTCTAAAACGTAAAGTTCTGACTTTCCAACTAAGAGGTGCCCATTTTTCCGATTTAGTGATAGCTCACTCAAAAAAAAAAAAGAAAGAAAGAAAATAGAAATTTAGGATCATAATTTCATTGACTCCTCTTCCCCACCCTGAGGCTAAGCAGGATCTTTCTGAGGTCGCACTCACCTTCCTTCTGTGCCAGAGAATCATCTTATTTGAGCTTCACCCCTCTGTCAGTTCACCCTTCATGGCAGTGTCGCAGGCTTTAGCTCCCTTTTGTCTAAAAATGCTCACGCTTAACAGTTTCATGTTTGGCATCAAGGAATCTACAGGGAAAGGAGTTTTCTCAAGCCCCTAAAAGCCGAGTCAGAAGGGAAGGCATTTAATTACTCCATTCACTGTTCTCCAAAGCTAATCAGATTTACAGTTCTTATCCCTTGCTGAAAAGCGACGCCAGAAACAGTACCTGATGGAACCGCGTCACAAATCAGGTGTTTGCAACTGTGTTTTATTGAAAGGAAGAGTGGAGGAATTAACACGGGGCCCACCTCACAACCCACTCTTCACCCCCAAAATCACGCAGGGGTGGGACTCAGGAGCGGGAAGCATGTGTGTGTTGAATAGGAGCCCTAACTGGAGTTACTTCTTTCACAGCAGGGAAGGAAGAGGGAGAGGCAGCTGTGGAAATGAAGAGGTTGAGGGAGGCGGGGTATCTCACTGCTCTGACCTTAGGTGGAGTCCTCCACAGAAGCATCGAAGTGGACGGGCACATACGGGTTCCCTTCACAGGCCACAATGATGTGTCTCTCCTTCTGGCTGGTCCGGTATGCACAGTTGGGGTACTTGGAGCCATTCGTCAGGCGGCAGTCAGTGATGCGCATGCTGGAGCTGCTCTTGTAGCAGTTGGCCTGCCCGTTCTTGCAGGTGACGTTTTCCTGGAAGCAGACGTCCTGGACATCTACCAGGGGCTCGTGCACAAAGGTGTTCACTGGTTTGCACCATCCCTGTGTCATATTCCGGCGCCTCATCATGTCGTTGCAGTAGGTGGAGCTGCTGCTGGGGGAACCGTCTGAGTCCATGTGCTGCCGCTGGAACTTCTCGGCCCGGGATTCCCCGCCCAGGGAAGGCTGGACCCAGCCCAGCACCAGCAGCACCAGGACTAGCAGAGGGAGCCGGGCGAGGGACTTCTCCAGAGCCATGGTGGCCTCACTTTCCTGGAAAAGCCTAACAGGGAAGAGGAGAAAGAAGGAAAAGAGGCCTCTTAAAAAAAGAACTCCAGCTCCCACCTATGGCTTCCCTGGTTTAGTTTCTGTTTCAGGTCAGCCAGAAAGGCGTCCGTCCCTCTTCCTGAGGTTTTTCGTGTAATGAGACACTCACGTGTACCCTTCTCCACGAGTGTTTTATTCCCACTCTTCAAAGCAAGGTCTTCCTCCCTTCTAGGTGGTGATCTATGAAGTGACCTAAAATCCTGTCAGTTACTATCTTTGAATACTGGAGTTTCTTTGATTCAAAATACATTGTACCCAGTGCTCAAATGGCTCATCGAAACATCAGTTTGAATAAATCATGAGCAAAATTGTATCCCTGACATCCAGGACCTTGGGTGACAGAGCCTTGTTGTCTTACAGCATAAGGGAACTCAGACCAGTGCTTGACACTGGCATCATAAAGGATTCCATTGTATTCCAACAAGAAATGCTGGCGAGCCCCCAACTTGGAGGCTTCTT